>NC_133757.1:37629583-38861666 GCF_036562045.2 Rhinolophus sinicus | reverse complement strand
TCTCTCTCCCTGAAACATTCATTTTGTTACCTCTTTCTCAGGATCTGTCTGTCAGGCCCTCTCTAGAAAACATACCAAGATTTAAGGAAGGATATTAGCTGGAGCCCACCCACCTCAGACAGTGGGAAACAAAAGGTCTCTAACACTGAGAGGAATTTAAGCCTGAAGGGGAGAAGAGGACAGCTCTTGATGATTATCCTAAAACTTTAAAGCCAAACCAGGGAAGACTTGAGGAAATGACTCACTGAAACCAGGAGAAAGAAAAACAGCCGAATGATGGCAGGAGAAAATGAGGATAATATAGCCTTACTGTTAAAGTGAGGGTTAGAAATCCACAGAGACCCAGAAAGGAAACACTGAAATGGCTGAGTTACATTCCTGAAACTAACATGCAATATTGTTTTATCAGGCTTACGGCTATTTGGGCCAAGAATGAGGCAGGAACAGATTTCTTCTTAACAGAGACATCATCTCATGTTCTTTACTGTCCCCAGATTGTCCCTCCGCTAGAGCCCTAAGAGAGAACCCTTCTATTCCTGAATCACAAAACTGGCTGTTTCTGACTCAGATGCTGAGATTGGTATGACAAACAGATGTACTACACTTCAGATATTAGAAATCTCCTGACATCCGTAATGAGCCCAAGAAAGGACAGTGAACCATCAACTTTCCAGCTAAAAAAGAAGCCTGACAGGAAAAGTTAGAAAATGTTTTCGAGCATGAATACAGTTGGCTTTCACTTGGTCGATCGTTAGAAACAAAAACAAAACTATGAGGTAAGTAAACTTTGTCCTTGGCCTTTTTCTATCCATCTATCAAATTGTCACTGAATTAACCTTCTTAATGCAGAGCTCTGATCATGTCACTCTTGTGTGCACACACCTGCAAAGTTCACACAGAATACTGGTAATGACGCTATGAAATAGGCACCGGCATGCATTTCTGTTGGAAGTATAAAGTGGTACAGCGTCTAAGGAGAGCACTTATGGCCATGTCTACCAAAATTAAGAATGCACAAATCTTTGATCTAAGACTTCCTCCTATAGCTGGACTTGAATTTGTATGAAATGAAGCTTGTGTAAGATCATTTGTTACAATGTTATTAGATAACAGATTAGATACCCTTCTGCCCCTGGATACAATGTAGGAGGTCACAGCAAGTCAACATTCTTGCTGTAACAACTAAAATCAAATGGATACATTGATAGAAACATGTTAAAGACATCAAAGAGCTGTGGAGAATTAAATGAACTGAAAATCCAGAGCGAAAAGCCCTTTTTAGGGCTAGAAAGACATCGACATTCCAGGCTCGCAATCAAAAGCCTGGAAAAACCATGTCTAAAGGCCAACGATAAGGACAAAGCAGGGGCGCACAGAATCTTGCTAAAATTGTAAATCCAGCCCACCTCAACTCAGTGTACGACTGAATTAAGACAGCCTCTGCTAGCTACCTAACGAAGAAAAAGAGGATCCCTCTCTGGTGGAAGATGTTATCAGAAGTGTCTCCCGCTCTTTTATACACAATGCCAGCATAATGTATTATATATCCAAAGAAGCAGGAACGGTGATCAATAGTCAAAAAATAAAATAAACACAAACCCACCAAGAATTTTTGGATAATGAAGTTAAAATAAAAGCACAGTACAATAGGCAGCTTAATCTGTTAAACAAAACAGAAGAAATGATAAATTGGCCAAGCATTTCTCAGAACTATTCTACAGTTTGAGACTCTTCCAATCCAATCTTTTCTTCCTCTCTTTTTTTCACGAGTCCCAGATAGTCCTGGTTCTTTGAAGCTTCTCCCTGCCTATTCCTCTTGGTCTACTTTTATCTTTCACAGACATTCTCCAAACACCCTCCCCAATAAATCTTTTAATCCCATCTTAGTGATTTCCTTCCACAGAACTCAAACAGACAATATGGAAGTCAGGTGATACAGTAGTGACATCTTTAAAGTGGAAAGAGAAAAAAACTGCCAACCTAGAATTATATACCAGTGCAAATATTTCCTTTAAACAAAAACAAAGGTAATTTGCTATCAGTAGCATACCATGAAAGAAAGTAATAAAGGGAATTCTTTAGGCAGAAGGGAAATTTTCCCAGGTAGAAACACAGAAAATTGGGAGGCAATGAACAGCACTGAAAGGAGTATACAGATGTGGATAAATATAAAAGAATACTAACTAGTGAAAAACAGCAATGATAATAACATCTTTTGGAGTTTAGAACATACAACATTGTATAAAATAAATGACAACAATAACACAAAAGGTAGGACAAATGAAATCAAGTTATAAGAAATGTTACATTCTTCGGTAAGTGTACTGGTAAGGTAGACTGTAGTAACAATTTAGGGATACATACTGAAATCTCTAGGGCAATGGCTTAACTGGGAGCAATTTTGCCCATCAAGAGATACATGGCAAATAAATAAATAAATGGTACACAGAGAGGGTGAGAAAGAAAGAGAGGGAGATTTGACAATATTTGGAGACATGTTTGGTTGTCGTAACTATGAAGGAGGTGTCAAAATAATCCTCAGTTGAGAATACTAACTGAAAGACAGAGGTTGTCAGAGTGAATGAAAAAAACATGACCCAACTACATACTGTCTCCAGGAAACTTACTGCAAATGTAATGATATAGGTAGGTAAAAAGTAAAAGGGTAGAAAAAGAGAGTCTATGCAAACCTTAATCAAAAGAAAGCTGGTGTAGCTGTACTGATATCAGACAAAGAAGATTACAGAGCAAAATCATTTACTGGGGATGAAGAGTGGCATTACAAAATGACAAAAATATCACTTCACCAAGAAGACACAACAATCCTAACTGTGTTTGTACTTTTAACAGAGCTTCAAACTGCAGGAAGCAAAACTGATGGAACCAAAGTTAGGAATAGACACATCCACAATTTTAAGTTAGAGACTTCAGTTTGCCTCTCTGTAATTCATAGAATGAATAGAAAATCAACAGGGATGCAGATGAACCAAATAACATCATCAACCAACTGGATCTCATTGAAATTTTTAGAACAGTCCATGAGCAGCAGCAGAATACACATTCTTTTCAAGTACATGTAGCACACTCACCAAAAGAGACCAAATCCTCAGTCATAAAGCAAACCTTCACACATTTAAGAGAATTGAAATCATATAAAGTATGTTCTCTAATTATAGTGATATTACAATAGACATAATAGGAAGATAACATGAAATCTCCAAACACTTGGAAATTAAACACCCTTCTAAATTCATGCATCAAATATGTCTCAAGAAAAATTAGAAAATATTTTAAGCTGAACAAAAATGAAAGTATATCAAAATGTGTGATGATTCAGAGCAGTGCTTAAATAGAAATGTATAGCATTAAATGCTTACAGAAAGTACTTTAAGAAGCTAGAAAAAGAAGAGGAAAATAAACCCAAAGCAAGCAGAACGAAGGAAATCATAAAGCTAAAAGTAGAAGTCAATAAATCGAAAACAGGAAAATCGGCAAAATCAAAACAATCAAAATCTTGTCCTGTAGAAGAGCAATAAAATGCAAATTCACCTGTGGCAAAACTAACAACAAAAAAAGAAAGAAGACAAATTATTGCTATCAGGAGTGGAAGAGGAAATATCACTAGAAACCCTGAGATACTGTGAGCAAGTCTACACCAGAAAATTGGACAACTTAGATGAAATGAACCAATTCCTCAAAAACCACAAGTACCAAATCTCATCCATAATGATACAGACACTGTGACTAGTCCAAAACTATTAAAGATATTGAATTCATTGTGTAAGATTTTCTGGAGGAAAAAAAATTATCCAGCATTTCTTTTGGTTTGTAGTAGAAAGATTTCAGGTTATCTCAGCTCGCTGTATTGTCAGCCTTGAAACACTTAAGTTGTTTTTTTTGTTTTTTAAATCCACTTTGAGTTGACTTTTCTGTTACATAAAGACAGACTTCTAACACAGCATAGTTTTCTGGAGTTCAGAATAATATTGTAGTTGTTGAGGGTCCAAAGGCAATACTGAGGTGACCCAGAACAGTAATTACAAGAAGACTAGCAGTAGTAGCCGTGAGAGCATGGTCGTAATAACAGCAGCGGTAAAGTGATACTAGTAACAGCAGCTGTGTCTAAGAGACACTAAGCATTTACCTGTGACACTCTACAAAACAAAACCAAAAAAAGTGTGCATATGCAATATGAAAGCACAGTTTTCTAGATGAGGAAACAGACGTACAAATGTTAAATAAGTGAAAACACTGCATAGAGTATCAAGTGGGATTTTCTGAAGAAAAGTTTTCTTCCTCACCTACTGTCTGGTTGTTATCCTCCTGCTCTGGGATAGGATGGGACTAAAAGAATTGTCATATTTTCACCACAAAAAGATCCTGCCAATACAGGGGGCCACTTTTGTGCTTCTTCAGCCAGGACATACTTTTTTCACCAATTAAGACTATAGATGCATCGTCCGTACTTGCTGATGAACCCTAGTGACTTCTGAAACACACACACACACACACACACACACACACACACACACACACGAGCAGAGAACACACGAGTGCCTGAGAAGTTTAACAGGAGGAATGTCTCAATGGGATGGTCAGTCTTTGGACTGATATACCAATGACCTCCAAAAACAATACACAAATTTACCCTGTTCATTTATTGAAATAAGATCCTGTAAGGGCTGCTACGCAGTGGTTAGCAGTATGCCCACAAACTCTTGCTAATTTCAAGTAACTACTTTCCATTAATCTCCTGAAAGTTGAAAGAAAAAAATTACATGCAAGTGAACTGAAAAAACAAACCGATGAGCATCACTTATTTCTACACGTTGTCAATTCTAATGAGGCAATGGTCCAAGAAACCACATTCCTGTACTTGTAAATCAGCTGCCAACATGAATGTGATTCTTCAGCTATGAGAAAATGTCTTTTGAAGGGTACATGTTGGTTAATATTGGAAATTCTTATGTACTTTGGGAGATAACAATATTTGCCCTGATAAAGACCAGTACTTTTTTCTTCCTTTTTATCTGGACTTGTCAGAAATCAGTCATGTCATTTTGCATTTTTTTTCTTTTTCTCTCTTTTGCCCTTGCCTTCTGTGGGACTCATGCCAATAACATGTTTTCCTGAAATAGTGGTGAATATAATCCAGCATTGATGTCCCCTATGTTAAATAAAATCTTGAGATTTAGGACACATTCTCACTTAGGAATAATAAATAAGTTACAATGTTACAGAGCAGCTACAAAGCAAAGAGTATACTAACTGTGCCAAAGTAAGCGTCCAGCTTTATGACTTTGAAATCTCTTATTGTAAATCAATTCACTGGTTTATATTTCAAATGGAAAGAAGATGGATAGATAGAAATAGGATGGGAAGACAGGAAGACAGACAGGAAGGATAGAAAGGAGGGAGGGAGTACAGGAGGGAGAAGAAAAGGGACGAAGGGAAGGAGGGGGAAAGAAATTCAAGTGGGAAGTCAGGTACTGGGGGTGTAAGTCAACTCTGAGTGGCAGAAAGAAAATATAGCCAACTTTGGAATTTCCATCCACCTATTGGTTACTGTTTGGAGAGAATTGCTGATGGATGGACATTTACTGTCAGCAAAAAAGTCTCATTCTGTGAGTTCAGTGAGCTTTATGCCTGGGACATAGATGGTTCTCAGTAAATATTTGTTAAATAAATATATGAACAGGTAAACGTATAAGTTTTTTTGTTTGTTTGTTTGTGTGTATGTTAGTAAAACTGAAGCCTACATACGTTTAGTGAGTTGCCCAAAACCATACAGGAAATCTTAGGTGCCTAAAGTATATTAGATGGAGAATGTAAAAAGGATCATCAGTTGGGACCTAAAAGATCTGGATTCTAGTTTGGGATTTGTTTTGTAATTTTGCTTTATGGATTTCTAGATTGCAGAAGGTAGGAACTCATCTATATTGTTTCTTGCTGTATCTTCAATGCTTAGCTCAGTATCTAGTACATACTAGATACTCAATACAGATTTAAATACTTACCATTTCCTCACCTATAAAATTTACGACCCCCATGTGAAAAATGAGGAGATTGGCACCAAGGCTTTCTGAGCGCCCCTTTCCTAATCAATGTCACTGTGGGGGGGGGGCCTATCTGTTCCCAGTCCCCATTTCATCTCCCACTTTCCAATTTCTACTGCCCAAGTCATACGGAAAGGCAGACACAGGTAGGTGAGGTTACAGAAGGTTTTCTCCAATATTATACCATCCTCCCTCTGAGCTCTTATTTCCACAAGAAAAACCACAAAAATGCAGTCTTAATTGAAAACAGTGAATCAATCAATTACTTCATTGTCTATTTTGTAAAATGAGTTCCAGAATCACCACAGACCTCCCCATCACCCAACCTCAGCCGCCAAAGATTCCCAAACTTTCACATTAGGTGGTTCCAGCCACTCTTCCCTAGAGGAGAAGTCAAGTGACATTCCTACATGTCTTCTGAGGGTGCTCAATAGCAATAAACAGACTGGGAGGGGGCGGGACAGCAGCAACAATGCTCCATGTATTATAGAATGGTGTCCTTGAAAGAGACGGTTTCTCCCACTCTCCTGATGCAAGCCCGTCATGGAATCTCATGGAACTGGCAGCATAGCGTCCTGTTTGTCCAGTGTGAGAGGACGCGCACTTACCCGGAAGACCCCGGTTTCTCCTCTGTTGAGGACTCCTTCCCTGAGGAGGGACAGCCGGGGCAGTGACTCGGTCTGGGTGATTACAGGATAAGGAAGAGCATCCTGATGAGGGGCCTAGTCAGGGAGCTACGCACTCCAGTTTGACCTCTAACATACTGTGTGACTTTGGGAAAGCCGCCCTCCTCTCTGAGCTTCAGAGTCCTCCATTTTTAAAACTTATTTGCCCTTTTAAGTAGTTATAAGATTCCTTTGTAAAAAACAAAACAAATATATATTTTTTTATTCTAAAAATAATACCAAATATTATAGAAATATTTTAAGATACTGTAAATTAAAAGAAAAAGTACCATTCATACACCTACCACCCAAGGCTAATCACTGTTAACATTTTTGTATATTTCTTTTGGTGAGACTGATTGGGATTTTAACCTCAGTGAATGTATATCTCCCAGTGAGGGTTGTCCCTTAAATGACTTTCTGAGGCTTGTGCCAGTAAGGCCATCCATATTCTAGGAAGCTGGGGCATCCTCACTGGTAACTAACTCCCTATAGACAGTGACACTGTCTTTTGAATCCCCTTGGTGATAACTCATCCGAGCCTGGTTGCAAATATTGTAAAAGTCATTTGAAGTTAAATCACGTGACTAGAAGCATCATCAAGCTGGGGACCTCCATTTGGTGTGTGTTTGTCATCATCATCATCATCATCATCATCACTATTGCTATAAAGTTTAAAGACTATTTTGTGTCTTTCTCTGGAGGTTCCTGAATTTATGATGATTAAATACACAAAAGGGAAAGAATAAAGTTCATTATTTTACAGCCACATTTCCCAAACTGCATTCTCCGGTACTGCGATGCTGCGGGTGCTCCCCGGAAAAAATAAAGCAAAACAAAATGACTGCTGTGGTCAAAGGAGTTTGGGAAAAGCTACATGTGTGATCTACTCCCTTATAGACTCATGGTGCACATTTAATATAGTAAAGACTCTGAGCGTTCTCTGCAAAGAAAACCCTTTCATTTTAATTAACTGTGTTTCCTAACTGTATTTGAGTTGAAGACACTTACTTGGAAATGCCACATCAGTTTGCCCATTCATCAGTCACAGCAGAAAGTATATTCTGATGGATAGGCATGCAGACTGCTATGGATACACAGCATAACTTCTCTGACCTCAGGCTCCTCTTCGGCAAGGCAAAGATTAACACTTGACCTACACCACCAGACTACTCTCAGTGACATAAAACGTGGAACGATCTTAAACCGGTGATGAGCACACATCAAGTGTTCATGTAAATGGGAGCACTTCTTATCTATTAGTTGGAATAGATGAGATGATGAGGAGGGGATGAAGATGGATAAATTTGTGGAGGAGGGGAAGGGTAATAAGGGCAGTGATTCCTCTGGATTGAGAGAGCAGGTTGTTGCCTGGATACAGGACATCCATTTTTGGCACCAAGGCAATCTAGATTCCAGAGAAGCCTCCCCAGTGCAGAACATCTAACAGTGATTCTAAAATATAAAATTCATATTTTAAAATAATGACTGAATTAGTGGGAAAAAGAAGAAATAACAGGACAGCACAAATCCAAAGAAAGCAAGCACTGGAGCCACCCTTCACTAGGGTCATTTACAAGCCTCTAGGAGCAGACAGTTTGGGTTCAATGGCCTACGCTCAAGTCGCAAAAGACAAATCCTGAGACCATTACAATGTTGGAAGTTGTATTATAGATCACTGTATAAATTCAGGAGCCCCTGAAAGATAAGGAGGTCAGTAAATGAAATAGAAAATGGGTGATTAGAACAATTGATTGCCTCAGCGCTGCTCTAGACAGAGCAGAATAAAAGAAAAAAATATTCCGTGATAATTCCCAACTGACCACGAGCTCACCCTCACACAGGTTTGGAGCTAGAACTCATCCTGAGGCAGGTGATGCAGCCTAGGAAATGGACAAGCCCCTCCAGGGTACAACCCGAGATGCCTCACTGGTCACACAAGTAACATGTGACTGTATCCAGTACCTGCAGCTGGAGAAGAACAAGAACCAGTTTCATCCAACTAGGCTGATCCCTATGACCATGACCATTAGCTAATTATAATGTCATTATAGTCTCATTTACATTGTGGTTACTATGAGTCCCATCATGCATCTGATGCCATGACAGTTCCAGAGGAACCAAATAAGGGAGAAAAAGCGGTAAACGGAGAGTCCTGCTAAGGGGAAGATGAGTAAACCACAGCAATAGGATGTCACTACTCCCAGCCCCAGGAGGGATAAAAACCTCTGTTCGTGACTTCCTGGGGGGCGGGGGGGGGGTGACTCATTCTCTGAGTCCTCCAATACATTCCTCTCAAGTGTGTACTTTCATTCTCAATAAATCACCTTCACTTTCCTGCATCTGTCTCGCTCTTGAATTCTTTCTTGTACAGAAACAAGAACCCGGTCACCACGGCTCTGGTTGCATCCTCTCTTGGATATCCCTGTGAGGCTCCAGCAACAAAACCATCTAAGCAGCCTCAGGCTGATGGCACCATAAAACACCTGGCAAAAGCCAATCTTTTCTTGGTAAATGCACTTAAAGACAGGCTTCAAAGAAGTCCCAGAGGAATCTGAGTACACAATTTATAAAGTCTCTAAGCATATTTGGAAACAGGTCATCATCATAATCATCATCATCATCATCATCATCATCATCCTCATGAAATAAATAAACTGCAGAATCAGCCCCAGACAGACAGAAGAAGCTACAATTACCAAATACCAAACATGAAATAAGTTTAAAGAACTATAAAAAGTATTTAAAGTATCAACATTAATGAGCCAAAGTGAAAAAAGAACAAATTACTAGTGCTATAAAAAATTTAATAATTAAAATTTGAACCTCAAAGGAAGTTTTAAATGTTGGTTTAGACATAGATGAAGGGAAAGTTAGTGATCTGGAAAATAGATCTGAAAAAACTGCACAGAATGAAGCAGTTGATTTGAAGGAAAAACCAAAAAACCCACTACCATAGTGAGATATTTTAATGTACCTTTGTCAGTAATTGATAACTGAAACAAATACAAAATTGGTCAGACTATGGACATTTTCACTGCAGAAGCCACCCATTGGGATTTTTGAAACCAGGGAGGGATGGCATCATCAGCTGCCATTTCCTCAGCTCTTAGTGGGAATTATTTGATCTGGTTAGCGAGCTCAAAATGTGATAGCTAGCTTAAAATGACTCTGAGGGAAAGATTTTAAGCCTATCTCAAGTCTCACTTCCTTCAACAAGCCTTTCTACAAAACTCGCGCCTGCAACTGGACTTCCCGTAAGGCTTACATTTCTGTGCCCTCTGGTTCTCAATGTCTGCCACTTTGCACAATTCCAGTTGATATTTCTTTTATTTTTATTTGGCTTCCACTGTGTAATACACACACGCTGTTAAACATCTGCAACGTAAAAATAAGGTCTCCAACTCCCACCCCCTAAAGAAGATAATTAAAATGACCCATAATCCCACTCTTCATAGATAAGTACCATCAGTATTTTATTACATTCTTTTTAGTTTTTTGATGCGTAATTTCACTCATTCACTGTTTATCACCTACCACCTGCCTCACACGGTCCTAGTGCTTGGGCAACAGTGGAAAAAAGTAAAGGCCCTGTCCTCACAGGATTTACATTTGTCTGTATTTCCATATATGTAAAATACAGATACTTTTCATTTAGAAACAAGTGAGCTAAAAAAGCCAAATGAGATCATCACTTCGCAAGTATTCGTGTTATCCATGTACCTGTTATTTCCCCACTGAAGAACCTGCTCTTCCAGGAGGAAGCAGATGGCCGTAATCATGGTGTTTTTCACATCACCTGGCAGAGTATCTGGTTACACAAGGAACCTCCTGAAGTTTTGTGAATCCAAACGTTGAGAGGTCACAGGGGGCAGGGAAAAGGCTCGAGGCGATTGGGATGACAGGTCCTCTCCTCTTTGGGCAGGACCTAGCGGATCTGCACACAAGTTGTCAGAGAGGGGGAGGAGGAATCCTGATCTGCAGTGTTTGCTGAGTTCCGTGGTGTAAATACTACCACCACACAGCCAATTTCAAGCTTCTAATACTATGTCATTGAACATGGAATTTAGACCACACACTTGTTATTGACCATCATGAGCTGGTCCAAACCAGCGCCACCATGCCACTGCCTGGCCCTAATAGAAGCCTCACATCCTTCTGCCTCCCAGTTCTGGTGATGCCCTGGAGAATGAGACCTTCTCTTAGGAGGAAACCAGGGGCCCAGCGAGAGCAGGCTGGATCCCAGAGACCCACCTCACCAAGCGCTCCTTCTGACATAATCTGCTATCACTTTCAGAATCCTGTGCTAATCTCCAGGTAAACAGAGACTTGCCTAGAACCAATGGAAGACCCATTATGCACAAGTCTGTGGTGTTCTGTGGGATACAGAAAACACAAAGTGGGGATCCCCACTCTCTTCCACCTCACTATGTCGTGAGGGAGAGGATCAGAAAGGTTGCTAAGTGATTACAAAAATAGAAAGAGAAAACGAACTCTCTCAGAGATACGATTTCCTGGGGAAATTCAGATGCAGTATAATGAAGGCTCTCATGTCAGACAAATGACACGAGAAGATCAAAACCCTTACTCTGCAAATTACTAGTGCTATGATTTTAAGCAATTATTAGCTACTCTATGTCCTTACCTCATAGATTGTTATGAGAATTAAATAAGCTAATGCATGGAAAGTCATCACGTGGTGCACGGCACCCAGTAAGTACTCAACAAATACTAGAGTGAATAATTACTGCTATCAATCGTATTTATAACACCACATGAACAAAGGCAAGACAGCAAAGACAGGGGCTCTTTCATGAACTAGCCAGCAATCTGATTTTATTAGAATCTGGATGACTAATGGAATAGAAGATTGTACAATTACTTGGAGAAGGCATTGAACGCCAGGCTGAAGAGTTTGCACTTGATTTTATAAATGATGAAGAACCAGTAAAGATTTAGTGGCATAATCTGAGTTGCATTTTGGGAATACCAAGCTTGAATTACTGCCTGTTTCACAGACAGGCTTGTTAGTTTCTGCTGCTGTCTGAACAGGTAAAGGTGACGGTGTGTGTGGCCACAGCACCTGGGCAGTCAGGACTTGGCCTTTAGCAATCTCCCTGAGGCCTCCTCCCTGGGGATGATTTGCCTCCAAAGCAGGCAGCGCATATTTTCCTGAAGTTATGCAGAATCCTCTTTTCCCTTTCTTACTTTGCTATTTTTTTGGCTCATAGAGTCACTAAATATAAACAACCTTTGAAAAGATCCCAAACCAACTCATTCCAAGGAGTATAAGAGTTATCTAGGAATTAGAGGGATATACTAAGACTCATCAAGATAAGCCTGCTTCCATGTCACAATCTGTAATATCTTGGTCCAAGTTTTGGAGGTAACCAGGTCACTAACAATAGCTTTTCACATTTCTGATTATCTTATGTAAGAGGCACCGTGTTTTTTTAAGTTTGTTGACACTTGAAGCAAAGAAGCTGTTGGAGAAGTCTGTTGCAAAACTGGAAACAAAATATATCTTAAATAGTTTACAACTCAGGGTTTGGGAGGTAGCCCAAAAATTCCTGCTTCCTGTTGAAAGCACATTCAGCTCAGCGGGATACGTTTGTCTGGTTGTGATATGTAAATGATCTCCGTTGTGTATTTATGCTTGAAATTTTCACTGATTACTGTTATTTCAGACCACATACACCCACACAACTATGGTAACTTGGAATCTTTAACTGGAATCCATCAGGAGTAATTGGATTGGTATGCCATCTTTTGTTGATAATTGGAAACTTTTGGACGCAACACAAGAAGTTAACAGATTCCCTGAACTTAGCAATATGTTTGAGGAGTTATAGCAACAACAATTTTTCTCCACATTCCTAGCTGGAACTCAAGGACTCTGTGACTACTGCACAAGTCTAGCTTTAATGGACTCCAGAATATTATTTCATAAACAGAAACAAGATCCTTGACTAATACATTATTCATAGACCTAATTGGGACCCCATATTGCACAAGACCTGTTCAAAGGGGCTTTCTTTTGTTAAACTACGATCAGGCTGCAGGGCAAAGATAAAGGTTTCCATCGCAAGGCAAATTACACACCCTCTTGCAATTAATTTATCCTGCGTACTGATTCAAACTGGAGACCTCAATGGGATGTTAAATATGTTCCACATCTGATTATAAAAGTGAGAGAAGAAACACAGATGGAGATGATTGTGATTTGGATGAATTTGGAAAACCAAAGTGGTTTTCGTCTTTAATATACCACATTTTCCTCCCCCAAATACCTAGTGAAAGAAATATTTCTCTAGAGAAATCTATCTGATCAAAACTAGTCAGTCAAGATGAGGAAGCAAATTGAGTCACACATATAAAAACAAAACTCTAATTAAACAGTAAAGATAAACACAATAAAAGTTTTTTTGAATACCCCCAATACTGTGTACATATCAGAGAAAGCAAATTTATGGAAAGAAAATATGGTATAAGAATTGTTCACATGTGATGAACACCATTACCGTGAAGTCAATGAAAGGCAGGATGGTGAAAACTTTAGTAGGGTTTTGAGCAGGGTCATAATTTAGTGGAAGGGAGGGATTCTGGTTAGTCTAGAGAGTTTGGGACTAAGATCCAAGAGACAAAACTTCCAGTTTTGCTTCACCACTAACAAGCTGTGTGATATTGGGTTATTCACTTATCCTTTCTGAACCTCAGTTTCCCTCTTGATAAAACAGGGAGGCCAGGGTATATTATCTTTAATCTCTCTACCTGTGTAAAATTTAATGTCTTGCCCTCTCCCCCTTTCCTTACATTTCTGTTCGTATATCAGAAGAAATCAACGTTTTTAAGAAAATCAAGAGTATATCATCAATGGGATTTTATATTGAAAGCTTTTTCCAGACAAACGGCTGCATTCATTCAGGCACTGTATTCATTCTTTTGACAAAAACTAATTTCAAAACTGAGTGCCTATTATAAACCAGAAACTGTATTATCCCATAAAAGCCTTCCATATAAGGTATAAGAGTGAACAGGACAAATTACCTGCCTTCAAGGAGTGTATAGTCTGGTAGTGGAGACAGACACATAAACAGCTCATTTTAATAGAAGCTAGAGGTAAACAGAGCAAGCTTTGGGAGGATAGGGTAAGGACATTCATTGTCATATCTGGGATGAAGGAGGAGACATCTGTGCTAAAATATGAGTAGGGCTTAGCTATTCTAGGTAGAGAAGAAAGATGACCAAAGTATAGAGGAATAGACGAAAGAATTACAAATTGTTAGGATTTGCTAGACTGTAACGCACAAGATAACGACAGCATAAGAGGTAAGTAAGGACTTTCTAGTGGAAATCCTGATTTGCCTTATAAAGGAGGTTCACTTCATTCCACAGATGAACGCTTTTCAAAGAAGCCCAAGATGCAAATGCACCAAAATTCACTGTGATGCTTGTTTTTTAAAAAATCGAATTTTGGTCTTAACCTAGATCTACAGATTCAGAATCTCTAGGGATGAGGCCTGGCGTTCTGTATTTTAAAAGAAGTACCCCAGTATTTCAGATGCAACGTAAAGTTTGAGAGTCTTTTGTAGTACATGTTTTTGCATCCATTAGTTTTAATTAATTTCCACAACAATCTTATGAGTTATGGGAGTTGGGATGCAAAGCAAGATTTCATTTCCTAGGAGAACTGAAGAGAACAAGATGGATAGTGTGTGCTGAATAAATATTGAGATAGATGGATGGATGACTGTCTCAGGAACAGAGAATAAAACTGGTACTTGGGTGCCAGGAATATGTTTCAAAAATGGGGATTTAATCTCCACAACAAGGCAGGATATCCAAGTTACAGACGGAAGTGTACCATCAGACATAATAAATACTAGCAATTGAAAACACCTCCTCAAATCTCAGTTTCTAGTCTATAAAATGGGACCAATAAAATCTTTCAAAGGACCCTGTAGAGTCTAAGACAGTAAGTACCCTACTTACAAGTTAATAGGGTAGCCTGCCAGAGTTTCATGGATGCTAGTAGAATACACAAGATTCCTGGGTCAGATACAGAAGACAGCTTATAATATAGGGCAATAGCAGTAGCCAGAAATTCAGCATTTCTGAGCTGGCTCCCTGAGATCCATTTTCCACAGGGAGATGCAAAGAGGGTTGTGATAGTAAAACTGAACCCAGAGTTTAAGGAACCTGAATTTTATAATAGTCAATAAACATGCCTGTCTTTTGCTCTGACAAGACACTATCTCCATCTTCCAAGGCTGTTTGTTCTACATGCATCCTTCAAAAGTTGTCTGCAACAAAGCGGAGCCAGTGCCTCCCTCAAGAGATCTGCAGAAATGCAAGAGACCCACAGATAATTGTCTCCCCATAATAGACCCCTCACAGGCTGATACAATGATGAAATAGAGTAAAGCACACAAATTATTTTAAAAGTTTTTAGAATACACAAATAGCTTGGTAAAAGTAATTGCTATTATTACTGTCACAGTAATTGTCATTTTGGTTTTTGTTGCTGTTATTAAACATTACTCAAATTAAAGTTGGCTTGTGGTTTATCTACTAGCCTGCAACTTACCTTGGCTAGGAAGAGGACCAATCCAAAAGCTTGGAGAAGGGTTGATCCTGCAGGTGAGGACAAATGGCCATGGCTGAGGAAAGGACAGTGAAAAAGGCAGAGTGAGCATTAGAGATATGGCCCTTGGGAACCTCAGAGGGGACCCCCATGGTCAGTCCTATGCAATGTGTGGTAACAGGGAAGTTATAAAGCTGGTGACTGTTGTCAGGACTCTGACCTCTGTGGTTGTGTTTCTTTCTCTGCCCAAACAGAATCTGAAATGTCCTATCACAGCATCTCCTACCTGGAATGTCTTTACCACCCCTCTCTACCATCTGTTTTCTGAAAGGCAGTATACAGTGGAAAGAACCCAAGAAGTCCTGGATTTGAATCCAAGCTTTGCAACTTATGATGAAAACTTTGTTTAAAAAAATATAAAACAGAATATCTGGCATTTAAATCTTTTGTATTTCCACTACTTAGGATAAGCTGTAGGCAAAGTGATGACTTTTGACATAGGGTTTCAGTCTCTTTGAGGTCCAGCCTCTGGCGGCCACTGCCCAGGGGAGGGGTGGCCTAGAGCTGCCTTTCCAAGACTAGAATATAGTTTTTACTGCTCTTTTATCTGCCCAGGCCATTTGGAATCTGTGGTCCTTGTTTAGCTTCTTCACAAGACTTAGTCCTTCCCAATAAAATACCTAATGGTGCTTATGAGTAGCTCAGTACCTACCCACTCCAGAAACACAGGCCAACGGCTTGGCGATGAGCTGGACTATCTATAATTTAAGGACTATCACAATATATTATTTTCAGAAGTTATTCCTGGACATGTAAGTCATTTCCCAGTGGAATGGTCCTTTTCTTCTTGCTCCTCTTGATTCATCACAAGATATTTGCTTGCTACCCCTTTGCATAAAGCAGAATCTGAGCTTTAGGTCAGACAGTCTGGGTTCAAAAGTCAGCTATATCACTTCCTAGTTCTCAGGATCCTGCATCTATATGGAAAGAGCTCAGGCAGCCCTGGGTTTGACTACTAGCTATGCACTAACTGGATGACTTCTGGCTGACCACATAAACTTTCTGAGCCTCACTTTTCCCATTTGTAAGCTGGGAATGATAATACCTACCTGGTAGAGTTTTCTGTGAGTAGTTAATGAGGTATCATGCCTTGCACAGTGCTTGTCACATTATAGCAGCCACTCAACAAGTGTGACATCCACTCCAGCCCTCAAGGGTTTTTTCTTTTTCTGAACTTACAGAACTTGATGACCCCAACAGGGATGGAATATCCCCAAGCTCTTGTGGCCCAGCACCTAATTGAAGTGAATGAATGTAAGAAAAATAACATTGCAATTTTCAGGATACAAGGCAATTGGGTGTTGGCCTCAGAATTGGGAAGAAAACAGGGAGTGCTGAGGCCCGAGGCAAATGGGGGAGTGTGTGTCTCATCCAACACACTCACCACTCCAGCTCACAGTTGCCCCACACGAGGATAAACCCATATTAAGAGATCTTCTGTTTTTTCAAAAGAAGTAAGAAATCTGGAGGGAAACGTTCTCAATTTTTAAATACTGGCTCACTAAGAAAACAAATACACACATAAACAAACTTGGACCCAAACAAAATATTTCTGAGCTTAGTCCAGCCCACTGACTAGGAGACAGTTCAAACGCACTTACTTCATATCACTTAACCATGGAACTTCTACTGCTCCTTAGCTCTTTTTATATTATTATGTAATTTTGAGTGCTCAAGATCTGTCTCCAGTTATATCTTGTTAAGCTACTTGAATAAGACATTTGAGAGCAGGGTTGGTGTCTTGCTCAGGAAATAGCTGCAGTTGGTAAACTCTTTGGGGGTTATTGAAATGGCTTGCTTCCCTCCAGAAGAACTTGTTGATTTTATTCTACCATGATACAGGAATACAACAGCTGGCTGTCTCTGGGAAGTTGAAAATAAACAGGTTCAGAAGCGCCGAGGATAGCAAATGGGCGTTATAGGTGGAGAAACAGCCCAAAATAAATACAGCTGTTGAGTCGGAAAACTCTGTTTACTTTGGCTTTTTTGAGGTCTACACTGGGGGAGGGAGAGCTGCTAATCCTGAGACTTTTCATACACTGATGACAAAGACGCCACTTAAGGGCTGGCCCCCAGTGTTCAGCACATTTCTACAAGTCATTCAGTATGTATTTGATGATTAACAGATTGACTTGGTATCGCAAATGACGGAAGACATTTTAACAAAATCAACATGATGAGTGGAAGGTCTCTGCGCTGGGAGGCCTGTGTCAATGTCTTTTCAGGTTTGGACTATAAATCCCATCGAACATTCTTTAACAATGAGCTTTTGTTTGCCATGTAGACATACTAGAAAAGACACTAGCTTGGGAGACAGAAAATCTGGGCTCTAGTCTTAGTTTGCTAATGAGCTATGTGACCTTGGTAAATCATTGCAATATTCTGGACCCGTTTCCTTAACTACGAAGTGAGGGATTCAGAGAAATCACTAGGGAAGCAGTGGGAGCAGTGGAAAGGGCACGGGATGAGGAACCGTAAGTTGCACATTCACACCTGGTTCTAATAACTCTTTCCTGTGTGGACTTGGATGGCAGAGAACATCTGACTCCACCTCTGCCAGGCAGGGCTGAACAGTCTCCTTCCTAATGTTGCAACTATGAATTAGAGAATAGAACTTACATGACGGTGCTTTGTAAACGGATAGCCAAGCAAGACACTGGTATTAGACAAATCTAGCTTTGAATCCTGACTCCACCACTTCCATATGCTTGTGGAAAGGTGACTTAAGATCTTCAAGCATCATTTTCTTAATTTACAAAACAGAAATAATATCTACTTCATAGGGTTGCTATAAAGGTTAAATTAAGTGAATAACATAAGCAAAGTGCTAGAATAGGGCCTGGCGCAAAGTGCCAAAAGAGTAATTATTATTGTTAGTAAAAGACAAATGACATTGATATAAGATCTCCATTCCATAATTCTATGAGTCTGATTAGTGGAATCCCAAACCAAACTTTTTTTTTTACACTTTGATCTGAACCAAAACTGTTTCTTACCCTTCCTCATCCCCCACCAAAAACAAAAAAACAAAAAACAAACAAACAAACAAAAAAACACCAGTGCATCAAACAACAAAATAAAACAGAAAACGTGATTGAGTTCAAACTGAGTGTGAACCTAGCTGTTTTCTGAAGCCCAGGAGAGAATACAACCAAGACATCCAAACATTCTGGCCCAAGTTTAACCTGTCTTGCAAGGGCCTATTGCACGGAGGTAAAAAGTAATGGGAAAGTTTCTTTCAGAAAGAAAAGAGACCCTGTTGGGTCTGTAGTAGTGCAGGAACAAAAGCAAAAATCCCAGACAGATACTGTAGCAGACTGTTCTCAGGATGACGTTCCAGGTTTCTGTAACATCTGGACCACTGGAGTAACTCTACCTAAATGGCTCTAAAGACCTTGCCAATATCACAGGATACACTTGAAATCAAACTGCATCCTACATCCAGATGGCAAGAAAGGGTTGAAACACTCCTGAGAAGACAACTGAATTAATCATTCATTTATTCATTGATTTATTCATTCCAACCAAGCTATTCTAAATCTAATAAGAGGCATTATGCTAGATGCTAGATGCAGTAACCATAAACAAGGGAAGAAAGTCCCTTCTCTCAGTAATGATCTGAAATACAGAGATTCTCACATGTATCACTCTAAGAGCCTTCTAATGTCAGGGCTCGAGTGAGTAAATATTAAGCTAGATGAAACAATGTTGAATGGACCTACTCTACCACAGATATCTTACTGCTGACAAGCTATCCCCCACAAAAGGGAAAGCCTATTTACATACATAAACACTTTCATGGAGCATTATTTACAGTCTTAGTAGCTATATAAATGTCTAACAAATTGAATAATGGCTCAAAAAGTTGAGGCGCATGAAATAATGGAATACTATGTGGACATCAAAATGGATATAATTATGAAGATCAGCAAAAACGGCTTCTTCATGTGATAAATACAAAATTATGGTGTATCAAAGACTTTCTATATGAGATATGAGTGCACCTATGAAAAATAAATATTTGTTTCTGAACAAGGCCTGGAAGAGAGTATAAAATATTTGCAGTTTCATAAGAATAGTGGAATTTTGGACGTTTTGTTTTTGCTTTATCTAGTCTTTCTATAGTATTATTACATGTGTAAGCAAAGGAAGAAGTCGACAAATGCTGTGATTTGAGTGATGGGAGAAAAAGTTTCTTATCTTTATAAAATGTCCTTCAGCACCATATCACTGAATACAAGGTTTATCAGTTTTTAATTCTCTTTCAAATCTGGTCCCTTTCTTCCTTCTCATTGACACTGCTTTAATTCAGCTCCTCAGTTCACCTGTCTCTTGCAAATAGCCTACTAACTCACCCATGTCTCCATTTTCAGACTTCCCAGGTATTTCTCCATTCAACTAATATACTTCTTTTTTTCAAATATTCTGTCCTGGTGATTAAATGATCTTCTCCCAACACACCAGACATGCACCTGTACATGATGTCTGTGTTTCAGGTTGCCACCATCCCTGACATTAGAGACACACGTACAAAGCATAAACACACAGCTTCCTTCTCATATTTCACATATCCTCTCTTTGGCATGACTAATTCTGAAGTCCTTCCATTTAAACCTGGGAGGTAGACAAGAGTACTATGCAAGACTTAGGTCCTTGCACAAGAATAAGTAAGATACTTCTGAAGAATTAAACTAGGGTGGAATTGTTATGCAAGATATAAGCCTTATTAAAAGCCAAACTAAGTAAAATAGTGTGGGCACTCTGCTTTCAGTAGTGATTAAGTAGCTCCTACCACACTAAGCCTTCACATGTAACAACTAAAATTCTGGAAAAAAATATAAAAAAACAACTCCCAGGAAAACTGGAAAGCAACTAAAAGCAGGAAGACATTGGAGAGCAGTCTACACTTAGATAAAGGTAATGGAACTGGTGAGATTTCCATTTTCAAATGGATTTTTATTTGAGGGCAAGCATTCGTTGGCTAAAACTCACATAGAAGCCTATAATCTTAGTGGCTTGAAAAACGACAGAATAGAGTTTGGGGCCAACACAGTGGCTAAAACATGAGAGAAGAAATCCAGGAAAGACAAGACCCAGAAAGAGAGAATCCCAAATTTTGCATATAAATTCTCCCCAATCTCTGGCTGACCCCTGAACTGTTCATGTATGGGACAGACTCTAAACAGCCTGCTAAGGATAAACGAGTTAAACAGAGATGTCACTTACAAGGTACACAGAGTTAGGAGCCTGAGGTCAGCCAAGCTAATTGCCTGCAAAATCAACGTTCTCAGAAATATAACAGACTTCAGAGACTAAGATACATCACGTACAGTGTCTAGGATATAAACCAAAATTACTAAACATGTAAAGAAATATAAAATGTGATGTATCCTCAAGAAAAAAGGCAATTAGTATAGACTGGCCAGATGTTGGAATTAGCGAAGATATTATTATAACTATCCTCAAGAACATAGAAGAAAATATGCTCATAGTAGAAAAAGTAGAAAATCGTCCAGCAGAGAAACAATAAATTTTTTTTTTCCAAGTCAAGTTGTTGTCCTTTCAATCTAAGTTGTGGAGGGTGCCATTCAGCTTCAAGTGGTCCTTTCAGTCTTAGCTGTGGAAGGCGCAGCTCAGCTCCAGGTCCAGTTGCCCGTTGTTAGTTGCAGGGGGCACAGCCCACCATCCCTTGTGGGATTTGAGGAAATGAACGGGCAACCTTGTGGTTGAGAGCCCACTGGCCCATGTGGGAATCAAACCGGCAGTCTTCGGAATTAGGAGCACGGAGCTCCAACAACCTGAGCCACCAGGCCAGCCCAACAATATCTATTTTTTAAAATGGACATTCTAGAATGAGGAAAATGTCTAAAATTTAAAAATAAGAGATTTTTCTCAGGAATATGTACAATGATAAATAAAACAGAATAAAAAGTCCAAAAGCAGACCCATAAAAGTATGTGAGCTTGATACAAGTATGCAACTGAACTAACATTGAAGATCAGTGGATGAAAAATAGACTATTCAACAAAGTATATGGGATAAATGGACATCCATACCAAAAAAAGGAAAAAAGGAAGAAGAAGAAGAAAAAAGAATGGATTGCTCCCACATACTGTATGTGAAATCAACTCTAGATTGATTAAAGAGTTCAGTGTCTAAGATAAAACTTTAAAATTTTAGGGGATGACATAGTAGAAAATTTTCATGACCTTTAGGCAAGTAAGGGAGTCCTAAACGAAAAACAAAAAGGACTAAACATAAAATTATAAGTTGTGAAATTTGGATATATTTAAAATTAAACCTAGATACAATAGAGTATGCATAGAGTACACTACCATTTTTATAAGAAAAAAGACAAAATAAGAGTGTATATACAGTTATTGCTGAGAAAGAAGCAGAGAAAAGATAACCAGCAACAGATGAAAATGATTATCTATATGGAGCAGAGTAGTTGGGAACTGGACAGAGAGTGAAGAAATAGAGAATAGGGATTGGGACTTTTCTGAGTATATATATATATATATATATATATATATATATATATATATATATATATATATATATTAGTAAATATATACATTCACCTGTTAAAACATGTAAATATTATAAATATTTTAAAATTTAAATCAAAATGGATTTTTAAAACGCAAACTCTAAAGTTGAATAAAAACAAATGACCACCAATATAAAGTAAATTGATAAAACATTTAACAACTCAGGGAAGACAATTAATTCGAGTAAATTTTGAACACAGTTCTCTGACTGTTCACCCTTAATGTAAGATAGTCTAAGCATAAAAAAGAACTGCGAAGGCATTTTGAACTCAATTTAATAGTTCTGTTGTGAAGGAGGACACTGGTGGTAGTGCTCTAAAACTCTTTTATGTGCACCACAGGATAGAGCAAATGAGTAAATATTGCTTGTGGTGTTTTGAAAGCAGGGTTTTCACAGTGGGAGAAGAGAGATACAAAAATGGAATGGGAGAAGATAAGAAATAGCCCTGTGGTACTGGATTTGAATTAGAAATACCAGTGAGAACTCAGGCTTTTTCACAGGAATTTCCTAGCACTTTCCCTTGAAAAGAGCTAACATCACTGAGGCACCAGTACCGTTGAGCACACCTAGAGCCCAGATGTTGCATGCTAAATCTCATTCCGCACCAAAAGGAACCAGAACTCCTTGGAGGAGTGGTTGACACCAATTCTAGAACAAGGAGCATACAAAGTAAACCTGAAACATCACAAGGTGTCAGAAAGCAAGTATGTGCTTAAAGACTAGGGATGTGTGTTATTATCAACAACAAAGCTATTTTCCAAACGAAAAATTATTTGAAACACTACTATGTAAAGGAGATAAAAGCAGAACTGTGACAAGGGTGGGGGCTCAGATCCCTGATCATTCACCCCCTCCCCATCCCCATTCAGTGGGGCAGCCCCTGAGACCCATAGTTTGAGAACCACTGGTCTATTGAAAAGAGCTTGGATTTAAATGTCTGCAGACCTGGATTCTAGCCCAAATTTGGCCTGAAACACTAGCCATATGGTCTTAGGTAAATATTTAGTCTCTCTGGGCCCTATTTACTTATGTGTAAAGCAGGGATAAAGCTACCAATTTCCCTATTTCACAGTTGTTGTGAGGATCAAAGAAGAGAATAATTGTGAAAATACTTTGAAAGGTTAAATAGAATAGTTCTATACTGGTGTAATTTATTATGCCCTATGGGGCATTGAGACACATTCTTGTATACCATTTGGCAGCTGTCATTCTTAGCAGTTGCCAAATGGCAAGTATAATAGCAGTAAGGGATTTTTAAATACATATCAGGAAAAGATGAGGTATCTGTCCAACCTTCCTTTCATCACAAATGTACTAGTCATGTTCTGTGTCAGGCATCTGACAACACAAAGACAAAGAGGCAAGATTAGGATTTCAAGGGGTTCGCTGTCTAATAAGGGAAACTAGCATAAATAACATACTGGCAATGCAGTATAAGCACAACGTTGGGAACATTTATATTACATTGGTGACCACAAGACAATGCAATTAGTGGTGCCAGGATTCAGGATAGAGGGAGTGGCAGGGACTACTGCATAGGAGTGAAGGTGCCAACATAATTTTTGTCAGTTGACAAAAATTAATGAGTGCCAACTTGGAGGTAAAGATGGCAGACTGAAAACATGCATCTACTTTCACTAACCCTTGAAACCCCACTAAAGTGGCAACCTGAATCTGGCAGTATAGCAACAGGATATAATATAAACCAAGATGGGTTTATACCAGCAATTCAACTTTAAAAACTTTAAACACTTTAACACTTTAAAAAATAATCAACCATGGTGCTAATAACACCAAGGTTGCTAGTTCAATCCCCTCTTGGGCCACTGTGAGCTGTGCCCTCTTTGAAAAAGAAAAGAAAAGAAAGGGGTGGGAGGACGGTTAGCTCAGTTGGTTAAAGCATGGTGCTAATAAAAATAATCAACCAATGTAATTTGCCATGTTAAGAAGTTAAAGAAGAAAAGTCATATGATCAATTCAATAGATACAGAAAATAATTGATAAAATTCAACATTCTTTTGTGATTGAAAAGAAAAATCTTCACAAACTAGAAATAGAAGGGATCTTATCTGAAAAAAAGTAAATAAAATTTAATGAGGAGACACTGATATTGGTCCCTTTAAGGAATAAAATATGGATGCCACTATCCTACTTCTTGTTCAACATTGCCCTAGGGGTCCTAGCCAAAGCTATAAAGCAAGACAAAGAAATATGATATATTGACCACACAAAAAATGTCATTATTTGCAGGTATGATTGTATTCACAGAAATACAAAAATAATTTAGAGATAAATTGTTAATTCAGTTTAGCAAGGTTGCTAGGTACAACATCAATATAAAAATTTATTTCTATATATAAGAAAAAAATTTAGGAAATGAAAGTGAAAAGATTATGCCATTTATTACAATATCAAAAATATTAAGTAACTAGGAATAGCTATAACCTAAGATTTATAAGACATCTTTTATAAGACTGCAAAATTTTAATAAAATTAAAGGAGACATACACAAATAAAGAGATTGGAAGACTCAATATTATAAAGATAACAATTGTACACAAATTTATCTAGAATTTCAATGTAATCCAATCAAAATATTAATAGGTTTCTGGAGAAATATTGACAAGCCAATTCTGTAATATACATAAAATACAAAAAGCCTAACAGACACAGGAAACAATTACAGCAGGAAGATTGATTCTACTGGAAATTAAGACATTAAACTATAGTATTTAAAAGAATGAGGTAGTGGTGCAAAAATAGGCAAAGAGACCAATAGAATGAACTATGTGTGCTCTAGAAACTGACACATATATGGATACTTGATTTATGGCAAAGGTAGAAATGCACGGTAGTGAGAAATCAGTGAACTTTTTAATACATAATGATAGGAAAGTTGTGCATAATTTTGGGGGAAAATGATATTGGAACACTTACCATGCAACAAAATCAATTCCAGTTAGCTCATGGCACTAAATCGGAAAGGCAAAACAATAAACCCTTTTAGAAGATAACATAGGAGAATATTTTTAGAAATCCATGGTAAGGAAATATTCTCAAACAAGACACACCAAAAAAGATAAGTTTAATAGTAAGAAAAATATTAATAAATTTGACAAATTTTCAATTGAATACTTCTGTTTATGAACATACATTAAAAGAAACAATAACAATCCAGGAGTAAGGCATCTAGATTGTGATCTCTTTATACCATTTCTCCAGAAAGGGAACCAGTGCATGTTATAGAAACAGCAATTCCAAATATGTGACAGGAAATACATAGAATGAATCTGAAACATTTTGACTGGTCTTAAAGCAACAAAGTTATCAATACCTACTAGAGTCATATCAAAAGAACACAGGAGCCACTTAAAAGGGCTCCTACTGTCCAAAGATGGGACAACTCAAGCATCCAAAAAACAATGGCTCCAATGAATTGAAGTACATCACATGTACACAAATCCATGCGTTCATAATGATACTCCTAAAATAAAAACTCATTGATCACCTTTAGAAGTTGCTAGAGCATGAAATCTGTATTCTAAAAATGATAAATAGAAGGTAAGAATCAAGTTTCTGTACTGCTTTCCCTCTACACAGTACTGCTGGCTAACAAAGTAACTGACCAAGCAAATTTCTTCTTTATAAATGAATCACAGCCAGTAAATGCAAGAAGAATGATAGCATTAGAAAATCACCAGTTTGCAACCCCTAATGAAAGAATTCATTTAGGCAATACTAATAGTCCAGAAATCTTAAGAGAAAGGTTGACAAAGAACATTTTAATGGACAGACCATATTGATACTATCTCAACTCAAATATCAGCATGACTAAGAGTGGGAAAACCAGGCATTATGTACCTCCTGACATGAGGGAGAGGAACTATATAGCTATTATACATCTATATACCAGCAACAAAAATTTGGACTTGAAATTGAAAAATTATTACCATTTACAACAAAAAAAGGAATAGTTGTGGTAACCTTGAGTTAAGCAAAGATTTCTTACATATGACACCAAAAAGACAATTCATAACAAATTCATAAATTGGACTTAATCAAAATTTAAGAATTTTGTTCTTTAAAAAATGGTGTTTTTTAAGTGAAAGAATAAAAGTGAAATGAAAGAATGAGAATGAAAAATCTTTACAAAGTATATATCTGATAAAGAATTTGTATCCAAACTATATAAAGAACTTTCAAAACTCAACTACAAGATAAAAACTCAATTTAAAATTAGGCAAAAGATTTAATCACCATAGATTGAATACTTCACCAAAGAACATATATAGAGAGCATATGAAAATAAACTTAACATCATTAGTCACTAGGAAAATGCAAATTCAAGCCACAGTGAGGTACTACTACGTAACATTAGAGTGGCTACAATTAAAAAGACTGACCTTACTGAATATGGGCAAGGATGTGGAAAACCTGAAATACACTGTTGGTGGGAATATAAAGTGGTACAATTACCTTGGAAAAGATTTTGGCCGTTGCTTTAAAAGTTAAACCTATAATATTATCCAGCTATATGATTCCTATGTATTTCAAAGGAAAGGAAATATATGTCTGTACAAAGACTTGCACACGAATGTTTATAGCAGCTTGTTTTTAATAGCCAAATAGTGGAAACAACTCAAATGCTCCCCTTCCCTTTCAGTGGACATAGCTAGAAAATACATGTATGTGTATGCATATATTTGTATGTGTATATATGAGTATGCATGTATTATATATATATATATATATATAAAATAGTCACACAAAACTACACATTTACATCTATATTTCTCTGTCAATCTATATGTTAAAAACTGTGAGTTTACAATGACAATTCTATTTTTTTAAAAATTTTTATTACGGAATATTGAAACAAGTGAAAACTGTGGTATATCCGGACTCAGCTACTGCTTAGCATTAATAAGGAATGAACTAGTAACATGGCAACATGGATGAATCTTAAGTTACTTATGCACTTACATCAAATTCTAGAAAATTCAAACTAACTGTAGAGATAGAAAGCAGATCAGTGTTTGCTCAGGGAGGAGCAAAATGGAGGGATTACAAAGGGTCATAAGACTGATCAAAGACCCATTGCATGGTGTCAGAGCATCAGTAAAATGATGAGATCGTGTGTGTGTGTGTGTGTGTGTGTGTGTGTGTGTGTGTGTGTGTGGCAGGGGGTACCAGCAGCAGTGATGAAAGGTGATGAGAGGTTGGTTTCAGACAAGGGACTGATCAGTTAAGTAAATCTGTTAAGGATAATGGGAAGCAGTTTCCTATTAGGAGAAAGGGAGGAAAAATGTGGAAAGAGAGAAAACAAGAATGAACCCTGTGGTACTGAAATAAAACTAGAATTGTTGGGCAGCCGGTTGGCCCAGTGGTTAGAGCACAGTGCTCATAACACCAAGGTCGCCAGTTCGATTCCCACATGGGCCAGTGAGCTGCACCCTCCACAACTAGATTGAAAACAACGACTTGACATGGAGCTGGTGGATCCTGAAAAGACATGCTGTTCCCCAATATTCCCCAATAAAAATTAAAAAAAAAAATTAGAATTGTCATTGTAAACTCACAGTTTTTAGCATATAGATTGACAGAGAAATATAGATGTAAATGTGTAGTTTTGTGTGACTATTATATATATATATATATATATATATATATATATATATATATATATAACATATATGCATACTCACATATACACATACAAATATATGCATACACATACATGTATTTTCTAGCTATGTCCACTGAAAGGGAAGGGGAGCAGTAAGACCTTCGATAGCAATGAGCACACCTACTCTCCAGATGTTGTTCTCTAAATATCTACTAAATAGAAACTTGGAGTTAAATTTCTTGGAGAAATAGCTGGTTCCAAGGTAGGGGCAGGGAAAAAATAAGATGATCCTGGAACATTCTTTCTTCTTGTGTCAGAAAATAAGGAATTGCTCAAAGAATGATAATGACATGTTAAAAAGAAACCATCTTGAAGGGCTACCACTGGTCAAATCTGGAAGAATTTGAACATCACAATAAATAACATATTAAAGCACTATAACCCATTGAATAAAATTGGAAACCACCACTCAAAATTACTATAAATTTAAAAATGAATAAACTGAAAGTGTTGTGGGATATTTAAATAGAGTACTTCAATATTATAAAAAAGAAATCTCCCCATGAAATATCCATTAATTATAAAGGGGAAAAGAATAGATTTACAGCTGAGAAGCCTAGCAGATTTAATCACCTTAATCAAATGATCAACATAAACAACATCGATAATGGAACAAAAAGAAATTATATGCCACCTGGTAGAATTCAGTGAAAAGAATGTAACATCACTTTTACAGTTTTCCTGCCAAAGATGCATAAATTAAATCTAATCAAGAGGAGACACCAGATAAGCTCAAATTGAGGAATATTCTACAAAATAACTGACCTATATATAGTTTGTAAAAGTATCATGGTCATGGAAGTGAAGGAAAGTTTCAAAAACTGTTTGGAATGGAAGGAGACTAAAGTGACTAGACAAATAAATGTAACATGATTTTGAACTGGATCCATAAACAATAAAAGACATTACTGGGACAATTTGCAAAACTTGAATGGAATCTGAGGACTATATAATACTATACAATGCTAATTTCCTGCTTTTGATGGTCATATTGAGTTTATGCAAGTGAATGTTTTTGTTTATAAGAAACACATACTAAAGAATTCCAGAGTAATGAGGTATTATGTTAGCAGTTTACTCTCAAATATTTCAGGAAACATGTTTTGCACTGCATTTTCAACCTTTCTATAAATTTATTTCAATTTTTTAATGGAAAAAGAAAGTCATCCACCACAAAATATGTAATGTGTGATTTCATTTATATACACATCAAAAACAGACAGAAAATGTATTGTTTAGGGATGGGTAATTAGATGGTAAAATTAAACTAAAAACCAAGGAAATAAATACATAAAAGTTAGGCTAGCGGTTACCACCGACGGTACGGGGGAGGACTGTGACTGAGAAGGGAAATACAAGGGGTTTTTGGGGTGCTGGAAATCTTGCACTGTTTCACCTGGGTGGCAGCTCAACAGATGTTCATTTTACAACCATTCATTACACTGTACATCTGTTGTATGCACTTTACTGTAAGTTTGTTGCATTTCACAATATAAAAGTTTTGAAAAGGAAATTTAAGAAACAAGAAAAGAAACTATCACTTATCTGAAACCATTGGGGAGTGATGTATTTCAAATTTTAGATTTCTTTTTTCAAATTTCAGAACTATAATATGGTTCATATGATATGTATTATTTTACTCCCTAAATAGGTTTGAAACCACTTCCTGTAATCAAACACATCAACATTTCTGCAGCAAAACATCTAAATAATTGCACCAGGTAGTATAAATAAAAACTATAAATGGTCACAGACATGTTCAGGTCACATGTTGCTGTCAAATGAGTTTGCTGACAACATAACATTTTGTTTTATTTTGTTCTGGTTTTATTTTACAGAGCTTTTTGAATTTTGGAATTGCAGATAAGAGATTGTGGACTTACGTTAACTTCCAAAAACTTTTCAGAAAAGGAAAAGCAATCATAGTGTTCTATGTAGTTCAGCTATGAAAAGCTTTTATATAGAAATAATGATATAAACAATGAATATTATTCAACTCAAAACAATGGCATAACCATACTGGAAAGATTGTGCTAGGAGTACACTGTAATACCTTTCATTTCCTGAAGACTGGAAGTTTGTATGTATGTTAAGAGAACTAAATTCCTATCTTCCCTAGATAGACATTGCCTAAAATTGAAAACCCAAGAGGTAGCAATACATGAATATTATTTAGCAACATGGAGGTAAATACCAAAACCATATTCTAAAAACGGTAAAAATTGTTGCCTCTTGGTTTTACATAATGGGGAGAGTGGAAAAAGGAATAAGTCTACTACCTTTCATTAGCAAACCTCAAGGATTTAATTGACTCTATATTTTGTAAAAGAACTAATGTAAACATTTTTTACAGTAATTGTTAAGTATGTACACGGTACGATACATAGTAAGATATAGAAGCCATTTTCAAAGCACTCATAACCTGGACATTCTAGCTGAGGTGTCAGCCAGGTACCCATAAATAAAATGACTCACAATGCCAGATACATACGACAATGGTCATTGGAGGTTTAGCCAGCGGGAGCTCAGAAAAGGAAGAAAGTGCTCCTAAAAAAAAGTAGGCATAGAAAGGTTCTTGGAGGGAATGGGCTTGAGCTGAGACTTGAAGATGGATAGAATCAATACTTTTGCTCATGCTACACCAAGCCCTTCCGGACGAAAGCACTTCTGCTCAGATCTGGAATTTAGATACCTGAAATGAAGACTTGGGGAAATGCTTTTGTCAATGGGTCTTTTATTGGCAAAGGAATGCCATTAAGTACAGTCCAAAGAGAAGTCAAAGAAACTCAACAAAAGTATATTCTTCTCTTATTAATTCCAGAAATAGGTGATTCCCACTTCATTCTACCAGAAATGTGGTTCTCAACTGAGGGCTATTTTGCTGCCCACAGTACATTTGGCAATACCTGAAGATGTTTTTACCTGGAGAGGTGCTACAGGCATCAAGTGGGTAGAAACCAGGGATTCTGCTAAACATCCTACAATGCACAGGACAGCCCTCCACAACAGAATTACCCTGTGCAAAATGTCAGTAGTGCTAAGGTTGAGAAACCCTATGCTATACCATCCAATCCTGTTCCCCATGCAGTGGTGACCTTAGGAAGAGGGAAAACTGAAAGCCATACGTACATTATATCTTCAAAGATTCCAGGAAAACCTGCCAAGCATACTTGCGTACACAGGCTGGTTACTGATGCTCTAAAGTTTAACATTCAAAGCATTCCTTGGGGTTAAAACATTACATCTCCAGAAGTTCTCGATTAAAAGGAAGAGGTGCCGCACTAAAGCAGTGACATCAAATGAGTTTCATCTTAACACCAAACCTGATTAGTTGGAAGTGGTTGCCCAGGATACTATGGTAAAAAGAATTCTGAAAGCTCACCTGGATTCAGTATTAAAAAAACACTATGATTGACTCATGCTATGTAAACAGATACAAGAGAATAAGTACGGATAAGACCAACATATTTGCCTGTTTTTGAAATTGAGGTATAACTGGTATAACATTGTATAAATTTCAGGTGCATAACATAACAATTTGATATTTGTGTATATTGAGAATTGATCATCACAATAAGTCCAGTTAACATTCGTCACCATACATCGTTAGACGTGTTTTGTCTTGTGATGATGACTTAAGATCCACTCTCTTAGCAACTTTCAAATATGCAGCACAGTATAATTAACGATGGTCTATTCACTATACTTGCCTTTAACATCTCCTGTTGGGTTCAGTGATCAGGTTTACTTTTCAGCTGAGTAAGGAGTTATTTGAGAACATAAATACGTATAAATTTTGATAGTAGGATTGAAGGCGAGTGTAGGAAAGACTAATGACCCCACAAAGTTGTCCATGTCCTGATCCCCAGAACCTGTGAATATCTTATGTTACATGGCAAGAGGGAATTAAGGTTGCTAATCAGCTGACTGACACACAGGGAAATTATCCTGAATTATTCAGGTAAGCACCAATGTAATCACAAGGGTGATATGTGAAAGTGGAAGCAGGGAAGTAAGAGTCAGAGTAAAACGTGATGACAAAGCAAAGTCAGGGACGTACAATCTGAGAAAGACTCAACTGGCTATTGCTGGCTTTGAAGATGGAAGGGGGCCACAGGCCACGAGGGAAGCCTCTAGACTCGTAGGGCACCACAGTGGTGAACTCAGGGCCTCTAGAAGACAGGAAGAAAATTCTGAGTACTAGAAGACAGGAGTAATAGACCCATGAAGTGGAAAGGAAGGGGTCCTGAGAGAAAAAGTCTATGAAAATTTGATTTATTTCATTGTGTTCCTAACACAAACCTTGGGCTTGGGTCTCCAGAGAAAGATAGGAGAAAGCAGGTTTTCCTTCTGGAATTTGGCAGAAAGATTGGTAGAGACTGCCTGAGTAGTCCAAAGGAGTCAGTCACTTTATTGTTCCCAGAAGGTACTCTCATTTTCCTAGCCTGAGCCTAGTCAGCGTATTCCCTGAATTAACGTGATGGACAGCCTTCCCAATCAGAGCATGAGCTCCAAATCTGGGACATTTTTGAGGTTTGACTCCAAGCTGTTCATGCAATCCTTGAATAATCACCTTCCCTACTCACATCAATGCAAGTTTTATTTGTGTAAAAACTCTTAGCCAGAGTCCTTTATTACTCTCAGTTATATGATTGATTACCTTAAACCGTACTAGGAGAAGGATAAGGCATCAAAAACAGAAAAATCTGCTTACACAGTCTTTGGATATGAAAACCAAATGGAAACATTAATATCTTAAAGCTGAAAGCAGTTACTGGATAAAACTCCTAAGGAACCTTGAACAACCTATTGAACCAAAACAACATCCTGTCCCACAAATGCTTTCAATTCATGTTATGAAATAAAACAGACATCGTGTTTTTACCCTTAGAACATAAAACATAGTATTGAGCTTCCAGTGCTATGAAATAGATATATAATTTCAGAAAATAGGATAAGTCTCCAGTTCTGTTGAAAAATAATTATGGTTTCATGTTTATTTTTTTCAGGTTGAACCTATTGCCGGATAATTATTTCAAAATGAATCTCTTTCCCAATCCTCTGGAAAAGAATGCTTGGTATGTTTTGATTGGTCAGTGTGCCATCATGCATTTTATGAGCTCTTGGCTTAACCTGATGTTAATGTATTCTTTTCAGGCAAAGAAGAAAGACCATGCCCGGAGGTGACAGCAGTGGCACCTGAATTACTCAACAGATCTTCACTTGGTTTAATATGCCATAGAAAAGAAGACAACTGTCCTCTTTTTTTTTTTCAAATCATATTCTTCCATAAAGTCTTCCTTGAATGACAAGCTTCAATAGCACGATGTCCGTCTCCATCATAACCCTCAATGCACACATTCAGTGTCCACATGAGTAATAACCTATTCAGAGTCTGTCTTCCCTGTTGTATCGTAAGCTCAAAGAGGGTAAGGACCATGTTGTTTGCATCCCATGCCCTATTCCTAGTGCCTGATACTGTGCCTGGTACATAGTAAACCTATTTAAATGTATTTTGAGTTAATGAATGAATAAACAAGCAACTGCTTCCTTCCCAAAGGGCTGAGCAGTTTAATCCCAAGGCATCTACGGGGTGCTTTTGAAATATATAGATGATGTATTACAGAATTGTACACTTGAAACCTATGTAATTTTACTAACCATTGTCACACCAGTAAATTTTAATTAAAAAAAGAAAGAAAGAAAGAAAGAAAGAAAGAAAGAAAGAAAGAAAGAACTCTTTCTAGAAAAGTACACATGACATTAACATTTTCTAAGTCTATTATTGGTTGAGGAAACATTTATTTGTTCAGCCACACTATGAAATCTTTCCTTCATGTTTACAGTAAGTAAACATGTATTTAGCAGTTTTTCTTTTCTAACATTTTGTCAAGCTTATATCTTATTGAATCATCTTATTTATATGTTTTCATCTTGTATGCTCTTAGACTCCTTCTCTGCCTCCTCTGGTTTTTGGATAGTGCAGTGAAGCATCTGAGCTGTCCTAGCTTCAGGTCAGTATTAAATGCTGGCATTGACCCATCCCTGTTCCTGGATAGGAGCGATCAGACACTGTTTGATTTTAACAAAGAAATAGGACCTCGTGAAGAAACTCTCAGACATTAGACATGAGATAGCAGAGAAATGACCAAACTTGACCTTGAAATTCTGTTCTCAAAAAGTGGGTGAATATTCCAAGAGACGGTGTTATTGATTTATGATCCTAAGATCAAAAAATAGGGCTTGCAGGGAAAACTATCAGCATGTGTGATGTCATCAGAGGAGGGAAAGAGGTGGGTTTAGGCAGAATTATATATCTGCTCTTGTACCACATGTCAATTCTTTCCCTCATCGCTTCCTCCATTCTTCAAAAATGTGGATTTTGGTAACTCTGTTGGCCTTTTCTCTTACTACAAAAAAAAAAAAGTTTTGCCATTTAATAACTGGAAAACAGTCTGTCGTATGGATTATATTTCAAAAAAATATTGTCCAAGTGAGGCTGAAAGCATTACTATAAAAGAGGTCCACAACTTTGCCTCTCTGGGGCTATGTGCTTGTCTCCAGGCTATATATATATATATATATATATATATATATATATATATATTTTTTTTTTTTTTTTTTTATCTCAGAAAGAGAAAAAGCTTTGTCATGGGAGGACAAAGGGAGAAAGACCAGAACCCTGAGTGTATACAGGGATGAGAAAGAAATTTGGTGAGCTGACAGTCTTTAGAAAGAATTTTAGAGTGGGTAGGGAATGGAAGAAGAGATGAAGAAACAATTTTAAAGACTTCTACTAGATAATCTTCTGACATTCTTTGAAAGTCCATAGTAAATATTTGAATTACCTTGTGATTAGTCTTGGTTGTCAAACTTGTGTTTATTTGAATGTGACACATCATACAGACTGGACCACATGGGGCCACATATTTAAATGGGCTTTTTCTCCCTTGCTTCTTTCTTTTATCCCTATATATACGGAAACCAGTATAAGTGGAATCTAACTAATCAGAATATTCTCAGCTGATTTAACTTTTATGTTCCCAGAGAACTCTTAGGAGAAACAAATACATGAAAGAGAATTATCTCATACAAGAAATTCTGCTATAACACACACATACACAATTGTTATAGGATATATACATTCCAACATTTAATACTTTCTACATCCACAACTCTAATCTATAAACATGAACACCCAAGTAAAGTTCAGAATGATGACCCTGAGATACTTCTAAAAATCGCACTTTTTGTATATACTAAAGGGGAAAAAATATCACCAATGGAGACTTTGGCATAAGACTCAATCCATTCTAGCCCTGGGCATTATGTGTAAGGGCAGTTTGGCCACCTTAAAGACACAGCATGCAATTCAAAAAGGGATCAGGAATCAGTCCCTTGTGGCCACATGTGACACAGCAATCATTTCTGCTGTTTCTTTTCTTTAAAAGACAGGATTTCATAGGCAGCACCTGAAAGAAGCTCTCTGTACGCTGAGGAAACTCTAAAACACTGAAGGGCAAAGCAACTAGACTTTTCTCTTTCCTACTGGAAACTTTTTTCCCAAAATGACCCATTTCTACCAGTTTTGTTTATATTTCCCGAACCAGGACAAACAGGCAGGCCCTCACACCCACACAGCATTTATAGGCGTTACTGTGGGCCTATAAATGGGGGGTTTTGTGTTGTTGTTTTATGTGCATTTTTTTTTTTTTTACCTCTTTTCATTTCTGTTTAGAAGAAAGCCCTAAATTTCAACGTCTCTCGATGGTTTTCATCCCAGGCCACACAATTGGCAATGCCTTAAGTTCCAAGACCTCCCAAAAACAAGAGAGGCATGGGAATCTGAAACAGGTACCACTGATTATTTTAGCAGTAGAGGGCTTTTGTTTCCATTTGCCACTGTTACTTAAACAATTCTTTAAACTTGACTTTTGAGTCCCTCTCTTGGTCTTTTTTTCCACTGACAGATTTACCCTGATTCTCAACTCCTCTGCTCAGGCTTTGGCTCTTGACATCTCTGCTAGAATTGATATCAACACGATGGTTGTGTTTATGTCTCCCCCCCACTGCCAGGCTCACTGATGTGGTGAGTGGAGCTCTGGGAAGTGGAGCCGGGAAGGCTGAGTCATCAGTCATCATCTCTTGTCTCCCTGGGTCTGACCAAAATCACAGAGGGTCCTCTCACTAAAGTGTCACTGGGAGACCACAGCAGAAAGGAGGTGGAGGACTTCTCCCATCTGACTCTAAACACTTTAAGAAAGGACACAGTCTGGGTAGAGCAGTGGGGAGATGTTAGTATAGAAATCTCAGTGCAGCTTCCATTTCCTTTTGTCCTTTAGGCCACAGCTTAAATGTAACCTTTTCTAAATGGAAAAACCACTTTGGAAAGCGACTAATGCCAAACATACACATACTCTGTGACCCAGCATCTCCACTTCTGAATATATATATCTATATTCTAAATATGTTCATATTCTATATCCATATTCTATACTATATATTTAATACAGAGGGTACCAAAAAGAAATGTATACACATTTTAAGAAAGGAAAAAAATTGTATTAAAATTGTAATACTCTATGTATTGATAACAAAAGATGAATACAAGTCATGTGTATACATTTTTTTGGCACCCCGGGTATATACATATAACTAATATATAATATGGTATAGGTAATATAAATCCATTCAAAAAGACATGTACAGAAATTTTCAGAGCAGCACTACTCATAACTAAAAACAGAAACTGCCCAAGTATCTACCAACAGAATGGAATAAATAAATTGTGGCGTATTCACATGGTAGAATACCACACAGCATTGAGAACGAACTGTAACTGTACACGACAATACTGATGAATACCACAAACATAATATCGAGCAAAGCAAACAGAAAGAAAGAGAGTAAATATCGTATGGCGTCCTTTATACAAAATTAACAACTAGGCAAAATTAATCCATGCTGTTAGAAGGTCAGGATAGAAGTTACCCCTGGGGGCCGTGACTGGAAGGGAACATGAGGGGGTCTTCTGTGGTGCTGGTCGCTTGGATTACTTATCTACGTGCTGCCTACCCGCAATGTGTTCAGGTTGTGCACGAGTCATGCACTTTCTCTTTGTATGTTGTACTTCAACTTAAAACTTTTTAGAAAGTCATCTTCTTATACATGCTATAACAGGGATGAACATTGTGCTAAATGAAATCAGCCAGACACAGATGGACAAATACTGTACGATTCCACTTATATAAGGACTATAGTCAAATTCATAGACAGAAAGTAAGATGGTGGTTACCAGGGGCTGGGGTTGGGAGGAATGAAGAGCTATTGTTTAATGGGGATGGAGTTCCAGTTTGCGATGATGAAGAAGTTCTGGAGATGGATGGTGGCAATGATCGTACAACAATGTAAACGTACTTAATGCCACGGAACAGTTCATTTCAAAATGGTTACAATGGTGAATTTTATGTTATGTATATTTTACCACAATTAAAAAAGGAAGCCATCTTCTCATTGCTAACTTTCCTGATCACCTTACAAAAAGAATGACACTTGCAATCATTCCGATCACAAAACCATGTTTATTTCCACCATAGCACTTCCACTACTTGCTGCTTTCTTGTTCTTTATCTATTCGTATCCTTATTGTCAATGTCTACTAGAATACAAACTCCATGGGGATAGGTATCTTGTCTGTGTCATTCAACAGTATCTGGCAGCGCAATAAATGTTGGATGAATCAACTCGTTTTCTGGGTGATCTGAAGCAAGTTATGAAACCCTTCTGTAAACCTTTTATCTTATTCATTCATTCTACAAATATTAAGCATTTATGTACATATTTGGGGGGATTCAAAAGTGAAAAGAGGCAGCATGTTTTTATTGAAATGAAGCTCGCTCTTACCAGTAGCAATGCATTCCGTCTTTGGCTAGCTCTCAGGTAGAGGTTAGATCAGAACAGCACATAGATTTAAACTCAGTGTGACAGATGAGATTGTTTAGTGTTAGCTGCATCCAGAGTTGTTGCAAAGGATTCTGAGGTCCCATCTGGACTCAGCAGAAAAAATAAATGTCATACAAATTAGTGATGTCTACCATGAGTCCTTAAAAGGGGAATGATGGCATTGGTATCATGGATTTTGTCATCCTTGGGATTGTTGACCTCTTTTCAAGGATGCTGTAGATGTGAATCAGGGGTCAGACTCAACCTGAACTAACAGATGACTTCTGAGTCTTTTCCAACTGGGAGGCCATGAGTCCAAAATTGAGTCAGATTTGGAGGGAATGGCTAGGGAGCATCTCCATAGTCTCTACACAATATAACATCTGATCCAGGGAACCCACTGAAGGCACAGGAGAGATGGAGGTATGGAAGTAGGCCAAGACCATGAGATCCATTGGTCACATCACATACTGCTCCATACAGAAGCGGCCAACCTATTAGAATAATGAAATGACCTGATGAAGCACTAACTCATAGGTAGTACTCTGCAAGGACAGGGCACCATCCTCCAGGATGCAGTGCACACACTGAATCAGAGACCTCTATATGGTGCTCTATCCCTAATAAGATGAATTCATGGGTCAAAGAACCAAGGGGTGGAAGCAGGAGAGGCCCCAAGTAATATCATTTGCAGTGACCCATCAGGGAACTTTGTGCTTTCTGCCCCCATAACTCTAGGCTCTGCAGGATTAGAGGTTCTGGTTCCACGAGGGGACATACCCCTAGAAAGGGACATAGCAAGGCTTCCACTGATCTATAAGACACAGCTGCCATCTGGGTGCTTCGGACTCCTTATATCTAAGACCATCATGCAAGAACAGGAATCATTGCCTTAACAGGGATTACTGATCTTGATGGGTAGGAGGTGGGGCTACTGTTACAGAATTGGGATGGGAGGAATAGATGTGGAATGCAGGTGATCTACCAGAGCACTTCCGCTTACTCCCTTTTCTGTGACGGTGAATGGACAAGTGCAGCCATCCTGACCTCAGAAGAATGTGGTTTCCAGGGGTTCAGACTCCTCAGGAATCAGCATTTGGGTCAAACCAGTGGATAAACCACTGAGGCCAGAGAGGTGGTAGTTGAGGGAGAGGGAAATTTAGAATGGATGTGGGAGGGGGACAGACAATGAATTCCAGCTGGGGCCTCTGACGTCCCCATTAGGAAGGGAGGCTGCCATGCCCGAGGGGTGGACTGTGGCAGCCATGGAGGTTTGTCACTCCAAACTCCTTCAAGAAAGAACTTGCTGGCAATCTCAGCTATGAATGTTTTCAGGGTCTGCCTTAACTTTTAAGCTAAAGCCACACTCTTCCAAAGCATCCCCAATGACAGCACAGCAGAAACAATAGTGTCTGGCTATTTCTGCATATTCCTGTAAGGAGCAATCTTTGCTTTGGAGCTCCCTGTTGGGTTGGCTGAGGTTCTGTCATATTTGAACCATGTTCTGAGCTCCCTACTCAATCCTGCTTCTTCCTCCTTTCCCTTCACTGGTATCAGAGCGACATCACAGTCTAAAGTCTTTCCCTGCCAAATTCTACTTCTGTCCCCTTTTATCTTTCACAGATATTACCTCCCAATAAATCTCTTGTACTCCAAAGCTTGTCTCAGGGTCTGCTTACTCTAGGACCCAAATGATACAAATGGTTTCAAGTATAAGCTCCAAATTGAATACCACAAGGGCCAACACTGAAAATTACAAGTGTTCATTTAGAAATAACTTATGTATTATATTAACAAATCTTTGTGGTGGGCTCCAGGATGAGGGGGATTGGGGATTTACTTATTTAATGATAATAAACAATTCTTTCGAGAAATGCAGGGAAGCTCATCTAAAAATAAAATCACAGTTGAAATCTACTGCACAGTTACTATGTACCAAACTCTTCACACGAATGTCCCACTTATTCCTCACAATGCCTATGAAGTGTGTAGAGTTTTTATTATTCCCTTCCACAGAGAGCAAATGGAAATTAGTTTGATTGCCCGGTGACATAATTAGTAAGTTAAAGAGTCAGAATTTGTACCCTCGAAAACCTAAGCTATTAACCACTACACCATTATAGTCCTCCAGAGTTGATTTAAGGTGTTTACAACTGAAGAATCCTCACAGATACGAGCACTGGTTCTAGGGAGCAAGTTGTAGGATACAGACCATCAGGGCATCATGCACCCATTCAAACAAAGGTAGCCCATCTAATATGCTTCTGAACCAAGTCGTCTCAATCTCCATTCCTAAAAAGATTGCTTACCTTTTTTGGCTGACATAAACTCGCCAATTCCAACAATGGTTTCAGACCATAAACTTTCTTTGGAAGTGTCCACTTTTGCATACCGTGTTTCCCCGAAAATAAGACCTAGCCATACAATCAGCTTTAATGCATCTTTTGGAGCAAAACTTAATATAAGACCCAGTATTATATTATATTATTATATTATATTATATTATATTATATTATATTATATTATATTATATTATATTATATTCCCGGTCTTATAGTAAAATAAGACTATATTAATGTTTGCTAAAAAACATTGACTATAACACAAGACTATATTAATGTTTGCTAAAAAGCAGACTATATTAATGTTTGCTAAAAAAAGACTATATTAATGTTTGCTCAAAAGACCCATTAGAGCTGATTGTCTGGCTAGGTCTTATTTTCGGGGAAACACTGTATAATCCCAGGGAAAAATGGGATCTAGTTCTGGTCCCCAGCCTGCTGGCAACAGATGTAGCATGACAGGTATCATTAGCTTCCTCCCTGAAGACAGCTCTCAGGGTGGCAAAGAACAGCTTCTGTAGACAAGGAAGGTAGAACTGGTTCCTTATGCAATGAAATCTCAAAGGTGGGTTTTTAAGAGGCATTTGAGTACTTAGAAATCTCTGATTCCACTTCCAATTCTTATAGCAAACTTAGTCCTAACATTATAAGAGTTAGAGATTCATAGAGCATGCTGGTCATAGAAAATTGAGGAATTTCAGTTTTTGACTCCCTGAAAATCAAACTCTGAGGTTGATTTTGTAGGCTGCAGGTTGAACTTGCAGTCTTGTCAAGTATCACACGTAAAAATCTGGACATTTATCATTAAAGGGCTCACTTACCCAGAGAATTTATATTCAGTATACCAGCTACAGTAACTGGATGCCATTCTAAGAAGGGTGGTGTACTGGGGATTCAGGTAAAGGGCCCTTGGACTTCAAATAGGCCAAGAGCAGCTGCTGAAAAGCATATACGAGTACAATGTAGCTTGTTTAGGGTCTATCCTGTGAGGTCAGATGGGTTTAGATATTTCTCATGCTCATGTGCGAATAGTGTCAGGAAACACATCCCAGCTGTGCCTCACAAAGACTATGTGTAGGGGCCGGCCCAGTGGCTCAGGCGGTTGGAGCTCCATGCTCCTAACTCTGAAGGCTGCAGGTTCGATTCCCACATGGACCAGTGGGCTCTCAACCACAAGGTTGCCAGTTCAACTCCTCAAGTCCCGCAGGGGATGGTGGGCTCTGCTCCCTGAAACTAAGATTGAACACGGCACCTTGAGCTGAGCTGTTGCTGAGCTCCCAGATGGCTCGGTGAGTTGGAGCACATCCTCTCAACCACAAGGCTGTCAGTTCGACTCTCACAAGAAATGATGGGCTGAATCCCCTACAACTAACAATTGGCAACTGGACCTGGAGCTGAGCTGTGCCCTCCACAACTAAGACTGAAAGGACAACAACTTGAAGCTGAACGACACCCTCCACGACTAAGATGGAAAGGACAAAAACTAGACTTGGAAAAAAGTCCTGGAAGTACACACTGTTCCCCAATAAAATCCCCTTCCCCAATAAAATCTTAAAAAAACAGCAAAAAAAGAATATGTGTATATGTAACTATCTGGCATCCTTGGGCCTGTAGGTTCCTCAAGCCACTGATTTCACAATCCATCAACCAATTTGTATCTGGGACCAGGGGAGCCACACTTATTAGGTTGGTTCCTAATAAGCCTTTCTAAACTGTCTCATGCCATCTTGCAAGGTGAATACTTATTGAATGAATTATGGCTGTGAGCTTGATAACTAAGATAAAATCTGAGATCACCACCTCACACCCATGATATTGGTGACAGTGGTGGGGGTCACAGTTACTTACCTTAGAAGTGGGGCAAGGCACACAGGAGGAAGGGACTTGTTACTCCCAAGGTTTCATGGTGGCGTTGCATTTCAGTTCATCTCATGGCTGCAAAGATCAGAAAGATAGAGATCCCGTCACTGTATTGATGCTACAGGCTTCACTTACCTTCAGCCAGTGTATCATTCAGGAGTGAGTTAGAAAACAGAAATCACTTCAGCCATTTTAGGTGGGAAGAGATTTGAGAAATGTAGAGAATTGAGTGCATATAAAAATATTGGAAGGGCTGGAGAAGCAAATTTCAGGTGGGCCTGCCAGGGATGGCTCCCAGATGACAGAATTGGCCTGTCAAGGAACCAGCTACCCAGCCATAATCAAGAAAGTAGAGAATCAGGAAACTGCCCTGGAATTGTTAGCTCCAGACACTCACAGCCTAAACAGCAATGTGGAAATCACGATACCCCACCCCTACAGCTGTTGCCTTCAAAATCACACTGCTCCTGCTAGCCTGGCATCAGCCCAAATTGCATGGCCAGCATCCTCCACCTTGACCACCATGGAGCTAGTGGTTGGACTAGTGATGCTACTACAGAAAACCCAAGCCCTCCACACCGTGCTTGCCGGCAGGAAACAGAAGTAGCAACGGTGCTTCTCCATGCACATATCGATCTTCCAAATGTCCCACAGGTGCATCTGATTGACTAAACTTAAATTGCATCTGGAACCTTAACTTAAGGAAATCGGGAGATAGAGTTTTTGGCTTTCCAGCCTATGTAGTACAGGCAGGCATCCTAAAAAGAGAGGGAAGGGATACTGAGCATTAATGTACTATGACCCCCAACCAATTTGCTGTGTCTCTGGAGGAAGGGGACCGTGGGTAGCGAAAAGCCACAGGTGAAGACATTTCCTGGCTTGAAAACATAAATGGAACCAGGAAAGAAGAGAGAAAAGCCTAACTCAATGGAGCATTTGGGCAGGTTTGACACGGAGAATTTTTTTCTTTTTTTTTGGTTGTTCAGAATCCCTATCAAATGCTGCCCTCTGATGTTTGTGGAATAAACTACTTTTGAGAAATGCTGAAACACAGCCTGATGAGAGAATGCATCTAGCTATGGTTTTCTGGGGGTGAATAGCAATGGATGTCTGAACTTCACAGAAATTGGGAAAAATCCACTAAGCTGGACTCCAAAACTACTTCCAAATTATGTAGCCAATTGATGACCAGATCAAGTTTTGCCAAGGTGTTACTGACTCAGACCTCTACATATAGGTGGGTTTTTCCTCCATGATCAGAGTGGGGAAGTTTAAGTTTTCCTTGTGGTTCATGAAATGATCAGGAAAGCAGATGAGCAATTAAATTATGAATCATTTTACACAAATTGTGAATCAAAATAAAGACTTCCAGTAAAGGAGTTTCATTTATTGCCACTATTTTTCATTTGACTTTTCTTAGTTTGTAATCTATCTTTACAAGTTGCCTGGAACACACTTTCCCCCCAATAATGCAGCCGCGGGAGTGTGATTCTTTCTTGTCTCCCTCCCAAGCTGTTAAAATGTTAAGGTCTGGGGTCCGTGCTCACAGGAAGTAAGTCACAGTCATCTCCCTCGCTTCCCTCTTCTTCCCTCATGGCCAGAATTATGGTTTGGGATCTTTGGATGGGTCTAGCTGGGTTAGAATAGGCCTCTTCTTTAGACAACTTTATGTGAGTTGTCTATATGGGGGTCGGGGGTCAAAAGCACTTTTATCAAGTGTTACTCCACTTTCCTTTGCTAACCTTCCTTGACTATATGCCTTTCTTGGTTATTCTTTAGTAGGATTTAAATATTCATGAGTCTCTGGCCAAAATAATTTCTAGTAGCCTCTCAAGCTCACTCGATTTCTCATTGGATGCAGGCTAGAGAAACCAAGGAGAGCCATGGGAAAAGGCAATCATGGCTGGAGCACTCATTCTGAAGACTATCTCCACCTTAAGACCACCATCTCTGAGAACTCCTAAATATTGGGGATCTCTTTGACAAACCGTGTGACACCATCCAAGGTTGTGGCTAGAGCAGAACTGAAACATGACAAGCTGGAGATGCTCAGCAGAAGCCAGTCTTAGGCTGCTTCATGCAGGTAAGCCTTCCACTTGCAAGTGCTCAAGCTTCCCTATCCTCACTTCTCAGTTCAGTCCTCTGGCACTAAGGGAAAGGCATTTGCAAACAAGTCACTGCAGAGATCAGAGAGTAGCCCCTCTGCAGAGCCTGGGGGACGTCGCATCATGCCCTTCCCACTCCGCTGTTTGCTTTCCCACTGGGGAAGAGATGGACTCGTCCTCAGGATGCAGGGATGAAAGGCTACGGAAAACAACAAGTTTGAAGCTGTGTGGGGTCAGGGCTGTGTGTAATCAGTCATTAGGGGGCCCTGATCTGCTGATTTGCTTCAAAGCTTTGGAATTTGACTTAAGGGATGTCATCCTGCTGGGTTCACAGAAGAAATTCCCAAGGGCTAGAGGTGAGGTCTAGCCACAAAAGTGATCTCATAGATGGAGAAAACAGAAAAGAGTTTGAAGTGTTGCTGTTATGATAATAACCGTAATATGTCAACCACAAGCATCCTCCCAAAACTCAAATCCCCCAGGTCGAATAGTTTACTCACAATACAATAAATAGTGTAGCTCCGCAAGCTAAATAACTGTGGGATACAGAATCAATTTTAATATTCACAACCAGGAGACAGATTAAACAAATGATGGTAATCCCTACCATAGAAAACTATGTTGCCATTTAAAAATCATGTAGTACATACATATTGCTAGCAAGTGTGTATTGATGTTACCTCCGTGGAAAGCAGCTTGGCACCAGACATTAAAATTACAAATGCATATACCTCCAATCTGCATCTCCACTTTAAGGGATGTATCTTACAGATATATTCACAGGGGTACAAAATAACATGTACATACATGTACAACACTACTTGTGGCAGCATTTTTTTGTAACAGCAAAAGTTTAGAAACCATATTTAGGGAACTTGTTTTAAAAAGTTATGGTACAGCCACACAATGAAATCCTGTATAGCCTTTTTTTAAAAAAGGAGAAGAAGAAGGGGGAAGGGAGAGGGAGAAGGGGACGAAGAAAGGGAAGGAGAAGGTGAAGGGGAAAGGGAAAAGGAAAGGGAAGGGGAAGGAGAGGGGAAGGAGAAGGAGAAGAAGGAGAAGCAGCAGCCGCTCTCCATGTCCTGATCTCCTGCTAAATGTAAAACAATAACAACAAAAAATGAAGGTGCAGAACACTGTGTATTTTGTACTAACTACCATGTGAGGTTAACCAAGCAGAGGAGACGGCCTGGGAGGACTGTTTGCAGGATGGAAGACAGCAGAGTCCAACCCAGCCCACTGGCCCCCAGACACCTTCTGCCCCAGGAGCTGGGTAGTGAGCGGTTCCTGAACGGTGCAGCCTCAGCTGAGGAGGATGCACATGTACGTATTCTGTTACAGAAGATTTTAAATTTTAGTGTACCTAAGAGTCATCTGGGTTATTGGTTGAAAATGAAGATTTAAGGGGTCTATCCTTTAAAGGGTTGTGATGCAGTAAGTCTGGGGTTGCACCTGGAACTGGTGGGGTTTTTTTAAATAGACTTTATTTTTTTAGAGCGGTTTTAGGTTCACAGCAAAATTGACAGGATGGCACAGAGATTTCCCATAGACCCCCTCCCCCCACACATACACAGCCTCCCCCACTATCAACGTCTCCACCAGATGGTGCATTTGTTACAATTGATCAACCTGCACTCACACATCGCCCAAAGTCCATAGTTACCATTGTAGTTCACTCTTGAGGTTGTACGTTCTATGGGTTTGGACAAATGTATAATGACACCAATCCATTATTGTAGTATCAGTCAGAGTATTTTCACTACCCTAAAAATCCTGTGTGCTCCACCCATTTATCCCTTCCTCCCCCTCAACCTCTGGAAACCACGGGTATTTTAACTGTCTCCATAGTTTTCCCTTTACCAGAATGTCGTATAGTTGGGATTGTACAGAATGTAGCCATTTCAGATTGGCTTCTCTAACTTAGTAATATGCATTTAAGTTTCCTCCATGTCTTTTCATGGCTTGATAGCTAATTCCTTTTGGGCACTGAATAATATTCTTTTGTCTGGATGGACCACAGTTTATTTATTTATTCACATACTTAAGTACATCTTTGTTGCTTCTAGGTTTGGGCAATTATGAATAGCTGTGACTAAACATCCATATACAGGTTTTTGTGTGGACATAAATTTTCAGCTACTTTGAGCAAATACTTAAAAACGCAATTGCTGGATTATATGGTAAGAGTATGTTTAGTTTTGTAAAAAACCACCAAACTGTCTTCCAAAGTGGCTGTACCATTTTGCATCCCCACCAGCAGAGTGTGAGAGTTCCTGTTGCTCCACATCCTCGCCAACATTTAGTGTTATTAGTATTGTGGATTTTGTCCATTCCAATAGGTGTGTGGTGGTATCTCATTGCTCTTTTATTTTGCATTTCCCTGATGATACATAATAAAGAGCAAGATTTCAAGTGCTTATTTGCCATCTATATACCCTCTTTGGTGAGGTGTCTGTTAAAATCTTGGCCCATTTGTTTGTTTGTTTATTTGTGTGTTTTAACAAGCACAAAAAGTGATTCTGCTACAGCAGATCCTTGGCCCAGTCTTTGAGAAACAATGCTATCCCAACCACAGGAACTACCGTGTTTCCCCGAGAATAAGACCTAGCCGGACAATCAACTCTACTGCATCTTTTGGAGCAAAAATTAATATAAGACCCAGTCTTATTTTACTATAATATAAGACCCAGTCATTTTAATAGAATAGAATAGAATAGAATAGAATAGAATAGAATAGAATAGAATAGAATAGAATAGAATACTGGGTCTTATATTAATTTTTGCTCCAAAAGATGCACTAGAGCTGATTGTATGGCTAGGTCTTATTTTCGGGGAAACACGGTAGCAGGTAGTATGAACTAAAGCCTTCTCACTGAGTTGAAGTCAGATCCAGGATCTATGAGAGGGGAATTCAGCCATGCCATTTGGCCTCAAGCTCAAGCTCAAAAGAGCCTTGAAATTTCACTACTGTTAAACTGGCAAATTTGTTCACAAAAGCACGCTCCACCACAAATATTCATTTTGGTCCTTTTCAGCTTGAGGTGATCTATATCATTTTCTAATAATTATAATTGAACTACAACAGAGGTAACTGCTGGTCACCCAGAGATATTCACAGATGGAAAGCTGGAGCACATAAACCTGCTGGTTTTATTTTTATAACCTGCTGCTTTTGTATCAAAAACACTGAATCAACATCTTTGAACTGAAGGGTTTTTGTTTTTGTTTTTGTTTCAGATAGGGTACCCTCAGGAAAATCCCTAGAAGGATTTAAAATGTTTAATGAGGGATCTTACAGACCCAAATAGATACTAACTCTGAAAGTGTTCAGTTTTAAATCAATTTTCACTCATTCTTCTATGTAACATTTACTGGGTGCTACTCAGACACAATTCTACGTACAACAGACAACAAAGCAAAGATTTCTGCCCTCATGGAGCTGATATCCTACTGGCAATAAATACTAAATATATTGAGTACATTATACAGTATTTAGAAAGTGTTAAGTTCTACAGAATAAAGAAAAGGAAGAGTGGGGCAGAAGAAACGGGAGTATGAGGATGGAGATACAGGTTGCCATTTTAAAGGGTGTTCAGGGTGGGCTTCATTGAATAGATGACATTTGAGAACAGACTTAAAGGAAGGAAGAGAGAGAAGTAAGCCCCAGGAGTGAGCATATGACCCGGTGAGTGAGAGGTGGGTAAAATGAGTTAAGTTAATGAATAGAATAGGAAATAAGGTCAGATAGTGGGGTGGGGGTAAAATTACAGTAAAACTATTACTATTAGCTTTGGTTCAAAAATGACAGACTTTTACTACTTTGAATAGGGATTTATTCTTCTTCATATTTCCAATAAAATTTTATTTTTTAATATTTATAAAAACCTGGAACTTTTTCTTTTTACTTTACTAATGTATAATTTAAACTTTTTATTCAATGAATTTTGATAAATGATCACACCTGTGAGCTCACCACCACACTCAAGTTACAGAACATTTCCATCATCCCTAAGAGTTTCCCATAACCCTTTGCAGTCTGTCCCTCCCTCCACTGCCAGCCCCAGTCAATTTTCAGCCTGCTTTTTGTCACTATAGATTGGTTTGCATTTTCTAGGATTTTTATATAAATGGAATCATACAGTATATATTCTTTTATGTCTGGCTTCTTTCACTTGGATGATGTTTTTCAAATTCATCCATGCTAATGTGTATATTTCATTCCTTTTTTATTGCTGCACATTCCATTGTATAAATATACTATATTTAGTTTGTTCTTTCACCTATTGATGGAAATTTGGATTTTGTTCCCTTGAAATTGTAATATATTAAGGTTGCTTTTATTAGTTGTGTTCTAGTAGTTATTACAATGATCCCACAATTTAAACATTTCAAATGCTTAAAGCCTATGAACACAGGAAATTTTAGAAGTTCAATCCAAATTTGTATACATGTTTTTGCTCAAGAGAATTATGATAGGGTAATAAATAAAAGACACCAGAGCATAAAAATATATTACATTGGTAGGATAAAATTTTATGGAGGAAGTGGAATGGAATGGTGGGAAATTTCCCAGTGCTAAGAAGTTTGTTACATGTTACACGGTGGTATTTACAGCCCATTATATACATTTTAAAAAGTGATGTGACTTTTCTGTTTTTAAGTCAATGTTTACAATATGTTAGAAATGTAATACTTTACAACTCTTTAAACTTAAAAAAATAGTATGTCAATTTTAAAACGTGACTGTGAATATTAAAAACTACAGGAAAAATATTTGAGTATCTCTTCTTTCAGGTCCCATTCCTAAAGGTTGTTTTGTAATTGTTCTAGAATGGGCAAGAACATTATGGTTTTTGAGGTTACCCAGGTAATTCTAATGTGCAGCTACAGTTGAGAATAACTGGTCTAAAAACAAGAGTCTCTCTCAATAGAATGACACTTCACAAGAAGCAGAAAAAAACAAAAGCCACATTGTTTATCATTTGCCTGGGAGTGTTTATCTGGCAAGTAACTATTTACAAGGTTTATAAAAATATCAAATCAACAGTCCTTATAGAACTTAAGCACAAAAATGTTAACTGATAACCATGATGTCTTCCAATGATGAAATGCTATTAATTGCAAGGCACTGTGCCAACTGTTGTAAGTAAAGAGAATTGTCTCCATTTTAGATAGTTCCAGGCCTGAAACACTAAGCTGCAGAGGTACGGCAACAAAGAAAAATCCCAAAAGGTTGTAATTATTCATTAACTGGCCATTGCCCCGGGTCTCATCTATTCGCTCCTTTTTATAGCAATATCTCTTTTTGCTTACTGTCCCCAAATCGCAAGTCTGCAATTTAATTTTGTCTTCTACTTCCCTATTTCTCTATTATTCTCTTTTTGTGCCTTGTTACTCTTGTTTCTTGTTATGATTTGTATAGTGATAAAAGATGGGACTAGGATTTGGTCTCCAGGCCCAATTTCACAATTAACTAGCCAAGTGACCTAGTAAAATAATGTAAAATGGGGGTGATTATAGCCCTGTGTAGTGGGCTGACTGGTAGCCTCCAGAAGGAAATGTTCACATCCTAATCCCTGGGGGAAGAAGGGGGACTGTGAATATTACCTTATATGGCAAAAGATGTGATTAAGTTAAGGACCTTGAGAGAAGGACCTCATCCTGGATTACCTGAGTGGACCCTAAATGTAATCACATGTATGTTTGTGACAGGAAAGCACTGGGACTTTTCAGACACATACACAGAAGACAAGGTGATGAGAAGACAGAGCACAGAGATACAGCCACCATATGCCAAGGCATGCTGACAGCCAACACAAGTTGGAAGAAGAAAGAATAAATTCTCCCCTAGCGCCTGTAGAGGGATTGCAGCCCCACAGCGCCCTTGACTTCAGTTTTCTGGCCTCCAGTTCTAATAGAGAACAAATTACTGTTGTTTTACGTCATCAAGTTTGTGGGCACTTGTTATAGCAACTGCAAGAAACCAATACACTCTGGTTACCTCCCAAGGCAAAGACTAGGCTAAGGAATGTACAAGTACTTTGTAAATGGAAGTGCTATAAAAACACAAGATGTCCTTACTGGTCACTTTCTACAAGGACCATGCAAATAGCATTCATCATGGTTCAGTCTTCACAGAACAGATGTAAGGGGCAGTTTCTGGGGCTATGCTGTGTTGTCGTATACCCTTCCCCCTTAATCCTTTTCTTCCCATAGAGCTTAGTATTTATTTTGGTGATGGTGTGGGTATTGTTAATGGTAGCAACTCCCAAAGAAAATGAGTTAGAACTACCTTAGCTGTGTTTCTTAAATCTTGCTAGCAATTACTTTTCTCTTTATTCCAAGATCTTATGTTAGTCCGTGATTTAGAGCAGCTCTCTCAACAGCAGCAAGATTGACACATGGGACCAGATAATTCTTTGTTGTGGGGACTATCCTGCATATTGCATGTTTAGCAGCAGCCTGTCATCTATTCACTGAATGCCAGTCGTATTGCCCCCAGTTGTGACAATCAAACTATCCCCTGACAAAGGCCAAATGTTCTGAGGGGCAAATTTGCTAGCCCTCCCCCTCCCCCTCACCGGGTCAAGACTACTTATTTAGAGGATGATCAGATGGGACCAGCCAAGATCTGGTATGGCTCCACTCCTGGTAGATTCATACATGAAGATCCATCCTAGACCTAAAAAGGGATATATCTCCTAGTTGGCTGCTGCTTTATTATTAAACTGTTTTTTTAATAGTTTCATTGGTATTTCTCAAATTATGATCAATATTCCATTTGTGGTAGAATCATTTCAGCTTCTTGTTGACCTAATGAGACACCCATGAATTCTGATTTTATATATTTTTGCAGATAGTTATTTTCATTTGTTTGTTAAAGACTTGTTTTGATGAAATTCTGACTCCAGGTAGATGATGCCCTTGATTCTATTCTCTTGGCTTCTGAAATCTGACCCTGGTTCCCTCAACAAAGTCCTTCATACTTGCTGTCAGTTGAAAAACATGGTTTTAGGTACTACAGCCTAGCCTCTGTCTATATTGACATCTCAGATCCATATCCTCACTCATGGTGCTGATGGGTCATCTATCTGTCCCCAGTAGCACTGATCTCATTGGACGCACTCTAAGATTTCCTTGGATTCTGATGCTCTGATTTTCCTTGGATGCACATTCAGGACTCTGTGTTGAGAATTTAGGTAAATGTCTCCAGCACCTGTGATTAATAAACTTCCCTATTTCACTTTCTCTTTCAGTCTTTTGTTGAACTCTTGCTCACCATCTGACCCCCAGGGCTCTACTTAACAAATGTTAATTTTAAAAATTCACAGGATTATGTTCATCTCTATACAAATGAATCTTTGGCTCTGTGCAACATAGCAACTCTATCAACTGTCCCAGCTTCAACATATTTTTGTGCGTGTGCCCACATTCTAAGTCCTAGCTTTGTCCTGCCTCCCTAACCCTAAAAACAATAGACCACAAGGGCCAGAAATCCATAGATATAGGCAGAGAAATGGTCAAGTTGAAGGAAATAAGCTCCTTCTCCAACATTCTTCACCATGTTGCTCAAAGAAACTTGGAAATAACCTTTTATATTTTTTTCTGCCTTATCTCTCAAATGCCATCAATTACTGGGTCCTTGGATTCGACCTTGCATATCTTGAATTCACCTAATTCTCACCATCTCAAACACAAGGCCTTTGAATGTGCTGTTTCCATGGCACAATTACAGGAAATTAACTGCAAATATGGCCATTTCACTGTTAGGTTAAGCCATAATCATACTCCAAAATTATGTAGAGAAGCTGCCAAATGCAACTTAATATAAAGATGCCATTAATGACACAGAATAATAGAAATTAATACCAAGAAGCACCAATTTTACTACAAATTCAATGTAAACCCTATCAGAATCCCAGCTGGCTTCTTTATAGAAATTGACAAGCTGATCCTAAAATTTATATGGAAATTCAAGAGATTCAGAATAGCCAAAACAATCTTGAAAAGCAGAACAAAGTTGGAGAACTCACATTGAGAGTTATAAAACTTACGACAAAGCTACAGCAATGAAAACAATGCGGTACTGGCATAATAAAAATAGACATACAGATTACTCTCATAGAAACAAGACTTCAAAAATAAACCTATATGGGGCCAGCCTGGTGGCTCAGGTTGTTGGAGCTCCATGCTCCTAATTCCGAAGACTGCCGGTTCGATTCCCACATGGGCCATTGGGCTCTCAACCACAAGGTTGTTGGTTCGATTCCTCAACTCCTGCAAGGTATGGTGGGCTGCATCCCCTGCAACTAACAACGGCAACTGGACCTGGAGCTGAGCTGCACCCTCCACAACTAAGATTGAAAGGACAACGACTTGACTTGGAGAAGTCCTGAAAGTACACACTGTTCCCCAATAAAGTCCTGTTCCCCTTCCCCAATAAAAAAAAATCTTACAATAAATAAATAAACAAATAAATAAACCTATATATCTATGGTCAACTGATTTTTTACAAGTAGGGTATCAGACAATTCAAAGGAGAAAGAATAGTCTTTCAACAAATGGTGCTAGGACAATAGATATCTACATGTGAGAGAAAGAAGCAGGACCCCTACCCCACACCACACACCAAAGTTAATTCAAAACAGATTGTAAAACACTTAGAAGAAAACAGAGGGAGTAAATCTTCATGAACTTAGATTTGGCAACTCTTTCTTAGATTTGACACCAAAAGCATAGGCAACAAAATAAAAATAAACTGGACATCATCAAAATTAAAACTTTTGTGCTGCAAAATGATACCATCAATGAAATAAAAGACAACTCCCAGAATGGGAGAAAATGTTTGCAACTCATGTAAGTTATAAGGGATTTGTATCTAGACTATATAAAGAACTGTTGAAACTCAGTAATAAAAAGATAAGTAACGCAGGTTTAAACATGGCAAAAGATCTGAATAGACATTTATCTAAAGAAGATAAACAAATGGCTAATAAGCACATGAAAAATGCTCAACATCATTAGTCATTAGGTAAGTGCATGTCAAAATCACACTGAGGTACTATTTCATACTCGCTAGAATGGCTATAATAATAAAAAAAAAAAGACATACAATAACAAGTGTTATACAGAGAACAGATTGGTGGTTGCCAGAGGTGGGGGTGGAGATGAGTAAAGGTGGGCAAAAGGTACAAACTTCCACTTATAAAATAAATAAGCCCTGGTGACTTAGGGCTTGGTGACTATAGTTAATAATACTGTATTTTATATTTGAAAGTTGCCAATAGAGTAAATCTTAAAAATTCTCATCACAAGAAAAAAAAATCACCACCAAACTATGTGTTGAGATGTTAACTAGATGTATTATAGTGATCACTTTGTAATATATACAAATATCAAATCATTCTGTTGTACATCTGAAACTAATATGTTGTTATATGTCAATTATATCTCAATTTAAAAAAATGTGAATGTGGAGAAATTAGAACCCTCATACATTTCTGGTGGAAATATAAAACGGTGCAACCACTTTGGATAACAGTCTGGTAGTTTCTCAACGCGTTAAAGATTAGTGATTGTGCCTGCCTAGAGCTGGGGGTGGGGGATGGAGAGTGACTGCTAATGGATATGGGCTTCTTTCAGCAGTGATGAAAACATCCTAAAATTAGATTGGGGTCATGGTCGGACAACTCTGAATATACTAAAAAAATTTAATTTATGCTTTAAATTGTATGTGTGAATTATATCTTAATAAAAATGTTAAAACTACATCAACTAAAAAATTTAAATTTTGAAATGCATCAACTTCAAATATGAATTCCTCCTATATTATCATTCTGATGGTTGGCTGGTCAACTATCTGTTAGTATTTCATATCTACCTACCTTTGAGCTCCCTACCATTTCTCATATTCTCCAGTGTATCTAGTGCAGTCTGGGACATCGTCCTCCTGTTTCCTAAATCCACCAACTTTTTTCCTGCCACCGTTTTTAAAGGAATCAATCCTAAGTGTAAATGAAGATCTATGAATATCATAGCCAGGGTAAAACCAAAGAGAAATATATTCATATGATAAAAGATGAAATTGTAGGTTCCTTCTAGGTATAAAACATTAAAAATGAATTTTGGAGTGACAGATGTGGAGTACTCTTGTTTTTTTTAATTTTTGTAGTTTTAATTAAGCTAATTATTGGCTTCTTGAAATTTTGTCCATCAGATTTCAAAATGATACGGTAACTAAGAAAGAACTCTGGAGTCAGAGTATCTAGATTCGAATTGTGGCTCTGCCACTTTTTTTAAGAAAGTTACTTAATATCGGGTAACTCAATTTTCTCATCTGCAAAAGTGGAAATGATAGCACCTATCTCATCAGGTTGCAGTGAGAACTAAATAAGTAATTGAAATAAAGTGCTTACAGTACCTGTAACACAATAAGCACTCAATAATTAACTAAAATGGAAGACTGTATAATATAAAGGTTAAGAGTCAAACCAATTAGGGTCTAAATCGTGGCCAACCCCTTAGGAGCTCTGGAATAATGAAGTCTTGTTCATGGTGGGGTTTGTTGTTGTTGCTGTCGTTGTTGCTTTTCCTCCTCAAAATATGTAGATATTTTAGTTCTCCACTTAAAATTTATTTAAATAGGGGCCGGCCCAGTGGCTCAGGCAGTTGGAGCTTCGTGCTCCTAACTCTGAAGGCTGCCGGTTCGATTCCCACATGGGCCAGTGGGCTCTCAACCACAAGCTTGCCAGTTTAACTCCTTGAGTCCCGCAAGGGATGGTGGGCTCCGCCCCCTGCAACTAAGATTGAACACGGCACCTTGAGCTGAGCTGCCTCCCGGATGGCTAACTAGTTGGAACGCATACTCTCAACCTCAAGGTTGCTGGTTCGACTCCCAGGAGGGATGGTGGGCTGCGCCCCCTGCAACTAGCAATGGCAACGGGACCTGGAGCTGAGCTGCACCCTCCACAATTAAGATTGAAAGGACAACTTGACTTGGAAAAAAGTCCTGGAAGTACACACTCTTCCGCAATAAAGTCCTGTGCCCCTTCCCTAATTAAAAAAAATTGATTTAAATAATATAAAAATAAAAACATAAGTCAGAAGGGTAGCAGAAGAAAAGCAAGTCTCACTTCCTGCCCTCTCATACTTATTTCCACCTCTGAGGCTAGCCACTCCACCTTCAGGTTTTAGTATGATGATTACATCAATAACTCTAATAGGACTGTACCGCTGCAATTTTATTTAAGTATAAATAATGTCTCCATAAGCTATGAAAATTTTAATCACTTATAGCAACACTACTCCATCCCCCAATTTTCCTTATAGCTTTATCTCTTCCATTAATGTACAGCTTTAAATAACATTTAAATGTTTTTCATGACCAGCTAACTTCAGAAAATAACTCCACTTCCTCCCAGATTATTAGCTATACTACAGCTTATATATTTTAGTAATTTGTCTTTCTAGGAATTTGTTCATTTCATTTAATTCGTTAGCATAATGTTGCTCATAGTATTTCTTTATAATCCTTTTTATTTCTGTACAGTCTGTAGTAAAGTTCCCGCTTTCATTTCAAATTCTTATAATTTGAATCTTTTTTCCTAGGTTAATCTAGCTAAAAGTTTGTTTTATTCATCAGTTCAAATAACCAACGTTTGGTTTCATTGACTTTCTCTATTGTCTATTTTATTAATTCCTGTTCTAATTCTTATTTCATTCTGTCTGCTTACTTGGGCTTAGTTTGCTCTTCTTTATCCTGTCTTAGAGTAGAAGGCTTAGGTTGTTGATTTGTGATCTTTAATGATGTAGGCAGTGGCAGCTATACGAGGTCTGCAACAAATTCATGAACTTGTTGCAAAATGTTGCTAACCTTCTTTGATATCAGAGGGATTATTCATTATGAGTTTGTGCCAACTGGACAAACAGTTAACCAAATTTACTACTTGGAAGGGCTGAAAAGGCTGCATGAAAAAGTTAGACAAAAACGACCTGAACTTTTCGCCAAACAATTCATGGCTCTTGTATTATGATAATGAACCAGCCTACACAGCACTGTCTGTGAGAGAATTTTTAGCCAGTAAATAAATACCTGTATTGGAAACACCCTCCCTACTCACCTGATCTGGCCCCCAATGACTTCTTCCTTTACCTGAAGATAAAGGAAATATTTATAGGAAGAAATTTTGATAACATTCAGGACATCAAGGGTAATACGACGACAGCTCTGATGGCCATTCCAGAAAGAGTTCCAAAATTGCTTTGAAGGGTGGACTAGGTGCAGGCATCAGTGCAGAACTTCCCAAGGGGAGTACTTCGAAGGTGACTGTAGTGATATTCAGCAATGAGGTATGTAGCACTTTTTCTAGGATGAGTTTACGAACTTAATTATCAGATCACGTATATGTGTGTATGTATAATATGTATACACATATATTTGTATATATACATATGTATATGTATACACACACACACACACACACACACACACACACACACACACAAAATTTCCCACTTTTTAAAAAACCCACTCAATACCAGCCATTACCACCAGGTTGGGAAGCTCTGAGTTATAACACTCTTCCCACCAAGTGGTTCTCAATCCTAGCTGCACAGTATTCTACCAAAAGAATTATCACAAAAACTCCAATGCCCGGTTCCACCCTGCAGATTCTAGCCTAGGCATCTGCATATTTAAAAGCTCTAGGGTTCATTCTATTGAGCAAGGGTTGAGAATCACAGAAACTAGTTTGAACAAAGAGCCCATTATAAAATAGCTTATCGCTCTACTTTCCTCAGTTTAAGCAAAATAATAGTAGAGGAGAAACAAACGCTCCTTAGTTTGTACATTTGCACTTACTCTTCTCCTGTCCCACCCAACCCCAATTTCTCTCCAACCACCTTAGGAGCTAACCTTCGCTACTAGCCTCCACTGCTCAGAATTGGTGAGACCTCTGTTTCTGCTTCACTCACCTTATGTGGCTTGCTCATATTGGCACCAATGAGTACCGGTTGATCCCCATCTACCTGTTGTTCAAAAATACCCAGAAATTGCTGTTCTATTAATGGTACTTTCTTTTCTAATGTTGCTATATTGTCGCCTCTGTTTTGCATTTCTTCCATCACTTTAATGAAATCTTGGAAGAGGAAAAGGGAAGAGGGCTTAATCTCACCATTTTTAAACCTTTTTACATCCCTTGGTCTTTATAGAAAGCAATGGCTAGTTCTAATTATTTTGTTCATGTATGTTTTCTTTTCCTTACCACTCAGCAACAAATTGAATCTATAATCAATTCCTAGAGGAGGATCCAAGATGGTGGAGTAGATAAACGCTGGGCTCGCCTCATCCCATGAACACATCAAAATTACAACTAAATTATAGAACAATCAACATGGAGAACCATCTGAACCAGCTGAACAGAAGTTTTATAACTAAGGATATAAAGAAGTCACGTAGAGATTGCTAGGAGGGGCGGACACACAAAGGAGCTAGCCCCAAACCTCCCTGTGGCAGATGAAAATTGGGAGAAATATCTTGGCCAGAGGATCCCCCCCACCCCCAGAGGAGTGAGGGACCCTCCCCACACCAGCCTCCCCAGCCTGGAGTACTGGTGCTGGGAAGAGGAACCCCCACAACATCTGGCTGTAAAAAACAGTGGGGATTCCAACTGTCTGGATGGGACAGAAGGTTATGGGAAACACAGACATCCTCTTAAAGGGCCCACAGAGACTCACTCACAGGCACTCATCCTGGGCTCCATCAGAGGGACAGTGTCTCAGGGGGCAGACTGACGCATGTGGCTTCAGGTGAGGCTTGGAGGATAGTCATCATTTTCCCTGTGTGGAGCAGCCAGCAGGCGGGCGCCATCTTTCCTGTGTTGAGCCCTCCCCCACACCCATGGCCAAATCTGAATGATGGGTCTGGTGAGCTCTGCTTGCTCCACCCTGGTGACTCACTGAGACCCTGCCCTGGGTTCACACCATGGCCTTTCCTATGCATCTCCAGGTCCAGCACAGGCAGCAAACAACCGAGGATCGCTCTGTAGCTCCTATCAGGTAGTCCCAAGCTGGTCACAGGCAGAGGAAGACCTGGGTATGCACTGGAGCCCCTCCCAAGAGGCCCCAGAACAAACATACTTGGAGATTGGTTTCAGACCACAGCAGAGCACCACTCAATTAGCCCAAGTGGCATACCCAAAGGGTGGGCTCAACAAGCACCAGAGCCCACTGGGGAGAATCCTGCTTTGTGTAGTAAGCTCCCCCTCACAGCAGACCGTAAGCTGTGGACATGGCCAAACCCCACAGTCAATCAGCTTGAGAGTCAATCCCACCCACTGATGTGCCAATAGCAATCAAGGCTCAAATGTAACCAGAGGGCACACACACCCACGTAAGGGACACACCTGGAGCACCCAGCACAGGTGACCAGGGAAACTGTGCCAGTGGGCTGCAGAAGGCACCTACTACATAAGGCCACCCAGCAAGACTGGGAGACACAGCAGATCTACCTAATACATATGAACAAACACAGAGAGGCAGCCAAAATGAGGAAACTAAGAAATATATCCCAAATGAAAGAACAGGAGAAAACCTCAGAAAAATAATTAAACAAAATGGAGGTGAGCAACCTACCAGAGACAGTTCAAAACACTTGTTATAAGGATTTTCAAAGAACTTAGTGAGAATCACAACAAAGAGATAGCAAGCATTAAAAAAGACACAGAAACCATAAAAAAGAACCAATCCAAAGTGAAGAATACAATAACTGAAATGTAGAATGAATTAGAAGGAATCACCAGCAGAGGATCAAATCAACAATTGGGAAGTCAAGGTAGCAGAAAACACCCAATCGGAACAGCAAAAGGGAAAAAAAAATGAGGATAGTTCAAGAGACCTCTGGGACAACATCAAGCATAACAACGTTCACAACATGGGGGTACCACAGAAGAGAGAAAGCAAGGGATTGAGATCCTATTTGAAGAAATAATGACTGAAAACTTTCCTAACCTGGTGAAGGAAATAGACATACAAGTCCAGACAATGCAGAGTCCCAAACAAGATGAACCCAAACAGGCCCACACCAAGACACATTATAATTAAATTAGCAAAGGTTAAAGACAAAGAGAATCCTAAAAGCAGCAAAAGAAAGGCAACTAGTAACTTGTAAGAGAACTCACATAAGATTGTCAGCTGATTTCTCTGCAGAAAGTTTTCAGACCAGAAGGGACTGGCAAGAAGTATTCAAAGTGATGAAATGCAAGATCTACAGCCAAGACTATTTTACCCAGCAAGGTTATCATTTAAAAATCGAAGAACAAATAAAGAGCTTCCCAGACAAGGAAAAAGCTAAAGGAGTCCATCACCACCAAACCAGTATTACAAGGAATCTTAGAGGGATTTCTTCAAGATGGGGTGGAGAGGGGACAAAAACATGAATAATAAAATGACAATAACTACATATCTATCAACAATCACTCCCAATGTAAATGGATTAAATGCTCCAATCAAAAACATAGGGTGGCTGAATGGATAAGAAAACAAAACACTTACATATGTTGCCTACTACAAGAGACTCACTTCAGATGGAAAGGGACGGAAAAAGTTATTTCATGAAAATGGAAATGAAAAAAACAAAAAAAAAGCTGGGGTAGCAATACTTACGCCAGACAAAATAGATTTTAAAACAAAGGTGTGACAAGAGACAAAGAAGGACCCAGTGATCCCACTTCTGGGTATTTATCTGAAGAAACCCAAAATGCTACTTCAAGGAAACATTTGCATCCATATGTTCATTGCAGGATTGTTTGCAATGGACAAGATATGGAGGCAGCCTGGGTGTCCGTCGATAGAATGGATAAAGAGAAGGTGGTACATATATACAATGCAATATTGCTCAGCCATGGAAGGGAACAGGTTCTTGCCATCTGCAGCAGTATAGATGGACCTGGGGGAGACTGTGCTGAGTGGAGTATACCAGACAGAGAAAGACAGATGCTATGTGATTTCATTTGTATGTGGAATCTAAAGAACAAAATAAACAAAACAGAAATACACTCATGATACAAAGAATATTTTGATGGTTACCAGATGAAAAGGGGGTTGGGAGGCAGAGTGAAAAGGGGAAAGAGATTAAGAAGTACAAATAAGTTGATACAAAGTAGTCATGGGGCTGTAGGGCATAGCACAAGGAAGTCAATAAATACGTATGTATTTATTGTAATAAATATGTATGGTGTCAGATGGTACTAGGTTTATCGGGGTGAAAGATGGGAGGGGGTTTGGGGTACAGGGTGAAAAAGTTGAAGGAATTAAGAAGTACAAATTGGTAGTTACAAAATAGTCATGGGGATGTAAAGCATAGGGAATATAGTCAGTAATATGGTAATAGCAATATATAGTGCCAGGTGAGTACTAATCAGGGGGATCACTTCTTAAATTATACAAATGTCTAACCACTATGCTGCACATCTGAAATTAATACAAAATAATATTGAGTGTCAACTGTAATTGAAAATTTTAAAAAGAGGGGGGAAAAGGTGAAAAGGAATAAGAGGTTCAAATTTCCAGGTATAAAATAAATAAGTCATGGGGATGTAACGCACAGCACAGGGACTATAGTCAACATTGTGATAGCATAGCAGTGTCAGGTGGTTGCTGGACTCATGGTATCACTTATTTAGGTATATAAATGTTGAATTAACTGTGGTGCACACCTGAAACTGATATGAAGCACGTTAACTCTATCTTTTAATAAAAATATTTAAAAAATAAATTTAAAAGCAGTCAATTCCCATTTGCCATTTAAAAAGATAAACACTTCCCTTCTGAATCGAAGATAAAACTGTCAATAATAGTATTGGCTAAGGGTTGTGACATGTCTCAACATCCACTCATTCAGGCTCTTAATACAAATGATAAGTAGGAGCCCAGCAAAAATGAAAACTGAGTGTGAGGGAATAGCTTTGGGAAAATATCCTGAATTATTTAGGTCTAATTAACATTGGATACTAAGCTTACATAAATTCAGATGTTAAATGTCAAAATCAAGACAAAATTTCTACACTTTTAACAAATCTCCACTATCCCCATATAGTGTATGTAGTCTCATAGTCGGGGTATAAATTCCAGCTTGGAAAAACTACTGGGATCTATAAATATCTACCATCAGTAAAAGTCCTGTTTATCTTTGTTACACAAATATTGAGGACCTGTTCTGACTGGTGACTGAGGAAAAAAATCCAAAATTGAGTAGAATGATAATGGTTCAACAATTTCTGAATATTTAATAAACAAATTTGGAGCCCTCCTCTCATCACTTAATTCTACTCATGATTCAATGCACAAAATTTCCAGTAAAAATAGAACCTTAAAGAGGGTGTAACCAAATCAGTTTTTAATGTGAAAGCTGGTAAGTCAGCAGCCTATATAATAAGTCTGAGTCAAAACTGTGTACTCCCCTTTCTTCTTCCCCTATCTTATACATGATTTATGGGGGAGTGAAATTGGACAAATTTTAATACAGGCAAAGAATAAGTTCAAATATATTCTTGCACATCACATATGTAAATCAGAAACCATTATATAAGAATGATTTACATAATGTTAGGGTGATTTTTAAATGTTCAGCTTATTTAAAATTCTTTAGGGTCAAATTTTTTTAGCTCCTTAGCCAGAAAACTATACATTTAAAAAATACTTTTAAATGTGCAGTTGGCCCTCCGTATCCATGGGTTCTGCAACCACATTGAAAATATGTGAAAAAAAGTTACACTGTTGCTGATGTGCACTTAGTAGTTAGGCCCAGGTGGTTCTGACCATACTGAATATGAACAGATATTTTTTCTTGTCATTATTCCCTAAACAGTACAGTTTAACAACTATTCAGTATACTATTTCATATAAGGGCCTTGAGCATTCAGATTTTGTTATCTGTGAGTGTGGAGGATCCTGGAACCAATCACCTGCAAACACCCAGGGATGACTGCACTAGAAAATGATTTTATGTATTTTCCATTAAATATAAGCAGTGATTTAATCGATTAGCAAAAGTAGTTTATTTGTGAACAATGTGAAAAATTGATACTAGCTTTGTATAGTTTTACTTTGTTTGGAAAGTTTCACAAATTCAAAATAATGAACATGTTCATTTTCTGATTCTTCCCAAAGGTTCAACTTTAAAAAGAATACTAGTGCTTTAAAATTTCAACAGTCTGTCCTTATAACATTTTCAAATTTATCTGTAGGAGCTTGGTATTATAAAGGGAAGAAGAGTGGCTGTCAGGAGAGGAAACAAAGGGAGAGAATATTCTTATTTTAAAATATTAATAAAATTAAGAAAAACAATGGATACTATCACTTAACTATATAAAAACTGCCCGGTGATTAACTCTAGGTACAGTAAATGTCAGAAAAAGCAATAAAGTTTGCTACTTAAAATCAACTCAGTAGTATTTTATTCAGAAATTTAAATATACACATTCAGAGCAACTATAAAAAATATAACTTGTTAAAAAAATGGCATTTCCAAGAAAGGAGCCATAATCAATAGCAAAATTACATTACGGTAGGCGGACTCTGCACACAGTATCTTTTAAATAGACAGAAAGTAAAATAATCACACAACTCTGTCACTAAATTGTTTCAAAAAAACTTACTATTGGTACTCCAATGAACAAAAGTATAAAAATCTCTGACTCTGAACTGCACACGCTCAGAACAACATACACATTTCGTTTCTTCAGCATCTTTGCCCCTAGTACTCTTCTTTAGCTTCTACAGCAGTTAATTTGTTGGGTCAACTGAAGTCTAAAAAGCAGGGCTTTATGAGTTGCCACTGGTTAGTGATGTAAGGTCTTATTCTTTATAACAATATAGAATTTATGCATGTTGTTAAACTGGATGGCATTTGGTATGTGGTATTCCACTCTTCAACATGTACTGGTTTACTAAAAAAGGCATGGAATCAGATTACCATATTTAAAGTATTAACAATCTTTCAGAACAAATCAAATAAAATTTGGTATTATCATAAAATGGTTTTGCTCTCTTTTCACCGTTTCACTCTTTTTTCCTATATTAAGTTGTAAATATTTGAGAACTTACTAGACAAGGAACTTCCTAACTGAGAAAGTATGATTTGATGTGTTCTGTATAAAATAGTATATACAGTTGAATGCCAAGAGCTCAGAAAAAGGTAACTAAAAGATATTTTATACTGCGTTTTGTCCTACAGATGTTTACCTCAGCCATCCTGTATTATAAACACTAACTCCTGTGCGCTCCCTGGGCTCATCTGAAGCACAGAACACAGGAAATGATTTCAGTGATTTCCTTCATTTTCCTAAGTATGGTACATGGTCAGTACCATTCTAGATGCCAAAGAGAATTAGGGCTTAATTCTCTCCTGGAAAGCAAACTGAGAAAGGCTGTGATCGACACTAGCACACCTCTTTTTCCCCAACTCCTCTACCCCATGGTATTTCTTTAACTAATAGCCAACTTTGTCCTGTATTCATAACCACAGAACAAAGTTGTTTGAAAACACTCAACTTTGTATCTTTAAGCTTTAAATCTTAAGCTTCCTCTTAAATTGTATTTTTCTCTTCAGTTCCTACCTTTGTCAAGTTCAGTATTTAACAAGGTATCTTTTCATGACTTTATACAAAAATCTTCAATTTTTTTCCTGGAGATCAGAAACCTAGAATTTCTAAATGTTTTGCATAATGTAAAGTACATATAAATTTTGAGTTATCCTATTCCTGTGAACTGATGACAAAAGATGAATTATTTTGCTCAAAAAGGTGGTGTGGATTTTGAAAACTTTTATTTGACTCTCCTAAGAGGAAAAACAAATGCTAAAAGACGGTAAGGTTTTTTGGTATGCGCTGACTGGAAAACTTTTAAGGTACACTTTACCAAGCCATAGCAAATAATTTAAGAAAATCTCATCCCACACTAAATGGATCATCTTTATTATACTGCAATGTAATTTGAAACAAGATTATTTTTCTTGCTAACACTGGGACAACAGTTTGTTTAGCTTCTTTAGCAATTTGACCTTTTTCCCTCGTTGATGATGACAAAGATTCCAAAAACAAGAACCTCTGGAACCATTTAAAAACCTATCCCAACATATTAATATGCTGGAACACTTGTCACACTACACTATATTGTAGACCATGGATTGGCAAACTTTTTCTGTAAAGGGTCAGACAGTAAATATTTTAGGCTTTGCAGGCTACTGTCTGTAACAACTCAACTCTCGTTGTTGCACAAAAGCAGCCATAAATAAATAAACGAATGAGTATGGCTGTTTGCCAGTAAGACTTTATCTATGGACACTGAATTTCACATAATTTTCATGTGTCTTGAAGTATTTTTTTTAACCATTTAAAATTGTAAACACAATTCTTAGCTCCCAGGCCATGAAAAGCAGGCAGTGGGCTGAATTTGGCCCACAGGCCAGTGTTTGCTGTCCCTTATATAGGCTTTTATATGTTATATAAAATGTTTAAAAATTACAGATTCTAAGTCTAGAGACTTTGGAGACTTTGTTTTTAAGATCTCTCATTTTAAAACTTACCAAACAAGTTCTCTACTTTCAGGATAAATATATTCACATGAGAGAGAAAAAATAATTCAGAATACAAACCCATATTTGAAAAAAAAGAAAAAGAAGCCGTAAAACAAATGTTTCACCTTAAAACATGTCATTAAGAAACACAAAAAATTTATTCTATGCAATATATAACAATATGCATAGATTTGGTACATAATTTCTTAGTTTTTACTTTAGGAAAAAAGACAGAGGAAAAGGTTTATAAATCTCTCCATCCCCTGTACAAAAAATTGCAACCAAAACCAGCAATCCTTGCATGTACCACCATCAACTCTGAATATCATATGAATTATACCTACCGTTTCCCTGAAAATAAGACCTAGCTAGACAATCAGCTCTAATATGTCTTTTGGAGCAACGTGTCTTTTGGAGCAAGACCGGGTCTTAATGTAAGACCTGGTCTTATTTTATATTACATTACAGTAAAATAAGACTGGGTTTTGTGTAATAAAATATAAGACCGAGTCTTATATTGTCTCCAAAAGACACATTAGAGCTGATTGTCTGGCTAGCTCTTATTTTTGGGGAAACACAGTAGGAATTGGAATTTACCTAGAAAAGGTCTATTAAAAATGCACAATTATACCACAGAACACCATGTCTACAATTTGGGACACTTCTGAACAGAAAACTCCTGCCTCCATAAAATAAGGAAACAAGAATAGTCTTTCCACAGTCATCAAGTACAAAAAAACCTTCACAGTCTGATTCACCTTTATCAAAGGTAAAATGATTTCTGATACATTTCATGGATTATTTTGTTCCTTAGAAGTTCCTAAACAGAAAATAAATTTCGCATGAACTTTTTTATCTGTTTGGGTTTTCCAAGCAAGATGTTATAATACAAGAATGTATTGAACCGGCAGAAGTCCATGGGCTAAAGAAAAAGGAATTAAGTATAAAATGTTTACCACTTTTATCCTTTCTAATTTTACAAGCTTCAGGTATTGAGACCTAATTGGTTTCTTGTAACTATCCATTATGAACATAATCTTCTATTTAACTCTTCTCAGTGCTTTTTGCCTGGGGCTTCATCATTTTGCGACGGAGAAGATCATTACGTCCAACTTCAACCATTTGTTCTTCCCACGATTTGATTTCATTATAATAACGAATTTTATCATCTTCAGCAAGTTGAATATATACCTGAGAAAAAGTGTCATTGTTAAAATGATTTCTTTAGAAGAAACTTTGCAATTAATTTCTGGAATGCTTCCTCATATACTCTAGATTACATTATCCTACATGTATAAAGTGGGACAGGAGAAGCAATGTTTTTTGTGAGATAAAAATTAGATGAAAAAAAGGTAAGAGATAAAGACCTTGTATTAATGAACTTGTTATAATGTCAGGGTTTGAGATATGGGAAAGGAGCAGAGGCAGGATGAGACTGTCACAGGATATAGTGGACACTAAATTCTGTGTGGCATTATTTTAAATACCAATTTTATTTGCAGTCAAAATCTACCAAAAGAAAAAAGCTAAATTGGTTCTAAGAATATGAAATTATTTAACAATACCTTAACTGTGTTGTTAGTAATATAAGGTTTTCACATGAATTAAGCCTTCTCCTAATAGTCTCTCACAGATATCTAACCAGACACTTGAAACGAAAACCATACTACTTACTTGCTTTTGAGAACTAGAGAGATTTTTCCAGCTTTCATTTACAGCCTTCAGCTTTAACTGTAAAACAACATATGTTTAAGTACCAGGTGTAGGGAATTCAGTGATTAAAAATATTTTTTATTACTCATTCCAACAACAAAAACTCAGAAAACAAGAATCACAGGCAACCCTCATCAGTTCTTAACATCATTTCATTCTAAATTAAACTATTAAACTGTTAAAATATACAAAATACCTGGATGAAGATATTTATCTTTTTTATTGAGATATAATTGACATATAACACTATATTAATTTCAAGTGTACAACATGATTCAATATTTGTACATATTCTGAAATGATCACAAGTCTAGTTAACATCCATCACCATAACTTTTCTTATCAGAACTTTTAAGATCTATTCTCTGAGAAACTTTCAAATATGCAATACAGTTTTATTAACTATTGTTCCCATCTGTGCACTATATCCTCAGGACTTAAATATTTTATATCTGAAAGTTTGTACCTTTTGGCCACCATCATCCATTTCACCCACACCCCATCCCTGGCAACTACCAACATGTTCTCTGTATCTATGAACTCAGTTTGTTCATTTTTTTTCAGAGTCCACATATAAGTGAGATCATACGGTATTTGTCTTTCTCTTGTCTGACTTTTTTCTTAGCACAATACTTTCAAGATCCATCCATGTTGCCGCGAATAGCAAGTTTTCCTTCTTTTTATGGCTGAATAATATTCTACTTTATATACATATATATCAGTTTCCTTATCCATTCATCCATTGATGGACACTTAGATTTCACATCTTGGTTGTTGTAAATCATGCTGCAATGAACATGGGGATTCAGATATCTTTTCAAGTTAGTGTCTTCTTCTTCTTTGGATAAATATCCAGAATTGCTGGACGTATGGTAGCTCTTTTTATTAATTTTTTCAGGAACCTCCATACTGCTTTCCATAGAAGCTACAGAAATTTACGCTCCCACCAACTGTCATACAGGTTTAATTTCCTCCACATCCTCGCCAGCACTTGTTATTTCTTGTCTTTGATAACAGCCACTCTAACAGGTTGCCAGGTGAATTGTGGTTCTAATTTGCATTTCCCCGATAATTAGCGATGTTAAGCATCTTTTCATGTACCTGTTAGCCACCTATGTCTTTTTTGGAAAAATGTTTAATCCGATCCTCTACTCATTTTTTGATCAGATTGGTTTTTCAGCTAATGAATTGTATAAATTCTTCATATATTTTGGATATTAACTCCTTATGATATGCAAATATTTACTCCCATTAGGTAGGCTACCTCTTCATTTTGTTGATGGTTTCCTTTATTGTGCAGATATTTATCTTTTTTGATTCAAAAATACTAATATTCAAATATAACCTACATTCTGTCACTGCCTAACTTCAGAGACTAAGTGTTTTTATTTCTTCCCTGTAGCTTAGTGTTTTACTCTAAAATGTGTGCCAAGGTTTAATCCTAGGAACAATACAACACCAGTCCTTAATTCTACTCAGCTGAACTTAATTACGTGACTTTGAAAAAGTTCTACCTCTGTTGGCTTGGTTCTTCATCTATAAAATTAAAGGGATACAGGGATGCCGTGGCAGGAAGAAAGACAGAGAGGAGAGTCAGCACACTTCACACCACCTGTGCTGTTGCTCCCAGAGAGCAGAGAATGAAGGGAAAAATGGACGGACAGAAAATGAGCATAGAAAATGAACAGAGGGGTAGAAGGAGGACTGTAAGGGAGAGAGACATATAGTCTGAAAAGTACCTGTTTAAAGCTATGAGGAAATCATCAACGATTTTAAGGAGAAGCAGAGTGAGATTAATGAACTTTATTATTTTCACCAGATCTTTGACTTAATTTTATTTTCCTATCAACAAAAATAGAGATACCAGATAGTATCTGAGATTACATAACCATTATGTTTTGAACATTTTAAACTTACCTTTACAAACAGTTCTAATATATTCAGGAATGGTTACTCACTAAACTGCTGACTCTTAACTTGGAAGCAATTACTTTAACGCTCTCGATTCTTTCATAACTAACTCTTTACTATCCATATAGTTTCACATTCACTGAGTTCAACAATAATTCATGAAGTTGTATGCATAAATAATCTGATCTTTCAATAAAAATAATTCATTAAAAAAAATTAAAGAGAAGGAAAGATATTTTTCTCCCTCCTAAAACTCCGTTAAATGAGCCCTTCCACTATGTGAGCACAACAGTGAGAAAGCGCCAGCTATGAACCTGGAAGAGGGCCCTCACCAGCAGGCGACCACAACAGCGCCTGGATCTTGGACTTCCCCAGCCTCCAGAACTGTGAGCAATAAATCTCTGTTGTCTATGTTAAAATAAACAAACATTAAGGGAATAAACAAAAAATTGTAAGGCATAAACCCATATGGACAAAGATAATGGGAGAGAGAGTACAACACAAAAGCTGAAGCTGAAAAGCAGATGGAGAAATGGTTCCTGGCTTACATAACCCATGAAAGCTATTCCTAAACTGGCAATGGGGAAAGCCAAAAAAAGCAAAGTGTTTTACAATGTAGAATTCCCCAAGTAGCTCAGGAATTGGCAGCACCAGATAAGTATAAAAAAGAGGCGGAGTCAGGTTAAAACCAGGAAGACTGGAAAGTGTTTAAAAAGAGGTTACATGCCCACTGTGGGTAGATTCTGGGACGTTCATCTCTCAACACAGTAAAATAATTATTCTGTGGATACCAGGTATAGTTAAGGGCAACGGTACCATGCTGAAAACAGGAAGATTAAATGAAAATGCACACTGTATCCCAGAAAGAAAAGCAAAAAAAAGTCTGAGAAAAACAATACAGAAAAGATAAGAAAATTAAAGTACCAATTCAGAAGATGAACAAACAAATAAGAGTTCTAGAGCGTCAGAACAAAGGAAAAAAAGAGGGAAAGGGAGGGGAAAAGAAAAACCAGATCACATTCAAAGGACCAATAATCAAATGGCTTTACACATCTCAAAAGCAATACAAGAAGCTACAAAAGAAAGGAGCATTATTTTTTAAATTTTCAAAGAACATGAAACAGAATTCTATGCCCAAACTATCAAACGTAACAGAGACACTTTCAGACATTCAAGAACTCAAAAAGCGTATCTCCCATGTACCCTCACTAGGGGAGATGCTATAACAGAATCAGTAAACAAGAAAGACGACAACAGAAGCAAAAGCACCACAAGGATGACGATGAAGGAAGATCGCAGGATGTCAGCTATGCACTAGGCACAGAAGGCAACAACCAAACTGGAAAAAATCAGAGGCTCCAGAATGAAGCTGACAGAGTAGCTAATGTATCTAAATATACAGAAAGCTGGTGAATATTGAAGAGTTTGAGGTTAAATTATTGACAGTACATAAAAAACTAAGCAAACAAAATATAACCAACTTCAGGGAAAGTTAAGTTTTGCCAGAAAGGTAAAACAGTCAGTCGTAGCAAATACCACAGCTCAGCTATGAATAGGGCTTATGTAATCATAATAATATAACCAAAATTATGATAATATTGAGAGGTAGGAGGATGAAAAAATGAACAGTGGGATGAGAAACGTTTAAATGTTCATTTTAAATAATGAAGGGCAATGCCTAAAATATAAGTAATGCTAAAAATTGAAAAAAATCAAGAAGTAACAACATAAGGATGTTATTTAGAGATATGGAGGTAAATACCACAAGAATCAGCTAAAACAGTGGAATTTGCTTCTGGAGTAAGAAATATGACAGGGCAGTGAAGACTAGTATCTTTCATAACACGCCTTATTTTGATTCTTTAAACTATGAGGATGTATAACCACTATTTTTTAATGAATAAAAATTATATAGTCGAGGTAATTTTTATTTCCAGGGGTAGTGCCCAGGCATTAGGCTTCCCTGGTGATTCCAAGATGCAGTCAGAGTTGAGACCACTGATTTAGGAGGATTCTCTAGCATATAACTTTCTTATACTGACAAAACAACTAACTCCAAGGTAAGTTAGTGACTGAGCAAATTGCAACTAAAAAAATAAACAGGCTTGCATTTTAGCAATGTAGGGCCATAGAAACTGAATTTAAAATCCCAAAGGGAGTAAATCAGTAAAACTATTTAGCCAGGTAAGACTACATCACATGTACACATTCTTTGATCATATGTTAAGCAGGATGTGTGAAATGAATCATGAAACCAAATAACCCAAAAGGGAAAAGTGGAAAAAGAACTTCATCTCAGATTGACAAGAGTTAGGGATCTGAACATACACTCTTCTTATCATGTCATAATATAAAAAGAAAAATACAATGGTCAATTTGGAGCTTCTAAGGAAACAAAGGAAAGACTAAGCCACAACAGGAATGACCACTTTTTTTCTTTGACACATTCATATAGTAACATCCATATAAAACATCCCCATGGGCATAACCAAAATTTTATTAAAGGATATGAAACATGAAGCAACAGGTTATATTCAAATCCCAGTAAAAAAACATTATAGTTCTGTTCTGATTCTTTCCCACTGACTGTAATACAGTTAAGAATTGCTGGATAAGTCTCCAGATCTTTAACATCTCTGTAAACTTGAAAAATTTTTAGGTTTTTTAAATAAAAAAAGTTGAAAATACACATATTGGCACCTACGTACTCATATTAATTCTACATAGTAAGAAAAAGGATTTTTCTATAAAAAAGATAAAAAAACGAAGGTCTTATTCGTATATAGTATTTGATCATAGTACTTTACTACTTTTTTTCACCACCTGACATATGGCATCCCTAAAATTTCCTGACTGAGTATGTTTCAAATTAAAATAAAAAATTTAAAACAAAGACAGCTCTGTTTTACCTGTGATGAACCATCCTTAGCTTCCTGGAAGCGTTCAGATATATAAATGTTATAAGCTGAGCGAGGTCTTTTCGGTTTTCCAAGCATTGTTAACTCCTGAGTAATAAAAATGGAAGAGTTACATACAATTTTAACCTCTATGAGACTTAATTTTACTTACAGAAACTGTATTTACTACTATGTATTACACAGAATGTTCCTTAAAGTGAATGTTACGATTCTTATATAAAGTATGTGATGGTTCTCTCCTAGAATCAGAATTTTTGATAGCACTAAGTTTTGAAAATTATAATATTTTATGAGTTACTTTCCATACAAAAATATTTCTTTTACATATCATTTTCATGGTCTCCATGAACTGAATAACTGAGGACATATGTACAAAATCTTTTTTAAAAGATAAAACAATCTCAGTTTCATCCTTACAGGATACTACCATCTCCTTGGCTAAACCACTACGTACCTCCACAACTCATGGACATAGAGTATCTGTTTAATAGCTCTCATTTCATTTCTTTCCCTGCATGTCTCTCAACCTTTAAACCTCAATAGATGTGTTAAATTCTTTTTACTCAGTATCAAAGGGAGGGGAAGAAAAGATGAAAAAGAACACAAGTACCTCTTGCTGTCTATATCAATTTAGTTTCTAAGTTCAGAGAATGAGAGACATTACATTATCCTAACCTAGGAGTCAGAATTTGGATAGTGCGTAGTACTTGTAATTTATAAAATTTTGTGACTTTTAATGACAATTTGTTAAGTCAATAATAAATCCAAGTTTTACTCATCAGTGAAAGTAAGGCTCCGCTGACTTACAGCTAGTCACTTCCTTCTTTCTGAACCTCTCTGTCATGAAAACTACTGTAGCTTCCAGGCACTTCACAACTTAACTATATATAGCCCCTTTTATTTCTAGCATTACTACTAGATGCTTCACTTGCAACTTTCTGGTTCCCACACGCCTCACCTGATCTCTAACTAGTTGGTACTGGGAATCTGTAATGGGAAGAAAAATTCCAACAGGGAATGAGGGATTGGAAGTCTGAGGGAAAAAACAACCCTCAGGCTTCAGGTTCAACAAGAGCTTGGAAGTCACTGCTCCATCCTAAAAGTATAAAGCTTTCTGAACAGACTGAAAAATCAACAGCTCTCCTTGGATGCATGAAAGGACGACAATGGGCAACTGCTGCTTGCCCCCAAGACTGGAGAGACAGACAAATGAATATTGAGAGCTGAGGCTTACCAGAGCAGAGGAGCAAAAAGACTCAGGAGGAACTGCTATGTGAACCAGTGCTGGGTAAGAAAACCTGAACTGTAAGTAATGTACTGCTGGAGGCTCTGTGTGGACAACTCAGAGTTTAAAAACTCCAGGGAATCCAGTCATTTGAGGGCCCTCACAATACTGTGAGATTTACAACTCCAGGAGCTTAACCAGACTCCCACAATAACTATCTAGAAAAATCCCCCCCTGGTTCCAGCATGGAGAGGAGAAAAGGAACCATTTTGAAACGCATGAGCACCCTGTCTTCTTAACAAGGCCTGCCCTCGGGGAAACTAGTTACCTAGACACAGCCTAACCTGCTGGGGTATTATCAGAGCTTAAATGACCTGAAGGAGGGGAAATAGCCAACTCCAGCCCACTCTAGCTATCCTGTCCCACCTAGGGGGGAGGGAAAAAAACTGAGAAACACTGCGCAGTTCACAGTCAAGAAGCATAGGGTCACTGAAAGCCCAGGACCTAATCAAATGACTAAAGAACACTTCCCTTGCGGCCACATCCACCATCACATTAAGGCCTATTTAACAGCAATTCCTTTTGCGCAGTACATCATGCCCAGTTATCAAGAAAAAAATTCCAAGGCATACTAAGAGACAAAATACATAGTTTGAAGAGACAAAGAAAGCATCAGCACCAGACAGGGCAGAGATGGTGGAATTATCAGGCATTTAAAACAACTATGATTAATATGCTAACAGCTCTAGACAGCATGCTACAACAGATGGCAATGCAAGCAGAGAGGCGGGAATCCTAAGAAAGAACCAAAAAATGCTAGAGAGCAAAAACAGTAACTGAAATAAAGAATGCCTTTGATGTGCTTAATAGTAGGCTGGATACAGGTGAGGAAAGAATCTTTCAGCTAGAGGACATATTAATAGAATCCTGGAAAACCCAAAAGGAAAGAGAACAAAGACTGGGGAAAAACACAGAACAGAATATCCAAGGACTATGGGGCAACTACAGTAGGTGTAACAAAAGCATGATGGGAATACCAAGAGAAGAGAGAAAGGAAGAAAAGAAATATTTGAAAAGGAAACCCTTTATCTGCCCAATCCTCATTTCTGGCCCTTCCCACTCTTAGCACTGGCTGGATGCACTGAAAAGAAAGGGATAGTAAACTCTAGAACTCACACCTCTCCAAATACCAGCCCTATGCAGAGATTGTATTTCTCACTCTTGGTATCTCTTCTGTATCCCTTTTACTAATTGAATCAGCCGCCTTAGATTACCATCATTGACCTGAAATTGGTAGGAGGACTTAAGACATTAGGGTCAGGGACAGGTATCTTGGCATGTCACAGTAAAGGCTGTAATCTACTTTTTCAGAGGAACAGTTTTAATTCTGATGGCCATTTCCTATAGTATATGTACTGGACAAGCCCGCTGACCACCTTACACCTAATACTGGTTCTACAGAAGAATGTTCGAAATTCCATTTTAAACAATGGGATTTATGTGGATTAATACCTTATGCTGAGAACTACAATTTTTGAACCATGTGACGGTTTTAATGAGGAAAAATAGTATTTTAACCTAAAGGCACTTATTTGATTAGATACAACAGGCACTTTACCCTGATGCGTTAATAAATTCAGTCTATTCAGCAATATTCAGAATCACACTCACCATTACCTACAGAACAATTCAAATCAGTAAGCTATTCTAGACAAGATCCAGAAGCAAAGATTCTTACTGTTCCTGATTTAGTTGTTCCATAATTTGTTCCTACAACTTTCATATATATCTTAAATTCGAATACATCCAAAAGTAGCAATAAGGGATTCCAAGATAGACTCAACAGTAAGTGGTCCTAGTGGCAAGAAGAGAGCTATTCCTAACTGAAGGACATCTGATGGCATTCTACCTCATCACCACACATATCATCAAAATAAGAGAAAACCACCCATATGCAGAGTTACACAAATTTCATTTTTTTGTCAAAGGAAAAGAATATTTAAATGATACTCACTCTCTTTTTTATTATCGCTTTCTTTTTTAAACGTTTTTGCATGATTTCTTTTTCCAAAGATACCAGCTGACTTGGAGTTAGCTGTTCTTGAATTCTGTTGATCTCTTCTTTGTATGCCTGCCAGTCTGCCTTATAAGCATCTTCATATATCTATGAATAAAAAACCAGTATGAAGTCAGTGAACTTGCTAGTAAATTAAACATAGCATAACTGCCGACGAAAGACAACTGCATCATTTCAGATAAAGTCAGACTGACCCACCAAATGGGAAATGTGCTCTGGGATCACATTTATACGGATTAAAAACATGTATTTTTTTCATATACATGCTAACCAAGGTGAGAGTCTAGCAATTAGTCTTTAAATTGCTGCCAAACCTTCATCACCATCCACATTCATCCATACTGTCATTTATATAGATCAGAAGGTATGAAGTTCATTTGTAGATAATAGATGTTAAAAACAAAACAAAACAAAACAAAAAAAACTGTGGGTCATCTGGTCCCTTAAGGGACATGACAATTGTTCCTAACTGCACAATAACTGAACAGCCATGTTGAAAACCTATATGCTTACTTTTTTCTCTGCATCAGGAAGTTCCCTCCATATCTCGGCGATTTTTTTAATTAGTTCTGAATTTTTTGCATCTATGGATTGGAATAAAATGAGAAAAGATGTCACAATTTTATGTCTCAGGATTAATTTCTAAAGAGTTCCAAGAAAGTATAATCTATTAGCTCTATAAGTTCTATTAGATACTTCTACACCACACACAATTTAACACAATGATTTAGCTTTTCTTTAACCAACTAATTTATGATAATTTAATACTTTATCCAAATTGTTTAAGTTCCCTATCTAATAACCAAGATGTATATCACGTATCACCAAAAGAGTCCACAGAAAGTGATTGCTAGTTTAAGCAGTTGGGTAGTCCAGTGCTTCAAGTTGTTTACTTCATATTCAATCAAACATTTTTTTGTCTTTTAGGAACTAAGTTCATAGAACCCGAATAAACAACAAAATATAGTTTTGAATTACATACCACGTTGTATTTCAATTACAGAAATACCATTTGCAAACAAACTAAATTATTCTAAAATCAATTCATTAGTCCCCATTTCCTTCCTCATCTTAACTGGAAAGACAGGTATAAACGCTTTAACAAACCACTTAGTAGTTTCAACTCCTACATTTTAAAAAATGTATTTATGCATCTCTTATAAACCAATTCTTTATAACATAAAAATTTTTATTATAGCTCATTTGATTTTCACAAATGCCCTGTCGTAGATAATACTGCATGTGAAAGGGCTTTAGAAATCATAAGCAAAGGTTAACTATTAATTTAGTAATCATCTTTACACAACAACCTCAAATAAAGGCCCCACAGTCTTTCTAGGGAGTCAACAAACATCCTATCTGGAAATCTTTCAGTATAAAATCTCTTGAAATTAGCAGTAAGTTGTATAGAGCTTTACAGTTTACCTAACACTCCCACAGAACTTATTTCATTGCAACTTCATTAACAATTCCCTGAGGCAGAAGGAGCTAAGCAAGAGATAAAATGATTCATCAATGGTCCTCTAAACCAGTGGCAACTACACCTGAACAAAAGCTTTTTTACATCCTCTTCTCTGATGATTTCCACTCTACATACTACTATTTTTAAAATATCTTTTATTAGTTCTCAGTCCTAGTTAAAGCATTTCTGTCTGGAAAAAATGCTATACCTCCTATTTTAAGACCATCCAAAAGAATGGTTAGTTCCTGCACTCACTGGATGGTTTGGTAGAACAAATCAAGTTTGCAGTTTATCTGCTTAGTGGCCTCTTTATTACATCAGAGTACAAGCCCCCAAACTCCTTACCTGGGTTCTGAGCTTTAAATATGGGTAGCTGTTCTTTAGAAAATCGAACGTATGAAGTCATAGGCTTCTTTGGATAACTACTCAAGGTGGATGAAAACCATCTCGGTACATACACAAAACTACATATAAATAAAAAGAAAATAATCAATGTCAAGCATTTAAGAAGAAATATTCATACGTATATAAATACCAAATAAGATGTTATCAAGATGCTATCTACACCTTCAACAAGTAAGCGAGTGACACTTAAAATCCTATCCTAACCAGAGGGAAGAGACTGCAAAACTGAAGTCTCAAAGTCCTTCACTTCGACCACGGGCAGAGCGGAGAAAGCACCTGTACGCCCGCTCCTGGGCTCCGCCTCCTCAATGCCTAGACGATGGCGGGAGACTCTTGGCGCGAGTCTGCAGACAACGCCGTTTGCAGGTGCTCCTGGACAGTGGGGAGGCGGGAAGGTGGGGGATGGCCGGAAGTAAGGTGCTGGGTACTACGGGAGTAAGGCCTGGTATCAAAGCCACCGGTCCCTTGGCAAGGTCGAGGTCTGACCCTAAGGCTCAAGGTGGCCCTGACCTCCCAGGAGGAGCAGAAAGTGGAAGGAGCCGTCTACGTTCCAGCCCCTGGGCATCCTGAGCCCTACCGCCTGCTGAGGCGCAGGCGAGCTGTCTTACCTGAAGGGAGAGCGCAGTCGACCGCCACAGTCCGCGCAGAGAGCAGCTCCGGACTTTCCCAGTGCACTCAGCACGCCCCACACGCCCCGAAGAAGCGCCATTGCACCCGCCGACAAGGCAGTCACCGGGCCCCAACCTCGTGGAGCCCCCTGGCACAACAGAACCCCAACAACGACAAGTTGAACCCGCGTACCACCGTCCCGGGTTCGCTATCATGCCCACCACTCGCGAGGCACTATGGGAAGCCTGTTAACTTCCGGTTGGTAGATGGGGGTGGGACAAGGCAGAATTGGCGCAGGCGCTGCAGTGGCTTCCCTCCGGTGGGCGGGACTGCAAAAAAGGAGGAGGAGCTCGGAAGCGAAGAAAGGAGGCCGCAGCCCGGCTCGCCTGCGGAGGGCCCTGGCCTGGAGGGGGCGCTGCTGAGCCGCCTCTGCCCCCGGCCCCCGCCTCCGCAGTCGGTTCCTCCCCGGGACCCGAGATGATGGAGGAACTGCGGCGCTCTCACCAGGACCTGACACTGGTTGGCGTCTGCCTGTGATGGCCCGAAAAGCTGATACGTAACAGTTATACCACAAGAACACTGGATGGTTGTGCCGCCCACGTTGCTCTGAGGTCAGGTTGGCCGGTGCTGAACATCCAGCAGAGCCGCTCAGATCAACCCGGAGCTGGAGCCAAAAACCCTGCCGCGGAGGAGGGTGGAGGATGGTGCGTGTTTTCAAACCTAAGAATGCAGATTTTCAGGACTTATCGCAGCACCTGATTCAATGTGTCTGTATGGTGCCCATGAATTAGCGTTTGTAACAAGTTCCTCAAGGTTTAACAAGTTCTAGTGGCGGTGGTCGTGGGACCACATTGAAAGCAACACTGATCTAGATCATGTCCCATTTATTGCAACTAATGCTGACCCAGCCTTCAAGCCAGACATGTAATCTTGTTGAATTTGTGGGGAGGAGACTTTGGCTAGTTAGTTATCCAGAGACCTGAGTTCTAGCCCCAGCATCAACATTAAGGTCTTGATCCGGGAATGTCGCATCCCCCCTCTAAGAGCCGATTTCCTCCACTGCAAAGGAGGATGTTGTACGAGAACAGTTTTCCCAACGAAAGCCCTGAAACAGTGTGACAAGTGCGCTTTGAGAAATTCATTGATGTGCTGTACAACCATTTTCTGTGTAGGCAATGGCATGAAAAGATTGGGAAGACCAACTACAGAGATCTAAGGACCCTTCCAGCTTTTACATTATAGTTACTTCAAAGATAGCCACCTCCTGAAACAGCCTTTCCTCTGTTGGATAGCTGTACTTGTTAGAAAATCCTTACTAGTGTAATACTGAGTTGAGAGTCTCCTGCCTTTTTGTAGCCTTGAAACCTTTGGTGCTACAAAGGACTAAGCCCACGTCTTTTAAGTGGTAAGCAATTACCACCACTTCTCTTTTCATACCCTCAGGGTTGAAAGGGACATTCCAGATCATCTCTTCAAACCTCCCACCCTGTCATGGAAGAGTTTTGTTTTTGTTTTTTATCTGAGTACATGATGCTGTGTACAAAGACCCAAACATAGATAAAAGATTTTCAGCCTTTCCCCCACACCCAGTAAAGTTTAGTGGCAGAGGAAAAGAAATAATTACAATATAGTGCCAAGAGAGAGGTACATACAGGATAGAATTCCTTATAATTACATTTTGGAAATCATTTATTTTCTCTCTTTTTCTAGAATGTTTTTGTTCTTTCAGATGTTTGATATAAAGTTAAATTTCTTTTGGATATTAAAATATATTTTGTTTTAAAGTGTCATTTTGATAAATATGGCTATAAAGTTCTTATAAATCTGATCTATAACGTTTCTGTTTTCATCAGATGCCAATATTCCTTAAAACTCGTTAACACTGCAGTGATACTTTTATTCCAAATGCAGTATTTACAAAGAAAATATAATTCTACCTACTTTCTCAAACTGTTTTGAACAAAAAGACATATGGTTTCATTTACATTTACTTTGTAAAATGAGACTTAACCACAGTCTTTCCCAGGGTTCTGTCCTTTTGTTTTAAAAGTTCGTCCACTCCCATGACTTCAATGATCAGTCATGTGCACACGATTCCCATACTTTATGTGGAATCCAGACCTCTCCTTGTGGTCTCATAGCTATATAACCACCGTCTTCTGAACATTTACCATCATGTCCCACAGATAGTTTAATTTTCCCTAAACAGAATTCACCAATTTTCCCTTATCTTCAACTCCTCCTTTTGGTAAGAGGCACCAGTATCCCATTTGACTCACCTGAGCCAAAAACTTAAATCATTTTATAATATCCCCCATTGACACTCCTACCCCATCAATCAACCTCATTAACCCCTCCAGTAAGTATTCCCTCTTCTTCAACCGTTTGTTGAAGCCAGTAGTATATTGGTAAATTAGCTCTCCAAAAAGAATGACCTAATATGTAGTGTTTGCCAACATCTATTAAATAACATTACATAATACATATTATATACAAGCATTGCTTCTCTTTTTCTGAAACACTAAATTAGTGTTTCTTAAATTAATGTTTGAGCATAAACCCTACGGTACATAATGAAAAATTAAAACAACACACCCTTAGGTAGGAATCATATTTTAATGTCTTCAGAACATTTTTATATAATTTTATTTGATTCTATGATTCACAAAATGAAGTTGACAGAGAAAGTATTATCATGATCATGATTCCCAATTTACAGATGAGAAAAATTAAGTTCAGAAAGCTTAAGTCATAAGGTTACAATAGTTAGCAAGTTATAGAAGTGAAATTGGGGTCTTCCAATTGATTGTCTGTGCTTTTCCCATTATATCAAACTAACCCTCAGACTCAGTCAACACACCACATCATTCTAGCCCAAAATATAAATATCGTCCTTGGATCTTCTATAGTGTATAAGCTTGTATTATTTACTTGAGACATATCTGTTTTATATGTCTACATATTTTTTTCCTCAATAGATGGTAAGCAGAAACTCATAGACACAGACAATAGTTTAGTGGTTGCCAGAGGGTAACGGGGGCGGGGGGTGGGGGGTGGGAGATGAGGGTAAGGGGGATCAAATATATGGTGATGGAAGGAGAACTGACTCTGGGTGATGAACACACAATGGGATTTATAGATGATGTAATACAGAATTGTACACCTGAAATCTATGTAATTTTACTAACAATTGTCACCCCAATAAATTTAATTAAAAAAAAAAAATAGATGGTAAGCTACTTGAGGACAAGACCAAGTCTTATGCTTCTTTCCATCCCTTATAGTACCTAGCATAGTACATTAAGCATAATGGATAGATGGAGGGAGGGAAGGTGAAGAGAGGGAGAGAGAGATTAGAATCCGCACAAATTATTTTTATACAAATTTGGCCCTATAGAAACAGCAACTACCTGTTAAATGTGTTATTTGCCAGTAGAAAGGACAGTTATGTATGGAGATGGAAACCATGTCAAATTTTGGAATCTACAATATAAAAGTAATGAGCATGGTTTATAGATATTTGCACATTGGTAAAGCTGAAGGCACCGATAAACAGCATCAGCAGTCACAGACCAAGAAAATTCTCTGCTGAATAATGGAGTTAGATCCATAGATACCACTCAAAGAAAAAATATTAAGAGAAAGCCATCTTGCTTTTCTATTCATAATGGATAAATAATTCAGCTACAATAGAAGCAATCACCTAATAGGGTTAGGATGCCAAATATATTTAATTCTGAACTCATAAGTAAAATATAGTTCTAGAAATAAGATTATACTGAAAACACACTTAAAGACAATTTACTCATCAACAATTAAATAGCATTGTGATAGGCACTGGAAGTGGCAAAATAAGGCAAGACGTTCCTGTGGAAACAAAGTATGAACATGCAAAAACTACAAAAATATAATTCATTGTAGCAACTCAGGGAAAAAATTGTAACCTGAATATTTCCTACCTTATCTTTCCTGAAAATCAAGATTTTAATAAATTATACATGTAGAAAATGACATGTATAATTTTTTTCCCTTCAAATTCTTTTCATTCACTTAGGGTCTATTATCACAAAAGGACTTTGCCTTTAAAATTAGTATACAAAAGAATGGGACAGAAAAATTAGAAAGATCTATTGCATGTTATAGTTCCCAGATATCCAAATTAGCTTATGAATTATTTCTCAGAACATAGTCTGCATGCAGCCTTAATTATTAAGAGCACATCAGAGTTATTTTTAGCCAGTGCTGTAGCAGCATTATTCAAAATAAACATAGCTTTTCTATTTTAAAGCTGATTGTATGAGCCAGCAGGAGGTAGGACAAGCACAAAGATACCTATAATTTTATGTAAATTTATAAAACCCAAATTCATATTGCTGAATATGAAACCTGAAAGCTGACTTACAGACTGGAAGAAATCCAGAGAGATTATATTGATGGAATAATGCTATTAATAAACAGGATAACCTACAGTGTTTGCCCTCACATTACTGTAAAACACCTGATCAATACAAATAATCATAATTTATTGCTCAACTATGTGGCTCAACTATGTACTTTAATACATTATCCCTAATCCTTTTATGCAACCTATAAGATGGAATTATTTCTATTGTACAAATATGAAAATGTATTGAGAGAGATATATAGAAAAAAGTATCTTCCTTGTTGCATCTTGTTAAAGTTTTCTACCTACAAATCCTCTTTGCAGCCTTGAAATTATATTTGACTCTATGTAAGCACAATATAGGGAAATCAGTCATAAATTGCAGTTTTGTTTTTCCCACACTATATTCTACTGTTTCTTTTCTAACCCTACAAAGACTTTCTTGACTTCTTTAACAAATGAGTGGATTGTTTAAATAAAATCTTAAGCTCCTTTATTCACTCATTCAGTCATTCAATAACACTTAGGTTTGAATTTTTTAAAAATCATACATATGAATGGGTGTGCATACATAAAACGTGCAAAATAATACACAATTGGATTTAATGGTGATTTTACCTGAGGATTGCAGGAGTGAGTAGACGGCACTCACTTTTTACTTAGATTTATAGGTCTGTGTTATTTTACATGTTTTCCAAACTGCAACTGTCATATTTTGTAATATTCTTTTCAACTCAGTTCCTATTGGAAGCCAGTACTATGCTAGATACTGTAATAAGTTCTAAAAATACAAGGATGACTAAGGCATGATCCATCTGTTTAAATCTGCCTGGGAGAGTAGGGAATGGCTTCATAGAGTAGGTGATATTTGAACTGTTTTTTCAAGTGGGGAAGGATAGAGGTGCTTTCCAGAAAAAGGAAACAGTATGTGCAAGTCACAGATACACAAGTCACAGGTGTACTTAAAAACAAAATACATGTGAAAAAAGCGGCATGAGACAAACCCAAAGAGGGGTAGCATTAGGTTGTGAAGAGTTATGTATAATATGCCAAGGAGCTTTCTAGCAAAAGATAGACAACTTTTTAGGCAGGTTAAAATTGTTTTTAGAAAAATCTCCTTGGTAGGAACACAGAGTAATGGGAGTGAGGACACTGTGAAGAAAATGAGTGAGGAGGCTATTGCTGTAAGTCAGGGAAGAGAGGCTGAGTTCTGAACTAAGCTAGTGCCATGGTTCACACTCTAAAAGCATTTCCAAGTACAAGCAGCAGCATTTCATTGGCCAGTTAAGCACATGGAAGTCAAGAATGACTGAGAATTTCTAGTATGACAGACTATTCCGATTTAAATCCTCTGCTAAATAAATATATCTAAACAATCACTTTTATTACATCACTTGGCTTGTCAAAAACTTACACTGAGTTCTTATAGGCTATCAAGTCAAGGTTTCACATCCAGTAGATCTGCCTTCTACACCTAACCTTTTCTCTCATTAAATGCACATAGACCCTACAAGGCTATTTTCACTTATTTCTACTTTATTATCTTTGTTTGGTTTCTTATTTTAATTGTCTTCCCCACTTAAATATGCCACTTAAAATGCTAACTATCTCCCAAGACCTAGTTCATTCATTGACTCAATAAATACTTGAGTTCTTATGTGCCAGATACTGTGCTATGTCCCAGGCAGTGAAAAATGGGAAACACCAAGGCTCTCACAATTAATGATACGGATAATACAGCATGGAAAGTGCAGTTATAGAGACACACTGGGGGTAGAGTGAGCATTATGGCTGAATAAGATATCCCTCATTCATGTCCCCCCAACAACAATTTGGCATTCATCCTCAGACAAAAGTGCCTTTGTGGGAGCTGTGGGATCTAGTACCATATGCCAAGGGACCCAGGAGGAGTCTCGCCTACCCATGCATTGGATAACAGGCATGCAGATTTGGGTCCTGGCTGTGGACCCTACACTGGCCATGAACCAGTTCCAGCCCCTCTTGGCCACAGTCCAGGAGACCCTGCAAAATTCTGTCTTAGACAATCACAGACAAAAGAGCCACTGTGAAAGTCAAGATTCCAGCAGAGAACTTCCAGGATTATGTTGAAGCAAAAAACATATGAGTTTGGACACACTGGAGAAGGTAAGATGAACAGTCTGACTTTACCCATGACACTCACCTCCCAAGATGGCACAACATAAGGGCCAAGATATCTGAGATTTCTGTAATGAGGGAAAGTGAGAGTGTGTGAGAGCACCCGGTTTCCCCAGCTGTGCACAACACTGCAAAGCGAGCTCATTTCTCTCTCATCCCATCCAGAATACAGCCTCATGAACTTGAGGACTACAGAGTGGGAAGAGGCTGGGAGAGCACCAGATAGGATTCTCAGGTTATTAAAGGGACGTGGATCATAATATGTGTGGGTTCCATCAAGAAGCCAGGCCATGAGCTGCTGGGGATGCCTCACTCACAGATCTCCCTAACTGGACCATGAGCAGCCCCCGGTATTCAGCACACCACACACACACACACAAACACACACCTATGTACAGCTCCCTGTGGGCACTTCTGATGACAGCAGTGAGACCGAGATTTGGCGTACAGCTGGTCAGCACACACAGAAAGCCAGCCAGAATCTGCAGGCCAGAGTCCACAAACTTGAGCTTAACTACCATCTTTGGAAAAACAAAAAGTAAGTGTCAGCACGCAACCTGGTGTGTTACAGGATCGAGAGAAGGCATACAAGCTTAAGAATTCTGCCACAAGAGCGAGCAAGAAACATGGAGCAGGTGATCCCTAGAAGGTCTGAGAAAATCCCTAGCAAGGCTGATGGAAGTTGTTTCTCTCCTGAAGGCAGTTAGTAAAGGCTAGAGGAGGTGCTGCTTCCAACGTGAAGAAGGCAATGCAAACTTCAAGGGACATGAGAAATCAAGGAGACATACCACCAAAGGATCACATTCTTGCAGGAACCAATCCCCAAAATACAGAGATCTGAAATTTATCTGATAAAAAGTAGCTGGTTTAAGGGCACTCAATGAGCTACAAGAACAGAAAACCAATTCAACAAAATCAGGAGAACAATACATTTAAAAAATGAGAAGTTCAAGAAAGAAATACAAATCATAAAAGATTAAAACAGAAATTCTTTAGCTGAAGAATTTGGTGAGTGAAATACAATATGCAATAGAGAACATCAACAACACAATAGAACAAGCAGAAGAAAGAATCTATGAGTTTAAAGACAAGAACTTTGATATTATCCAGTCAAAAGAGAACCAAAAAAAAGACTGAAAAGGAGTGAAGAAAACCTACATGATCTACTATAAAAAGAAACAATCTGCAAATTATTGGAGTTCTAGAAGAAGGGGGCAGAAATTTTATTTAAATAATTGGTGAGAATTTTCTAAATCTTGGGAGAGATTTAGATATCCAAGTTCATGAAGGTCACAGATCACCAAGCTCAACTTAAAAAGATTGTCTCCCAGATGCATTATAATACAACTGTCAAATATCAAAGACAAAGACAGAATTTTTAAAAGCAGAAAGAGAAAAGACGCTTGTAAATTACAAGAGAGCCCAATAAAGCTATCAGCAGATTTCTCAGCAGAATCCTTGCAGACCAGGAGAAAAATGAGATGATGTAGTCAAAGTGCTAAAAGGAAAAAAGTGCCAACAAATAATACTCTACCCAGGAAAGTTATCCTGGGTGAAGGAGAAATAGACTTTCCCAGACAAAAGATGATGGAGTTCATTAGCAATAGACCTGCCTTACAAGAAGTTCTGAAATGAATTCTTCAAGCTGAAACAATAGGATGCTAATTAGTAACATTAAAATGTACAATACACTGGTAAAGGTAAATATTAATATATAGTCAAATTCAGAATACCCTAATGTTGCAATGTGGTAGTGTGTTACTCACTTAACTCCAATATAAAGGTTAAAGGACAAGAGTATTAAAAATTACTATGGCCACAATTACTTTTTAGTAAATAGATGATATAAATAGAGGGAAATAGTAATATCAAAAATTTAAAAGGCAGGGGAGTAAAAGGGTAGAGTTTTTGCATGCAATCAAAGTTAAGCTGTTTCTAGTACAAAATAGACAGTTATATCTATAAGGTGTTTCATATAAGCCTCATGGTAACCACAAGCAAACACGTACCATACATTCACAAAAAATAAACAGAAGGGAATCAAAGCATGGAAAATCATTTCACAAAGGAAGGCAGCAAAAGAGAAAAAAGGAAGAGAACTACAAAACAGACAGAAAATAATGTGATGGCATTAATAAGTCCCTTCCTATCAATAATTACTCTGAATACAAATGGATCAAATTATCCAATCAAAGGGCGTAGAGGGGATGGATGGATTTAAAACAAAACAAAACAAGACCCTACTGTATGCTGCCTATAAGAGACTCACTTTATCCTTAAGGACATACATACATAGGCTCAAAGTGAGGGGATGAAAAAAGATATCCTATGCAAGTGGAAACCAAAAGAGAACAAGGGTAGTTATACTTATGTCAGACAGAATAGACCTGAAGCCAAAAACTGTAACAAGAGACAAAGAAAGTCATTAGATAATGATAAAGGGGTCAGTTCATCAAGAAGATATAACAATCTTAAGTATAGATGCACCCAACATTGGAATATCTAAATACATTAAGCAAATATTAACAGATCTGAAGGAAAAAACAGACAACAGTGCAATGGTAGGGAACTTCAATACACCACTTTCAACATAATAGATTGATCTTGCAGACAGAAAATCCATAAAGAAACACTGGACTTAAGACTATCCTTTGTGACTAACACACCTAACTGACATATACAGAACATTTCACCCAAGAACACAATCTTCTTAAGAGCACTCAGAACACTGTCCAGGACAGATCATATGAGAGGCACAAATCTTAGCAGATTTCAGAAGACAGAAATTATACCACGTATCCTTTCAGGTCACAATAGTATGAAACTACAAATCAATAACAGGAAAGCTGGAAAATTCACAAATATTTGTAAATAAACAACACACTCCTGAAAATCCAAGGGTGAAAGAAGAAAACAAAAGAGAAATTTTAAAAATATCTTGAAGTTAACAAATATTAAAACACAACATGCTAAAATCTACTGGATGCAGCAAAAGCAGTTCTAAGAGGAAAGTTTGTAGTGATAAACACCTTTATTAAAAAAACAGAAAGATTTCAAAGAAACAACCTAATTTTATACCTCAGGGAACTATAAAAAGAGGAACAAACTAAGCCCAAAGTTAGTAGAAGGAAGGAAATAACAAAGATCAGACCGGAAGTAAATGAAATACAGACCAGAAACAAACAATTTTTAATCAATGAAACTAAGAGCTGATTTTTAAAAAGATAATCAAAATTGACAAACTTGACCTAGACTAAGCAAAAAAGAAAAAAAGATTCAAATAAATAAAATCAGGTATGAAAGAGTGGATATAACTAAAACCACAAAAATACAAAGGATCACAAGAGACTACTATGAACAATTATAAACCAACAAAGTGGATAACCTGGAAGAAATGGATAAATTCTAGAAACATAGAGCCTGAAGAAATAGAAAATTGGAATTAACCAATCATAAGGAGATTGAATCAGTAATCAAAAATCCCCGACCAAATCAAAGCCCAGGACCAGATGGGTTTCCCTGGTAAATTCTACCAAGCATTTAAAGAAGAATTAATAGCAATCATTCTCAAACAAGTCAAAAAAAAAAAAAAGAAAAGAAAAGAAAAACAAAGAAAGAAAGAAAAGAAAAAGAAAAAAAGAAAAGTGAAGAAGAGGGATAACTCCAAAACTCATTTTAGAGACCAACATTAACCTGATACCAAAGCCAAATAAGGAAACTGCAAAAAAAAAACTACAGGACAATATTCCTATTGAATATAGATGTAAACAAAATATTAGCAAACTGAATTCAACAGCACATTAAAAGGATCATACACTATGCTCAAGTGGGATTTATCCTTGTGTTGCAAGGATGGTTCAACATAGGCAAGTCAGTAATTGTGACAAGCCACATTAATAGAATGAAAGGTGAAAATCATATGATCATCTCAATCTGCAGGAAAAGCATTTGACAAAATACAACATCCTTTAAAGATAAAAACTATCAACAAATTAAATATAGAAGGAACATACCTTAACATAATAAAGGCCATATATGGCAAGTCCTCAGCAAATATAAAGAACAGTGAAAGGTTGAAAACGGGTTTCCTCTCAGATAAGGAACAAGACACTCCTATTCAACATAGTAGTGCCAGCCAGATCAATTAGGCAAGAAACAGAAAAGTCATCAAAATCAGAAAGAAGTAAAGTGGTCTTTGCTTGCAAATGATATGCTCTTAGATACAGAAAATCCTCAAGACTCCACCCAAAAACTAGTAGACTAATCAACAAATTCAGTAAAGTTGCAGGAAACAAAATCAACATACAAAAATCAGTTACATTTCTATAACACCAAATATCTGAAATATTAAACAATCCCATTAACAGTAGCATCAAAATCAATAAAATACTGAGGAATAAATTTAACCAAGGTGGTGAAAGTTCTGTAAACTGAATACTGTAAGATTGGAGAAAGAAACTGAAGAAGACACAAATAAATAGAAAGAAATTCTGTGTTCATGGACTGGAGGAACTAACATTGTTAAAATGTTCATACCACCCATAGCCATCTTTACATTGAAAGCAATCCCTATCAAAATTCCTGTCATTTTTTCACAGAAATAGAAAAATAAAATTCTGATGGAATCACAAAAGACCCTGAATAGCCAAAGTAATTCTTAAAAAGAACAAAACTGAAGGCATCACATTACCTGATTTCAAAGTATACCACAAAGCTATACTAATCAAAATATAGCGGGTATGGTGCTGGCATAACTATAGGCACATAGACCAATGGAATCAAGAGCCCATAAATGAACCTTTGCATATATGTTCAACTAATATTTGACAAGAGATTCAAGAATACTCAGTGGGTTGAAGACAGTCTCTTTAATAAATGGTACAGGGAAAACTGGATAATCATATGTAGTCAAGAATGAAATTCTTATACCACTCACAATAATTAAGTCAAAATGGAATAAAGGCTTAAACATAAGACTTGAAACTACAAAACTTCTAGAGAAATATAGAGAAGAACTTCCTTGACATTGATCTTGGCAATGATTTTTTTTTGGATATGACACCAAAAGCACAAGCAGCAAATGCAAAAATAAATAAGTGGGACGAAATCAAACTAAAAAGCTCTACACAGAGAAAGAAATAATCAACAAAATGAAAAGGGAATCTAAGGAATGGGACAAATTATTTACAAATCATATATCTGATAAAGAGTTAATATCTAAAATATAGACGGAACTCATACAACTCATAGCAAAAAACTAACAAGCCGATTAAAAAATGAGCAGGGAAACTGAAGACATTTTTCTAAAGAAGACATACAAATGTCTCACAGGTATACGAAAAGGTACTCAACATCACTAATCATCAGGGTAATGCAAATCAAAACCAAATGAGATATCACCTCACACCTTAGAATGTTAGAATGGCTTTCATCAAAAAACTAAAGATAACCAGTGTTGGAGAGAAAGTGGAGAAAAGGGAACTCTTGTTCATTGCTGTTGGTGCAGCCACTATGGAAAACAGTACGGAGGTTCCTCAAAACATTAAAAACAGAATTACCATATGACCCAGCAATCTCACTTCTGGGTATACATCCAAAGGAAATGAAAACAAGATATCAAAGAGATATCTTCACTCCATGTTCATTGCAGCATTATTCACAATAGCAAAGATATGGAAAGTGTCCATAGATGGGTGAATGGATAAAGATGTGATATATATAGATATAGATATTGATATCAATATATAAACACACACACACAAAATGGAATGTTATCCATGAGAAAAGGAAATCCTGCCATTGTTACAAGATGGATGGGCCTTGAGGGGATTATACTAAGTGAAATAAGTCAGACAGAGAAAGGAAAACACTGTATGATATCACTTATATGTATAATCTAAAAAAGCCAAACTCATAGAAATAGAGAGTAGAATGGTATTTGCCAGAAGGGGAAAGATTGGCCAAAGGGTACAAACTTCCAGTTATAGATGAATAAGTCCTGGGGATCTAATTATAACATGGTTATAACATAGTTAACAATATTATATACTTGAAGTTGCCAAGAGTAGATCGTAAATGTTCTCACCACAAAGGAGAAATGGTGATTATGTGAGGTAATTGAGGTGTTAACTAACGCTACTGTGGTAATCATTTCACAATAAATAAGTGTATCAAATCAACACATTGTATGCTTTAATCACACGATGCTATATGCACTCGTATGTCACTTGTAGCTCAATACAACTGGTGGGTAAAAGATGTACACTGATTGTCATAGTAGCACCAATGAGGACTACTTATTTTCCTCAACTGGTAAAGAAGAAACATGGAAATAGATATTTAAAGGCCTCGAGAAGAGGGCATTTTAGGCAGAAGAAACCGTTTGACCAAAGTCTGAGAATGAGAAGCACCAGTCTATACTGCAAGTGGCAGAGGCTGGGAGCTAATGGGGATTGCAGAAGTTCGGTGGGATTCAGGGAGTGGCAGATGAGTCTGGAGATGCAATCCAGGTCAGATCACCAGAGTAATTCATAAGTAATTAGTACTTTATCTACTGGTGGGTGATTTAAACAAAGGAACTATCCTGAGAACCTACAGGACCCTGATATATAAATCAGATAAAAATGAGCTTCACTGTTTGGAATAGACATGTAGGATCTAAAGGCCATTAGCATCTCCCTTCTTTCTTTTCTAGGCCTCTCTGCAAAACCACTGCTGAGCCTGTGGGAGCTATTTAAAAATTTAAAGCTGATAACCTACAATATCAGATTTGGGTCAGATAGAATACTTTGACATTTCTGTAGATGACAAATTTCTATTTTTGCAGATAGAGGGTCCTACCGAGAATCAGAACTGGATAAAATATAAAAACTATAGTTGAAAGGGTATGCGATTGCTCCAGAAGCCATGAGACTCTCAGAAGTAAGCTCTTGAGTACTTGCAGTCATTTTCCCCTAAAGTCCAGGCTAGAGGCTGAGAATTTGGGCTTAGCCCAGGCAATGGGCCACTGCTGGGAGACAGAGAAACTAGTAGAGCTTTGTGATTGCACAGTACTGGAGTGACAAAATTGGAGACCGATGGGACCTCAACATGCAACTTGTCTTCCCCTCAAGATATGTGCCAGTTTTAAGCTGTGTTAGTCAGGAAGCTAAAGAACTAAACTTTGAAAACAAAGTGTAATTTCCTGCCGTCTCAGTGTTGAGAAGACAGAGGCCTGCCAGAGGACGGCCCCCAAAGAACACACTGGGAGTTAAAAGACTGAAGTAAGGAATGGACACCCGATGGTCTTCAGTCCTGCTTTTCCCTGGGGCACTTGTTGATGGGGATGTGGCAAAAGGCTGAGAACTTAGGCTTGATCTCTGACAGAGGGTGATGGTTCATCACAGAAAAACCAGTAAGACTTTAAGTGTTGGCACAGATCAAGTGAGGAAATGGCAGATCTGAAAGGCTTCACACATGTGGTTAGTCCTCCCTCAAGATGTTTGCCAAACTCAAAGAAGTGAAAGGCTAAAACTGTGAATCAAAAACATTGAAAAGCAGTCTCTCTGTACTGAAAAAACAAACAGTCCTACAGGGCTGTAAACCAGACATAGATAGACTCTGATAAAACTGCAAACCAACCTCAACTAAGCCAGACCCTGATTGTCTTAAGGTGATAATCTTCACACATTATTTATCTAGCAAAGGAGAGGGCGAGCCCTTTCTGGTGGAGGAAGATAATATCATCTAGAGTCTCTATTGTTTGTATACACAATGTCTGGCTTTCAAGAAAAGGACACCCACAAATGATTCAGTTAATTGAAGTTAGCAAAAAAAAAAAAAAAAGAGAGAGAGAGAGACTTTAAAATAGCCATAAGGACTTCAAAAAAAAAAAAAAAAATGGAGAAACTAATTTAGGAAATCAATAAAAAACTGAAACGTTTTTAAAAAATCAAATGCTAACTCCAGAACAGAAAAATACATTTGAAATTAACTATAATATCTGAAACTTAGTGAATGGATTTAAGAGCAGATTTGACAAGCAGAAGATCGGATTAGTGAATGGTAAAAAAAAGTTAATACAAAATTTCTAAATTGAAGCATAAAAGTAAAAAGAAAACCACAGAAAATAGGTTAGGAAACATGTTGGATACAGTCAAAAGGTCTAACATACTTTATCCCGGAGTCCTAAAGGGGAGAAATAGAATGGGACAGAAGCAATATTTGATGAAATGATAAGATGATTTTCCAACACTAATGAAAATGCGTCAACCTACAGATTCAAGAAGCTCTGTGAACCTCAAGCAGAATGAAGACAAAGAAAACTACACCTTGTAACATCATAGTAAAATAGCTAAAAATAAGAAAGGAGAATTTAAAAAGTAGTCAGAGAAAACAGACATTACTTTTAAAGCTGCAACAATAAAACTAACAGCTGATTTCACAACACAATTGTGGAACCCAAAAACAATGGAATCTCTTGAAAGTGCTGAAAGTAGTAAACTAGTTCCAGTGAAAATATCCTATAAAATAATAGCAAGATAAAAACATTCCAGGAAAAAAAAAAATACATATTTGTTACTATCAGATTTGCATTAAAAGAAATACTAAAAGGAGTTCTTTAGGCCAATGGCAAATGACCTCAGATAGAAACATCACAATGCAAGAAGCAATGAAGAGCATCGGGGAAAAACATACGGAGATAAATAAATTGCCAATGACATACAAAATAAGAATATTAACACCTTGCAGAAGTTACCATATGCAGAATTATAATACATGACAATAATGCAAAATGTAGGAAAGGGGTAGCAGAGTCCAAGTAGTGTAAGGTTCTTACATTCCTGGGAAAAATGGTAAAAGTAATAATTTATATTAAACTGTAATAAGGCAAAGATAGATCTTTTAACTCAGGGTAATCACACACATATCAAAGAATGTGTAACAAGTTATCAGAGGGAAAAATATAGGACTATTATAAAAATTGATTAATCCAAAAGAAGTCAAGAAAGGTAGGGAAAAAATAAAACATGGTTTAAAAAAAAACAGGAACATACTAGATAGAAACCCAATTACATCAGAAATTCCGCTAAATGCAGAGAACTGAATATTCCAATTATAAGACTAAAACTGTCATACTGGATAAAACACAAATCAGATAAAATCCAACCATTTAACAAATTCATTCCGCATTAACAGAGAAAAATGATAAAAATCACAATAATAATCTTGCTAGCTGTAAAAAAAAAAGCATTCAATAAAATTCAACAATGATAAAAAAAATGCTCAATAAACTAAAAATAGAAGGGAACTTAGCAATATGAAGCAAACACCATACTTAATATTGAAATAATGAAAGCTTTCCCTCAGAAATCAAGAAAGGATGCTTGCTATCACTATTTTTATTCAACATGATACTGAAGGTCATAGCTAATGCAACATGAGAAATGAGAGGCATATAGATTGGAAATAAAGAAATGATCACTATTTGCGGGTAACATAAGTGTAGAAAACTTCAGAATTCTACAAAGTTTTAAAAAGTGAATTTAGCAAGGTTGCAGGATACAAGGCAGACATTATAAAATGTTTTTCAGTACAGTAAGAACACACAAATAGAAAAACGAGATGAAAGGTCACTTTTATAACAGGTTTAAAAAATTAGACACCTGGAAATAAATGCAATGAAAAATGTGTAAGACCTCAACAAAGCAATTAAGCCATCAGAAATTAAAGACAATCTAAGTACATCGAATGATATATATACATACACGGAATGGAAGACTCAGTAAGATGTGGTGGTGATCCCAAATTCTTTTGCATGGAAAGGTAAAGATCTACATCACCTTCCTTTGAATTTGAGCTGGCCTGTGACTGCTTCAACCAATAAACTACAGGATAGATGGTTAAAAGGTCGTGCAGCTTTCTCCTCATTCTCTTGGAACACTTGCTCCCCAGATGCTCCCTCTGGGAACTGAGCTGCCAGGCTGAGAGAAGCTCGAGACACACAGAAAGACTTAAATAAGTGCTCTAGTAGATAATAATTGTCCAGGTGCCAACATCTGAGCGAAGAAGCCTCCACATGATTTCAGCTGCCAGACATTTCAGCCACCCCCAGCTGAGGCCCTAAGTTTTATGAACAGACCAGCCATTCTTATTGTGCCTCATCCCTAATTCCTGACCCAACAGAATCCATGAACATATAATCAAATGACTTCTTTTACAAGTGAAATTAAATGAATCTCTACCTGCTGCCTTACTCTCAGAACAGTAAAAGAGAAGCACTATAAAAAATGAGAACTTTCACAAATAAACTGCATTACATTTTTCGGCTATTAAATTGTAATTAAACTTCTGCTTTCAAGAAATTTTGAAAGTCCTAATTTACAGTTGGTAGAGTGATAGAACTTAACTTTTAAAATTCAGCTGTTATTGTTCCATTAATAATCACTTAAATGAGGTAAATAAACATTTCTAAATAGCAGTACTATCTTAACAGACCAATTCAACAATCTGAAAACACTGAAGTTCTATTTATATAGCTATGGCTAAAGAATTAATCACATTTTTCATGGCTGATCCTAATAAGAATGAATAACAGCATCGATGATTCTACTGCAGAACTCAAATTTTAAATCATTCACTGGACTGGATTTTGAGTCCATTTCAAATTGACTACCAATAAATAGACATGATGTAAATAGCTTCATGACTAAGTATCTCTTTTAATCTGAAAAATAAACTTCCCCATTCTTTCCATTTTAAAAATACAGAACTGTGACAGCAGGATCCTTTGATGCTGAAGCAGTGAATGAATGATGTATAAATGTAAACAGATCACTGTAATAAAATAATAGAAATTAAAAAGTACATGTGGTATTGTTTTTAATCAATAAATTTAAAAGTTACCCTTTTGAAAATTAACTATTAGGGTTGCCCTGGTGTTCTGTGTTTGTGACCTAATATCTTTTGATCCTTTGGTGGTTTTTCTTATATGGATTTTTTAATTTTTTTATTAAATTTATTGAGGTGACATTGGTTAATAAAATTCTATATATTTCAAGTGTACTATTCTATAACATCATCTGTACATTGCATTATGTGTCTACCACCGGTTCAGTTCTCCTTCCATCACCATATATCTGACCTCCTTTACCCTCTTCTATCACCCTCCTCCCCACCTTACACTCAGGCAACCACTAACCTGTTGTCTGTGTGTATGAGTTTTCGCTTGTTTGGTCATTTTGTTCATTTGCTGCTTTCAGTTTTATATCCCACATATGAGTGAAATCGTATGGTTCTCGACTTTTTCTGTCTCACTTATTTCGCTTAGAAGGATAATCTCAAGATCCATCCAAGTTCTCACAAATGGCAGTATTTCATCTTTAGTTATGGCTGAGTAATATTCCATTGTATATATGTACCACATCTTTGTCCAATCATCTATCAAAGGACACTTCAGTTGTTTCCATGTCTTGTCCACCATGAATAATGCTGCAGTCAACATAGGGGTACATATATCTTTATGGATAAACATTTTCAGATTTTTGGGGGTAGACACCTAGAAGAGGGATTGCTGGGTCATGTGGTATTCTATTCTTAATTTTTTGAGGAACCTCCATACCATTTTCTATAATAGTTTTAACAACTTATATTCCCACTAACAGTGTATGAGGGTTCTTTTTTCTCCATAACCTCTCCAACACTTATTACTAGTCTTGTTGATAACAGCCATTCTAACATGTGAGGTGGTATCTCATTGTGCTTTTGACTTGCATTTCCCTAATAGCTAGTGAAGTTTAGCATTTTTTCATCTATCTGTTGGCCATTTGTATGTCTTCTTGGGAGAAGTATCTGTTCAGGTCCCCTGCCCATTTTTAAATTGGATTTTTTTTTTTTCTTGTTGAGATGTATGAGTTCTTTATATAGTTGGGGTGCCAAAAAAATGTATACAAATGGACACTGTGGCCAACGTTGCTCAAGCAGCAGTTCTCCATAATCAGAGGTATCTGAATGCTGATGGTAACCACTTTAAGAACCTCTTGTAATCGCAGAAGTCAAACGTGACTTGTATTCATCTTTTGTTAATGGTATATATTATTATAATTTTAATAGTTTTCCTTTCTTAAAATATGTATACATTTTTTTGACACCCTCTGTATTTTGGATATTAGCCCCTTCTTGGAGGTGTTGTTTGCAAATATCTTTTCCCATTCAGTTGGTTGCCTCTTTGTTTTGTTGATGGTTTCTTTTGCTGTGCAGAAGCTTTTTAGTTTGATATAGTCCCATTTATTTATTTTGCTTTTACTTCCCTTGCCTTTGAGGTCAAATTCATAAAATCCTAAGACCAAGGTCCATAAGTTTAGTATCCGTATTTTCTTCTAGTAATTTATTTTTTCAGGTCTTACATGTAGGCCTTTGATCCATTTTGAGTTAATTCTGGTGTATGGTGACAGATAGCAGTCTAGTTTCTTTTACACGTGGCTTTCCAATTTTTTGAGCACCATTTATTGAAGAGGCTTTCTTTTCCCTACTGTATGCTTTTGGCTCCTTTGTTGAAAATTATTTGCCCATACACACATGGTTTTATTTCTGGGTTCTCAATTCTGTTACATTAGTCTGTGTGTCTGTTTTTCTGCCAATACTATGTTGTTTTGATTATTGTCACTTTGTAATATAATTTGAAGTCAGGGAGTGTGACAAGTAGTTGATTTTCAAAGTAAATTTTTAATTTACCCTAACCAAGTTCATGAAGGAGTGGGGTAAACAAAGAAATAATTAATAATACATGGTTTACACAGGAATGTGTAAAGCCTGTATTTCAGGAATCATATGCTTTTGAGAGAGCTGGGGGATGACGGTGAAGTTGCCTTTACAACCTGTAATACCGATTTACTGTATATGGCAGTTATAAGTGTCCAGAATCCAATTTGAATATGGTTTTCAAGTATGCTTCAAAGCATGCAGGACTTCAAGAGGTAGGATTCTAAATCTCCAAAAGACTCCCTATTTCCTTCACCTCAGGGAGGTCCTTAATTTAACGGTTCATCTATGCAGGGAGGCTCCTGGGTTGGGATTTAGTTATAAAAGGTAACTGATGTAACCTTTGTTAGAATTAAGCAAAAACAACATACCCCCATGGTGATCTGACTGATCATTATGCCACCGATAAATTCTAAAGATTTTAGTTAGGAACTTGCGCTCCTTACAAATATGGCTGTACAATTCAGATGTAAGCAAAGGCCAACAAGAGTTAGGCAAGTTTCAAAACTTTAATAAAGAAAAAAAAGACACTTCAAAAAATAAATGCCACACAAATGAAAGTTTATAAAAAAGTGAAAGATATTCATGAAACAAAACCCTTCACTATCAAAATATACTAAAATCTAATGATGTTGAATGTTCAAATTCTGGGTGAATATAGCTTATAATAATATAGCAAGTAAAGTAGTGTTTTTCATGATATGGCTGTCTCAAGACATCACTTAATATAATTACTTTTTAAACCTATATTTTCTTAAATATCCATTTCACAATTCATTTAATTATTTTACATTCATTTATAAAAACACATTTCTAACAATGGGTTATTTTGTGCTTTAATAATAATGAACCATGGTAAAATACTCAAGTGATTTAAATGATTTGCTAATAATGACTACACTCATCACAGATTCTTGCACACTTATACAGCTACTGCAATATTCAGAAGAACTAAAACTCTTCTTAAAAATGACACTCACTCAAGTTTGGTAAGCATGCTAATAATTAGAGATGTATTTTTCCCAAGTTAAAACATTAGAACTTTCCAGCTGATTTTAAAATCTGCAAAGATAACCTCCTCATTTAAATTACTTTTAACTGCCAATTTATAGAAACAGAGGAAAGCATCACTTTACAATTTTCTCTATGACTTCTATAGTAGAAAATGGATGTCCTCTTCAAACTGTGATGGCACTAAAATTCTATTTTAGAAATTCTAGATTTTAAAATGTGAAGAAATACAATGTCAGTTATATCTAGAGGGGTATTTTAATGAATTAACCTAATTATTCTTCAGGTCTATAAAGACTTTTCTTCAAGGTAGGTGACACTACCTTATACACACCTTAATCCATTTTAAATGTGATCCAAGAAGAACCCCAACTTACTCTAAATTCTCTTCTATAACAAGGGACCAATGTAAATCATTTAGACTGACAATTTAGTAAACAGATACAAACCTAAAGCAATAAAATATATATAATTGATGATCAATTAGCCAAACCAACAGACCTCATTCTCAGAATTTGTAATTCATTTTCATGCAAAATTTTATATACCTTTGATCCTTACTTACAAAGTAAGTTTTTTTTCTCTATCTTTTTAAGTAACCAAGACAAATAGTAGAAAAAGCATTTTATTTATATGGAAAAAGCTACATTAAGATCTGTAAAAGGTATCATTATAATATTGCCTATACAGAAAAAAATTCAAATGTGAATAGCAACAAATAAAAGTTACACATCTCCTACTTAGCAGTGCAATTAATTCACATTGCAATAAAGTTAAGTCAAGTATAACAAAATCAAAACAAGTGTTTCTCCATAATCAGTATACTGAGAATTACAGTGTAAAGATCATTCAGGTTTAAGAAATCTGCAATCGATCTACAGAATACCCTAAGACAAGGGAGACAGACAGTTAATTCATTTAATTATCAGCTGTTGGGTTTTTCAATACTGTTCACAGGAAAAAAGTAATGAGTTGACATAATGTAAATAGAATATATTTAGTCTATACAGTAAAAAAATACAAATTATAAAGTGAGCTAACCAAGAATGAAATCTGAATACAGATTTATAAAACGGACGACATAGATAACACATACAGTATTTCTCATGTAAAAACATCTAGTTTCAGCAAAAAATAATTTGGTTGCTTTTCAGATGCATTGTAGATCTTGTAACCTGAAGATGCAGATGTCCAAGTATCTTAAAAACCATAATAAATGTCTTTCTCAATGCATATAAAATGATAAATGCTCTCATCACAGTCTTAAGGATATTTTTGGAAGTATGTTTTGTCTTGCTTCAGAAATACATTTAAAATGGGTAAAAATCAAAGGATTTAATGGTACAATGAAACAGTAAACAGTGCTCAATTTACTGCTAATATTGAAAAAAACCTAGATTTTACAGTACTCTGGTATATATGAAAATGTTTTAAATTTTACATTGCATATTTCTGAGTCCATTCTCTTGCGTGTCTGTTGTATCTGTGGGCATACAAAAGGGGTACAGTAAAAATATACAAACTGAATCTTTTAGAAGATCTATCTGTATATTCTACCTTTTTAAGCTTAACTGCAATAACTATACATACAGCATTTATTGGGTCAATGTGACTTAGGCTTATGAATAAATAAAACAGAAAAAAGTGATTTTTTAACTGATGGATTTCTCTACAACCTATGTGAAAACATACCTGAATGATAAACAACAAAATGAAAAAAACAGTTTCTAATGAAAATATATAAAAGACAATGGGCATTATTTGCAAACTGCGAATGAACCACTGGTACCAGCAAGATGAAACACCTTAAAAACTAAGTCAGTTTGGGGTTTGGGGGGCCGGTTAGGGATAACTTCTCTTCCTGAGAGAAGATAAGGAATATAATATTCAATACTTTCCAATTATCAAATGCTTTCATTTTAAATTTACTATCTAGAATTATACATTCTTCTTTCTTACCAAAAATATAACATACTGTGCTAATGCAGAACATGTACGCTTAAATTGTAAAAGATTAAACTGTATGTGGGAAGGAATAACATTTTTTGTAAAAAACTAATAGAGTTTAAAAAGAAAGGTTTACTATACTGGAAAGATAAACTTATAAGTATAAGCAACCTATTGGGTGGACTACATAAAAACGTTCCCATGCAGAAACTAATATAAGAAAACACTTACTTTTCTTTGTCTGATTTATAGATTTGTGCAATATCTGGTACTAAGGGATCATCTGGATTGGGATCACAAAGTAGAGAACATATGGACAATAAAACTAGATTTAAAAGAGAACATCATGTTAGATAATGATATTTTTACTTTATACAATTACTTACGTGAAAATGATTTCATTGAATATAGACAATGAACTTTATTAAAAACAAAATAAAATGAACACAGTAAATTTTAATTTTTAATTTTTAAAAGTATTTTTAATTTTTAAAATTATAAAATTTTATAATATACCATACAATGTACATAATAAAAAATTTTATAATTTTATAATGTACCACACAATGTATATAATATAAAATTATTATAACTTTTAAAGGTTTGAATTCTGTTTGAATTTGTATTTATTATAAAAATGTGAATCTCTAAAGTAGCTATTAACAACCTTAAACTCAAGCATTCTCTACAAAAATATTTTTAGGTAACACAAACAATACCCCTTATAGTACATAATCAAAGAATTTTTAGAAAAGCATCCTAATTTTAGATTTCTTTTTGAGATACTTTTGTACTTCAATGAGAAAACAGTCCATTTTTTACTCTATTTTAATGTAAAAAAATCTGTGTTCTAATCAATTCAAGGTAAAGCAATCAAATTACAGTCAACAGTCCAAACCATTTGGACAATGTTCATGTACTTTTTTACTCTGGCTTAGTGCTGTAGACTGTCTACAAAGAAGCAAAATTTCTAAGACTTTTTCCAATGAATTTTTTATTCTGTGTATATTATTTGTATCAAATGCATTTAAAAATAATGTGAATAGTTTGATAACTTGAATATTTTAAAATACAGATGGAAATTGAAAAAGTAGTCATTTCCTGCCATATATCAAAATACTAACACAAATAAATACACACACACACAAAATATCTAAGTATCTGAAAAAGTAGGGAAGAAGGACTCCGGTTCCTCATTTTCTGTTTTAATTTCATGTCACCACTGAGGGGGTCCGTGGATGGAATCTTTGGAACAACCTTCCATCTCCAGCCTCCTCTATTATGTTCCTTTAACTTTTCCTATTCTTACAAATCCACAGGAGAACTTATAAAGCAGAGTTGATTATTAAATGACACAGAAAGGGAGTGCTAAGGGCTAATGAAAACACTAATATTTTAATTCATCTAGCCAATAAAATTTCAAGTCTTGTATATTAAACCACAATTATCTGGGCTCATGTGTCCAGAACATTTCCAGACTAAACTCATGATAAAAAGCAAAATAAGACAGTTAAAATACAGAGAAGTGAAAAAGGTACAAACAATGGGCAGGTATAAGCTACCTTATAAAATAAGCAAGAGGCAAGTCCCTCACCTCCCCACTCCACTGCCAAGAGCCATGAGCCCTGATTTCACTATTATGCACACAAATCAAATGTTTTAAGATAAAGAAAAAGGAATAGTTAACATTCACTGGAGTGCTTACTATGTGCCAGGTACATATGACCGTATGTGCTAATACTATTATAACCCTCATTTTACATATGAGGAAACAAAGGCGGCTTGATACTGTTCTTAAACGACATTTCACAGAAGCCAACACTACTAATTATTCTTTATAAAAAGCTACCAATGTCAGAAGATAAGTTCTCAACATCTGGCAGTCTGCCATTTCTTTTATATGTGTAAGTACTTAGCCACTGTGCCAAATGAATTACAATTTGCAATGCCATTCCAGGAAAGAGCATATTAATTTGAATAACCCTTCGACACAGAATCTTCCCTACATCTAGTGCTTAACAGTTACACTATGTGAAATTTTTAAAAAAGAGACTAGAATCTCTATGAACATTTTATACAAACATTTTAGGTCAGAACAACTGTCCTTCAATACCTAATGGACCTAAAGGGTATTATTTTATATAATACTTGAAATAATTATGGCTGCGGACCCTGCTTTCTATATCCCTCATCACTTTTAAAAAACAAATTATATATTCAGGTAGCACTTATTAAAATTTTTTTTAAATGACCATAGATTCCTCCCCTGAATCCTTCAAGAGAAATAATTTTCTTAAATTTTATAAAAAGGAAAAACTACCAATTACTTCAGGGGCACATGCTTCTAACTTAAAATAATACTTTCCAACTGCAGGTTCTCTTCTGTTAGAGAAACAAGACATGAATTAAGAGGAGTGGTACAGGAAATAGTATTGGCTAATGAAACAAAAATGGCTTCAGATGGCCTACGTACATATCTGATAATTTACCAAAGAACACGGCTACATATCTGTGAAAGTTGAGAATCCACATGGATAATGTATCAGTTATTATAACAATGCTATTGATTATTCAAAGTTTAGACTAATATGTCATATGTACTGCATTATTCTAAAGTGTGAAATGTCTTTCATTTTCAATCATTTATCAGCCTAATCTGAGAATTCTCCTTAGATGAAGTAAAACAGATGTGAAGCTTTACTCATTATGTCAATCATTCCACTTAATGAACGGGACAACTGGCCCTAAAATCTTATATTTCTCTCTCTCTCTCTCTCTCTCTCTCTCGCTCTCGCTCTCGCTCTTTCTCAAGATAAAGCCAAAACTAAAGCATAAAATCTCAAGAGACTTATCCCTAAATTTCTAGCTCTAACATTTTAAATTTATTTTATTTCAACATTTAGAGTTCAACCCCCAAGCTAATTACTAAAAGCAATCCCCATCAACTCCCCAAGCTAATTGCTAAAACCAAAAGAGTAATATAAGAGTTATGAAAGCAAAACAAAATCAAAGCAGAAGAAAACACAGTAGACTGTTTTTTTAAAAAAACTTTGGTCTTGGTCCTTAGATAACATCTGCTGTATTTTTCCTGTCTGTTACCAAATGTTATAAATCTAATAAATAAAATTACCTTTTGATACAGTCAGAGCTGGTGACCATTGTGACCTCAGGATATCAAGACAAATACTTCCATTACTGTTTATGTTGGGGTGGTAAATTTTTGTTGTGAAAGCAATCTAAACACACAACAAAACAAAATAAAAATATGACAATCCAAGAACTATGCACAAAACAGAACCAATTTGCTCTAGAGTAAAATGTCCTCATTTTTACATGACCTTAGTAGAGAAATGTATTCAACAAAAATTGAATGAGCATCTACTTTGTGCACATGTAGTTTTAGCTACAGTGGTACCTCAGTTTTCAAACACAATCTGTTCCGGAAGACGATTAAAGTTCTGAAACATTCAAAAACTGAGGCGTGGTTTCCCCATAGAAAGTCATGCAAAATGGATTAATCTGTTCCAGACCTTTAAAATCAACCCCTAAAACTGCAAATTTAGCATGAATTTTACTCTCTAATGATACCATAGATCCATAAAATTTACGGTGTTTGTAAACCGAAATGTTCGTCAACGGAGACATTCAAAAACTGAGGTACCACTGTACTGGGAATGGGAAAGCAAATAAAGTCAGTTTCCTGCACCCCAACAAGAAATTGAGAAGTATTTTGGAGAGTGCAATAAATAAATCTATAATAGCTGCTATGACTGGTTGAGTAGCACCTGAAATAATTAGCCATGGCTTTCTTCATCCCTTAAAGTAATCCTTTTCTTAATTTGATTGTCAGTGACACCTGGAAGTGACAGCAGGATTTAAAAATAGGGTGCTCACCCTGTTCTAGGGGAAAGCTGAGAGGCCTCAGCTTGTTACCTGTCCTAAGAAATCCACCAAGAATCCTAATCTTCCACAAAAGTTGTTATGTTGTTTCATATATATAATGTTAATCAGGTGTTTTTTATTAAAATCTAAAATAATTATTTCCTGAGTGACAGAATTTGTTAATGATTTTCTCTCTCCTTGATATTCACATCATTTGTTTCTTTTTTAGATCTAAATTAAATTTAGCAGGAACATGTTTTTATTTCTCATACCACACTAAGTGGAGTGCCATATTTACTTTTGTATTCTCCAACATAACAGAACATGGTAGGTGCTCGGTAAATGTTTGCTGAATACTTAAAACTGAGAAAAAAGAATCAACTTTGGAAAGATAATCTCCTGAATGGAAAAGTCTAATTCTTGATAATAAAAATCTTCCCAAACTACACATATCTAATGAAGAAGAAAAGAAGTAAGGAACCTAATTTATAACATGATACTGACTTTTGTTTTACAGACACAGTACAATATTAGAGTAAAAAAGCATATTTTAGGTTCAGTGGTTTTATAGAACAGTTTAAATATGCTAACCTATCTTGGACATCATAAAAATCTCTGCATATATCTCTGACATAGAAATCACATGAATCATAAAAATAAAAATACCTTTGGTGGTTTAAAAGGATAGTCTGTCGGAAAATGTACAGTGAGAAAGAAGACTCCACCTTGATATGCGCTATCAGGCTGAAATTACAAAATATTTGCATCAGTGTTTGAGTACTGTATTCATTTGGTAACCTAAAATGATCCTTCCCTTCCCTCAAAAACTGTCAGTTTGAAAAATATGCCATCATTTTGTCATAAATTCTAATCATTTACCTTGAAAACAGGTTTTCCTTTCCAGGGATGAAGGAGGATATTCCAACAATCATGATAACATCATAGAGTTTAAAACAAACAAAAGATAGGACACACGCAGTGGTGTGACTTGCCCAAGCAAATCTGTTTATGAGTACAGATTTTTAAACATCAGTATATACACAACACTGCTATAAGAAAAGCATAATTTTCTGCAGTAGTAATCAGTATGAAAACAAGGGTTGAGGCTAGTGTTTACCTTCTTATTTATAAAATAAGTTCTGACGGTTCTTTCAGGGGCAAGAATGGAGATGAACTGAACAAGTTACGAAAAGGACCTCAAATCTTCACTTAGTAAGTTTATAAAATAATGAGGAAAATGCAAAAAAAAAGCCCCAAACAAAACTAATAAATTCAATATTCATGGAATTATCAAATTAGGAATCAACTTAACAAGAGGAATTTAAATTTGGCCCTGTGTCTTTATGATCATTAGAAAATAAAATGTTACAAGCAAGGGAAAAAAAGATAAATTTTTTTAAAGGTAGCAAAAATACCTAAAATTCTATTTTAATTCCTTTATATTTAATTAAATTTATCCTGTTATATTAACATCTTGGTAATAATAGCAAAATTATCATTAATTACTTCTTCCTTAAGTTTCTGCATACATATTAGAGGACTATACTGTATAATTATTCTTACTATATATAGCTTAATTCTACTTCATCAAAAATTATAAGGAATGTAGAAAATATAAGTGAATTATAACTGCCAGACATGGTCTGCTTAGATATTCAAATGATACTACAGAGTTAGCATGCTTATGTTTCTAAAATAAAGGGGATATGAGTAACATAATTGTAACCATTTGCTACATGTAATTCACCTAAGAAATAGTTTTGAAGGGCTGTAATTCAAATGGTAAGGATGATAGTATTTTGAAGGTTCTTAGTAAGCAATGAAAAACAAATAGAATTAACTAGATTCTTATTGAAAGTTGTTAAGTAAATATGTTGCAATATACCCTTTAAAAAGCTAACTTAACAATTTAGTAATTTGAGACACTAGCCCAGCACTCCAGCTCTGAAAATTCAATAATTGTTTTGTTTTATAAGTTAAACACAAGTCAATATAATTAAAAACTCTATGGTTTACTAGATGAAGTTTTTTCGGGGGAGGGAAGACAGAATGAAAACATGTTACTCATGTACTGTCACCCAGAAAGCAGATTTGATATGCAATCAGATTTTTGCTCATAGAAAGCAAAGAACTGCCTCTGTTTCAAGTCAGAACTGCCTCTGAGGTGTAGAGAGAAATAATCTTAACGAAGTGTTAAGTGTTAAGAGAAGCTAGTTGTAAAATAGTAGGTAATTTTGACTTCAGGATAATGCAACAAACCAAAAGCAGCAAACTCATGGGGTGGCAAAGATAGACCCACTGCAATATTTTATCAGTTCTCTCTCGCAAACAGGAACAGTGATGAAACTTACTGCAAACTGGTACTTGTTACTTGTAGGAATTCTATGATTGGGTTAATTAGACTTATTTCTGACCTAATAAAACTGTTGATGTGAGAATAATTATGCTTAGTTCTGAACTGGCTTTCTGTGTTTAAAAAAAAAAAAAGATAAAAGAAACACAAAGCCAGGTTGCAAATTGTGGGTGATCCATTACTATGTGTAATGATCAAAGATTTGGCAAAGGAAAACAGATCACAGTGATCCTAGCAAGTATTTGCCATCAGTGCTCTAGAAAATTATCATAAACCCTTTAATCATATTTTGCTTCCTGAGTGATTCAGATACAAGAAAATTCAACCTGAGCCACAAACATCTGATCAAAGGTGAAATGGCAAGAATGAAGTATGGCTGAGGGGATTAATTTCATATATATGAATCATACTTACAGGCCCCATAATAGTTGCTTGCCAGTGGAACACTGAAACAAACAAAGGAGTTTTGGAGTCATTAACAGATGTTCAAACCTGTATTACTAATGGTAGCAAAATGCTAGTAATAAAGCAAAGCTTACAGTCATCCCCCACAGGTCCAGCTGAACAATGAGCAGGTGGGTCGCGTTGTAGATCACTTAATTCCTGAAGCAAAGCAAAAATACTAATGTTAATTCTTTTTCCAGTGAAATAAGCATAATGATCCACGAACACGCAAACTATCAACTTTACTTTAAAACCATTTTATGGAGTTCCATTAAAAAATATGAAAACATAAAATGTGCTCTGTCACCAAGTGGTAAAAGAGTAGGGAATAAGGTATTCCATTCTTTCGTAAAACAGCTCCAAAACTTGAAAAAAATTAAATGGATTAAAATGTTGTTTTTCTTTAATATCCCTAAGACAAAAATATTTAATGAGCATCTACTGCAGTCAAGGTAATGGATGTAAGTACTAAGTATATAATATATAAGAAATCGGTCTTACTTCAACAGGTTTACAAGGTAATTTGGCACAGTGAAGACTCACAGAAAGATGGATGTTTAAGGAACAAGCTGAAGGTTAAGTGAAAAGAAAGGAGAGAAGTCAGGCCATATTTTGAAACCTAGCACATTGATTCATATGCTCTTTTCTGCTTTCCAGAGCCAAGGAAGGATCCTGGGTATGACACAGGTTTAGAGTCAGCCAGTCCTGGGTTGGCATCCAAGTTCTACTATAACTAGCTCTATGACCCTGGAGAAATGATTTAATTTCTTTGCCTTCAGTTGGGAAGGACCTGATTACTCCCAAGTATAAAAGGTATAAATTCAATATAAAGAAGTATATATATTAGGACTTAAGAGCCTAATTTAGTTTGAAATATCAGGGAATGCCTCTGGGAAAGTGACATTTAAGCGGAAAGCTAATTCAGTCGGAGCTAGTTTGGGGAGAAACAAGTAACACTGTGAGGTAGGGTGGCATAAAATGAGGTTGAAAAAGTAGGCAGAGGCCAGGGAGAAAACTGAGAATATAGACCATATTAAAGATTTGGGGTTTTATACCAGTGCGTTGAGAGGTGTTTTAAGAAGTGGCATGACCTGATTTAAAAGATGGCTCTACGGGTCTAAGTGTTGAATGGATTAGAGATGGGAAAGGGGAGAAGCTACGAGATTAGTTACTACTACAGGCAAAAAAATAGGGGCTCAGACTGGAGAAGTGGCAACGAGATAAAAGTGGATAAAATCTGAGGTATTTTAAAGGGCCTACCTATTACAGGATCTGATGATGAATTACTTGTGCAGAGTAAGGAGAAATGTCAGAGACATGTATCATGCAGATTAGTGGCAGCTAACATTTACTCCATGTGTTATCACCCTAACAATCCTCAGAGGTAGGTGTCATTATGCTCCCCATGTTACATGTCAAAAGCAGAGGTGACACACTTCACTGTGTGCTCCCATAACTAGCATGTAGAGGGTGGAACTGGGATTCAAACCCTAGCAGTCGAATTTCTGGCTTTTTAGCTTCACAAATGTACAAATGTAGATGCTATTTACTGAGATGGGGGGACACCAGAAGGTAAGTTGATTTGGAAAGTAGACACATGGAACCTGGGATGCCTATGACAGGGGAAATTTAGTTCAACATACAGGGCGGGAGCTTAGAAGAGGCCTAGACTAGAAGTCAGAAAATCATTCCAATTTCTGTATACCAGGTATTTTAAACCCTGGGAATGATGTAAACATTTCATGGAACCCATGTAAACAAATCACACATTCCATTAAATCTAATATACCACTGACCATAAATCATAGCCCTATTTTATGTATCAATAATTAAGGAGGACTGCTGCCAATTAATTTTAAGACATCATCCACTATCACATACATCCAGATTTTAGAAATGTTAAAATGAGTAAGATGTGCACATTAGAACAGATTGCAATATGGTAATTATGGCAATGAGCTCAGCGTTCTAATAGAGACAAACAAGAAGAGAACATGGTGGGGAAAGGCTTTCCTAAGACAGTGATATATGAGCTACATAATTAAGCCAAGTGCAAAGTCAAGTTTCCTTCTTCCATGTCTTCCAGTCTTTTCCAATATATCTTGGTATTTTCAGTTTTGGTTTTATTGCTGGTTTTGCTTTTTGTGGGTTTTTTTTTTTCAGTTAGTGCTGTGCTTCTCTTCCTGACAAAAACTTAGTTAGCAGCTCCTTTGGTCGAGGTATAGTTAAGCAAGCAATAAAGAGGAAGATTTCAGTCTTCGACTTAGCAATAGTGGTTAAGAGGCAAGGCTTTGAAGTTCAAGTCCAGATGCCATCACTCACTTGCCACATGACCTTGGGCAAAACATTTTTTTTTCTCTCCTAATCTTAGTTGTCTTTAATGTAAAAGTGTCCTTACTACTTCCATCTGTAGTTTCTATGATGAACAAGTGAAATGATAGATGTGAAATGTACAACAGTCTCTGGCACATAGTAAGCACTCAAATAAATGTGAAGATAATACAAAATTGATAACAACCATCAAATTCTCTGCAGCGGAATTATTTAACTCATTTAAATGATGGGGAAAGGAGTTCATAAGTCACAGCCCCATGGTTAGAATGGTTGTGCTTTATTTAACAGTTTCCAATGTGGACTTTTAGGAGATTGCTTCTGAAAATATTCATCACGTGGAGTTTTCTAAACAGTATAAATGGGACTTCTTTGCCCTTATTTTAACTAGAAAATGAGTTACTTAAAAAATGATAGTCTAATCGTGGTTTAAAAAACTGTTAATGATCTGCATGTATATATTTTACATAGATAATGTATATTGAATAAATCATACATACACATAAATACATACAAATGTATTTTGTGTACAAACAACAAAAAAAACCCAAACCGTTTATGTTACTTGGAATAGCCTTGAATCACATTCAAATTTCAAATGTCAGACCGCTCTTCAAATCCCTTTAAAATATTACAGAAAAACAGAGGTTATCATGTTCTTATATTTTTGTGCCCTGATTCTGCCTCCTATGTAAGGAGAAGTTAGATCTAAGGATGAGAGAGAGAAAAAAATCTAACCACAGAACTGCTAAGTCCAGGTTCTTAAGGTGTCTATGGAAAGCTCACTTATTATAGAAAACTACAGCAGCTGATGGTACATCAAACATTCCTAATAGTCACACTGACCATTGCTACTAATGGAACTAATGCTTTGGTGAGAAGACTTACACGTCCTAGACTTTTTAGGAGGGCCTAATTTTCTAATGTTCTATCCCTTTGTCAAACCATGTGCCTGGAAATACGCCGCTGTTTGGAAACATGTAATTAAAACAACAGAAACAAAAGGCATAATACTCTCCCTCACCCACAAAAATACAGACCTTAAATTTGAAGAAAGAAAATGTAAAGAATTCTGAGATGTGCTAAGGAGGTGAAAATATAAAACAAACCAAACCCCACCTTTTTTTGGTCTTTGTCTACTCTGTAACCAGTGTGCTTTTAGATGAGACACAAAAAATCATGGACTACTTACACTTGTTAAATTCTCCCTTTTAGTTTAGTTTACTCCAAGGTTTTTGGAAACTGCCTTATGATCTGATTTATGCTTTCTCTGCTATAACTGACATTCTTACTTACCTGCTTCTAGCATCACAGGCACATATGGAGTATTAAAAATAATGTAGTGATTCTTGCATTATTCTAAAAGGAAATGTTAGGATTAGTAATCTCTTCCTCTGCTCCTCTCTCCACTCTAAGAATTAGCACTGAATTATATGAACTGCTCAAGTCCATAAGGATCCTCCTAAGAGCCAAGGCTTACCTCCACATATCTCACTGCTAATGGAAAACCCTCTAAAGTACAGTTTATGATACTGACGCTCCCTTCTTGAACACCCACTTCTTCCTGTTCCACTACTACTCTGAAATCCAGGATGCACCCCATAGGTAGCCTCCCAATAACTGTTTCACTAGCCCCTCAGGCGTCCTGCCTAGGCGTTCATGGCCATGTTTTTACCCCATGCCCATTAAAAGCAAAGGGTCTCAAGACAAAGCATTTAAAACCATTCCATTTTAATTAAGTATTGTATTGTGCACACGTGTTATAAAAGCAAAGCAGTGATTTGGAGGGAAAAACCAAAAAGAGCAATGGAGGGCCATTTGGTAATAACTGTGAAAGTGGAAAACACATATGGTGTCTGACCTAGTAATATAACCTCAAGGTAATAACTATCCAAATAGTCAAAGATATATAGGTATATATAGAGAGATGTTCAGTGAGACATTTTCTATAATTATGAAAAACTGAGAATAACCTAAAGGCTCACCAATAAGGGAATGGTTTCATGATATAGCCATATTGTGAAACACTGTCCAAGCATTAAAAAGGAGCTAGATCTCTATATGTTGACATTAAAGAATGTTGTGTGAATATAATGTAGTGTTTGAATGAAAAATACACATTGCAGAGAGTATGTCTATTAGATCCCATAATATATACACATATTATACATGCATTAAAAAAACATATACACCAAAATATTAAAAGAATATACACCAAATATTAACAGTAGTTATCTCTGGGAGTGGGTTGTCACTTTTTATTTATGTCTTCTAAGACACTGTTTCAATTTTTTACAGTACTTTTGCAACTTTTTAAAGAAAAAAACAATGATTTTATTCAGGTTCTTATACATTTTAAAAGAGATGAAATGATACTGCTTTTTTTCGCCACATATACTATAAGGATCTTCTGTTTTCATTAAATTTTTTTATACGGAAAGACAGGAACTTTCACAGATCAGAGGATACATATACTAAAGAGACACAACAACTAATACCAACATGTGATCCCAGACTGGATCCCCAAACAGGAAAAGGACAGTGAAAAAAACCTGCGAAATCTGAATGAGGTCTATAACTTATAGTAGCATACCAATGTTACTTTCCTCATTTTGATAACAGCACTATGATTATCTAAGTGTAAAGATGAGGGTACCTTAAGTGAAGAACATTTATGAACCTTCTGTGTTATTTTTACAACTTTTCTGTAAAACTAAAATTATTTTAATGTAAAAAATGTAGAACTTTTTCTTATATATTCCAAAATTTAACTATTCTCTTTCCTAAGAAAATAGTTTCATTTCCTGTATTCCCTATATATAATAATGGAATATTATTAGTCACCAGCTCAAAATATCAGCATTGTTTTGACTTTCTCTCATCCTTTGTATATAGTCAGATGAAAAGTAATATAATACATTATACCTCAATACCCATTATATTGCTTACCATATTTACCTCCAAAAACAATTACAGTTCAACTATAATTGCTTCCCAATACTGTGTATTATTTGCATAATAATCTTTTAAAAGCACAACTGTTTCATTCATTCTTCTGCTTAGAAAATTTCAGTGGCTACCAACTGCATATTGAAGACTAAACTCAACCAATGAAGGGCTTTTCATTATCTAGTCCCAACCGTACACTTTCTTTTCTTTTCTTTTTTTTTAAATTTATTGGGGTGACAATTGTTAGTAAAATTACATAGATTTCAGGTGTACAGTTCTGTATTACATCATCTATAAACCCCATTGTGTGTTCACCACCCAGAGTCAGTTCTCCTTCCATCACCATATATTTGATCCCCCTTATCCTCATCTCCCAGCCCCACCCCAACCGCACACTTTCAATTGGGTTTCCCCACAAATGTGCCCAGCAATTCTCCAAAGACCCCCCCACCCCTTGGGTTTTCTAAAACACTTTCAGATGGTCTGTGAGGTCAAAATTAATTTCTTAATAAAACTAAGATGTTATTTGCCTTTTTCACTCTCAGTATCTGATGAGTAGTATATAGTGGCATTTTCCAGTTTAATGGCGTGATATTATAACAGACTGAATGCATAAACAGATGTGAGAACTCAACTATCATCCATAAGCCTGACTAGAATGAGATCCAAACACGTATAAAATGATGCGACTCTACCATTCTTTTTTTCGTTTCAGAAAATATAGTTTGTTTGTTTGTTTGTTTATTGGGGAATATTGGGGAACAGTGTGTTTCCCCAGGGCCCATCAGCTCCAAGTCGTCCTTCAATCTAATTGTGGAGGGCGCAGGTCAGCTCCAAGTCTGGTCGCCGTTTTCAATCTTAGTTGCAGGGGGTGCAGCCCACCATCCCATGGAGGGAATTGAACTGGCAACTTTTGTTAAGAGCTCACGCTCTAACCAACTGAGCCATCCAGCAGCCCAAAATATAGTTATTTTGAATAAAAATGTTACTTATGTTAATATGTAATGGGTTTATTGTTTTTCCATTACCATTTTTAAATTTGTTTTAATTTTTCATATGGTAAGTATTAATAGACAAAACCCATACAAACAAAAGCTCTTTGGAGCCCTCAATACTTTTAATATAAGGAGGTCCACAGACCAAAAAGCTTGCGAACTGTCTAGTGAAGTCTAGCCTACACAGATGTCCCCTGTACATGGCTAAGTTTTCTGGCCTTCAAAATTTTCCTTCTCCTAATATAACCTTTCTTCTATCTCCCAATGCCCATATTTCGCCCATCTTTCTAAACAGTGGCAGTCTTCTCAACAGCCACTTGAAAAACATGAGTTTTGGAGTCAAACCTGAATCAAGTCTGGCCTTGCTACTGCCTCTTACTAGCTGTGTGAGCATCTTACTTAACCTCTTTAAGTCTCAAGTGCCTCATTTGGGAACACCATTGGTAACCTTGAAGAACTATATGGAAAGTTAAATGAAAACACATAGATAAAGTACCTAGCTTAATACCTGGGACACATAATAGATGCTTAATAAATATTGATTTCCTCCCCCTCTTCCTCTTCTACCAGAATGTTGCTTTTAAAACCATGACTTTATGCGTTTTATTCATGGATTCCTCCACAATACTTAGCACAATGACTTTCTTGTAAAGTATGTGATATTACTCGAGTTAAGCAACAAAATTTAAGGAATAATGTGATCAGCAGAGCACACATATCTCAAATTTCTATTTTAGAAATGCAAATGATTAGATTTGGCACTAGAATAAGAATCGATTACTCCCTACGTCGCTATGCAGTTGGCATATAACAAAAAGAACATCATAGCAGGTGTTAACAGTGCAGGTCATTTAAAAACACTGGGGTGGCCTTTTAAATAACATATAATAAACCTGAAAATGAACCAAAAGACTATTAATCATTAGGTATTAAAAACACATGCACTGCCACAACTATTTTTGATTTACAAAATGTATGCTATTCTAGAAAAGTCTCCAAGTCCACACTAAGTTCCTGTCAGAAATTTTTGTTTTGGTTTTTCTGGTTTAGAAGACCTCAAAACTCTAAATATTCCATCCTTTCTGCTTATTTAGGATGGTGTTGACCTACTTTCAGGACACAGCTTTGGGTTGCTTTTCCTAGAGGAGTTAATAAGGGTTTGTGCCGAGCTGACACAGTCTCAAAGTAAGTCATCTTCCAACCACTGGCAATCCTTGGTGACAGAGCTGCCATAGACAGAGCTGCAGTTTGTGGCAGAGTTGTTGTTTTTTAAATTTGTTCCATGCTCAATTTAACCAGGGGGACTAATTATAGCAGTTTATTAAGCACTTCCACATCCTTTCTAACAGGGATCATGGTTTTCTGATTCTCGTATACTCTCATCCCAACTCTACATTCCCAATGTTTTAAAGGTTTAACTTAATTATATCAGATTATGATGCTAATAAAAATCCTCACAAGTCAGGCACATTTGTTGATGACGATACTGGGCCATGAAATTGAAGGAGAACTGATTTGTGGGGAAAAAATGATAACTTCGTAAGACACAGTTTAAAATGTATAGGAAAGAGGTCCTCTGGATTTTTAGAAGCTTCAAAGTAGTTGTATCTCCAAGAAAATACATGTAAGGGTAGTTATAAGCCTCAGGGGTCATCTTCTGAATGTGCTCATTAAAGTTTGGAATACTCTAAGGAGGGTGGGAAAGAAAGTTTCTCCTAAGATAGAAAGGTGATGTAGCACGAAACGGGTATAAAATATCTTCACTGACTTAAACGGCCTTCAAAAATAAACACAAATGTAAAACATGAAAAAGTTATAGATTTAGTAAATTCTGAAAAGGCCCATGGGTTGCCTCAGAATTTATTCCTATTGTACCCCATTAAACTTGTGGCACACTACAATCCTGTACTTAAATAAAAACAACCTTCATTTGTTAAAAGGTAGATTGCTGGAACACAGCAAAAGTTAACGATTTTTTTTTTGTATTTGCCAGTTATTACAAATAGCCTTCAGGGCTGCTGCATTTTGACACACAGGCTGTTGTGTACCAATTCCAAAGGGTGCCATTCACACAAATTTCAATGTGAGTGGGGCCCCCTGAAGCTCTACAAAGCTTCAATACAGAAAGTTGCACATAAAAGAAATGGACAACATAGCCTTTAAATGCAACTTAGGATAGTATCACTATTTTGGACCAACAAATAGCCCTTTTGATGGAGAAGCAGAAGTGACAGTGTTTGACATCTGAGTGGGACCATAAACACTTATTTTAACTTTATTTCATCAATGTGTTGAGAATGAAAGAAAAACAATGACAAACTTGGGATTCAAAACTTAAAGAGAAGACAGCAACATTCTAGTAGGGGAGAAAAGGAAATTTTTTTTTCAATACAGGGTAGGTGCTAGGTCAACTGGGTATCCGTTCAGAAAAATAAATGAACCTTGACCTTCCCCACCTCAACCACACACAAAAGTCAATTCTAAACAGATCATAGGTTTAAATATGAAAGGCAATAATAATAACTCTTTTAAAAGAAAACATAAAATGTCTTCACGACCTTGGGGGAGGCACCGATTTCTTAAACAAAGAGCATTGACCATGAGAGAAAAACTGGAAAATTTGAACTTGATTAAAATCCACATCTGTTCATCAAAAGACACATTAAAAGTGTGAAAACGAACACCACCAAATAGGACATATCTGACAAAAGACTCAAATCCAGGATGTGTAAAAAATACTCCAAAAGATCAATTTTTAAAAGGCAGACTCAAATAGGCATTTTACAGAAGAGGCTCTCCAAATGGCTAATATACACATCAGAAGGAGCTTGGCTTTATTAGTCATCAAGGAAACGTAAATTAAAACCAAAATGCTATGCCACCACAAATCCAACAGAATCATTAACATAAAAAAGACAGGAGAGTACAGATGTTGGCAAAAATGTGAAGCAACTAGGACTCTGACATGCTGCTGGTGGAAGAGGAAAAGTTTGCCAGTCAACACTAAAAGTAAACCCAGGAATACTCAATGACCCAGCAAATCTACTGCCAGGTATATACCTAAGAGAAATATACAGAAATCATATAATGTAAAAGTAGCTATCAAATAATGAGACTACTATTAAGTCCATAAATGAAAAGCACTTGTTACGGTAAACACACTATGTGAATACACATATCTTATGTGTGTATGTGGTTACCTTTGTTTATTTCCAGTGACTTTATAAATCCGAAATTAAAATACACAGCTGATCCAATCTCCTCCTTCTCCTTTGAGACAAAGTAAGCTTAAAACAAACCAACGTTACACCTAAACATAGATCAAGCAATAATTATCATCAAAGTGGCGAAAGTATGCCCCAGACAATAGTCCATGTCAATGAAGCAATTTCCTACTCCAAAGTGATTAACACTCAAATAAAAATAAAAATAAATAATTAGGGTATCTAAATTCCAAAATAAAAATATAAGATATGGTAACGAAAGGTAGATTACAAGATACGGTCCCTATATTAGGACTGGAACTATAAAAGCACTGTATGGATTTATACAGCCTTACATGGCCAACCGCCTCTATTCTAGTTCAGATTTCTATAACCAACTAAACACAAAGAAAAGTACTGAGAGGTTTGAAACTGAATTGTAAATTGGCACAGATGGCATGTTTATAACACGCCACAATATGCTGAGTGTTCTCCATAAAACCAACCTAGACACTGTCCCTGCCTCTAGGGGACTTAAAATCTAAAAGTAGATGAGGCAGTCTAATTCAAAGAAAGTAAACAAATAAAGGGAAACAAAGAAGGGAATGTAAGAGAAGAGAGGCCTGCATTAATCTCTCAGCTCCCAGAAGGGTAACAGTCCAATCTGAACAGTGGAGAATGAAAGCTAACAAGTCAGCTGCCTTATTTACCATCAGACTTAGTATGACACTATCCAGTAAATATTCTCTAAAAAATTATGCCGAGCAGACTGAAAAGTGCTTTGTTGTTCTCTAGCTTCAACATTCAGAAGGTCTAAATCTCTGTAATAGATAGAATATATACCCCACTGGGTGTGTGGAAAGGACATTAAACAGCCCCACACATAGGGACTGATTTACGGTCCAAAATCTCAATTACTGAATCCAAACCATATGAAAGCATTATTTCAAAAATCCTGGCTCACCAGGCAATTAATTAATGTGACACAACCATCTTTCCCTCAACACTAAACCAAGACAGTGATTCTTAGTGGATTGCATTTTTTGATGTCTCTAAAGGAATATATGAGCTATATTTGGTTTGTCTGCAAATAAACATTTTATGGCCTTACAGTTCAGATGCCGATCTTATCCAGGTGACTAGAGCTTTTTCAACATAGAGATGTCAAACAATTGCCTGAAATGTCTCCGAATACAGACCCTCCTTAAAAGCCCTTGAATTAAAGAACCTCTTTATTTTAAACCATGTAGATTCTTTCTGGAAGACTTCAAAACGCTGACAATATCCAATTAAGTTATAGGAACCAAATTCACTTCAACAGAATGGTCCTGGCGGCTTTGCTGTCTCTTTAGATCAGGTGTATGTGGCAAAGGCTGTTTATTAAAATAATAAATAAATAAATAATGATGATGATGATGATGGTGGTGATGCAACCAAATTCTTCACAAAAGGAAGAAGATGAGGAAAGGAATGATACCATTGACTTTGCCGCATCAAAGTAATATGTATTAAATCTGAACTATAAAAAGCACAATTTAGAATGAACATTTGAGGTCAGGAACAGGGACATTATCTTCCCAATGCCTCAGATCTGCAACCACTTTCCTTCACTGCTCTCTACAGCAGCCATAATGACTTTCAATTTCCCATAATGCTATCCTCTTTTTTTTTTTTTTTAATTTAAGTGTTTTTCCAGGATCCCTCAGCTCCAGGTCAAATAGTTGTTTCAATCTAGTTGTGGAGGGCGCAGCTCACAGTGGTCCATGTGGGGATCGAACCAGGAACCTTGTTGTTAAGAGCACCACGCTCTAACCAACTGAGCTAACCGGCCATCCTTCCCATAATGCTATCTTGCTTATAGGTTAAAACATGGCTTCCTTTTGAAGAGAAGACTCTTGATCACCTCCCTTTATATCTAATATTCCATCATAGGCATTACATAAATAAAAATATACCTTCGACAAATCCAGGGTATTTCAATAAAAACTGTATGTGAGCCTACTAACCCCTGGAATCACCATCCGATTCCTTCTTCCCTCCAGGTCCTATCCCACCCTCTCACATTAAACAGTACCAAGTTGCTCAGATTCTCTCTCCTTCAGTCCAGGTCACTCCCACTGATAGGATCCCAGGAGCAAGCCTATCACTTAGAAAAACTGAGCTCCAAATGGCAGGAAAGTCTGAGAAAAGCCAGAGGAGGCACATTTCAGGCTGAGAAGACAAAGGTTAGCGCCAGGGAGACTATTCAAGTGTCTGGGGCACACTGGGCAGTAGGAGAAGTCTGAAGAGACTGCGTAGACCACTGAGCCTTAGCGACCCGTCCTAAAGTCAAGGATTGGGTGTATCAGGCCAACTGCAAAAGGCTAGGTGGCACTAACACACTCTCATTTCTCTCCCATACCCTCCTTTCCAAATGTCCTCTGCCACTACCACAGCTCACACCCTCCCTAAATATTACTTGAACAAGTGCAGTGACATCTTCACAGACCCACTGTCTTTCTATTTCTCTACCAATACTCTGTGGTCAGAATCATCTTCTTAAAGTACCATGTCAAACCCTTTCAATGTGTTTCAATCACCTTAATATAAGATTTATAAATCCTTAAAAGGGCTGACCAGACCTTCCAGGATCTGAGTCCTTCTCTCTAGCCTCACGTCTGCACCACTTTCCCCAGCGTTCTCTGCACCAGTCATGACTCTCAATTCCCCCCAAATGCTATCTTGCCTCTAATTTCAAACATCGTTTCCTTTTGGATATAGAAGACTCCAAATCAACCCCTCACTTCCCTCCCCACACACACGTTACCCAGTGCACTTTTACCTTCATGTCTCATCTTAAACATCATTTTCTTAAGGTTTTTCATGACCCCTTCAAAGGGTCCCTGCCATATTCCCAGAGTACGCTATACTTCCTTTGTCATAACATTCATCAAATTATATCCACAAATGGTAAACAACCTTTTGTTTTATGAGGGCAAGAGTGCATATCTACACTATGATTAAGAACGCTACTACCTCCTTACTCAAAAACCTTCAATGGCTTCCCCAAACTTCTGCATGAAGTACACATTTCTTAGCGTGGGTCTTCAAGGTCCTCCAGAGTATGAACTTTTATGGTCTACTGTTCCCTGAATGCTTCCCCAAAGCAGGACTATCTGTCCCTTCCCATAGAAGCTACACACTTTCCCGTGCCTTCCTTTCTGTAGCTTCCTCTATGAACCTGGCTTCACTGTCGTTAAACATGTTACCCTTTCTTCTACACTTATATCCAATTCCATCTTCTCCATAGAATTTTTCCTTATTTTCCCCCAATAAATTTGGCCTCTCCCACCTTTGACTCCCTTCCTGCTCAAATATGTTATATTTTCCTTATGGTAGTTTCCTAAATCTACACAGTTGTTATGGTACTTTTCTTACCCTTACTGGTTTTAAATTTTTTAGGTAATGCTGGTTATACCTTACTTTCCTATATATCTCCTTATTTCATTGTATATATGCCTTATATATAGAACATGCTCCATAAATACATTAACTTTGAAAGCAGTTGTGTAAGGCAGTGGTGTAAATATGTGGATAAAACTATCTTTAAAGTACAAAAGATACCTGTGAAACAGATGGGAGATAAATTAAATTAGAAATACATATTATATTACCAGTACAAAAAAAGAAATATACCTTATTTGCATCACAAATAATTGCTCTTTAATCAAAGAGTAATATATCTTTAGTAACTCATTAACCTTATACATTAAGACGCCAACATTTATTTCAATTCTGACATCTCAAAGTAAATAGAATTTTAACTCAAGTTGCATATAGCAGCAGAACACAGTGCCACTGCTCAATATTTATTTTTGTGACCATTTTTGCTGTTTGATGAACAAAAACAAACAGCAAATAACATTATTTAGGTGTGCCTAAAATTATAAATCAGATAAGACCATACAAATCATCCAGTTCAACCCATAAAATTTCTAGATAAAGAAAATAAAGATAATGACTTTCTTTGCCAAGGTCACAATGCTAAAGCTAGGACAAAAGCTCAGGACCATCTGACTTCCACTCTAGCACCCCTCCCACCCCAGAACAATCCTCACCTCAAGGCTGTAATAACTAGAGCACATTATTCTCCATCAACATTGGAGCCAGCAATGCTCCAGGATGAATTAAAGCCATTTGTTCATTTTCAGCCATGCTCAAGAGAAACAAAAGTGTGAAGAATGAGGGAATGAAAAGGAATTCTTTTTTATCTTTTCCCAGGAGTCTTATATCTTATAAAAGGTTAAAAATGAACACTACTTAATAAGTTTTTGAGGAGAATGTTTGTTTCAAAGACTTCTGAGAGGCAAGAAAAACATGATAGGAAATTACATATAGTTTTTCAAAATATATAAAAGAATTTTGACACAATGGAACATGCAACACACAGCATTTTGAATGCTACATTATCAAAAGTTACTATTTATTTCATAGTAACCAAGAAAAATGGTGCTTCAGGGAAAAAGAAAAAGAAATGAAAGAAAAAAAGCTAGCATGCTATTTCTTAAAATAAACTTAAAACAAAAACATGACTACCAATGTTTACCAAATATTTGTTACTAAGTGTCACTTCTTACAGCTCCGTCCCTAATAACTGGCACATACTAGGCACTTACTAAGTATATACATAATAATCACCCAGTGCTATTCTTGAATACTGTAGCTGCATATCAGTGATTATAAAATGCTACTTTGTAGAAGAAAACAATGAGCACTGACAGTCTGTATCAAATAAAAATGGTTCCAAGGCTAGAACATTTTACATTGTGCATGTGTCTGTGTATGTGTAAGTGTGTGTGTTTGTGTGTGTATATATGTTAATTTACTCTCTATATATACAAGTATATACACCTATGCACATATATATATACACACACATATGTATATGTATAAATATATCGGACGTGTTTTTGACAATATTAATTTTACCTAAGGATCTTATGCTATGGAACAGTAATTTTCAAACGTTCCTTACAACAATTCATAATAAGAAAAACATACAGCACAACCTAGTACACCTACCACACTCACATATGCACAGGGACATACATACATAACTAAAACAAAAGTTTCATGAAACAGCAACACCCTTACTACACCCAAAGCTCTAATATTTTCTATTCCATTTTTAAAAGTGCTGTCTGTGAGCCACTACACTGATTACATTACCCTGTTCTGGGAGCTAATAAAAGTGCAAGAAGAAGACACTAGGCAGGTGCAAACCTTAGTTTGGCATTCCTTCCTTGGGAATAACCTGGGCTCTATAAACACAAACCAGAAACTGGCAAAGTAAAGGTTAGAAATTATTGAATATTATTCATTCAAAAGCTATGTTGAGTACCTGAAGGGTGTTATTATTGAGTAAAAAACAGAGACCATATCCTGGGCCATAAAACAAGTCTCAAAAATTTAACAGGAGTCAAATAATAACACATCTTCTCTGATCGGAATGGAATAAAATGCAAAATCAATTAACAGAAAGCTATCTGTAAAATCCCACATATTTGGAAAATACATAATATACTTCTAACTAACTCAAGGGCCGAAGAAGAAATCAAAAGGGAAATCGTAAATATTTTTCAACTCAATGAAAATGAAAACACAAAACATCAAAACTTCGGGAAAGCAAAAACACAGGCCAGAGTTCCACTGGTATAGAGGAAGACTCAGCCCAGGCCATCGGGTCCGCGTGTTTCCTCCAGAGCAATCGGGACTGCTCACACGAGGAGGGTGGTCACTTGGAGTGAGAACCATCAGATTGTTTCTACTGCTACAGAAGTTTAAGGTGAAAGAACCAAACCCCATCTAACCCCTGTTGGACAGGCTTTCCTAAATCTGAAAGGAGACTAGGAATCTCATGAGCAATTGGTGTCACTAAAGGAGAAGAGCCACAGAAACAGGATCATATGAATAGAGAACAGTGAGGGAAATATCTGGAAAGAGGCAAGCCGTGGTGGTGCTCTGATGGGCAGCAGTAACCAGACTGTAGGCTTCAGGATGGCAGCTTCCTCCCCATAAGGACAACTCCTGAAACACAGGGGCCTCACTACTGTCTAGTGTGTGTAACTGAACCTTTATCGATTCATCCCAGTACCAAATTAAACGCAGAAAAACCTCAGCTTCTCAGAGGCCATCTAGACCAAGGCAGGCCAGAAATAGAACTCATTTTGCCTTCAGATGTTCTAAGGTGGCCCGAGGACCCCTCCAATCCCCAAACCCTGCAAATATAGTTATACATCCCAGTGCCTTTTATTCCAGCATCACAGGGTTAAGAGAAGGGAGGACAGCATCTCAATACCTGTTTTTAATTAAAGGTAATATCAGTTCATCCACTGTTAAAAAAGGGGTGGGGGGAGGGTAAGACGAGCTAGTACACTGTAGACAACCGTAACTCAGTTTGATGGAAAATATTCGGCTTATCAATTTGACTACCAACACTCCTTAAATACATGTTTTCTGTGTGTTTCAGGGAACTAAAGCGAGTAAGGGTGCTACTCTGCTTTACTGAAGGCAACCCCACATCCTGCTGGGTTTGGTTTTTCTAATATGTGCCTGGCTTCCTAAAATAGGCATGAACAGCCTTATTTAGATTTATGCTATTTACTTCCACAGAGATGGAACTGCGGAACTTTTTAACTATTAATAGGGTATCTCATCTTTGTACACCTTTGTTGTGATGAAGAAAGGAACATACATGATACCAGGGGCAAAAGGAAGACTGAGCTTAATTACAAAGATTCAAAAGCAAATAATTCACATGGTGGCTTTTTAGAAAAAGAACACTTTCTTCCTTTCATCTCAAGGCAGATCATTTATCTACCGAGAAGCTAAATACTGTGTTACTCCTTTTTAAATTTTTATTTAATCCTTCTTGACCCAAAGAACATAGAGTCTTACAATTAATCTACTAATCTGAAAATCCTTCTAACGTATATGTGCAATCTGAACAGTTGACTACTATTCAAAGCCACCAAAAGAACTAAACAGCCATATCAATTCATGAACAATTTTCTCAAATGAAAACCCCACAATGAAATGGTACTTTTGACTGAACACTTACGAATTGCAATCAATTTTTGTCTAAATCCTTTTGGAGGAGAAAACTTTTCCGTGATGGAACAAAGTATATTATTTATTCACCATGCTAAAAGACCCAGTGTCTATTACCTCAGACAGAGATTTACAATGCATAATCAATGCACTGAGTGATGCATCAAAAAACATGATTAAATATGCCAAGGTCTTAATGATAATACTACTTTACATTTGTATAGAACATTCTAGTTTGCAAAGCACTTACATTCATAAACTCATTTGACTCTATATGTCTTTCAATTTAAGTACAGTAGATATAAGATATGCGTCTATCTGGTAAGAAGAAGCCATGTACTGAAACCGTTAAGAGCTTGGAATCTGGAGCCAAATGTCTGGTTTGGAATCCTAGCACTGCCACTTACTAGATATGTAATTCTGAGTGCGTTACTCAGTATCACTGTGATTCAGTTTCATCATCTGTAAAATGGGGATAATAATAATTTCTATCTCTTGGATTCAATCAATTAATATAAGTTAAGCACTTAAAACAGTGGCTAGCACAGAGGAACCGTCTATCACACACTCTGGCTGTACTTATCAGCAACATCATTGTAGGGAAAGGGAAACAAGCTAGTAAGTCACAGAGCCAAGAATACAAACCAGATCTTCTTCTCCCATTTGATGCTCCATCTAGAGGGCTGGGTTGCTGTTGTTTTAAGTATCCTAAGATTTTCTGGACTGACACGCAGTTCAATGTGGAATTACGGAAGTCAAAAAATTCAGCAACTCAAAACACTGAAAAGGTTGTATGGTAATCTATGTTTATTTATCTTAAGTTAAATTAATTATTTAAAAAACCAAATATTCCATTTTGGAGACAGGACTGGACAATAAAGAATAGCTATATGTGTTGTTATATTTGCAAACCAAAATTCTTTTGTTTCACTTTTCAAAAGATAGAGCAAAAAGACAACAAGCCTGTCGTCCCACATTATGTTAGTATGATAATCATTACTTCAATTTCTGTATCATATACAAAATATCAAGAAGGAAATACAGTTCACCGTTAAACAGCACGGGGTTAGGGACGCTGAACCCCCATGCAATAGAAAATCAAATCCACATATAACTTTTGACTCCCCCCAACACTTAAGTTGCCCCTCAGTATCCATGGGGGTGAGGGGTGCCAGGACATCCCTCACCCCCGTGGATACCAAAATTCATGACGCTCAAGTCCCCTATGTCAAATGGCGCAGATCAATGCATACAGTTGCCCCCCCCCCCACATCCACAGACTCCCAACTGTGGATTGAAAACAGCACAGGTGTTTATTGGGGAAAAATCCGCATATAAGTGGACCTGCACAGTTCAAACCTGAGTTGTTCAAGGGTCAACAATATATTAAGATGATGACAATGTCTGTATTATGATTTCTGTTTTTTCTTCTGGTTTTCAAAACATTCAGTATTGTAATATAACATTCATCACTTTAAAAATGATTTCCAAAGACTTTATTGAGGATCGAAAATAGCATTGATGGAAGAAACACTTAGAAATTGATTCTAGAAAATAATACTAGATGCCCAGCTGAAAAACTGTCCTCTTTTCTCAGACATGTTTTAGGTATCTTTCCTCAGACTTTGTTTAAACTTTTTCCCTTTAGCGATTTAGGTGACTGTGCTAACATCTTACCCTGTATCTAAAAATAGGGCATGGGTGTGTAAATTTATGAGCTGACATGCAAAATTGGCACTGAGTGTCTAAATTAGAGTATTAAATCATTTAGCATACCTTAGTATAAAAGTATTCTTTAAGCATGGGTACATACGTGCTTTGTATATTCTATACATACAATTTTAATTCGGTCATATTTAATATTTTTATATGAAGTGAAGAAATACAAGGTCATGAGCTTTTTAACATTCTCCAATATGTCAAATCACTTAAGAGATTAACTTGGACAAAGTACTTCTCCACTCCAGGCCTCAGGTTCCTTCTTTGAATAATGCAGGTAGACCAGAACACTGGTTCTCAATCTTTCCACCCCAGCCCAACTGAGAGATTCAACATTTCTCCATTTATAGCAATGGGGACAGGCTGAAAATGTCCCACAGGTGATTCTGATGTACCACCCTAGAAGGTATGCCCTTGTCCCTGCCCTCCACTCCACTACTGCACAGTTCTCTGAGGTTCTGCACAGCTCTAAAGTCTGTCACTTTAGGTACAGGAAAATCACAACCCAATGACCTGGGAGGTATCTGACACTGTTATTTTAATATGCTGAAAAAGAAGGGCCAAAAGTTAACATGCATCTCCTTTTGTTGGAACAAGCAAGATTCAAATAAGAATCTGTATACTAATGGTATAAGGAAGGCTTCCTAACTCTTCATGTGGCAAACCTTACCTGGAATTGGCTTCTAATCAAGGAGGGGGGCAAAGGAGGAAAGGGGGGGGAGTGTCAAACAAAATAACACCCCCTAAAATTTAAGAGAATGATTTCAACAGGTGATTAATGGAAAGGCGATTTACGCAAGTCCCCTTTTCTGACAGCAGAAAAGGAAAGCCCAAGATTGACATGTACAGATGCGATATAATATGATCCCCAATTTCTTCTTCCAAAAATCAATTTTTGCAGATCTAACATCTATTTTAGCTAAGTGATTTTTTTTTACCAGACAACTCTATTATAAACTAATAATAACCAGTAACTACTAAAAATATGGTCTACGCACAAGCCATACTATAAATATAGGCCAAATACATTGGCTCGATATGGTGATCAACAATTGCTCAGCACAGTATTTATAAATAGTGTCCATTTTCCTTGAATGTCTACCTATTGGGGACAAATTCTACACTATTTAAAAGTTACTGTATGTGCAAAGTCTCATACAATAGTTTTTAAATAGTGTAGAATAGTGTGAAAAATTCTCCCAACTAGGAAAGAAATGGAATTTCACAACTTTCTTGGAAAATGTGTTAAGTGTCAGCCAATATTACATTATGATTAATAAGTATACAAAGCATAACAAATATTCTGACTGGGGCTTCAAAATTAGGATTATCTATATGGAAAAAAATATGTAATTGCCTTATTCCCAAACCAGAAAACATTAATCAATAAATACTGATTATTGGCTATAGAGAAGACCCTTAAATGGCACAAAAAATAATAGTGACCCACAGATTTGAACCAAAAAAAAAAAAAAAAAAAAAAAATTGGCTAGATCTCAAAATTGCTGTCCTCTGTACCAGAAGATGCCACCTGTAGTGACTGAGGATACAATGTATAGATCTCTATCACTACTCTGTTGATTCGTGCCTGAAAAGGTTGATAAAAAATTTCAGAAGGCATTGATTTTTTCTGAAATCACTTACAAACAAGCTGTCCATTGTTGGCTTAACTTGCCAAAAGCACTCTCAATTTAAAAAACAAATTCTCAATGTTCTCCACATGAACTATACCTATGAAACCTAAAACTTGTGTTAGTGAACAGACCAATAACCCAACAAGAAATAAAAGTGAACAGAAAGAAAATGTCCCAACCCTAATTTTGTAAGATATTCACATTTGAAACTGTAGCAAAAAAACATTATGCAAGAGAAGACAATTCCTTACACAGTTGGAATGGATAAATATTTGTTGAATGAATATATACATTTCTTCCTCGTTCTATACCCATGTGTCAAAGCATCAAGCAATATAATTTGTGGCAGTTTCTGTTGTGTCTCGAACTTTATATATAAGTTTATCATAAGGGGAAAAAACCTGTTTGGCTTGACTCACCATGAATCACAGCCAGGAGGTCATCTTGCTGTGTATCAGCAACTATGTTTTCACTACGGCTATGTGACCTGAAGTGGCAGCAGGAGAAGCACCAAAATAGAAGGGGCAGGAGGCTTTTCCTGGCTTCTCGGCCCCAAATGGGCTTTTCCAGCCCATTCGAGCATCTGAGCAAGAGCCAACCGCAGAGGAAAGAACAAACCCAACAGCTCCGAGGAGAAAGGCTGCAGGCCCACCACACCTTCCTTGCCCTCCCCGGGAGCCGGGGGAAGCAAGAACATAAAAGAGGAAGGGGTTAAGAAACAGTGTGGAGAAAACACACAGCATGACAAGGGCCCAAACTAGCCCCGTGTAGGGCAAAAATCCAGCGGTGACCGTGAAGCACAGATTTCGGGAAGGTCTGGAAACCGAGGAGGATCTATCTCCCCACTGAGGCTCCGGGCGCAGGTCCGGCGCGAGCGCGCAGAGGGCCCCCTGCCTCCAAGCACCTCCAGGCACCCGGGACCTGCCCCTGCGCCCACCTCACCTGTCCGGTGCCTGCTGGCCCGGCCGGCTTCTCCAGCTGCGGGTCCCCGCCCCGGCCCATCCTCCCATCCCATGCCCTCCCGGTGCGTCTCTCGGGACCACCGCCCGGATCAGTGCAGGCAGGGGCCGAAGCCCGCCCCGCAGCCCCAGGCCTGTCCCCAACACTCACTTTCTGAATCCGCTTCAGCGCCATGGGTCAGGGAGGACGGCGGGGACACCGGCCGGCGGGGGGCGGCTGCGGGGCTCAGGAGCGTGGGGACGTCCCGGACTCGGCTCGCTGGCTGCTGGGCTGGCTCAGTCTAGTGGGTCCCCGGCTCGCCGCTCGCTGGCTCCCTGCGGGCGCCGGTGCCTGCTCGGTGTGTGCGCCCGAGCGCGAGTGTGCGGGCGGGGACGCCGGCGAGACTCTTTTGTTTCCGCTTTTGCTTCTGGGAAGGAGCCTGAGCCCGCCCCGTCCGCGCCCCGCCCCGCCTGGCACACTGGGAAGTGTAGTTCCAGGCTTCTCCGCGGCCACCAGCTCCAGGAGGGGTCCCGGGACGCGCTGCTGACCGCAACCCCGCAGCCTGGGCTTAGAACGGCCCGGGGCTGGAGTTGGTGAGTGCAGTTTGATATTGATTAGGTTACTGAACCCGGCTGGATTTCCCATGTACAATGCGGATAACAACTAACTCGTAAAGCGCTTATAGGAATTTCTCATATGTGCTATACGGTTGATCCTGTTATTTTCAATTTACAGATTTCACTGTCTCTTCTCAAATATATTAATTTCTTACCCTCCACACAGACACAGACTCACACCTACTGTGACTCCTTACCTCCTTCGTTCCTATTGCAAAAGGCACCTCCTCTATCCAATGCTAATCCCTCATGTCTGCTCCTCCTACGAACTCTGAATTCTGAATTTCATCCTCACCATTGGCTCCTTCCCTTCCGTTGACAATATCTGCTCAATATAATCTATCACACTCCTCAGTCCCTACATTGGTATGCGCTTGTGTGCTCGTGAAAGCTTGGCTTCTCTCTCAGCACAAGCAGAATCGGTTTTCACCAATGTCGCGCTTGAGCTTCTAATTACCAAACCCAAGTCACCCTGATTCTCCATGATGTTTTTGAACCCTTTGATAGTAGGCTACGCTTATGCTTTTGATAATGTTCACTCCCTCTGCCCCATGTAGCATCATGGCGCTTGGGACTTCCACTTCTCTGATTTTCCCTTTTCTGTCACTAGCTCCTCTTCTCGAGTTGGAGTGCCCCAGAGTTCCAAGCCTTGGTCTCTCACCATCAATATCTTCCAAGAAGATAGACCTCCCACCCTCCCCAAAACTGGGAGGGGGGCCAGAGTTGCTGAAGGAGCATGGGATTTGTAGACTCACCCCATCCTGGGATAGAATCCCAGCTCTGACCTCCACCCACTGTGTGACCATGGATAAGCCATTTAAGCTTTCTAAGATTCCGTTTCGTCATCTGTCGATAAAGGTAATAATCTCTACATGTATTATTGTAAGAATTAACCGGTTTTAATATACATAATGTGCCAAATACAATACCTAACATGTTGAAAGTGCTCTATAAAAATTATTTCCTTATTTATATTTGTCTCTGTGATGATGACTTTAAAATCTCTCTTTACAGCCTAAACTCTCACCTCAGTTTCAGACCTTGTATTTCCAAAAGCCTATTGGGCATGTCCACCTTCCTTTCCTGTGGCCAGGAATTGGAGTCTGTACTACAAGGTGTGGGTAGAGGAAAGCTATTCCAGAAAGCCCAAAGTAATAGCTACCATAGCATTCTACAGGCTTACAAAGACCAGGGAATAAAAAATCCACTAGTATAACTTAAAAGAAAATGTCCAGGGTAATAGGATAGTAGAAGAATGATAGAAATAATTAATGGGAACTGAACTTAATTTGGGAGATCCCCCCAATAATAATAATAATAACAACAACAATAAGAAGAAGACAGATCTGGGTCTGGCTACTCTCCTACTTTCCTTTTCATAGGGTCTCGCTGACTGCTGTGTTTAGGCCCAACCTCCTTTTTCAAGCTTCCCCTTAGCTTCTCTTGGACAAACAGGTTTCTGAAACACCCCAGCAAGTTCTTATCATCCTGCAGAGGGAGATACTTGGGCTAACTCTATGCACCATTTTTGTATTCCGGAAAGCGGGATCCTACCCCCACATTGCTCTTCCTTTTTCTAGGGAAAGCATGAGAGTATCCTTGTAAATAGGGGAGAAACAGTCTAGGCTTGGCACCAACTGCTTTGGGGAGCTCCTTTCCCAAGCTGAGGATATCATGTCAAAAGTGAGGCCACATTCAACCACCACCACTATGGGGAAGTACTAGTTGCAGGTAGCTCATCCCCAAGAAGCCCAGAAAAAAACCTCCAGGGTTATTTAGTGGACAGTCCTGATCATCACTCAATAAATAACAAAAATACACACTCAAGCAGAGGCTATGATCAGGGCAGTTTCATTCAAAAGGCGTTGAGAGCCCAAGATACTATCATTAATTTCTCCCTATTCCAGGATATCCTACACACTACTAAAAGACACACTTATCATATCACTCCATTGCTGAACAACCTCTATTGGCTTGTATCATGGAAGCCCAATGCCTGAGCATACTGCAAAACACCCATCACAGTTTATCCCTAAATTCCTCCTTTCCATTTTTAGCTCACACGCTATAGTTAATTAATGTCATGTGCCTTTGCAGAATGCAGTCTCTTCACATAGAATGACCTCCCACCATTCACCTGACAAACTCCTACACGTCCTTCTAGACCCAACTCAAATGATGTATGCTCTATGAGATCCTCCTCTACCGAGTCACTGAGGTAGATTTATTACTATGTATAGTATTCTTTTCAGTCCAGAAGCAAGATATTCATATTTTAGGGATATCACTTATCTTATTCATGACTTATTCGGTTATCTCATTAGAACATGAACTCTAAGAACATATGGAAAATGTCTTTTTAAGCTAGTTAAAATTTGCATACAGTAAGATGCATGTATGAGTTTTGACAAATGACTATACCTGTGTAACAAAGCCACAATCAAGATACAGAACACTTTCATCACCACAGAAAATTCCCCTGTGACCTCTTGTCGTCACTCTCTACCCCAATAGGGAACCACTGTTCTGATTTCTATCACCATAGATTAGTTTTGTCTATTGAATGTCATGTAAGTAGAAAAGTACAATACATACCCTTTTGTATTTAACTTTTTTTTTCAGCTTAACATAATGTTTCTGACATTCTCCCATTTTGTTATGTGTATCAGTAGTTCATTCTTTTAAATTGCTGACTAGCATTCCATGCGATAAACATACTATAATTTTTTCCTCACGTTGGTGAAAATTGGGTTGTTTCCAGTTTGAGTTTATTATAAATAAAGGTACTATGAATATTATTGTACATCTCTGTTTACAGATATATGTTGACATTTCTCTAGGATAAAACCTTAGAAGTGGAATCACTGGGTCATAGGATACTGTATGTGTGATATCATATGACACCACCAAAGAGTTTTCCAAAGTGGTTGTATAACTTTAAAGTCCTGATAGCACTTGTATGACACTGTTGTTTGTTTTACATTCTTGTCAAAGTTTGAAACTCATTATGAATCTTTTCTCTGTAAAGAGGGTAAAATTTTTTTGCTGAGTAAACCATGATAGTGGTAGGGTTAGTAAAAAGGGGCCCTTGTCAAAAATAGGAGATTAGGAAAAACTACAGCCATTAGCTGTAAATTTGTGACTTGAACTTTATCCATTGATGCACCAAGAAATACCTTTCCATTCTCAGCTCATCCTCCGCCCATAAAAAGGAGTATCTAAAAGTCGTACCTTATTTTTCAACCATGTGAGGATACAAGAAGTTGTCAGTAAGCAACCCATAAGAGCGCTCTCACCAGACCCCACCATGCTGGCACCCAATGTCAGACTTCCAGTCTTCAGAACTTACCCTTGGCATATTGTTGATATACGATACATTTTCTTGACTGCCTGAATGTTCCCCTTAATTAACCAAGCAAGAAAAGTAACACCATCCACTGTCTTTCAGCAAAATTTTCTGAGTAAAAACCAAGAAGATGGAAAACCCTACTGTCACTGAGAAGTAAGTTCAATAATTAATTTTCCAGAAATTAGAAACAAAATTTTGATTTTCCATGAGAAGTTAAATTTTTTTTCTAAATCTAGCTATTCCTGTCCCAGTGTCTGGCCAGGAGTAGACTATCTCGTTCAGCATGCAAAGAAGGGGACTATGATAAAGTGGATATCAAATTGTAATTTTAAAAAAAGTCATAGCTTGATTTTAAATCTATTTAACAACCATAGAATTTAGGCTACCGAGCCAAGATATATACTCAGATAAACCCAAGCCTTTGCAACTTTTTAATTAGAAAAGTTGTCCTAGGTGGAGAAACAATCTGAGTCTGTGCAAAGATAGGAGTGTGGGGTAGACAGGGTCCTGCAATGCAAAGTGCTTGAAAACTAAGGAACTTAAAAGAAAGTCCAAATTTCTGTACCCCAACCAAGGCTGGGGATCTGAATCTTTAAAAAAGTTCCATAGGTGAAGTGGTTTCTTCCTTCCCTCCCTTCCCACTCTCTGTCCCTATTATGTGTATGTGTGTGAGGGGGGCAGAGGTCAGATTCTTAGGCAGCATCCTCATAGGTCAGAATACTCATAGGTCAGTATTCTGCAGAGCTGGTGTTAAGGAACCACAGAAAGGATGGGAAAAGGATGTCACCAGCATGCAAGAGACTTAGGTCCTTCTAAGAATAGAGGTGCCACCTTAGACCAGCATTTTCCAACTACAGTGTACAACCCTGAATGCATATTAGAATCAACTCAGGAACTTAAAAATTACAGCAATAGCCAAGCCTCAACCAGGGGTAGTTGTATCAGATTTTCTGGCAGGCTCTGGCAAGGGTTGTTCAATAAATGTTCTTAAATCAGTGGCTATGAGTTTCAATGGGTTTTCAAATTTTAGCATGTATCAAAGTGTCTGGAGTGGGGGCCAAAAAGTTGTGTTTCTAACAAGTTCCCAGGTGATGCTGATGCTGCTGGTTCTTGGACCACACCTTGAAAACTGATGCTCTGGATCTTTGCTATTCAAATGTGATTCACGTACAAGAAACATCAGCATAACTTGAGAACCCGTTAGAAATGAAGAATTTCAGGCCCCACCCCAGGTAGGCTGCATTAGAATTTGCAGTTTAATAATATCCCTAGGTGATTCACACGAACGTTAGAGTCTGAGAAGCACTATGCTGAAAGACCGTGATATAGAAGAAGCCTCTGAAAATGCAGAGTCTAATTTAGTTAAGTCTTGGGTATAGCTCTGGGGTCTATACTTTTGAATAAGCTTCCCAGGATATTCTGAGGTGTCTGAGGACAACACTTTGAGAGAATTTCCACCTTAGGCAAATCCTTAAATCTGTCTACACCCCAATTTGCTCATCTATAACTAAGGCAATAAATATGCATTGTATTTGTTTAAAGTGAATGAACCTAAAACATTTGGTACCTTTCCAACTCAAAAGTCTATGATTTGTACAAAAAAAAAAAAAAAGTTGATTTTTCTGTTCTTTATAAACAAGAAAGCTTACAAGTTTCTTTTTATCTTTCCCAAGGCAAATTTACCTCCTAACAGAAAAGAAATTGCACTTAAAAATAAAATCTACTTTTGCATCTTATAATAATAGTTTATATTTTGAGATTGCTTTAAACTTTTGAAAACATTTCACATGCTGTTTTGCAACATGCAAATACATATGTAACATATAGTAGTTCAGAGTTTTTATTTAGTCTCTTGTTCTTTCTCCCAGGCCATGGTTCAAAAATATTACTTAATACCTACTATATGCCAGGCACTGAAGGCATATGACGAAGAAAATTGATAAGATCTCTACCTTCAACAGTGTATCAAAATCCTATGGGATGGAGAGGGGTGCAAGACGTATTAGAAGTGCAAATTTCTGGCCATCAGCCCACACTATTAATAAACAATCTTTGCTCTCAGGATTACCTCTATTTGGGGCATTACACTGTGCCAAATTATAAGGATTACACAAAAGAAAGATTAGACTTGTTCCTACCTTCCACGAAATTAAAATCTACAATGGGAGGGAGATGTTTAAAAATATGTGAGATAAATAAGTAGCAGTGCAAGATGATATTCATTCAGTCACTCAACAACAAATTTCCTGAAAGCCAAATAAATGGTGCAGAGGATAAGGGTTAAAGGTGTTCAAAAAGGGCTTTATTGTGGACTGGAGAGTAAAGGAAACCTCTGTAGAGATAATAGACCTTGAATGGAGGGAAGCATTTGGATTAGAACAGGAATAGCTGAAGAACTTGGAAATGAGCATGAAATGTTCCACACAGAGGCCAAGTTTCCTGTTGGGAAATACCAAGGAAATACAGGTAGCTACATTCAGTTATTGGGAATCAGATAATAGAGGACATTGACTGTTATGTCAGTGAAGTTGAGCTTAAATGCAACAAGAAGAGGCTTTGATCATGAGGGTGATAGTGGTATATTAATCAACAGATTAATACAGTAGAGGAACATGGGATGGACTAGACAAAGAGAAAATGGAAGAAGGGGAACAAGTTCAGTTGCTATTGCAGTATGCAGAGCCAGACAGCAGAAAAGTAGGTAGCAAACCAAGAAAATTCTGTGTAGTGGGAACCAAGAGAGGCAAATGAAAAGCCAGCTGACTGTTGCAGAAAGCTTCAAGAAATGAAGCTCTGTTTCTCAGAAGGAGAGTGTAACGAGTTGAGAAGGAGGGATGGGAGTCTGTATGAAAGTCTGTATTAAAAAGAAGTTATACCCTTACCTTATACCATATACAAAAATTAACTTGAAATAGATTAAAGGCCTAAATGTAAGACCTGAAACTATAAAACTCCCGAAACAAAACACAGGGGAAACGCTTCACAACACTGGATTTGGCAATATTTTCTTGAATGTGACACCAAAAGTGCAGGCAACAAAAGCAAAAATAGACAAATGGAACTATGTCAAATTAAAAACTTCTGTGCAGCAAAGAAAACAATCAGAGTGAAAATGCAACCTACAGAATGGGAGAAAATATTTGCAAACCATATATATAAGAGGTTAATATCCAGAATATATAAAGAATTCCTACAATTCAACAACAACAAAAACCAAATAACACAATTAAAAAATGAACAAAGAGCTTGCATAGACATTCTCCAAAGAAGACATACAGATGATCAACAAACATGAAAAGATGCTCAACATCACTAATCATCAGAAATATGCAAATCAAAACCAAATGAGATATCACCTCACACTTATAAACATGGCCACTAAAAAAACAACAAAATAATCAGAAAATAACAAGTGTTGGCACGGATGTGGAGAAAAGGGAACCCTGTGCACTGTTAGTAGGAATGTAAATTGGTGCAGTTGCTATGGAAAACACAATGGAGGATCATGAAAAAATTAAAAATAGAACTACCATATGATCCAGCAATCCCATTTCAGGGCATATGTTCATAGGAAATGAAAACAGGATATTGAATATACCTGCATTCCCATGTTTGTTGCAACCTTATTCACGATAGTCAAGATATGGAAACAACCTAAGTGTCCATCAATGAACGAATGGATAAAGAAGATGTGGTGTATATATATAATACAATGAAATATTATTCAGCCATAAGAAAGAAGAAAGTCTTGCCACTTGTGACAACATGGATGGATCTTGAGGGCATTCTGCTAAGTGAAATGAGCCAGACAAAGACAAATACTGCATCGTATCACTTATATGTGGAAACTTAAAAAAAAAAAAAGTCAAACTGATAGAAATAAAGAGTAGAAAAGTGACTGCTAGGGGCTGGGAGTGAGGGAAATCGGGAGAGGTCAATAATAGGGTGTAAACTTCAGCTATAAGTTTAATATGTTCTGAGGATCTAATGTATGGTATGGTGACTATAGTTGACAATACTGTATTGTATAACTGAAATTTGCTAAGAGGATAGAACTTTAACAAATAAATAAATGGTATAAGGTGATGGTTTAACTACATGAAGGAAATCCTTTCACAATGTATAAATATATCAAATCACCATGATGTATACCCTTTAAATAGCCTAGAATTTTGTCAGTTATACCACAATAAAACTGAAAATAAAAAGGAGTTAATCAAATGGACCTAACCAATGCTTACCACATTTTGGAGAAGTTCACTTGTGAGGGAGAAAGGGGCATGAAATAGGAACTAAAAGAGACTTGGTGTTTTTTCCAAATAAGATCTTTGCATGCTTAAGGTAGACATGAAAGAATTGGTAGATATATCATTTATTGCTTCCAAACAAAATACTCTAACACTTAGCTGCTTAGCTCAGCCGTCAACATTTCTTACCTCACATAGTTTCTGTGAGTCAGGGATTTGGGAGCCTCTAAGCCGGGTGGCTCCAGCTTGAGGTCTCTCATAAAACTGTCGTCAAAATGTGAGCTGGGGTTGCAGTTATCTGAAGACTCTACTAGGGATGGAGGATGGTTCATCCCCAATGACTTATTCACATGGATAGCAGCATGGTCTTTGTTTCTGGCCATCTGGACTTTTTCATGGGGTTGCTTGAGAACCCTCACAATGTGGCACCTGGCTTCACCCTATTCATTCTTCCAAGAAAAGAGTAAGATGGAAATCACAATGACGTTTATAAACAAACCTTGGAATTCACACATTGACTCAGTGTGGACAAGAACAAGAACTTACTCAACTTGGAAAGGAACTTCACAGATGTGGATATCACGAAGTGACAATCATTGAGGGGCATCTTACAGGCTGGCCACCCCAGGGGTTGGAGCTAAGCCCTTGCTACTCAAAGCGTGGTCCATAGAGCGGCGTCGTTTGGGAGATAGTTAGAAATATAGAATCTCAGGCCCACCAAATCAGAATTTGCATTTTGTAAGATTCTCAAGTAGCCTATCTGTGTATTAAGTTTTGAGAAGCATTGATCCAGAATACAGGAATAGGGCTTGGCTTTAGAGATAGGGATTGCATCCTCTACAGGAGGAAAGAAGAGTGGTAGTGAATCTCATGGCAGAGGTGAAGGGGAAAGTAAATGAGAGTACTTATAAAGGAAGTGACTGAGTTTGTTCAGAGAAGGCCTACTTACAACTAAGGTAGAAAACTTGATGAAAAAATAAGCCTGTTTTCTTCAGGAGGCCATACAATGCAGTGGAAAGAACATAACTTTGAAATAAAAAACCTGAATGTATATCCTGATTCCAGTATTAATTAGCTGTGTATCTTCAGACAAGTTTCTTAACCTCTCCAGTTCTTAACTTTTTTCATAAATAATTTGATGGTAATAATACCAATCCCATAGAGTAGGTGAGAAGAAGAAATTAAACAAACTACTTAAAGCATCCAGTTCAGAGTAAGCCTCCAATAATATTTCCATTTCTTTGCCCCTTTCTTCCAACTCTTTAAACTCTCCATGTAGGTCCTACCTTTTGGTCTTTTGATCACAGTTGTTACTTGTGGGGAAATTTCTCTTGAATTCTTCAGACTCTCCAATCTCGATCTTTCTAACTTTATTAGCGCACTGATTAAAGGGAGCACATTACATTTGCTAGTACCATATCTAAGAAACCATATATATTCTGGAAAGTTCCTGATTCCTTCCTCATTTCATCAGACTTGATGTAATAATAAGTGCTATATTGAGCATGAAGTACTGGCCAATAAATAGAGCCTAATTTCATAAGAAAGGTGAGGATTGTGACTAGTGTTGACTCACATGAGATTCTGCTCCCTAAACATCACTTTCTGGAATAGTCCCTATCCCCACCTTAATGCCTAGCATTGAACCTTCAGCCTCATTATAGTTCCCATCTATGTTTCTTGACCCTCTTGGAAGCCTTCGACAAGTTTCCTATATCTTCTCACTTCTTTTCCCTAAATTCACAGACACCCTTCCTTTGCGACTTTTTAACAAGGAAACTGATGAAGTTAACAATCAACAACAGTCACCTGACAAACTTATAAGAATCCATCAAAGTAAATATAAGACAAACCTATTAAAGGTCAGTCTCATCAACAAAGTGAAAAGACAACCCACAAACTTGAAGAAAATATTTGCAAATTATATATCTAATAAGTGACTTGTATCTGGAATATGTAAAGAATCCTTATAAATCAATAATAGAAACACAACCTCATTTAAAAATGGGCAAAGGATAGGAATAGACATTTCTTCAAAGAAGTATACAGATGGATAATAAGCACATGAAAAGATGCTCAACACCATTAGTCATCAAAGAAATGCAAATCAATGAGGTAATACTTCACACCCCTGGGATATGAGCCAGCAATTCCACTCCTAGATGTCTATCCAAGGGAAATGAAAACACACATCCACCCCAAAACTTGTACACGAATGTTCATAGTATCATTATTCATCATAACCAGAAAAGTGGAAACAACCCAAATGTCCATCAACTGGTGAATGGAAAAACAAACTGTGGTATATCTATATACTATGGGATATTATTCAGCAATAAAAAGGAATAAAGTACTGATACATGCTGCAGCATGGATGACCCTCAAAAACATTATGATAAGTGAAAGAAGCCAGTCACAAATATTTCATATTGTATAATCCCATTTATAAGAAATGTCCAAAACAGGCAGATCCATAGAGATGAAAAGCGTATTAGTATTTATTTGCCAAGGGCTGGGGGGGCAGGAAAGTCTGGAGTTGGGGGAGGGACGAAGAGTGTCTTCTAAAGGGCATGGGGTTTCTTTTGGGGTTGATGGAATTGTTCTAAGAGTATGGTGATGGTTGCAGGCGTCTGTAAATATACTTAAAACCACTGAATAGTACACTTTAAGATTTAGGGTATGTAATTATATCTCGATAAAACTATGTTTAAAAAGATAGTTCTGTCCACGTTGGGATTTGAATCTTCAGGCTTTATCACTGTCACTCTCTTTCCCCTGGATTCTCCCTCTGGTTAGCCCTATTCTAGTTTCCATCTCCAGGTTGCCGTTTCAGTATTCCCACCCTTTCCAAATAAGAAAGGAAAGACGTCAGAATCCTCTAGCCTCAACATCTGTGAAGTAGAAGTTCTTCACCCAGGCTGTGCATCAGAATAGCTGGAATAACTTTTTAGAAATCCGGATTAAGGCAGTGAGGCACAGAGAAGCAGAAGGAGCAACGGCCAGGGCAGCTCACCCGTTGGCCTTAACTCCAAGTCTTGTCTCCCCTCCGATCCCACCCCCACCCCCCACCCCACCCCACCCCCACCCCCCCCCCCACCCCACCCCCACCCCCACCCCCCGCGCGCGTCCAGGGAGCTCTGCCCTGTCCTTCCCTGTCTCCTTTCGCTATGGGTGTGGCCTCGGGCCGGACATGCACTCCGTGGCCTGTCGGGTGCTCAGGGAAGGAGGCGAGTGAAGAAGACCGTCCAGACCCTCTGGGCTGGGCCGGCCGAGGTGGGGGGAGCCAGACTCTGCATCTCCAGGTGACCGTCACTTACAGCAATGAGAATCCTGACCTTCATATTACCCCACAGCAGGGCTGCAGCAAACCAGTGCTCCATCTCCCCGGGTTTAACTTTTCGAAGAGGCCACAGTGATTGCACTTGCTTTCAGAAACTCCTATTTAAGCGAAAACCTCTGCAGGGTTGTGAACACTTGGAATACAGAGAAGTTGCTGGGTCATGTTAATCAGGAAAAAAAAAATGATCCAGGGCAAGAAGCTGAATGAAGGAATTGACATATTTGAAGAAGTCTCTGGAGAGGTTCGCTGACCAAGTGGAAGAGGTGAACAAAGAGGCCCTTGGGACCAGGCGGGGTGTGCCGGCCAACACCTAATAGAGTCAAAACGACAGTAGGGCAGTTTATGAAGACCTGAGACATACTGACACACTGATTTGGCCAGAACATGTCAAAGAGAGTGGAGTGAAAAGGAAGGGTTTGGTGAAAATATCCAGGCATTCCTGAGTGAGTGTGACATGGGGGAGCAGGGCATCTGCCAGGAGTCCAGCCTCTGCGGTCCATGAACTTGACCCCAGCTGAACGAAGCCAGCAGAGAGTGGCTGCCCTGCCAGGAACACCACCACCAGCTCTGCTCTCTCTACAACTGATGTCATCTGACTCCTCAGGTACTTCTGGGAACAATCTGTTGATAGCCAATGTTACTTCTCCTCCGTCTGTTCTCTATGAAAACACATTTGTTTTGGGCCAGCCTGGTGGCTCAGGTGGTTGGAGCTCCGTGCTCCTAACGCCAAAGGCTGACGGTTCGATTCCCACATGGGCCAGTGGGCTCTCAACCACAAGGTTGCCAGTTCAACTCCTTGACTCCCGCAAGGGATGGTGGGCTGCACCACCTGTAACTAAAAATGGCAACTGGACCTGGAGCTGAGCTGCACCCTCCACAACTACAATTGAAAGGACAACAACTTGACTTGGAAAAAAGTTCTGGAAGTACACACTGTTCCCCAATAAAGTACTGTTCCCCTGCCCCAATAAAATCTTATAAAAAAAACAAAACAAAAAAAACACGTTTGTTTTTGCAAATGTAGAAGAGCTTGTTTTGTTTTTTTTCTTTGTGCTTTTACGTGGCTGTGCTGTCAACAGTCTTTATCTGCAGAGGGCCTCCCCACCCAAGAACTCCCAGCTCTTTTGACCAGTGGGTGCTTTTTGGTGGAGAAGATGGGAACTATCTTTTGCCTGGGACAGTTCCGGGTGTGTAGGCCACCGAGGTAGTCGTCGGATACAACAGGCCCTTCTCCCCATGTAATTCTGTTGTCCCATGACTGTAAAACCAGAATCACCAGGAGGTAGAGCCCAGTCAGGACAGTTGGGATGGCACAGAACAGATGTTTGGCACACATGTTGTTCAAGCATTCTTCATTGTAAAGTATTTCAAGAATACCTGTCTGGGTTGCCGGCTTATAGATTCTGTCCTTACCCCATTCCCACTGACTCTGTCTAGCTACAGGCCATAAGATTTCAGGGGGACCATTCGTGGGGTGAAGCCTGTGATTGATGCGTGAACTTCCTTGTCCCCAAGTAAGTCTCCATAGAGTTAGAAACCAGTGTTGAGTGAGCTTCTGTTTGAAACTAGACTAGAAGCGTGGCTTGAGAAGGGCACAGAACAGAGAGCCTTAATGGTTGTGAAGCCAACTATTAACTTTTCAGGAGTGACAGATGCTTCCTTCAAGGGTGTTTCTGTTGCATGTACCCTTCTATGGCCTACATTTCCTTCAAGACTTTCTGTGCATTGCATAGTCTATTTATTTTCGTTGTTAATAAAAATCAATTTTGAGCACTGAACAGTAAGCAGAAGAATGCTTAAACATTTTTTTGTTTGTTTAATAAGGTATGAGAAGGAAAAGCCTTCTGTGGTTCTACTAATAATCTATTTTAGTAAAGTTCTGAAGAGCCCTGGTATATTACTCAGGGTTTTCCAGAGAAACAGAATCAATAGGATATACATAGATATATAAGAAGAGATTTACTGTGGAGGCTGAGATATGCCACCTGCAAACTAGAGAACCAGGAAAGCCAGTGGTGTAAATCAATCCAAGTCTGAAGGCCTAAGAACAAGTGGAGTCAGTAGTGTAACTTCCAGCCTGAGGCCAAAGGCCTGAGAAGGGGGAGGGAAATGGCAGCACTGGTGTGAAGTCCTGGAGTCCGAAGGCCCCCAAACCAGGAGCGCTGATGTCCAAGGACAGCAGAAAATGAATATCCACGCTCAAGAAGAAAGAGAGAATTTATCCTTCCTCTATTTTTGTTCTTTTCGTTCTATTCAGGCCCTCAACATTGGTAACAGTGGATCTTCTTTACTCAGTTTAGTGACCACCTTCACAGACACCCAGAAATAATATTTTACCAGCTGTGTGGGCATCATTAGCCTAGTCAGTTGACACATGAAATTAACCACACCTGGGCAACTCTTCTTAAACAGAGCAGCTGAATCACTTCATTCTGTAACACAGTGCCCAGTGGACAGGCTCCTGACAGTCCACTCTGAGGCAGGGTAGTAGTTCAGTGAAGTCCCAGAGTTTGGACTGGGATTGTGGGAGCTAGGAAAAGGGGGTTGGGACAGCAGACAAGTGGGTGAAGCTCTAGCTAGACCTGGTCCTTCTTCTCCTCAAATATAATTGCAAGAGACCAGTATTTATCTGTTTTTCTAAACTATCTGAGTGGACTTAGACCAGTTTCCTCATATAAAAAATGGCTTGATATCATTGGTATCATGAAATAACGTGATGCATGTAATGCTCTTAGCACAGTGAAAGGAGCACTGGGCTTTACAGAAGAATGTTAGCTGTTATTGTATTTACATTCTACTTTAGAATTTGTTAGAAGAATGGTTCCTAGTACTTGAAAAACAGGTTTGGAAGTCCATGATATGGTCTATATTCTTCGTTGAAAAAAATGTTTTGAAAAATTACGTAAATACCACATGAATTCATTTGTATAAAAACATTTTTTTTAAAGAAGCAACAGTGACAATACAGCAGTTCCCCTCTCCCATAATTTCTTCTCTAAAATAAAAACTGTTTCTATGGGAAAATGTCCCTAATCAACTCAGTTCAAACTTTTAATGTAAAAAAAAAAGTTAAGGTAGTGATAGTCCTAAAGCAGCAAGTTATATGTAGAGAGAATTGTATTCCCTAATTAAACGTGCTCTCTTTTTCAATTCCATTTAACATTTGTTTCCTATGCAGGGCAATCTCTTACCTCTCCACAAGTATTTTCATAAAATCCATCCCTTCGTCCTTTGATATGAATCATCATATTAGGTTATGACATAAATATTCTGGATATAGTCTTTCAACTTCACCCCCATACTTCATTGCTCTGAGAATTTTTGCTCTATTTTATAACAGTTGCACATTTTGCATCTGATATTGCCATGTCATAATAAAGACTATTTTTTAGAGGCAATAAATGAATACCCCACTCTGTTAATTCTATAAGTAATCCAGGACAATATGTGACAATTTACTGAGAAAGAGGGATGTTTATAATTTTACTCCTCTGTTTAAACAATATTAAGCATGTCAATACCATAAAGGTTGTTAAACAAGTATACAAGATACAGCTCGTCAACAAACTGATTTTCAAGTGCCCTGAATCATGGCTGGATGTGCTTTTCTACAAGGCCTAACAGGGTATAATTATGGGCAGTAAATGCAGATCCAACTATATAATGAATTAAGAGTCACAAGGACTCCAAAAGCCAGTCTGCCCGGAGGACCTTTGTGTGTGTGTGTGTACATATATATATATATATATAACATATATATACAGTGAAAAGGCAGAAAGCTTATTACTTCTGACTGCCAAAGGACAAATAACATAAAGTATATATTTCTAATTACTTGCTATATATCTTTCTCCCTTTTCAGAAACTTTCCTTCCCAACCAACATCCTTCTTCTACTTTCTTTCTTCTTTCCCTTTCTTTTTCTTTCCCTCCCCTCTAGCGAGAACTGCAAGGGGGACTTTGTTTAACTTAAGGATGATAAATGCAGCATTCCTTCGCCTTTAAAAACCCATGCCTTCAACCTTAAAAAAGGAGGAAATTCAGACACATACTACAAGATGGATGAATCTTGAGGACATTATACTAAGTGAAATAAGCCAGGCACAAAAAAACAAATAGTATGATTCCACTTATATGAATTATCTAGAGTAGTCAAGTTCATAGAACCAGAAAGTAGAGTGGAGGTTGCCAGGAGCTAGGGGGAGAGGGGAAGGCAGAGTTGTTTAATGCATATAGAGTTTCAGTTTTGCAAGATGAAAATGTTCTGGAAACTGATTTGTACAATGTTAATGAACTTAACACTCCTGAACTATACACCTAGAAATGGTTAAGATGGTAAATTTTATGTGGGTTTTTTTAACCACAATTTTAAAAAATGACTTATTAAAAAGACAATTATTGGATGTGGACAAATATCTTATATGTAGGTCTTATACACTGCTGGTGAAAATGTAAAATGGTATAGCCACTTTGGAAAAATATTTTGGCAGTTTCTTAACAAAAACACAAACTTTACCATATAACCCAGTCATTTCACACTTATAAATCTACCCAGGAGAAATAAAACATACAAAAGGACATGTCCATAAATGTTAATAGCAGCATTATTTATCATGGCTAAAAATTGGACGCAATTTAAATGCCCATCAGCTGCGGAATAGATAAACTGAATGTGGTATAGCCACACAATAAAATATTAAAGCAATGAAAAGGCACAAACTACTGACATGCTACAACACGGCTGAACATCAAAAACATTATGCTGAGTGAAAAAAGCCAGATGCAAAAGACCTACATATTGTACGATTTCATTTATACGAAATGTCCAACAAAGGTAAATTTATAAAGACCAAAATAAAGCGATCAGCGGTTGCTTAGGCTTGGGAATGCAAATAGGAATTAGCTGTAAACAAGCACAAATGAACTTTTGGGGGTAATGAAAATGTTCTAAAACTGAATGGCGGGGATGGCTGCACTTGATAAATTCACGAAAAATGATTTCAGTGTACATTTTAAATTGGTGAATTTTATACTATGTAAGCTATACTTTAATAAAATAAATATTAAAACTAAAACAACACCATGACCCACATGTGGGAGCCATTTGGAAGGAGATCCTCCAGCCCTATTCAAGCTGCCAGTGTGAGTGCTTTCTGGAGCAGGGGTGAGCTGCCTCAGCTGGGCTCTGCCCAACATGAAGATTTGTGAGTAAAATAAATCCACACACATACACAAACCCACATCCTCCCAAATAAAAATAAAATCTCATGTTCCCACAGATTCTGACATGCCTCTTCTACCTTCTGGGAGAGAAAACATCCATCATGGAAGTATTTCCACCAGTGAAGTGCAACTTACACGTATGATCGCCTTTCAGCCTCATAACAACCCCAGGAGGTAGGCAATAGTAAAATGTAATAGACAACAGCACAGGTTGCCAGGTATCCCAATTTCATAACATTAAAATACAAAAAGTCTGCTTTTCAATTAAGGAAATATAGTCAACCCTTGAACAACACAGGTTTGAACTGCTGGGGTCCCCTTACGTGCCGATTTGTTTTTCAATAAATACATACAGTACTGTAAATGTACTTTCTCCTCCTTGTGATTTTTTTTTTCTAGCTTACTTTTATTTTTATTTTCATCTGCCATCTTGACTGGAATTCTACTGTCTTCCATTTTATTTTCTCTACTGTAAGAATACAATATATAATACATATAATACAAAAACTATGTGTTGTTAAACTATTTATGTTATTGACGAGACTTCCAGTCAACAGTAGGGTGTTAGTAGTTAAGTTTTTGGGGAGTCAAACGTTATGAGAATTTTTTGACTGCGTAGCATTTGGTGCCTCTAACCCTCACATTGTTAAAGGGTCAACTCTACTTATTTGTCCCATTTTACACACACACACACACACACACACACACACACACACAGATTTAAAGAGAAAAAATTAGATGGGAGGAGGTTGTGGAACTGGGTTGGGGGGATGAAAGAATCGAGGGGTATAAATTGCCAGTTATAAAATAGTCACGGGATGTAAAGTACATCTTAGGGAATAAAGTCAATAATATCATAATAACTCATATATGTGGTATCAGGTGGGTGCAAGACTTATCGGGGGATCACTTTGTAAGTTGTGTAAATGTCTAACCACTGTGCTGTATACCTGAAACATACAATATTGAATGTGAACTGTAATTGAAAAATAAATGAAAGTTTAAAAAAATAAAGAGAAAAAATAATTTCATGAGGTCACATAGGCTGTAAGTGACTGAGCTAATAGCTATGCTGTTAGCCATGGTATTTTATTTTACTGCCTTCCACCACACTGTAATATGCTTTTTCTAAATATATTTGCTTCCCCTTCAAATTATCCTCCTCTCTTGAGAATAGTCGATCTCTCCGAGGATGGGATTGGGCATTCACTCTACCAACCCTCGTGGGCCTGGACAGTCAGGCCAAGAACTGTTGCTTAACTCTTCTATTATAGAGAGAACACATGGGTGGCTCTGAACCCTGTAAGCCAGTCCCTTTTGCACGCCTGTCTCTCTAGCTTTTTATTTGTCAAAGAATTCCATCCATTGCTGTCCTGGGGAAAAGGGACACATTCTACCATTAGATGATCAGGAAATGGAAGAAATGAGAAGAGATTAAAAAAATGAGGGGGGTCAATCCACTTTGTAAAACTTGAAAGTAAAAAGAGTACAGCTGCCTGGGAAACAGTGAAGAGAAAGCATACTATTTGACCAGGAGAAAAAGTGTGAGACTTTGGGCAAAGGCCCTTTGTGTGCTAAGGGATAACTATACTGTTTTAATGCTTGCCTGCTGGGAAATGGGGAGAGGGCACTTGAAAAGAAAAGGGAAAGCCACAGTTTCTGGGTTTTGACAAAAATATCCGATAAAGGGTGCACTTACATAAGTGACTGTGATGTTGTTAATTTCTTACGTCTCTCCAGCCCACCACCACCCTGGAGGGGATGGGAAACCGCTGAATCACATCTTCACATGAACATCCCACCCACCTCAAAACAAAGCACATTTTCAGTGTCTGGATTGAAGTTTCTCTTGCCTTTGCAGGAAAAGGAGGTGGAATTAGTGTGAATGTAGGTGTTGCAGCTACACAGCTGCTGTAGACTTCATACCTTAAAAAAGCACCTTATTCTGCTAGTGCTAAAAAGTCTCAGGCAACTGACAGGTTTAAGAACATTAAGCCTTTTGGAATAATTTTCAGATATTCCTAACACAGAATGCTGGGGATGGGAAAGAGAAAGAGGGAGAATGAGTAAAGGAGAGAGAGAGAGAGAGAGAGAGAGAGAGAGAGAGAGAGAAAGGGGGGGGGAGAGAGAGAAAACCGCAAAACAGAATATTCAGTATCAAAGGGAGGGAGCTTCAAAGTTACCCCTGAGTATGTCATTTAATGCAGATTCCAAAATCACCTGGATTACTGTGTGGTTTAGCATTTGGGCAGCCATAATGTTTTACATCTTTATTTCTACAATTCACTTACTATAAAATTCATCTGTTTAAAGTATACAACTAATTGGCTTTCATTATACTCACAGAGTTGCACAACCATCACCACAGTCTAAGTTTGGAACATGTCATCACCAGGTTTTAATAATACATATGTAAGCTTCTAACTAGCACATTTTTATTACTAATAGTTTTGCATACTACATGGAAGTTAATTTGGAGAATTTCCAATTTTATTGTTGGCCTCTGACCCAATGGAACTCAGCTACATGCATTTGTTTTGAAAGTAAATTCATAATGATCTAGAATTGTTTTAGATCATTGGGCAGTTTTTGCCTCCAACTCTTGTAATTTACATATTCCTACCTTTAAACAATAGATTCAAAATAAACAATGATAGAAGTAAGCAAGAAATTTTTTTAGCTATATTTTTTATCTGGTATGAATTTTTAAATGAGGTTAGATACAAAAATATTTGCAAATAGCTACACTCAGATTTGAATAGTACCTGGTGAAACACCAAGCTTTAAAACTGTTCCCTGAAGATCTGTGCATAGAAACTGGGGAGAAGGCTGTACAACAACAAAATGTAAAGAAATAGGACATTTACATTAAAAAAACAAAAAGGAAAAGAAAAGTTCTAAGAAGAATGCCAAGAGAAAGAATGAAAAAGGCTAGCCTTGCCTTGCTAGAAGAAATCAAAAGTCAATGTTTGAATTTCAAGCACTAGACACCCATTTTAAAGCAAAGGAGCAAAAATTGCCAATATTTACTATTACTAAACATTACCAATATTTACTATTATTATATTTACTATAAATATTGCCGATATTTACTATCAGTAATTTTCTCAGATTTTTTAATAAAATGAAAAACTTTGGAATTTTTTCATAAACTACAGGAAAAGTAATTTCTGGTAAAGATAATGTCTTAATGGAATTTTTTTTATTATGGAGACATTGAAGAGCATTGCAATTTCTGGAATTTCTTGTTAAATCCAATTTTTATGACTGCAAAATTTATTCTTTTGTTGAAGACTTTCCCTGACTCTTTATATATCTGTTGTTTGTGTGAAAGAAACTTTTCCAAGTTAAAATTATTAAAACATGTTGCTTGTTCTGAAGACAGAGCAACAAATCTGGTTATACAGTCCATTGAATGTGAAGATGTGAAGGTCAAATTTGATGAAACCATTGACACATCATTGACAAATTTCTCGAAGTTAACACTCAAAACCAGAAAATGTAATGTTATTCATTTCTGTTAGAGACCAATATGTAGGTATTTTCCCTCTCTTTCAAAAAAAACAAACAAACAAAAAAACAAAAACCCAAAAACATTAATGCAATTAAAAAGCATTAATGCTTTCTTTTTTCCTTTATTTTACTTAAATATTTAATTTTTTTTATTTTTACCAGCAGGCTTATATCTATGAAGTTAAATAAAATAAAATTTTCTGGCCATTACTATTATTCATTTCTTTTTATGCTATTACTGAAACTCATTTTGTCATATAGAATGGGGGTTGTTTAAAAATAACAACAAAATAATCTGCTCTGGATGTCAGATATGCAAGATATTTGACCACTGCATTGATGATCTTTGAAAATTACTTTTATGCTTAGTTTCTTTATTTTTTTTTACCCTATATTATAAAGACATACTCATGACTTCCTGAAAATTACTGTGCTAGAACCTGGGGGTTGGGCAACATGACTCACCTAGTACTCACAGGTGTCAGACGCTGGGACAGGCAGTTTCTCTTGGGGTGCTTGATTCAATCACCACAACGACCCCATGTGGTAGGTTTTACTATTTTCATTTTACAGATGAGGTTTAGCAGAGTGTTAGGGCTGGGGAAACTTTCCCCTTACTTCTTTAGTTCTCCTGGTTGGTCAAATAATTCAAATGACATACAAAAGACTAACAGAAAATCAAATTTTAATACATGCACATGGGAAATCACTTAAGCATGAAAATTCCAAAGACAGTGAGGCAAACCGAGGTATATATATATACATATATGTCATTTGGACTGAGGCAGGGGAGGTAGGCAATTCAGAGGCAAATGAGCAAAAGTAAACCATTTGGTAAACCAATTCTTGCAGGGCCATCCAGAAACAATAGGACACAAAGGGGAATCTAGGGAACAGATTTTTGCTTAGATCCTTCCTGTCTGCCACCTTTAATTCATATGTGCTACAGTGAATATGCTAGGGTTCCCTTCCTGAACCAGGTTTTCTTTTTAAAATTTGAATCTCTTAAGGCAGGAAAGGGGGAGGTAAAAAACTCTTCCTGAGTTTGTTAGGCTTTAATTGTTTTCCCCTTGAAATAATCTGCATGCCAGGGTAGCATATTCTGGGGAGACTGTCCTGACCCCCGCAGTTTCCTCCTCTGAAAGTTCCCTAGAAGTTTCACACATCAACATATTAGTTGGTGGTTATGGAGAGAAGAAATGAATTAGTAGCCTAGTGGTAAGAGATACCGTGGTAAGAGCTCATAAAGAAAGACTAGAACATAGATGAGCATGAGGATAAATAAACAGAAAATATCAAATTGGAGCACATTTCCTTACACCCCATTAAGCCAGTCTCCTATTCCTGGGAATAAGTCAGTCCAATAAAATGTCTGCTTCATGGATCTGATGAAAAATATTACTCCTTTCTTTTAACAGATTTAAATTAGATACTATGTGTCCCGTTTAGTTTACAAAGAAGCAACATTCCTCACCAATGATTGCACAAGCCCCCCCACACCCCACCCCATGTTGGGCAGTCAGTGTATCTAGGGCACAACGATTTTGGAGAACCACAGAAGCTAAGCTGTTAACTTCTGACAGGAGTATCTTCGAAGTTTGCATAGTGATATTGAACTCTTGTTCCATTACCACGGAGAGATGTAAGGCTGCTTTTTCCAATTTGTACTTTCCAAAGCTTGGGAATAAAACCCTTAATGCTGAAAAGAACTTGGAGTTGGGATGCAATTGCTCCACTAGCACGTTTATGTGGCACAGCTTTATGAACAAAGGAGCCCAAGTTTGTAATTCAGCTGGCATTCAGGATGAAGTGTTGGGTGACAGGATCCAGGTATCCACGTCCACACTATCCTGACCATTTAGGTGGGAACCCTTTATATACTTTGTCGCCACATAAAATGAAAAGAGCAGTGTGGTTCAGAGACAAGGTTAAACGTAGAATCTGTAATTGCCACATTCTGGAGTATTCCCCAGGCTTTGTTATTTATACTGTTAGCATTCATGCACCTCCATTTTTCCTGTGTGCTCCTGTCAATGTACGAGAGCAGAACAGATTGTGAAATAGATGGCATAGGAGGCCAGAAGCAAGTCTGATTTGGGCAGTTGTAAAGCTTAGTTTTGTCACCTAACGAAGTAAGTCCAGGCTTTTGGTCTATCCACATATAGTCTGTGGTATTGAGCAACTTAATCAGGGGGCAGCTGCAATACCCTAAGTTGTATAATCGTGGCTTGTGAGCCGTTTAGAACATTTGGTGATTTGGCTGGGGTGGGGAGGTAGGTGAAAGCTAGGTTTCCTGATTCATGATCTTGGGCAAAGCTGTCTACTTCTCAGTGCTATCTGCTGAGAACTAGCCCTGGAAATCCTTAGTTTAAGGTGACCTGCAGGGACTGCCTCCCAGTTGTCTTGAGAGCGATGGTCTGGGTCTATTCTGACATGGCTTGCATGGATCCAGGAGGACTTTTTTTTTTTTTTTTTGGATGGCAGTGTAGGTGGTTAGCAGAATCTCATAAGGTCCTTCCCACCAAGGCAACAGCACGTGTTTTCTTTTAAAGACCTTGACGTACACCTTGTCTCCTGTACAAAAGGGATGGCAAGACTTGTCAGTTGGTGGAGGCCATACCTCTTTTACCTGTTGGCAATATGCTTCAAGCATACTAGTCAGTCCTTGTATACAGCTAGTCATAGCATCACATGTTCATTTAAGTTTCCATAATGTTTCCGTAATCTAGTAATGGAAGGTTTAGAGATACCAGTAGGCATTGGATGTCCCAATACAACTTCAAAAGGAGTTAATCCATGTCGCCTATTTGGAGCATTCCAAATCTTTGTAAGGGCCAACGGCAAAGCTGCTGGCCATATAAGTCCAGTTTCTTGACAGATGTTTCCTAAAGTCCTTCTTATGTCCAGATTTTTATGTTCCACTTACCCTAATGATTGAAGGTGGTATGGGGTATGAAATTTTAAGGATTACTCCAGAGCTTTTGCAAGCAGGTGGTTTATCTCTGCTATAAAACAAGTTTCCTGGTCTGATCCAATTCATAAAGGAAGGCCAAAATGGGCAATAATCTCAGTTACTGTTTTCTTGACCACAGTTGTGTCATCATGTCTAGTTCAATAGCAGTCCACTCACTAAACGTGCAGAAAATAACCAAATAGTGAGAATAGCCTAAAGATGGGGGCAAGTCTATGAAATCCATTTGGAGTGACGCAAATCAATCAGGACTTCCTGATTGATTTCTTCCAGAAAGTGCGACACCCCTTCCCTACCATGTTCACAGTTACCCCAATTCCTGAATCTCTGTAGAATTCTATTTTTCTTAGTATTTTTATTATGAGATTTTACAAATAGAATTTTTATTAACACAGAAGAGTTGACCAATATCATATACGTCTACGATACTTGCAGATATAGCCCCACCCTCCCGTTTCTTCTTTATCTTTTGATATTACTTATTGGGTGCTGTCATGCAGAAGTTTTTTGATTTTGTAAAATAAAGTCAAAAGTTATGGCTTCTGTGTTTCGTGTTATACTTATAAAAATATTTCCCACTTCAAGAGTTAAAAGATATTGTCCTGTCTTCCCGAACTTCACAGACTCTCACTGTCTTTACACTTTTGGGGAGGATTATCAATTGTAAGACATTATAAGATATCAGGTACTGATAGGTATTCAACATCATTCTTTCTTCCCAGGTCACAATTTAGCTGTTTCAGCCCAGTGCTTTGAACTATTTACCCTCTTTTTGATGATTAGAAATACCACTTTTATTTCAAATTCTCCTTTGAATTAAGGTCCTTTCTAAGCTTCTTTTTCATATATATATATATATATATATATATATATATATATTATCAATTGTAAGATATATATAGTGTGTGTGTGTGTGTGTGTGTGTGTGTGTAAATTCATGCTCCATTATCACACCATTTCAATTATTATCGTAGTTTAATAACAGTTTAACTATCCGAGGTTGCTAATTTAGGGCTTAATAACAGGTTTTGCTGTCCTCCTGCAGCAATCTGGAGAATGTCTCAGGAAATGCTCAGGTAAACAGTCTTGCAGTACTTCTTTCTCTCACATGCTACGTCCAATCAATCAGCAAACCCGATCCATTCTACCTTCAAAACATATTCCGAATCTGTTCAATTCTCTATCACTCCATCCTAGATGAAGCTGTCATCATTTGTCTCATCTGGATTATTGCATGCGCCTCCCAAATGGTTTCCTTACTTCTGTGCTTGGTGTCCCTAGAGTTAGTCTTCAAACAGAAGCCTGGGTTACATGTAAATCAGATGTCAGCCTCCTGCTCAAAAACCCTCCAGCAGTATTGGATTTCAGAGCAAAAGGCAAATATTCACACAGCCCTCTTTCTCCTCTCCTTCACTCAGCCCCAGCCCCAGGGGCTTCCTTGCTATTCTTCAAACAAACACATAAACAAAAGAAAACTTAGCATAATTTACCCCAGGTCTTTATACTTGCTGTTCTGCCACCTAGAAATTGCTTTCCTCAGATAGCTATTTAGGTTGGTGACAGAAAGGGAGAAAGAAGTGAAAATACCAGGGGTGCCAAAAAATGTATACACATGACTTGTGTTACTCTTTTGTTATTGGTATATATTGAGCATTACAATTTTAATACAGTTTTCTCCTTTCTTAAAATGTGTATACATTTTTTTGGCACTCTCTGTATGCTCATGTCATGATTTCTAAATAGTAGTGAGATACTATCTAAACAAATAAACAAGAGTGTATTTCATAATAAAGGTAAAAAAAACCAAAAACACCAAAATACAAACTTCCCAGATTGTCACAAGAAACATACATACCAACACTAAACAAGCATAGTATAGTAAAAATTCTTCTTAAAAAGCTAAAAATAAGAAAGAAATTAAAATATAACAGAACTAAGACTCATCTATTTATATCCACAAATGTAAAAATGCTAAAACATACCTATTTAAAAAAGGATTCTGTGTGAATTATAAAACAAAGAACATTTTACCCATAAAGAGGGCACTAAATTGAAATTACTAAAAAACTTTGAAAATAAAAGGATGAACAAAAATATTCTGGGAAAATACAAATAAAAGAAAGTAGGGGTTGTTATATTAACGTGAGATGAGATTAAATCCTGGAAAATAATTACAAAGATAACACTGTATAAAGGGTGCAATATTTGACCAAATTTGTTGGAATCTGCAGGTGAGGAGGGGAGTGGGCACTGGTAGATAATCTGGAGGCCCCTGTGTTTTCTATGGTCTCGAACCATCATTTAAGTACCCCCTTCACTTTTTAGGCTGCATCCAAGTACTGCCTGCAGTTATTTAACTCACGTTTTTCTTTAAAGTGACTTATTTCCTAACTGAAATGAGTTTACGTAGTATAAAACTTGGTAAATGGGAAAGAGTTCATGCCTCATCTGCAAAAGGCAGCTGTTCCTCAGTTCTGAGAATGCAGTTCCATGTTACCAAATTAGTGAAATGAATCCAGATATCCACCCTATTGCATCAAATCTCCTAATTTTAACGGGACAAACGAAATCTGCCTGCGGCTTTTTTGGCCACGAGTCCACCAGTTTTCAGTCTTGGTGTTAGTAGGTGCTGGGGGCACATAAAAAGAGTCTGTCTCCTTGTCAACTCCCTCCAGTCCTGCCAATGGCTCCTACAACCCAGTGTTCCCGTCTCTCTTCTCCCTCCACCTCCATCACTGATATGCCACTTAGGACTTACCTGGACTGTAAACTCCTTAAGAACAAAAATTATATTTTATTGCACACCCCCTCCCCGGCCTACCAGAGTTTCTGGTACTTAACGGGTACCTGTTCATTCATTCATTCACTCAACAAATGTAAGATAGTAGGGAAACAGAAAAGACTTCACAGCTTAAGTGAAAAGACTTATAGTAAGTGGAATAAGGACTCAAAGGAAAACAGGCGAGTTCTGTGGGCTGCAATGAAGGGGCACCTAATCCTGAGGGAGTAGGGACAGCTTTCCAGAAGAGGCGACATTAAATTGATTCTTTGATTCTTGAAGAAGTTGGATTTATCCAGAAAAAAATAAAAAAAACATAAAAGGTGTGGGGAAGCATTTTGAGAGAGCATCTGGGTATGGGATCTAAGTGAGATTGGAATAGCTGTTTCCTAGTATAGAGTTGGGATCGATGAATGATAGGGCCAAAGGGTAGTCAGGCTTCGTCATAAAGAATTACATTGAATAATTTCATACAACACTAGCACGCTATGCAGCCTAATCACAATTCACATTTTTTCCCAGTGGGTTTCACCCCCACCCCCACATGCTGTAATTTTTTTCTTCTTATTCTTTGACTAGGAAAATTTCCCTTATCATTATGTAATGCCACTTTCTCTGGAAAGATGGTCTCAACTTCCCTAGAACCTTTGAGAATAGAATTTGAATTGATTGAACCACTGTAGTTTGTACACATTTTTACTATAACTCGAATAATTTATTTTACAGTTATTATCATTAGTTTTCCAGCTAGGCTGGAATCATTTTAAAGTCAAGGACTGTTTTCCAGTTCATTTTTGTATCCAAAACAGCTGTAAGATACGTCGTACTTTGAATGAAGAAGTATCTGCATATTAGTGTTTGGGGAGCACAAAAGGAACAAGAAATTGTCGATGACTTCTTGGAGGAAACAGCATTTGAGATGGATGTTCAGAATATTAGACACAAAAAAAGAGTGAGGAAGGGCATATCATGCAAACAGCGTAGCAGGAGCAAAGATATGATTACTTATTAAATCATTTGGATTAAAATGAATGGGGATAAAGAAAATTTAATGGCATTTGCATAGGAAGAAGGTTGTCATGAAATTCTATTTTACACTGAGCTCTTCTTCCATTGCTTTGACCTGTGGTCAAACATTTTTGAGGGAGGGAGGCTATTTGTTTATTTGTGCTAGTACAGTTGCACGACAACCTTGACAGGTCTGTCTTTCTGTATTGTATTTTAACACCCAGTCCATGCAGTCTTTTCCAACTACTGAAACCCAAAGGGCTCCTTGCTCTTTTGTGAATACCTCTGGACTTTCTGCTGGTACATCTCCCAGCACAAATTATAACCCCCAAAGCCATGTTTACTTCTTTTGTAATTGCATACCTTATACTTGGATTTGTGTTTGTCAAGTGACTCTTTGGCTTGCTATTGACACTTGTAAGACATCATATTTTATATATATATATACTGGGGGTGCTAAAAAAATGTATACAAGTGGACACTCTGGTCAATGTTGCTCAAGCAGCAGTTCGCCGTAATCAGAAGTGTCTGGACCCTGATGGTAACCACTTTGAGCACCTCTTGTAATTGCAGAAGTCAATCGTGACTTCTTTTGTTATTGGTATATATTAAGTATTACAATTTTAATAGTTTTTTTCCTTTCTCAAAATGTGTATATATTTTTTCGGCACCCTGCGTGTGTGTGTGTGTGTGTGTGTGTGTATATATATATATATATATTTGACTTTTCATTTTACCCTCCCCCAAAAATATGAAATTCTTACCAAGAAAGAAAAAAATTCTCATTACTCTTTAGAAGATTAGATTAAGGCTAGAGAAATGTGCTTCACTCAGTAAGAATATAATTTTAACTATTTCCTGTCCTGTAAGATGTAGTATTTGAAGGCAATGAGAGATTAGAAATTTTATTTAATATTACAGTGTGGAGTTTCTTGGAGCTCTTACCCTGCAAGTATGCATTTTTCTGTGTGTACTGATAAAAGAACAGTCCGAGGTCTGATTGCTTTGATCTCTTAATACTTACTGTCTGGAGTTTCATTCTGCCCTTAGGGTTTACGTTCTCCTCTTTTTAAATATTTTTCTTAGGACACTTAAAAAAAAAAAACTTAGCTGGTTGAAATTGTTTCCTTGAAATCAAGTAGTACACTCCCATTAGTCAATAGTACTGCAGTTTTTCTAATCTTGATTAAATGTTAATGAGAAACTTATGAAAAAGGGACTTTGCTCCACTGTGCCAATTTCCTTGCCATAGACAGATGTGGCCAGGACTCCCCTGGTGGTTGTCGTAACAAGTACATGGGAATCCCCAGAACTTTGCATTTCCCAATAGACTTTCATTCTATGGAGCAGCTATTAACAGAGGAGGCCAAAGGACAAAAGGGGAAGGTGAAAAATGTAGGAATGTGGGTTACTTCTCACAGTTTAAATTTCCAATCTCATTACCTTTGTGTGGTATATTTATTGCTTCTGTGTTTTTTTCCACTTTCTTCATTTGGGTCTTTAGACAGTGTTGATCAAACAAAGGGTCTAACAATCAAAGCAACCTCATACTCAAACCAACTATAGTAGGTGGACTATAGTTCTTACAAAACTAGTTTCTGATCAAGAAAAAGTTTTCTTTGAATTCAGATGGTCATGGCTATGCAGTAGTAATGATTCCTATAGCATCCCAATATGCTGTTAAACAGCTGCACAATAATGGACAATAATAACTGAGCATATTTACCAGGTGTTGGGTACGGTGTAAAGTGCGTCACGTGCATTTCATCTTCCATGACAGCCCTGTGTCAGTCCCATTATCCTTGTGTTATAGGGGCTCAAATAGGTTAAGTGACCTGACAGTGGAAAAGACAGTCCTTAGCTCTCTGCTTCGTCAGGGTCCCTCCAGGGTGCTCACTGGTGGGCAGTGAATCCTGAGAATGGTTTTGGTATAAACACCCACTTAAACTCTCCTCTTCACACTTACACCATAGTATAGCTTAAATTAACACATCACTATTTGTACTGATATCATAAAACATTTCCATTCAGATCAGGTATTACTTCATTAAGTAATGACAACAATACGTAACACCATTAATTTTACTTCTTAGCCTCTCTGGTGAAGCGATCAAGGTTGAATACAAGATTTTGTAAGTTTTGGCTAAAGCAATGAGGGCCAGCCTCTTGTACCTGGGTTTAATCCTGACTTTGTCCTTCTTTCCCCTGATGAGTCAGGATGACACCTGGATTTCATCTTGCACGTTAAACGTCAGGAAAAAATACTATTAATGCAATCATTCCACAGGGAGGTGCACTGCAGACCTAACAAGTAGTAGACCAGATCAGGGCCATCTCAGAGGAGAGGGCACGGTGGACTGCTCCGAAATGGTCTCTCCATTTAGAAACTTGAAACTTACTTGTCCCCCTTCCCCTTCAAACACACTCATTCTTCAGCTCTTGCTGCCCTGACTTCTGCTTTTGGATTTGGGCCTCCCGTGTTCTTATTATGCTTTTGTACTTATGTCCCTCACCTTATATCTCTAATCATATTAATTAAAAGTAGCCTTAATACTTGTGTCTAACACTAACCTTCCCCCCTACTAAGAGTTGGGGGTTAATAAACTCCATAAGGGCAGGAATTGTTTCAGTCTTGTCACTTCCAGTCTGGCAAAAAGTAGGTGCTCAATAACTATTTGTAGGAATTGTTGTAGAAAGACCTTGTAATTTTAAAAACTGCTCCCCGCCCCCCCCCCCCAATCCCCATGCAGAAAAATAGGGGACCTTATTAGAACATTGTCTTGGTAATGTTAACAAAAAAAGTTCTCCAATGTTCAATCATTTGTCTGTATTATTTATGTAGAAAACTACTCTGAATCTCTTTCTGTACTACTTGTAGCAGGGAACCCAAGCTAGTTTGTGTTATGTATGAGATTCCGTGATATATGTTTAAATTCATTATCTTTAACCCTCTCAGGGTAGGTATAATCCCCTTTACATGTCTCAAAAACTAATAAAAGGGGCTGTATTAGTCAGAGCTCTCCAGAGTAATAGTAGTAGTAGTAGTAGTAGTAGTAGTAGTAGTAGTAGTGTGTGGGGAGAGAGAGAGAGAGAGAGAGAGAGAGAGAGAGAGAGAGAGAGAGAGAGAGAAGTATGTAGGAGGAGATTTGTTACAAGAAGTTGGCTCATGAGATTATGGAGGCTAACAAGTCAGCAAGCTGGAGACCCAAGAGATCTGATGGTATGGTTCTAGTCTGAAGACTGGCAGGCTTGATACCTAAGAAGAGTGCATGTTTCAGTTCAAAAGCACTCATGTAGGAAGAAATCTCTCTTCCTCGGGGCGGCGGGATGGCTCAGTTGGTTAGAGCTTGAGCTCTCAACAACAAGGTTGCCAGCTCAATTCCCACATGAGTCAGTGAGCTGCGCCCTCCACAACTAGATTGAAGACAATGAACTGCCCGAGTGGCAGCCGATGGCTTAGTTGGTTAGAGCACGAGCTCTTAACAAGGTTGCCGGTTCAATTCCCGAATGGGATGGGGCTGCGCCCCCTGCAACTAAAGATCGAAAATGGAGACTGGACTTGGAGCTGAGCTGCGCCCTCCACAACTAGATTGAAGGACAACGACTTGGAGATGATGGACCCTGGAAAAACATACTGTTCCCCAGTATTCCCCAATTAAAAAATAAATAACAAAAGAAAGCTCTCAAAAAATGTAAAACAATGCCACTCTTCTCACTAAACATTAAAAAAAAACTACTCTCCTCCTCTGGGGAAGGTCGCATTTTATCTAGGCCATCAACTGATTGGATAAGGCCCATCCACATTAGGGAAGACAATCTGCTTTACTTAGTCCATTGATTTAAATATTAATTTCATTCAAAAACACCCTCACAGATACACCTAGAATAATGTATGACCAAATATCTAGGCATTCAAGTTGACATAAAATTAACCATCACAGAGGCCCATAGAAAATTATTTCTTCACGGTCTCCACTAATTAATTGGCAGAGCAGGAATTTGAACTGAAGTGTGATTTACCATGTTTCCCCGAAAATAAGACCTAGCCGGACAATCAGCTCTAATGCATCCTTTGGAGCAAAAATTAATATAAGACCCAGTATTACATATTATATTATATATTATATAAGACCTGGTCTTATATAATACATAATGTAATATAATATATAATACTGGGTCTTATATTAATTTTTGCTCCAAAAGACACATTAGAGCTGATTGTCCGGCTAGGTCTTATTTTTGGGGAAACACGGTAGAAGCCCATGATTGTTGTACCAGTCCCCCGCTGCCTCCCAAGAGGTAATAAATGTAATTAGTGAGCCTTCCAGGTTGACCAACACCAGAAGCTTTGATCTTTTTCATAGTGGCTCCCTTCTCTCAAAGCAATGTCCACAGATTTTAAATATCCCAAGTACCACATTTCTTCCCTAATTATGATGTATCATGCGCATACTGGCATAAAACAAGCTGATGTGGATAGCAGTAGTATTTGTTGGTTGGTTTTTATACTAGAAGTTTAGGCACCGAAGTATTAATTAGATTAAATTATAGCCAATCTTGTCAAGATAACTATACAGTAATTTTAGTAATTTTGAACATAGGCATGTTCAAAAGTCTATAATACTGGATGTAGAGGAACAAACTTGACAAAAAGATAATCAGGGTCTGGGGGCAGAACAAGACAGAAATACTTTTTGGCAATTACTTTCGTATTCTCTTAAAATTACATTCAAATCTCTTTATTAATTAAAGCAAATATTTATTGAGTACCTGCTATATACTTGTAACTGTTCTGGGTACTGAGTATATTGTAATGATCCAAATTTGAAACATTTTCTTTCTTAGGGGTTAAAGTGAGTCCCTCTTACCAATGACTTGGCAAACCAGATGACAAAAGCATAAGGGAGTCACAGGACTGTAAACTGTAAGCTGCTTCAAGTGACCGGACTTTTGGAAGTACAAAGGTACTTCAGATCAGGGACTGAACCTGAACATGCATTCACAGCACGGCATTGTTAAACTAAGAACTGTCATTTATGGCTTAATGATTGCATTATCATAGACTCTACACTAGGTGGCATCCAGGGTCAGGATGGAAGTAATAACTACCCAATGTTATTTTAGCTTCTGTGCTAGAAGCGACTCTTCCCGGTGGATTCTACATAGTATTAAAAAAGTAAGGGATGAGGTTGCTTTAAGTGATCAAAATGCTCTTTGTTGGAATGGATGCAGTGGTAAAGAGATAAGAAGAATGTTCACGTGATAGCTCCAGAGCTGACTGCAAGTTGGAAAGATGAAAGCTGAGAAATTTTGTGTCTGATTATAATGGTTATTGAGGTGAATGCATAGCCTTATTGTCTAGAATGAGAAGAGAGAGCCAGTGTTAAGAAAGTTTAGGATAAAGAAAAAGAACTGCTCTGCAGATGGAGTACGTAAATGGAACGCTACCTTTCATAATTGGGAGACTGTGAAATAAATTTAACACATTTAGCTAAGTTTAATGGATGATATAGCCATAAGAGACATCATTTCTCATATCTATCTTCTAAATGGAGTTAGATGAGCCACTGCCTAAGTCAATAATGACAATGTTGGTAGGCAGTATTGCCAGCAAAAAGATAATTTATCCTATCATAATGAGTTATGCAGGCAGGTGGGCAATGTTCAAAATTATTTGAAACGTAAACTAAAGCTGGGAATCTATACAACTTAGTATACTTACAATGAACACAACTTTTGAAATAGCATTTGAAGATCCAGGTCTTGACAGAGATTGACTTTGCTTATCTGTGGCAGGTTGGAACAGCAAGAAAGAAATAGACTATCCTCAGAAGTACAGGTATGACTGAAAGTGAAGAATATCGTTTACACAATGCCTACCTGACAACATTCTCAGCTTGGCAGTCTTTTGTTTCATGTTTGAGATGGAACTGCCTTTTCTGTTGTCCACAGACTTAAGAGGTAACACCATATCCATATGCCTAATTTATAATCTTAATCTATTCAGTGATTTACTGATTAAAATCTTATTGCCAGTCTTTCCCCTTTGGCAGGATTCCTGGCCACTTCAGTTAATATATACAAACTTTTTAATGAAATACTTCTTCACTCAAATCCAGAAAAGAAAGACTTTTCACAGAAAGTAGATGCTCAGTTAACAACCATCCTTTGCAAATTTCCAGGTTGAGTATTTTACTCAATCCTTTGAAGTTATATGTTGTGAAGGGATGAGAATGGATTGGCATTATCCTTAGTTTGAATCCATGATGGTAAATTGAAGTAGAAACCATTTTAATATTAATAGCTTTGTATAAAGGCTCAATGAATTGTGCTAATATGAAAAATTTCAAATATAAAAACTAAACATCAAAATCAATAAAACTATGCTGTTTTAATACCTAATAAACTTGTAAGTCTGAGACCTTTATATAGGACCTTGCTTTCAGATTTAGTTTCCAGACTTTCAGATTTAATGGAGTAGTTTAAAAAAAAAAAGTGGGGGGCATGGGTGTCTCAGTTGGTTAGAGCATGAGCTCTGTGCAACAGGGTTGCCGGTTCAACTCCCACATGGGCCAGCAGGCTGGCTTGACTCCAGCAAGGGATGGTGGGCTGCACCCCCTGCAACTAAGACTGAACACTGCACCTTGAGCTGAGCTGCCGCTGAGATGGATGCTGCCGCTGATGGCTCAGTTGGTTGAAGTGTGTGCTCTCAACCACAAGGTTGCCGGTTCGACTCCTGCAAGGGATGGTCGGCTGCGCCCACTGCAACTAAGATCGAACAATGGCAATTGGACTTGGAGCTAAGCTGCGCCTTCCATAACTAAGACTGAAAGGACAACAACTTGACTTGGAGCTGATGGGTCCTGGGAAAAACACACTGTTCCCAATAAAGTCCTGCTCCTCTTCCCCAATTAAAAAAAAGAAAAAAAAATTATATATATACATATATATGTGTATATATATATATATATTATATATATATAAAGTGGGGACCAATATAGGACTGCCAACTTTTCATTTTGCCAAGATATTTAAAGCAACTAACAAATACTATCATCAACATTTCATAAAAGGATACTTCAATACCGCAAAAGTTGAAATAATCTTATAAAAATTAAATTTGAATTGATAACCTATCAGCCTTTTCCTTTTATTTTCCTTTATGGATGCTGAAAATTTAGTTTTGGCCTAGAATTCGGGAACAAATGCTTAAAATGCAATTTAGTCCAACTACTTTGATTAAAAGGCTGAGAGGTGAGTGCCTTTGCCTAAAATCAGTTAGTGTTAAAATCAGGGAGAGAGAGCATATCTTCTGACAACTAATAGAGTAATACACCCTCCCAGATACCCAAGCACTAAACATGTTGCTACCGTGTTTCCCTGAAAATAAGACCTAGCTGGACAATCAGCTCTAATGGATCTTTTGGAACAAAAATTAATATAAGACCAGGTCAAGACATAAGACCCAGTTTTATATTAATTTTTGTTCTAAAAGAAGAATTAGAGTTGATTGTCCGGCTAGGTCTTATTTTCAGGGAAACAGGGTAGTTAGGAACCTTAATTGATGTTTATGTTAAAACCAAGGTCTGGGTGGCTGGATGGCTCAGTTGGTTAGAGCGAGAGCTCCCAACAGTAAGATTGCCGATTCAATTCTGCGTGGGATGGTGGGCTATGGCACCCCCCCCCCAAATCGACTGAAAATGGCGACTGGACTTGGAGCTGAGCTGCGCCCTCCACAACTAGATTGAAGGACAACTATTTGGAGCTGATGGGCCCTGGAGAAACACACTGTTCCCCAATATTTCTCAAAAAATTTATTAAAAAAACCAACCCAAGATCCTTCAAAAATTAATGCAAAATCAAATAAATCAACCTACTTTGCGTCAAAAGCCTTGGCATACGTGACTGTACCTGTTATAATGTCAAAGAAAATAATACCAAACCATAAATTATGTAATTTATGTAAAAAATGATATAATCTAAACTGTGAACCTTTAATTCTTCAGAATGTTTCATTCTCAATTACAAAATCTATAGAAGATGCCTAATAAATGTCTGTTGCATGAATGGGTGAATGTCACTCTAAATTACTGCAAAACAAGTTTCTTCATAACATTAGAAACTTCTCAACCTAGCACAAAATCTTATTTAAAAAATCACTGGAACATAAATGATACAGAGGGAAAAAAAGATTGTGGTGGTGTGGGGGAACTCCACTTGCTTGATTTCTCAATAAAATAAAAAAGCAATTATAAGCTTTGGGGTACTTAAATGAAAACAGTAATTGAACACACTGACTTCTATGTGAAAACAGCTCACATTAACTTAACCACACCCACTTTACTTTTTAGGTTAAATAACATAAAAAGGTTTTAATAGCCAAAGAAATTCTAGTTCAAGAACACATAATAAAATTTTAACATGACCCTTAAAAAGGAATTTACCTAATTATTTTGGACTATTGAAATGCTATGGTAGATCTGCATGTCACAGTAAGGTGATCCTTTTCAATTTCACCATAAACACATACACCCACATAATCCTATACCTCTGAAAAATAGTTTTGAGAATTGGCACTAGGTTTTATCCCCCCTCCACTAATTATAAAAATGCATGACAAAATTTGAAATTCAAAATTAAGAAAAGTTTGGTCTGTTAAAAGAATGTCCCTTTATCAGAAACTTTGGGAGTTCATGGAGTTTTCTTTGAAATAAGAACCTTTTTAAAGCATGATGTTCTCTTTTGCTGATCCATTTATACTTACTTTAAAAAGGAGGGAAGGACATGGAAAAAAATTCACCCTAAGAATATGATAGAATCAAGGTTTGTAATTTTAGATTTTGTGCTGAAAATGTGCCTTACGGACACGTCCAAGTAAGTCACGTGGGCTACTTAAAACCAGCATGCCAAATCTGGGTTCAACTTTATCAAACATAATACACAAAACTGTTTATTTAAAAAGTATCAGTGATCATATAATATAGAAATGGTGATATTTGGTTTCATTGATTCCTATTGTGACTTCCAAGGTAATTCTGGATTTTATCAACTAGAAGCTCGTAATTGACTACTGTTGGCATTCAAGTATACTAAAAGAAATGATAAGAATGCTTACCTGTTGCTTTTGTGAATTTTAAATTATGTTTGCCTATGTTACATATGTATTTTGTCATGGTTTTTCCTTTTAACCCATAAAATTCAAAAACATGTCTTTAAAAACAACTACTTGATTTGAAGCTGATGGGTCCTGGAAAAACACACTTAAATAAAAGTTTTAAAAAAAATGTTAACTACTCCTGTCTTAATTCTTTTATTGCCCGTACTTATTTACAGTTTTCACATTTCTTTTCTGAATCAGTAATGAATGGAATGTTTCTGATCTGAGTCTTTGAAGAATATGACATAAACAAACATGTGTCTTCAAATTTCTGCTTTGAAGAAAAAGATCATACAAATTTAAAAGAGGATGTAACTCTTATTTTTCTCTCCAAAAGAGTTTTACTAGAATAACTCATGTTCCTAATTATCAAGAGTGGGAAATAAAAATGTTCTCATACCTTTGATCTCGTCTTGTGACTACTATTTGTGTCACGGATGTGTGTGGCTTTGCGTTCGAGAGACTCGACACTGTGTTCCCATTCCTTCAGTGTCCCCAGTTTGAGTGCCTGCCACTCCTTGGGCTAGAATTCTGGAACACTGTATTTTAAGACATCCTTTATGACTACTTTAAATCTATTATCACTGTGATCTAAATTTCCACTATTGGTTACTTTAATGGATCAATTAAATATCTACGAAGATAGAATGCAAAGACGTTACCGCCCCTTTATTATTGCCCTGGCCCACTTAAAAATAGGCAGAATAACATTCAAAATTCATAGATTGAAAACTGAGAAAACACAGAAGCCATATTTTCTCATTGTCATTACCACTGTCAAGAAGAAAATCAAGGTCATAAGATTTTCCTAGATTGTATTAAGAGATTAATGTAGCTTAATCACACCCATTTCTCTTTCTAGGTCAACTAAGCAATAAAAGTTGATAATTTTTCTTGAAAGTTACAAGTACAATCTGCATATACGTGATTTTAAGAATAATTTAATACGTTAACTTCAACATACAACTATATTCATAAAGTAATTATATTGAATGTAAAGAAATGGATCCTTACAAGACCAAAATAACCCACAGGCCATGAAGTTGGTTTCATGTTTTCCTTTTTTTTTTTGTTTAAACAAATGGTTCAACTTTGGCAAATGCCATAAATACGAAAACTGCAGTTTGCAATATATCACATCTAGAACCCAGAGAAGGTGAATTAGATAGAAGTGGTAGTCATTCTAATTAAACAACCAGGTAACATCATGACAAGTTGGTTTGCAGCATTAAAACTGTCCATTTAAGTTTCTTTTCTCTTAATGATCAGAGGTCCCACGTTGTCTCCAGTTTCTTCGTTGTGTTTTGTGTGAGCTCCATCACAGAACGGGAACTAGGAAGAGAAAAAGAGAATGTGAAATGTCCAATCGCAAAATCAGTATTACGTTTAGCAGAGTGCAGGTGAAGTTCAATTCACATATGTAATTCTTAATATAAAATTGCATTTCCATTTGTCACATTTGATTATGGATGTTGAAAACCTTTACCGTGTTTATGCACTAGTTACATTTCCTTTCTATTGAAACAGTCCACTGTCTATTTATTTGTAAGCTAATATGTTTAAAATAAATTTGTACATTATCCCGCTGTTGATCATCTTTGTAGCAATTTTTCCCCCAAACCTTTTTATTTTGCTTATTTTTTCATACCCTTAATTTTTCCACTTTCATACAAATAGGCCAACATTTCCCTTCTTAACATCTTTCATGGAGACCTATTCCTAGAAATGTGGTAGATTTCCATTCCTCTTCATGATTTCACATTTTAGATATAATTGACATTGTGGTGTCCAGTGGGGGTAAAGGGACAAAACTAAAATTTTAGCAGTGATTCCCAGAGTGTTCTCCAAAGAAGTGCAGCAATATATTCTGATATGGTTTCATTCTGTGTTTAAAAAACATACATAGCTGTTTTGAGTCACAACATACATTATTATTTTAAAAAGGTCCTACTATAAAAAACATTATTTTAACCTTAAACCTTCCAAGCTGACTGGACTATGGACACCTTTAACATTAATATCCATTATCACGGTGTTCTATAGAGCACACTTTGCAAAATGCTATTCTAGATCTTGTTACTTCAATATTATCAAAGGCTGTTGCTTTTTAAATTGTTACACCTTTCTTCATAATTTTATCAAAATAAATTCTACATATAAAAATACCTCTTTGTAAGTTCTACAAGTATGTTATCATATTCATCAGCCTACGCCACCGAGATAATAACTGTTTAAAATATGCCTAAAATTGGGCTAGTTTTCCTCCATATTCTTCTTCTTTATTAAATCTTTACTATTTATTCTTTATCTAACTTTATTAAACTTTACCTATTTATTCTTTCAGATAAACATGAGAATTTTTTTGCCAAGTCCCATTTTATTTCTCTTATAGTTTTCAACCTCAGGTCTCAAAAATATTCTGACAGGATTATTTCTGTGTTGTATGTTATACGGTTGTTATAATTAGGTATATTTTCATACCCAACCCCCTCCCTCCATCTACATCATTGGTTTTTGCAAGTATATCCTTCCTACTGTTAAATGATAAAAATAAGAATTCAATAATGTTTTAGGTGTCTCCTCAGGATTTTACACTTCGAAGTTCCAATTATCAGTACATTATTTTGTTTCCTTCTATATTTACAGCTTTTATTTCTATTTCATGTCAAACGATGATAGCTAGCATCTTTGTTATATTTTTTATATCTGGAATGTACCCACACTCTAGAATTTAGTTTCATGTTTAGTATAAGGGACAATGTTGCATTTGAGGAGCCTATTTAGAAGAGTAAAGTAACAAGAGTCTTGGCCTTAACAGTAAAATCGCTTTATTACTTTACAGTGAAGTATATAATTCAGATACTTGGAACTAGTCGATAATAGTATATAAGACTAAATAAAATAATATTAGGTTAATGTTTGAGAAATTCAATTTTAATTTTACTATCTGTATATATTCTAAGAGGCAGTAAATTAGTTAAAAATTACAGAAAAACTGAAGGTATCAGCTTATCTTATATTTCTGAGTATAAATTCTATCTTGGGATAGATGGCAGTACAAATGCAATGTATATAAAACTTACGTATTTCTTCTTTTTTAGGTCAGTAAGATGTGATGTTCAGTTTATTCATATTAAAAATAAATCCTTGCAGCAAAAATATGAACCGAAGCTTTCAGGGATTTTTTTTTTTTTTGGCAAAAAATAATTAAACTAAAACATATCCTACAGCAAAGTACAGCATTTCAAAGTGACATATGTTTAATAAACAAACAGATGATTTTACAGTGAGAATAAAAGTTTACATTGTAAAAGGCTCCATTTTTATAAATAGCTCACACAAAACATGTCACTGTAAAGTTTTATGCACACAGGTTATAAACAATATTTCTGGAAAATGAAATCTCTGTAAATTACAAAACCTCAAATATAACTTACTGATGTAGCATGTTTAACTTTTATTTCTTTTTAAATCTCATGTTAAAAATACTAGAAAGCTACCACTTTCTTCTTTTCCTCTATATATAGAATGAATAACAGAGAGAAATCTATACAGAAATAAAGAAAATCATAAAAGATTAAGAAAGCCATACATCAAAAATGAGCATATACTTTTTAAAATCTGGTTCTGCCTAAAAATTGAAATTTACATGTTTCATCATGTTTTTAAAAGTAAACAAGTAAAAAACAAACATTTCTTTAAAAAGTGGTGAGCAGTAGATCCTGGCTATTTGCTAACAGACTTTCATGCTTTCAAAGTATATAAACTTTTATGCCTTTAAAATGTAAACTAGATATTAAAAATCATTTGTTCAGAGACACAGATATCTTTTAAAAGTACTTTCTATTATCACTTAACCATAGGAATTATTGACTTAAATCGGAATCATACCCCAAACTTCATGTGAAGATTAAGTATTCTCATTATATTTATGAATTAGGAATTTCTCACTTTAAGTTATGAAACGACTAAATATTTTATTTTCGACTAAAAGCCAGAATGAGTTATTTCAAGATAAGATTAAAAATTTCTTAGAAATACTTTGTACATGTCAATGAAATATATTTATTGAAATTACTTCATGATTCTTAACACAGTATAAATGAATGAATGGTAATTACTTGGCACTAAAATTCAAATAGTAAATTACATAACGTTTTTCAGAAAGTGTCTTATTTATTTTTAATCTTTATATGCAGGAGAAAGAAAATAAGTGAAAGATACATGCTTTCTAACATAATCTACAGAGGATGCCAAAAAATGTATACACAGTTTAAGAAAGGAAAAAAATTAAAATTACGCTGATGGTAACCCCTTTGAGCACCTCTTGTAATTGCAGAGGTCAAATGTAACTTGTATTCATCTTTTGTTATCGGTATACATTATTACAACTTTAATACAGTTTTTGCCTTTCATAAAATGTGTATACATTTTTTTGGCACCCTTTGTAGTTAGTATAGTTTTTGTATTAAATAATGTAATGAAAACATAAAAATGTTATTAACCCTCTTTCACTTAAAAAAATTGAAATTTGTTAAATTTGTCAAGCCACGAGCTGAAATTAGAAAACAAGGGGCATATTTAATTCAGGTCATGTAGTACTGATACTTAAAACTAAAAACTAAAACAAGGGGCAGGTGGCTCAGGCGGTTGGAGCTACGTGCTCCTAACTCCGAAGGCTGCCGGTTCGATTCCCACATGGACCAGTGGGCTCTCAATCACAAGGTTGCCAGTTCAACTCCTTGAGTCCCCGCAAGGGATGGTGGGCTGCACCCCCTGCAACTAGCAACAGCAACTGGACCTGGAGCTGAGCTGCGCCCTCCACAACTAAGACTGAAAGGACAACAACTTGACTTGGAAAAAAGGCCTGGAAGTACACACTGTTCCCCAATAAAGTCCTGTTACCCTTCCCAAATAAAATTAAAAAAAAAAAAAAAAAAGTAATTGAGTTTAAAAAAAAGAAAAAAAACTAAAACAATGAAATAATTGATGAAAAAAAGTTTAGCTTAGAGTTGAGTATAAAATTTGTTCTAAGATGCCAATCTTTGTTTATTAACACATCCTGGAGAAAAGTTTGTGAATTGAATTGGCTGAATTTACTGTATGTATAAAAAATATCCTATTACGTTTGTTAACCCAATTAAAAAACTATGAATCTCAAATATTTTTAAAACTAGGGAAGAAAGGATTATGGAGAAAAGATCGGAATAAATGTTTAGGAGGGAAAAAAATCACCAGGATCCTTGTTCCACTTGGAAAACTAGCAACATTGTCAGGGTCTTCATAAAAAACACAAGGTCTGTTTCTTTTTAATGGCCCCATATCTCAAGTTATGATGTTTCTGTATTCAAGGGAGAAATAAATACAAGCTCCTTATTGACTTAATATCTTCTATCTACAACAACTGAAAAACATTTTTTATCTTTCTTCTCCAAACTTTGTATTTTTAATGAGAGTTTGGATTGTATTTCCCAAGGAAGTTGCTTGGGGCCATTCTGGCTCATTACCATAAACAGCTCTGAGACACATGATTGCTTTGGTTGAGAAAGAAAAAAGCCATGAGATCTCTGAGACTTCCTGAGGGGATATGGCATTTTATACCATTCTTACGTACTTAACTTTAGCAACATGTAAGAAGATAGCAGATACAATAGGAAAACATACAAGCAGAAATTAAGATTTTACAACTGTCCTTATGTGGATGGATTGATCAACATGCAGAGTATTGTTTCTCTGAAAAAATGGACTTGGTGCAACCCACTCCCAAACCATTAATAGGATGGAGACTTTCTATAACACACACACACACACACACACACACACACACACACACCATTAACAAAAAAAACGGACTCCATTTCTGAAGTTGTAAATGAAAGAAAATAATTCTATATAGTATGTCCAGTTGCATTTCATTGCAATTTTAGCTGAGCTCCTGATGTTAGCTGGCATGCCTTTCCTCTATTTCTTGTTTATTTCTTAGTCTGCATTCTTCTGGAGTCCTTGTTCAAATTCTCTCCTGCCTCCTAGATAGCTACCACACAACTCAGCAAATGATGTAACACCTCACTTAAGTGGGAGTCGGGTGGGGTGGGAATCTAGGAAGACTATGTTGCATACTCTTCCCTCTTAAAGCAGCAATGTTCCCTCATCTTTTTGTTTCCAAAGTAAGACTCTCTTTCTTCCTTTTATGGCTGTTTCACATCTGTGCTCTTAGCCTCATTTCCTTCCACCCTCTTTCAAGATACCCGTCTCAAATAGTACCTTTCCCTGTAGTCACTTTAATCATTTCCTCTCTATTGGCTCTTTTCCTTCTCACTTCACATGTGGATACTTTGAAATACAGAGGATGCCAAAAAATGTATACATATTTTAAGAAAGGAAAACTGTATTAAAATTGTAATAATATCTACTGATAACAAAAGATGAAGACAAGTCCATTTGACTTCTGCAATTACAAGAGGTGCTCAAAGTGGTTACCATCAGTGTCCAGACACTTCTGATTACCGCGAACTACTGCTTGAGCAACGTGGACCAAAGTGTCCACTTGTGTACAATTGTTTGGCACCTTTGGTATTATGAAACAGGCAAGTTTCTGAAACAGCAGAGGACTTACCAATGCTGGGAGGAAGGCAGAAGGAATGAGATGTGTTAAAAATGTAATTTCTGCACCTTACTAAGAGATCTGGTTCATTAGGTCTGAGAAAATTGCTCTTTAAATGCACACAACAAACTAGTGACTGTACTGAGATGAGAAAGTCAGAGGGAGTCAGGGACGGGACCGCGGTGGAGGACATCAAGGCCAAAGAAACAGTTTCAAAGTAGCTGACAGGAAAATGTGGAGAAGGGAACTGGGCGGGAGGGGCTACCACATCAAACTGCAGAGTCAGCCAAGGCACCAGCCCAGGTACCGGGCAGCCGATGAGCTTCTGGTAAACAACTTAAAGATTGCAGACTCAAGGACACATAGTCCCCGGTGCTGCTTAGCCTATGGGGCATTCCATTTTCGGATCCCCCCTCTCTCTGGAGAGCTTTTCTCTTGCGTTTTACAACAAAATTGTGTGCTGCTTAAATTTGCCTCAGATCCGCGTTTCCATTGCTCGGCGACTGCGAGATCACGATCCAGGAAACACCCCAGGTTACCTATATCACTGGGGGGCTTACCCAGGAGATAAGCAGAGGTAAGTATTATCCTTGCCTTTCTACTTGCCCACGTACGGGCCGTCATCATTTTTGTCCTTTTCTCCTATCACACAAAAATTGGGCCTCCGTCGGCGATTTAAAGGCAATAGTAGCACGGCTGCCAATCGCTAAGACTCGGAGAACAGGCCTTCCGCGATCCAAGGCAGCTGATCCCCCGTTTGCATCGGGAATGCTGGCCGCCTGCCGCTAGGCTTCTCTTTCTCTGCACCGAGGGGAATGTCCTCGGCGTGCGACCGGCGAACGGACCTAGGATGACAACTGCATGACCCTGGCCCTAGCGCCACTACGGTGGATCCTAAAGGTCTCCGCGGTCCCACGCCAGTCCGACCGCCCGAATGGGTGCCTGGGACCGCCCCCTCCCATACTGTCGCTCTCTTTGCAGCCTCTCCTATTATTGACGTTTTGTAAGACGTTGGCCCTTTCCCGTTAGACCTCCTCACCCATCTGACACATTATTCCCCGTGACATCTAAGTTAAGAAAATGGACCTTTGCCTCTACCACACTTTCTTAGTCACCGGGACGTTTTTTCTTCAAACACCTCGTGGAATTCCTCCTCGAGTCCCACTGGGATCTCCTCTGGGCCCTCAGCCTGGTGTTGCCCTGAGGTTCCCACCCAGCATCTCTGTTGTTTCTGCTCCCTGGCCCACTCTTGCTGCTTCAGTAGCTCTTGCCTGGCAGCCGATATTCACTTGGGCCTCCCTCCATGGGGGCCCGAATATCTCGCCACCTTTCTCTTACCTGTTTTTGCCACCCCTCTGGCAGAGTCACCAAAGTTACCTCCCATATACTCGATTCCCTCTATGTTAAGGAATCCTCTTTCTTTGAGGCCTTTTGGGGCTTTCACAACATTTTTCTTAGCTCCTATCAGGACTGGGATTCCTTAGAGCTCCTTTCCCTTAGAGACGTCCCCTCCCTCCAGGTCTGAGCCATTTATACCCTCATCTCTGTTCTCTTCAAATGGAGTGGCTTTTACATCGCCTGGCCATCAATTTCTAGGATGCCCAGAGCCGGGGCCTCCATCCATCCACCCTAAGACAGCCCATCGTCAGCCATGCATTTTATAGGTCTCCTATCATAGGGGTAAGCAAGCATTCGTGTGGGGTCTGGGTCAGGCAGCCCAGGTGAGCATGACTAATCCTGGCAACCTGCGACCTCTCACAGACTGTCCCCAGAGACTGGGGGCAACAAGGAGACCACCCCGACCATGCCTCCTCTGTGGAGGAGACCACTAGAAATCGGAATGTCCTCGGAGGCCTCAACCCTGGGGGCCAGCCGCGTCCAGCCAGGCCCCACACGAGACTGAGGGGGTCCCGGGCTCTTAATAATGGCTCCCATGTTCCAGTTCCCCATAGGGACCCCTGAGCCCTAGATACCTAGGGTACTCCTAGAAATAGAGGGCAAGCCTGTTAACTTCCTCCCTGAAGATACAGGAGCTACTCTCTATATCCTCCTCTCTAACCCTCTCTTTCAAATTGCCGTGTTACCATCTGTGGGGTAACAGGAAAGCCAGTCACCAAATATTTCTCACAACCCCTACGGTGTTTGTAGGGTGTTTTCTCATTCCTTCTTGGGCATGCTGGAAAGTCCTACTCCACTGCTGGGAAGAGATCTCATGACAAAACTAGGGACCACAGTCCTCCAGACCCCTGGACAAATCCCCAGCTGTCTCCCAGGAATAGAAGCAGACATTGACCCTGAAGTTTGGGATGCGCCTGGAATAGTTGGCCACGCCCTAACTGCTACGCCAATCCGTATCCATCTCAAGGATCCCTATATATTCCCTTGTCGAAGGCAGTATGCTTTAAAACCCGAGACACAACAAGGATTAATCCCAATTATCAACAACCTTAAGAAAACAGGGCTACTCAGGACGTGTAACAGACTTTACAACACCCCCATACTGGGGATCCGAAAACCCAGTGGAGACTGACGATTGATGCAGGACCTCCGGGCCATATACCCTATAGTTCCAAACCCTTACACACTTTTAGCCCAAATACCTAAAGAAACCAAATGGTTTACTGCCTTAGACTTGAAAGATGCCTTCTTCTACATATCCTTAGACCCTGATTCACAATACCTTTTTGCCTTTGAGGACCCCAAAAACCAGACCTCGCAGCTCACTGGGATGGTCTTTCCCCAGGGGTTTAGAGACAACCCACATTTATTTGAACAGACCCTCTCGAAGGACCTGTCCGAATTGTCCTCTGACCAGTGCACCCTGTTACAATATGTAGAATAGATGGTCTCTTGTTGTGCGCTCCCTCTGAGAACCTTATAAGTCAAGGAACAACTGCCCTCCTAAATTTCCTGGCTATAAGGCGTTACAAAATTTCTAAAGCCAAAGTCCAGATGTGCCAGACCACAGTCAAATATTTCGGCTTAACACTTTGGGAGGGACAGAGAGCCCTAGAGCCAGAAAGGGTCCAACCCATTTTCACGTATTCCCCTCCCCAGGACTCTCAGGCAACCTACGGGTTTTCCGGGCATTAGGATATTGCCGTCTATGGATTCCTAGCTATGGAGAGATAGCCAGACCTCTGTACCAAATAATGAAAGACACACAAGAAGCCAAGTCGCACCTGGTGCTCGGGAATCCTGAGGGAAAGCAGGCCTTTAACCTCTTGCAACAGGCTTTACTAACTGCCCCAGCTTTGAGCCTTCCGACCAGGTGGCCCTACGACTCACATATCACAGAGAGGAAAGGAATGGCACTGGTGGTCTTGACCCAACAAAAAGGGCCGGCCCAACAACCGATAGGGTATTTAAGCAAGGAGCTGGACTTAGTAGCTCGTGGGTGGCCGGCCTGCCTGCCTCCGGATGTTTGCAGCAACTGCCCTCCAATACCAGAGGCCCTGAAACTCACCCTGGGGCAAGACCTCACAGTACACACCCCACACCACATTCAGGGATTACTAAACACTGAAAATAGCCACTGGCTCACAGATGTTCATCTCCTAAAATACCAGGCCCTGCTGCTAGAAGGCCTGAGAACACAGATCAGGACATGCTCTACCTTAAACCCTGCCACCTTCCTCCCTGAGGATGACACGGGACTGACACATGACTCTCAACAGGTGTTAGCACAGACCTATGCGGCCAGGTGGGACTTACAAGATATGCCCCTAGACAACCCAGAGTGGATGCTCTTCACTGATGGGAGCTCTTTTATAGAAAACGGGACCGCCAAGCTGACTATGCCGTAGTCACTTTGCATGCGACCGTAGAAGGAAAGGCCCTGCCCCCTGGGACTAGCACTCAGCTAGCTGAACTTACTGCCCTCATCCAAGCCTTGGAACTGAGCAAAGACAAAAGGGCTAATATATTTACTGACTCAAAATATGCCTTCTTAGTTTTACATCCGCATAAAACCATATGGAAAGAAAGAAATTTCTTAACAGTCACTGGGTCTCCCATCAAATATCATCAGGAGATCAATCAGTTACTCCAATCAGTACACCTCTCCCTCCAAAAATAGCAGTCATACATTGCAAGAGACACCAAAAGGGAAACGAGGTTTCTGAAGGTAACCATCTAGCAGATCAGGCAGCCAACAACGCCGCTAAACTAGCTCCCACAATAGCTCCCCTAGTCTGGGATGGGTTGGCAACACATAGCAGGCCCCCGTACACACAGGAAGAACAACAGTGGACAAAGGAGATGGGCTACACTTATATGCCTATAAGATGGCTACAAAGTGAAGATGGCCGACTGCACCTCCCAGAAGCGAATCAGTGGAAGGTCCTCAAAACCCTACACCAGGCTTCCATTTTGGGGGGGACATAAACCCTACAGATGGCTCAACGGATATTCACAGGCAAAGACATTTGCAAAACTATAGAAAACATCCTTACCTCCTGTGAGGTCTGCCATAGAAACAACCCCTTAACGCATCCTCAGACACCTATGGGAGGGTAAATATCCAGGGAGGACTGGCAATTAGATTTTACCCACATGCCCAAAGCAAAAGGATACAAATATCTCCTAGTATGGGTAGACACCTTCACACATTGGGTTGAGGCCTTACCCTGCAGGACTGAAAAAGTTATAGAGGTAGTTAAAGCTCTAATCACAGACAACGTACCCAGGTTTGATCTCCCCAGGTCCTTCCAAAGCAACAATAGACCCTCTTTCAAATCCTCAGTCACTGAAGGAGTCTCTAAAGCCTTGGGAATAAACTACCATCTCCACTGTGCGTGGCGACCCAGTCCTCTGACCAGGTAAGAAAGACCAATGATATTATTAAAAGACATCTTTGAAAGCTATCTCAAGAAGCCAAAGCTGGACCACCTTGCTCTCTACAGGTCTCTTTGGTATTCAAAACACCCCTAACAAACAGGGTCTAAGCCCTTTTAAGATGCTCTATGGCAGGCCCTTCCTAACAAATGACCTATTAGTAGACCGTGAAACCACAGAATTGACCCAGCATGTTACCTCTCTAGCCCAATTCCAACAGGCCATCCAACAGATATCGGGATCACAACCCAGAGAAAAAGGCAGCCCTCTGCTTTCTCCAGGGAATGAAGTTCTTATTAAAACCCTCCCTCTTTGTCTCCAAGTCTAGACCTGGTCTGGAAAGGGCCCTACACGGTAATCCTCTCTACTCCCACAGCAATTAAGGTGCCAGAATTCGATTCCTGGATCCACCGCTCTTGGGTCAAGCCCTGGACACCCGAAGATCCCAGCCCTGAATACTCCAGCCATCCCCAGGGAGATCTGAAATTAATCCTGCGCTGTTCAGATAAGTGCCCGGATGGTGGGACTTAACCCCCAGAGAGACAATAGTGGGGGGTTACATTCTTCTAATACTTGCCTTTTTCCTTTCTCACTGTCACCCTCATCCGTGGTGCCCTAGACCTAACACCCCTTCCCTGCCACGGTCTCTCATGAGCAGGCTTGAGTTTAGGACTAATTTGTATTGTATTCTTAGGACTCACTCTATTGGCCCTACGAAACCTTCCTGTCCGTCCGGGATGACCGTGGGACTCATCTCCCGTGTTCTCCTTCTGGCTGCCACCTACGCCCTCAGGCAGAATGAATCTTAGAATGGGTCCAGCTGATGGTAACCACCTTTAATCTAACCGATTGCTGGATCTGTGGAAGGGAATCCCTGGGGACCGTCATTCTTGCCCCTATTTTCACCTGGCTATGAGCTAAGTATACTGTCACCCCCCTCCATTTTTTACAATAGTCCTTTCCCCAACAAGGCCATTGAGGGACTGTTTCTGATCACCTAGAGGGAGGGCATGGAGAGCAAGCGACAACAGAGTCCCTGGTCCAGTGTAGCCCAGATTCTCGCCTGGCTAGACAGGCTAAGCCTTAATACTTCTACCACCTTTCCACCTTGCTTTGAAAATGCTACCCAAGCTGTATGCCCAGAATTATTCCTTGGGGAACTTCTCTCCTCCCCAATGTAAATTCACTTTTAAGGTCACCACCGGTTCTGGGGAAGAACATTGGAATTCCTCAAAATATAACACCCTGCAGGCATATAAAAATCCCACCAAATATCACGTTCTTTAGGACCCCACTACCCCCCTAACCCCCAAGAAGGGCATTCTTTACAGGCACCACAAACCTATCTTGTTCCGCAGGATGGTCTCATGTAGTCTGCAACACATCTCAGCTCACCTTGGCCTCAGGACTGCTCCTCTCCACTCACTGGTTCTCCCTAAAAGCTTACCCCTCAAGTGCTTCAGCATCCACAGTCTCTGATAGACTCAACACAGATTTAACTTTAATCTGGCAAAAACTGAGTGGAACGTCCTCTGGTCCGCCAAACCCCAAACCCTTTATACATGTGGGTTTAATCTTAATTTAATACCTGAGGAAGGTCTCTTTTTCTTCTGGGGCACCAGAGCCTACATCACCCTACCCCCTGGTTGGATGGGTTGCTGTAGCCTTGCTTTCCTAGCTCCCATGGCAGACTATGCTCCTGGCACCAGCTATATGCCACATGTTTTGAAATAACTGTAGCCCAGAGTACAGATGGTCGCAGTAATACTGGTTCTAGTAATCCCGCTTCTAACCAGGATTTTAGGAGTATCCGTTACCTCCTTAGGAGGAAGCTCCATCCATCTATCAGTCCCACTAGCAAAAGCTCTAAAAGAAATCACTACTGGAATACAGAAGCTCACCCAACAGGTAGATTCACTAGCAGGGGTCGCTCTTCAGAAAAGATGGGACCTAGACTTATTAACTTCCTATGCGGGGGGAATATGTGTGTACCTAAAAGAGGAATGCTGTTTCTACATACATCATACTGGGTCCATGGTCACCCATTCAGACATTGCAAATGAACTCATAACTTCCATTGAAAATTCTCAGACTGGTGAGCATCCATGAGAGCTCAACTCTTATGATGGCTATGGCCCCTCCTGGCCCCTCTACTAGTCCTCCTCTTTCTGCTCTCATTTGGACCCTGCATCCTCAATCTGCTCATTTGGCTTATCTCTTCTCACCTAGAAACCGTAAAGCTACAAATGGTACTCAACATGAAGGTGCACATAGACCTCCAACACCCACCCATCTACCGCGGACCACCAGACCGCCCTCTGACTGACTAGCCCACTGCTGGCCCATACTTCGCCCCTTCTCAGCAGGAAGCAGCCGAAGTGGTCTTTGTCCCTCCCCCTAACAGCAGATAGGGTTATGTCATCAGAGGGCATTGAGATAAGAAAGTCATAGGCAGTCAGGGACGGGACCGCAGTGGAGGACATCAAGGCCAAAGAAAACAGTTTCAAAGTAACTGACAGAAAAATGTGGAGAAGGGAACTGGGCAGGAGGGGCTCCCACATCAAACTGCAGAGTCAGCCAAGGCACTAGTCCAGGTACGGGGGGCCAATCAGCTTCTGCTAAACAACTTAAAGATTGCAGACTCAAGGACACATAGTTCCCGGTGCAGCTTAGCGTATGGGGCATTCCATTTTCGTATCCCCCCTCTCTCTGGAGAGCTTTTCTCTTGCGTTTTACAATAAAACTGTGTGCTGCTTATATTTGCATCATATCCGTGTTTCCATTCCTCGGCGATTGTGATATCACGAACCAGGAAATACACCAGAATACCTATATCAGTACCTTAAGAATGAATTAGGATGAAACTAAAGTTTATGTTGCATATAGCTTTTTTTTTTTGAAATAGGTAAAAGAGGCATTTAAGTTTTATTATAAACACAACTGGTTTGTGTAAGGAAAAAAATTACTGAATGTAAACTCAATACGGGTATCTAATCAAAGGTATTAATTACGAGTCTTCTGTGCACTGATACGTAAGTGTGTCACCTGGCACCTATGTGATAACCTTAGGAACCCCAGAATGTGGGGAGCTTCCAACATGCCTGAAGAATCAGAACATCCATTAACTTGAATATTCATAGTAAACTCTTAACTTGATTCATGAGGGAATAAGAAGTACCCAAGATTCAGTGAAAATTCAGAACTGACAAATCCTATATGCAAAGAGGATCACTAATGGCAGCAAAGATAAACCAATAAAAAGACATTGAGAAAATTGAAAATAAAATGAATGGTTGGACCTTCCTTTCCTTATGGGAAATGGCAATCCCTAGTTCAACCATCTGGAAACTCTAAATTGTATGATGCAAGAATCCTGGAATGTTTTGTTGAACTATAAAATCTAATAAACATTTAAATTACTAGCTTCTGTCCATTTGTGATTCTTTCTGAAATACTTGAGATCTTAGACCATGAAAGTACGTATTTACTTTACTGACCTTTACCCTATGGGAAAACTCAAAGTAAACACCCTTTTCTTGACCTCAAAGCTAAGCTTTAGAGTTCACTAAAGCTGTTACCTTCTTTCTTTTTCTTTCCATTTACTGTCACATTTACCAAAATTTTGCCATAAACTCAGAATTCCAGGCTTTATTAGTAATTCACACTTTAACCTATTTGGACACAGCTCCTATTCTAACTACTCTGTTGAAATAACACCAAAAGGTCAATTGTTTAATCCCTAAATCTTACTATAATAGTCTATTCACCTAAATGACTTTGCACAAACTGATGTTTACAACCAAATCTTTGAAACTTCCCCCCTTTCCACTGTGAAGCCATGATACTCTTAATTTTCTTCTAACTCAGACCCATTTCATCTCCTTTTTGGGCTCTTATTCCTCTTTCCAAAATGCAGAAAATTCTCTAAGAGTTCATACTTAGCCCTTGATTTTTATCTGTACCAAGGATCTGCTGTTTGCATTCCTGTGCTTGACTCATCCTTTTTGCTGATCTCTATCTCTAACCCTGTCCTCTCACCACATTTCAGATTGTCTGCTGTACATTTCCATTTAAATGTCACCTTTAATTCACTTTGAAATTGAACTCCTTATCACTGTCCTAGGAAATCAGCTTTTCACCCTGAATTCCTTATTTCTGTTCATGGTAATCCTACAGGTTTAGCTATTTCAGTGAGCTTTAGTTTTTCTCCCCCAGTCTTCCACACAAATAGATCCTTGCATTTGACTAATCCTTCCCTCAACTTGTTTCATGTATCTGTTTATTGTTCTCCATTCCCACAGCTAGCACCCTGGTGTCAACATCAGAACTTTATGCCTGAGATCCCTGACAAGGAGCTCCCCCATGTCTGGAGGAACAAATGCCTCACACTGGTATACTCAAGACTCGCCTCATTTTGGATTTATTCCTGGGGGGAGGGGGATGCAACAACCAGACTAGAGTCTTCATTGAGCCCATCTCTGCTCACATGAATCCTTTCCAACAGATTTTAAGAAAGAGTCCCCAGTGTTTGCTGGTTCTTTCAAACGCCACCAATCTTTCCAGCAAAATTTAACTCCCATGTATATCACTATGTCTTCCCAGGAAATTCTAGCCCACAGTGTAAGCTTTCTTTTATTTAAAGCACTTGTACGGCATCTGCTATAGACATCTATGATACCTGCTGTTTTACTATTTAACTTTTCTCATGCATGTATATATAGTAGACACTCAATGAACCATTTAAAATCACTGACTAAAGAACTATTACAACTCTGACTTAGAAATTCCTCATTTCTAAAGCTATTACTTTCTATATTTTGGTGAGCAACAAGAGAATGAAACCTATTATACGCATAATTTTTAAAAACAAACCAGGCTTAGTCTATAGAATATTAATGAGAATTACTTTCCAGCAACCCCTCTAGTACTTATGAACAATCCCACATTCCAAATGAACAGTATTCTTAAGGTACAACTTGTAATGGCACTATTAATTTTTGGCTCATATTCCATATGTTCTTCAAGCATTTTTCAGATACAATGACGTTATGTAAGCATGATATTGCTGGGTTATACATCATCAATGCACTGGGAGAAGCGCGTTAGTACAATATGCTTTCCAGTATCTACTATGTGACTTCTTCCTTATTTTCGATATATAATTTGGGAGGACTGTCTGCCACAGGAAGAGGTCCCTGACATAAGGTGCTTTTAGAAACAGATACATCATTTTTATTGTCTGTTTTCTTAGGTCTTATAGTGTCATCTTTAGCGAAATCCATTTTATTTAAATGCTACTAGTGGCAGTACATACAGTATTTTCACCATATTTCTTACAATACACCAAAATTCTGAAGTCATTCAATGCACGAAGCTTTTTGAGATGACCTTAGGAGAGCACTTCACCATCTTTAGATCACTAGCTGTCATCACTAAAAAACAGCTGCAGGTATCACAGTTGGCATTTCCAAATGGAACCTGATGAAATACAATTCTCATCAAAGAAAATTAAAAATGAAAAAATCCTATGTTAGATACTTAACCATAGGAACAGCAGCTTAAAACATAGGAAACAGAGTCGATATGCTTGCCAGATAAGAAATTTTCAAGGCTAATTATCCAAAAAACTTTCTCTTGAAGTTTCTAAAACTTGTCCCAAATCCAGGAGCTTGAAAGCTCAAGAAAAGAATTTACTTCTTCTGTTTCTCTATGTGTTTAGGCTGCATACTCCCTTTCCTGGGCTAGTGGAGGCTAAGATCCACTTGGGGAGGAAATCCTAAGAGCAAATACAGGGATTTTTCTCTCTTGTTTGGTGAAGAATATGGTTACAGTCTCATGAACTCAATGAGAGTATGATTTCATTTTACTGCAGTGCTTATACATTTTTGTAAATACCTTCCCGAAGAGCACATGGAAAACAGAAAACAGGATACATTAAAAAAAAAAAAAAAAAAGAAAGAAAGAAAGAAAGAAAAAGGGATATCTTAAAAACTATCTAGTGACAACAAGTTCAATAGAATAGGTTAAGCAGCAATGTTACTTTAAAGATGGTATTTCAATAAATGGCTTGTTTTCCTCACCTTTTTGGACCTCCAGCAACGGCAGTACACAGCTTTATCTCCCAAATCCTCCATGTCAAAAGCATGTACAACCTTGGGGTTGTCTTTCTGGATGTGAGGGTTCACCATAGATTTGTTGCGGTGATCTTTCGCATAAAATCTTTTGTAAGCTAGATAACCAATTGCGGCTGTCCCAGCGGCAACGGTAACTGCTGCAATCCATTCAACTACAGCAGGGAAGGAAAACAGGAATAATGATCAAAACCAAAATATACGCTAATAATCTAACATGACTGTTCAGGAGATCAAGTGTGTAGAGTATTAAGCATCCCAACAGGCAAAGACATTTAATGTTAACAGAATGATTAGAATACACTGGTGCAATAGTCCTTTAATTAAGATTTTCCCCAGCCCTTACTTAGGCAATTGTGTATTTTCTATTGACTAATGATAGCTACATTGAGATACAAGACTGGAAACTTAAGAATTATTTTATAGATGGAGAAGAAAAAAAGGCTTTGTAATTTTTTAAAGTGTTCATAAAAAGATTTATAATAAGGTGAGCCTGCAGGTATCTATTTCTTTAAAAAAATGATACATTAAAAAATTCAGCTTACAGGCCAGCCCAGTGGCTCAGGCAGTTGGAGCTCTGTGCTCCTAACTCCGAAGGCTGCCGGTTCGATTCCCACATGGGCCAGTGGGCTCTCAACCACAAGGTTGCCAGTTTGATTTCCCGCATGGGATGGTGGGCAGTGCCCCCTGCAACTAATGATTGAACACGGCACCTTGAGCTGAGCTGCCACTGAGCTCCTGGATGGCTCAGTTGGTTGAACTGTGTCCTCTCAACCACAAGGTTGATGGTTGGACTCCCGCAAGGGATGGTGGGCTGTGCCCCCTGCAACTAGCAATGGCAACTGGACCTGGAGTTGAGCTGTGCCCTCCACAAATAAGACTGAAAGGACAACAACTTGAATCTGACACCCTCCACAATAAGATGGAAAGGACAACAACTTGGAGAAAATCCTGGAAAAATACACACTGTTCCCCAATAAAGTCCTGTTCCCCTTCCCCCCCCCCAAAAAAAAATTCAGATTACAAACAAGACCCCACCCTGCCAAAATCAGGAGGTGATTAGGTTAACAAAATGACTCATCAGAGTTCATTTACAGTGGTTTGAAAATGCATAACCAGAAACAGAATTTGTATCCAAAGAAAAAACAAAAAAAGGACAAATAAAACAAAACCACCTGTAATATTAAACATTCAAAGGAATATATCCATCAGGATTCTGGGCTTCAAAGTCGCACAAAAGTTTTTTTTAATTTCAAAGTGCTTTCTCATTAAAATGAAAATCAGAATGTACTAATTTCATATTTCATAGAAGACATGATGAATATAATTATAGTGATATTCTCATGTAATAAATTCTAAATTTCCATTATCCATCAGTGGATGATTATTTGAATTCCCTACAAACTTCATTTTAAATGTAATGACATTTTTCTACTCATTATTTACTTGATTAACAAGCCATCTATTCTTTTCAAGGAGCCCTTAGAAACTCAAGCACTTAACAACTACCCCAGTTCCAGAGAATGTTGGAGAGAAGATAGTTCTGCATAGTCTGGTTAGCCTCAGCCTCAGAGGAGAGTTGTCTATTCCCAGCATGGAGTGGACTGCAGGAAGAAGGTGAACAGGGGTCAGGATAAACACACTGGACTGCTTCCCAGTACTTCCTGAGTCAGATCTTCACAGTGTTTGAAATAAGTTCCCAGACTATCAAATAAAGCCCTAGAGAGATAAGTACAAAAAACACATTCCAACGCCAAATAAAAACATATAATGAATAATTACCTGTCAGGCTTATTTGCACCAGTGAGTCAAATTTCTGATCGCACTAATATGATTAATCACCTACCTAATAGCACATAAAATTGGAGCTCACTCTTACAAACCTCTAAGGGAAAGGAACAACCATGCTCCTTTTATCTTGTCCTTCTAGCTTATTTAATAATTTAGTTTTTATCAAATGTTTCTAATTAGCTTGTTCCTTGGATTCTATTTTCAACCACAGGATTTTTCTCTACAAAGTAATTTAGTTTGTTTTCCTTCCCACAATATTTCCATTCCTTCTTGCTAGAATCCCCTAAAATAAACATTAACATTATGCCCTTCCCAGGTACTGCTCCACTGAGAAAAGATAGCAAGTCATTTGACAGCTTCAAACGTTTGGCCTCTTTAAGGATGCTTTTGAACTGCACATTTTGTGTAGATTCATCTTGACTTTTAGTGCTGCTTCATGATTATTACCCTGTGGCAATTCCAAGCCGGGCTGAAACTTTGCTCTGATTTCTAGCTTGATTCATGATCTTTCTTGATGCATTATTTACCATGGAACTCCCTTGAAAAAACATTCTCTGTTAGGAGCTACAGCAATCTACTTCATCGCTAATGGAAAACCACTCTGAATAGTTAATGCACCTATCACAAAAACGGGCTAAAATATTGCTTTGCATAGTGTATGTTCAAATATGTTTGCTGAATGTTATCTTTAGAATAAACTAAAAAGGGGGAATATCCCAAACTACTAAAAGAATACAATTCCCTAAATACTGTTGATCTTAGTTACACCTTAATTTTTAGATGAATTATGAGCCCATTTCTAACAGATTTGTTTTAATATGCCTACATATTACAAAAAAGCCTGCGATCCAAAGAAAACAAAGAAAAACTCCAATTGCCAAGTATTAATTTGACTAAAGAGAATCCAGTTGTAATTTCTACCTGAAACTCATAATAGGCCAAAAGAATCTCTCTTAGCCATTAAAACATTCTTCTATTCTCTGTTCTCATAGGAATCCATATGTGGACTTTTTTTTGGTAAACATTTACCTCCCCTGGATTTTTTGACAGTGCAAGAAATGATAGAATAACTGACAAAGAAAAGAGGCAACTGCAAATGAAAGAAATGGGAACTGACTCTAGATATCACCCAAGAGTGGCTTCCTCACAGGGAATCAAAATATGCACTCTGTGACTCTGCCGCCTAACAAAGGTCACTTATGACCCTACATAAAGGTCACATACACACACGTGGGCTTAGAAAATGGCTTTGTATTTGCTCTAGTGAGTTTTTTAGAATCCCAGACTTAGAGAAGATCTTAAGAATTTCCATTTCTTGTTTTTACACCTTCCTAATTTTGAATTCTCTAATCTCATTCTCTAATGTAAAAGTTTTACAAATGTAAAAGTTCCCAGACTAAGAAAAATGTTGCTGTTACCATTTCATTAACAGCAGATTGGCCAAAAAGCTGTGGATAGTACTGACAACTCTAGGGAAAAGAAAGAAAAGGAAACTATATGAAGATAGACAAGAATGATGATGGATTAAAAAGTCAACAAATAGAAAAAAAAAAAAGAATTGAAAGCCTGAGATAGTAAACAAAAACAATAAAATCCAGATAACATTTAGCCCTTGGTAGTGTATATGTCTATTAAGAATACACAATGTCCGAGGCAACAAGGGACTTTACCAAGACCCAGTTTTAAAAACTATTTCAGTTGATACCTTTTAGACACTCTAAACTGGGGTCCAGAAAAATCCTGATCATTATTTCTGCCTTTTCTGGTTTATGCTCACTCCCCTTTTCTATAGCCATCTCTTGAGGTACAGTATTCCTACAGCTAGAGCAAACCCCACCTTATCCAACCTTGTTTAACAATGCTTTATATCTACACAAATACCAAGAATAAGCCAATATAAAGAACAAAATACAGAAAATACATTCCTCAATAATCCTTCCCTTTCTTACTCTTCCCTTGGCCTACTACTGTATAATCTTTGGTTTTTAAACCTTAGTATTATTCAGATACAGCGAAACTGAACTTGTTCCCAAATCCTACACCCTTGTTTATATTCCATTCCTCTGCTTTTCTCTAGTGTGGGGATTAGTTTGCTTTATTTTACACAGAAATCTTACCCTGCTTCTTTTCCTTTAGCCCCTTTTCTGCCCCAAACTGTCCTTTCCTGCCCAGTGTCAACTGCCACAGAATCAGAATGTTCCTTTCATCTCAGGAGAGGTAGAGGGGAGCTGTGTTTAAATCTGTCCCTCCCTTAGGTCTCCCCCAGATTGGCAGGCTGTGCCTGCTAATGCTTTTTCTCAAGGCCTGGCATACAGGTGACGTTCAATATAAAATTGAGTAAAAAGAAGTAACGGATTTACTAGCTTGAATTTGCAGATCCATCTGTCCATCCTACCATCACGTTGCTCTTACACCAAATGCCTTATCTTTGGCCTCAAAGTGTGGAATTTAAATAGTGTCTGAGATTAAAAATAAAACTTTATTATGAAACATTTCAGACATACACAGAAAATACTATAATGAACTCCCATTTTCCCAGCAACAAGAAGTACCAACTCACCACCAATCTTGTTTCATCTATATCCCCCAATTCCCCTCCATTATTTATTTTTGTTTATAACACATTGGAGCTATCTCCTTTATTCTGTTCAATCTGCACATTCCTTCTCAAGAAAACCAAACCCTTAAACAGTTACTTTAAATGACTCAGTGCACTTACTGAACCCAAACAGTAGTTTCATATGTTGAGGTTAAATGAATTGGAAAATTATAACTTAGCTTCAATAAAACAGACAAGGATATAAAAGTCAGAAAATAAGAACTCATGAAATTTTGTTTTGGTTATTGCAGTGTTCAGAGTTGGCAACGGACAATAAAGTGCAAGGTATAAATGAAAACCTATTTTGTAACCTAAGGGTAAAGCCAACTATGAAAAAAAAGTGATTTGAGGAGATAGCACGTTAAGAGGCTGTTTTAAATATGTGGTTAAGTTGGCTTTTTTAAAAATATGAGGGTGAATTATGAGTGACTTTGGGTATCTAAAAAGAAAACCCCGGTGAGGGAGAGGACTGAGGAAGCAGGAGAAAAAGACATCTGCAGGCTGTGGAGAATGGTCTCAATTAATCTCTTCTTTGCAAACAGAAGGAAAGGGATTAAGGATGAGAGCAGATTCAATGAGTTTTGGGGGTGTCAAGGAGCAAAATGTTTAGTAAACTTCCTGAAGGTCTTCTATTGGGTATGAGGAGTCATTAGAGACTGCAAACTCCATAGTAGTAAAAGACACTTAATGTTCGAAACTATAATGAATTATAGTAAAATATTTGGTAGCAAATAAATAAATTTGGTATACGTATGTCAATTATATCTCAATAAGGAAGAAAGAGATATATCATAGACCAAATGGGTATCAAGAGCCATGTCACTGACCGGGATCTTTGGATTTCAATTCCAATCACTCGTCCTCACTGCTTCTCCAGATTGAGGTCCTGACCTGATCCACATTAACTTTATTTGCTATATTTTATATATGTTTTATATCTATTTAATATATAAAATATATATTTTATATAATAACCCATCTATTATTTTTCTTCTGAATATAAACAAGAATTCTGCATGCATACATACACCTTTTATTTTTTTAATCGAACATATACTTACATAGTGCTCACCGTTGACAAATATCATTCCAAGCCCTTTATAATTATTAACTATTTAACTAAGAAGAGACATAGCCATCTTCCCCCCAAATCAAACTGATTTTCAATCTCTAGAAACTAATAGGTTTGGTTCAAAAATTGAGAGTAGAACAATTTGAGATCTAAACATTACAAATCACATGAATTCCCAAGACATTCTCTGTCCCTACCGTGCCATACCACTATATTTGAGAAAGATGGTGCTGGGAGAAAAGATTTACAAAGGCTTTGGTCCTCACAACAAACTTTATGCTTTTAGATGAAATAAAAAGTTGCTACTTCTCATACCAAAGTTGAGTTCTTCAAGTTTAGGTTAATGATAATCTTCACCAAGCAATCTCTTACCCCTCAGAAAATGGCAAACTAATAGGAAAGTCACCTTTGGATTCCCCTATGGTTAGATTGAAAAAACAAAACAAAACAAATCTGTCTTGATTGCAAGAAAGATTAGCCTGCAGGCAGCATTAAGAAGTCCTAGGGTTCACCTATTTCACATTTCAATAGTATGCTACCTAGAGTTTCGTGCCCATTTACACAAGACTCCACAGTTTAAAGACACATTGTGGAAGTTTTCCACCCATATCACACTAGTGCAAACTGCCTTCCTATAAAATTACCAGTGGCTCAAGTCACATGAATATTTTATTTACACAACAGTCTTATTCCTGAGAAAATATAGGTTTGGTTTTTCTGAAAACAAAAACACAAAAATCACTCCCTATTTTAAGTGCACCGAGGAGCCTCTATTTAAAGGAGCTTCAAGAAGGGTATCCTATCCTTTGCAATCATTTTTGCAAATAATCACCTCCTATATATCTCATTAGTAACTTTAAAATGTCCTGGGTTATCACCCTCACTCTGTCAGGTAACTTTTGGCAACAGAAGTGGAATTCTCCAATTTATAGAATCTATTACAAAATTAGGGCTCAAGTTAGTAGGGACCTTCTACAGAATATGGCACTCTAGATGCTTAGTATTTACTAAATGAATCAATGGGGCTATTTTTAATTAATTTCTGGACAATTTCTTTACCTTTACTTAACTACTGTTACAGGTAACCAAACCTTAAGGTGTGGTGTTTTATACTGGGCAGAGATCACATGTATTACATAGCTGGTGCACAGTATTTTATTAATAATTATATCACCACTAACAATTGTTATTATGTGAAGCTCCACATTAACTGACTTCTAGAAAGTCTCTTAATTTTAATTGGATCTTCTGTGAAGTAACGTTTCCAAAAGCTATGGTACTAGCACCGGAAGCAAGGCTGAAAAAACTGAAAGCTCAAAGAGCTCGGTTTTCAATCTTCTCTCCTGGACTACAGCCACCCAGCGCCAGATGCCAGACGCATAATAAAAACCTGGAAAAAATGAAGATCTCGGATTGAGTTTCTTCCTTTTAAAAAAAATGTGCAAGACTAAGATGTGATTAGTCATGCATCTCTTCAGGGTCGCAGGAAATCCACTTTCTCACTCCACGGTGATTTAAACGGAAGAAGGTGGAACAGGTTTTTTTGTTATTTTTCCTTTCCACTTTTCCAAGCCCTGTGACTTAAGAACACAGAAGCGTCTCAAGGGAGAACAAGAAAAGCTAGCAGCGGGATCATTAGGTTTTAGGGTTTGGCTAGTAGGGGGAAACGTGATCCAGACCTGGGTAGATGCCAGCATGGCCCCCACGCCAATTATGTCCGGGATACCACCAATCCACACCACTTTCCCTGTCCGGCCCAGACAGCCCGCAGGCCGGCCAAGAGCTTGCCCTTCTGCATCTCAAGGTTACAAGACCCACAGGCGCGCAGAGCAGCGGTAACAGCCCAGAGAGGAGCTGACGAAGCTGCTGCGCAGGCCGAGTCTCACCCGCTCCCCGGCCCCACTTCACCTCGTACGTTGGAAGTCAGACTCATGGCGCCGTCGCTTGCAGGGCGTGTGCACAGGACACTGAACACAAACGGGCTAGCGCGGACAGACGGAATCAAAGTGCGAAAAACGACCTAAGTGCACCGACTCCAGGCTTTTACGGCGCAGGCGCCGCGGCAGTCCGCAAGCACGTGTGTATTATCCGCCCTGATGCGGAGCATGCGCAGAGCGGCGTCCTGGGACTTAGGGAAGTCTACTGTCCGGATTTTGACAGCTGCAGGAGGTGGGAGGAGGAAGAGACCCAGAGAGGTAGCAACTGAGTTTGCGCAATCTTGAGGGGCGGGGTCCTGGCGTTCAGGGGCGGGGCCTTGGGAATAGGGAATCCAGGCCTGATTTTACGTCTCTCCCAGGTGTGTGGTTCTCTTAAGGCGGTGGACAGGTGTTGTTAGGACACTTGCCATAATCAGGTATCTAAAATCTTAAAAAATATCTTGTTCAGTCCGGCACCTGCAAGGCTAGGTTCAGCTTTCATATAAAATGCCAGTGGCAGACAAAATAATGAACTGTCGAGTCCCGTTCCAGAACCTCTCCTTGCTCCCGGTGTACACCCGTTTCTTCTGCCTTTGACCCAGTTAGTCATCTGTCGAGGATCTTAAAGCCTGCACTAAGGGTCGAGTGGGAGAAAAAAACTGGCTCTTTTCTTCAAAAAAGGTGCTCACTTAAAAACAACGATTATCTCCTACATTCTCAAATCAGTGTGAGTTCCAAAAAATTTTATAAGCCACTTAGGGGCACCAATTTGGGGAGAGAGGTTAAGATTAATTTGAAAGGTGTTTTGAAGATGCGTCTTCTAAGAAGCTGCCTGTTTTTATTCCTACCTTTTCTGTGTGGGATGGGAGTTGGAGGGAGCTGACTGCAGTTAAAGGGTAGCCTCCCAATCCACCCTTGGCATTGCTGCTGCCTCCTAACTCTCCTAACACAGGACTGACCGCTCGTCACAACTGGAAGCCCCTGGCGCCTTTGAGCCGACGCCAGGAAGTGCCGAAACGCGCACTGAATGAATGAAGGTACCACAGCACTGGTGGTCTCGTAACGCTGGCCCGGGGATGGGGGTGTAAAGGACCACGAGTGTGCTCGCCCTATCCAGGTCGCGGTCGGCTTTCCCTGGCCTCTTCTCGCCCCCGCTTCGGAGGCGGGGAGGGGGGGAGGTGGTCCCGTCGGGCGGCCTCTGGGCATGCTCAGTAGCGGCCGCGGCCGCGGGTCGCGCAGTCGGAAGCTCGCGGCAGCGGCGGCAGTGCAGGCGGCGCTGACGCGCGCGCGGCAGCTGAAGGGACTGGAGGAGGGCGGAAGGGGGCGGGGGCGCGGGAGGTGGGGCTGCCGTCGCCGTCAAGGCCCCAGGGAGCGCGGGGCGCCGCCGCCGCCACTCCTCGGCTGGGTTTAGTCTCTAGGACTGCGCCGGGGCCGGCAGCCGCGGCTGCAGAGCAGCAGAAGCCCGGAGCCACGCTCCGCTACGAGTTGGGCAGGGCAGCGCCCGCGCCTCTGCGGCGTCATGGGCCCCCTCCCCGGGCCTCAGCGGACAACAGCCGCGGGAACCCCCGGGCCTCCTCGCGGCCGAGCCTGAGCTACCCCCAGTTTCTCCGGCGCCCTCTCCCTTCGCCCTCTTTTTTTCCTGCCCTCGCCGCCGCTACCGCTTCAGCTCTCCGTTATGGCAACGGAGCCACCATCCCCCCTCCGGCTTGAGGCGTCCGGCCCCCCAGAAATGAGGACCCCACCGGAGAGCGAGGCCGTCTCTGAGAGCACCCCGAAGCTGGCGAGCGGCAGGCTCCGCTTCCTCAACGGCTGCGTGCCCCTCTCGCATCAGGTGGCCGGGCACATGTACGGAAAGGACAAAGTGGGTAAGTGGGGGTGGCGCGGGGCTTGCGGCTTTCTTTACGTCTCTGGGAGCCCCCGGCCGGCCGAGGCAGCCCAGAGGCTGGGCTGGACGCCCCTCTGTATCTGCACGCCGCGTCCCCGGCCTCTTCCGCTCTCCCCTGGAGCCTCGCGACCCGGACAGCAGGGTCTCGAAAAGTGGGGCGATTTCTAGGGTGTAGGGCGTCAAGCTTGCAGCAGGAGGTGGCGGAGAGAGGAGTGTCTGGTCTCCTCCCCAGGGAGGGTAGGTGTTGATTGGAGACGGCGTTGTTAATGAAAATAAGGAACTTCATTTTTACTGGACGGGGAAGTAAATTCTCCCTTGAGCACAAGGTTTGTTTATTATAAGCGGGTAGCTATTGCAAAAGAAAAGGAATGAAATGCAGATGATGCTAATCTAGTGCTTTTCAGTGCATAGCTTGAGGGGAGGAAAAAACAGGTCCCTTTTTTTTTTTTTTTTTTTTTTTTGAGAGCTTGTCTAAGCTTATCCAGGATCTCTCCCCCCTTGAGAGATTTTTCTGATGTCTCGTGGATTTCTCCTGGAGACGTGGTTCCAGTAGTGCAGACACTGGGATTCTTGGTCGGAGGTAACACCCTCCTGTTATACTACAATGGTACACAGATCGGGCATTTAGTTATTGATCATCTTTATAAGACTGTATTATGGCCTGTGTAATACATTTGTTGAGCTGACAACGTTTAAAGTACAATACAGGGCCTATCTCAAGTTTATTATCTTGGTGATGTGAAAGTTCATATTAGGAACTAACTCACCTAGCTTACTCACTGGTTCCCTGGGCCATGACTACTTGGGGAATCTGATGGATGAATATGTGCGTAATTCGACTCTTCGACCTGGAAGTCACTAGAGACGGTTTGGGTTTATGCTGGTAAGATAATATTGACATTTTTAGACGAAGTAGCTGGGGCCAAGTCTGGTTAAGTGACAAGCCTAAAGTCACACAGTTAGAATCTGGAAACCAGGGGTCCTGCGTCAGAGCACTGTTTTTCCACCGTGTATTGTGCTTGCAGATACACAAGGATTTTTGAAAATGGATGAGTGCTCGTTTGAATGTGTGTTATTTCTTGAAGAGCAACATTTCCCACTACTTTTATCTTTACCTACGTTTTTCTTGTTGAAAAATAGGCGTTAATGATGTTGTCATGTAGATTGTGTGCCTTTCTCCCCACTAAACTGAGTTCCTTGAAGTTAAGAGGCCAAATCTGTTTATCCCCAATAGCCTTGTACACTGGGCTCAGTTAAACTCCAGAAATAGTGAAGGAGTGAAAATTGATTGTTCCTTTTAGTACACCACGTAAAGAAACAAATATCATTCTCAAGGTGCTTAGCAGATCTGTAAGGAAACAACCTTCTCAAGATATTTAGCATAGACTTATTCACTAGTGTGTCATCACTTCTGGTAATGAGAGTTTGAGAGTACTTACAGAATTACTGTCAATAGATTTCTATACATACCTATTGCTTTTTATTAATGAATTGTAATGATAATATTTATAGTAATATTAATTCAAAAGTAATTGTCCCTAGAGATCGACTTACTTATGTACAAAGGAGAATAAACAAACAAAAAAAATCTCAACATAAACACAGTCTCGATGATTGTCACGAGTGTAACCACTGCTTATTGAAGTATGTAATAGCCTATTCAGAGGTGTCTCAGAGTCATTACAAATGTACTCTGAATGTGACTTAAACTACATTGCTATTCTAATAACTGTAACTACGTACAGTGTCAGATGGGTAATAGACTGATTGGGGTTATTTGTGAGATATGTAAATGTCTAATGACTATGTTGTTTTGTACACTTGAAATTAAAAACAAAAACAAACTGCATTGCAAGCAGTGACTGAAAGAATTTGTCACCCAAATTACCTAATTAAGGGAGTAGTTTAGATTTTAGAAGGAGGAGTCCTTAATTTTGTTATTGCATGCAAGTTCACGTAAACTTTTTTTTTTTCAATTTTGTAAGGTTCTCTTGACTAAGGGACTGACTGTCTTTGTATCGCCAGTGCCCAATGCCTCAAACATATTGTGCTAGCACCCTAATAAATATTTGATGAATTTAATTCTGTTATTTACCCTGTCTTGCTTATATTGTTAGTGAAAAGACACCTGAATGCTGATAATATTACCTGTTCATAAAATGGATAACAAGATGGTCAGTAATTCAGAGTTCAAGAATTTATATGTCTTTCCACTAGCATAAATTGTTTATTGTTGTAAAGTACATCATGTAGATCAGACTTGGGTTTGGCTGTCAACTGAAATTCTCAGAAAAATCTTTCTTAAAGACACTGTGTGGGTGTTTGTTTATGTTTTGTTTTTTAAATGTTTATTACTGTCATTAAGTAACCAGGGTTTTTCCATTTAGGATTGATATCTTACCTATTTCCAAAAAGAAGTTGTTAGTGTGGATGAGAAAGGGTTTCTATGGAAAATAACCTCACAGGGTGATCCGATCATAAATTCCTAACTGGGCAGATCGTGGTAGGTCGTCATACCCTAGGCATATAATTTCTTTAGTAAAAGATTTATTTTTGCCTTAACTAAGCCCTGTCCATGTTTTTGTGCATCTAGGATTAACACACCTTTGAAATAATCACCTTCAAGAAAGCACGTAATCTTGTTAACTTTCTTGTAATCTAATCCCCCCCCCCCCATGTCATCTTCCTTAATTTCCAAAGCATAAAAGAAACTGCAAACTGCCATTCTGCAGAGCATTTGAGCTCTTGCTTCCTGGTGATTGTTGTCAGTTTTGGCTCAAGTTCTTATAAAAATTCTCTACAGGTTTGGACATTTCTTACATTGACATTGACTTTGTTAAATTAAAAATTAAAAACATGGAACCAATAGCTTAAAGGTACTTGAACAGAAAAATAGATTTTGTTATAGTTAAGTGACAGGAATGTTCTGATATTAGTTATATTTTATGTTCTTCACTGAAATCATATTTCATCACACTATATTGAAATCTTTTTCTTTAATTGTAAAAGTAGTACATGATCTTTTATGTAAAAAATTGCATAATTTTTAAACAGTAAAACGGTATAGTAATGCTCTTCCCCCTACTCTCCCTTTCCCAGGGGCAATAGCTGGTAACTAACTATTTTGGGTGTATCCTTTCGGACCTTTGTTTCTGGGCACATACATAAACACAACACAATTCTAATTTTTCATATAAACAGGTATATCAGCAACTTTTTGTTTCATTATATATGTAATATGTATTTTTGTACTTATGCTATACTTCATTTTTTTTAAAAATTGTATTCTGTAGTGTGGATGTATCAAAATTTATTCCTCTAGTGGTGGATTTTTAGATTTTCACCACTTTTTTGCTATTATAAGTTATGTATTAAACATGCGTGTACATTGTACCTTGCACATTGTGTAACTTTTTCTATAGGAAAGTTTCACAAAAGTGTAATTGCTATCAATTTAAATTCCCAAAGCTTGCCAAAGTTAGCATAAAATCCTTTTTCTGTTTTAATACTAAACAAATACCATTAATTTTTTTCAAAAGACCTTGATGTTTTAAAGAAATCGTTGAAATCCAGTATTTGTATCCTGATCTGATTTAGGATACAGAATGAGGTAGTCTGTAGAGAAAAGAGGGATTTAAACTCATATTGTTTTGGGGGAAAAGGTCACAACTATTTTGGTTTTCTGGTCTATTTTATTAGATAGCTTCTGAAACTAATTGACTTAAAATAATTTCAAAATTACAGAAAAGTTGCAAGAACAATACAGAGAACTTAACATTTTGCTGATTTTTTTTCTCTATGCATTTATTTTTTTTCCAGAACTATTTGAGAACACGTTGCAAACTTCATGCCTCTTTATACATTAATACTCAGGGTGTATTTCTGTAACCACAGTACATTTGTCAAATATGGGAAATTTAACAGTGATACAATGCTTTTATCTAATCTGTAGTCCATATTCTAATTTCGTCAGCTATTCTAATATCTTTTATCATATTTGTTTTTCTCAGTATAGGATCTAGTCCTGGATCGTTTATTGCATTTAGTTTTCACATCTCTTAGAATCCTCTAATTTGTATCAGTTCTTCAGGCTTTCTTTGTCTTTTATGACAATGTTGTTTTTGAAGAATACAGGCTAGTGATTTTATGAAATATTCTTTAATTTGGATTTCTGATGGGTTCTTATGATGAGATTCAGGTGATGCCTTTCTGACTGGGGCATTATACAGGTGTGTCCATGAGGTATCACATCTGGAGGCTCACAATGTCCATCTGGCCATTATTAATTCTGATCATCTGGCCCAAGTGTGGTCTTGCTTCTCCAGTATATAGTTAATATTTTCCCCCCTGCAACTAATAAGCATCTGTTAGGAGACATTTTAAGATCATGCAGATTTCCTCATCATACTTCATCACTAGATTTGGCATCTGTTCTTGATTCTTGCCTGAAGCAGTCTTTACTCTGATAGTGGGAAAATTGTGATTCACCCCCCCCCCCCCCCCGCAATTCTACCACTACCTTCTATTTTAACAGCATTTTGTTATAAGAAATAACTCTCCCTTTATTTACTCCTATGTATGTATGTCCTTATTTGTGATCGGTTTGGACTCCTGGATTCTTTATAAAGTATTTTAACCTATTATAAAATTTACGTATTTTACTGTTCAAATTGTTCCAGATGTTGTCAGTGGCACTGCCTTCCGTTCTGTCACCAGTTATTTTAGACTCATACGTTCCCTTGCCAGCTCTAGATCCAGCCAATTCTCCAAGGATGCCTGGTTCATTTTTCGTGGGAAATGGTATTTAGAAATCAAGATTTGGATGCTAGGTGTGCTTATTGCTATTGGAGTGTCATTGCTTCTAGGCCTTTTCAATGGCCATAACTAAAAAGTATGTATAAATATTTTAGATGTAATTTCATCCTGATACTTTCAATTTCATTCCAACTCAACAGCATTCTTTCCTGATTTTAAATTTGTATTTTCCATCTATCTCAATGAGAATCCTGGCTCCCAAATATATATATGCATACGTAGATGACTATGGTATATTTGCTCAATTCTGTAATTTTTTAGAATGTCCACACCCATACTACTGCAGAAAACAAACAAGAATAAGGAATTCAAGATGAGAGTCCCTTATACTGAGGGTATGTGGTTGGAAACTTAAAAAGCTATTTGGATTTGGTTTTTTGGGTGGGTTATTTTTACCCCCTCTTCTATGGTAATATTCTTTTGAAGTACAGTGGATTCATTTGTTTCTGTTTAAAATGAGCTCCCTTTCTTCATTTTTGTTTATTTAGCTAGATATTTTTGAATGCCTATAAAATTAACATGCTTCCAAAAGTCAAAACTTTGCAGAAAATGATATCAGAAATGTCATACCATTCTCTATCACTGTACCCCATTCCTCAGCATCCCTTGTAGGTAGTAATCAAGTTTATTGCTTTTGATTTTTCATTTCTGTGTTTCTTGGTGCAAAAATAAGCAGATCTACGAATATATGTTTTCTCATTTCCCTTTCTGACACAAAAAGTAGTGTGCTATATATACTGTTTTGTAATTTGCTTTTTAAACTTAAGAATAGGCCCTAGAAGTCAGTAGTGTCAGTTCATAGAGTACTTCATCTTTTTGTTCAGCTTAATTGTACCCCATTGTGCATATACACCCTATTTTTCAGTCAGTTCTCTGGATTTGTTTTTGGGCTTTTATTTTCACTGATTTATTTGTTCTTCCTAGTGAGAATACCTCACTGACTTAATTCAAGTTACTTTATAATATGTCTCGATGTTAGGAAGAGTAAGCAGCCCGCTTTGTTTTTCAAGGTTGTCTTGACTTTTTCTGGCCCTTTGCATTTCCATGTAGATTTTCAATCAACATGTAATTTTCCCCAAGAAAATGTTAAGATTTTATATCTACTTTGAATCTATAGATTGCTTTGGTGAGAATTGATTTCTTCATAATATTCAGTCTTTGAATCCTTGAACATGGTATATCTCCATTTATTTAGGTTTAATTTTTCTTAGTGAATCATAGTTTTCAGTGTAGAGGTCTAATACAGAATTCACTGGATTTTCCCTAAGGATTTGATGCTACTGAAAATTGTACTTCCTTTTTAAAGACTTTTTTTTGGAAAAATTTCAAACTTATAGAAAAGTTGCAAGAATAGTACAATGAACTGATATATACTATTCATCTGGATTTACATATTATTAATATTTTGCCACATTTGCTTTATCATTCTCTGTAGTATATGATGATTTTATAGAGCCATTTAAGACTAAATTGTAGGCATCATGATTCCTTTTCTCCAAATAATTAAGTGTGTATCTTCTAACAATGAGAATGTTTTTTAATCACAGTAAAATGATCAAATTCAGAGTATTTAACATTTGGCTTTAGCCATTATTCCTATAATGTGCTTTATGTCCATTATTCCTATAATGTCCTCCTCCCTCCCTCCCTCTTTCCCTTCTTTCCTTCCCTCCCTCTCTCCTACCCTCCCTCCATCCTATCCTCCCTCTCTCCCTCCTTAATGGATTTTTCAAACTTCAGTGGATGGACCTTAGCCATCATTGTTGCTGATTATTTTGATGCTCATATTGTCCCAGATTTGTGCAATGAGAGCTATTTCAAGTTGGCTTCTGTGTCTTTTAAACATTTCCCATTTTTTCTTTTAAAGCATTTTTCACTTTCTGCCATAAAAAGATGTTTGATGTTCATGTTGTACTTTCCCTGCTCCATCCCTGAAATGATCCATTTTTTTCTTCAAGAACCTGGTCCTTTTAGGGGTAAATGGTGTTTAAAAACCAAGTTCAGGGCACTAGGTATACTCATTGCTCCTTGGGTGTGGTTGCTATTTGTCCTTCAAGCATATTGGACTAAAAAATACATAATTTTATGTTCTTAAAAATTTGAGTTTATACTTATACCTACAATTTAAATTTGAGTTTATACTTATACCTACAATTTAATACGACAGAGTTCTTTGCTTTTCCTAGTCTATATTTGTATCTCCTTTCTCATTGAGAATCCTGTCTCCCAAAACATCAATGTTTACGCATTTTGAAATATTTAAATGAATCTTGCATTCCTAGAATAAAGTTGACATGGTTGTGATAAATTATCCACTATATATTATTGGATTAGGTTTACTAATGTTTCACTAAAGATTTTTGTGACTGTTAATTTGAGATAATTATCTGTAATTTTCTTTTAAAACTTTGTTGGGGTTTTTGAAAATCAAGAATATCCTGGGTTTCAATAAATGTGTGGGGAAATGTTTCCTACTTTTCTGGTCATATTTGGTAAGACTGGTATTATTTTTTCCTGTAAATTTTTGATGGAATTTACTAATGAAGCTATTTCAGCCTATAGTTGTCTCAGGATATTTAAAATTATGAATTCAATATTTTTCATAGACATAGGACAACCCAGATTTTGTTTCTTCTTGTGTCGGCTTTAATAATTAGTGTCTAAAGGAATTTATTTATTTCATGAAAGTTGTTCAGTTGGTTGATATGAAGTTCATAATTTTCTTATGCTTTTAATGTTTGTAGGATTTGTAGTGATATCTCATCTTTCATTTATTCCTAATAATGGTAATTTTTCCTTCTTTCCTTTTTTCCTTCCTTCCTTGTTTGGTTAGTCTCGATGTGTCTTGTTCTTTATATCCTTAGTTAATAATAGGGTTTCTGTTCAGCTAGTCTTCAGAAGATTCTTGAGGTTGATTGTTTTACAATTTATTTGTAATTTTGGTGTGATCTTCAGATACAGTAGGCATAGCATTTATCTAATCCGCCATCTTGGACCTCTTTTTCTTTTCTTGATCTGTCTAGCTAGAGGTTTATCAGAGAACTATTTCGTTTTATTCATATTTCTCCATTGTCCATTCTTCGATTTTTTTTTCTTTTGCTGCTATCTTTCCACATATTTGGGGCTAGATTGTTCTTTTTCTAGAACCTTCCTTTTTTCTAATACAAGCATTTAAAACTACACGTTTTCCTTTAAGCACTAGTGTTCTTTAGCTACATTCCACAAATTTTGATGTGTTGAGTTTTCATTATCATTTAGCTAAAAATATTTTCTAATTTCACTTGTGAATTTTGACCCATGGGTTAATTAAAAGTGTTTACTTTCCATTTATTTGGTATTTTCCCAAATATCTTCTTCTTATTTCCATTATGGTCAGAGAATGTCCTCTGTGTGATTTTAATCTTTTTAGATTTTAGACTTGTTTTTTGTAGTCCAGCACATGGTCAGTCTTGGTAAATGTTCCACTTGTACAGGAAAAAACATAATCTGTTAGATATAGCATTCTGTAAGTGTCAGTGTGGTAAAGTGTTTGATACTGTTGTTTAAGTTTTATATATCATTACTGATGTTCTATATAGTTTTATCAATTATTGAGAGAATAATTGTAGGCTTGCCTATCTTCTCAGTTCTTACAGTTTTTGTTTCATGTATTTTGAATCTGTTATTTAGGTACACACATTTAAGATTGTTTTGTCTTAATGAATTGACCTTATCATTATGAAATGTTCCTCTTTATGATAATTCTAACATCAATGTATGCTTATTACAGAATTTTCTGGGGAAAAGTTGCAACAAAGAAGTAAAAGTTACCTAGACTATTCCATCCACAGATAGGAATTTTAACATGCATTAATTTTTTTATAGTTGTAATCTTACTGAATACACAATTTTTTTTATTGTGGCAAAAAAACAACATAAAATTTACCGTCTTAAGTATTTTTAAGTGTGCAGTACAGTAGTGTTAACTATATGCACATTTTTGTGCAACATATCTCTAGAACTTTTTCATCTTATAAAACTGAAACTCTAATCATTGAATAGCAAAACCCCCTTTCCCCATTCCCCCAGTCCCTGGAAACCAGCATTGTAATTGCTGTTTCTATGAGTTTGACTAACTTAGATACCTCATGTAAATAGACTCATGCAGTATTTGTACTTCTGTGACTGGCTTATTTCATTTAGGTGTGCCCTCAAGTTTCATCCATGTAACATATAAAGTAATTTCCTTTCTTTAATGCTGAATCATATACCATTATATGTATATACCACATTTTAAAAAAAATTTATTCATCTGTTGATGGACATTTAGGTGCTTCTACCTCTTGGTGATTGTGAATAATGGCTGCAAAGAACATGAGTGTACCATTTTTTTTTTTTTCTGGGGTTCTAATGATAGTTACCTCAGACTGTTTGATATTCCATAGATCTTGGATGCTTTGTTTTGTTTTTTTCCACTCTTTTTTTCTTTCTCTTTGTGTTTGGATTTGGGTAATTTCTGTTGACCTGTCATCAGATTCACTGCTTCCTTCCTCTGCTATTTTATGTCTACTGATGAGCCCACAGAAAACATTTTTTTTTGTCTCTGTTACCACATTTTTTATTTCTAACTTTCCATTTGACTTTCAATATTTCTCTCTGCTGAAATTTCCTATCTTTTCATGCATGTTGTTTACCTTTTCTGTTGTACCTTTTAACATAGTATGGTTATTTTAAGCTCCTTTGATAATTCTAACATCAGTGTGATTTTAAACTGTTCTGTCTGTTGCATTATCTCTCTCTCTCTCTCTCTCTTTTTTTTTTAAATTGGGGAATATTGGTGAACAGTGTGTTTTTCCAGGACCCATCAGCTCCATGTCAAGTCATTGTTTTCAGTCTAGTTGTGGAGGGTGCAGCTCACTGGCCCATGTGGGAATCGAATTGGCGACCTTGGTGTTGTGAGCATTGTGCTCTAACCACTGAGCCAACTGGCCACCCTTGCATTATCTCTTGATAGTGCTTTTCCCTTGCTTTTTCATATGTCTTGTAATTTTTTATTAAATTGTGGACATCACGTGTAGGACTGCAGCAACTTAGGCAAACAGTATTTATGCCTTAAATTAATACGCCTCTTCAGCTATACTATTTAATGTTGGTGATTCAGCCAGTCTAATCAGTAGAAGCAAGTTTGGGTTTTGTTGTTATGGTTACTTTCTGTTATGGACTGAATATTGTGTCCCCCCCAAATTAATATGTTGAGAAACCAACCCCCAATAGTATGATTATACTTGGAGATAGGGCCTTTGTGGAGGTAATTAAGGTTAATGAGGCCACAGGGGTGGGGGCATGATCCAATAGGATTAGTGTTCTTATAAAAAGAGACATGAGTATTCTCTCTCTCTCTCTCCCCCTCTCTCTCCCCCCTCCCCCCTTTCCTTTCTCCCCTACCGCCTTTCACTCCAACCCACACACATAATGTAAGGACAAAGTGAGAAGGCTACAATACAAGCTAGGAAGACAACTCTCTGGCATCTTGATCTGGGACTTCTAGAACTGTTAGAAAATAAATGTTTGCTGTTTAAGCCACACAGTCTGTGCTATTTTGTTATGGAAGCCTGAGCTAATAACTGAAGATGAGTAACCTTCAGTATACCATGGCCTTGAAATTCCTCTGTTGTAATTTTATGTTTAGAATGGGGTTGATTTGCCAAGGAGTTTTTTTTTTTTTTTTCAATATTCCTATTTAATCCTCTGCTTTAGGTCTTTTTTAGAATTTGTTTTTCTCCTAAAATACCTCTTCTGTTCAACATTTAAATCCATTTTTTCCTACAATTTCTTTAACGTATTTATAATTGTTGTTTTAACATTTTTGTTTGCTAATGACAATTATTTGGCATCTATTTGCCAGCTTGTATAGACTATGTTTTCTCTTGATTATGCATCACATTTTGTTGATTTTTTTATATGTATTATAATTTTCTTATTGGATTTTGCACATATTATTTAAAAAACTGGGAAATGAAGTGTACTGTTTTTTGTTTTGTTTTACTCCACATAGAGTATAAGCCCTTTCCTGTGTTAGAGTAAGAGTCTGATAAGTCATATTCCTCATAGAATTTAATTGAGCTGGTGCTAGCTACAGTCGTAGATTCAGTGTATCTGTCATTGGCTCAGTCTGCCAACATGCTTCTTTTTTTATCCTGATACAGCTTTTCAGCGGGGAGGAATTTGGCTGCAGTTTAAGATACCGTTGGTTTACTTTTGGATCCTGGAATTCATTCGCAGGGAGAATGCTGGGGATTATTATCTTCTTTTTCATGGCTACTTTTTCTGAAAACCCAGAGGGGAGTGAGTAGTAGTTTGGGAGAGTTGCTGGACAAAGCAGTCTCTTTTTATGTTAAAACTGTTGTCTCTAATCCCTCCAGCTACCCCACACTGTTGTCTACAATCAAACTGATTTTTGCTTGCCTGCTAAAATGTGTTTGTCTAATGGCAGGTTCACCTGTATCTAGACTAGGTGCCTGCCCCAAGCTAGAAAAGCTGCCATGGTTCTCTACTCAATTGTGTTCCCCGCCTTCTGGAATTCAGTTCATCAAGGCTTTGTTGTATCTACCACTCTTCATTAGCCCATAGAAAATTTCTCTAACCATGGGAGTGAAGGCCTTTGTCATTCTACATTCCAACCTTCAGGAATACAATTTCTCTTCACTAATTTTTAGTTATATTAGACAACTTCTTAAATTCTCAACATCTTTTGACTGCTTACCAACCAATCTTATCCATATGGATTACTATTTACCTATTTTATACCTAGGTCTTTAATAACTTGATTACTGTACTTCTTAAATTGAGACTTTCTGCTTCTGTTGATTAAATTCTGCATTTTTATCATATTAAAAATCCTAACAATTGCCAAAGGAAATAAAAAATTAAGTGGCATATTTTATCAAGGTTGTAAATAGATTTATTTGAATCCTATTGTGTTCTAACTAGCATGATCTTGTGAAAACTCAATAAATGAAATTTTAAGATTTTTAACATAAATTTGGGAATGAGTCTTCATGGTCTAGTGATAGGGCCAGTGCTAGTACATACATAATACTTTAGAAGAAGGCTCCTTCTTTGAGAGGGCAGATTAAAAAGGTTCCCCTTCCTGCTCCAGGATTGCTGCCTCCACTTTTCCCACTGGCTACGTGCCCTCATTCTATATCTACAGCTGTACACAATGCATCTGAATCAGGAAAAAAAAATTTAGTTGCTTTCTTAAAACAGATGAAAGAAACTTTTAAAAAATTACAAAGAAATTAATACAGGACCACAGTTAACATGTTTTTCTCTCTTTATAAAAAAGGGATCAATTTTTGCTGCTTTTAACCTGCTTCTTGTTTCAATTAACATCTCCTGGAAAGTCTGTTACTGAAGAATTTCTATAAAAATTGACACATGTGTTCTATTTATTAGAAAGCCTAGGCTGTAACGGAAATAGAAGTTGGAGACAGTAAAACCAAACTATTTAGAATTTGTATTCTGGTGCTTTGCATATAACAAGCACCGAAACATGTTGGTTGAATGCTAAAATTTCTGAACTAAGTAAAAGAAAACCCTTAAATTTATGAAATAGTTTATCTGTAACTTCAGGAACAAATCTAAATCTATCCTAGGATACAAGATACACTATTATTAAAGCATTACAAAAATATGGGATTTTTGTTCTATAGGTATATTGCAACATCCAGATGGCACAGTTTTGAAACAGTTACAGCCACCCCCAAGGGGTCCAAGAGAGCTAGAATTCTATAATATGGTAAGTGAGGTAAGATTTGTTTTCTTACATTTACAGTGTTTTTCAGTTTTCTAGTGGTAACTCAGAAATACATTTGATGTATAATGAATGTATGTGACTGAAACAAAAGCTTTATGAAATACAGTGCTTATTTTTACTGATGTAACCTAGTATTTTATTTTCTGTTCTGATCCACTAAATTCATTTTAATTAATGGGCTGTGACCTACATTTTGAAAAACACCTAACTGAAACACTATTTGTATTTTGCAGAAATGCTGAGTTTAAATAAGTGTTTTTACTACAGGATTTCTTCGAGCGTAGTGCTGAGGTGCATTGTGACTCTCCAAAGCAGGGGGGAAAGGGTCAGACTTAACATCTAATTAACCATATGACTAGGAACATTTTTCATTATGTTCACAGTGTTTTGTAACCAACACCTCTATCTAGTTACAATCATTTTTATCTCCCCAAAAGAAAACCCTGCAACCCTATGGCATGATCCCTGGCAGCCACCAACCTGCTCATTTTAATGCTTTTGGTTTCCTTTTGATTTTAGGTCCCTGTGAATTTCTTTTTTTTTCCTTGGGAGCTCAGCTATGCACTTAAAAAAATATATATTTGTTGTGTTTTATCCTGCATTTCTAGGTAGAAAGGTTTTTAAGTTATCTTTTCTGGCATGTTTAGTAAATGCCAGTTCTACTTTTAAAAAATACTTAAAAAGAAGAGAAAGTTTACCTCTCTGCTCTTCTAGTTCTTTTATCTTTTTCACTTAAAAGTGTATCATGAACTATTTTAGGTCAGTACGTAGAGATATATCCTTGGTTCCTCCATCTTGTTACATGAACTATGCCTATCATCTTGTCACTATGAACACTGCCCTCACTGTCACTGTGCCAGGTACACCCTGCTCTTAATTCCCGTGGCCTGGAAGTGACTATCACTTCTGCTCACATTTCAACAGGGAAGGCTGCGAAATACAATGTATCTCATGTATATTTGGTGAGTGTCTGCCACACTTGAGTGTATTCTGTAGAATTGCGTTGTACTTAATATGGCTTCACATATATAATAAGAATTCTAATACTAAGATTTCATAAGCAGTTTATACCAGTGAACTTTAATGGTTTCGGATAACTAGGTAGACCATATTTGAAAAAGTTAATTAAATGAAATGTCTTACAAGTTGTTTTTAAAATATTTTCTTTCTCTCTTCTTTGAGGAAAATAAGTAAGAATCTTAGTTCCAGGATATCTGAACATTTCTAGTATTTTCTAGAATTATTACTGGTTATAAATGAAGGAATTAAATGGGCAATAATTAGACTGAAAATGAACTAAAGGATAATTTTTTTTAAAAAAAGGTAAATCACAACTCCCTTACAGATTTAAAATAAGCATGTGTTAAAGATTTTGTTAAACTCATTTAATGAGGGAACCAGGCAGATGTTAAATCTGGTTCAAAAGAGAAGTGGCAGAAGCACAAATTTAAATGGAATGAAATGAAACAAATAAATGAAACACATGGACACTAAACTCCCCCCTTCCATGGGGGTGGAGGGAAATCAGTTGAATCTTCTCTGGCCAGAACCTATTGGCATGTATATGGACAAGATTTCTTTTGTATTTGCTAAAAGTTATCTATTGCTCACTTAGTTGTAAAATAGTTCAAGGACAGTGAAAGACTAGACTAGATAATCAAGAAGAACATGCTGTAAACAGCACATAGTTTTTCATTGGAGGCACACAGTACCCTTTTTTTTTACTTATTCCAAATTTACTTCCAGTTAAAGCTCTTACCAGATAAATTATGATTCAACGGTATTGTTTTATTTGAGAAATATGTAGGGCAATTATAAAGCATTATAAGAAACTAACATGCAAGTGTTATATTTCTCTGTTTTAGGTTTATGCTGCTGATTGTACTGATGGTGTTCTTACAGAGCTACGAAAGTATTTGCCAAAATATTATGGCATCTGGTCACCTCCCACTGCACCAAATGGTAATCTTTTCCCCAAAATCCATCTTTTATTCTTAGTTCAGGAGAGTGACTTTTTAAAAGGCTTTATATAAAAGTGAGCCTAGTATTACAAAAACAGCATATATGTGTATTTCTTTCCTAATCTTTCTCTACTTCATTAAAGAAAACTTATTAATACACTTGTTTTTCATTACCAGTTTCTTAAATGGTATATACAAATGAATGACCAATCTGTTACAATTGAATGAAAATATTTATACTGGTACTTAATACTGTATTGATGTACAGGTGTTCTCTTTTCATAATTTACTGGGCTATTTATTTATTTGAATTTTGCGTAGGAAAAAACATCAGGAAGTATATTTTCTTTGCATAACTTTCTCCCTGTCTCCTATTCCACTCCTTCTTCCCCCATCTTTGGGCTTTAAATTGAAGTGTTTTTAAAAACACCAGTAAGTTTACAGGAGAAACTGATCTGTGTTAAGGGCATAGCATTTCTCCTTCATAATATTAGTTAATACTTGAAGCAGTATTTACCACTTCCAGGGACTTTGACTGAGTAGACAGAATTTAATTGAACAAACAGCTTGTGTAACGATTGAAGAAGGTTCATGAATAGGGTAGGAGTTTGAAGCTTGACTGGGTTTAAGAATAACCCATAGGGTTGTTAAAATGCACATTAATAGGCTCAACTCCCAGACATTTTGATTATACAGATTTAAGTTGGAGTTCAGTGGTATGCTTCTTAAATAAAACTACAAACTTTTGGTGTAGATAGTGCTTGAATCACATTTTGAGAACAGGAAAGCAGGAGGCTTGATTTTCAGCTTGTTCTTTTCCTTAGTTCTTGATCTTCCTTTGACTCATTGACTGTGAGTCAAGTTTCATTAATAGGGGCTCATGTTATCTCCCTGTGAGTATCCTCAGGTAATACTAAATCAGTGGTTCCCTTGGGTGTTTAGGTTTCTCCTATACTTCAATTGCATGGAAAAAAAATAATGAGTGGAGACTCTTTTCTCTCCCTCTCCCTTTCCTTGTCTCCTCTCTCCTCTCCTCTTCCTTTTCTTCCCCCCTTCATCTCTGCTGCTTCCTTCCTTTCTTGTTTTTTAGTTCCGTGTGTGTGTGCTTGATTCACATCAACATGTTGCTTAAATTATTTCACAAATCATTACGATCACTTTTGATTTGTACATATTTCCATTGTGTAATTTAAGATAGCTAGGTTCCAATTAACTGCTACTGATTGCTGTTTAATTTAGAGCAGATCATTATGTCTCAATAAAATGACATTGAAAGATTAACAAAAGTTGCTGAGGATGGTGTTAGATATTAGATATCTAGATAATTAAATGCTCAGTTTTAAAAGACTTTAGAAAGGGTAGACTAACTGAACAAACACCATCATTATTTTGAAAAGTAGAGTATATACAAAAATTTGGATAAGAGAAGAAATAATTAAAAGTAACATTTTATAGTTTGGATTACTAGCACATGATTTAAGAATCAAGGATTTGCTAGCAATGAAGAACCTTTTTGGTCTTCTATACTAAATAACATTAAGGGACATCTATGCTAATATAGAAAGCAATAACTTTGAAATCAAAAGTGTTAGCTTCTACCTTTGTTATTTTCAAATTTTGTGAACATGCCTAACTCATTAACCTTTTGAGTTCTACTTTTTCTTCTATAAATTGAAAATAATACCGCCACAGAGTTGTGAAGACGCAGGTTATGTGAGAATGCTTTGCAAATTCTAATACTCTTATTTGAATATAACTGTAAATATTGGTGCTACCGAGATGAGAAGACAAGGTGAGGAAAATAAGAGGAGAAAATGGAAATAGAAGGGGGAAAAAAAGACTGGGAATAAAAAACATATACGTGTGTAGAGTGGTTCAGTAATACCTAGAGTTGCCTCAGAGGATTTCCTATTCTTTTCCTGTTTTGTTAGCTCTGGAAGAAGTTGGACAAAAGTGTTGCACCATGCAGATTGTTTAGCTTTGATTTTGCTAGAGAGTTCATGCAGTCATCTTTCTGTTTTTATCCTTTTGATTATAAGTGATACAAATATAGGATGGGAAACTTTTATTCATGTTTATTCCACAAGATCATAAAAACAAATACAGTTGACCCTTGAACAACTGGGGATTAAGGGTGCTGACCATCCCCCCTGCTCCCACACAGTCAAAATTCTGTGTATAGCATTTGACTGTCCAAGAACTTTACTAATAGTCTTCAATTAACCAGAACCTGACTGATAACATGAACAGTAGATTAACACATATTTTGTATGTTATATGTATTATATACTGTATTCTTACAATAAAGTAAACTAGAGAAAAGAAAATGTTATTAAGAAAATCATAAGGAACAGGAAATATATTTATAGTGTTTATTGAAAAAAATCCACATATAGGTGGACTGACCCAGACAGTTCAAACCCCTGTTGTTCAAAGCTCAACTATACTCAAATTTTAGAATACTGTGGTATGTATTACTGTCTTTTACATAGTATTAAATTAATGATTATTTACTGTTTTTTTTTCCCTTTTTATTTGGGCATTTTATGTGCTCATGGTAGTTTCATAAAACTTGATAGAGTTCTTATTATCAAAAGTAGTAAAATGTAAAAGGTCTACCTACCAATTTGCTGAGCAAATTATTGTAACTTGAGAGACAAAAGAATGTACTGATTAACACTTTTTTTAAAATTTTTATCACAGTTTTACTGAAATATAATTCATACACCACAAAGCTCACTCATTTAAATTGTATAATTCAGTAGTTTTTAGTATATTTATAGTTGTACAATTATCACTACTGCTAATTTTAGAACATGACCAATGGAATTTTTTTTTTTAAGACAAATCAATTGTTGGCAATTATCTTTGAAGATTTTGGCCTAGTTATATATATTAAATCTCATTTGTACCTGTGTATAAACTCAGATTCCTAGCACATGTACCATCAAAAGACTTTTGTTGATAGTTATTTGGAGGAATAGAAAAGTATATGTTCACAAAAGAACAAGACAAACAAATGAGAAACAGAAACTCATAGACACAGACAATAGTTTAGTGGTTACCAGAGGGTAAGGGGGGTCGGGGGTGGGAGATGAGGGTAAGGGGGATCAAATATATGGTGATGGAAGGAGAACTGACTCTGGGTGGTGAACACACAATGGGATTTATAGATGATGTAATACAGAATTGTACACCTGAAATCTATGTAATGTTGCTAACAATTGTCACCCCAATAAATTAAAAAAAAATTAGTTACTGTATGATTATTATTCCCTTAAAAAAAGAAAAAAGAAAAGTATATGTTCAATTAGGTTTGAGCAAATTGAGAGTTCTCAAATATAATCTCCAGCCTAATTGATCAATAGGTTTCTGGGTCTAGTTACTAGTCACGTTTCAGGAAGCATGAACTGAAATAAACTGGCATACATGTTTAATCCCTCCCTCCCCTTTTACCCCAAGTTTGGAGGCTAAAAGCTCTCTACTTAAATTCTTTCTACTTTTGGTGTCTGTTGATCCCAGAAATGGCTGATGATTGATGTGGAAAGCAGCAGAGAGAAGCAAGGCCTTATGTTTTTCCATCTGGCTTCATAGCTCGGCAGGGGTTCCCCACCTGGCCTTTTCTTCTTTTTGGGAGGTTCAGAAATGAAGATAATAGCTAATGACAAGTAGACTTTCTAGATATGGTAGTGTTTCCCCCAAAATAAGACCTAGCCGGACAATCAGCTCATGGTAAGAAGAGCTTGATGAATTTGGAACACATGTTCTCATAATTTATACAAGCAATAATACTGATTAAGGAGATCTAAATAAGTCTTTCTTCTACTCCCTAAATACCCTCTCCCTTGTCTTTTCTTTAAAGAAACTAGTTATATTTACTGTTTACCATGTTTCCCCGAAAATAAGACCTAACTGGAAAATAAGCCCTAGCATGATTTTTCAGGATGACATGCCCTAAACGTAAGCCCTAATGAGTCTTTTGGAGCAAACCTTAGTATAAGACCCGGTCTTATTTCCAGGGAAATATGGCAGTTATTTGTAGGTCTTTATTTTTCCACAGTATTCAAATGTTTACATTTTTTTCTCCCAGCCTGGGAACTTTTCTGCCTCTCAGAGTGTCAGGACTATATTCCAGCAGTAGAAAATTTGCTGTAGGAGTTTTTTATGCTTAATATTATCATACAATATAAGTACTGTATTTAATTTATATTTAAGATAATTATATTTAATTATACATATTTAAATAGGAAATATGTTTAAAATAGATAAGCTTCCTTCATTTTTTTTATTACGTTTATTGGGATGACATTGGTTACTAGCAGTATGTAAGTTCCCAGTTTACAGCTCTGTAACACATCTTCTACATACTGTATTGTGTGCTTACCACTCAAAGTCTAGTCTCCCTCTATCACCATAAATTTGCCCTTTACCCTCTTCATCCTCCCCTCACCCCCTTCCCCTCTGGTAACCATCTTACTGTTGTCAGTGTTGATGAGTTTGTTTTGTTTGTTCGTTTGTTGCTTTCTGTTTTATATCCCACATATGAGTGAAATCATTTGGTTCTTGACTTATTTTGCTTAGCATGATACTCTAAACATCTGCCCATGTTGTCGCAAATGGCAGTATTTCATATTTTCTTATGGCTGAGTAGTATTCCATTGTATATATGTCATCCATCAAAGGACACTTAGGTTGTTTCTGTGTCTTGGCTATTGTGAATAATGCTGCAATGAACATAGGAACAAATGTTTTCAAATTTTTCGGGTAGATAGCCATAAGAGGGATTGCAGAGTCGTATGGTAGTTCTTTTCTTAATTTTTTGAGAAATCTCCATACTGTTTTCCAAAGAGGCTGTACCAATTTACATTCCCAGCAGCAGTGTATGAGAGGTTTCCTTTTTCTCTACAGCCTCTCCAACAGTTGTTATTTCTTGTCTTATTGGTAATAGCCATTTAAAGAGGTATGAGGTGGTATCTCATTGTGGTTTTGATTTGCATTTCCCTATTAGCTAGTGAAGTTGAACATTTTTTCATATATCTGTTTGCCATTTGTGTGTATTCTTGGGAAAAGTGTCTGTTCAAGTCCTCTGCCCATTTTTTAATTGTTTTTTGTTGTTGTTGTTGGATTGTATGAGTTCTTTATATATTTTGAATATTAGCCCTTTATCAGAGGTATTATTTGCAATATCTTCTCCTATTCAGTTGGCTGCTGTTTTGTTTTATTAATGGTTTCTTTTGCTATACAGAAGCTTTTTAGTTTGATATAGTTCCATTCATTTAATTTTGCTTTTACTTCCCTTGCCTTTGGGATCAAATTCTTAAAATCCTCTCTATGACCAAGGTCTGTAAGTTTAGTACCTATCTATGTTTTCTTCTATGTATTTTATTGTTTCACACCTTATATTTAGGGTGTTTTTTTAATCCATATCGAGTTGAAGAGTTGAATTTTATGTATGGGGCAAACAGCAGTCTAGTTTCATTCTTTTGCATGTGGCTTTCCAGTTTTCACAACAGAGGCTTTTGAAGAAACTTTCTTTTCTCCATTGTATGTTTTTGGCTCCTTTGTCAAAACTAGTTCCCCATATACATGTGGGTTTATTTCTGAGCTCTTAATTCTGTTCCATTGGTCTGTTTTTCTGCCAGTGCCATGCTGTTTTGATTATTGTAGATTTGTAGTATAATTTGAAGTCAGGGAGTGTGATACCTCTGGCTTTGTTCTTTTTTCTCAGGATTGTTTTGGCTATTCAGGGTCTTTTATGGTTCCATACAAATTTGATGATTTTTTTGTTCTATTTCTTTGAAAAATGACATTGGGATTTTGATGGGGATTGCATTAAATCTGTATATTGCTTTAGGTAATATGGCCATTTTAACTATGTTGATTCTTCTAATCCATCAACACTGAATATCTTTCCATTTCCTTGTGTCTTCAGTTTCTTTCAGTTCTCTTGTAGATTTCAGTGTGTAGATCCTTCATATCCTTTGTTTATTCCTAGGTCTTTTATTCTTTTTGTTGCAATTGCAAATGGAATTCTTTTTTATTTGTCTGATATTTCATTGTTAGTATATAGGAACACAATGTATTTTTGTATATTGGTTTTGTATCCTGCAACTTTACTGTATTTGTTTACTGTTTCTAATAGTTTTTTGGTAGTTTCTTTAGGATTTTCTATATAAAGAATCATGTTGTCTGCAAAAAGTGACAATTTTACTTCTTCATTCCCAGTTTGGAAGCCTTTTATTTCTTTCTCTTTCCTGATTGCTCTGGCTAGGACTTCTAGTACTATTTTGAATAACGGTGAGAGGAGATATCCTTGCCTTGTTCCTGATCTTAGAGGAAAAGCTTTCAGTTTTTTCACCATTGAGTATGTTAGCTGGGGGTTCGTTATATATGGCTTTTGTTATGTTGAGGTACTTCTATACCTATTTTATAAAGGTTTTTAATCATAAGTGCATGTTGTAGCTTGTGAAATGCTTTTTTTTTACATCTATTAATATGATCATGATTTTTATCCTCTACTTTGTTAGTGTGGCATATACTTTGTTACTGTGGTTATCACATGGATCAGTTTGCATATGTTGAACCATGCTTGCACTCCTGGAATGAACCCTACTTGATTGTGATCTTTTAATGTATTACCATGTTTGATTTGCTAGTATTTTGTTGGGATTTTTACCTCTATATTTGTCGCAGATATTGTCTCTAATTTTTTTTTTAAGTGCTTCCTTCATTCTTAATAATGCGTAATCTTACACTTGTGTAATCTTATACTATCATCAACAGTATAAAGTATGTAAATACTTTGAGCATGGTAACCATGGCATTGGTAAAGCCACTGCAAAATCTTACTTAATAGTCTGCTTATAACAGCATGAAGTGGTTTATTTTGCAATAACTGGTAGTTATTTTTACCTTAAAAAATTAAGGAATTATGGAAATTCTATATATACTTTCCATAAATTAACAGATAAGTAATAGATTTATCTCAGCCATACACTATTAAACTTAACTATATTTCTAGTCAGTGTAACCTTGTAATGAACTGCGTTTATGAAAAGTAGATGTCCTTTTATTTATTATACAAATAACCAAGACTAAACCTTGCAGAATATTAGATCTGAGGTTCACAAATGCTAGTCCTTGGCTCGCTGACAGACTGGTTTCATCAGAATCTGTTGTCCTAGAGCTTTCCAGAATTTAGAAGAGTAAATCTAGTTATTATGCTAGCTATCTTTATGATTTATGTACATACAAATACACATGCGTATATATGTAAAAATCAGCTCTCTTCATTTTTTTAATATTCAAAATTCTATCTTATAAGTTACATGATAGCAAATAATCATAATTAATTTCCAAGATATTTTCCATATATCATATTAATGCAGTTTAATTTATTTCTGTGACCTTGGTCAGAATGAACTTAATAACAGGGAAGCCGCGCTTACAAAGCAATACCACACACTGGGTAACAAGGGACGATTTTTCAGCTAGGCCTCTCTGGGTATATGTTGAAGAAGCATTTTTAAATTTGTAGGTAAAAAGGAAATAAGTTCTAAAACTCATCCAAAAAGCCTGACAGACTAAGATAGATCTTCTATCTGGAGTAGTTTAAATGCCTTTGATCATTTAAGTTGCTGAATCTCAAGACTGTCCTGCTTTAAGCTCTGTTCTAGTGAAATAATTTGTTAAAAGCATTTTTCCGAGAGTTAATATTCAGATTTATTTCTAGTGATGTTGACCTGTAGAAAAATCAGTAAAGCTCTCGAGGCTCAGATCATGTCCCATTTTTCTATTTACCTGTTTTATTTAAAGTACTTGTGGCAAGCTGCTAGATATATAACATCGTACTCATTCTTAAAACCTTTGCAACTCTAAAGCAGGTTTTGGTGTTTATAACTTAGAGGCAATGATAGAAATGAAAATCTCAGATTTTTACTTTTCACTTAAAAAAAAATTGAGGCCAGAGAGCTAAAAGAAAACACTAAACCAACTCTCAGAAAGCCTTCACCTAAAAACTGTTAACTTAAGGCTAATAATAATTTAGCAGTTATTTGGTAATTCCAATTATATAAAAAATGAAAGTAAGGTAAAGAAAAACACATTTGGCTAGTCAGAATAGTCAAATGAAACTCGTAATACTCAGGCTTATCTACTGAAGGAATGACAGTTTATCATGGTATGAGGAAAGCCAAGCCCAAAGTCCACTGGTCAATAGGAATGAGAAGGGCAGGTATCATCCATTCAGCAAACATTTATTATATCCCTACTATTTATAGAGTTTGCATTTGCATTTTCCTCCTTCCCAAGAGGAAAAGGAAGAAATAGGGATTTTATATTCAGATTTGCTCTTCTCTACTGTAGCGTCTGTCATTTATATCTTATTATAGAAACGTTTATTGTTTGTTTTTAATCACTACCAAATTGGCAAGTAGAAAACAATAACCCTGCAGTGGGATATAGATGCTGTGATAGTCAGCTAGGTTCACTCACTGTCTTTATACTCCCACGCACAGCCTCACCTCGGTAATACTTTTAGGGTCTCTTGATTTATGGAAATTAATGATGATAAATTTGTGAATGCCAGTGATGTAGTGTATTAGGATGTAATTAGTCTTTCCTGATATTTGAAATGAAGGCCGTGTTACTGAAATTTTTACACAGCTATAGAGAAAGGATGAATGGTTTTCCTTCCCTTTTGCTCAAGTTAATTGGAGATGGGAGGAGAGAGTCTGAAGGGAAATGTCCTGTGCTGCAGTTTTTCCCATCTTCTCATCCCATCTGTGATTATCTTTTCAAGTGCAGAAGCTGGATGGGGGTGGGAGGGGCTCCATTTTCTTGATCAGGATATTTCCATTTGTCCCATTACCTTTCACTGTTAGCGGTTTCATGTCTGTATCCAGACTTTTTGTTTTCTCTTATCCTGTTCAAGATGTCTGAGATCCTTTTTAAAAAAATGTGAAGGGGTCCTTCTTGTATGCCAGTGTTGTTCTCTTAGGCTGCAGTTCTTTTTTGTCATACTTGGGCTTGACTTCCCCAAGTTCTGTACAGTCATAACCCTCTCCCCACCATATTCCTTTGACTATAGAATACAATCTATCTCTTTATTTCGTATCCTTAAATCTATTTCTTAAATCTAAGGGGCTTAAAGCTTTCTCAAGCCTTACCAGGGTTGTTCTCACTTTTGGTTTGGCACTGACTTCTTTCTTGCAATTTAATAACTGTACTAGTCTTGGTGTGACAAGGAAAAAGAAAAGACATTAGAGGATCAGTCTTTTTTCCCCTGGTAGTTTTTTAGTTAATTCATAGAAAACATACACCTTCTCTAACTTTATTACTTTGATATAAGCAGACATAATCTTAACTGTGTTTGAGGAAAAACGCTTCTTAGTATATTCATAACTTAAAATTATAGTACAGTCCAGCACTCTGGGAAAATTCTTTCACCGAGGAAAGGGGGGAAGAATTTCTTGCCTTACTTCCTTCCCTCAGTTCAGTTGGACCCTTACTTTCAAGCTAAAACTGTAAATAGTTCAGCTAGTGTGATAACTGGGGCTTTTATAAGTTTTTACTTGAATCTCCATTTATAATAGTTTTCTTTAGGAGATGTATGCAGGTTGCCAGAGTGATTTATAAATGAACTTAAGAGGAATGCTTGTGTTCTAAAAGGCAAGGTGTTTGTTTTTCCTTTGAGACTAGTAAGACTAGAATGTATATTTGGCAGTGACCATCATTTGAATTGATTTGCCTTTCTTAACCTTTACTTCTGTTATGTACTCTGGGAAGGATTTATTTATTACTAATTTTAAATGAAGAATAAGTTTTTTAAAAATTAAAATACTAAGAGATCTGCTGAGGCATAGATGACATAAACTGTATTAAAAGGGGAATGCATTCTGGAACAGTTTCTGAAGTAATCTCATTGCCTTTTTAATGTATGTCCTTGAAAACCTTTATCTACTTCATACCTTCTGCTTATGGTTGAATATTATTTAATCCACCTCCTACAAGAGATTCTTTGTGATATGTATATTTGTTATAATTCTTTTTCAGGTAGATTTATTATAATTGTTGATTCTGGATTTATTTTAACTTTTTTCTCAGTTTTAAGTTTTCCTCATTTTGTTTCCCCTGGAAGTTACTTGAGAGGTTATGTTTACCAATTACTAATTAGAGTATTTCTTTAATAACAGATTTGTACCTGAAACTGGAAGATGTGACCCATAAATTTAATAAGCCCTGTATAATGGATGTAAAGATAGGGCGAAAAAGCTATGATCCTTTTGCTTCAGCTGAGAAGATTCAGCAACAGGTCAGCAAGTACCCATTAATGGAAGAGATTGGGTTCTTGGTGCTTGGCATGAGGGTAAGAGTGATTATTAATTAGTATAATATGCACATTTCTCATTAGATGTTCTTCCCTTGAAAATTATAGATGTCATTATAATACTAATATATCAGAAAGTAATATTTTTTGGAATTAGGTTGTCTATAACTCCCCAACGTGGGCAGAGATTTTTATCTCTTTTGTTCACTGATATTTGGTCAGTGTCAAATGATTCTGACACATAGTATGTGATTAATAAATGAATGAATGGCTGAACCTCAAGATTCTTACTATGGTAATTTTGTTTTAAAGAAGCTTTAAGTGTAGGTGTAAAATAAATGTGATAAGTAAATATTTTATTATTTATGATTTTCCCATGAGTAAAGTGCTACGTTTATATATTCAGTAATTTTTTCTATATTTTTAAAATAGAAAGAGAAGCTAAAATTAGGCCAATGTTGCAGACTGTAATTTAAAACAGTTTTTTCATTTCCTTATGGTTCTGTGGGTTGGCAATTTGAGCTGGGCTTAGGTAGATAATACTGCGGATCTCTCCTAGGGTCCCTTATGTGGCTGCACTCATCTGATGGCTCGACTGGGGCTAGATGGTCTAAAATTACCTCACTGTTATGTCTGGGAGTTTGTACTAACTTTTGGATGGGCCTTTTTCCATGTGGTCTTTCATCCTCCAGGAGGCTAGCTGGAGCTTCGTCATGTACCACATTCCAAGAAGGCAAGAATGGGAGCCACAAGGGCTCTTGAAATCTAGGTTAGGAAGTGTTGTTACTTCTCTGGAATTCTATAGGTCAGAGTATACACACAGGGTCAGCCCATATTATGGATAGGGAGGAGAAATAGATTCCACTTCTCATGGTGGAAATTGGGAAATCACAATACAAAGGGCAGTGTGTTCATGGATGAGAAGGATCGTTGAGGCCATCTTTGTAAACAATGGGTCACAGTCAAGTAATATGGAGTAAAATTCTCTAAACAAATGGTATGTCTTCTAGACGTGAAGGTAAAATTTATAGATGTGATAAATGATTGTGTACCTATATAAGCATAATGGATAGTTTTAAAATTCATCATATAAGATATATGGATCTTCCTTTTGAGTTTTAAACAAGGGAATTAATAGTAAGTATTATAGTTGAATTGTTAATGTGATGGTTATAACAGCACAGTTGAATTTGATACTCTGATTTTAATAAGACCAAAGAAATTGTTGATACAATTATTTCATTTAGAAAACTATAATTAAATGTGAGTATACAGTAAAACGAAAAAGGGTAATGGAATAATGTTAAAACAAATAAGAAATAAACATCCCACAGGAATCTAACTGAGCAACTGTTTAAACCTTCACTGTTTTCAAATTTCACCCTCCCCCTTTCCTTCTCACTTATAGCAGGGACATTGCCTTCTTTCAGAAAAAATGAAGCTATCAGACAGGATTTCTTTTAATTTCCTGCTAATGGATGTACACACCTAACCTGCAGGTGCTTTCATTCCTTCTTTATTCCTTCCTGTGACATTGAAGAATTTTCCATCCTCTGTGTAAGGAAATGCCCTTTGGATCTCATTCCTTCCCACCTCTTCAGGAACCTAATACTATTGATGCTCTCTTGTCTTATATCTTCAACTTATCTCTCTTCTCTTTACTGACTCTTTCCCTTTTGTTTTATATATGTTCAAATCACTCTCAATTTAAAAAAAAACCGAAACATCAAAACCCACCTTTACCTTGCTCTGCTCTCCAGCGGTGGGTTTAACTTGCCTCCCCTTCGCAACCACACTAGTTATTCCCATTGTCGTCCTTCCCACTCAGTAGTTTTCAACCTTCAGTCTGGCTTTTGCTCCATCATGCTACAAATTGGCTCCTCACCAAAGTCCCAAATGACATCTCCATGTCACTAAATCCAGATGGCATTTTTCATTACTCACCTCACTTCACTTTAAAAAGCAGCCTTCAAGGCTGACTGGGTCTTCTTTGAAACATTCCTCTTTGTGTCCATGACACTACACCCTCTTCTGTTTTTCCCCAAAGTCCACTTTGGAGTTTTCTTTGCCGGCTCTTTTCTTTTTTCTGTTTATTCTTTAAATGTTGAGACATTCTGTTCTGTTCCATGTTACTGCCTCCCTCTCTTTTCTGTTTTTGTTTTTTTTCTATGCAATGTCCTTTTTTGTTATTGGTTCATTTTCACTCACACTGATAACTCCCAAATGCATATCTTCAGCCTCTTCTTTTTCTTTGATCTCTTAATCTGTGAAGCCAACAGCCTACTAGACATTTTACTTGGATAACTTAAAAACATCTAGAACTAATACATAAAAAAATGATATACTCATCTCTCTCGCAGACAAACAACCACAACCATAGCAATAAATCTTTGTTATTTCTTATCTTAATAAATGGCACCACCATGCATTCAGTTTTACAAACTAGAAACTGTGTAGTCACCATTACCTCTCAGAGTTATGCATCAATCCTGGTGATCTCAATAGCTAAACATCTCTTGAGTCCCATTATCACCATTATCCTACTCCAGTCTGTTCTTTTAACTGATCTCTCAAGTTCAGTTTTGCTCTCTTCCAGTCTATTCTCCAAACATTGCAGAATGTATGTATTTAATCATAATATTCCCTTAAAACTCTTCAGTGGCTTTCCATTGCTTTAGGGTGCATTCACAGGATAAGTAAATAAGGCATTGCAATTAGCTCTCCTGGGATGTGTCATATCCCCAGATAGATAGAGGTTCCTCTGTTTGATGTATTTTTAAAATAACTTTATTGAAATATAATTTACATACCTTTCAATTTATTCGTTTAAAGTATACAGTTTGTTGGTTTTAGTATATTCATAGAGTTGAGCAACAATTAGTACATTCAACTTTAGAACATTTTTATCCCTCCCCAAAGACATGCCATACCTAGTAGGATTTTTGAAACCCTGCCATTTGAGACAACACGGACAGACCTTTAGGGCATTATGCTAAGTGTAATAAACCAAAGAAAGAAAGACAAATACTGTATGGTATCACTTATATGTGGAATTTAAAAAAAAGCTGATTTCATTGAAAGAAAATAGAATGGTGGTTTACAGGGGTTTGGGGAAGGAAAAACAGGGAGATGTAGGTCAGAGTACAAACTTTCAGTTATAAGATGAATAAGTTCTGAGGATCTAATGTACAACAGCATAGTGACTATAGTTAATAATATGGTATTGCATACTTGAAAATGGCTGAGAGTAGATCTTAAGCTTTCTCACCACACACACACAAAACTAGTCAACTGTGTGAGGTGATGGATGTGTTAATTATCTTGATCTTGGTAAGCTTTCCACAGTGTATATGTATACCAAATAATCACATTGTACACTTTAAATACCAGGGCTGCCAAAAAAATCTGTACACATGACTTGTATTCATGTTTTGTTATCGGTATATATTGAGTATTACAATTTTAATAGTTTTTTTTTTTTTTCTTAAAATGTGTATGCAGTTTTTTTTTGCACCCTCTCTATGTACAATTATATTTGTCATTTATTCCTCAGTTAATTTTGAAAAAATATAAATGAAATATGTTTCAGTATCTGGTAGGACGGCAAGGTTAGTAGACTCTCCTGAATTTAGTTGTTAGTAGTTAGTAGTCTCTCCTTCGATTTTCCTAGCTATTTTTGCTTTTCTATATGAACTTTAGAATTCGCATATAAGGTTACAACAATTGTTGATGTTTTATTATAATCTCATTTTAGTTGTGGTCAACTTAAATAGAGTTGGTATCTTTTATGTTGAATTTTCCTCTCTGAGAACATGAATATGTGTGTGTATGTCTTAGGAATGTGTTAAAGATGTCTTTATATAGATCTTAACCTTTATTTAGTTTATTTTGGTGTTTTATTTCCTTTTTGTTGCATTTGTAAATGGGGTCTTCTATTACTGGTTTCTAACCAGTTATTTGTATATATCAAAGCTTATTTTCTGTTTACTAATTTGTATTCAGTCACCATTTCAAGTTTTTGTTTGTATTAGTTTTTCAGTTGATTTTCCAGTCTACAAAGAGTAATTATCTACAAAGAGTATTATTTTTATCTCCTTCTTTCCAAATTATTATACCTCCGATTTTTTTTCCTTTTGTACATTTGCATTTGCTAGAAACTACAAAATATTAGATAGCGATGATAAAGGACATTGTGGTAGAATACTTTTTGTGGAAGCTTCTTGTATTTTATGACAGATGCTTTCTTATTTCTACTTTAAACTTGAGGCTACCTTTTAGTAGCTTTACATCAATTTTTCGTATTGGAAATACTCATCTATCCTTTTAAAGAGCTTTCGCCAATGGTAGATATAATTTTATTAAATGCCTTTTAACATCCATTGATAAGACAGTATGATTTTTTTCTTCTTAAATCCATTAGAATGAATCATATGAATAGACTTTCCCATCTTTAACCATCTTTTCATTGCTTGGATAAATCCTTACATGGTCAAGGAGTATTCATTTTTAACATTTAGTGCTTTTCCTGACAGGTTTATCATGTTCATTCTGATAGCTATGAGACACAAAATCAGCACTATGGAAGAAGCTTAACAAAAGAAACTCTAAAGGATGGTAAGGATAATAAAACCTTTTATTACTGCACAGTTATCAAAGTAATTCTAAAGTGATTTCAATTTTAATTCACTTTTGGTATAATTCAATTCACAATAATAAACAAAAAAAAAACATAAACCTTAGAGTCACAGAATTGGATTACTCATAATCCCCGGTTCATGATATACCAAAACCATGGGTCCATGAACAGTCTTATATTTTTACTCATTTATTATTTATTAATATACTTTTAAAAAATGAACATTTCTGAACCAACCATCTAGTCCAAGTACTGGAACTACAGATTATCTTTAAGATCATAGTATATTAAAACTGCTTGTAAAAGTAAAAGACTTTTACTTTAAGTAAAAGACTTTAAAATGTGTCTTGTACCATGTAATTTATTTTTATTGAAATTGTCCATGTATAGTTGAGCTGTATATTGTAAGTTTCTAGAACTATATTATGAATGAACAAATGGCATTAAAAATAGTTTAAATAAAATATGTTAACATACATGCTTCTAAAATATTTATGGACAAGATAGTGCAAAAGCAATGATATCCTAGATTTCTGGAAATAATATTCTATTGGAAGCTTAGTCTTAGCTCTACCGAAGATGGGGAACAGCTTATGTGTAGTATAAAGAGTTTGAAGAAAAAATTTTATGTGTAGAAAACAAGTATCCACAGTGTGGTCTTAACAAATAATATTTGCCTTGGCCAATAGCAAGGTAATAGGCAGATTGGCTCTTTATTGAAATATTTCTCAGCCTAAGCTGAATATATTTAGCAGTTTCTGTCCCAAAGTAGGGTAACAAACTGCTTAAAAGCAGAAATCAAATGGAATTTGCCCATAAATTTCCAAATATGATAAAATAGGCATAATTTTAAAGGTGTGTAATCTGATAGGTTACAACATTTAAAAGTCTCAATTTTGGATAACATACTCAAACTGGACTAGTGCTAATCCCCAAGGTGAGCTTAACTTTTGTGAAAAGACTGATTTAATCAGTATTATTGAGAACAAAAAATTTAGTACAGTTATGATTTGATATTTTGGTGATGGGCTATTCATACCATTAAAAATGGTTATGATTTGACTCAAGGTTTTTTATTAATTCTTGAATGTGATTCTGACAAGTAATCTTACTATAAAAGCTCACAATAATGAATGAAGCAAATCTTGGAATCACATTCATTAAGAGAATATATACAGAGAGAACTAAATTACCAGTCTCTCTGTAATAAATAGTTTTGTCTAAATAGGATATTTCATTTTACATAAGTGCCATTTAAATATTTTCTAGTAAGAGCATCTTCACCAGAAATCAGCTTGAGGTCCAAGTTTCTGTGTTTGACTACAATTCTTACCTGTTCAGTTAATTGCAAGGGATGACGGGAAAAAATTGGAGAATTGTATCTAAGATGAGTTTACTTCCCAAGTAATAGCTGTTTCATAATTTTAGTATAATCATAATAATATGTTACAATACTATATTTTCCTTTTTATAGGGATTTCCAGGTTTTTTCATAATGGGTTCTGCTTAAGAAAAGATGCTGTTGCTGCCAGTATTCATAAGATTGAGAATATTCTGCAGTGGTTTGAAACCCAGAAGCAGCTTAACTTTTATGCAAGTTCATTACTGTTTGTTTATGAAGGTTCATCTCAGCCAACTACTACAAAATCAAATGACAGAACTTTGGCAGAAAAATTTTTGTTCAAAGGACAACTCTCAGACACAGATGTATTGGAGTACAATAATAACTTTCGAGTGTTAAGTTCCACAGCGAATGGAAAAATAGAGGCTTCAGTAGGCAAAAGCTTGTCCAAGATGTATGCTCGTCACAGAAAAATGTATTCAAAAAAGCATCACAGTCAGACTTCATTGAAAGTTGAAAATATAGAGCAAGACAATGGGTGGAAAAGCTTGTCACAGGAACATTTAAACGGAAATGTACTTTCCCAACTGGAAAAAGTTTTCTACCATTTTCCCACTGATTGCCAAGAGATTGCAGAAGTAGAAGTGCGAATGATAGATTTTGCTCATGTTTTCCCTAGCAACACAATAGATGAGGGATATGTTTATGGGCTGAAGCATTTAATTACTGTACTGCAGAGTATTTTAGACAATTGAAACCTTTGCTGCAGCCTTTTTAAGGGATGGGGCAATCATAGTGAAGAGCAGCAATCAATATCTCTGTACTTGTAAGGCTATGTAAAAAATTTGTATTGTGAGTCTACATTTTATTTGTCTTTATACTTTTGGTAGAAGGGTTAACTTTTTTATAATCTTACTCAGGAAAACTAATTATTTGTTCATTTGAAAACTATGAAGAATAAAGAAACTTCGGAATGTTAAGCAGGGAATGTGGTGGTACCTGGTTTAAACATTTATTTGGCTCAAGCAACACGCAAACATTCAGTCATTAAGAGTTTAGTTTTTTGTAGCCAGTTTATCATGAAATCTCTGTCCACCCATAACCTTGACAATGAGCCATATCTTAACTCATTACATTATGAGAACACTCACAAATCTAGAAAGCACAGGTTAATGTCCTTAGTAGTGCTATATGAAGTTATTAAAACTGGAGAAAATTCTACTTCAGAAATAAGTACTGTTTAGGTTTTATATTAAAAGTTCAGACCAGCATATCAAAAGGTGCTTCTTAGTGAAATTATTTCAAATTATTGCATTCCAAAAGCAGATTTTCCCTTTAATTTTAATTTATATTCATATTTCAAAATACTGTGTACTTCATGAAAAAGATTATTGAAATGGACAACAACAACAACAAAAATCTTGAAATTAAGGGCATTAATAATTATTCTTGCCAGGACAAGAAGAGAGAAGTTACTTGGAAGGAACGAAAAAAATTTTTTTTAAAAATCTTATTTATGGGCAAATTGGAATATATATTTACTACATCATGAAAAGTGTTATAAATCATATAATACCTTCTCCTCCAACTGCAGCTTCAAAAAGGTGGATGTTTGAAGCTTTTTCTTTTTTAAATAACTTGAGATTTTTTTTTTTTAATCTTTGTATGTCTCCGTTCAGTTAAGCAGTAGTATAAATATGTTGCTAAAGATAGTGTTTCTCAGAATTCTAATAAGCAGTGAAGGACAACATCCAACATTGTGTTATCAAAAGTACTATGTAAATTAGTAAATCATAGAGAGTTTCGTGCATATCTAAATCCATGCTTCTATTTTACTCTTACTCAGAATAGTTTTATAATATATTCAAGAGAGAAATTATACTTTAATTTCATGGAGGGGGGCAATGCTATTTTTCCTGGATAAATTAGCTTCTGTATTATGTGTATTTCACATCTACCACCTTTTTAAAAACAACCAGTTGTTATTGAAAATGTTTAAAACTTTGAAATTAAATTTGCAAATATGGTAGATGTTTATGCTCTCATTACTTGCATTTTGATTCACTAATAACCCATCTAAGTAGTTAGCGGTTTTGCCATATTCCTGGAAAATGTTTTAGAGTTGTGCATTGCTAGATTCTCTCCCCCATGCATACACCTTTTCCCCCCTCTAGAATTACAAACTAAACTTAAATCCAACCACCTTTTTTGGGTGTAGAGGAATGTACCACAATTTTACATAAATCTCACCTTTCCAACCCTCTCTGAGGACACTTTGCAAATATATCAGCACAAACCGAAGTACCAAATTCTCTATGAATTCTGTGCTTAGTATATCTATTAAATATGAGTAACTTTAAACTTCATATGCGTTTTGTTATAGCAAAATTTGATTGTTTTTAATTTTTTATTTAGAGTCATTGTAAGTATTTTCCATAGGGACTTCATATTTTTCTCTACTGCCTAAATGGGTATTGACTTTTGCTTTTTTTGTGGGGATGAATTTCAAGTCATAATTAATAGTCAGAAATTTTTTAGTTTTATTTCTCCTACAATATAGACTTCTGTTGTTGTTGTTGTTATTTGGATATGGTTCAATAAATCTTAAGTTCAGATAATTAGACACTATTTTGAATCAACAAAATAAGGCTTCTTTTGTATGGGAAGGTATCAGCCTATATACAATGAATTTAATACATTTAAGTATTATCAGGTTTTTTGCACATTTTAACTCAATTAAGTGAATGAACTGTTCCAGATTTTCTTTATTCATATTTGGAAATACAGTTTTGTAAAATCAGTGTCTTAACCTTTTTGATAATAGATCATGTTTTGTTTTATTTTAATAAAACAATCTCTTTTGTTTTTCAGGGAAGGGATTAACATTTAATTCTGTTTGTTTACATTTTTTATCACTGTTATCCAATGCTCATTTTATGTTACTTTATAAGTAAGCTTACATATAACAGAATAAGTGTCTGTTTATGTAATCTACCTGTGACTATTTTACTATCTAGTCCAGTCATTTAGCATTATGCTGATATTTACCACTGTGGGAATGAATGATCACTATTCACCAAGCATATTTAAACATGTAAATGTTTAAGAAGTAAACATGATAAAGATATAGTTTGGGTTAGCAAGATTATAAAAAAAATTTTTTCCACTAGGGAACACAAATAATGATTTTAGTGTATTTCTTAAGGAATGCACTCAAAAAGAACTTTAAGAAATTATGGAGAGTGAATAATACATTTCTCTAATAAAAATTTAAATTGTATAATAGTTTTATAATAAAGTATTTACATCAATTGATATTTTAATATGGATTGAAGTTGCATAGATGCAAATATTAATAAAAATTGATAAATGATAAATATTTTATCTAAATAGTTTTTCAAGAAACAGTTGTGAAAATGTATATTAAATGGCTCTAACATGGAGCTTGGTATTTTCAACTCAGTATTCATTATTCTAACATGGAGCGTGGTATTTTCAACTCAGTATTCATCATTCTTTATTTTATGTGTCTGGAAAGATGTGCTTACTATGCCTCTTACACTACAATTTGCTGTTGTGGGGCTTTAGATTGTGTTCAACTGAATAAGAACTTGTTTTCTGATTTTGATTGAGTATAATTTACTATGTTCTGATTTTCAAGATGTTCTTCATATCATCTATCAAATTTTTAACATAAGAGAAAGAAATTTTTGGAGATATTTTAGTTGCAATTTTCTTGTTCCATGCAACTGAAAATATTTGTTTCTAGGATTTGGAATATTGTAGAAGACAAAAGATGAAAGAAAATCATAAAACAATGAAAGAATTTTATTTGTGAAATTACAGAAATTTTGTCCACTATTTTAAAGCATTGTCATCATTTTAGTACTGTTTTCTCATGGAAGTTCGGCATTTGATACTTTAAAACTTGATTTGCTTTAAAAAATTGTTTACAATGCTTTGTAATAATCTTTCTTATCCAGTGCCTTTAACCTTGATTTGATGTATGTGTAGCCTCAGTTATCCTTGCGTTGCATCCTATAATGTTATTATAGTGTAGACATCAATTTCTTTTTAAAAATTATTGTCAATTTGATTGTGTAAAGAGATAAATTGTCTTTTAATGCTTTGGGAAAACAAGTGGAGTTGCCTATGGAGACCAGGATTCTTAGTTCATTTAAAAATATTTACTGGATATCTACCATGTGCCAAGTATTGATAACCCCTAAATAATAGTTGTGAACTAAATACACAGTTGTGAACCAATCAGACAAAGCCCTAACTATTTCCAGTGTTCTGTCCAGATGGGGTGGGGTTGGAGGCTGAATTAAAATAGAGATATAGAGAAATATTCATTTAAAGATAATAAAGTTAACTAGCATTTGAATTTGTGTAAAAATAAGGTAATTATTGAGTTGAGATGAAGCGACTAATAATGTTAGAGAGAGAGGTTAAAAATAATACTTTGCAGCATTGCACCCTCTATTTGACTTTGTGTTCAGGTAGTAATTATAGATAGCATAAAAAGACCTTAATTTTTCATTTTTCTTGCTAGTAAAGGTACGTTTACTTAGACTGTCCATTTAGATTAGTGTTTTAACATAATATTACTGTGAAAAGCATTCCATTCTATATTCACAAGCGAATTACTGCACATTTTTTACATTGTATTTTACAATTTAGCACAAATGTTTTAGGCCTCAATCTTACCTGCAAATCACTGATATTTTAAATTTGGCAATGAATATGAAATTAATTTTTGACCCACACAGTGATTTTATTGTTACTTAAAATGCTTGTTAATATTTAGGGAGGTTCGAGTTTCCATTTTGGGGGAGTTAGTGTTCAAATTCTTATTACTTATTTTGATAGCATCTAGTAAGAGGAAACAGTATTCATGCAACTAAACAAATTAGAATATACTTCCAAGAATTTTCTTTAATTGTTGAACTTTGTCATCATTGGGGTTAAATTTTGGCCTGGTAGTCACTTACAAGATAAACAAGTTGAATAATGAAGTGAAATAGTCTTAAGTATGATGTATGCTGCCCCTGCATCTACGTGATAACGGTGTGCACAGAGACACTTTACTGTGGGAGCTGTACTGGAAGATTTATGGAAGCATGTGAACTTGCACCTAAACTGTTATTAGTGACTATGCTAAATTTATTGTACTTGATGAATGAATGTATTTAGTCAGTTACTTTGGTTTAAATGTCTAAACCATGTCTCTTTTTTTAATGTGTTTGTAATTTGTATTATTGATGGGGGGTATTCTTGGACTGCAGGGGTTATTGTCAATGTGTGATTTTATTTTATAGAATCATCTAATGTGATATACCGATTTTTATAAGTGATATTTAGATAATTCTAATAAGTGTATATTTGACAACCTATTAAAATGTTTTGCATTGGAGCTTTTTTTTTTCCATTAATTGTAACATGCCAGCAAACCCATGGTAGGTTTAATACTAACTTATTCATTCAACAAATATTTGAGTGCATATTATGTACCGGAAACTATAAGAATCATTAAGACCGGGATGTTAATAGAAGCCTATGCATTAGAAATGAAAAAGTATGGGTGGCCGATTAGCCAGTTGGTTGGTGCGTGGTGCTGATAACACCAAGGTTGCCTGTTCGATGCCCTCATGAGCCACTGTGAGCTGTGCCCTCCATAAAAAAAAAGAAATGAAAAAGTATGTAAACTTTTTTATTAATATTGTTTCTTTTTCTATCATACGGACGGAAATGTTTGAAATCAACCTAATGGAGGTGGACTGTAGAAGCAAATTGACTTGGCTGTGAAAATACATACTACAATTTTAAAACTTCAGAAGTAGGTGAAATGTTTTTTGCATTATTTGAAATTTTCATGAATTAATCAGTGACCAACTTAATTCTTTTCATTCATTCATTTAAAAGAGAGGGCACTGTCGAAATCCTATCCTTGACCAGGCACTGTATTTGAAGATATAAAAAAGTTGCATAAGAGATTCAGTACCAGTCCTGGAGATAGGTACTGTTTGGTAGAAATAAACAAAACTTGAGGCTGTGATTGATAGTTAACATACAGCAGGGCTGTGAAAGAGGGTGGTCAGTCTGATGGCATGCAGGAGGCAGCGGGTGTGTGATTCCCAGCCTCCTAGCAATTGTGACTCGGCTCCAGAAAGGTGTGTGGCTTGCGTCTTGTGCCTCCTGCTGTGCGCTGTGGGGAGGAGCAATACTGTGTGAAGAAGTTCATTTGCTTTTTACGACTGGCTGCCTAACTGCTGAAAAGAATAGGGACTCCCACTGCCATTGTCCCCAAGTTACAGCGAAGTGTAAGAACTAGACAAAAACTGAAATGAAATCATAAAAAGTGAAAATAGTCCCTTGGGGATTTTGTCAAAAATGAGCATTGGGATTGAGCAGGCCTGGGTGGCATTTGTCATGCTCCTTGTCCATGGACCATACTTTGAGTAGCAAGATTTTTAAAAAGTTCTTTGGTTGTGGGTGGAGTGTGCAGTAGATCTTGGGTCATTTTGATCCAAGCAACCATAGCTGTTTGAAAGCCAGGAGAGAGTGCTGAGAAGGAAATGGGTTTAGAATGTGAGAAAATACAGGCAGCAATGGCTCAAGATAATACTAGCCGTTCTCAGTGGGAAGACAAACTCATCGGCTATGTCATGCCGTTAAGCCTTCCTTCTACAGCGGTTCTTAAGAATCCTATAATAATAGACTTTTTTATTTTTAATTATTTGTGCATTGGCCTTTTTTGTGTGGGAATGATGACTACTTTGCCAACTGAAGAAAACATTGCACATGTGCTTGTTAATTATGTTGTACTTGCCATCTAACAACATTCTAAAGAGATGCTTTAGGCATAAATGACATGGTATAATTGGTTTGGATGCTCTGAAATGTTTTAAGTCAGATCTATAGAAGCATCATTGGTAGTCTGTGGAAGAATTAAACTATCACCTCATACATTTTGAAGATTGTAAACTTAAGGTAAATAGGATTAATTTGTAGCTTATAGGGCTTGGATCCAGTTCAGAGGATATCCTTGCTTTTGTAAATTTGTGAAGAAACCATGCCATACCTTAGTTGTCATCAGTCTTCCATTTTCCACTCCTTACTATGGTTCACCTTAACTCATCTCAGTTATGCAAGAGGCAGAGGGGACAATAAGTAATGGGCTAGCCTGACCACTCTCAGCAATTCTTGCTGCATAACACCCCAAAAATGTTAGTGGCTTAAACAGCCACCCTTTATGATTTGTATGGATCTGCAAATCAGTTGGGTAGTTCTACTGATCTTGGCTGGACTTAGGTTTCTACAGTCAGCTGGCAGAGCGACTGAGTGGGAGTCAGAGGGGCGAGTTGTGAGCTGGGCGAGGATGCCTGGGATGAGGTGTCTCATATCCTTTCAGCAGGCTAGCCCGGGCATTTTCTGCTAGTCGTAGAGTAGGGTTCCAAGAGGAGAAAACTTGCACATGCCAACAGGTTTCAACCTTGTTTGAGTCAAGTTTGCTACTATTGCCAAATCTGCAGTCAGTCAGGGCATGATGCAAGGTCAGGGCACAGTGCAATCAACATGTCCAGTCTCACACCAACTCACACAGGGCGCCAGAAAACTGAGTCTTGGCTTGTCAGGGTCATGGTTTAATCAGGCTGCAATGTCAGATCAAATGGGACAAAGGATATTTAATTACGCTGAGAAGGACAAGCAGCACATGCAAATTAAAGAATCTCTTACTCTTTTGTTAAAAGTTCATCCAGGTTTCTACCCCTTCCCCAGAGGTAGAACTCACTGGGTAGGCTGACAGTGCTGCCGTCTTCAGTTTATATTACTACATTGTTATAATCTGGGGGGTGGTTGGGCATCTTAAGCAGTCTTGTCTTATTCATGAGCTTCCTTGGTGAGACCTTGAATGCCAGTTGATTTTCTTCCCAGTGTGTACAAACTGTTAGGTTTCTATGACGAAAATTTCTATGCAAAAAACATGTACTTTCTGTTATATTGTATAGATACCAATTCACCAGTTGATGTTAAGATTTTTTTTTGCATTGAGCTAGTAGTTTTGGTTCAGTTTTTAGTGCGAGGGCTACTTAATTCTGAAATACTGTTTGAACTTGAATGTGCTGTTTTATTGTCAGTTTAGCTAGATTTTATTTTCCTAAATCAGAATTTCGCATTAACTCATTCATTGTCATTTTCTCCCTACTGTTTTTTTTTTCTATTATACTAGCGAGGGTGAAAATTATTTGGGAGAATGTCTGTTTACTTCATAATTTCCCTTTCCTATGCATTTCCCATCCATTTTCCCCAGAAGGGATTCTATTATGGTTTTCACCCCTTAAATTTGTTCTGAATATATTTCTTGGGGAAAATAAAATGAATAAGTCTTCTTTTAAGAATAAAAAGAGCTAACACACTGGACTTTACTTAGCCAAAGCAATCAGGAGGTTTATCCCTAATATCTAGTTCTTAGGTCTATGGTAATTCTGTGCAACCCTCAAATAGGATAATCAGACTTGTGCTCGGTAACTTTGCAGATAGATATATGCTATGTAGGCTTTTCTGGGTGTTTAATTTTTACTTTAGAGATGTGTGGAGACCTTGCTTTTACAAAAGAGCTCAAGTATTTGACTGAAATATCATATTTACATACTTTTGAGTTAAGCCATAAATAGCACATAAAGTATTAGCAGCTTCCACATAGTCTACAAATTACTTCAAGTATCAACATATTTTAAAACTGTGTTGATAGTTATCCTTCCAAATGGCATTGCACAATTCCTTCTATTTTCAGAAGAGGTATTGAAGGTAAGTGGTGCTTGTTTTTTCCCCATACCTAAATAATTTTAGGCCAGGAGGTGATAGGCGTTCCCTAACTATTTCCAGAATCAGTGTTACTCCTGCCTTCTTTCTTAAACAGAACAAAGCAAAAGCAAACACCTAGGAAGTACCTGCTCTCCTTCCTTATTGCAGTCGTCTATTCACGACCCCTCCAGGGATGTCCAACATGGCACCCAGCGTACAGTCAGTCTTCACTGGATTTTCTGACGTTATTCTCGGTGATTTCCATGCACACCCAGGTGATTTTCCCAACACCCTGTCCTCTCAGTCCCTGACCACTTCATTTCTTATGATTTTGCTTTCCAACCCCACTTCAGCCACCACTCATTCCCAGGAGCGTCCCCTGGACATTACTAATCACTATTCCACTCTGACTACCTCCTGTACTTTGAATTCTCTCTGCTATTTTCAGGTCAACTTTTTTTTCTCTCCACTAGGACCGCCAGTGCATTGATCCTAACTTTGCATTGCCCATCATCTTCATGTCCTCATTTTTATCCTTACACAACCTGGATTCCAGAGCCCTTCACTATAGCCACTCCCACACACAGCCACACGCTCCCACACACAGCCACACGCTCCCACACACAGCCACACGCTCCCACACACAGCCACACGCTCCCACACACAGCCACACGCTCCCACACACAGCCACACGCTCCCACACACAGCCACACGCTCCCACACACAGCCACACGCTCCCACACACAGCCACACGCTCCCACACAGCCACACGCTCCCACACACAGCCACACGCTCCCACACAGCCACACGCTCCCACACACAGCCACACGCTCCCACACACAGCCACACGCTCCCACACACAGCCACACGCTCCCACACAGCCACACGCTCCCACACAGCCACACGCTCCCACACACAGCCACACGCTCCCACACAGCCACACGCTCCCACACACAGCCACACGCTCCCACACACAGCCACACGCTCCCACACAGCCACACGCTCCCACACACAGCCACACGCTCCCACACACAGCCACACGCTCCCACACACAGCCACACGCTCCCACACAGCCACACGCTCCCACACACAGCCACACGCTCCCACACAGCCACACGCTCCCACACACAGCCACACGCTCCCACACACAGCCACACGCTCCCACACACAGCCACACGCTCCCACACACAGCCACACGCTCTCACACACAGCCACACGCTCACACACAGCCACGCGCTCCCACACACAGCCACGCGCTCCCACACACAGCCACACGCTCCCTAGCCCAATTCCCTCCATCATACTCAACCTGGCAAATTCCCAACACTGATTACCATCAGTGTTTCCACCAATTCAGTATCTGTACCTTAGAGCGAAAAAAGGTTAGAGAAAAATACAGCCATTTAACTGGTACCATTTGAAATTTGTGACTTCCAATTCCAATACTGGTCTCAATACTGTCAGGGCAATCCTTGTACACTTCCCAAGCCAGTTCACCCCACCATTCTTCCAGACAGCTGATCACCATGTTTCCTCCCCCATCGCTCAGTTCATGATTTTACTTTTTCATTAAGAAAATGGCAGCAATTAAAAGAATTTCACATCACTTTCTCCTCCAATCTACCCATCTACTTCCCTTTTCTTCTTCCCTGCTGTCAGAATGGATGGATGTTGCCAGTTTCTCCGTGAGGTCAACTCCTGCATTGTAGCCCTTAGCTATACCCTTACATATTAAAGAAACATCACTGGTGCAACTGTGCCTCCTCCTGAAACTTGCATTTGTCCCTCTCTACTGTATTATTTACATTAGTATACAAGTGAGCTCTTCCCTACCTGCAATACCCCTACTTAAACATCTTTTACTAACTTCTGCCTTGCCCCTTCATCTGCTGCCCCATTCCCTTTGTCCCTTTTCAGTAAAAATCCCTCAAATTTTCTCCAATTCTTCTCCTATTCTCTGTTAACTCATTTCAAGTAGTCTCTCTCTCTCTCTCTCTCTCTCTCTCTCTCTCTCTCTCTCTCTCTCGCACACACACACACACCTAGGCCTCACGCTACATGTCTCTTCTTTATAATAATACTGTAATCATACATTAGTGCTTTCCTGAGTTCTATGAATCATTCTAGTTAGTTTTTGAACCTGAGGGGGTCATTGGAACCCCCAAATTTGTAGCCAGTTGGTCAGAAATGTAGATAGCCTGGAGCCCCCAAACTTAATGGCTGGCGTATGAGGTAAGGGCCGTGTTGTTGGGGTCTATGCCCTTTAACCTGTGCAGTCTGCTACTTACCCTGGGTGGTCAGTGTCAGAATGGTAATGCAGTACCTTAATGTGTGTATTCACTAAGTCACCTCAGTTAATATACATTGTGGATTCATTAACCTTGAAATCATAGCCAACAGCTCTGTAACTCCTACCTGAACAAAGCTTATCTAACACAGGTATTTTCTGTCTGGGCCTTCTGTGCTTTCTTCACTTAGGTATACTAGACAACAGTTCGGCACTATGCTCGGGGGCCATTTTAAATAGTTACACACAATAAAAGCACAAAAATGCGAAAAACACATAGCACTAAATAAACTGCAAAAAGGACACATTTATTATCTTATGAGAGCTAAAACAAGCAGGCACAGCATAGCCATGGTCAGCCTCCGCTGGGACCGGTTTCATTGGGTGACTCAAGTTTTTTGCTGCTCTGCAAATGACTGCAAAAATGCCCTGAGTATTGTTTGAGGCTACAAGTAAATTTCAGCAAGTAGGTGTGACTATATACATATAGTGTGTGTGTGTTTTCAGCCACTGTACTAATAATTCACATATTATTCCATCTCTAATTTAGGTTTGTATTTTTTTAGCTTGGAGTCTAAACATAATTGACCAGACGTCTATGTCATATACCATGAGAAGTTCAGTGTGTTTCCCAAGAATTCTGTGAAATCCTAGAGTCTTGAGTTCAATAAGAACTAGCCCCAAGTTGTTTTCCTCTGAAGGCTTTGATCTTGTTTGTCTCTGCAGCTGCTCTTTCTGCTCCTTACAAAGCCGGGGTGAGGGTGGAGAAGGGATGGGGGAATCAGCTGATCAGCTTCTTTGCCTTGATTTTCTCTCAAACTACTCACACAGGGCTTTTATTTGTGTAGCACAGGGGTGTCCAAACTGCGGCCCGCGGGCCAACTGCGGCCTGCAATCCATTTTTTATTGGCCTGTAGCAAATTCCAAAAATATAATTAGTTTACTTAAATAAACCAGATGAGGCAATACGTACTTCACCTCGAGTGAGTGGCCCGGCTGTTTGTGTATTTTACCGCATATGGCCCTTGGTGAAAAACGTTGAAAAAAGTTTGGACACCCCTGCAGGCTTTAGGGGAGGCTTGGGAATGAAAAACTTAGTTACCTTGCAATAACACAAACAAATTAGAATATTAAACATCCTTGTCTTAAACTCTAGTGCTTTAGTCCTTCCACCCCAGCTCCTGGAATTTTTAATACTTGCTATATCTGAATCTTTATTAAAAATAACAGGCTATTTGCCTACTTCAGATTGTAACTTTAACATCACTGGCCAAGGCTTTCAGACTTAGTTTGTTTCCTCTTTCCCAGCTGTATTTGTAAATAGAGAACAGAGATTTAGTTTTATTGAGATGTATTACGATAGCTGCTCTTTGAGAAGCACAATTGGCTATGATAGTTTCAGTAACATTTTTTTCTTTCTGTGTTACTGATGCCAAATCCATTTTATCCTCACAAAACCTCTATGAGGAGTTTTATTCCAAGTTTACAAATTAGGGAAAGGCCCAGAGATGTTAAGTAATTTGTCCAAGTTCACAGAGCTTATTACAAGTTCATCCTAGATCTAAGAGGCCAGCATGCTTACCCACTACCCTAGACTGACTTACTTTTCCAATTCTCTACCTTCCCAAACCAGGGATGTCTCATTAGTGAAAATATGCTGTACCATGTACATCATTGTTGAAAAAATATCTATCATCATATTAAATTCTGGAAATAGCCAAATTGAAAATGTGGGTTTACTCTCACTCTTCACAGAGATTCTCTGCAGGTTAAAGAAGATGTTGAAAAGCCAGAATGAAAAATTGGATTGTTTCTATTTGTAAGTAACCCAATGTGGGGACAGAGCCAGGAGTGCAGTTTCCAGGCCCTCGGCCTGACGTGGAAAGGCGCAGGCTCAGGTACTAAATGGCCATCAGCTGTGGCTAGTTGGCCGTCAGCTGTAACCAGTGAGCTATTGGCCACTAATATAACTGCCGTGGCTACACTAGCAGAAAAAAAAGGGGACTAGCAAGAAGATGATGGCTGAGTTAGCAAGAGCGGATTGCAGTTAGCACAGCGGATTGCAGCTAGCAAGTGGGGTTGGTTGGCAGAGAGAAGTGGACGGCAGATTGAGGATCGTGTGGCTCCTGCTTCCTGTGTCTCCAACCCAGCCACCAGTGAGAATATAGTGGTATGACTCCCCTATCTATGGCTCCGTGGGTGTTCCTTTTTGGCCACACCATGTCCTGTGTTCTTATGTGGGGAGTGGGACCAGAGACCCCACGTGACACCCCGCATGACACCCAGGAAAAGAGATTTTAAATATGTACTTAATTATACTAATTAATTACTTGCCGTATTATGGTTTTCTGATGTGGTAAGGCAATTTTGAAAGGATGCAGATTAAAGGAACAAATACAGTGGTCAAAGCATGGTCAGATCATATAAATGAATTTAAAATTTTAACTTGTAGCTAAGGAGACAGCTTTCTTATGAATAAATAGACAGTATAAGAATGCTCTCAAGGTATACCACATATGGAAATTTTTATTTTAGCTTTTTTTCCTTTTTATAGTTTATTGAAGTATAATTGGAGACTTTTTATTTTTAGTAAAATTGTGATTTAAAATTGTGAGCCATCACCACAAACCACTTTTAGAATGTTTCCGTCCCCCCCAAATTTCCCTCAAGCCTATTTGCAGTTTTTTCAGTTCTTAACAGGCCTGAGGGAGTAAAACACACACACAGTCACACATACACAATTATTTTACTACTTGAAGAGAAAAGAAAAATCACCTAGTACCACCTAGTGTTGTTTTAGTAGATAGCAAGTTGATATTAAGAATTCCCGAAATCCTCAGATTTGAGATGCCTTCTACATGCTCACTAAATCAGCTACAAATACTTATGGTTTATAATTGAAGCTCAACTTGAAATTATCCACAAGCTTATCTAAAATCCTCACTACATAAAAATTTAAAACTTTAACTTAAAAAACTATATTTTCTTCAAATGAGAATTTACTTGGAGCCCCAATATGTTCATCTGATCAAAGTTCAACAACTTTGAAGCAGCGATGGGGTGGGTCAATATCATGGCCCACTTGCTCCCGCACTTTCTACGATTAACTTTATAAGGAAAAGACTGGGGAAAAATAAACAAAAATAGAAAGAGTGGTTATCTTCAGATATTGGAAAATGAGCAAATTTTTCCTTGGTTTTATTTTTCTCTTGAGTATGTATTTATAATGGAAAAAAAACTGTAATGAACTTTATTTCTAAAAGTGAATATCAAATTTCAAAATATTGCAAAAATGCCTACCCAAGTCCCTGAAAGATACAAATTTCCCCATGACTATTATTCATCCCCTGGATTCCTCCCTATTGGTGGCAGTAACTCACAGGGTAAGACTGAAGGCGATGGTTAACTGGGGGCTCTGGCATCAGCCTCACAGAATGACTCCTGGCTGGGGACTCCACCCATTATCTGACTTCATGGGAGCTCAACGTTCCAAGATTAATCAACAGTATTCATATGGTTAAGTGCACATAATTCTGATAGTGTTGTTAGAAAACAGCACTTTATTACAGAAAAATTATTCAGAAAAACAATAATTTTGGCACAGTTTTGTAATTAGAGATGTCAAATTGAATAAAAATAATAAATGCCTAATTGAGATTCCAATTCTGGCTCTGGTTCTTACTATCCATGTGATCTTGGGCAAGCCATTTGACCTCCTTCTGAATTCATTTCTCAACTGTAAGCTGGGGATCATAAAAATACCTACCTTACAGGGTTGTTATGGGAATTAAATGAAATAATACACGTATATTATATATTAAGTATGCAATAAATGTTAGATATTGCTTCTATTATTTTACTATTAGTTTTATTTACTTAGAGTGGTGTGTGAGAAATCTGGCTTAACGTGTGACTGTGGGGGGGAAATCCGATCACACCACTCCTATAGATATAGGTAGAAAACTAAATATGGGAGAGATGGGCACTGGTGCTGTCCTTGGTTCTGAAACCACCATCACTCAGCAGGGCAAGACTGTTTTAAAACCTCAGAATACTGGTGGTTCCTGGTCCAACCTCTTCCAAGAATTTTGAAACGCATGAGGGCAGAAGTGAAAGGAAATGCAGACACACACATGTGTACACACACACTCACACACACACACGGAAGGGGAGAGAGAGTGAGGAGGGAAAAGGAGAGCTATTTGGTGCCTCTTCTTATAAGAACTCTAATCCCATTATGGGGGCTCCACCCTCATGACATCGTCTAATCCTAATTACTTCCCAAAGGCCCTGTCTCCAAATACTATCACAGTGGGTATCAGGTCTTCAATATATGAATTTTGGGGAGACAAAATGTTCAGTCCACAACAGCCTGTAAAGTGGAAAGCACACAGAGAGTTTTCACACCCAAGTCGTTCAATGGTAGTTACATATAAAGGGAAAGCTGTAACCTGGGCCTCATACTTTCAGTTTCAGTCTCACTATATAGTTTTACTTCTTTTCCATGATGCAGACCATGTAAGATGCATCTGGTATCAGCATACCCAGCTTAGTCATTGTCTTTGTTTCCTTAGCCATGTGTTCCTGCTCAGCATAGAATAGTGTGCTCTGTGTTGGGGTTGGCAGGGATCCAAAGGTGTGAAACACATCAGGGTGGAGGCTGCACCGGAAAAGGCCCGAGCCTAACTACACTAAAGGATGATTGTAAGTTGGAGCACACATGGACTGTATCTTAAAGGTAGTTAAAGATGCAGTAATTGCTAAGCCTAACAAGAGCACTTATTGTGTTCCGGCTCTTCTAAGCATGTTACATACGTTGACTCAATTATTACAAAAGCCCTGAGAGGTAAAACTATTATTACAATTTTACAGATGAGGAAACTAAGGCAAAAATATGTAAAGAATCTTGACTAAGGTCATACAGTGCGCATCACAGGGGAGGATTGAACCCAGAGCAGTCTTGCATTAGTACTTGTGCTCTTAACCCCCATGATATAGGATCTTTCCTGAAATTGAAGTCGCATACTACAATTATACCTTTTCCTCTTGGGTTTAGTCACCTAGCATAGACTATATCTTCTTCCTCTAGTTACTATCCAAACACTATGAGGAGTGCTGAGAGGGAAAGATTAGAATGGGTGTTGAGAAGTGACTTCCTTTGGCAAAGGGATTCACTTATGTAAGGGCGTTACAGTGTCTTTGAGAAGGTTGGGGGAGCAGCCTTATCAGGAAGGGGCAGAGAGGCTGATTCATTTGTCTGAGGAGTTTCATGGGGGGATATGTTGGAGGCTTGGGGTAGTCCAAATCTTCTAAATACTGCCACATATTTTCAAATTCTTGGTATCCCACTCTTTGGGGACCAATACTGAAATTGCCATGTAAGAAGGCATGAGACAGTCAACTCAACAACCTCAGTTCTCTCAGCCTTGATGCTAAATAATAATAGTCTTTATCATTCTAGTCCAGAGAATTTGAATTTTTCTCTATTTAAACTTTCTGATTTTGCTAGAAGGATCCATCCCACAATTTTGAATTCCTTGTGCTATTCATACTATTCTATGGCCAGAGAGCAGCTCCGTTCCCCTAAATCTCCTTCCATGGTCAATTTATTGCAGACGATCCCAGGAATTAGTTTAATTAGGTGATTCACCACATCATTAATATGATACCTTTTCATGCATTAATATGGTTTTCACTGTCATTAGGCCAAATAACCAATGCCAGATTTTTCCCATTTCCCTGAGGGTCTACTACCTGCAACTAACTCCCAATAATGTAATATAAAAATCTGACCTAAAAATTTTCATCTGCATTAATTTCCTATGGATGCTGTAACAAATTATCATGAACTGGGTGGCGTGAAACAACTCTCACATAGTTTTTACTGTGTGATTTACTATCACACAGTTCTGAAGGTTAGAAGTCTGAAATCAAGGTGTTGACATGGCCATGCTTTCCCTAAAGGCTCATGGAATCCTGTTGTGCCTTTTTGCACTTCTGGTAGCTGCCCGCCATCCTTGGTGTTCATTGGCTTGTAGCTGTGTGACTCCAATCTCTGCCTGGAGGTCTCTTCACATGACCTTTTCACCCCTATTAATGTCTGTGTGTCTGTGTCTCCAAATCTCCCTCTCTTTAAAAATTTGGATTTAGGGCCAACTCTGATCCAATGTGACTTCATCTTAACTTGATTACCTCTGTAAAGATCCTGTTTCCAAATAAGATCACATTCACAGGTAGTGGTGGGGAGAGAGTGGGCTTGGGTTGGGGGCTATCTCTTTGACACACATTTGGGGGGATACTAGTCAAGCCATTACACAGCACAACATAATTACTGTAGGCATAAGTGCTAGCTCGAGCTCCTCTTCGTCATTTTCCATTTTTGTACAACTTATACCTGCACATTCCTGCCAAACCTCTTCCCAGACTTCTGAGCTAGGCGAGGGGACAACCGAGAGGAAATGCATGCACACAAACACACATTTCAGAGCTTAGGACACAGGAAAGTGAATCTGTCATCTAAAAGATGCTAATTTCCCCTGGCTATATTTAGATCCATCTCTAGGGCCTAGTAAATTCCTAACCTGTTACTGGCTCATGGCACCCCAGTAAAGACACAATGTTGCCATTTCCTATATTTTCCCTTTTATGCATTTTTTTCTAACAAATGTAAATTTTAGGTTGATTTTACTCATATATCTACATTTCTTTGAGTGGTTGGGGGAGTGCAGAGAAGAGGAATAATAGAAAGTGGTATTTCATCCCTGTTCAGTCAGTGGCGTGAGGATCTTGGGCTGACCGAACTTGGAAGTGATTACAATGATCTTGAACTCTAACACTGGCACCCAAAGAGTAAAGCTCTTTGTCTTCTATCACCACCTTCCCTCTCTTTCCTTTTACTTTTCTCCCCATTCTTTCTCATTTTCCTGCTTGCTTCTATTCATCATGGATCATAGGTGTTGACAGGTCTCTTGATTCTTTCAGTGTTTGACAGAATCCTAAGATTTAGCCTTGGAGGTTGGAGACTAAAATATTTCTGAATAAAGGAATTTGGCTTTTATGAATGTGTAACTTTGGGTCACCCTCTTTCTTGGAAAATAACTGACAGTTAAATCTGTGAAAAGAAATTATGGCATTTCAAATCAGTTGGTTGGAGTTAACTCTCCCAAAGAAAATATGCTACCCTGAATTCAATTAAACAATTAACTGATTTGTCAAATGCCCATATAGTTTCCAGAGATTGTGCACTTGATACAAAAGAGGTTATAAAAATCCTTGTCACTGCATTCAAGGAGGGTTATAGTCAACCTCCTTTATACTGTTTACAGTTCTTTTAGTATGTAAAAAACGGAAAAGATAAAACTGTTAGTAGATCATGGATTATCATAAAGAGAAACGCAAAGAGTCTGAGTTTTAACTATAAATACTTGGCTGCCTGCCATCAATCCCCAGGATTTGAACTATCAGTTCCACTTTATAAGGCCGCAGATAGCATTACTTCAAAAGCTCCATAAAATGTGCATGCTTAAGAAGCTACAAGTAATTAAATACTGGACTAAATAAAGTCAATAGGAGTTTCCTAAAGGAAGGTTTGTGTGTATACCTTTTTTCCTTTCCAAAGCTACTTTTGGCCTATTTTTGAAATTTCAAATCTTGAGCAGCAAAGGCTTTTTCACAATCAAATGAACTATCTGAGAACATACTAGGGGGCTGGATCGTCATAGAAGCATGAGAGTTAAAACCATTTTACTTAAACATATCATATGTGGCACAGAATGCTGGCTATCCATTCAGTATCCATTTTCTGTTCCTTGTAGGGTAATAGAAACCAAGTGCTCATCTTGGTATATGGAAGCCTTGCAATAAAGTACACATTTCCCAGACACTCTGAAAGCTCTCAGGTGTAGTCATGTGACCAATTTCTGGGATGTGAACTGTGGTTAGGTGTGTATATTTTAGGTCACGCCCTTTCTAATTAATTTTTTTTTTTTTTTAAGGAGGGCGCAGCTCCCAGTGGCCCATGAGGGCATCGAACAGGCAACATCGGTGGTACTACCAACACCATGCTCTAACCAACTGAGCTAACCGGCCACCACAGATCATGCCCTTTTTAAAGGAAGGGATTTCCCTTTCTTAATTTCCTTTTTTTTCTCATGGCTAGAATGGAAATACTATTGTAACAGTTACCTTGGACTATGCAGATGCATGTAACAAACCAGCTTTGTATCTCATTGTTTTCATTTGCTTATCTCTGAATATTAATGAAGCTGAGCATTTTTTCCGTGTACTTAGTCATTCAAGCACAGCATTTGACTCAATGAATTAAAAAAAGTAACAAAGCACATCCAAAGAGATAAGAAGGAAAGAAATAATAAACATGTCTATTTTGAACCTTTCTTAATTCCTAATGAGTCCATGTAAAACAAAAAATTTTTCTCTAAGCACTGCCTTAGCTACGTCAAACAAAAATCAACATCAAACAAAAATCAACTGTGTTTCATTTGTATTCAGTTCTAAGGAGATCTTAATTTCCTTTAGGATTTGTTTTTAACCCATGGGTTTCTTGGTCATATGTTATTTGGTTCCCTAAAATTTGAAATGTCTTAATAACTAAATTTGTGACACTAATTTCTAATTTTATTGCACTATGGTTGGAACAAAGAGTCTGAATTATATATTGATCTTTGGAACTTACTGAAATTATTTCAAAATCTCAAAATAGTCATTTTTATAAATGTTGTATATGTATCCAAAAAGTGTATTTTCTTCATTGGCTCTGTGTGTGTGTGTTTGTGTGTGTGTGTGTGTGTGTGTGTGTGTCTGTGCGCGTGCACCAATATATACTTAATACATTTAATATGTTTACTAAATCCAATTCAATATTGATTGTTTATATTTTTGATAGAATATGTCTTTTAAGAATAAGTGAAGACTTAGTCTTGTCTGCTTATGGCAATTTCTGAGATTACGTCATAAATCTATAACATTATTTTAGAATTGTAGTTTTTCTTTTTAGAATAGTACTTTTTGCATTTATTGTCATGAGCAGCTTAAACTCATTTTGATATTTCAAACAATTACAGAAATTGATTGCATTTATCTTTTGGCTTATTAGATTTTCTTTCAATTAGTTTGGCATTTGGAGTACATTCTTATTTTGAGAGCAGAGCTTTATTTTAGTTATTATTTCTCTCTCTCCTGCTGTGCTCATCTCTTGCTTCTGTAATGCTTTTGTAACTGTAAAAAGAAGGGCGGAGTTTCAACAAGAAGGAGAGTGTTCATGGAGCTTTACCCCAGAATGCCTAGCATCACGAAAAGATTCAGCTGAAAAAGTGGGACAGCGCAGAACCAATGTGTACTTATGCCGTAGCACCACTGGTGACGTTAGGAATCTTCTTGAGGGGAGTCTGGAAACGTAAACTGGATCCATGATGGTGAGAATCTTTGAAACAAGGCTCTTCACGTTATTCTATAGACTATGTAGAATTCTTAAATATTTTGTCGTCTTGGCATTGATTCCGATTCCTTAATACTAGAACAGGGAAAACAGGTACTTAATATTATTCTCGAAGTGCCCATGTAAACTACTCGTTATTATTTGTGACATGATATGAAGATCTGAAATCATACAATCCCAATGCCTAAAACATTATCTCATTATTTTTCTCAAAACCATGTCTTTGGTGAGTGACTAAAGCTATGTAAGTGGTGTGCTTGAGGTCTCTGGCTGCCTCAATTTTACTTTGATCATTATTTAGGATTCTTCTGGATCAATCATTCCCTAATTTGACAGAGTTATCGGGAGACCAATTTGAGTTTTATCTTGTTGCACGGCGGAAACATACGCCACAGGAAGGATCCTGCCTTGCCTACCACTTTACATATATGTGCAGAATGCTGTGGTCCGAATGTTTGTGTCCTTCCAAAAATCCATATGTTAAAAACCTAATGTCCAACGTGATAGTACAGTAAGTCAGTCCTCATTTAATGTAGTCAGTAGGTTCCTGGAAACTGCGACTTTAAGGGAAATGATGTCTCATGAAACCAATTTCATCACAGGCTAATTAGAATAAACCAGAGTTAAGATCATATGGCATATTTCTGGTCACAAAAGCATCACCAAGCTTCTAAATAAGGACCAAAATCCTTCTAACATAGTAAACATTGAAATAAATGTGAACTATACACCCATTCAAGAAATACCAATAAAAACAAGGTCATTATTCTCCAACCCTCTTATTCCAGTTCAGGGTCACCGGTGGCCCGAGCCTCTCCTGGCAGCTCAGGGTGCTGCAAAATGGGACCCACCCTGGACAGGACAGTTTTCCAGCAACAGGGCCACCCACCCATAATCTGATGGGGCAATGTAGACACCCAGTTCACCTCATGTGCACATCTTTGGGATACGGGAGGAAACCAGAGTCCCCAGAGAAAACCCACACAGACATGGGGAGAATGTGCAAACTCCACACACATGCTGACTCCGGCTAGGAAGCTATTTTTTTTCTCATCCACATTATAAGGAAATGACATTGAACGCAACGATGTGGTTTGAAGACTATATTTAGGAGGTTGGGGCTTTGGGAGGTGATTAGGTCACGAGGGCAGAGGCTCATGAATGGGATTAGTGTAAAAGAGGCCCCAGAGACCTAGCTCACCCCTTCTTCTATGTGAGGACACAGCGAGAAGAGGCAGCTTGCAACCTCAAGCGGACCCTCAGGTTACAACAGAACGCGACCATGCTGGCACCCAATCTCGGACTTCCAGCCTCCAGCCACCTGTTGTTGTTAAGCTCCCCAACGTGTGCTATTTTGTTATAGAAGTCTGCACGGACTCAGACTGTTCTTCTGGGTGCAAGAAGTGGCCTTGCTGGAAAAAGGGTGTCCAGAGCCCAGAGGTCAATAGTGCCGGGAGTTCACCTACAAGCTCCAGCATGAGCCAGTCACTTTGTCACTCTTCAGCAGAGCCCAGCTCAGTCCTGCTGGGCTAGCTCCTTGGTAAAATACGCAAAGGGTGGGCAGTGTGAGGAGGACAGGAGGGAGTCGGGGGAGGTGGAGCCCCAGGGCCATCCAGCAGGCATATGGTTTGTTTCTTTTCAGCAAGTGTGTATTTTCCTAACATGACTATTTTATTTGAATGGGTATGTTTGTATTTTTTTTCTTTGTCTCATTCATTTTCATCTTCTCTCCTCTCCGATTACTTTACTCCACACTGCATATTTCTAGGGTGTGCGTCTAAGTGGGAACAGATTCCATTCTCTTCTGAAAGTGAGCTACTGGAGAGTGCCTTGGGCAGCGACTATGCACGACTCTCAATTTTCTGTCTATTTGAGAGAAAGTCTCCCAGGAGCTTCAACAGAGAAAAGGAGTGAGTGTCTCATTGTTACCTTGAGCATCAATGGTGATAATCAGTAGCCAGAACATCCCATTGTAACAAAAAGACACAGGGTTCTCTGATAGCAGCATCACATTTTCTTTATTTACTTCTCTGTCTAATCCAGAGACTGGAATAGAGGCCATGAGTCAGGTGTCCTGAGGGATGCAGACGCTGTTCTCTGCAAATGGAGGTTGATGTTGTTGTTTAAAAGGACAGCTAACACTTTTGGCAGGAGGCTTTCATTTTACCTGATTCTTCTCTATCGCTCGATGAAATTGGTCTTCCAGTGGTGCACTCCCAGTGGTTGCACTCTGTCTATAGAGGGCACCCCTGTCACATCTGTAACTGTGTGTCTGCCTGTTCAGGAAGTGGCTAGAAATTTTAAGTGATTGCAGCATCATTATCTTGTAAAAGACAGTTCTGCTGTGGGGCTGTAGAGACGGGCCAAGCTGCTTCTGGATTTTAATGCGGACCCCGTAAGACAATACGAGGGGCACAGTGAGGGGAGGGGTCTAGGAGCAGATACTTGGGAAAGGGAGGTGAGGTGGGATGCACTAACAGGCCCACCTGCTTTGGGTTCCATCATTTCTTGGCTGTATGATCCTGTACAAATTACTGAACCTTTCTACTGAACCTACTGCAAACTGAGATGCAGGCAATGTTTAGAAGAGCTCAGCCTGCAGACCATGTGTGGAGCAGGAAGAAATTGTTTCAGGGAAAGCTTCAGGGCCAGGCAAGTCAAGAAGCATCACATGCCAGGCAGACACTTCTGCAGACAGGCCCGACCCTTCACCGATGAGAAAGCGAGTTCTTTAGACTCCACAGCCCCTCTTCAGAGTCACCAGGGAAGCATTCAGTAGCCTGCCCTGCAAGGGCTGGAGGAGTCATGGGGTCCGTCACCCTTGCGAGCTGACACAACAGGGGGGTTCTTATAAAGGCGATGACACTAGAATGACATGGGAGCCTCTGCACAAGCAGGGAGGATTGGCAGGCAGGTTTACTCTAGAGCTGAAGCATCTAGTAGGTAAAGGAGCAGGAAAATGTAATCAACAGCATTTTTCTCATAAGTCGACATACGTAATTGTCTCCTACTAGACTGTGGTAAGATGGAGGAAAACCTCAAAGGCCACATGAAGCAGTTTAGATTTTATCCTAGACCACAGGGAAAATATGAAATCTTGAATGTGTTTTGATGAAGGAGATATGTAGAAAGATTAGTTTAGAGCAGAATGGATTGGCAGAAAACCCTAATAGACTGAGAAATAAGTATCAGTTGGAAGACTATTGTTAAAATCCTGGCATGAGGTGAAAGGATGATGGGTGACTTGTTGTTCATATGGGTTTATGTCATGAAAGTGTTGGTACCAGACCATATCAACACGCTTGAGTAAGTAACATTTGAGGCATATTGGTTTGGAGTTCTCAGAAACGTTTCTCCCCTAGTGCCCAGAGCCCAAGGACAAACAGAACGCTGGAATTCTCTGGGTATTGGGAGAACCTTTAGATCCTTTCAGTCCGACTGGTGCAAGGTATTGGGAAGAGAATGGGCTTTGGTGTCAGACAGTAAACGCTCTCTCACTGGTGAGATGGGAGTGGTAATGGAGGTAAAATATGATGCCTGGTACATACGTAGTAAGTGCTTGATTGATGCCAGTTATTCGGCTCCCTTTGTGGCCAAGAATGGTAACTAGAGGGAGAGTCAGCTTTAGACTAGTTTCACAATGGTGGCTGGGTCAATTTCCTTGATTGCCCTCAAGTCCTTTATTTGTTCCTAGGGGGTCATAGCGTTTTTATTTTTAACCTGAGAAAGTGCAAAGAGGGTAGACTGCACTGTAGAAGTGGAACCACGAGGAAGGAAAGGCTGGTCATCCCCTTAGACTTCTCTCTCTGAATCCATTACCTGGTGATCAATCCCTAGTCGCATTAGCTGTAGCAAGGCTCTTACTGTGGCTGGGGAAAGGGCAGGACAGCACATAAGGTGTGTCTTTGCTTTTACAAGACGCTTGCATATATAATGGCTATTCCTCAGCACCTCCTTGTGAGTCAGGTCAGGCTTATTTTCCAGCTGAGGTTTGAGAGATTAAATGTCTTTATCATCACCTGGGGAGATTGGACAGGTTAATCCACTGATCTGTGAGCCCAGGCATTTTGTAGGGATACAACATTTTGATGTGAATTGTATTTTGTGAAATGTAAATTTCAGCGCCAAATAGGGCAGTCCTCTCTGTTACCTTCTTGTTGAAATTTAAACTACTTGTAATTGGATAGACTACCTTCAGCCACTGAGGAGCAACATTTCTCAAGGTTATAGATATGCATACAGAAACCACATATCTCTGACAACAGCAAGGGTCTGGCTCTGCAAACATGTAGGTTGCCAATATTGTGACATTTAATGAGAATGAGAGTCAGGCAAATGGATCATGGCGTTTTTTATTAATTTTTATAGTCTTCAGTGACTGAATGTGAGAATAATCAGTGCAAGTGTTTGTGTTTTTATAGGTTTTACCCAGAAAGTATACCTCTTCCTATTCCCCCCAACCCCAAACATCCCAGGATTGACCTTAGTTAAAGAAAGTAAGACTGAAGAAGGCCCAAGAGAAAGGAGCTGCTCCCGTCTGAATGCTGACAGAATTTAATGCTAGATTTGAACGCTGGGTGGCAGACGTGCTCTTGTTCAGATTTGACTGAATTTGGAGAGCGACTTTGTCCTGACAGGGATGATGTGCTCTCTTAATTAAATTGTCACCCCCTCACACACAAAGGCCACACAGGATGTTCCCATGGAAATAGACATCTATTTTGCAATCCACAGGGAACATGTTTTTACATTATTGATGGCTTGGTCAGGGATGATTTTTTAAGGCCTTTCAATTCATTTCAGTAATGGAGTGAAGTCAGTTGGACCTCAATCTCTCTTTCATTGACAGTAAGTATTAGGAGAAAAATGAAATCTGATTTAAAACCTGCACGTCATGTTTTGTACCAAAATTTTTTGCCTAAGAATCTTAAGTCCCAGAATAGGCTAACAGAACAAATGATGGGATGTAATTTTCTCTTAAGATTATGGAGAGAGAACTGTGTCGTTGCACATTACAGAACTTCAGAGTCAGGTTGGTCCACCATAATCATTTAATGACTAGAATTGCTTTGAGAGGGCGTCAGTCCTGGCTGTGGTTAAAACTCACCTGGGTGTTTTCAGACAGTACAGGTAATTGGACACTAAAAATGCTGCAGGTGGGAAACAAGCATGGGTGTTTTCCGTTTAAAAATCTGCACAGGTGATTCTGGGATGAAAGCTCCACCCTTGGAGTAACATTGGTTATTTCTTAAGCATAAAATAAGCACATTCTCAGAATCAGCCTTACAAGGGTAACAGCCCACAATGATGGTTTCAGGAGTACAGAAAGGACCCTGGGGCCCCAAATCCATTCTCCCCTTCAGCCTCATAGGAAGACCAAGAGTTTTCTCACTGGTTCCTCCTTTGTGTCTCCTAGGCAGAAGTGCAACAGTAACCTGGGGTGTCATTCATTAACGGCCTTTAGCTTTGCAGTTCTGACTTGTTACTATACAATCAACAAAGCACTGGACATAAAGCACTAGGTAGATCAGAATTGAGGAAGGTTTAGGATTTTGGCATCTTCTCGGGAAAGGCAGGCCTGATTATGGGGAGGCACAAAAATTCACTGGTCACCAGAGTGTAACAGGAAGGAGAAAGATTCTAATCAGCAGATTTTGAGGTTCCCCAAAGCAGACTTTGCTTGTTTTCCATTTTTGTGGTGTGCTGTCCTGGCTCACAGCTTAGTATAGAGGAGTCGTGTGCAATGATTTGATTCTTCCTTGGGAAGGATCAGAGAAACTGAATCCCATGGTGTGAAAGGCAAGTTCTAATCTCTGAGCAGTGATGGAAATGAGGTCAGGTTTCCTGGTCATGAACACAGGGCTATGTTTCTAAGACACTGCAGTGGTAGCTTAAAAAGTACAAATTTTGTCCACCAGCCAAATGCACGAGAACACAACCTACGTGATCTTTATTTTTTCTCTAGGTTGATCAGTCATTTCAGTGTTATACAAACACATCGTGAATAACTAGTCGATTTGAGTCAGTTGTGTCTAAAACTAGTCAGTTATATGAAAAGAAAATCAGTTGAACCTTTCATTTGGCATGCACATAGCAGAAAGGTAAAGTACTAAAAATTTTTGATTGATTATAGCTTTCCACTTAGCATTGAAAATGGCATGGTAGCCAGTCTAGGCTTTAAAATACCTACAAAGATAACTCTGTACTCTTCACTTTAAAATGGTTAATTTTATGTTACGTGAATTTTACCTCAATAAAAAACACACACACCACACAAAATAATTAGAAAGAGCAAAATTTCCCACTTGGAGGAAAACGTCCTATCTATCAAATCTAAATTAGCCACCTACTCCATTAGTTTTTATTATAAATCACTAGAGTCTTTCTCTGTTACGGTCTTCATTACACCCCAGGAAAACAAACATAGGCCGGGATATAGAATGAACTATGTGCTAGTGACATTTAGTATTCTCTGGCTGCCCATGTGGTTAATTAATCTCAGAAATGGATGCTTTGGAAATTGATTAGCTTAGCCTTCCAATATGGACAGCAGTCTTGTTCCACTTCCTAATCCGTGGGCTGGTTTTAGCCACAATAAAAAGAAGCAGATCTGCTAGGAAAGCCCTCAGCCCAGGCAGCTAAACAAGCTCTCAGAGCAGCCCAGGCCTCTAAGTTTTGCATGTGGCACCCAGGCCGCGGTCAGGGATGGAGAGGTGAGCTCTAGGATCTCTTGTGCCACAGGTTCCAAAGTTCTGTGAAACCAGAAACATTTCCCAAACTCGATTTTATTTTACAACAGACATTTTTGGAGATTGGAATTCTTTCTCAGGGGGAAAAAAAAAATCTCAGAAATGTTCCTTTAGAATTGAGTCAAGTATTTATAATTTTAGCTCTGAGATGGAATTGTTGGCAATTGTAAATAGTTCTTACTTTATGCCTTAATGCTTCTCTTCTTGGCAGTCGTAGGCAGCGGGGCCCAGCGCTCACCGTTCCATGGGACAGAGCAGGGCATGAGGCTCGTCGGATAGTACAGGACTATAGTGGGATGGTTTGCAAAGCTGGCTTCTGACTCTATCAGGCTGAACTTTAAACTAAAGCTAAAAGTTTAAAATCAGCAGAAGGTCAATAGTCATAGAAAAGATGAACCAGAGGCCTGAAAGTTCCTCATCCTCAAAAAAAAAAAAAAAAAAAAAAAAGTGATTTCCTTTATTCATGGAGAAAACAAATTTCTCTCCTGTTTTTAATTTTCAGTGACTAATCAGTTATAAATAGATTCGACAATGTGGGCATTTTCTGTTTTCTCATGATTGACTGGATAAAAAGAGTTTTGCTTGGCTTTCGGCCTTCAAAGCCAGGCTCCTTTGCTTAATGAAAGGTGCTTTCAATGATTAACTGACTGAAATACCACATGTGACAGAAAAGGTTGAGGTATTTGCATAGTGCCTCTGTGTCTTTGCCTGATAAATGTGAACTGCTTTTTCTGGTTTTCCAATAAATAATTTGCCCACATTGTAATGAAAATGATAATGGAGTGTCCTGAATGCTATGCAAATGACCTGCTCATCATGAATTATCCAGGTAATTGCAACAGTTCTTTGTACTTTATGAGCTGCAGCGATCAAGCCAACAAGTGCTTTGCAAAATGGAAATTTGCTAATATCAGTTGACTAGGAAGTAGGGAAAGCTGATGATAAATAGTGAAAAATCTCTCTTCCTCAAATACCCATAAATCATAAAGTGCATTACGGCCTGAGAATTAATTTGAGTTTAGTTTTAAGGTGAGCCAGAAAGAAAGTTTCCTATTTTTGCATTCTTTTGTTAATTTTATCTAGTTGCAAGTTGATGTTATAGATACCAAAATTGTCCCATAGATGTGTTCTGTTTAGCCTCCATGTTATTGTCCCACAAAGTTTCCATTTAGTATCATCTTTCTTTTCTTATAGCAGAATAAAAGGGAAAATGCAATTATGTCTTATGAATATTTTTTTATCAAAAGTGGAAGAATAAAACCCAAACCCAGGATGTCACAGCTATTCTAGAAAAATCAAAGAACATTGTGTGTGTGTGTGTTTGTGTGTGTGTATGTGTGTGTGTGTGTGTGAGTGTGTCTGTGTGTGTGTGTGTACCTGAAGAGTAGACTATATGCAAAGTGTATCTTTGTCAAAAGGATAAACTTATAACACCATCATGTGACAAACTTTGGTTGTTTCTTAAGATTGTCTATCTGGCCCCTATAATTCACTTTGGTTTGAGAATACTATTTTAAACAGGAATGGGGTTTTCTCTTGATATTTGTCCCTTTACTGCTTTCTTCCACTTTTTTTTTAGTGAAAAGTAATTATTCAGAAACAATATCTCAGTTTATTATCGTTTTTTTTCCTGTGTCTAGGCTGTATACAGCTGTCCAAGGTCCTGAAGCACTGCTTAGTGTATTGGGTCTCAATCTTGGCTGAATATTGGTGTCCTTTGGGAAGCCTGAAGAAAAAAACAACAGCAAAACGCCTCATATATGGGCCACATCTCTAATCTTTAATTCTGGTTTAATTAATCTTTGAAAAGTGCACCAGGAGATTGTAATGTGTGAACAAACTTGAGAGCCACAGTCTATGGCTGTGGTTGTTTCGTTCTGATAATGCTGTTTAACTTCTTTCTCTGCAATAATTTATTGTTACTTAAACAAGTTCCTCCTTGGTGAAGTTAATTTGTGATTTTTTTTCATAGTTACAGGACAAAGAGAACCATTGATTTTGTTTCATGATACACATAAATAGAAGTTTTGGCTGTCCTATTATGTTCCTGTCAGATGCAAACATTTCCTCCTCTTGGAAGTGTTTCTTTGATACTTTAAAAAGTCATTTCCAGTTTCATGGAATCATATGATAATTAGAACCACATTTCCAGCTCAAGTGTTGCTGGAGGCTTGAGGGAATTTAGAAGGGGAAAGAGCTCTGTTCTAATTAGAGAGAAATGTGGCCTCTGTAATTTGTGAAAAACATTATGGGGTAAGAGGGTGAGACTTCGGTTTGACCCAAATTATGGGATAAGAGGGTGAGACTTTGGTTTGACCCAAACCCTGGAATACTGTTTCAGTTTAATCATTCATAGTCCCCAAAGGGAATGCATATTAACAGAATAAAATGATGGCGCCAAGGAGGATTCTTTCTTATGCTCTGGCCCTAAAACCTATTGCAGAACTTGAATGGTCTGTATTGAGCCATAGGGAAGGCTTAATTTTTTTTCCATCTTAAGGGCAGTTCTGAAGTCTAGAACCAAAACAGGTTCTGTGGGCTACTTTACTAGTTGCCCATTGGAAGGATCTGGGATTTTTAAAAAAAAAGAAAAGTTTTTTGCTTGGGTTCTCTCCCCTACCATCAGAGATACTGACTAAATTGGTACAATATGTGGCTTGGCCAACAGAATTTTAAAAGCCTAACAAGGTGGATTCTAATGTGTAGTCAAGGATAACAACAGCCAGTGTATTCTGTTTCTTTCCCATTAAGTGCACGCCTGAGTCTCAGCTCTTTGTGCTTCAATGGTAAGGACCAGAACACCAGCGATGAATAAAAGATGGAGAAGTTCTAGAAGCCCACAGGAAGGAATCATCTCCAGACTCACTTTTCCTCACCAGTTGGTATGAGGTAGGTCTATAAAAAGGAGAAGGGGGCCAAGAAGAAACAGAAATGGACAGATTTTTTTTGCCCCGCAGGACAGAGCAGGCCCTGTTCCCATCTTCCTTTTGTAGCTTCAAGGAATCCAGGGAACACAAAGAAAGCGCATGCATGTATGCACCTGATCTTTAACTCTCTTGAAAATGCACATTCAAGGACAGAGGTCAATCCAGAGACAAACTTTTCATCCTTAAGAGTAGAATGAGATGGGAAGGTCAGGAAAATATCAGTCTGAATCCCACTTTCCCAATCCCTGTGAAATGGGTGGCTTCCTGTCTCAAGGCTTTTATGCTGCTGACGTCGCACTGGAAGCCTTCTTGAGGTTAGCTCCAACACCACTCTGTACCTAACCTGAAAAGTCATCTGCTCTTTAATTTTGACTTGAATTTTGTTGAACTAGGTCTTATTTGATCCTTGTCAAGATTATAAACTATGGCATCATATTGTCTGGGCTTGGTCCTATGGTCACTAATTACTACCTATGTTGACCTTAGAAAAATGCTTCATTTTTCGGAACCTCGGTTTCCTCATGTTTAAATTAATGGTACCTACCCCATAAGGTTGTGATGAATAATAAATACAAATATAAACACATAATAATTGAATAATAAATACATTTAAAAAATGAAACAATCCGTGTCCTAGCGCTTAGCACAGTGTCTAGCATATGTCTGGAGCTCTGTCAGTGCTAGATGTTTCCCCTCCTCCTCCTTCTCTACCCTGCCAACCCCGCTCACCACATGGGGTTTTGCTATTTGCTCCAGAGCGAAGTGCAGAGAAAGATAATAATAATAGTAATAATAGTATCTAACAATTATTGTGCAATTATGATGTGCTAGGCACTTTTCAGGCATTATTTAACTACATTCTCACATTACCATTCTGCAAGGGTTAGAATCATTGTATATCTCATTTTATAGGTATGAAACCTGTGGCTCAGAGAGGTCAAGTAATCTGCCCAAACAATATGCTAATAAATGATGGATAGAGGATTTTAACTCTGGCTCATCTACTTCCTAATGCTACAACATAATAAACCTAAAGTTGAGCAATAAGAATTTCCTTAATAAGTCAATTCTTTGTTGCATCAGAGAAATCAGATCTCCTTTCTTCTTGTTGCCTTAGAAAGATTACAGTCCCTAAATTTTCCCCATTTTTTTCTTGGTTGACTCATTCTCTGTCAGTGGTGGCTTGTTTGGAATCTGCCTTTCTTCTGCAGCAGCTGCTTTCCTCTGGAACAGCTCCTTCAGTTCTACCAAACGTTGGAAAATTGGGAGTGATTTAATTCCAGCTTCCACATGTGTCTTATGGGTCCAAAGTTCCAGGAACACAGAAGACGTAAAACTGCAGCAACAACACGTCCTGCTTTAGCAACTCTCAATTGGAGCAGCAGTTTCCTTATATAGTAACGTGTCTTTTGACAAAGTATTAGTTGGAACTTAACATACATTGTATTCTAGATCTACATTGTTGATAAGGACCATAGACGAATACAGAGTTGTTTGGGAGAAATTGATTGATAGAGTGAACACAAGAGGGCAAAAGAGAAAGATTTCTTGGTTTCAGCTTTGCCAGGTGGTAATCAATCTACGCCAGTTTTCCAGAGTGAAGGACCTGTGAACTTACAACTCAGTTGGGAGGAATCTCCCATCAGGAAGTTAATTGTGACACAATAACACTTGTACTCTGGAGGGAAATTACAAATTGTCTTTGCTCCACAGGTGGCATCAAAAGCTCCTGTCTTTTTGCTCCTGCTTATAGCTCCTGCTGTGGTGGTGTTACCCATCCTCAGGTTTTTCCTTTTTCCTTTTGGTATTTATTTTGTCTGTTTAAAACTCCTAAATTTTCTTTCCATCTCTCTTTTGAGCTCCTACTTCCATGGGTTCCATTGCTGAATTAGTGAGTGTATTAAGTCAGCTCAGGCCGCCATAGTAAGGTACCAACAGACTGGGTGTCCTTAACAAGAGAAATTTATTTTCCCACTGTTCTGGAGGCTAGAAGTCCCAGATCAATGTGTTGGCAGATTTGGTTTCTGGTGAGCGCTCTCTTCATGGCTTGCAGACAGCTGCCTTCTTGCTGTGTCCTCACATGCCCTTTCCTCTGTGTGCACGTGGAGAGAGGGCAAGCTCTTTGGTATTTCTTCTTATCAGGACGCCAGTTATATTAGATCAGGGCCCACTCTATGATCTCACCTAACCTTAATTACCTCCTTAAAGGCTCACATTAGGGTTTAGGGCTTCAACAGATGAATGGGGTGGTGGTAGGGGGCGGGGAGTGGGCACAATTCAGTCCCTACCAGTGTAGGTTCTCTCTAGGGATACAGTGCTCATTTTCTCTTGTAGCAGGTAGTCTACATTTATAACAGGCACTCCCCTAAGAATAGTTCATGATCTCTGGTTTTTCATTTTTTTCTGTTTGGTATGTATCTCCAGCTTCCTGGGCCTTGCACTGTTATTATGCCACAGTACCTCTTCATCTGGAATTGCTTAGATCTGTGAGAATTACACCCTGAAGGAGGAAATGCCTTAACATATTGCTAATTCACTTTCTTCGATTGTCTCCAGTTTAAGCACTGTTTTTGTTTATGCCTTGGGTTTTCTTTTATGTATAACCCTTTCCATTGTTCAAAACCAGATGCCTGAGGTCACCCTTGTTTTCCTTTCAGTGCCTAATAAAATGGAAGATTTAGTCAGACCTTTTTGAGCCAACCCCGGCACTTCTCTCTTTAGCCTCTAGGAATAAGGTACATATAAAGAGACACCATAATTCTGTGCACTTGGGCTTCAATCCCTTTGCAAGCACTGCTTCGAGGAACTGTAACCCAGGAACTTGGCCAATCCATGACAATATTCCTTAGTCTTTGAGATGAAGTAAGAGGGAGCAAAGGGCATATAAAGGAACCACGAACTTTGTCCAGTGAAGCCTCAGACTGCAACACACATCTTGAGCCCGTCCATCACTGGACCTTAGGGGTTCATGGGACAGCTCAGTCGGGCTCCTGCACTTGGGACCCTTTCAGACCTCGCCCTACGTATCTCTTTATTTGGTGGCTTATCTGTGGCCTTTATCATAGCCTTTACTATACAATGAACGGGTGAATGTCAATGTTTCACTGAGTTTTACGAGCCATTCTAGCAAATAAGTCCAAGGGGGAGGCGGTAATGGAAACCCGAGTTGTAGCCAAACTGGACAGACGTTGTGAATAACCTGAGGACCTACTACTAGTTGTGATCGGCCTCTGAAGTAGGTGGTGGTCTTGTGGGACTGCGCCCCAACCTGTGGGAGCTGATGCTGTCTCTGGGGAAAATGGGACCAGAATTGAGTTAAATCGTAGGACACCCAGCTGGCATTACAGAGTGTGGGAATCCCGTCTCCTAATCTCGAGTCAGAAGTCCAGAGGTAGAGTGAGTAAAGGAGAAGCACAGGAGGGAGGGCTGAGTTTTTCATTACACAACTCCTCCCCTGGATCAGCCCTCTTTATTCCAACAACCCAAGCTCCAGAGTTTAAAACCATATTATCTCGTCAGGGTCTTGTTTAGAGGTTCACATTGTTCATGCCTCCTCCAACGTTCCCTGTACAGAATATGACCTTTACATGGCTCCTCTTATACCCACTCTAGAGGTTCGTACTCTGCTGATTCCCTCTCTATCCTTCCCTTCCTGGTGAAATGGGTCCCCTTCTGTTAGGCCTCTGTTCTTTAAAGGGACACACGAATTTATCCCGAAGCCTTAACGCAGTGGTTCCTAACCCTGGCTGCAACATTAGAAACATCTGAGTAACTTTTTTCAAAATTGTCCACACTGAGCTCCATCCCAACCAATGAAACCAAAATCTGTGAGTGTGGACCCTGGACACCAAAAATTCTAGAAGCCTCTCAGGTGATTCTCATATGCAGTCAAGACTGAGAACCACTGTGGTAACAGCTCAGGTGGGCACACGTAACACATCTGAATCTGAACTGAGGCTCTCAGCGTCTCACCTCAGAGAAGGGCTTTGGGCGGGACTTTCGTTCTTCAGGAGAAGCACTTATAGGCTGAGGGAATGGGCGGGGGCAGAGCATGGAGGCTCCCTCAATCCACACCAATCAGGGCTGATCAGGGAAGAGTGTTGGTGTGGAAGTTGGTGCTGGCTGTTGGCTCCTCTTTCTCCCCCATAATGAGATGAAGAAGAGCACAGGGAGGCAGCAACTGGCCAAGTAAGGAGTAAAAGTTACTGTGTTATGGACACATTTTCTAGAACCATGTCTTGCAGCATACATAGCAGGGTTATGTTGCATATATTGCACTTCTTGTCTTCTCTGGATGTGTCTGCATACATGTGTTCTTGTAGAAATAGATTCTGTTTGGTTCTGACCCATAGGCATAATTAGGGAGGCTTCCAGAGAAGTTCGACTCCCTAAGTAACCAGCATCATCAATGAAATACTTGGTGGGGGGGGAGCAGGGTCTGGCTGACTATTGTGAAAAACCACCATCCATCAAGGGAAGACATATACATAGTAATTAGTGACAAGAGAGTTTCCTGGGGGGTATTTTTTGTGTTTCTGCTAACTATGATGTAATTGTTTCATGTGCTTCTGCCCAACTTAGTTTGTGGGCCTGAATTTTAAAAAGTATCTATTTATTTATCATCTCTTCCACCAACATGCAAGCGTCATGAAGGTAGAATCATGTTTGTCTTGTTCCCCGTTGTGTCCCCAGCACCTAGCATAGTGCCAGCGTACAGCAGGCACTCACGATGTAGTCCACGAATGAATGATGACGGCATTGGCTCTAGAGCTGGTTTTCTTGGACTTTCTACAAATCAAGAAAATCAGTTGCAGAAGTAAAATTGTCCACCCATCCATAGTCTCTTATACATATTTAGATAGGATACTTGCAGCTGAGACAGTTTCATTTACTCCTCCACAAAGCTGCTTCGTCTCTAAGAAGAATTTTCTATCTTGTCTTATTTTAATTGTACATCTAAGAAACTTCATTAACCTCCCTTTGTGTCATTCAGAGTTTTGTGCTCATTTCATGCTTAGTTCATGCTGATGTTTTGTAGGCTGCTCTTAGCCAAGAGCTGAAACGTGAAGTACTGGAATAAGACATCCCTTAAAAAATATTATGACAGACCAGTAGTGACCATGATGCTCATATAGCCGTGAAAGTAATTTCATACCTTATTCCTTATGCAGGTTTTCCAATGTTATATTCATATTGGATGAGATATAAACATAGGATTATTTCTTCCTCTTTCCTCTGCAATCTTATGATTGTTTTTCCAATCAGAAATGAATCTCATTTTAACAGAGAGCCATGTGTCAGAGTACTTACTGGCCTGCCCATCTCTGACTGGTTCGCTCACATTTTGTAAGAGTTGTGATGCCATAAACCAAATCTCATGTGGAATATTCCATGCAATGTTCAGGATGTCTGCTTTCTTATCCTCTTGATTTCCTTGCATAAATGCTTAGTTAAAAAAAATACAGGTATCACATTTTATTTCAGTGTCTTGCCAGTAGAACTAGAAGGGCAAAGTGTATCATTGAGGTTCTCTTCAATGTACAAATGTTTTAATCAAGTTACACATTTGCTAATTGCTTTAGTCCCAGTACATTTTCAAAGAAGAGTGCCCCAACTGTTTGCTGGTTATTCTCCTAAGAATTTTTTGTATCCCTTCTAATTAATAATAAGGAAAGTGGCTCGGATGGGTTGCAAACATATCAAAGAGTAAACCCGTGCTTATAAACGAGATGCTATTTATTAGTGAGTTGGTCATTATAAGCAGCTTTATAATTTTATGAGCCTTGGGATGCAATCAGCAATTTCATTTACTATATGATGCTGTTTGATGGGGTGTTGAATAGAAAAGATCAATACCTAATAGGATTCTACCTCAGGGTGGGACCCTGACAGTTTATTTGGATGAGGATTTAATGTAGCTGTACACCCTTCTTGTAAATGACATTTATTAAATGGCAGTTAAAGCTACCTAACTGTGATCTAGGTCAGAGTGCTTAAAATTGGCATGAAATTAGAAACTTTTAATGAGTTTGCAAATATCTCCTATGAAGTTTGCATTCAACCTGTTTTCAGGATAGAATTTGTCTTGAAGAGCTAACGTCACTCTCTTGGGTTTCCTTGTAAAATTGCTTATTTCTAAGTTTGGAAATGATTAGAGATAATTGTTGCCCAACATTGTGATGTACTTAATGCCATGGAATTGTGCACTTAAAAATAGTTAAAGTGGTCGATTTTACCACAATAATTAAAAAAAGGACTATAGCCACAGAAGATAATAGAGATTAACAAAACCAAAACTGGTAGACCTTTGGCAAGATCAAGAAAAAGGAGAAAAGATACAAAAAAAAAAAAAAAAAAGAAAAGAAAAGAAAAATAAAGGAAAAATAAAATAACTGTAGAAACTATAGAGAATTTAAAAATAAAAATAATAATAACCTTGTTTGGATTCTGGCTTGAACAAACCACTTGCTAAAAGGTATGTTTGAAACAAGTGGAAGTAACTGACTGAAGACCAACTAGTATTGAAAACTATAAATGAATCATTTTTAATTGTACTGAATGTGTCATTGATGTAGTGGTTATATATATTTTTAAAAGGCCTAATTTTTGGTGATAAAAGTTAATTTTTAAGGAGAAATTTTTATGATGTCCAGAGGTACATGTTTGAAAATAATCCAGAAAAATAAAGTGATGGGAGGTATATGGAATGATAGTATCAGAATGTTGATAGCTGTGAAAGCTGGTGATTGGTACATGGCATTATATCATTCTGTTTGCTTTTGCATTTATTTGAAACGTTCTAGAGTAAAATATAAACATAATAAAAGACATCAGGAACAACTAAAACAAATTGCATATTCTTGTGCTTTTAGAGTACCTATCCCCACCTTCCTGAAGACCAAGACCAAGGGAGACAGAGAGTTTTTTCATATTTAGAATTTTAACATTCAATTTCATGCTTAAAATAATTGTTTTTTGGGCAAAACTCCTTGGGAAAAACTTTCACAGTGCATTTGAGGGAAACTATATTTACTGTTTACCAAAAATTTTCATTTCTATGATAATTCTGTGGCTCTGTGCATCTATAGGAGATGGAAAAGCTACATGCTTCACGTGAAAGGCACTGTTGAAAATTAGTTGGTAAATTTCAACAAACGATTTTTTTTTGTGGAAAATGGAATGAGCAGAACAATACTCGACTCTCTAAAATGTTTTGAAATGCCTTAGCTGGTGGCATTATCTTAACTGTGATTGGAAAAATAAATCAACTTTATTCTAACTTTTCCTGCACAAATCCTAAGCAGGAATGTGCTTAGTGCTTGCCTCTGTAGGAGGTAAGTTTCTTTGGCCCCTGTGGTAGGCTGAAAAATGGCCCCCAAATATATCCAAGTTCTAATCCCTGGAACATGTGAATGTTACTTTATATAGCAAAAGGGATTTTATAGATGTGTTAAAGGATTTTTGAGATGGGAGTTTATCCTGAATCATCCAGGTGGGCTCTAAAATTCCACAAGTGTCTTTAGAAGAGTAAGGCAGCAGGAGATTTTATGATAGAAGAGAAAGTGATGTGAAAATGGAGCATAGGGGGATTTGACACAGAGGCAGAAGATGATGGGATGATGGGAGCAGAGAGAGATTTGAAGATACTCTTCTGCTGCCTTTGAAGATGGAGGAAGGAGTCATGAACTAAGGAATGCAGCTCTAGAAGCTGGGAAAGGAAACAGATTGTCCCACAGAGCCTCTGGAGGGAGTGAGACCCTGCCAACACCTTGAAACTGATTTTGGACTTATGGCCTCCAGAACTGTAAGAATAAGTTGTGTGGTTGTAAGCCATCAAATTTGTGGTGATTTGTTATGGCAGTCATGGGAATCTAATACATTACCCTAACTCTTCCTCTTGTGAGAATGACTGGGGAAGTGGATCGGAGGGCCTGGCACTTGGGGTGTGTATCAGAAGCCCATGAACAAGAATATTGTGGTTTGGTTGATTTTTTTGTAGGCACAGATAGTACAAATGAATGAGAAGTCAGTTATGGTGGTTCCCACCTTAACTGCAGAGGCTGTTTACAGGTTCCATTTTGTTATTCTGCCCGATTATCTGTCTTCCAAATCTCCTGGTTCTGAAGGCAGGATTTAGAGAGTAGAGGTATGAATGAGGACTCCATTGTAAGGTCCTAGAAGCAACACTAGAACAGGGATCTAACACCCTGGACTGTACCTACCTACTAATAAGTAGCTTTGGAGAAGATTTTTAACTTTTCCTAACTTATAAAATGGGTTAAAATTACAGACCCTACCCACATCATAGTGTCTTTGAAAGCTCAAATGAAATGAAAGGGTATTTTCAAATGTAAAAGAAAAGCCTTTTCCCTAAAGTCTTAAGATGGTGCCTAGCAAGGTAGGCATCTGTTGGCGAGCCATGTTGGCCCAGAGCAGGGTGTTGGAGACAAAGTGGGATGAGCAGGCTGTCCATCTGGGTGGACAGTGGTGATGGGTCACCATGGGTAGTAGATGAGTAGGTGAGTGTGACAGCACTGACGTGGGAGTAGTGAAAGTAGTATTGAGAAATTGGCTACAGTTCAAGGAATTGATATGTATGTGGTAGGACAATTAAGTTCACAAACTCATGCTAGAAAAAGTGCTACATACCTTATTGCTGAATATCACTATGGTCACCTTCGAAGTATTCCCCTTGGGAAGCTATGCACTGATGCCAGCGCCTACTCCACCCTTCAAAGCAATTTTGGAACTCTTTTTCTGGAATGGCCATCAGAACTGTTGTTGTATTACCCTTGATGTCCTGAATGTCATCAAAATGTCTTCCTTTCAATACTTCCTTTATCACCGGGTAAAGAAAGAAGTCCCTGGGGGCCAAATCAGGTGAGTAGGGAGGTGTTCCAACACCGTTATTTGTTTACTGGCTAAAATCTCCCTCACAGACAATGCCATCTGAGTTGGTGCATTGTGATGCAAGAGCCATGAATTGTTGACAAAAAGTTCAGGTCTTCTAATTTTTTCACGCAGCCTTTTCAGCACTTCCAAATAGTAAACTTGGTTAACTGTTTGTCCAGTTGGTACAAATTCATAATGAATAATCCCTCTGACATCAAAAAAGGTTAGCAACATCATTGCAACAAGGTCACAAACTTAATTGTGTGACCTCGTCTTCAGTCTGATCATGGTATGGGCCATGGGGTGCTCTGACTGGGCCTGCCTTACTTGATCAGTCAGATTCAATGTCATGAACACTGTTGTCCTTTTGACATGGGTGAACTGTCCTGGACTCCTGCCATCTTTGGCCAAAGATCAAGTTAAGGGTGTTTGTAAGAGTTTTCTAGTCCCCTTTGAGGGTATCTTTCAACCTATCTGAACAGAGGCAAATGACTGAGCTGTGTATAAGAACTACAAAAACTCGCAAAATAGGTAGTTTTTCTTCCCCCAACAAATTTTTATTTTCTGTCTAGAATAATAATAAAGAATAATATTAAGGAATAATTGAATCTGACTCCCACTGGCTTTTGAACCATCAGCTGGTCAAGTCCCTTTCCTTGAATAATTTACCCAGCAGAGCAATGGGGACCATATCCGTGGCTCACTCATGGTTAGCTCCGTGGGCATGACCTCAAGATTATTCCCTTGGTGGCCAATTGACTGAGTTCACCCCTATGCCCCTTCTTTTAAAACCAAAATAATGTAAAATGATGACATTACATGAAAACATTTACTTTTTTTTTTTTTTTTTTAACATTTACTTTCTTATTTGGATAGAGAGACAGGCTTTATTTTTTCCATGAATAGAATAATGATAGGGTGGCAAACATGTAAAAATTCACGTGTTATTAGACAGAGTAAGATGTAAGGCTAAAGAATTGCTCATGTTTTTGTTTCCTCCTTTTCCTGTAACTTGTGGAATAGACCAGCCTAAACTACGTGGCATCACTCTTCCCAACTGAATGTTTTTTAATGTCTATGTGTTCCCAGATGAAGGAAGCTTCACAATACAGCAATGGCCATCGTCTCAGGAGGCTGAAACAGATTGTTCAAAGGCTCCCTGAAACACCACTGTTTCATGCTCTCTTTATAATTTAATTTATTTTAACAACCATTTCTTATCCACTGTTTGAGTCTAATACTTGGCTAGTGTAGGATGAGTAATAGTAGCCATGACATAATTTAATATTCAAGAGTAAAGTTTCATGGTGTTACAGTAGGACGTATCATGTTGTTCTAGGGAATTTTAGTTGGACTCCCAGTAGGTTGTGACTGCCCACTAAAATACTGGCATGCCAAAGAATAGAGAGAGTGGTGCTGAGTTTAAACAATGGCAACTTCAGACAGACGAACACATGCCATTCCTATACTGACAAATAAAGTAGGCAGGTCACATGTACAGGGAATAAAGGGGAGAAAAATTATTTGCAGGGACTCGAAATAGGTCTTTGTAGGTTCAAAGACTAAGAATTATATACAGAGAATTACAGGGAATCTGAAACAAGAAAGTGGCCTCCTCACACCAAACATCATTGGAAAAGACTTGGGGAACACAGAGGGTGATGACGATCAGGACATCAACTTGAAATTGTCGTCATCACACATCGTCATCATCTTCATCACCGCATTGACTTATTTAGCACTTACTGTGACTCAGGCTCTGTTCTAAGTGATTTGTGGGTGGTAGTTTACCTAATTTTCCAAAGCACTCTATGACATTGGTCCTCTTATGTTGGTTTTCTAGGTGAGAAAACTGGAGAGGTTAACTGCTTTGCCCAAGATAACACAGGAGGTAGTGGAGCCATTAACTAGATTGTTCTGCCTTGAGATCTGAATCATCACTCTACACGGGCTTATCATTAAATACTATATACTATACAGTTTCCATTCCACCATTTGAGCTCATCCTTCTCAACAAATCTGTTTGTCATCTTCTGTTTCATATTTAAATATGTCATCCAGGTCTATTTATGTATAGATATCCATAATGATGGATACTTTCTACCCACTGCACTCAAAAGTCTGGTAACTATAGTTGATGCAAGCAGCCTCTTTTACAGAACGGTTTGTTTACAAGACTTAATTCTTTCTGGACATGCTATTATAGTCTTTACTATAATAATTTGAAACCCTTTTCCATTTATAAAGGAAACTTCTAAGGGAAGCATGTAAAATCACCCACAAAAGCATCTCGTCTGTTGAAGCACTAGAAATGTCTTTTAAGGTGAGAGTACTTTGAACATCTTCAAAATTTTCTCTTTACTGTTTCTTTTTTAGCTGGTTTGAATCACCATTACGGTGTCTGGGTTCTCTGGAGAGAACTGCCTTGTATGAAGCCACCTTGGTAGCCGGCTCTTGCTGCTTCAGCAATGACAGCCTGCCAGACCATTCTGTGCTGTGTACAATGCTGTTGCTAGCTTTTTCATCATCATTTTCTTCTAGAGATTTTTCCTCCTCTACTTGAGTAAAAAATGGGAATCCTTGTTTCGTTGGCATTATTGGATTTTGAGTATAGTTTTGAATATATCATTTAAATATGACTTTATTAGAACGATTATATTTGGGTCTTCATGTCAGAACTAGTGATGGCTGTCTGATAATCTAGGTCTTCTGGTTATACTCCCCCTTCTCTCCCTTTTTTTGTAATCCTGCATGTTATGGCCAAAAAGCATCAAAAAATGTTCTTTTCACAGCATATTTTACCTTTTGCATTTTGCCTTCCACTGAAGGTTCAGGGACAAAATGATCCACTTTTTTCTCTGTATTTTGTAAAAATGATGAAATTTCTTTTTTTTTTTTTTACACTTTGCCTGTTCAACATTTCTCATCTATAATTCATCTTATTGAAACAGATAGGTATCACTGCTTTCCCTGTAGGTACATTCAGAATATTCTTCATTATTTTGAAGGATAAGGAAGAGAAATAAAACGGATATGTATACCAGTGGAATTTGCGATCATTTTGAACAATTGTTATCTGTGGGTGAAACTAACTGTAGGCTTTTCAAAGGCAAGAGTTAAGTTTGTCCCATTTAATACCAATGAATCAATAATATACCGTTTTATATGCAGATGTGTATAGGTACATGTATTTTATTTTAGAGTACAATTTTGATAATTTGTTCTTTGTCCGCTTGTTTCCTAGTGTTGTCTTTCTCTAGAAGACAGTTTTGCCCATCCAGGGGCCATCTGATTACAGTAGGAACATATTTGGGTAGTAATGAATGATGCTACTCTAGCCAAAGTCCTTTGACTTTGAGAATTTGACAAAACTCAAGAGACATTTGACAAAAGGACTCATTGAAACAAAGTGCCTATAGATATTTCGTACAAATTGTGACTGAAGACTGCTATGCCATCAGTAACCAAAGCACCTAGTCTCCCCTCTCACTCTTACACTACAGGCTGTCAAGTGTCTGCCTCTTTCTGTTGCTCCAGTCTCTTTTTCTGCAGATTACTATCATCTGTTTACACGTTTGTCTCCACCAAAATGGTGAGCTCAGTCAGAGTCACATGTTTCTTTAGTTCAATTACATTCTACCCACTGAGTACAGTGAGATACCGCATAAATTCTTGAAAAAGCATTTTGATTGGGTGATGGCTAGATAATGGATTGCCCGGTGTTGGCTCTAGTGTCTGCCATTGATTTAATTGATCATAGCAATCCTGCAATGGATAATTTCGTACTTTAGACTGCTTTAGGCTTGAGGGTAGGGCAGGTGCATTGACAAACTAGAAGAGGTAATAGGAACTGTGGCTAAGGAGGTAAATGATGTTGAAGAACCGCCCCCCCCCCCATTTTTTTTAAATGGGCCAAATCCGCTTTTTGTTTAATTTATAAATAAAGACAGCTGTGTTATAGAAGGAAAATACATCATATCTTTAATCTACCTTCAATGACATTTTAGGCCCTTTCAATTTCATTAAAAGCAATTGTCTAGGATCCTCCTCGCTTTCTCCCAATTTTGTTACTGGCTTTCTTTCTGCCTGGCTCCTGGCCCTCACCTTTTTTTCCTCTCATATAGATACCACTGCAACCCCTTGGGCTAGAAGGCAGATCTGTTGGCTTTTCTGAACCCTTGCTATTTCCCAGCACTTCCCCCTTACTCTTTCCTCTTGTAGTGCCTCAAGGGGGTTATCCCACTTTAAGATTTTTAAATCTAAACTTCAGTACGAGATTATAGGTGAGTATTTGGACCCCCTTGGAGGTGTTGTTTGAATGTTTAGCTTACTCACGTGATTCTCTAATTTCTTTCTAAGAAGAGTGGATGGCAACTTTTTATTGGCAGAGCAGTTAGTTTCTTATAACTTTTTTGGTTATGTCTCAAAAATGGGAGATACATTGTTTTCTGAAACATGAAAACTAAATTAGCATTTAGGCAGGAAGCAAATAGGACTATCACAGTGAGAAATCTAGGTCAGCAAAGTCATCTTGTTGGAAGGGCATCCTAAGTGGGAAGACATCTTTTTAGGCTAAACATATTAGTTAGTTATAATTATAAATCCCTCGTGTTCAGATTTTTTTGACATTTTATCTTGGCTACCTTTGAGGCCAATATTAAGAATTTTATTTGAGGTGCAGAGAAATCACTCCCTTCACCATTATATTTCAGGCTTCTTGATAAATTCACCACTGGTCTTTCCATCCAAGGAGAGCTTAATAATAAATCTGCATCTTTTAACGGCAATATCAAAGCGCTAATGCTCTTCCTCACCTGCCCAAGATCTATGCCCTGACCCAGGATATTGTGTCACATCCTAGTCTCAGCACACTGAGCAATTATTCAGTTTGTACAGCAGGCTGAATGAAGCACATTATCAGCTTTCAGAGTTAGAGTTATGAGCAGAATTACTTATGGAAGTTTCAGCATTCAGCCATCCTGCACAAAATGATTTAAACTGGTGTCAGAGGGCAAAATCTGGGGACCGATGTGAGCAATAATGAGGTGTCCTCTTCATTCCTCAGGTTTTTTTCTACTTGTGCTCAAGGAACTTCTAGAACACAGTGGGCCAGGTATGAGGAGGAACGCATAATGAAGTTGCTACATCACCCTTGGCGAGCGGTTTGGCATTTGTGGAGCTCCATTGCCTCAGTAAAATTAAAATGTTGGGTGGGACGAGCAGTTTTTAGCTCAGGCAGTGGGTTCCCTGAGTGTGTTATGATTGATTGCAAAGTGTGTAATAGGTAATTTGTTACAGATTACATTTAAACTGGTGAGGTTTGGGAAATAATTTTGTTTTTAAAGAGTGAATTGAAAGCTGTTCCTATAATATTGTTCCTGTCATTTACTTGCCTTAAGGTAGACTTTCCTGAGTAAAAGACTAGCGAGTTATATTTGGTTCCTCGGGTTGCCATGACAAAGTATCACAAACTGGGTGGCTTAAGACAACAAATATTTATTCTCTCTCAGTTCTGGAGGTCAGCAGTCCAAAATCAAGGTGTTGGTGGGGTCATGCTCTCTCCAAAACCTGTAGGCTACAGTCTGGTGAATTGTGAATCAGTGACATCAACAGCCAGTGGGCACTGTCTAGGTACTTGAGAACAATTAGCCAGTCCCAGTATTTGCTTCCACGGAGACACAGCTGTCTCTTGAAAAATCAGTGAAACATGCTAGGTAATTGAGGACATTGACTCCTCTGACTTCTGGATTGCTTTTGGGGAATCCTTTACTTAGCTTTGGGGGGCCCAACTGTCATAACTGTTTAGATGGACCTTACTGAAATGATCCCAGGCCACTGGGATTTATTCCACTTTAAAATTTTCCAGAGAGGGTATTTTCTTTAAGATCCGTTTCAAAGCTAAACACTCCCAGTCTCAATAGTTTTCGTTCAGAATTTAATACCAAATATGGTAGCCTAAGTGGGTTTTCTTCTGTTTGTGCTCAGAAGAAAGAGTGAACTGCAGTTCAAGCTCCCTAAGTAATTTGGAGGAATTATCTGATTTTACTTAAAATGCACAACAAAATTCAACACAGACTTTTTGAGGAGGGCCCTGGGTGATTGCAGGCAGGTGAGCCAGGTTTGGGGTGGTGCGGGCCCCAGGAGCAGAGGCCAGGGGTTGCTCCGAAGACTAGGCACTGCCGGTTTGTGTCTGCACGGAAACTATGGCTCCGAAGACCCTTTTCAGACACTTTGTGATACCCCTGGTCCTTGAACAAGCCTACTTGCTGACACCGACGCTGACACCGTCGTTGAGAGTTTTCTGTAGGCTCAGCCTAGCAGAAAGATGCTGCATTCGCTCCTCGTTGGCTGTTGAAGCCTTGGTGACCGCACCGGAGGGCTCTCCGGGTCGTTTTCTGGCAGCCTTCGGCCAATGGCCTCTTAGAGACCACCAACAGCCTGTATATCAGTAACGGCGTGGTTGCCAACAACAAGCTCATGATGTCCAACAACCAGATTACCTCTGTCATCAATGTCTCGGCAGAGGTGGAGAACACCTTATACGAAGACATCCAGTACGGGCAGGTGCCTGTGGCTGACACACGCATTTTGCTTCTCTGCGACTTCCTAGGCCCCACGGCTGAGCATACCCACAGGGCGGAGATGAGGCAGGGTCGCCCCCTGCAGCTCTGCGTGGCTGTCTCTGCTCTGCAGCCTCAAGAGGCACCAGGCACCGCCCTGACTGGGCGCCTCCAGCGGGGCGCAACGGCCATCGTCTGCTCAGCAACGGCTGGGGCTTGAGAGCTGCTCCTTCACGAAGTGTCCAAGCTGTTTGGCAAGAACACTGTGCACGTGCTTAACTCCCGGATGGGCGTGATCCTGACGTCTGTGAGGAGGAGGTCCATTGGACAGCCGCCCAACAGCCGTCCTGGCCAACCGTTACTCCCGGCGTCGGAGGTGCGAATTTGCCTTTGATCCTACACCAAGATTGAGCTTGAACATTCTGCTTTGTTCAATACAGAACATCAGATGATGGCTTTTATAACGGCCAGAAAAAAGGGAGGGTGACTGCAGTTTTTAACCTTATAATCTATGTCTTTGAAGACTAACACTCATTAAATGTCAAGTTGGTAAAAATAAGTTTCCTACCATATGAGTGCCACACCGAGATTAACAGCTGGGGCCAGGCCAGAGAGGAGGTGAGGTAGGCGGTGCCCACTCAGTGCTCAATACATGTGGCAGGTATGGAGTCCTACAGCCCTCCCCCAGGTTGACTACCCAGGAGCAAGTCAGTCAGAATCCCCTCTCATTCTTTGGAACCCAAAACCAGAGCCTTAGGCATCAGGGCATTTTGGAGCTGCTGTACCTCTCACAATAAGTGCCAACCTACTGGATAAGGAACCTTCAAGTGGTGCTCTTGGGAGCCCTGGCGTCCTCAGGCCACCCGTGGCCCTACCTTCAACCATAGCGGCCCAATTCTGAGTTATAGATTGGACTTAAGCATAAGAGAGCTTTGAAGAAAGTATTTCATTATATCAAATTTTTAAAAGTTTGATGGCTGTTACAGATGGCAACGTCTCCAAGTGACCTCCCACCAATCTTTGATGATAGGTGGCATTAGTCCCTTTCTCTGGGGTCATGTACTGAGAGAGCAGGCCCGATTTCAGACCTCAAACTTTCCCTCTTACAGGCTTTGGCTTGGAAGTTTGGAGCTGCGGGCTTGGGCTCAGCTCTGTCACCTCTGTCTCTTCCTCTTCATATAACCTGGGGCATGTTGGTAGTTCATGTTCCTCACCAGTCAAAGCAGTGACAGCCCTTCTCTACAGGGTTCTTGTGAGGATTAAATAATCACTACCAGTGTGCCTGGCACATGGCACGGGCTTAAAGGGCAGCTCTTGTTATTAGTGATACTTTTAGTTCCTGCCGGTCCATGGTCAGCACACTCGTCTTCGTAACAGCATTTCCCCTATCTGTGCAAAATTTTATATTTACAAAGTACTCTTCCAAAAAATCATCCTGTGTGTGCGGTGGGGGAGGTAGGGTCCTTTTAGAACCTAGGTCAGGGGAGGTCTAGACTTAGCAGCCTTTTCCGAGTTCCCATTGTGTTTAATCCACGTGTTTCCAAGGATTGGGAAATAAGAAGGATTATTCCAGCTCCCCCTCAAACATCTTGTTTAGAATCACAGACCATTGACACCAGTGCATCAGTTTGGCTAACCACTGAGATCCATGGGGTACTTGCTCAAGGGGCAAATGAGTTGGCCCCTCAACTAAACTCTGGAATCCTGCGTTGTTCAAACTCCCCAGGTGCCTAGGGATATGGCTTGGGATCAGCTATTCTAATCAAGAAGTCTGCAGAAAAACAATATATGAGACAAACAAAAGCACAACTGCTCCAGAGCTGAGGGCCCAGAGTCCAGCGGAGCTGAATGTTCTTTCTCTCCAAATGTTCCTCCACCCACCTTCCACAAAGGGAGTGCCTAGGTACACAGCTGGGGAGAAAAATGAGTGGAAGATGACTGCTCTGGATTGATCTCATTCCACAGAAGGAAAAACAGGCCCACAGAAAAGCAAGGCAGGTGTGGCAGCGCCCCTCACCCCCACCCCAAGCAGTGTTTCTGGTAGAAACCCAGATGGATAATTTCTTTTGAAGCACTTTTAAAGAGAAATGTATTCCTAAATTAACGTACCATAAAATTAACTTTTTTTAGATGTATGGTCCTAAGTGTTTAGATACATGCATGGTTCTATACAACCATCACAATCAGAATAGAGCAGTTCCAGCACTCGGAAATATTCTGTCATGCTTCTCCCTTTGTAGTAAAGCCTATTCCCCACCCCAACCTCTGGAAAACAGTGGTCTGTTCACCATTCCTGTGGATTTGCCTTTTCCAAGGTGTCATACAAGTGTAATCATGCATCGTGTGACCTCTGGAAGCTGGCTTCTTTCACTGGGCATAATATCTTCGAGATTCATCCATGTTGTTGCTTTTTGGTATCATTCCATTTTATGGCTATGCCTGTTCATTTTACATTCACCTCATGAAAGACACTTGCGTTGTTTCCATTTTTTGGTGAGTGTGAATAAAGCTTCTATAAACATTTATGTAAAAAATAATTAAATGCATATCAGTGTTTATTTACAAAAAATACATGGCAGGTCATTTCTAAATGGAAATAAGAACTCCGAAAAATTTTTTGAGACTAGTTTACTAAGTGCAAGAATCAAAATTTCTAATCTGTAGTAAGTGGCTATGTTAGATATTCCATTAATAGGGCTGGGTTCCTGGGTATGTGACCTATGCAGTTGTACAAGGTCCTTTGCTTAGAAGGGCCCCTGCTTGGTTTAATGCTCTTCTGTAACTGTCTTGAAGTTTCACACTGGGCCTCACAAATTATGTGGTTAGACTAATAATCATAATCATTAGAAAAATTTTAAATCTGCTATTTTTTCTTCAGTCTTTTGGATGTTCATGTACCATAATTTTTGTTTTTGTTTTCCTTTTATTCTTTTCTTTCCTAGTTAACAGAACTAGAATACTCTGTTCAACAGGAACAGACCCTCTGGAGATAAAATGTAGGCGATAGCTGAGAAATGTAAGATCTGAGATAACTTTTTCAGATAAGATTGATACCAGCAATAAACTGTCCTTCCCTTTAAATTTCACCTGCCTTCTTCAAATGATTGTCCCTGGTTACAGTATTGCATAATTTTCCAAGTTATTATTTTATAGCTTTTAAAATCTTGAAAGCCTCTTTTCAAGTCCAATTTGACCAGGACTAATTGTCATGAGGTAGTGTGTTCATTTCCTAAGGCTGTCATAATGTGTCCCTACCACAAACGTGGTGGTTTAACATGACAGAAATATATTCTCTCATAGCTCTGGAGGCCAGATGTCTAAAATCAGGATGTCAGCAGGGTTGGTTCCTTTCAGAGGCTCGGAGGGAGAACTGTTCTATGCCTCTCTACTGGCTTCTGGTGGCTGCTGGCAATGCTTGTCATTTCTTGACTTGAAGATGGATTACTCCAATCTCTGCCTCTGTCTTTACATGGCTTCCTTCCCTGTGTATCTGTGTATTCTCTTCTTCTGTCTCCTAAGGACACTGGAGGTTGGATTTAGGGCCCACTCATATAATCCAGGATGATAGCATCTCGAAATCCTCAACTTAATCCCTTCAGCAAAGACGTTTTTCCAAAAGACCACATTCATTGGTTCCAGTTAGACATATCTCTTGGGGGATGGGGGGTGCGGTGGGCACCATTCAACCCACCACAGATAAGATATGCCTTTTGTAAAATCCCTTATATTTCTGTGAGGCAAATAATTTCTGTCTTAAATAATGTTACCAAGCCCTCTAGGGATTGTGACCATAGTGAGGGATGGATCTTAGACTCACGGTTGTCCACTGGTACCAGCTCATGCCAGCGTACAAAAACTGACTGCTGAATTTCCAGGAATTTTGCATGCCAGTTGTTTCACGCAGCCATTCTTAAACATTAAATTATAAAAACAAGTTATATTAAAACCCAAGTGACACATATGCATTGCTTCCTAATTATTTTCCTAACATGTGCTCTTGCAGTTATTTATATTGTATCTGTGTGGTGTGTTAGTGAGCACCTCTTCCTCAACTTCAAGGATAGTCATGCCGATAGCTTAAAATTAGCCATGGTGGGAGTATTTACACCATGCAAATTGGCAAGTGCTACACATCAGGGCCTACCCTTTTCCAGAGAGCTGGTTGTTAAACATTTCTTATCACACTACTGATTCTGGTAACCATGACAGTGTGTACCAGAAACTTATGAGTGAGAAACCAGTCAAAGCACCTTGTGACTATGACTAGTACCCTGGATGTTTCAAGTTAGCTATGGCTTCCATTAGCAGTTCATTAAATATATGCAATTAAATGTGATTTACAATTTTTGAAAACTTACATATGACTTTATTATTAAATTCACAAGTCAAAAAAATCCTCTGCCAGTCTACATATCCTCACTTTTGTTTTTGCAAATGTCTTTGAACTTTAGATGATAACAAATGCTTTCAAGCATGCAAAGTTGATAGTTTGTAAATACTTGCAAACCTTTCATTTGAGCCAGTTCAAGGATAAGATGACAAAAATGCTCCGTGAATCTTGGATTTGGCCAGGCTTTTAACTTGATGTGATCTAATGAAATGTTTTAGTTTGATGACTTTTTCTTTTTCCTTTGTTATGCACTGACACCCCAGGCATTAGCTGGAAGTGAATTAAATGGCCCCAGAGGCTGTGATTCTGCAGCCAGCACGACATTAGAATAGAATTGATTATCTGGAGGTGTTTGCATATGGAAGCAGCCCTCCTACCTATTCATTTCCATTTTAACCTAAGAAGTGTGTGGGAAGCTTGTTAATACCCTTAGAGGCTTTGAACTCTCTCCCCGTGTGGCTTCTGAATCAGGGATGAATACTTAAAATCCATAAAAGGTAAATCATAGCTAAAAGCAAATATGACAGAGGAGAAATGTACTTCTAAAAATATTAGAAACTATAAACTTAAGCAGTGTCAAGTAAAAAAACAAATCCAGACTTAGATAAGGAGAGACTATATTTGAAAAGACTTGCAGTTGGGGGAGGGGGATTATTACAATAGGAGGAAAGGAACTATTGCAATAGGAGAACACTATGACCATTATATCTACAAGTGTCTCAAAGACCAAGGAGAAAGGGTCTTTCTTTTATAGGGAGGAGTAAACAAGGCTAGAAAGAACTGGGTATCGAGAGTGGGGTGAGCAGGTCGGTGTGATTGAACAGTCGAGCAGAAAAAAAATCTTTTTTTGTGGTTAGCTGATTCTCAGGAAAAGCTGTTAAAGGCTTTTATTCCTGCTTTCTAGTGCTTCCTTAAACTCAAGGGTCGGCCAAAGTTCAGGGATCTAGGGGAGGAGAGAAGCCTGAGGAAAGTTTGGCAAGTCAAGTTAATGGGCATTTTTCAGATTATTCAGCGGGGACAAACAGTTCAACTAATCATTTATAAGACAAAGAATGGGAATTTGGAGGGCCTGTGTCTGGCCTTGTCATAAATAAACAAGGTGATTATCCATGGGTCTTTCATAAGTCGTATGTGGAAGGATGGTTCTTTACAGTGTTAAAAAATAAACTGAGGCATATTAATAATGTTGAGTTTTTTGAGCAAAAATCTATTTGAATTGGGCAGTGTCACGCCAGAGGTAGTTAGAAGTGCTCTACCAACAGGAGCTGGGGAGAATTTTTTATAGAGAAAAGGCACACAACAAAGTAAGGAAGTTATTGATTGGCTAGCACTTAAAGCCTAGTTGGTTGTCTGTGACTGGTTGTCCTTGGGTTTCAATTTCATAACCCTTAGGCATTTATAGGCTCTGATTTGGGTTTGCTTGGACAGGCCGCCTCAGACTAATGGCCTTCTTATTTAACTCATTGAATAGCATTAAACTGTTTTCTGAAGTGCAAAAGGGTAATAACGATGGCAGCCATTGTATTTCTGGATCTTCCTTGTTTTCCAAGAGTATGAGTGTTTGGTAAAGTTCAGTATTTTCAGCAGTTAATGCAGTTTACTCTACATTAGATTTTGATGTAAGTGATGTTGAATCTGCCGGAAGTTTGTGGGTGTGGGCTGGGATGGTGTCTCGTGAAGCCAAAGAATGGAAACAAGGACCAGGGAGAGGCAAAAAGTTTTAAGAACAGGATAGTTTATTAGAGGCAGGAGAAGAGGTTGCAGCTCCCGAGCGTGAGGGGAGTACCGAAAGGGGGTGCCCCATGACTGAGGCAAAAGCTCTTACTTTTATACCTTTCCTTACCTGCTTGGGGAAGGGGAGCTGTTTGAAGAAGGGAACTTGTTTGAAGAAGGGAACTGGCGCCTTATAATGAAATTCGTCTACCAGGTTTGTTCTGCTTGCCCATCCTAAAGGAATTAGCAAAGTAACCCACTCTTTATTTATCAAATCTGCTCCATTTGTCAGGCCAAAATGAATTTTATGATTAACCTCAAGATCTTGTTACATTATGTCCTGAAGCAAAGGAGTGATTTCAAAACCTGAAGTTTTAGGATATGGCTGTCTGTGTTTATTCCACCAGGGACCTCCCTGTCTACCTAGGGACATGCTAGCTAACCTGTATCAATTTCAGCTCTGATGCTGTGCTTATTTGAGAAACTGTATCACACACACACACACACACACACACACACACACACACACACACTTATTTATTTATGTATATTACCCTTTTATTTAAAAAAAAAAAAGCCTCTGGAATTGCTTGGTGGGTGGAAATAAAAATTTTGCATGGGGCAGGGCTTGTAACTTCTATTGCTGTCACAAAGTATTTGTGTTGTCCTCCAACACAGAGTCCCTAACGTTACCTACAAGATGGGAGGTCTCATCAAGATATTTTTGTAATTAGAAACTGCTGTAAATCAGACTCTGCAATAACCTCACAGTGTTCTGAATCCTGGGTGAGTTTTCTTCCTGAAGTCAGCATAAAATGAACCTTCCTTTCTTTCCTCCTCTTAGTTTTTCCCTTTCTCTTTTCTTTCCTACTAATATTATCATTTTTAGCATTGTAGACAAAAGCATTATAGACAAAATTATCTCCATACAGAGTTGCTGTACCTGGCCTACCCATTTTCAATGAACACTACAACAAAATGGAGCATAACTTAGTAGTGCTTGATCCAGAAAGCACTTTTAAGAAACTTTTTGTCATTAGAACTATAATCATGAGGCTCTCCTTTCAATGTGTGCTGGTTAGTACAGATTTACTTTTCTTACTTCAGACATTTAAAATATACGTACACACATACACATTTTGCATACATTTGAAATGACATTAAATGAATAAATATTTAGGAGGCTGGTTGGTCCTGTTGAAAGAGCACGGATGTAAAACAAAAACCTTAACTTCCAGGGCTTGAAAGCCTTTTTAAAAGAAAGTGTTTATTGGGCTATTGCTAGCAAGAAAAAGACCAAATCCTGGGGCATGAAGACTAAACCATCAGCAAAGGTAGGTGGAATAGACAAGCATGTCTGCGGTCCTGGAATTAGTGGGCTTCTTTATATATTGAGTACAGAGAAGAAAGATGAAAGTTGTTTTGAAAGAATTTACATTGGCTACAGATAAGCTGGGAGGAATAAGGGGAAGTGGAGGCAATTCTAGGACAGAGGCACAGTCTGGAGGGAAGAAGTGTTTGCTCCTTTGGATTGGTTTTGGAAAATTCATGTGTAAGCAAGAAGTGGAGGCTCCTGCGGTGTGGTGGCGCCTGGCTATTCTCTTTTAGATAATCGAGGAAATAGCCGAGTTCTAACACAACCCTCAGAAATGTAAGCAGTCTTTCATTGCTTTTCCCCTGCAGTTGTTAACGGATTAACCCCCTCTTGTCTCTTCCTTCTACCCTCTGGTCTTCTGTTATTGAATTTAGGACATCTCAGATTTTTCTCCTGGTTTTAGAGTGAGGCACACAGACCTGTATTTAAATGTCACTTCTCCCACTTACTGCCTCTAAGTCCTTGATCATGTCACTAAAACTCTTGAGCACCTTTCTACTTTTACAAAATGCAGATAATAAGATGTGCCAATGAGTTCCTTGTGAGGATTAAACTGAATGAATTTGAGTATGCAAAAGAACACAGACTAGGTACTGAGCAAATGTTAGTTTCCTTCTCTAATTTAGCGAATGCTGGTACATGTAGCAAAATAGACTAGATGCTCTAGGGGTCCTATTGTCTAGGAATTTACAATTTAATTGGGGAAAATATAGACATACACATATATATAAGATATGTATATGCATATCAACTTACACTTTCAAAAAACTCACCTAGGACTTTGCAAAATTTTATTACCATTTGAAAGGCATCTTGCAACTTCATCCTGGTGCTTACTTATAATTTAATCTTCGTGGCTCCTTTTATCACCATTCCTCTGCCTTGGGCACTGAGCACCCTCCGCATCATGGTTTTACTAATGGAAAAGCTATGTTCCTCCCCCTGCCAGCACAGTATGAGTAGTCATTACTGCAGTTGCATTGTACGCAAGGAATAGATCTAGGCAGGAATCTTTGTCTTCCAGGCTGTCGTTCTCTCCCTGCACCTGCTGGTTTGCAAGTCTCAGTCGTCTAGCACAAGCCAGTCTCATTCCTTAGTGGCTGCCAAACACCAAGTCAGTCAAAGGAAATCCCCTGCCTCCCTTCCAATGTGAGTAGGAAGTCAGGGGGAAAAAAAGAAAAGCATCTAGGGGACCCTGGGTGGGTCCACCCCTATGTGGGGCTGGGGCACGTTATCCCACAAGGGAAGCAGCCTCAGCAGTGTCACCACAGAAATGCAGGTGCAAGTGGACCCGGGGCTCTACTTAGGCGGTGCAATGACAGTGAGATTGTAAAGGGGGCCTGATTCCTTCTCTGCCATGCTCCAATGTCTTTTTTGTCCTGAGGGTGGGTGGGGAGGCTTGGAGCTCTGGAGCTGAATGAGGCATTAACACAGCAGCAGAGACTCTGCAGATGATTTTGTTTTGTACTGGGTAAAAGTCACCCTGTCGATCATGGCCGCGAGGGGTGCTTGTGAATTTCTTTCTAGGCTCTAACTGGCTCTGAAAGAATTTCACTTTGTAGGCATGGAAAATGGGGTGAGAGCCTCCAAGAGGCAACACAAAGATTTTGTAGACATATTTTAAGTAGTGAGAGAGAGGGATTCAATCACCATGTTATGACTGCAAAATGACACCAATAAGGGCCATTCTTAGCCCAGCAGGGGAAGACCTTTTCATTTTTAGAGTCCAGTATAACAATTAGTAAAGGGTTAACATTAGGTGAGTTTAGGCATGGGATAGGCATGGGGAACAGAGATTTATGGTTAGGAGCTTCTTTTGGTGTCCGCAAATAAGGCTGACCATGATTAGTCTTTTAAAAGTTTTAGGGAAACATTCAGAGGCCCATGCATTCTTAAAATGGAGCACAAAATTGCAAATAGAAAGTCTGTATAATATAGTTGATGTACAGTGAACAAGTCACAGATACTGGTTAAACATAGATAACTTATTAGGTTAGTGTCAGTGTAAGAAACGTCCAGACCAGTAGAGACTTTTAATGAGTTTATTGGAGCCAAACTGACAATTGCCAGGAAGCAAAATCTCAACAGATAAAGAAAATGCTCCAGAGAATGGCAGTTTTGCAGCATATTTTATACATTAGAATCAAAGGACGAGACATAAGGAGGGTTATATGAAATCCACTTGTTATAGATTAAAGGGGTGGGAAAAAGAAAAGTGGGGAAATCTCTGGGATTGGATAAAAAGTAAAATGGAGAGACACATCTTTTACTTTGGTGGGTACAAGATAGTTAATAATTAACATGTACAGCACATAGAAATGGTTTTTGGGGAACAAGATAACAATGAGAGGTTCTGTGGTTTCGTGCTCTGGTGAGGTGGGCTGTGCCCTGAGGGGTCTGGAAAAAAAGGGATTACTCTGACATTCCAAGGATATGTTATCTTAGATGCAAAAAGACAATAAAATAGATAGGCTTACTTAAAGATTGACCTATGTCAAGAAAGCTGCAGGTCCAGGATGTAACACTAATCCCCTCTCCTCATTCTTAACTCCTGCTAACCACAAATCTATTCTCCACTTGTATAATTTTGTTATTTTAAGAATTACCTATATGTGGACTCATATAGTATCTTTAGAGGTTAGAAAAAAACAAAAATACCTCAGCATAATGCCTTTGAGATTCACCCACATTGTTGCATGCATCACTAGTTTGTTCCCTTTTATTACTGAGTGCATTCTGTGGTATGGATGTACAAGTTTGCTTAGCATATTTGGGTTGTTTTCAGTTTTTGGCTATCAAAAAAAGCTGCTGTTAATTTTTTTATATGCTAATTGGTTAGACTATGGTACCCAGTTATTTGATCAAACACCAGTCTTGATGTTGCTGTGAAGGTATTTTTTTAGATGGGATTAATATTTCCATCAGTAGACTTTGAGTAAAGCAGGTTACTCTTCATAATATGGGTGGGCTTCATCCAATCAGCTGAAGGTGTTAAGAGAAAACATTGAGGTCCCCAAGGAGGAAGGAGTTCTGTCTCTAACTGCATTTGGACTCAAGATTGCAAAATCAACCTCCCCTCATTCTTTAGGCGGCACAGCCTGCCCTGCAGATTTTGGATTTGCCAGCCCCCCACAATTTCATAAGCCAATTTCTTCAAATCAATTCTCTATCTATCTATCTATCTATCTATCTATCTATCTATCTATCTATCATCTATATTTGGTGCCAAAAAAATGTATACACATTTTAAGAAAGGAAAACTGTATTAAAATTATAATACTCAATATATACTGATGACAAAAGATGACTACAAGTCACATTTGACTTCTGCAATTACAAGAGGTGCTCAAAGTGGTTACCATCAGCGTCCAGACTCTTCTGATTATGGCGAACTACTGCTTGAGCAACGTTGACCAAAGTGTCCACTTGTACACATTTTCTGGCACGCCTGGTACACACACACACACACACACACACACACAAACACACGAGTTCTGACAATTAAGTTCGTGAACTTGTTGCAACGATGTTGCTAACCTTTTTTGCTATCAGAGGTATTATTCATTATGAATTTGTACTAACTGGATAAACAGTTAACCAAGTTTACTATTTGGAAGTGCTGAAAAGGCTGCGTGAGAAAGTTAGACGACCTGAACTTTTCGTCAACAATTCATGGCTCTTGCATCACGACAATGCACCAGCTCCCACGGCACTGTGTGTGAGGGAGTTTTTAGCCAGTAAACAAATCACTGTATTGGAACACCCTCTCTCCTCACCTGATCTGGCCCCAATGACTTCTTTCTTGACCTGAAGATAAAGGAAGTGTTGAAAGGAAGACATTTTGATGACATTCAGGACATCAAGGGTAAGATGACAACAACTCTGATGGCCATTCCAGTAAAAGAGTTCCAACATTGCTTTGAAGGGTGGACTGGGTGTTGGCGTTGGTGCATAGCTTCCCAAAGGGAGTACTTAGAAGGTGACCGTAGTGATATTCAGCAATGAGGTATGTAGCATTTTTTTCTGGGATGAGTTTGCGAAATTAATTGTCTGACTTTGTATGTATATATACGTATATGTGTATATATATGTATTAGGGGAATATATATATACATACACACATATATATATGTATATATATGTGTGTATATATATGTATTAGGAGATACATATATATAAAATATATATATATAAAATATATGTATATATACATATATGTGTATATATATGTGTGTATATATATATTTATATATATACATATATATGTATATATATGTGTGTGTGTGTATATATATGTGTGTGTGTATATATATATATATATATATATATATATATACACACACATATATAAAATCCTATTATTTCTGTTTCTCTGGAGAACCCTGACTAATAAAGCTTCTATGAACATTCATGTGCATATATTTTTTTTATGTGTATGCAAGTAAAGGCTTTTATTTTTCTGGGTTAAATGCCTAGTAGTATGATTATAGGGTTGTAAGGTGAGGGAATGTTCAGTTTTTTAAAAAAACCAAACTGCTTAACTAGACTTCAGAGTAACTATATTATTTTACATTCCCACCAGCAATGTATATGACTGATCCAGTTTCTCTTCATTTTACCAGCATTTGGTATTTCACTATTTTTTTTAGCCATCCTGACAGGTATATACTGATATCTCACTATGGTTTTAATTTGCATTTCCCTGATGGCTAATGATATTGAATATTTTCTGTGTGCTTATTTTCCATCTGTATGCATACTTGGTGAAATGTCTATTTATGCCTTTTGCCCATTTTCTAATTGGATTGGCTTTTCTTTTTTTTACTGTCGTAGGAGAGTTCTTTATATATTATAGATATAAGTCCTTTGTCAGATATGTGGTTTACAAATATTTTCTCCTAGTCTATAACTTGTCTTTTCATACTTTTAACAGAGTCCTTTTCAGAGCAAAAGTTTTAAATTTTGATGAGGTCCAATTAATGATTATTTTTCTTTTATGCATTGTGCTTCAGGTGTCACTCTAAAATCTCTTCACTAAACCGTAAGCGCTGAAGATTTTCTCCTGAAAGTTTTATAGTTTTATATTTGATTTTGTGATGTATTTTAATTTTGTATAAGGTGTGAAGTTTAGGTCAAGTTTTTTTTTGTCTTTCCTAAGTGTATTTAATTTCTCCAGTACCATTTGTTGAAAAGGCTATGATTCCTCCATTGAATTGCTTTTGCACCTTTGTTAAAAATCAGTTTGACATATTTGTGTGGGTTTATTTCTGGGTTCTCTGTTCCATTGATCTATGTGTTGAACCCTCTGCCAATACCATTTTTTTTTGGCAACTGTAGCTATGTAGTAAGTCAGTCTTGACATCAAATAGAGTGATTCTTCCAACTTTAATTCTTATTTTCCAAAATTATTTGACCAATTATAAGTCCTTTGCCTGTTTATATAAATTTTAGAATAAGCTTGTCTTTGTCTACTAAAAAAATCATGCATTATTAGAGAAGGTTTATTTCATTCTATGAAAGCCATATATGTTCATCATTGAAAATTTAGCAAATACAGATAAGTATTAAAAAGAAGGCTATATTAGATCTCCATAGAAAGGCCATTAAAGTGATCAAAAGGCCTGTGGAAGTGCCCTATGCTCCAAATTAAACTAATATTTCCTGATAGCAGCTCATGTGCTAGGTGCTATGCTAAGAAATTAACCAAACATTGTCGCATTAAATTCTCATTAGAACACTAGAAGAAAATATTATCTGTAATTTGACTCTTGAGGAAGCGAAGACTCACAAAGGTTAAGTAACTTGTCCAAAGTCACCTGTTTAACAAGTATTAGACCACAGTTTTAACGCTAATCATACAAGGTCCTTTGTAACTGAGCTGCTGCCTCATCTCCCATCACCCTCTCACACTTAACGTGCTCCCAATACTGACTTACCTCTTTCTTGTCTCTGTGATTTTAGATAGGAGGTTTCCTCTGCCAGGAATGTCCATTTCCCTCTTGATTGCCTAGGAATTTATTTTTCAAAATGTAGCTCATGTATCACGTCTTCTAAGGAGCCCTTTATAAGCAGCTTCCACCCCCACCACTGCCTCAGCTTTATTAAGTCTCTTCTAGCTATGGAAGTTACCTTGTATTTAGCTCTAATTACACTCACTAGTGTTCTAATTTATTTATATGTCTGTCTCTAAGAGAATTTGGGCTCTAACAAAGGCAGGGACTGTGTTTTATTTGTGTTGCTCCAGCAAATAGCAGTGTCTGGCCATTAGTGACTTTTTAGACTTTTGAATTAAAAAAAAAACAGGTTAATCATTGCCATAGACAAAAGTAATAACTCAAAGCCATATAGAGATAAGGCAGGTAATAAATATGTGAATTGGGTGAAAATAAGACTGTAGAGAATGGTGGGGCCTGTTATGAATGTGGGAGCTTTACAGCTTCACTTAGAGACATTGAAATTAAATGTGAAAACCTGTCATGACAGGTAAGCTAGGATTACCTGCAGGCAGAATAGGCATGTGGGTTGCAGCTTTCAAACACTGCCTTGAAAGTTTATAATCTCATTAGGGGGAAAAATTCTGAGAGAAACAAGAAGTGACTGCCTAAAACAAACAAACAAACAAAACAACAACAACAACAACAAAATGTTGGTCTATAGAGCTCCAGCATTTGGTAGCACTTGGAGCAGAGCAGACTATCTGACAAGCCACAGGTCACATCTTTTAAGTGGCTTCCCTGATCACAAGCATTTGTGCCTACTTTATTTAGTTAAATATTATATTTATTTATTTATTTATTTATTTATTTATTATTTTAAACTTTTTATTTATTTTAAGTGTGTTTTTCCAGGACCCATTAGCTCCAAGTCAAGTAGTTGTTTCCATCTAGTTGTGGAGGGTGCAGCTCACAGTGGTCCATGTGGGGATTGAACCGGCAACCTTGTTGTTAAGAGCACCGCGCTCTAACCAACTGAGCTAACTGGCCACCCTATATTTATTTTTATTAAAATATGTAATATATGTAATTTGTATATAGTGTATATAATTTATTATTATATTTATGAGAATGTAAATATCTATTTATATTCTTCATTCAGGTTGTGTTGTCTTATTGTTTCATAAATTTCTACATATACCAGATACTAATCTTTTCCAGTTATATGGGTTGCAAATATCTTCTCCATACTGTGGTTTGTTTACAGTGTCTTTTGTTGCAGAAAAGTTTTAAGATCTTAGTGTACTCAAATTTATCAGTCTTTTTTCTTATGGTTTGAGTTTCACTGCATTTTATTTAAGAAATCCTCTATGCCTTAAGGTCATGAGGGTATCCTTGCATATTTTCTTCTAAATATTTTTCAAGTTTTTCTTTTCATGTTTAAGTTTAAATTACATTAAAATCCACTGGTGGCCTGAGGTAGGGATCTAGTTTTATTTATTTCCTATAGGATAATTGCATTATCAGAATAAGCTAGTTACGCTGCAGTAACAAAGTAAGCTGTACATCTCCATGGCTTACCACAACAGAGATTTGTTTCTTGCTTATAAGTGTCCAACATTGGTGACCATATTCAGGGATGGGGTGAGCACAGTTGGTTCTCTGATCCACAAAAGTCTCTCAAAGACCCAGGCAGAAGCGATTCTGCCGTTTTCTTCCAGGATACACAGCTTCCTCTGTTAGCACTGCAGGAGAAGGGACTGCAGAGAGATCTCACTCCTGCTGTTCATATCACTTCTGTGCAAAGGTCATTGCCATAACCTGTCACATGGCCTGACTAGCTGCAAGGCGGTGTGGACTTTGTCTGAAAGTAGAGGAAAATTGAACATTGTTGAGCACTATTAATATCTACCAGGTTAACCGTTCCAGCATCATTTATTGAATAGCCCATCTACCCCCTTGATCTGTGATGTCATCTCTGTTATATTACATAATCTTGTGTCCAGTTAGGCAAGAATTTGTTTCTGGACTCTGTATTTTGTTCCATTGCTCTACTGGTCTATTCTTGGCAAATACTATAATTTTAAAATTACCATCCCTATATAATGTTTTTATATATAATACGATGAGTCACTTACATTGTTCTTTTTCTTCAAAATTGTCTTTTTGCTTATAATTGGCTACTCGCATCTATATAAATTTTAAAAGCTGCTTGTCAAGTTGCATGAAAAAGCCTGTTAGATTTTGACTGGAATTACATTTAATTTATAGATTAATTTGGTAATACGTGACATCTTTAAGATATTAAGTTTTGCTGTCCATAAATACTTAACTTTTAAGTCCTTCCATAGAGTTTTCTGTTTTTCTCAATAAAGTTATGGCATATCTTTTGGTAGACTTATTTCTAAATATAGATTAAATAATTTAAACAGTACCATTAAAAATTACATTTTCTAATTGTGATTTACATATAGGAATGTAATTAACTATTTTTGATATTAATTTTATGTTCAGCAAACATCTGAACTTTCTTTTTGTTTCTAATTTTTGGTCTACAGAATCTTCTGAATTTTCTGTGTAGATAATTACACTATTTGCAAAAAAATAATGCTGTTCTTTCACCTCAATCCTACACTCTTTCCTTCCTGCTCTCTTTCTTCCTTCCCTTGCCCACCCTTTCCCTCTTTTCCTTTCCTCTCTCCTCCCAGTCTTCTCTCCCTTTCCCCCTTCCTTTCTTCTTTCTGCAATACCTAGGACCTTCCATTTGACTTTGTTCAAGCATGACAGCAGGCCTCTTACCTTCTCACTGACCTCAAAAATGATGCCTATACTATATTACTCAGTTTGCTGGAGGCATTTAGTAAATACTTTTGCCGTGTAAAGGAATTCACTTGGACATCATACTTTGCTAAGGGCTTTTGTTTTCAAAAACTGGGCACTGTATTCATTGCGCCAGGATTTCATTTGAAAAAAAAAAAGAAAAAAAAAAAGAATCTGTAACTTTTATTTTTCTTCCCAAGCTTTTGCTATCTATCGTTAGCTTTTGTACCTGGTCTTTCCATTATCCTGGAGTTGATTTACAGAGAATGTTTCCAGCTGCATATGGTAGTTTTCATAACACGCAGATGTCTTAATGGTTTGATTACCACAGACCACTTTTTTTCTATAACTGATTCTTTTTTAAAAAAAATGTCTATATGTGTGGATAAAATCCATGCATCCCCATAAAGTTTTTGGCTAATGAGAATGCTGAAGACCAACCCAAAGGACAATAAATTTAGGCTGATCCTATTTATTTCATACTTATGACAATTCAATAATTGATTTTTTCATAATGTTATCAAAAAGTTTTAACTCATCCCCATGAGCTAAAGCCTCTCAATATTCAGAATGCCATTTTTGCTTGGATAGTAAAATTTTATGGAGTGAGCCAGCAGGGAATAAGGGGGCAGCCAATTATTTTCTGTTTCTTTTGCAATAGTTGAAAATACCTGTCAGCTCCTCACCCTTGAGGCTCACAGATTCATTGTAACTACTCAAAGGCAAGGGCACCCTTTCTAGAATTTCATTTGTCAGCAAAGATTATAGTGATTCAACTCTGTCAGTTCCTCCACGGCTACTCTCACATTGGTTGTTCCATAACTGTCAGTAAGATTTCTTAGTTAGCCAGATAGCTATTGAAGTTCTTTAGAGGAGAAAGATGGATTTTCTTTTACAAAAAGAATTAAGGTTAAATCAAACCAGAGCTCTAAATCTAAGGTGCTGTGTCCTCAGAGTTTACGTCCAGACATTTTGGTCCGAAGGGCAGACTCTAGTTCCTGGCTAGTTTACTGATCCGGTGGGATTATGTGGGTGATAAACTGCCACTGTCATTTTATGACTGAGAGCAGATTCTATCTGTGAATATAAATTGGTGACTAGAGGGCATTTAATCTTAAAGATTGCCTGGGTAATAGAAATTCTCTATCTGAAAATTTCGCCAAATCTCCATTTGTGCACTTCCGAGGTTTCATGTCAAATTGCTACAGCAATTTGAAAACTTCCAAACATGTCACAACAATATTAGCCCTTAATGATTTTCTTGAGAGAAATGGAAAATGACCATGCAGTCACCACTTTTCCTTTTATAGAAAGTTTAGAAATGAACTCCTAAGAGAAGTGGACCTAGCGTGGAACACTGAAAGTTAACGTACTTCCCCACCCAGTATAAGGAATGTTGCCCATATATATCGACAGTAGTTCCATAATTAGTTAACTCAGCAGAGATCTTCAGGTTGCCTTCCCAGCTCTATTCTTTTGTAAGTGAGCTATTATTAGAAGATATTGGGGAGTTCAGTGTAATCCTGATGTGATTACTGAAGTAGAGTTCTCACTCCTCAGCAGATACGAATATACTTATTTCAGGCCAGCAAGACTGTAAAGCACTAAGTTTGAGAACTGCTGGTGACACCGTTCATGACCAAGTCTTGCAAAAATCTGGAAACTTCAATTACTGCTACACCAATAATTGAACAAAGCATGTGGTTGGCACTCAACATTTTTTGAACTGTTTAAGATTGTTAGGCAATTCATATGCTTCAGTTTCAAGGAATGTCTATAACATTCCTGATCCTTGTATAGAACATCAGGGAGAAAGCAGTTAATGTTCATGTATCCATGAATAATATTTTTTCATCCAGTTTTCCATCTTCTGGAAAGTTCTTTTTCTCCAAAAGTACTTAATACATTGGAAAAATTATTGTTTGGTTCTGCAATTCTTTTTTTTTAAGTCTTTTTTTTAGAATTTTCTTCTTTATTTCCTTCCTTCCTTCCTTCCTTCCTTCCTTCCTTCCTTCCTTCCTTCCTTCCTTCCTTCCAAGGAGGGCGCAGCTCACATTGGCCCATGTGGGAATGGAACCAGCAACCTTGGTGCTACCAGCACCATGTTCTAACCAACTGAGCTAACCAGCCACCCCTGGTTCTACAATTCTTAATAGGCTCTGAACTTCCAGAGGGCAAGCACTTTCTCATATTCATCTACGTATCTCTAGTTCTCGGGCATATAGGTCACACTCAACAAATCCCGGATGGGAAAATGTTATAAATATTAATGGATTCCTCACTTCTTTCCCCGACCAGTATTACATATAACTGCTACAACTTCCTTCCTTTGGACAGCTGAGCAGTCTGTCTTAATTTTCTCATTGAAGGATGATGATGCAGATCATGATAACAAAGGAGAAAAACCTTGAATCTTGAGGTTCAGTATCATAGGTCCTGATGCAAAGATAAAAATTTGGAAGAATACAAAATAACTAAGCACACCTCAGACGTGATGAAGAGTCTCGTGGTTGTAATAGAAATTGTCAGTACATCAAAACCAGTCATTTCAGAGGAGTTTCTTGTCCTGCCTATCCTCCCCTTGTCCAGCCTCAGATGATCCCTCTACATTTAAAAGAGGGATGTAGACATAGATGAGAGACAGAGAGAGAGGAAGAGAGCGAGAACATGAAAAGGCCTGAGGGTAGGATGAAGAAAAATAACGGTGACTTTTGGGGTCCTGTGGGGACAGAGCCCCAGAAAGTAGTTTACAGGCTCTCGGCCTCACGTGGAGGAGTGCTGGCTCGGGTAGTAGATGGCCGTCAGCTGTGGCTGATTGGCTGTCAGCTGTAGCCAGTTAGCCAATTAGCCGGTAATATAACTGCTGCGGCTACGGAGGAGAGTGAAAGAGAGTCGTCGGTGGGTTGCAGACAAAACGGACAGCAGGTCGCACATCCAGTGAACCCAGCCTCCAGTGAGACTGTAGTGGTATGACTCCCCTACCTATGGCTCCGTGGGTGTTCCTTTTTGGCCTCACCATATCCTGCGTTATGTGGGGAGCGGGACCAGAGACCCTGCAGGCCTCCCCGCACGACAGGTCCCAACACCACTCAACGATGGATAAATGACAGCATCACGGACCAGATACCTTTCCACTCTTAATACTTTAGAGCTCACTCCAATACACACAGACACACATCCCCTAAAATCCTGAGAAAGGGTTCAGGGGGACCTGAACTGATTCAGATTCAGGTGAAAAAAATACCACAAACTTATTCGCTCTTTCTCTCTCTTCTTTTTGTTCTTTTTTAAGATCTCTGGTCAGTGTTCCCCTTTGTCTGGACTCAACTGGAAGCCAAGGTCAAGGGAGCCTTCCGATATACTCTGTACACATTCTGAGACATATACCATGTAGAGAAGGATAGAGAGTGGGTCTGAGGGCAAGTGGAATATTTGCAGCAGTTCTAGGAAAAGAAAATACAGTATAGGTTGAGGGGTAGGTAAAGGAGTTTAAAATATTCTCTGAAGTCCAGAGATGTAACAATGATGAGAGGATTTTTCTGTGGCTCCTGGCATTACTGAAAGCAATGACCACATTCTATACTTGTTCGTATTGTTTAAAATCTATATATCCCAGTAGACTGTAAGGGCAGAGACCACCAGCACCATCACAGGTCCTCAGATTCTCAGTAATTATTGACTGACTGAATAAATGGAAGACTCAACAGGAAACATGTGGCCATGTCAGAGAGGATGCAACCCAACAGAGCAGACCCCTTCACTTTAAATCATTGTAAAGCCAGTAAATGCCTTCAAAGAATGGAGATTTTTCAAAGGTGCAGAGACGGTAATGTTTAATCCAATGTTTAGGGGAGAGAGAGACTGGATTCTGTGGATCTAATTTTCTATTCACATGAAAGGAATTATCTTTATTTAGGAAGGAATGATTCTCCTGGCTTCATCACAATGATCCAATTATAGACTGTCTATAATGATTTAATATGTATTATATATAATTTTCTGTTACTTAGGTTTTGTCCCAACACTATGCCAATAATCTTGTAACAAGTCAGAGGATGGACAGATGTGTCTGACCCAGAGCTCATATACTCTGTGGAATGCTGGGCAGATTGGTGGGTGCCAGGGGTGGAGATGTGCTGGTGTCTCCGCATATTTTAGCAAAAGCAAAATTTTGTGAAACTGACTGCAGTGGGGGCTCATGGAAGGCTGCACTAACACAGGTGTTCCATTGTGTAGCCCTGCACAGCACTCAGTCTACTCAGTGATCAGGGCCAGGTTTTATTGCAAAATTAAGCAGAAATAATGATAAACAACCAGCACCTGGCAGAGCGGATGTGCTCAGTATATAGTCCCTGACTGTTTCGAGGAAAAGTCAATAGCATTGTAATTACTCTTTAACTGATTTTTCAGAGTCACGTAGGCACAGCATAGATGAATCATTTTTTTTTTTTTTTTAAATTAAATTTATTGGGGTGACAATTGTTAGTAAAATTACATAGATTTCAGGTGTACAGTTCTGTATTACATCATCTATAAATCCCATTGTATGTTCATCACCCAGAGTCAGTTCTTCCATCATCATATATTCGATCCCCCTTACCCTCACGATGAATCATTTTTTATGCTTTTTTTTTTTTTCCCTGTGATCTTTCAAAGGCACTATGAGTAGTAGAGGACAAGGTTCAAATCCCAGCTGTGTGATCTTGGGCAAGTTGCTTAACGCTTGTTTGCTTCGGTTCCCTTGTAAGTGAAATGGAGATGATAACAGTACCCACTACATAGCCCTGTGGAGGATTTAGTAAATAAATATAAGTAAAGCACAGCACACAGTGAGTATTCCATAAATGTCCATTATTAATACTATCACCGATCAGATAACAAATGTGAATTCAGTACACTCAATTCATCCCCAGTCTCGACATAGCTGAAATCCAGTCATTTTTAAGGGGCCATCTTGAGCCTGGAAAAACACTTTGCGAAATATCTGTCTTTAGCACTTAGTGTGAAACAAAGACAGAGGTTATATTGGCATATATATATATATATATATATATATATATATATATATATCAATCAAGGAAAATGGACAGCCTTAGTCAATCACTGAGGTATATAAATAAAAATATATATTTAATTCCATGCTGAAGTTGTTAAATAGACTTAATGGTGGATTTTGGATAGAGCTAATGGAAACTAAGCTATAGGTGATCCAGGAAATAGACTGGTATTTTTTCTTGGCTGTGGCAGATCACAGGTGACTGCTTGTAATGTCTGCATCCCTGTGGGAGGTGCTGAGACTCTGCCCAGGACAGTTACAATAGCAAAGTTCTGTCTCACAAAATCTTTGTGAAGTACTGTACTCACCCTTTTAATGAAAATAACTGAAGAGAGAAGAGCAAAACAAATGTTCCAAATATGGGAGAAGATGGAGTTATAACAGTGAATAAAGACATGCAATAACAGTAATCAATACAAGGGCAATAATATATTGATTACTCCATGTAATCTCATTTAACTCCTACAACAAGCGTGACGGAAAAATATCTCCGTTTTATAGATGAGGATGTAAAGGGTTAAGAGAAGATAAATAATTGGCTGCTAAAGGAGTACTGATATCTAAATAAGTTGGTCAAATAACAGGCCAGTATGGCAGACTGGCATAAAACATGTCAGTAATGCTTGATTAAGTTGAGAGTTACAAAGTGCTAGAGTCAGGACTGGACGATGCAAAAGGCCATGATTGTTCTATAGCACTCTGCTACCCCCCCGTGTGGTGTGGAGCTCCTCTGCCATTCTCTAAGAAAGATTTTCGAACATGTATTACCAGGGGTTATTTGCTAAGTGCTGAAGCTAGAAACGTGGTCATGACATGGCTCAGGTTGTGGTTATTGATTTATTTATAGCGGGATCTGCAGTTCTTGGCTTTGTTTCACTTGGTTCAATCAGAAACCAGTTGTGGAATTGAAATGGGTACTATTCCAACCACAGAGCAGAGTCATTTGTGGGTAGTTCATTACTACCACGACAATAATAATGAAGTCGAAGCCAAGTGGCAGATGGGTGTGCTAGGACCTACCAGCATTTCCACCAGAGTGGCTTCCAGCCAAAGGTAACCAAAATACATATGGAAGGAGACATCCCAATAGCCCCTGACCACTCTCCCTTTCTCTAGTTCACCAACATTTAAATCATTGCTATTAATCTCTATCTGTTGAGTGTCTATTACATACTGGACATTTTTAAGGCAATTTCCAATCATTATTTCTAATCTCCACCATAATCTTGTAAAGTAGCTAATTTTACTCCCATTTTATAGATGAGGAAACTGATGGTGAGAGAAGTTACATGGGAAGTCAATGGCAAACTTGAGACTAGAACAAAGAAATACCTGACTGCAAGACGTCAGCCTCCTATGTTGGCTCTGGTCATGTAATTGGGCATTTCTAAGATTCTGTAATGCAAGGAGGTGGGCATACCTAGGGTCTTCAGAGTACAGGCTGTACATTGAAAACCAACTCTTCAAAGTTCATGGGTCATGGAGAATAGGATGCATTTAGAGACTGTGGCTCCGTCATTAGTCAAATTGGGGCTCCAAGGTTGACTTGTTGGTCAAGAGACTCTGCGAAGGTAGCAGATGGTGAAAAGTTGCTTGGATAAATTGTCATGGCCTGGAGCACACCAGAAACTTACAAATCCTAACATATTTCCTCAGGGAGACATATTGCAAAAAAAACCAAACATTTGATTTTTTTAAATTTGAATTTCTGGGTTATTGTGTTTTACTTTTAACTTCTTGGTCTGTTAAAAAAAAAAAAATCCTGATGAATAATTGAAGGGAGAAATAGTTTCAATTTAAAAGAAGTTCCAGCAGCAAATGGGACAACAGGTGCAGTAGGCAAGTTTAGCCTAATGGTGGGAATGTAAGTGGAAAATTATGCTGGAAACTTCCTATTTGGTAAGCATTTAATTGAATTACAATGTTAAGGACTTGGTAATAGATTTACTCCTGCTGTCATGTCATAGACTTATTTTGTGGAGGTACAATCAAGATATTCTAATTGACTTGCTAAATGTTGTATGCTTCTCTTTGATTATTAATTGTGACTCTGGCAAGGTTCAATTACTTGCATAATTTTGGTTGTAGTAATGTAGGAATAGATGGCTTGGAAATACATAGAATTATATTCAGGACAAGTCACAAGTGTACAGAGCCTCAATTTTCCCACTGCTAAATGAAATGGTATTTATTATAATAAGTAATGCCTAACATCTCTTTCATTTTCACATTATAAATTGTTGATATAGAAAATAATAGCTTGAAATGTTTTTGGTAGAATGGGGGTAATGTTTTCTATTGGTTTATGAATTTTTCAGAAATATGTTTTCCATTTCATTTTAGCAGGAAAAAGTTTAGAGAGGAAATCAGAAATACCTAGGTTGGTGCAAAACTAATTGCGGTTTTTGCAATTATTTTTAACCTTTTCAACGGCTATTACTTTTGCACCAACCTAATATGATTCTTCTTTGGGGAATGGGTGTTCTGTGGTACTCTATCAAAATCCAGTTTTCGCCTTTCAAAACCATGGATTGATTTCTTGACGGAATGGATGTCCTTTCCCTTATACAGAGAGTAATGGTATAATTGGTAGCTTGGTGGCCAGGGGTTCAAGGTCTCTTTCAGGAATGGATGTCAAATATCTGAGGAGCAGCAGACCCTGGACGCCCCTCCCTGCACTCCCCATCACCCCTTTGTCCCAGTTCCGCTTTTTGAAAAAGATGATATTGATGTGCCACTGAACAAATACATTTTGGGAGATCATACATACACACATGTGCTTTAGCAATAGGCATATGATAATTCATACACTTCTTCTTGATACATGCATAATTCATAAAAGTCTAGATATTGGAATATTATAGGCTCAAAGTACTGTTAATGCAAATATACTTTACATCGGGTTAACCAAATAACCCACAAACTAAATCAATAATGATGATATAAAAGTAATAGTAATTTATAATTTATTAATTTTTCCCCCCAGCTTTATTGAGATATAATTGACAAATCACATCGTGTAAGTTTAATGTATACAAGGTAATGATTTAATATATATATATATATATTATGAAATGATTACCACAATAAGATTGATTAACACATCCGTCACCTCACATAGTCACCTTTTTTTTTTTGGTGGTGAGAACTTTTAAGATCTACTCTTTTAAGCAAATTCCAAGTATACAATACAGTATTGTTGAGAGTAATTTATAATTAAAAATGAAAGTAGCAACAACTGAAAACAATGACAAAATGACATTATGTTCTGGTAAGAAACTTGGAAATTCAAGCTACCTGCAGGCGTCTAGTGAGAGCTTTGCTATACTAAGTTAGGTTTCTCAGTGAACTTTTGTAACACGTGGCATAGGATTACCAAATTTGCTAGTGACACCAGACCTGGTGATGCTCTGCCAGCTCTGCCCAGGACCTCTTGCATCCTCTTATCCTTTGGGCATCTTTTCCTTGGCTTCTGTGTGCTTTTGCTTCTGCTGCCCACACCTGTGATTCTCTTTAGAGGCCTGTACTCTGATTTTAGAGATGATTTCTTTGCTTGCGGATCAGAAATGCCTGGGAATTTATGTGCACACAGGGTGAGCATTGACCAACAAATACCTGGTGCCCAGTCTACCAAACTTGCCTGGAATCAGGACAAATTCTGGGGTGTAGTTTACAGTTCTGAGTTCCCTGCAGAATCAGGCTGAAGCTGCACTCTGGGGGACTTAGTCTGAAATTCCATCCTTGCTTGGCTTCTGCTCTCCTGTCCTGCTTCTTCCATTCTTTACTGGTTGCCATTGGAAGCATTTCCTAGATGAATCATTTGCCACATGAATTCTTTTCATCTCACGGTCTGCTTTGAGGGAAACTGATCGAAGACCTTTTATTATTGTTGACCTAGCAGTTACAAGAAATTGCTTGTGGTTTCATATAAAAATGAAAACTTGTACTTGGCTGCAGAAGCTCTGATAGATATCCTAAAACTTTGAACCACAACATATGTCTTTAACTGTCTTGATCTGAAAGCAAAATGAGTAGTGAGTGGATCAGAATTTTTGTATTTTTTCCTATGGGCTTGTGGGGACAGAGCCCCCACAAGGAGGGCAGTTTCCAGGCTCTCGGCCTCACGTGGAAAGGTGCTGGCTCAGGTAGTAAATGGCCATCAACTGTGATTGGATGGCCATCATCTGTGGCTAGCTGGCTGTCAGCTGTAACCAGTGAGCCATTGGCCACTAATATAACTGCCGTGGCTACGCTACCAGCAAATGGGGGCTAGCAAGAAGATGGTGGCTGAGCTAGCAAGAGTGGATTGCAGTTAGCACAGTGGATTGCAGCTAGCAAGTGGGGGTGGTTGGTTGGCAGAGAAGTGGATGGCAGGTTGCAGATAGTGTGGCTCCTGCTTCTTGTGTCTCCAACCCAGCCGCCAGCGAGAATATAGTGGTATGACTCCCCTATCTGTGACTCTGTGGGTGTTCCTTTTTGGCCTCACCATATACTGTGTTCTTATGTGGGGAGCGGGAGCTGAGACCTCGCATGACACCCCGCACGACAGGGCTAATAATCTCTACAGTGCACCCCAGGTTATATAGCAAAATGAGGATAAATTTTATGCATTCAATTCCTCATTAACCTCAACTGAATGCTAGAGAGTAATTTTCCACTTTAGGGTTATACACACGTTTTGACATTAGTTTTGCTTTGAATGTCTGCTAATGAAGGTTAAATATCAGATTGTGAAATTAGATAGTTCTCTAAAGGCAAATAAAAAGTGTTTCAAGGTTTTGTTTTCTAGAAAATGGGTTTTGATAGAACATGTTGAGAAACGAAGTCCAGTTCCATAGTTAGGCCACTCTTCTTCCAAACTCTAGTCTTATTTCATTGAGGAGCAATGGACCCAGCATCATAAAGAAGTTTCATGAGGCTCCCAAAGCAACCTTTCCCCTGAGCCTTATGCACCCAGGCATCCAAGTAATGTAATGTTTTCACCGCGGGATCCTGCACACATTGAGTGATGTTGCCTTTTGCTGGAGTCTCAGCAGCATAGCTCTTCCACCCAGTTGCACCCAATTTCACTGATCAGTAGCTCTGGCTCAGCTTCACCCTCATAGATTCAATAATTCAGCTGGCAGGTGCAGGGTAGACACATCTAAAAAAGAACCACAACATCTTGGAAGAAAAGAAAAATAGTGTTTACTCTCTTTTGATTTTGACATTTAATTTGGATACAAACAGGATCAATAGTTTTAGCATATTCTCACGCCAGAGATTTTTATTATTATATTTTTAAAAGATGAATTAGACTTTTATTCTTCCCCTGCAAAATGGTTTCAATCTGTAGATTCCTCTAAAATATCGGTGATATCAACAGGTTGTTCAGATGTGGCCAGTCCCTGGGCCATGGAGTTGGGCTGATCAAGCCTGGGAACAGCCCAGAACTGGAAAACAAGTAAGCATTTCCCCTCACAGAAGCATCTTTCTGAATTTGCTCTCATGCTTGGCAGCTGTGATCATATGGAGACTTTAAAAAAAATTTATTTTGAGATAATTTTAAATTTATAGAAAAGTTGCAAAGATAGAATTCCCCTTTACCCAACTTCCTCTAAAGTGAACATCTTATATAACCATGCTGCATTTGTCAAAACCAAGGAATTAACATGGGCGCGATACTTATAGCTAAATATAAACTTTATTTGGATTTCCTCACTTTTACATGACTGTTCTTTATCTGTTCCAGGTTCCAATCCAAGATTCTATATTGTATTTGGTTGTCATGTCTTCTTGGTCTATACAGATACTTAAAAAAGTCTTTTCAGATGATGTATATATAGCTCTATACATGTGGGGAGCCAGACTGCCTCAGTTTCAGTCATGGTTCTGCTACTAATCAGCTTGGTAACTTTTAGTGAGTTACTGAACCTTGTTATGCCTCATCTGTAACTTGGGGATATTAATAATATATCGTCTGTACTTAGGACAACGATCATATTAACCTCATATGGTACTGTGGGGATTGATTAAGTGAGTTTAGCAAAACAGTTTAAAATGGTGGCAAGCCCATAAGTGTTCAGTACATGTTGTTATTTTTATGGTTATCATTTTCACCCTCTGTAAGCATCTAGCTATCATATATTCATTCTTTTCTTGTATGGGCACAGATTACTCCTTTTAAAATAATTGTTTTCTTGAATAGGTAATACATGTACATGATAAAACACATTTCACCAATATTAAAACATGTAGAATAAAAACTCTGTCTCCTTCCCATCCCTGTTCCCATCCCCTTCTGTCTACCCCAACAGATAATCTCTGTTACCATTTCTTGTGCACCTTCCAGAAATCTTCTATACATAGAAATATATTTGTTTAAATACATCCAGAATTAAAAATAAATATGTGATGAATTCTCAAAGCTGAATATTATCCAAAAGGGAAATATTAGGTTTTCTCATTTGTATTTTGACTAAAAATAATATTAGCTGTATTTAATTGAACATTTGCTATGTGGCAGGCATTCTGCTATGTGTTCTCTCTCCCTATCAATATATTACTTCACTTCATACCACAAAAATAATAATAGTACCTATGTAGTAGATACTATTAGCATCCTCATTTTATAGATGAAAAAACTGAGGGCTAGAGAAGCTAATTAACCTCCTCAAGGTAACTCAGCTAATAAGTGATAGAGCATGTAAGAAAGTTTTAGGAAAAAAGCAGAATCCAAATGCATTGAATTTCTTTCTTTGAATTCCTTATTTTATTTTATTTTATTTTTCCTGTCTGTCCCTTTTTACATGCCACCATCTTTGTCCTCTGGAAACAGGTCACAATCTGGATTCTTCGCCCAGAATTCTCTTTAGTTTACCCTGTACCCCTTTCTTTTGTTTGCTCTTTCCAAATTTCTACTTTCATCAATCTTCTTGCTTGCTCAGAAGGCCTCATAAGCTCTTCACCTCCTAGAGAATGAAGTATAAAACATTTATCCTGGTTTCCTGGCCTCCTATAGCTTCATGTATCCACCTGGGCTCATTTCCCACTGTGAGCCCAGCACATTGCATTGCACAGATTAGCACTCAGTAAACACTTGTAGAATTGGGTAATTGATAAGCTTACCTTATGAAAGTGACTCAGTAATTTCTTTAATGTCACATCTGGAAATAAAAAAGAACTTAAAAAAACTTCTCCTTTATAGACAATGAGGGGTTTTAATAATTTTAATTTTCAATTTGGGTGATTTGAATAGTACAAGTTTACATTCTCTATGACCTACATTAATTATATTGTTTGGAGCTACAGATGAATTATTGACTGAAAATTTGGGAAGGTGAACAGGTGGCTATAAATTCTAATTTCTTCTTCTAGGGAGATAGAGTTTGAGGTGAGGCAGTGTTCCTGGTCAGACAGTGCCAAATCTCAGTGCTTTTGCTTTTGTAGAGCAGACACCAAGGGCTTGACTTTACCTTGGAAGAAAGGGCCTGACATAAAGGTACACTTTATTTGATAGCTTGGAGAATGGAAATCCACCATTCCATTGCTACAGCAGAGCCAACTGCAGGATTCACAAAGAACTCCCTGCTAATACAGAGAAGAATAAATATTGCCCTATTTCAAAGAAATCACATCACTGCTTGGTGATAGTATTTCCTGTTGAGATTTTGGCAAGAGATGTTAGCATAATTTGGCAGAGTTCAGTGTGTTGTTAGAAGAATGGATTGCCTGGGCCTGGTGTGTGGTTTCCTGTCCAAAAAGGTGGTAGTGTCTGGCTTGGTAGCATGAAGTCCCATCCATTCCTCTTCTGTGAGTGTTCTGAAGCCTGTGAAAGCTGCTGTGTGTCTTGCTTATCTCTTTATCCCCAGTGTAAACCACACTTCCTGGCATGGAGTAGGCATGGAGGAAGTGTTTATTTGGTGAATGAATGGATACAGGCGTTGTTTGTCCACGAAGGAGGTTTTGGACATTAGCTTCTTCCAAGCCCAGTGGACTTGACCCCATGGATTGCTGCAAATAGCCTGGCATTAGAGAACTGTAGAGTGTACTATGGGAATTTCTGGCCCATGAAGCTCCTTAATGACATATAGAGACCTATAGGATTGGAAATAATAACCCAAGGGCATGCTGGTGGTATGTACAAAGGAGTCTTTGAGCACTAACAGCTCCCTGATATGTCATGGGTCAGTCTCAGAAAGGTACTTCTAAGCAGAGGGGCCAATAAACTTCATGCTTACTTTAATCTCTGATTCATTTCCTCTTTGATCTTTTGAACTTGGGGAAACTGAGGCAGTGTAGTTCCTTCTAAGACATGTAAATAACATTTCTTACTTGTTTTCTCAAGGAGAGGTTTGAATACTCGAGCTAGGAGAAACTATTGACAGACAGTTAATACATGGAGGACTTCAAATGAGTAGAGAAATAAATTATGAGTGGGGCTAAATGATAGAGTAGGGGAAGTTTGTGTTTAGCTGCAGACTAAATCTCTGTTTTCTACTAGCCTCAATGGTGCCTGTAGTAACAGCGTGATGCACCCCCAGACTCCTTTTCATGACAGAGGCACTTTTGCCCTCAACTTACTGATGACTCATAGCCGAGTCCTTCTCCAGGAGTTGCTCTTGGCCGAAGAAAGCTGTGTCGAGAAACTTACATCCCCTCCTTAGAGGCAGCCTTATCCAGTGACTGGTCGATAATAAATACAAAAGCCTGGCCAGCTTGGCTCAATTGGGACTCCTCTAAAGGATGGTCCTAGCTCTAGAGCTTTCGGTAGGGTCCACAATGCTTCTGTTGCAACTTTGTTGGAGTTCAGTATTACCTCTGTCCAATCTTGCTTCTCTCACCCCTTACAGATCTTGTTCTCTAAAGCAATCTCTTATAAACCCCCTGCATGCAAATCGCAGAGTCCAAGAGGCTGTTTTCCGGAGATTCTGGGAAAAGTGCCCTTTTTCTTCTCTTTGGTACCCTGAGGTGTCATGCATTTCCATCCCTTTCTGTATTAAAACGTGTCCTGGGAAACTGTCCAATAACTCCTTCATGCTACAATGTAAATGCAAATATAAAAATCTCCTTTTTCAGAGGTATTTGCATTTTAATGGGCACCAGACCCTTAGGAAGAAACAACAAATGACTTCTATGGAATTTCAAGCGATTGAGTTGGTGGGATGTTTCTGGGTGTCAGAAAGAAGGTGCCTCTGAAATGTCACCCCACAGGTGGTCTCCCGGTGTTGAGGCTGCTTCCTCCACAGGAGTCAGTGACTTGCCTGACCCTGCATCGGGCTCTGTATCTGAGAGCAACAGTCCTTCTCTCGGCACTTCTGTCTTGGAAGACAGACACTCAGCCTTTTTTCCACCAGCATTTCCTTGGCCTTTACTGTGGGAACCATCCAAATTTCCCGCCTCCTCGAAATTAGATTATTTTCAAGGTAGCAAATGACAAGTAGTTCAAAGTTGACAAATATATCTTGGAACAGCTCAACTGTTTCCTTTACTATATCACCTCCCCAACTTCCCAGGCCTTATTTACTTCATTTTCTATTCCAGTGATAACTTTGTGCATCTCTAGAGAGTACTTGATGCTCTTTATTTTCATTTTTCTAATTTCCCATTAGTGATTCATTAGCCTTTTGTGCTAGCTCCTGAGTCACTGTCGCTTCTCAATCCCTCATTCCTGGCCATTATGCGGGCATATAGCACTTGCTCCATAACTGTTTGAAAGGATGAGTAAATGAATGAGCACCTTCTGCACGGAAGGCACTCTAAAACACAAGGGGGAACAAAAGTGATACAAATAGCTAACACTGCCTGAGTGCTTGCTTAACTGTAACCTTGAACGAGCATAACTCATTGGATGCAATTATAAAGCACCTTGACTTTTTGCTTCTCTCTATCCCTCTAAGTCATTGGTTATGTTTGGGTAAGACAAGTAATTAAAGTGTCCATTCCCATGTTACAGTAAAAATGTTGAACTTGATTTCACATTGAGTTTTCTCTTCTCCCCCCAGCTCAGGCCTAACAAAGAGGGGAAATGTGCAGTTAGAGAAGGGATGTGGGTGGCTTCCTTCTATGCCTCAGTTAATGCTTCTCTTTTTCCTTCAGCTTCTTGCTACCGTGTTTCCCCTAAAATAAGACCTAACCGGAAAATAAGCCCTAGCATGATTTTTCAGGATGCTCGTAATATAAAATAAGCTCTAATGCATCTTTTGGAGCAAAAATTAATATAAGAACTGGTCTTATTTTCAGGGAAATACCGTAGTGCTTATTTTATATTACGAGCACCCTGAAAAATCCTGGTCATTTTCCGGTTAGGTCTTATTATTGGGGAAACACGGTAACTACAGTTTCTGAACCCCCAGGGTTAGCATGTCCAGAAGAGAAAGGGGAGCAAGAAAGTTCTTACCTGGCTCAAACACTTATTAGCAGGAGTCTCTGGGCAAGGCAGTTGTTTAAGCTGATTCTTTCTTGTGTAGGTTCTTTGTAGATTTATTTCCTGCTACTCCTCATCCCCCTACCCCACCCTCAATAACTGGGGCCGCATGCCTACAGTCCCCTTGGTGTGCGTGATATGTTCTTTTGGCTTGTTGCTAATCCTTCCCCTGACCCTGGCCATCCAGTGGTACCTTCAGCTTCTCTCTGCCAGGGTCCGTTTTCTCCTCGGGGTGACCATTTCAGAAAGGATTTAAGACAATCCAATGCTGGTTGGCTCTCTGGTGTTCCCTGCCTCTCCTGACCCGCTTCTCATTTAAGGAAATACCCTCTCTGCCCTCACAGACTCTGAGACTACTGACAAACGGACAAACGGATGCAGGCTTCTCTCCTTTGATTCATCTAGTACCAGCTCCTGGCAAGCTGGGCTTTACATTGCTCAGATGAGCGACTTACACTGTGTTCTCCAAATGGGGAGGACACATGAGCTTCCTGAGTGGCTCCCTAAAACCTCCCACAGTGGACTTGTGGAAAAAGGGCAGGTACCCCATTTCTTTCAAAAACTCTCTGTATTCATGTTCCTCCTTTTTAATTTCTCCAGACATTTTAATAGCTGGAAGTGGATGGTCAGTGAAGTGTTGCAGTACTAGTTGTCCAACTCCTTTTTGCAAGTGTGGGATTTTAACTTTGGAATATGGCATCTAGCGTCTTTATGTATCAACTAAAACTGAGAAAGGGAAATCCCACTTGAATAAAGGTTGGTGCAAAAGTAACTGGCGGTATAAAAGGTTAAAAATAATTGTAAAAACAGCAATTTCTTTTGCACAAAACTAATAGCGTGTTATTCTACGTGCCAGATGCTGATTGCAGATTTATATGCATTAACTCTTTCAAGTACAGAAAATCTACAGATGAAGAATGAGGTACAAGCAATTTGCCAAATTTCACTCAATTAGCAAGTAATACAGCTATTAGGTTAGTGCAAAAGTTAATTGTGTTTTTTTTCAATTATTTTTAACCTTTTTAACCGCAATTACTTTTGTACCGAACTAATGCAATTTAAACCTAGACAATTTGATTCTGAAGCCCATACTGTTCATCACGGCTCTACCTCCTCATAAAAGAGGGACAGAACGGACGCTTAGAAAGTGTACAAGCTGGTGGGGAGGAGACGGAAAAAGAATGATAGAATTATAGGTCATGAAGTAACAAAATAGCATATGAAGAAATTTCAAGGTTGGTTCAAAGGAGAAAAATTTCACATCCAGTTTGTGAAAAAATATGTTTTCATGGAGGAGATAGACTTTAAAAAGGAATAAAACCTCTACTGGTGAAGATGGCAAAAAAAGGAGCCCTGGCTATTGCCAAATGAGAGTAAAGCCTGCGGGAGCTCTGGGATCCGCGAGAACCCAGCTTGACTGATGCTTAGGATGGTTAGGGCAGCTGTTGGTGAAGAGACTGAACACGTTGCAGCTGTGCCGTGTCCTGAGCTGTCAGGGCGAAGAGTTTTTCTGATTTAGATAAAGGATAATGGGAAGTAAGCAAAGACAGCTGTGAAGAGATGCAAGAGACATTTGGGAAATAGATGAGAGGACCAGATGGCTGATGGGATGTAGGAGAGACAGGAAAGGAGTGTTCAAAACCCAGGGTTGCTGGAAGAATGAGTTATACTCCTCTTTTGAATTATGGTAAAGTATGTTGAATTGAAATTTTGGGTAAAACTAATTAGTGTGTGCTTATGTTCCAAGCAGAGAATGAAGCACATATTCTTTCATTTAATCTCATACATCTTAGCACACGTTTTTCTCTCATTTGGGCTTTCTCTTCCATCAGATTCCTTGAAGGAGGAACTGTCTTCTCACTCTACCTGAGAATCTAGCGCAGCATCAGGCACATCGTAGGTCCTTAATAAACATCATAGCAGATGAACGTCTGAACGTATCCCTTCTACAGATACAGTGTGTGCTCTAGTCCCACCTGGAACCCATGAGGCTGAATAAGCTATTCAGGCAACAGCTCCCTGTAGGAGAAACGCAGTTGACCCACTTCTGGGTGCGTTTGTGAGTAGGAGCAGCTCGGCGTTAGACAGAATGATAAACCTTAGAAGAAGGACATCTTTTTATCTGTCCTGTCACTGCTAGCGCTGCCTCTGCTGCATGGAGCGCATAATCATAGTTTGGATGGAGGGGAGGGACACTCCTCACTGCCCAAAAATTATCTGGAGTACTCAGGAGTTGTTGAGAATGTCCTGGCTAAGAATCTGACAAAAACTGACCCATTGTCCACGAGGCCACCCACCAGCTTCATGGATGCTGACTGTAGTTCATTCAGACTCTGTGAAGAGTTAGATGATCAGCGTTTATATTTGTTGAGTTTTCTTTTATACCGTTGCAATCAGAGAACTGGAGCTAACTTACTGGGCTGTGCTCTGGGCTGATTTTCCTCGACAAGCCTCTGTAAAAGGATGTTTGTTTTCCCAAGCAGTGATTTTTCTGAGCAGCTGCTGTAGAAAAATATTCTACTCTCTTGAGCATAGTTGATATACTCCTGGGTTGCCACGGTTCCATCGGCCGTCTCATCTGTCTTCCCCACAACTGCCCCCAGAGAGGTGCCTTCAGTTAATGGTGTAGTCCAAGCCCACGGGAATAAGATTTTATTTATATTGTGACAGGATTACTTTAGACTGAGATTCACCCAGTCTGTCCCAACACAGTGAAGGACAGCACAAGTCTTTTAATGGTTCAGGGGCAGAACTTTGGAGTTGTCTTTCCTCTCACCTCACATCAAGCTCTTCAGCAAAGCCTGTCAGTTCTTCTTCAACGTATATCCAGAATGTCACCACCTCTACCCCACTGTCACTTGTAATTGGAGTTTGCTTGAATTGTTCCAGTATCTTCTTAACCGCTTTCCTAGCTTCTGTCTTGTGCTGTTAGGGTTGTTTTCCCCACAGTATCAAGAGGTAGCCTTTTAATACGCAATTAGACCATTTCATTTTTCTAGCTTAAATGTCCCAAGGGTTTCCAATCCCCCTTAGTTGGCTATGTATGTGGAGAGAGTGACTAGCTGATTTGACCTATCTGGGAAGAGAGTGAGAGTGTGCCCTAGCACCCTGCATAGCTTTTTGATGAAGAAAAGGTCACGAGAGATCTGGAGACTGTCATTTCAACTTGTAGACACTAGATGGCACTCTGGGACCATTCGAGGTTTTGCCTGGCTTGTCATTTTAATGGGACACAGATTTGGCAGTCATTTCAGGCTGAAACCTTTATGGAGCCTCCTAAAACTGACTGAGATGATGGAATTTCACTTAAAATTCAAAAAAAAAATATATATGTATATATATTTAGGGGACAAACTATAGCTTAAACGAAATAAACTGGAAATAGTCTGGATTTTCTAAGAGAAACACTTTGAAATTTCTGCGCTTTGAGAATGTTGAATCACCTAAGAGGATGGGGGGGGCGGGGTCAGAGTTAGAGTGGGAGAAGTAGGGACCTGTATGCACAGCTGAGGGGTGTCTGAGTTGAGGCTTTAGCATTTAGGAAAATTGTTAAAAGTCTTAAAAGTTTTATCCAAATTCATCATATTTACAAAATATCTTATTTTTTCCCCCTTTTGAGGCTCAGGACAAGAGCTCATTAATTAAGAATTAATTAAGAATTCAGACACTGATGGTGAATGGTCAGAAGACTGCAAGTGTGTGAATGAATATTAAGGGTGGAAAAAGCCAGCTCTTCCCTTTGAGGTTGTGGGAATTAAACTGTGTGTGTGTGTGTGTGTGTGTGTGTGTGTGTGTGTGTGTATGTGTGTGATAGAGAAAGAGAGCAAGAGCGAGAGCGAGAGAGAGAGAGAGAGAGAGAGAGAGAGAATTACCTCATAACTATGAAGGTAGCAGGAATACCCGAGTAGAGAGCAGGTCTAGCTCTTCGAGAAGGGCTACTATCCCTCCCTCCATGTTATTAGCTGTGAGATGGCAGCTGTCTCCTAAAGGGTCCCCCTGGGCCACTCCCGGGGCTGTTGCTCTGGGAAGCAGGATCAGAGGAGAGGCTGCCACCCTGAAGGCTCTGGAAGGGTCCAGCAAGGAGGCCAGGAGAGTCTGTCCTGTCCCATGTCCTCCCCAGGTCCACACATGGCCCAGCTGGCACAGTGGAGCTTAGAGGGGCAGGTGAAATCACAGTGACTCTCCAGGCATCAAAGACCATCCAGGAGAATCAGGATAGAAACAGAATCTGAGCTGTCCCTTGCAGCATGTCCTTGGTTTTCATAAGTTTCTCTTCTGGAGGATAGATGGTTCAGGAAGTGCCCTCTGGGCATCTTCTTTGCCCTTATTATAATAAGGATTGAATTCTAGCCTCACAGCCAAGGGAGTGATATGGGGCAAGTTAAAAAAAAGTTATACAGCTCAGTTCCTTCATCTGAACTGTCAAAGAAAATAATGTACTAAACAGAGTTAAACAAGCAAGGAAACTTTATTTGAGGCTATTGCAATAGGGGAGAGAGATTGAACTCAATTCTGCTGAGATAAAACGCAGGAGAGTTTTTAAGTGCTGGAGTAAGCTAGTGGATAAGTACTGGAGGACATTAAGGGGGAGATTGGTCAAGGTGATGAGGCCATAGGTGTTTGCTAATTGGAACTAGTAGAAGTTAGGTTCCTACCCTCCGGAAAAAACTGGAAGATAAGGGTGCTATTTTTCTTGATGATGACACATATCAAAGGAATAGCTCCCAGATCCTTGAGAGAAGATTTACATCTTAAAAGGGTGAGAAAGAATTTATGATGACCAGTTTTCTAAAGTAAAAACCTTGAGAAAAGAGAGGTCAGGGACATAGTGTCCAGGAGAAAACTGTCTAAGTTTTAGTTAAGCTCAGGGGGATGTTAAGGCCATCTTGATCAGCACATGGGTATAAAAAGAATACCAATTTCATAGGAATTATGTAGGGATTAAACTGGATGAGGTCTGCAGCGCACGAACAGAGGGCCTGGTAGGACAAATGGCAGCTGTTTATGTTGATGATTATTAGGATATTGATTGACAGAATTACTTATTTTAGTTCCACCCTGAAGACCTCTCCGATATATAATTTGTAAAAGAAAGTACAAAATAATCCTTGTTTCCTAAAAGCTACTCTATATAAACAAGATATATTGCATATGCCTATATGTGCATAGAAAAAAAAAAGAAAAAAAAATAGGTTATACGTGTATTCTGAAACCAAAAACAAACGAACAAACGACTCTTTTTGTCAGAGCTTAAATTCTAAAACAATAAAGGCAAACATTTATATATACAATCTGTTACATAAGAGAGTAACATCGAGTGAACTATTTATTTTTTACTAGCTTGTCTTCTGTCCAGAAGGTCAAAGCACACAAAATAAATGAAGTCAGTCTCTTGACCATTGCTTTTTGCTGCTGATTATGAGGCTGCAGCTGTTGACTATATATACGTATTTCCAACTTTCTTAAAAGTTAGAGGGCATTACTTGTTGCTTCTTCTTGGCCTCATAAGAAAAAGGGTTCTTTCTAACCAGTGTTTGATAAGGGCTGCTAACTGTGTGGAAACGTAGCCTCTTTTCTATCATTAAAAAGGAAACCATGATGATTTAATGTCTGCCTGGATTTCTTTCGAAGAGGCTCCCTAGGAATTGAATGTTTCAGAAACTTAGGAAGAGTTACTTTCTGGATTATTCTGTAACTGGCTTGGAGGTAGGAGAATCTTGGAGGGGAGTACCTCTAATACCATGTTTCCCTGAAAATAAGACCTAGCCGGACCATTAGCTCTAATGCGGTCTTATTTTACTATAAGACTGGGTCTTTAATGTAATGTAATGTAATGTAATATAATATAATATAGCCGGGTCTAGTATAATATAATATGATATAATACCGGGTCTTATATTAATTTTTGCTCCTAAAGATGCATTAGAGCTGATGGTCTGGCTAGGTCTTATTTTCCGGGAAACACGGTAGGTCACAGTTGAACTCAGGCATTAGGAGACAGAGGCTCTGAATCTTCTGGAGTGTGAGCTTTTTGATAACATTGTGAGGGTGTTGGCTCTTTATGATGGAAGAAAAAGATGTCAAATTTTAAAATGTTTAAGTCTAAATTCTTCTAACTTATTGTTTCCCTCCCTTGTATTAAATGCATCCTGCTTTCTACCATAAATCCAAGTATTTGATAAAATGTGTTTACTCTGATTCCAAATGAATAAACACAAATTTCATTGGTATAGGTAATCCTTTTTAGGACAGGATTTAGGACAAAACCTTTTCATAGGACAGATGTCATTTTCCCTTCCCACACCTTTTTATTGTTATTTTACAGAGTTGCAGGTCATGCATTTGTGAGTCAATAGATTTCAGGACTACATAGGTACTGTAAGTCTAAACCTATGTTTGTTCTATTAACACCATAGTGCCTGTTAAATTTCTAGGTTACAGAACAAAAGTTCAGCCATTACTTCTCAGTAGTTAATGTCTGTATTTTTAGTAGGTAGAATTAATCTCACAGTCAATTAAATTTTTTTGTTTTGTTTTTTGCATTACCTTTCTCTTGAGAATCAGTTACAGAAAGAAATAGTCTTTTTCTTTTCTTTTCTTTTTTTTTTAAGGAAGGCACAGCTCATAGTGGCCCATGTGGGGATCTAGCCGGCAACCTTGGTGCTACGAGCACCATGCTCTAACCAATTGAGCTAACCGGCCACCCCTAGAACGGAATAGTCTCAACCTCACTTGCAGGACAATCCTCCACCATGAATAAACCATATAACATAAGCACTGAGCTCTCTCCTACCACACTACTCATGAAACAGACCTACAAATATGTTCTGTTTAAATATGAGTAGAATTGTCTTAGTAATTTGCTTAATTGGTAAGACTTACATATCTTGTCTTTGTAGTTCCTTTGGATAGGGTGACCTGTAAACTGCTGAATTGACATAATAAAAATAATTGTACCATAGTAGAGAGAGAGGCTGAGTGGCATTTTATTTAATTAAATATATATATTCATATGATTTTTTTTAACATTGGGTTACTTAGAATCCATAATAAATCAGATATCAATTTATAACATTGTTCTCCTGTTGCTTTAAAAAAGATTTCAAATGTTTTAAAAGTTGAATCAAATTTTAGTAGAGTAACTTTTACTGTATGCTAATTTTTAAATTGAGGTAAGATACATAAAATATAAAATTAACCATTTTAAAGTGTGTACTTCTGTGGCATTTAGTTCATTCACAATGTTGTGCAAGAATCACCTGTATGTAGTTTCAAAATATCTTCATCACCTGCAAAAGAGACTCTGTGCCCATTAAGCAGTCTCCCCTCCTCCAGCCCCTGGATACTACTAATATGCTTTCTATCTCCATGGATTTACTTATTAAGTATATTTTATCTGAATAGAATCATACAATGTGTAACCTCTTGTGGTTGGCTTTTTTCACTTAGCATAATGTTTTTGAGGTTCACCCATGTTGTAGCATGTATCATACTTCAATCCTTTTTATGGCTGAATAATATTCCATGGATATATGGTTGAATTCCATGGATATATGGTACTACATTTTGTTTATCCATTCATCCATTAATGGACATTTGGGTTGTTTCAATCTTTTAGCTATAGTGAATAGTGTTCATGTTACATTTTATAAAATAATTGTAATAATTGAGTGGCAACATAATTTTGACTTACCCACAAATGTATAGGGATGGTTAATGGAATAATATATTACTATGGTAAAGAAATCAGTGAAGTAATTTCCTATTTGCTGTGTATCTGTGTAGATCCTGAAACGACTCAGCAGCAATCTAGTCACTGAGTTCTGAGCATTGTCAAGTGTCTCTACGTTTTAGGCATGGAACCATTTTGTTGCTGTGGTATTGCTCTCTAACAAGCAACACATACCTTGAAGGTCTTTTTCTTGCCAATGATAAGAATTTGTTTCTGGATGAGGAAATCAAGTCCCATGGATGTAAGAGGAATTGCCAAGGCCCAGGCGTGCTCTGCTCATTCCTTGTGACCTGATTGGGCTCTATACCACGTGCTCATTTTCCTTGTCATGTGAATGTCTGATTCCTCCCTGACTGAGAGGTTGACTCTGGGATTGTTAAGAACAATGACCCTGGCCCCAAATATCCAATGGATCATACCACATGTGAGATTTTAAAGTAGAAAATGAGGCCTGTTAGTAGAGCTGTGCTGGGATACCAGTGAGCAGCTCAGTGGAACCTGACCGTGCTTTGTCAGGTGGAAGAGCAGTCTGATTGGCAACCCGAGCCAGGGAAAGACACCGGTGTTAGCTATTTTGAGTCCGTGGTTCTTGCTAGTGTTAGACCTGGCTTTCAGAACACTCAAAGGACTAATTTTCGCAATAATGGGAAAACTTGGCAGGCAACGACATAACGATAGAATATCTGCTTTTCTTTCTTCACTCTGAATTCACTCCAGGGAAAAAAATGAGTCAATGTGAGAAGCCAACTTTCCTACATAAAGACTTTCCAATTACTATAAGCCTTCTGAAGGTGATAAATCACAATAATTCACAGTTCTGTTAAATCAAGATTGCCAATTTAAATCAGCTACTCCTTAGTCACGTGTCCCTTTCCAATTAAAACTGCATCTGACTAAGTAGGACTAAGGCTTCCAATACCTAACTTATTGATAAAAATCAACAAAATGTATGGCCATAATTTAATCTCAGTTAATAAATTAATCTAATTTTGCATGATGTACTTATGTGCTTTTAATGATTGTAAGCAATGACTTGTTATTTTGTGGGCTGAAGTAGATGAGGCAGATATTTTCTAAGTTCTTACTGACTATTAAAATCACATTATAACATTAATGTAACTTGTTTATTTCATTACTTCTGGCATAAATATAAAGTTAATTTTGTTAACTATCTTTTAAAAAACAACTATGCTGACACATGTAAATGTTCCCAATGATTCATTTACTGTAATTGTTTTAGAGATTTTTATTTGGAAACACTTCCCCATTTTTATAGGTAATAGCAAAAATGTTCTTCCAGACCAGGGGAGATGGTCATAATGATTTGTAGAGAATCAAAATCAGCCCTCTGTGAAACACAACATTTTTTCATGGATAGGCTTCCCTTTCAGTAAATTGTATTAGGATTGTCAAGAGCAAACGTTTACTGGAAACACATTAATAAATCATGTCATTCGCAACTACAGTAGAATTTTAATTGAGTTCTGCAGAATTCCAGAAGGAAGGTAGCCGGCCAAACCATTGTACCTCTTCATTCTATTCTACCGCTGATGTTCTCATTCTCTATTACTGTGTTTCCCTGAAAATAAGACCTAGCCGGACCATCTTTTGGAGCAAAAATTAGTGTAAGACCTGGTCTTATTTTAATATAATATAAGACTGGGTCTTATATAATATAATATAAAAACAGGTCTAATATAATATAATATAATATAATATAATATAATATAATATAATATAGCGTCTTATGTTAATTTTTGCTCCAAAAGACGCATTAGAGCTGGTGGTCTGGCTAGGTCTTATTTTCAGGGAAACACGGTAATAAACCTTTATCTTACATAGTCATTCAGGACAAAACATTTGCACAATTAACCCAAGCCCATTTAATTAACTTCTATGTTGTAGAGTCTATTCTTCTAAAGCTATCTTAAGAAACTCTTTTAGGAGGTCTGTTAGTTTGGTTTTGATAATAAATGATTAAAATAATTTCTATTCTTTTTCTGCCTTTGCTTTTGTTGCTAAAGAAAGGAATGGACAAGTTAGTGCATTTGATGGCTGAAGATTTTAATGGAGCTACTTTTATTAATAATACTTCCTGAATTTTTTGTGAATGGTGATCTAATTGACCAGTTCCTGGCTGGCTATTATTATAGTAAAATAAATTTTCTACCCAAAACACAAATCCAAACCACAAAATGAGATTAAATTTACTTGAGGAGGTAGGACTAGTGCTCTATTTCCTTTATTAAAGGTGATTTTTAAAAATTTTATAGTAAGTCAATTTAACAGAACTTACTAAAATGCCAATTCTAGGAAAGAGATTAAATAAATATAGGGTGGAACCCAAGAACCTGTATGTGAAAAAAATAAGAATCTGTGGTGGTTCTGATGTAGATGGTTCTCAGAACTTAATAGAAGCACCATGTCAACAGCTTCATGATTTAATAGTAAATTCTTGGTAATATGCAATTTTTTTCTTATTTGTTGCCTTTGACAAATTTCAATACTATTTATTAAATCTGGGGATCTCAACCTGATATTTTTCAGAGTCAGAGTTTTTTGTTTTGTTTTTTTAAATCATGTTTTTGATCATTCAGCTTAGACCCTAAAATTTTCAAGTTGTACTTGCCTCTGTATAATTAAAAAAAGAAACAACAGAAGAACCTTACTGGATATCATAGAATGAGTCATGTCTGTTTTAAACTTAGTTAAGAAATGATATTAAAGAAAACAAAAAAGTTTCAGTGTAGTCCATGGGGGGCGGGGACAAACCGAGCCTGGTAATTATGTATTGAGCGAGACTCTCCAACCCACACTGCCCAGGTAACATCAAAGCTCTCAACTAAAATGGTTTCTTATTAGCATTTAAGTAAGATTTTTATCTAGTTCTATCACAGTCAGAGGCTGAAACCAAAGCAGTTTAATAAGCACCTCATTCCTGAAGGTTAGGCCCCCAGCAGAGCCTTAATTAGCATGTGGCTCATCTTAATGTTTGAAAAATCCTATGCCAAAGGGACACCATGTTTTCTGGTGCCAGTTTGCTCATGTGGGCAAAAGAGGGCATTAAACATCTTGCAACTGAAATGTAAGATACATTGCTTCCAGTAATTTTTAGGTATTTTCTGTGCTCACAGTTTCTCTGCTGTCAGAATCGTGTCATGGTGGGAATGCTGACAAGAGAATCAATCATTACCATGAAAGTGAAGCCAATTTCAGAGTTTTTGAGGGAGCTATATGCAGAAACTGCATTTAGAAAGCATAAGGAAGATATGTGAGTTTGGAGGCACATACAGGTTTTGAGTCACAAAGTACAAGCAGAGTACTGGAGATTACAGGAATGACTTCAGACTTTAGGGTTATTTTGAGTGTCTTTTATGTCTGAAAGTTCATTTGAATAATCTGCTTTAGCTCTGTTTGATTTATTTTTCAGGGTCCTTTTTGTTGTTCAAGATTGGCTTTGAGTGTTATTTGAGGGGTCCCAAAATCTCTCAGATCCAAGGCATTTTATAAGTGGCCTGTCAAGGGCTCTGAAACCAGTTCTATTATTATTTTAATTAAAAAGACACTTTCTATTGAAAATCCAGTTCAATGCAATTTGCTATATTAGGGTTGGAATAGAGATGGGCAAGTGACTTGTTACTTCAACACTTAGTCTTCAACTATCAGATGAGCAACCTCTTATTTCACAGATGCTTATTTCACAGATGCAGTAGAAGGCCTCTGTTGGTTCTGCTAATAGCTACCTGTTTGATATTAGACAAATCACCTAACTTCTCTGACGTTTATTCTTTCCATGAATAAAATAAATGGATTGGGTTTAAGGTTCTCTTGGATCCTTTCAACTCAATCTATTGGTCTTAGAGTTTTAAATTTTTTATATAATGTATCTTGTTGAAGTTTCTAATTTTTTTCTTACCTTGATCTTGGGTGCAATTATTTGATAGTTGTAGTTTAACAAATTCAATTCAAAGTAGGAGAATTTAATGGTAAATCTACAATGTACAAGGAACAATAAATAAATATCCCAACAGATCAGCTCTATGTTCTATAAAGTTTTTTATTTTTATTTTTATTAATTATTATTCTTCCTGGATTTTCAGAGACAGTTCTGATTTCTAATATATTACTTCATTGCTTATATAAACTGAAGGTCAACAACTAATAGATTGCTGGCCTCATGCAGCTACTTTATGTGCTTTGTTTGTCCCATAAGGCTTTTATAATTTCAGTCATGAGATGGGGTGTATGATCTTCAGTTTACCATGATACTGGCTGTCTCCATTATTCACACCAACTCTGTTTCATTCATTGACTTATCTGCTTTAAGCATAATGAAAATTTGAGTTTGCAACCCCTCTTAAATCACAGAAAACTTTATCTTCTAGATCAGTACCCTTCAGCAGAACTTTCTGTGTTGAAGGTGCTCTGTATCTTTGCTGTTTAATACAGCAGCCACGAGCCCTATGCAGCTTTTGAGCACTCTAAATGTGGCTAGTGTGACTAAAGAATACAAATTTAATTTATTTAAATAAAATGTTATTTAATTTAATTTAAATTGCAGCTTATATAGCCACCTGTGTGGTGGGGGTGTGGAGGGGGGCGCGGAAGGGAGAGAGAGAGAGAGAGAGAGAAATAGCCACATGTGGCTGATGGCCAAAGCATTGAAAAACTCAGTATCTAGACGGTCTGTTCAGGTTATCTATTTCTGTGCAGCAAAACCCTCAAACTTATATATATATATATGCATGTTTTTTTTAATTAAAATTTATTGGGGTGACAATTGTTAGTAAAGTTACATAGATTTCAGGTGTACAATTCTGTAATACATTACCTATATCTCACATTGTGTGTTCACCACCCAGAGTCAGTTAGTTTTCTTTCCATCACCATATATTAGACCCCGTTTACCCTCTTCTAGAGCCCCCTCCCCCTTTACCCTCTGGTAACCCCTAAAGTATTGTCTATGTCTGTGAGTTTTCGTTCTTCCATTTGTTTGTCTTGTTCTTTTTTGCTCAGGGGTTCAGTGGGTCCGGAATTCAGACAGCGCAGCACAGATGGCTTGTTGGAGGACTCAGCTAGGAAGTTTTAAGCAAGAGGGTGACTCAGACAGCTTGGGCTAGAATCATTTAGGTATTGCTTCTCTTATGTGTGATGCCTGAGCTGGGATGATGCGCAGGCTGCGTTCAGCTGGGACTATCAAGCACAGAACTTACGTGTGGCTTTTCTTTGACTTCAGCTTGCCCCATCATGGTGCCTGGATTTTGAGAGGGAGCATCCGGACAAGGAGTGTTGCATGAGAACCACGAGGAAGCTGTACGGCCTTTTCTGACCTTGTTTCAGGAGCTGTGCAATGACACTTCTATCTGCCTCACTCTATTGGTTGAAGCAAGCTGGCAGGGCCCAGCAAGATTTAATGAAAGAGACATTACACTACACCTCTGAATGCAAGAGTGACAAGATCACAATACAGAAGAGCATGTGGGATGGCAAGAATTGTGGTGACCTTCTCAGACTATGCAATCTGCAGCAGTCTGTCTTGTGGTCACAGCAGTGCACATTCCTCCCATGTGCAAAGCTTACTCACCCTTCCCCAAACCCCAGTGTTTCTTCCCAGTAGCGCAGAATCACAAATTCTCTGCCCCCTTCCCCTCCCTACCATCCAGGATACATGACCACCACAGTGGTAGGCTAACTGCAGTAGACATCCCCATTCAAAAAGGTGGAGGGTGGGAGGAAGCGATGGGAAGTGCATACCGTGTTTCTCCGAAAATAAGACCTACCCGGACCATCAGCTCTAATGTGTCTTTTGGAGCAAAAATTAATATAAGACCCGGTCATATATTATATAAGACCTGGTATTACATTACATTATATTATGTTATGTTATATTATACCTGGTCTTATATTACATTAAAATAAGACCTGGTCTTATATTAATTTTTGCTCCAAAAGATGCATTAGAGCTGATGGTCCGGCTGGGTCTTATTTTCTGGGAAACACAGTAGCATTCACTGGTCTATAGCAATTCTAAAATCCAGGCAGTCACACTTCCCATTACTTGATTTGGGTTTAGTACTGCTTATGGCTCCATCTTGGTCTCAGTTTTGCCCTTCGGATTATACAATTTTTCCTATAAAAATTAGGCTATCTTTGCAGCTGAGTAGTTTTCTCAGCCTGATTCTGGCTCACAGAAGTTTGAAGGTTCAAAAATCTCTCTTCATTTTTACTTTCCCTGTATTTCTCAGTTATAGCTGCTAGTGCTTATACATGCCTCTTAAATATTTTGTGGCTTCTATGACTTTATGGGAGTTCACTCCATTCGACAAAAGCTACAACCACAAATCACTTTAAGTCAGGCCCTTCTGTATCTTGAGAATGCTATTGTTTAATAGGAAGAGTTTTCCATGCAAATTCTTAAATTCGTTAGAAGGTCTTATTTAATATAGCTTATTCATTCCCTGAGACATCAACTTCTGAGGCCTAACCAGAATCTTATAGCCCAAACTGGATATAATCTTGTACTAGCCATTTTCTAATTTGAGAATCTTTGCTTTCTAGAGAGACTGGGATTGAGAATCAGTTTTGTTGTTGAAATCTAGCAAGTCCCACCTCTATAGTACTTCCGAATTCTTGAAAATGGAATAATTCCCTTTTTAGCATCTATTTGTGTCTTATGATATACAGCTAAGAGAAACCAGTTGACATTTTTGATGTTTTGCCGGGAAGTCTTAGATCCATCAAGTCATTAGATAATTTCCACATTACTGTAGTTGACAGCTTTGTAAAACTTTCTATCTCTGCATAACAAAGTTCCTCTTTTTTCTAGCTTCCAAAGCATTTTCCTCCCTTTCCTCTAAGCTCTTTTGGATAGTTTCTGGAATTAAGGCCTCTCAGACTTCTAACCCCAGCCCAATCCCCAAACCAGTAAACGATACAAGTTTTAGTGGCATAAAACAAAAACTTCCTTTTTTTGTGTGAATTCCCATAGATTCTGTAGGTGAAGAATTTGTGTAGGGAGCAGTGGGAATGGTTTTTCTCTGCTCCATGATGTCTGGGGTCTCAGCCAGGCAGACTCAAATGGCTGAGGACTGGAAGTAATCTAGGGAAGGAGCATGAGGACTATTTTTACAGACGAGGGAACTAGGAGGTTGGGTTCCAAGCCTGCTGCCTGTGTGCTGCCAGACACAGAACTCGGGCAGATGTTAATCAGTCACACAGAACAGACCATCCGAAGCCTATTGAGCAGAAAGAGTCCATTATGGCTATTCCCGTAATTAAACCTATTACAAACTAGGCACAGGCTGTACCTTACAAACGTTAAAGGTAAGCCTGCCCTAATTCTTCATGTACCTTGCAGAAGTTCCCCATACCAAGTTTTTCATGGAAACAAGAAACACATACAGTATTTCCTCGAAAATAAGACCTAACCAGAAAATAAGCCCTAGCATGATTTTTCAGGATGCTCGTAATATAAGCCCTACCCCAAAAATAAGCGCCAGTTAAGATCGTCAGCCAGATGGATGCATTTAGTACGGCCGTTGCAACACACGATGGATGTATTGAATTATAAAATAATAATATTACTATATAATTAAATATAAACAAATAATATTATTGACATTAATACTTAAAAGAAACGATAATATAAATTATAATTATTTGTAAATACCCAAGCAGGTGCCTTTGGGCAAGAGGTATATGCCTAAGTAAACAGATGAACTCAAGACTTATCGTCGAATGACCAATTGGAGTACAACGCACGAATAACGTGCGCACTTGATAATGAACGAACGTGGTTGTGTCTAATATGAATCTTCATAATTCAGTACGTCATGTGTCGTAATGGACATACTTAATGCACTCATGTGAAATAAAGAAACAGTTTCTGAATTTTGGTGCCTGCAATTTTTTGTCGCTTTTGTATGGATCATCATTCTTAACTGTCATGATTTTTTTGCCACTCCTGTCTTGTAGTCTTCAATTAGCAATTGATTTAATGGTAGATTTAAAGGGAATAATATTTTGACCCCCAACAAGATAAGTGCAAAAAGAAAGAGCTATTCTGTCGAATACAAGAAAGAAATTGTGGAGGAATTCCTGGGCAAGAATCTTATGGCTTTCTGCAAAGAGAATAAGTTGGATCTCTGAATGGTCCGAAAATGGCAAGCAGAGTACGTTAACCTCAGTCAACAGGTGGATGAAGGAAATGCTAAGAAGCGCAAGTGTGGATCAGGTCAGCAACCATTATTTCCTGAGCTGGAAAACATCATCTGTGAATGGATTGCTGACAGGAGAGCAAAGGCTTTGGTTGTGCGCAGGGCTGATATTCAAGCATTTGCCCTTGCAATGGCACCACCATTAGAAATATCCCTAGAAGAATTCAAAGCATCACAACACTGGCTGGATGGCTTCCTTCAGTGATATGAACTTTCTCTAAAAAGATTGACAACGCTGTTCAAGCTGGAAGATACTGAAGTTATTAAACGTGCACTTGCATTCAAGTCCTTTGTTGATGGCATCGACTTTTCTAAATACCAACTCTCCAACATGATTGCTATGGATGAAACTGCAGTGTTTATGGGCCAAGGATCTCAAGTGACAATTGATCAGAGGGGTGCCTCATCAATCTACATTCCCTCCACTGTACGAAAGTGCACGTGTTACCTGTATTTTGGCCATTCGTCTGGATGGAAAGAAAGCTCCACCTCTAATCATCACTAAGGGCAAAAAAGATAAGGTTGAACGTGTTTCAAGCATTTATGTTCTTAAAACCAAAAAAACCTGGTGCACACAAACAATTATAAGGAAGTGGATCGATTTAATGCTGCCACTTGTTTTGCGAGGTGGCCAAAGAGGTCTGCTAATCTGGGATTCAGCCAGCACTCACCATGCTAAAGACATGAAGAACTTCCTTGCAGGGAGAATAGATCAAATAATGATTCCTGCAGGAATGACTGCCCATCTCCAGACTCTTGATATTACAATAAACAAGCCATTCAAAGACCATTTGTGCATGGAAATCAATGACTACATTGCAAATAGAATGGACAGAAATCAGAGTGGAAACTTTGTGAAGCCTAACCTACAAGAGGTTGCGAGTTGGGTGAAGAATTCATAGCATTAAATCACTGACAGCTGTGTTGCCAATGTACTACGAGCAGGCTACATGGACAAGAAGTGCTCATTTAAGGAGAGCTCTATTGCTGGACATGAAAGACTGGGGCCAATGGTTCTACAGGAAATGGAGTCGCAAGAAATTCAAGCTGGAATTTTGGGTTTGGAGAGTTATGACAATGTTCCAGAAGATGACATGACTGTATTTGAATAAGTAGTTTTTTTACATGAATAAATGAATAAATATAGATTGTTGTACATGAAAAAATAAGACATCCTCTGAAAATAAGCTCTAATGCGTCTGTTGGAACAAAAATTAATATAAGACCCAGTCTTATTTTTGGGGAAATATGGTATAAACCCTAGCCTGGTGGGTGGAGGGGGTTTTTCTTCCACTAGTGATTAGAGACTGCCACTCTATCTGTGGGGTAAACTTTTTTTTTCTTATTTACTTTCTGCTAAATGAACTTACTTTCACTTTAAACTCTATACCAGCTCATATTTGAATTCTTTTCTATGTGAAGCCAAGTACCTTCTTACCCCAGGGTTTGAGTCCCCACTTGGGGCATTCACCCGACTCTGGCATTAAATCACTTTAGAGGCTTCTGTGTTCTCAGGTTTTAGCTCCTGGTCTGAGACGACATGAAGGCTGGGCTGAGCTGAGTCTATTAACTGGAGAACCAAACATGAGCTCTCCATGTGGCTTTGGCTTATTGCGGCATGGCTCCTAGATTCTAAGGTGTGTCTAGGGAGGGATCAATTATCCAGAGAGCTAATGCTACAACAACATAGGGTCGAAGTTGCGTGGATTTTTAATTTTTATTTATTTATTTATTTATTTATTTATTTATTTATTTATTTATTTAAAGTTGCATGGATTTTTTAGATGTAGACTCAAGAGTCACAAAGTGTTACTTCCATTGCATTTTATTACTAGAGAGTAAGTAAAGTCAGTCCAGGCTCAAGGAGAGGGGGACTGGACTTTACTTCATGTTGGGGGAATGGCAAGGTAATATTGCAGAAGACCAGCTAGGAAACATTGTCGGGCCGTCTTTGGAAAATACAGTCTTTTATACTGTGTAAAATCCTTTACCAAATGGTGTATGGAATGGGGAATTTTATGAAGACTCTTGTCAAAATAATTTCTGGTTAGGATTGCAAATGCTTCAGATGTAGGACTTTGAGTTGTTGCTGTTCAGACAGTTAGCTATATGACAGAGCCCACTAGCCGAAGATTACGAGGGACTTACTTAGGTTTATATAACAAAACTAGGTTCATTTAATTTACTGCAACCAGGAAGAGGCACGTAGAGGAATTGTTGGGCATTTTGGTAAGAAAGACTTGTGTGTGTGTGTGTGTGTGTGTGGGGGGTGTGTGTGTGTGTGGGGTGGGGTCAGGGAGGAACTTGTAGAATTTGTGCCATGCTGGATAATTTTAAGTAGGGCTTAAGGGAGTATAGTTCTGGATTGCCTGCTGTCGCAGAGCAAGAGAGTAGTTTTATAATTTTTATCTGGAGGCAAAGAGATTAAAGTGGGGGTCACTGTTCATTGTTCAAGAAGCAGTCGTCACCCACATGAGCCAGCACAAAGGAGTGTTCAGATATTTGTGTGATTGCCGGCATCCTTGTCTCTGTCTGGTTTCAGACGCAATCACAGAGTAGTGTTATCTCTGTCTTGCTGCACTATCTCACAGTGCAGCCTTGTCCAATTCTTGTTTATATTCCACAGAAGTTGTTTATGTTTTCTTGGGAACATTAAGGCCTAGCTATCATGTGCTGGGGTGATTTTTCACTTTCTCACAAATAAAAGTAATCTTTACCTTTTAATAGATAGCCTTAGGTATAAATAAACCAATAAGAAATTAGTCCCCAGTTGTAATTAATTCACCTTAGTGAAGAGGAACCAAGAAGCAGTAGGGTCACTTCCCATCAGTATCTGTTGCATAACCAATAAATCAAATTGCTTTGTACTTTTGGAGCCTGGTGTTGAGTACTTATTTTTTTCTTGGTTTCTTGTGAGTCAGTAAGGATGGGAGAACGAATGAACTTTCTACCACTAAATGAGTGGTCTTTTTGGGAAAGTAAAAAGTGGTATACAATTTTAGAATGTGGTAAGATGCTGCAGGGAGTCCAAAATTGTGCCATCTTTTTTGGTCCTTTAGAAATTGAGGGATCATAGAATCCTGGAGCTCCACCATTACTGCCTCAGACTTACTGGACAGGGTCTAAATCTTAGAAAGTCTGACACACAGAGAATCTTCTCGGGTGTCTGGTAGGATTTTTGCTCTCTCAGCATGTGGCCTGTACAGCTAAAGCTTTCACTCTTTTCATCCCTTTCATATTTGTGGTTAAAACATTTAAGTTACTACTGAAAAAATGATATACCTATTAAAAATAAAAGTGACATATAGGTCCTCAAAGCAATGCTTGTTCATCACACTGCAGAGCCTATTATCAGATACCGCTTTGAACATGGAGTTGATTTGGTATTAAATGAGGTCAGCATGATTTAGCAGTCTTTGACCTGGGGCAGACTTTTAGATATGAAATTCACAAGAACCTAAGGGCAAAGAATGTGCTAACACAGCCCACTTCCTTGTGGGAATGCCAGTTGTTTCTCTAATGTTGCCTGAAAACACAACTCTTGCCTGCCTTCCCAGTTCCCATTTCTCAGTGCTGGGCTGGCCCTGTATGGATGGAAAAAGCAATAATGGGGAAGGAAGGAAATCACTGCTTCTCTTTTCCTTCACTCCCCACTCCCAGTACCAGCTTTCTCAGGCCCTCTTTCACTTACTTCCCTGTTGTTTCTGCAGGATCCAGGCCTGCTGCTAATTTTAGGTTCCTCTGCTTTGACTACAAGTTTTAAGAAGTCTAGGGTACGTGGAGTCCTGTTTTCCTTTGATGTATAAATTAATCTTCGCTGCTCAACCGCCCACAGATCCACTGTCATTACCTATGTGCACAGAGTCTAAAAGAAGAAGAAAGAATGTGGGAGGATCCATAGGGAGAAGATTTCTTTCTTTCCATATATTTTTGTACAGTTACACAGTCATCGGAAAGTTGGGTGCTTTTTGGGCAGAAAAACATTGGGGAAAACTAAGAAGATGGGATGGGAAGGCAGAAACTCTGGTCAGAGGCACCAAATAGCATTGAAGGAGAACAAAGTGGTCCAAGGCATACAGAAGAACATAAACGTGGTTATGGGAGGTGAGAGGAGGCCCAACTGCTGCTGCTCCTTGTTGTTACTGCAGACTCAAAGGGTCTGCTTGCCTGCACACACTCAAGCCAAATAAGATACAAGCAGGAGACTGCAGCAAAGAAAGTAAAGGCTTATTTAAGGAGTTGGCGCCATGGCTGGAGACACAGGTGAGCCAGTGCTCTCAGAAACCTGTCTCCCCAATGGCCTCTAGTGAGTAGGTTATATAAGGGAAATCATTAGTCATGGTTGCTATGGGAATTGGGGCTATAGGCTCTACTGATTGGTTGGGGCTCAGGCAGGGAGCAATTGGTCACGGCTTCAGGTCCTGGTGTCAGTCATGGCATTGTTCTGTCTGGTTCCCAAGGGATGAGGTTGGTGGGGCCGTTCTGCTTTCATGAGTCTGGAGCTGAAACATAGCTGAGGCCAAGGTGTTATTTTTCTTTGAGTAAAACTTTATTTTAGTTTGAGGTTTAGTTATTATATCCTGGTCATGGTTGATAGACCTAAAGCTTTATTCTTAAGTGAGTTTGATGCTGACCAGAACCTAATGTTCTAATGGCTTAATGATAGCAGGGGTGGGCATACAGTATGCGTACAGGCAGGAAGATCTGGGGGAAAGAAAGCAAGTGACTCGTAGTTCTATCAGGATAAACAAAGCTAGCTTGGATTAAAGCAGAATGCACGCTAAAGAAATGGAGTTCATGTGCGGTTACACTTGCTGCCCCCCCCCTTCACTCCCCCATCGCTTTTTTCACTCTCAGGCACAACCCATCCACTAATTGCACAGTCCCATTTTTAGGCCATGAGTATGGCTTGGAGGTAGGGAAATACCACAGCAGGTTAGAGGGGTGGGGTGGGGCTGTTTTTGGCCTTGCCACAGTAAGTCTCTCTGGTAAGGAATCTGAAAGCTCATTCTAGTAAAAGCCTGTGACCAGATTCTACAGGGCACCATCTTGCTATGAAGTTCAACTTCAGAAAATTAGCATACAGTCCTAGATGGAATTCTAAAAATGCCTCCTCCCTGCTTCTCTCCTTCCCCAAAGATTCCTGTCCCCTGGCTAGTCAATCAAACACTAATCTAAGTGCTGCTGTGAAAAGATTTTATAGATATAGTCCCAAATTGTTTGACCTCCAAGTAGAGAGATGACTCAGGAGGGCCTGTTGTAATCATATGGGTCCTTTCAAAGAAGAGGAAGTCAGAGATTCAAAGTCCAGGAAGGGTTTGACTTGCTGATGCTGACAGAAACTGGAAGGGGCCACATGAGAAGGAATGTGGGCAGCGTATTGAAGTTGAATGTGGCTCCCATCCAACTTTCAGTAAGGAAACGAGGTCGTCCGTCCCACAACTGCAAGGAGCTGAATTCTACCCACAACCTGAATGAGCTCAGAAGCTGATTCTTCTCCAGGGTCTCCAGAAAGGAATGCAGAACTGCTGACACCTTGGTTTTGGCTCTTTGAGACTCTGGGCAGAGAATTCAGTTGTATGGTGCTCGTCTTCTCATCTACAGAGTTGTGAGCTAATTGTGTTACTTTAAGCTACTACATTTATAGTAATGTTTTACACAGCAATAGAAAACTAATATAAGACCTAATCTTTACACTGAGTTTTTTTTTTTTTTTTTTTTACAGTACTCAAGAGGATTGCAAAAAGGCAGACTTGAGGAAAAACATGCTTTACTTTAAAGCAGGGGCGTCAAAACTGTGGCCTGCGGGCCAACTGCGGTCCGCAATCCGTTGTTAATTGGCCCGCAGCAAATTCCAAAAATATATTTAGTTTACTTAAATAAACCAGGTGAGGCAATACGTACTTCACCTCGAGTGAGTGGCCCGGCTGTTTGTGTATTTTACCGCATGTGGCCCTTGGTAAAAAACGTTGAAAAAAGTTTGGACACCCTTGCTTTAAAGGTATGTGTTGTCTTTGTTACCAAAGGTTTAAATTCAACATTCACACCTATGAAGTGTCTCCAATGAAACAGCAGATGGAGAAATCCCATTTCTCTGTGAAATAGGTTGAATTATACGGTGACACTGCTGTAGCCATGTTGTTGGGGAAACATGGATACTGACCCTGTTCTTCAAGCAGATTATTAATAGAGTTTTTTTCTTTCTTTCTTTTTATACATTTTTTTTTATTGGGGAATATTGGGGTACAGTGTGTTTCTCCAGGGCCCATCAGCCCCAAATCGTTGTCCTTCAGCCTAGTTGTGGAAGGTGCAGCTCAGCTCCAAGTCCTGTCGCCCTTTTCAATCTTTAGAATTGAAACGGCAACCTTGTTGAGAGCTTGTGCTCTAACCATCCGGCCACCCCTCCGGAAGCTCTGCGACAGCTCGTTGTCCTTCAATCTAGGTGTGGAGGGCACAGCTCACTGGCCCATGTGGGAATCGAACCGGCAACCCTGTTGTTCAGAGCTCGCGCTCTAACCAACTGAGCCATCTGGCCGCCCTGCGCTTTTTCTTTTATCATACAGAGACATTACAGTAGAATGGAATGGTTAGGAGCACACATAATAACTGACATAGGATTGATATCATCTCATAGAGGTGTTGTGAGAATTAACTGACATAGTAAGTTCTAAATAAATGTTAGTTGTCGTCATCATTATCATCTTGAGTCTCTATGGCCAGAGAAAATACAGAAGTTTTAGGACAATTACTGACTAAATAGTAAAAGAGACCTCTTTTCTTTTCTTATCAGGTCCTAAATTAAATGTTAGTTCTTTCTGTCAATTATCACGATAAGGGGGACATTAGTCAAATGAGGTTTCAATATTAATTAGTAATCTCACATAAACTGAACTGCTTTGTCAGTTCTTTAATAGTGAGGTTTTGTTCCTTGAAGTCTTTCAAAAAGCCAAACTTAATCCTCATTCTTTCTCCCTTTACCCCAGTCTTAGCTTTGTTTGCACAACCTGGTCACTGCTTCCATGGGGCCAGGATGATCTGACTCCCTGTTTTGTACCCAAGATGAGCAACATTCAGGTACAACTTTCCATCCCTCATTTGATGCAACAATAGATTTCCTTCTCAATTAATAGAATGTTGCAAAGCAGCAAAAGTGCAAAAAATTCCCATGATACAGTGCAAATGTTGCAGAACTTCTCATTTTATTCTCTTCCTTTTCGCTTACGTATGTTGTCTCTTAGGAAAGGATCAGTCTAAGCCCTGCGGTACCCTGTACTCTCTGTGACAGTGTATCAAGCACATCTGATTTCCAGATGAGGGAAGATTGTCATATTGGCAATGGCAAATCTCTGTTTGCTGAGATTGGACTGCCCAAGATTTTCTTATATGACCAAGGAAAGTCAACCCCAAAGTAGGTACATTTTGACCTGATTTCCCAGCGATTTATGCAAATGCCCCTAGTTTCCAGTTTGTTTTTACAGTTGAAATTTTGTCTTCTAATCTCCAGTGGACAGGGTTGGCTACTATCCCAGGTACATTGAGTCTAGACGTTACTAGGTGGAACAATCAGCCATCTCTGAACTATATGGAGAACACTATGTTAGATACTGTGGAGTCAACAAAGGTAGCTAAATATGAGGCTGCCGCCTCCAATCACAGTCAACAACATTTAACAAATATCTTTTCTATGCCTGGTGGACACGGGAGATGTTGTTTTTACCCTCATGGAGCTTACAATGTAGCAGTGGTAAGACAGGTATTAAACAACAATGTACAGTGTGAGGAATGTTGTGAAGAAGGCATCTGAGAACACTTAAACATCTCACAGTCTTCTAGGAAAAGCGCAGTCAATTAAAGCAGAGATTATGATTCCTCGCCCAATAGCTGATTTTTGACAACAGATATGTGCTGTTGAATCTACATTGTTTGTCCATACAGGATTTAAAATTTGATTTAGTTGTTAATAACTTTTTCAAATGCAAAATTCATGTGATATTCTAGATGTCTAGTTTCTCTTGAAAAAATGGAATTTTGGGCAATATTGGGCTTGCTTTCCTGCTATTTCTCTATTGTTGGAGCTGTATAGTGTCCTACAGATATTTCATGTGCCCTCCATTGTGCCCGAGTCCCTGCCAATCCCTGTTGCAGCTCTGACACTGATGCCATGGTCATGTGCCATTGATTATGTCACACCTGGGTGGTACATTTCATGCACTCACATGACTAGCCCAAGCTCCTGTAGTCATTTGAATTTGCTGATCCTGACGGCCACATGAAAAGTTTACAGTGTATAAAGTTTAGAGTGCGTACTCAACAGCTTTAATAGAACAGAAATGTCTGGGAATTAGAGTACACAAAGTAGTTGGTGGAAATGAGTCACATTTTTGGCTGATTTCACAGAAGCAGTGGTGATAGTTAATAATGTTTCAAATGAAGTTTGTGCCTGGTTTCTTAAGATAAACTGTTCTTTATGAAAGGATTATTTGTTCAAAGTCTTAGAGTTGCCAGTTGAACACAAATCACATTTATTTTAACCAGAAGTTAACCAGAGGAGATTTTTCAAAAAACCTTTGTCCAGTGATTGCCTCCTGAGATTTTGTTTTTTCTCTTTCTTGGCATTTGGATTCATACAATCTGAAATAAGGACACCATATGAGTGTTTGGCAAAAGTACTCTGGGTGATTCTCATGTGTACCTTCTCTCTGGACTTGGGCTTTGAAACCTACTAAACTAGAGCATACTGATCAACGGGGAAGGTTAAAACTGAAATCCATGGCTGAGAGTTTATATCTGATTTGAACAATGACACCCCAGAAACAATAACAACCACAGTTACTGTGTGCCAGACTTTGTTCTAAATACTCTTTGTGTAAGAAGCACATTTAGTTTTTATAACAACCCTAAAGCAGGCAGCATTCCGACAGAGGCTCAGTAAATTGCTGAAGTCAGAAAGCTGAGGTAGGATTCAACTCAGGCGGTCTGGCCCTGCACCCTTCTTAACCACTATGCTATTGTGAGTTCATGGGTGAGTTATAAAGTGATCTGTGGAGAATGGCCATCTGTGAAGATGAGGGAGATACCTCTGTTTGTATAAGATAGCTTGCAGTGAGGAAGATTGAGGAGGTGGGAAGATTTAATGTGGTCCTTTGGATTAATGTTTGCATTCTTGCCAACTGAAATTTCACCTTAAACCTGTGACGGTTTGGCAATGATCTATGCAACTGCTACTGTTTAATAAAAAATGAGCATGGTTTTTAGATATGCTTCCTGTGCTCATCTATAACATGGATAACCAGTAATTTCTATTAATTGTCCTTCTAATGAATCATCTTAAGAAAATAAGACCATCAGTTGTTTTTGATTTTAACTGCTTACTCCAAACCCACTTTAAAAAGACTATTGACTTGAAGGGAATATTCTTCCATGGTCTCATCTTTCAACTATCACTCCTGTTAGAAATGCACACCAGTCACAATTTCTTACTTTACTCAGTACAAATAGGGTTGGCTGAAGACACCATTTCTGCCCTCAGATTCTTCTCCCCGGGTATAGTGGCTCGTAGTCATAGGTGACCTCTGAATCAAGGGTAGCCTCTAGTTTCTCCAGCATCATGGTCCACTGAAACAGCTGCTTGCCTGCTGAGTGTCAGGAACTGCCTTACTCTTTATTGTTCCTGGTGCCTGAAGCTATTAATCATCAGGGGAAAAATGTCGATTTCATTAGAGCAGGGGTATCCAAACTGTTTTCAACGTTTTTCACCAAGGGCCATATGCGGTAAAATACACAAACAGCCGGGCCACTCACTCGAGGTGAAGTACGTATTGCCTCATCTGGTTTATTTAAGTAAACTAAATGTATTTTGGAATTTGCTGCAGGCCAATTAACAATGGATTGCGGACCGCAGTTGGCCCGCAGTCTGCAGTTTGGACACCCCTGCATTAGAGAAACAGTTCTGTAAAAGCAATATTCTTGTTTCAGAGCAGGAAATACAATGTATTTGGGCATATTTATGTGAGGAAGGTTCAAGTCAAATTGATCACAAGTTTTGAAATGAATATCCAGGAAATTCACTCTTGCTATAGAGGAAGGCACAGGGATGACTTTTTAAATAAAGGTACATATCATTCTTTTCATGAGGAGGGCACTGGGGACTGTTCTGCACACAAGGATCTCAGTTCAGCTTAAAGAGCCAGGCAGTAACACCAGTGGGAATACTCTCACCTCTGATTTCCTGTTTCAGCTCTTTAAAATAACAGCGACAGAGCCTGTTTCTGGGGAGTTAGACTAAATGATCTAGTGGCGTGAACGCAGCACGATCAATGCAAATAACTCCCAGCTACTTATCCTTTTGCCTTCACTTTCCCGACCCCCTGAAATGAAAATGAAGCAAATCAGCAGACTGGAATTTTGAGCCCTGTTCTCATTTCTCTACTCAACATGACTATGCAGTATATAAAACATGAATAAATTAACAATGTGAACAAAACTATAAGACAAAACAATTTGTCTTTCAGATTTATTGAGGTATAATTGACAAATAAAATTGAATATATTTAAAACATACAATGTGGATACACACACACGCACGCACACACACAAAGGCAGTGCCAAAAAAAGGTATACACATTTTAAAAAAGAAAACAACTGTATTAATTGTAATACTCTCTATATACTGATAACAAAGATGAATATAAGTCACATTTGACTTCTGCAATTGCAAGAGGTGCTCAAAGTGGTTACCATCAGCATATATACTGGGGGTGCTAAAAAAATGTATACACATTTTAAGAAATATTGTCTATGCTTAAGCAGTAGTTCTTCTCCATGATCAGAAGTGTCTGGACGCTGATAGTAACCACTTTGTGTATCTCTTGTAATTGCCGAAGTCAAACGTGACTTGTATTCATCTTTGTTATCAGTATATATAGAGTATTACAATTAATACAGTTGTTTTCTTTCTTAAAATGTGTATACTTTTTTTGGCTTTCTCTCTCTCCATATATATACATACATATATACACATATATATGTACATATATATGTATATATGCATATACATGTACATACATGTATGTATATATGTACACACATATATACATATATGTATACATGTATATAAATACACATATATGTATATATGTATATACATACATGTGCACACCCATATACACATATATGTATATACATGTATATATATGTATATGTGTGTGTGAGTGTGTATATATATATGATTCCCCCCATTGAGTTAACTAACACATACATCACATATTACCTTTTCTGGGGGGGGAGAACGCTTAAGTTATACTCTCTTAGCAAATTCAACTATTCAATATAGTGTTATCAACTATAGTCACCATGTTATACATTAGGTCCTCAGACCGTATTCATCTTACAGCTGAAAGTTTGTACCCTTTTACCAGCCTCTCCCTGTCCCCTCTGCCCCCCGCCCCCACTGCGAAGCCCCTGATAATCACCATTGTACTTTCTGTTTCTATAAGTTTGTCCTTTTAAAAAAGATTCCTCTTATCACTGATGCATACAGTATTTGTCTTTAAGAGAACAAGTTTTAAAAATTCATTTGTCTATCCAATATTTACTGAACATCTATACTTGCTAGGTGGGCTAACACAGATAATGTTATCACAGTTTGGAAGGACTGATTTGCTTATGGAATTTTTATCTAATTCTTTTCACTTGTATTGAAGGGCTATAAAGTACAATGTTTAATCTTTTGGGTTGAGCAGTCAAACAAAGCTACATTGGATATCTAGCTCTAAAATTTTACCTTCTGTGACCCATAGATAAGTCACTAAACTGTTAAGCCTCTGTAAAACAAAGAACCCGAGATGTAGAATTGTTATGAATCTTGAGTGAAACAATACAGGCCAAGTGCTGAGTTCCATGCCTAGTCATTAGTAACGACTTCATAAATGATAGCTATTATTATTATTATTATTATTATTATTATATCTCTACTATTGGGTAACACCATGCCCACAACAGCCTCTCTGAGTAGATATAACAAAAGTGCATGGCAAATTCCACTAGTTAATGGGAATTAATTCATGGGGAATACTGCATCTAAATTAATAAAATGACTGATGTATGAATTTTAAAAAGAGGTGTAGATTTGTAACTTTAAAATTCACACATTAGCCAGAAACATGCTAATAAAATATCTAACAGATTTTTTGTCTGAAGAATAATAACAATAATTAATAATTAGTATGTCAAAGCTGATTAAATGGCATTCTTTCCACTTACTGGGACCCATGCATAGTAGAGGAACTAGTCTATGAATAATAGAAAAAAACTACCATCTGACTCACGGAAGCCAGTCTCCGACCAGGAACCTGGGTAGCACAATAGCAAAAGAAGTTTAACAAAAGAAATCAAAGCCCCATCTGTGGCAATGGCAAATTGAGTCTTAGTTAAAAATACCCACATGGTACTGAAAAATTCAAGCCAAGAAATCTAATTTAAACTGGATTCTGACCCATGAAACACCTGGGGGCCAGGCAGCTAAGATATGTATGAAATAGCTGTGTAGCAACATTCCTTGATCCATGGTAGCTGGGACAGCAGAGAGCATGATAGGGAAGGGGCAAGTGTGCACCTGTAAAGACACCCTTCCCCCAGGAAGCTTGGAGGCTACCTGTGAGGAACTTCCCTGTGTATTCATTCCACACGCTGTTGCTTCCTCTGTCTGCTACCCAAGCTTCTCAACATTCAAGACTCAAATCTCATCCTCTTTACCAAGCCTTGCTTTGCAGGATTGTGTCACCCTCTCTTCTCTCTGAGTTTACATAATGCCTAGAACATGCCTCTGTTGAAACAGTCTCACACTTATTAAATCATTTGCGTAGGAGCCCGTCTCCCCATTAGAGGTTAGTTCTTTTAGGGAAGAACCTATGTTTTCTTCAGTACTTTTCTCTAGTCCCCAGCACAGTTCCTGACCTATAGAGTTTGCTTAAGAAATGCTGAATAAATTAATAAGACAGTATGTTCTGTTAGATAGGTAATTACTCTCCTTTAATCTTGCTAATATTATTAATTTACTTATTTTTTATTTTTTGATAGATAATACAAAGGGAAATGTTGCCTAGGCTTTTATGAATTATAAATTCTGATTCTGTGACACAAATAAAGATATATTGCAAAAGGAGGTGTAGGGAGGAAGAGTAGTAATAAAATGTGTAGATGGTATGTCAAAATCATGTGCCACATATTCACAAAAATGTTAGTCGTACCAGTGTAAGTAAACATGTTTAAGCTGAATTATGTCTTCAATGATTTAGGTTTTATAATGTAAAAATTAGATTTTGCTTTTTTCTACGCTAATGTTATTCACATATTTGTATTCATAACATAAATATTTATTTTCTTAAATGTTTCCTCAAACATCTAGCATAAAAATGTATCATTTAAACAAAACATTTTACTGTATTGAATTTAAATTGGTACATATTTCAGAGTTAGCTATTAGTGTCGTGATAATATTCATCTTTCTTGATGCCACATAAACTTGTTTCCATAACTCAGTGTAAAATTTATCAGTATTTTAACGCTAACCAATTTTGTCATGAGGATTTTTGTATGAATGCTTCTCTATTTATCACCATCAGCAATCATTCTCCAAAGGTGCTAGACTCAAAGCTTTAGGAATAATGGGAAAATCAAATACGTATCATCCAGTATGTGAAGGCAGAGGGTCCTAGATATTTATGGGAGTTTCGGTATCGGGCAAAGAAGTGTTAACATATCTTTTGAAAAGCCTGCTTACCAGGTTGACCCTTGGCTGGCATCTGGGAATTTGGATTTTGAAAGTGTTCCCATCAACTTAGTTACTGTGACTAAACTGTGCAAACAACATGGCTTATGATAAACACTGACTTTCCTCTGGGAATCGGGCATTTTGATATGTGCTGCGGCAGTGAATGCCTATATGATCAACCTCCAATTTAAACCTTGGGCACTGGATCTCTAAGAGCTTCCCTGGCAGACAGCATTCCACATGTTTTGTCCCAAATAATTGCTGGGGAATTCGATATTTCCTGTGTGCCAAAACTGAGAGAAGACCCTTAGCACCTTGTGCCTGGTTTCCTCTAGACTGTGTCATGCACCTTTTCTCTTTGCTGATTTTGCTTCATATCCTCTCACTGAAACAAATTATAGCCATGAATACGACTCTGTGCTAAGTCCTGTGAGTCTTCTTAGTGAATCATAGAACTTGAGGGTGGTCATGGGAGGACCTCTGACATAATATATATTAGTGGAATTGAATCTGGTCCTTCAATATTATGTCTCTATTATGCAACAAAATGCAACATTTGCTTACTATTCAGTTAATTTCACTTTTTAGTCAGTAAAAATTTAGGCTCAAATTGGGCTCTGACTTGTACTTGGTTATTATGCAATAGCTGTGACCTCAAAGTTGGTTTAGCTACTCCTTGATGTGTGTTAAGATAGAAATGACAGTTTAAAACTTCTGTAATGCCAGTTTCATCCAAACTAATTTATACTCTTATTTTTAAGCAAGTTGTGCATCTGATTGAAGGCTTTCAAAGCTCTTTTGGTGTATTAAGTGATGAAACAATCTATGAAATTTATTTATGGTTTATTGTTGTTGACTCTAAGTTTTTCCTCAAACTTTTGGGTTCATTCATTCATTATCTTTGTCAACAAAAATTCACTGGACACTTATTTGGACCAGGCACTGATGACTCATAGTCAATAGTACAGACACAAACCATCTCCACCACAGACTTTCCATCTAGTAATGAAGAAAGATATGTGATGAATCTGTCAGTGTTATAGTCTTGGAAAAATAATCTTTTTTGGTAGAGTTGAAACTCAAGGTGTTGCCGAAAAGTGGGTTCTTGGTATCGTCACAGGAAAGAATCAAGGAAGCACTGAATAAGCCAAGGAAGCAGTGGATTTATTTAAAAAAAAAAAAGAAAAAAAAAGAGAGTACACTCTCAAAATAGCGAGACCGAGCAGGCCCGGAGAATAACAACTGCCTCGAAGAGCAAAGAGGCTTAGGATTTTATTAGAATGAGGGCACGGAATACGGAATAGTCAAGATTTAGTGGTGGCATTATAGACATTCCCAGGCGGGTCCTCACTGACTTCTCCTTCATGTTGGAGTTGGGATTCCCTTGTTCTTATTTGGCTCTTGTTGGAACTGTCATGGTGACACAGGGGGTGGACATGTTCCCAACCCTCAATACAAATAGTATTATAATCCATTACAATTAGCTAAACTTCACTTTGAGGGGCAAAATGGTGTCCTGGGTCTGCTCTTAGACACAAAAATCTATGTCTGACCAGTCTGGTAGCTGCACCTTAAGAATGACCTCCTCTTCTCTCTCCTTTGTCTCCCCTCACTTCCTCCATCCCTTCCTCCCCTCTCTCCCTGAGGCCCTATTCTTTCTACCTACTGTAACAGTGTCTCATGGGATTAATGGTCCATGGGACATACTTTTGGAAATGTTGGGCAAAGAGAACAAAATGTAGGAGAGTTAAGTAATAGGGCACTGTAGAATGGTTTGTATTTGTTTTTTATTGTAGGAGGATGGTATTCCAGTAACTCCAAAGATGGAGGAATCCACCCCTCTCCCAAGAATCAGATATACTATGTTTATGGCCAGGATTCAGCATTTTAAAATCAGTCATCTCTCCACCCACACAATTTCATGCCATATCTGGTAAATAAACTGAGTGTGTGTGGGTGCTATTTTAAAATATTTTAAATAAAGAAACAGAATACATTCTGACACATACCGCACAAACAACAATCCTTAACTTTAGAACCATTTTACTTAGTCTACTGTAGCTTTGAGCCCACTAGCCAAGGCCTAAACCTGACTCTGAGCAGATCATAAGGAATCTTAACAGGCTGTATAACTTCTTTCTATACTATATGCTTTTTAAAAGCATATAAATATGAAAAAAAGCCATAAAAAAGCTCATCTTTAATAATCAGAGAAATGAAAATCAGAACATGAATTACCATTTTTCACTACCTTAAAAACTGGCATATTGGGAGTGGCCGGTCAGCTCATTTGGTTAGAGTGCGGTGCTCTTAACAACAAGGTTGCTGGTTTGACCCCACATGGGCCACTGTGATCTGCGCCCTCCACAACTAGATTGGAGCAACTACTTGACTTGGAGATGATGGGTGTTGGAAAAACACACTTAAAAATAAATAAAAGTTTAAAAAAACAAAACAAAACAAACAAACAAAATCTGGCACACTGAGGAGTTCGTAATAAAGGTTGGAAAGATCCTTTCATACACTGTTGGTGGGAAAGTAAATTATAACATGATTTTTGGAGGGCCTTTTAGAAGTCTCAAATAAAATTAGTATAGATCAACACTTTGGTCCAGATATTTCTGCTGTCTGTACCTCCAGAATGATCCTCCATTTTCTTTCTGCCAAGCCACATTCCATACATATGTTATGGCACAGCTCTTGGTAGATTGTATTATTGTATAGTAATATTACAGCGATGTATCATTATTGTATTATTTGCCAACTTCTCTCGAAGAGGATTACTTATCTTCAATGGTTACTAAGTAATTTGCTGTGCTCCTCCCAGTAGGAAAAGAGTATTTGCTAGCCATTGATGTCAGGCTTGGCCATATGACTTGCTTTAGCTGGAATGTGGGTAGAAGTAACATATGCCATGACCAAGCAGAAGCTTGAAAGGCATTGCGTGGTTTCATTATTTCTATTACTTCTCTGTGCTAGCAGATTAAATGAGGCTGCTCCTTTTGCCTGGATCCTTGAATAGAGAAGACATGGAACAGAACTGAAGCCAACTCTCAGGTATCATGTATATGAGTGAGAAATAAATGTGTGGTAAGCCATTGAGACTTTTGGTCATTGTTTACTTTAGTGTCGTAACCCCGCATAAACGAATAGAAGCTCAAATTCATGTCTTCCACAAAGTCTTTAGTGTTTACCCTAGTTTATGTTTTTTTTTTCTCTTTCCAATGTCTACAAGGAATTTAAAGTCTGTAATATAACTATTTTAGAATGTATTTTTTCTAATATTGAATTCCAATTATATTAAATATGTCATTGCTCTCTGAAGATGTACTATCAATTGTTTGAAGCCCCATGCCATGTCTTGTGCTTTTAACTTATTTTCCCTGGTCTTAGAAACAAACATAGTAGGTACTGAATAAACACCCTTCAGCCAACATATCTACAAATATTTATTGAGGACCTACAAAACACAAGCCACTGTTACTTTATCAATTGCTAAAATTAAGAATTAAGCACTTTATTATTGCCCAAGTTGGCAAGGGATGTATATCCATTCCCCTAGAAGGAGGTAGATGGTTCCAGAAAGATTCTGTTTTCTGGATGATTAGTTCATAGAGGCCTTTGTAACGATTAATGTTCTCTATATGACTCATGTTTTCACCCGAGGAGGTCCTGAGGAAAGCCTTTAAAAACACTCAATTCAAAGGGGCTTCATTAGAGTGAAGGAGGATGTGGCACTGTTAAGCTCAGACCAGAAATAACTTGCTTATTCTTACAGTGATCTAAGAGATAATTATTTCATGTGTTTGGATTTCCCGTCTGTGAGAGATTACTTTATAAGGGAATGTTGAAAGTGAAAAGAGTAGATGCAAGAAAGCAGAAAAACAATTATTAGTTCAATTTCTTCCTGAAACAACAACTGTTTCCCTGGGGGCATCAGTAGCTGGCCTGGCATTGCAGGCATAGGGTTTATTTATAGATTTTAAATAGTTTCTTAACAAGGAATATGTTTTGAAATGCATTTAAACTACTCACTTGAGCTCCAGAATGTATGCTATGTTTTTGTCTTGTCTTTCTTTTTTTTAATATGGCAAAGTAAAACTGATGTCCTCTTTCTCATCTTGAAAGGAAGGTGACTTAATACAGCTTCTGGAATGTTATGTGATTATTAGGTAGGACCTTAGTGAGGGAGGAGGGACACCACTGTCAACCCTTTGAAATAAGATTGAATGGCATTAATCTGAGAACGGTGGTTGTCTGAGATAAATGTTTTATACAAGAGAAGGCAGAGCAATACAGCTGTAAATTTTCTATTTTTGCTGAATAGCTATAACAAGTGCATGACATCTGTATTATTTTCTGTACTGTAGTCTCATAATATTTTGATCCTTAAATAAATGTCATTGAATCATTGCACAGTTAACCTTGCAGGGTTTTTTGAAGCTAACAAGCCAAAGTAACGTGAATTGATAGGCGGCATTAACCAAGGTTAAACAGTTATTACTATTAGATAGCACGTGGACCATTTTAATGTCTGGCAAGAAGAAGAAGTGCTAATTTTCTAAAAGGAATATAGATGAGGTGAGATTCTTCCCAATTCCACAATGTCCTATGTACAGCAATATAGAACACCCCCCCCACCCCCATCTCTTCATGCTTCAGTTTCTTTCTTGTCATAGAATAAGTGCAATTCTATCTGGGAAGTTTTTCACTCTTCAGATGAAAATGTATAGCAAAATTCAGAGAATCTTATATTTCTAGATTTACAGGGGCTGTAAGATTTCTGGTCCTATTATCTCTTCAGTAATGAATAAAATGAGTCCAGAGTCACTAAGTAATTAGCCTGCATTCAGAATTGGTATAAAAGTTGTGATTAAAACATTAATGTTAAAAAACATATTTTAGGTGAAGAAAATTTGAAAAAAACACAGAAAAACACACACCCTAGGTTATTACTGAGACTATGGGATGGGACCAGAAACCCGTTCACTGCAGGGGAAGGGCTGTTCATAGAAGGGCAGGGAAAGTGTACCACGATGGGAGGTAAACACTTTCATTAACATTGACAAACCTGGGAATAGATGCAGAATAGGGAGATGATCCAGTGTGCTGATGACCACGGTTGTGTCATCCTGCAGAGAGTTCTCATTTGGTGTCCTCTGTGGCTTAGTCCTTTGCACTGAGCTGCCCAGTGTTCTGTGTAGTTGACTAGTTGACTTGGATGAATCTGTATAACAGATGGTGATCAGAAAACACAAACATGGGAGGGGAGAAAAAATATGTTTAATGATAGAATTAAGATTAAAAACCATTTATCCAGATGTGAGCCCAAGGCAACAAGTGAAAGTGAGAATAGAACTAAGAGAAATAACTAAAACAATCCCAAAGAACTTAGATAAGTTCAGCGTTGGTGATGTCTGGCTTGATAGCAGTTCACATGGTATATATACTTGGGCAATTTAATTGCCCATAAACTCAGAGTAGTTCAGTGTTCTGTCAAAAAATTAAATGCAATCTTAGTGTATTTTCATAGAAGTGTTATACTTTTGTTGATATCAGAAGATATAATAGAATGATAATATTCACCAATTGTCAACCATTGATAAACTATTGCATCACTAGCATGGCCTTGAAAGGTCATAATGGAGAATTATAGTGGTGGTTCCCAAAATTTCTCAGTTTGACCCCTTTGAGGTTCCCTTTCTCAGGCTGAACACTTTGAAGGCTACATCATATCTTCACAGAATGTAAATTGTTCATAAAAATCACATATAATTTCAGGGGGTTTACAGGTGCAAGTTGAGAACTCTTAAAGTAGAGATGACTAATAGGAGGGCAATCAGAACGATGAGGACTGTGGAACCCACGTCACATGAAAATCAGTTGATGGAGTTATGGATATTTAATCTGGAAAAGGAAAGATCCAGGGAGACATGAAACATTCACTACCACAGCTCATTAGTATCCAGGCTTCCTTTTCCTAGAACTTGGAGGACGGTATTTTTCAGTCCCTTCATATCTGTACAGTCCATGTGAGTAGTTCTGGTGAATGAACTAGGACAGGAAAGGATGTGTGTCACTTCTAGGCTACAGTATTTCATTCCTGGTCTGAGACCCTCTAATGTCATCTTGTCCACTGTGGTAATCAGATTATATTTTCTGATTGCTGTGGCTAAAAGATGGTGACTCCTCCATCAATTCAGGTCTCTGAGTGACCATGTGAATGAAACTCCTGACAACCTGTGTTACCACTGACCGGCAATCATTCCAGAGATGGGGGTGGGTGGGTGTGGAAGGTCCTGAACTCTTGTATTGCTTTATGCAGTGTTGGAATTGTCCATAATGACATCGAGCACAATTCCCATTTGGAAAATTGCAATATATCTTTTTCTCTGTTCTTTTGCACAAATGTAAATGTACAGCACACATAATTTCTAAAAAAGGGGGGCTTTAAGCAGGGTATTTGCAGACTGTATGTATTTCTCTCAGTTTTTGAAGATATGTGATCTGTCTTCTGTGAAGGGGCACATTGGTTTTTGATATCTTATTTAAGATTAGATAATAAACCTCGCTTCCCATAAGAAGGAGGAATTGTTGTTTGCTACAGATGGTCATGCACATGAAGGGGGATATGTCAAGTAGAAGGGCAAGACCTTTCTAAGCATTAGGGCTCTCCAACAATTAGATGAGCCGAGAGTATCCTGGGGACCAGAAGTATTGAACACAGAAGGTATTAGGGGACTAGGTAAGGCCTTTAAGGTCCAATCTCAGGCTAAGAGTGTATAGTTCTTTTCTAAATTTCCCCAACCTTCTATTTGTTTTCAGGCACTTTTTATCATAACCATTGTTAATGCCACCACAGAATTTTTGTGTAGCGCATGTACATAAATGTTTATAATGAATTCTGGAGCATGATATAAGATATTATTACTTTGTAACACAGTCTTGTTGTGCGAAAGTTCACATTTCAGAGGGAGCAAACCTGCTTATGGCTTGGTATATGATAAGTTTATAGATAATGAAATTATTTTTGAAGGTGCAAGGGAGTACATGAGCAGGCTTTCCTAAGGAGTGGAAGCCAGTACCAAATCTAGGCTCAGACACCATCCTTTTACCTTATGTCCAGGTCACTAGACCATGTTTCTTAATCTTCAGGGGAGTGACTCCTCATGAATCACCTGAGTCAGGAGCACATCCTTCTCATTTCCTCTCTCCAAAGCAGTAGTTATCACATCCTCCCTTGCATGACCCTCTTGTGGCCTGTTTCATTTGAGTCTTAAAATGAATGTGCAGTGATATTCCCACAAAAATGAATTTGGCATTACTAGATGTTGGCCATTTTCATTTATGTGACAAGTAAAGAAAATGAGAATCGTTGCTTCATGAAACAGGTCATGGCTTTCCACTGGGGTCACAAACACCTGGTCTGACGCTGCAGCAATTCCTGTGCCCAGAAATGTGAAATAATGGGTTCCTGAACACAATAAATCCACACAGAGGTAATATGCTTGAATTTAAATGCTCTTTTGAGGGCAGCTGGTTAGCTCAGTTGGTTAGAGCGTGGTGCTCTTAACAACAAGGTTGCCGGTTCGATCCCCACATGGGCCACTGTGAGCTGTGCCCTCCACAACTAGATTGAAATAACTGCTTGACTCGGAACTAATGGGTCCTGGAAAAAAACATTTAAAATAAATAAAAGTTAAAAAAAAATGCTCTTTTGTTTGTCTTCGGAATAATCACAATGGAATCAACTGCTGTAAGGTTATGGTACTTGTCGGTGAAACAACATACTGCTTTAGAATAAATTATGTTAAATTCTATTAATGAATAGTTGGATATTGTGGATTAAAGATTAACAGAGAATGAATATTTGTATTAGAAAAATGTAACATTAATGACATGGTGGCCAGAAGCACAGACTATCTTTCTAAAAACAAGTTAACTTATCATTTCTAGACATGGGATTTTAGACACATTGCTCAGTCTCTCTATGCCTCAATATTCTGATCTGTAAAATGGAAATAACCTCACCTGTACCATAGTCTTATTGTCATAATTAAATGAGAAAATACTTGTAAAGCAAGTGACAATTTGCCTGATATGTAGTAAATGCTTGATCAAATTAACCCTTTTTTTGTTGTTGTTGTTCTTATAAAAGCCGATATTTGTTCTGCTTGGTGGAAAGCAGTGTGGTGGTAGAAACAGTACTAGACTATGAATCAGCAGGCCTATCTTTCTGTCCTCGTTCCACCATTAAAATGCTGTGTGACTGTCAGCAAAACATTTGCCCTCTCTGGGTCTAGATTAAGTTTGTCTTGTTCTGTTTTTGTATGAATAGATAACTAACCTTAAGATTCTCTAATTTTTTCCAACTGTATAAATATTAGATTTTCTGTAACTCAGCATCATGATTGTGAAAACAACTCAGTGTATATTCCTTACTGACTTTAAATATTGAAAACTACACATTATGACAAAGAGCATATATCAATTAAGTGGCCTAGAGCAATGCTTCTTACACTTTAATGAACATTTGAATCAGCTGGGGAATTCTGGTGAATTATTACAATGCAGATTCCCACTCAGAAGGCTTGGGGAGGGTGGATCCTGAGGTTCTGCATTTTCAACAAGCTCCCAGATCATCTGCGAAAGGATAAAGGCCAGATAGGTCTCACTTTGGCTTCTCTGTTTGGTCATCAAGATCTTACCTGTGTGAATTTGAATATTAATATTCTCCTATTCATATCTGTTTGTGATCAGAATAGTTTAAAGGAAAAATAAATGAAATAATCCAGTATACTAGAAATATAATACAATTCATTATAGCAATTCAAAAAGTAAAACAATAGCTCTGGAAGAGCTACCTGACAAATGATGACACTTTTAGGACTGAAATCCTAAAGTTATTGGGCAGATGCCTGTGTCCAGTTCTCCCTTTTTCTCTCCTTTGGGTCTTAAGGATCAGAATATCTATGTAATGCCCGAGTGAAATTACCTTTAATATAAATAAACACCAAAAGATTGTAGGACTGGAGTAATTGAACTACCTTGATTTATTTCTCACTAAAAGTCTTTATCACTGCCAGTTTTAACCCTGGCTAAGTTTTATGATCAGACATTGTCATAAAATTCACTTTTCAGTTAAGAACTATAGATAATTTTGCCCTTGGAAGAATTTTGCACAAAATTTATTTTCTTTAAACTTTCAGTGTCATTGGAAAGGAAAGGTCTTAGGGGATAAAATAAAATTAACTTCTAATAACTGTCTCTCAGGTTTCAAGAGGGTGATGATGATCGAGTGAGAGATGGACAGAGGGAAGGAGATTTCTCAAAATACCACATCATAGAGAGAGGAGGGTCCCCACTGATTTCAGGTTAGGAATTTCCTTTGATTTCTGAAATCCTTTGATTTCTCAAAGTTCTTAATATTTTCGATGATAGAGCGTGGAGAATGCATGCTGACTAGAAACATCAATGGAATGTCTGTCTGTTCCTGTTGATCAGACTTTGAAGACACCAAAAACTAGCTTAGATGAAGATGCTGAATTAGGTCTTCATGTTTGCTGGTAGCTGATGGTCAATTGGTTGAGAAACTCTGAGCTCTCTACGTTAGGCATGTAAAGTTTTCAAAGAAAAAGTTGAACAAGAAAGAGTGGAAGTTTTGCTCTTGTTAAATATCCATAGCAATGGAATGTGTGTGGTGAAATATCGGCAATAAAGTACTAAGTTAGATTATGGTAATATCTCTAACTATATGAATATGTTTATAGAATATTTATATATTTTTGTAAGCATAAAAACACTTTTACATAATAAATATACTTATATATTTTTATAAATATATTTATAAATATACTTATATAAATTATATACTTATATATTTATAGAATATACTTATATAATTTATAGAATATTTATATTTATAGAATGTAGACATCTTCCTGAAATGTAAGTAATTCAATTTTTTTTGGATGTAAAGTTTTATTTTAAAAGGTACCCTCCTTATAAATCCTTTGATATAACTAAGAAATTTTTTGTAACACAACTACATCTTTGTCAATGAGATTGAATATTTTAATACTTGCTTTCCTTATCAGAAGAAATACATGCACTTGATATTTTCTTTTTTGGCAATTTGTTACTTATTGCCTTTTGGACAGTGATCTGAGTCCACTGTCAGTATGGGAGTTCAATCTCAAGCTCTTGGTATTTTGAAAAGGATGTTAGCTTGGCCTTAATGTTAAAAATTTATATGTTATAGAACTCAGATATATTTGGCTCTGCTAGCGCTTTTGATACTACCTTGTTCCTTAAGATGAAAACACTTGTTTTTTCTTTGTTCTCTTTCCTTTCTCACTAGGCTTTTAAAATCTCGGTCAGCCAACACTCCTATTCCCCCAATCCCACCAGATTGTTTTGGTTTTAACTTTGCCTTGGGGATGCTGTGAAGCCTGGATTTATAAACATATTTTTTTTTCCTTATCTGGAATGGGCCCAAACGCTTTGACTGAATCCCTTCTGGAAGCTAGACTTGCTCTGTGCGTAACTTGTCCATTTGAGGTCAAGTTAAGTGTCCTGTTACATAAGGGGCTGATGTTCACTCTGGCCGTGATCTATAATAGAGTGGATACCAACCCCACTTCTGTGGTTGCTTTAAACTGGGCCTGACCTCTCACCTGGCTATACTCTTAGGCCTCTGCTAAGCTAGAAAGAAACAATTCTGGATCACATGAACCAGAACAGGCCAATTTGCTAGCTTGTTTAGCAAGAGTATCCCCAAAAGTATGACTTTGTGGCTTCTAGGGTTTTATTACTCCCCTGCATCATATGTTTATATTTGTTAACAGGGTGACCTAGAAACATTTAGAGTGTCGGGATACTGTTTAATGGAGAATAGCTAAAAATGAGGCAAGTTTTCATGTATTTCATATTGAGCCCCAAATGCATTATTTTGGAAACATTCATAGGGAGCAGAATCATGGAGCCTATGCGTTTTCTTGTGTAACTTCTCATTTAGTCCCAGAATATCTTCTTGTACATTCCTGTTGAAAGATAACAGGTGCTCATTAGTAAAAGGAAAACAATCCCACATTTATATAGAAATTATTGAGTGGAGTTATACTACCATTTAACAAGTACCTTCTCTGTGCCAGACGCCATGTTAGGCGCTGGTAATGCCTAGATGAATCTTGCTTGGTTACCATCCTCAAACGATGACTTTCTGTTCTGGTCATTTAGCACTTTAAAATTCCTCACAGATAACCCATAGAATCGAGGGGTTCCCATGTGTTTCCTTGCTACATGTATATAAAATTTCCCACTATTATGCAATACATAGATTATTAGTTTCCAACTAGATTGTTAGTCAGCACTTGTTTTTTTTAGGTATCAGCTCAATCCTACTGGTTATTATTTCAGAGAGTGTCAGAGGTATGTGGTGATATATATATATATATATTTTTGTCTGTGACATCAATTAGTAACCCACATGCTGAACAGGAATAATAGATGCACTTTATTTTTTGGCTTGTACTTAATTTCTAACACATTTGAGCTAAATAAAAAAATTGAAAAGTTTCAATAAAATTACATGTGGTGATGGTCATACAATTATGTGAATATACTATGTGAAGATACTTTAAGTGGATGGATTGTATGGCATACGAATTACATTCAGTAAAGCTATTATGAATTTATATTTCCAGTTTATTTTGAAAAATCCAAACTATCTGGCTATCCTGGACCCACACGTCCTCATGTCAGCCATCAGCAGGAACTGAGAAACTGCCACTTTTTAGATGTACCATGAGTTCTCTCATCCAGCTGAGTGATTCTACTAGTCCAAGAAAAATAGTGGAGTCTGGGATTCTCTTAAGTGGCTAGTAAGTCTCAGTTCAGAGCAGTTTTGCCATGATCCTTGCAGGGAGAGGAGGAGAGATGCTGGGACACCAAAAAAGCTCATGCAAGATGGCACCCCTAGGGTCCTCCCAGGAAAGATCAAGTTCACTGAGTTCCCCTGTTAGGAGAAGTTCTTGTGAATACATAAAACAATGGGAGAGGCAGAGGTTTTTCTTTCTCCTTGGTCTGTTGCCTGACATTTTACTGTCCGCAAGTGACCAGCCAATGGAATGATGTTGTCCAGGCTGCTCGATTCATTCGGGGTCAGTTTAATTGCATTTCATGGAGTCATCCATTTGGACCTTATTTGTCAAAGTTCACAAACTGATTCAACACTTTGGAAGTAGTACTTCCAAAATGGTTCCCCTCAGAACTTTAGAGTCTTAAGAGAAGAAACAAGTTTCTGTGGTTAAATATTTTGGGGAAATGTTGGGTACGATATTCACTCTCTGTGTTAGCAATGCACATCAGCATATTCATGGTCTTCAGAAGGCTTGCAGTAAGGAAATCTATTTAACTTTGTTGCTTCCCAACTAACATTGATCTGGAAAGTTTACCCAGGACTCTTGGCCCCAGTCTCCCAGGTCACATATTTAGTGGAAAACTGGTAGATCACACTTTAAGATACAGCTACAGACTGTTGTTTGGATATTAATTAAGTGTATGATATTTTAGCCAATAACCAATATCTAATAGAGGACAGCCTGGGAATAAAGGCAGAAGTGGGGCATTGAGATATAATAGGTTCATCACCGCTTTTAAAAGTTAGAATTACAGAGAGAGAAAAATCCCTTTTGAAGTAAGATTTTAAGTTATTGGGGTTGGATTTAGAGCTCAAAGGGGATCTGTAAATCCCCCAGAGGATGTGAAAATTTCTCTACTATGCATCATGGTGGTCAAAGCCTTTCTTTTGGTTCTTGTGTAGAGAACAAATCTTCTCTCTCTTTAGTACTTCTATAGGAGACTAAGTTCAGATTTTTCTGCACAGATAAAATTTAACAAACATATTTTCTTGGGGAACCTAGTTTGAACGTGCCAATTTGAGTAGAGAAGTAGGAAAAAGACATAGTGGGAGATTTAGAGATTGATAAGATAGGAATAACTTTTAAGACACTTCGATTGTAGTTGTTTTCAATAACTATTTGGCAAGTAATAAAATAAATATTTTGCTTTGTGGAAAATTCAAAAAATTATCAACACTTTATTAGTTAACACTTTATTTTTTACAGATAAAAAATGATTAGATGCAGCCACTTAATACTGTGATACATTTTCTTCTCAATATATACTGAGCATAATGTAAAACAAGTTCTGGTCCAGCTTTTTTCACTTAATATTATGTTGTGAGCATTTCTGTCAATAAAAATCCTTCATAAACATTATTTTAATGGCTACATTATATTCCATCTTTTGGATTTACCATCATTTTTAAACCTTCATTCAGATGATGAAAATATTCATGTGTTTCTGGTAAGACCTCACTAATCTTTAATCCCCAAGACATAAACAGAAGGAATGTTGAAATAAATCTGATGAGATCACATGGGCACAGAGAGGTAAATGGCCTGCTTAAGTTTCCAACAGAGCTGAAAACAGAAGCAAAGACTCTTGTTCTGTCTGATGCTCAGTTCACTACTCTACTTCTAACTCCTGCTGTTGACAACCTATTCCACATCTCCAAGGAGGATTTCAGTAGAGACTGTCATTTGGGGGCTATTGATTTGATGGGTGATTTAGTCTGCAGTTAGAAAATTGCTGTCAAAATGGAAGATGTCCCTGGAGTGCTGCATTCCCTGCATTGAGCCCTCAGAGACATGGTGGAGAGCACAGGCAGGGAGGCCATGCTGCCTCCTCTCTCAGTGAGAAATGAAGAGGGGAAAAAAATGGCCCTGTGGTAATTACCACTCTTAATTGCTGAGAAATGGACAAAATGCTTTTTACTGGGTGATTGACAACCAAAAACCATCCATTTATTTATAAATGAAACAGAGGAAGATGGACACCCCCATTTCTTAGGTAATCAGCACAAATAGCTTTCAGGAGTGTTAAGGAAACCACCCGGCAATGGAATGGAGTAAGAGACTCACTGCTGACCAGCAGAGACAGATTTGTGCTATAATGACATAATCTTTTTTCTTTCCAGGGTGATTATCCTGCATCTTTCCTTTGTTCCAAACCAGTCATGACCCAGCAAGATGTGATTTTGAGTACAAAAGAACACAGAATAAAATAATTGGTGTATCATTTTATTTCTGTATCTAGTCAATTGTTTTTGTCTCCTCTTAGGGGAAAAAATATATAGGTTTTCACAAAATTATCATAATATCTCTTCTATAGTGGTCAATTTATCCTTCATTAGAATTTTTGAGAATTGCATAATTTCCTCATTGATCAGGATGATAAAATCATGGTTTCAAAAATTCTATATTCTGCAAGAGAGAGAAAAATGGGCTTCATCTATAATAAAAATTTGTATTTATGGCTACCCATATTCACATAAAGGAGCATCTATACATAGGGAAACTGTTTACATTGAATTATGCCACACAAAACCCGCTAGAGGTGAGGTTGGAGTTCTCCGTGGGTTGTGGCAGATCTAAGAGTGAGCACTGGGCTGAAATGCTGACTGGCCGTTGCGGGACATTGCCTGTTTGACATAGGGATCTTTCAAAGGCTGCTGCTGGGAGCTTACATTATTCTTTTCCTGAAATCAGAGACACATTCCCTCTAGGATATCACACAGCTTGCTATCTGTTAGACACAGCATGCTTGGCAGCTTGAGGAGCTCTCACACTTGCCTGGCCTGTGGACTGGCTCAAAAGCCTGAGGAATACTCTCTTTTCTCTCCCTCGTGAAGGCTTGCCACAATGGGAAAACAATACATGAATCATCATCCTCTCCATTTTTCTCCATCATCATCACCATCACTAATATTATCATCATTAGTTATCATCAATAAGTACTTTGTCAAAGTATAATTCTTAAAATGTTAATATAATAATTCTTATACAGGATGTAGGTATACGTGAACTTTTATTTAATGAATTAATGAAGGTATCAGCAGCATGATAGAATGACTTCAAAAGAGAATTGAATGAACTGTGTATTGGTTTGTTTGTTAGTCAATAGAAATTAAAAAAGAAATGCTAGCACAGGTTGCCAAATTAGAAACATAATTGGTCCATGACATACAGGGGAATAAAACTACAATTGTTAGGATTTTCTTCTCTATCAAACAGAAAATAACATAATCATATCTATCAATTTCCTATGGCTGTTATAACAAATTATCACAAACATGGTGGCTTAAAACCACACAAATTTATTCTCTCACAGTTCTTGAGGCTGGAAGTCTGAAGTCCAGGTGTTAGCAGAGACACGCTCATTTCAAAGGCTCTAGGGAAGAACCCGTCCTTGTCTCTTCTTAGGCAAGGCATGTTAGAGCTTGCTTCTGCCGCAATCCTTGGTGTTGGCAGCACAACTCCAATTGCTGCCTCCCTTTTCCCTCTTTATTTCTGTGCTCTCTCATATTAGAAAGATACCAGTCATTGAATTTAGGGCCCACCCTAAATCCAGGATGATTTAATCATGAGATCCTTAACTAATTACATCTTCAAGGAGACTGTTTGCAAATAAGGTCACTTCTGACATTCCAAGAGGACGTGAATTTTTTATTTTTTGGGGTTGGACACTTTTCAAACCACTGCATATATTTAGTAGTTTTCAGAGTTGTAAAATGCAGGCATCCTAATTCATTATGCCAACATACTTATATTCTCCTAGACAGTCAGATGACTCCGAAGCTGATTTGTTTAGAAATGCCCCTAACATGTCAGTAGAATATCATATAGTTATCTTTTAATTTTTTCCTCAACTTGGATAATTTTCCTTAAGAACTTTTATAAAAAATGCCTACTCTATGCCAAATGCCATGATGCCTGATCTTTATGCATTATCTCATTTGATCCTCACACCTCAACAGGTAGGTCTTGTTATCTGCATTTTCACAGATGAAGCCAACTGAGGCACAGAGAAATCAAATAATTTGCTTAAGGCTGCACAGCTAATAAATGACAGTTTTTTATTCGAACAAACCCCAAAGCCTATTGCTTTTTTGGCTACTGTTCCTTCATGTCACATAAAAGTCTCCCTTTTCTGTTGTCATTCCAAAATCTAACGCCTTTCACAGAAGATGAGTGACTATGACCTATTAGTAACTCTTCCTGAAGTGTGAATTACTTCTGAGCTCATTGGAAGAAAGATAATCACAGTCCATGATTCTTTGAAGGTGCTTTCCATGGATCAAGACGGTCCCAAGGACACCCAAAGGAATTTTAATTGAATTGCTTTTTCTTTTACTCACTGCTGTTAAAGCAAATATGCAGATAATACTGAACTTACAGAGTCTTTTGGAAGGTTATTTAATACCTGCTGTTTGCTCAAGCCGTATTTAAGAAACCCACAGTAGTAGAAAATCGCATATGTGATACTTCATTTGAGTAATAAAGCATCCTGGTTTGTTAATACACATTCTAATACATATTTTAATTTGGGAAATGTGTATTGTTTTCAGGATGTGATTTTTGTCAGTAGGCATGGGTGAGGACATTTTTCTAATCTTTTATAAATGAGCTCATTGGAAATCAGTGTTCGTTTAAATTGTAGTTTAGGTTGAAATGAGAAGCCAATTAGGAAGGCAGCTTCTTGTGAAACTCTCCAGACGTGAAATACGTGTTAGTGCTAAAGTAAATAATCACTCCAGGAAATCACAGGCTTCAAGTCTGCAATTCTGTGAAAACCACAGAAGACTGAATGGTATAGAAGAAAGGACAGTGAACCAGGAGCTGTGCGATGCCAGAAGCTGCCTGTGTGACCTTGGACAAGTTATTCAACCTGTCTGAGGCTCTCCCCTCTTTAAACAAAATGTGAATGACCAGATAGTTTCTCAGCTATAGTGACTATCTTCCCATTGAGCTATATTGACTGCTTGTTTATTAGTTTCAGACATACAGAACAACATGTGATCAGACATTTGATTAACTCACAAAGTGATAACCCCACAAGTCTACTACCCACCCAACACTGTACATAGTTATTAGAACATTATTGACTGTACTAAAAGGGTTGAAGTGTACTTTCATCAAAGCAGTACAGTGATTCTGGAGAGTGTCATCGTTTGAATATATTCACTATGTTTTGAAGTGTATGTGGAAGTAAGCACTTACCCATTAGCAAGAATAGTTCATTTTTTAAATTTATTCTTTAGATTTCCTTTACAATATAAAAGATAATGGAGTAGTTTGAATTTAAGTAGTACTGTTCTTTCTTAGAAATCCAAACTTGTTTTGTGTTGAATCCTTTGTTGTCACGTTATGCTTGTGGTCTATGTGGATTGACCAACCTACCTATTTACACACATAGGAGCTGAAAGGTAGTAGCTGCCAAAAGGGCATTGGCTTTATTGGTGAAAAACATAGACTGATCCTAGAGGCCTCTTGATTTCCAGGCAAACGATACACACTGTGGCTCATTTTATACCAACTTGAAAGGTACGTCTTTCCCACATTTTATGGCTGAGGAAACCGAGTATGGCAAATTCTGTTTGTGTCCTTGGGCCTCACCATTTCAGGCAGGTGGGACTTCCAGTTCTCAGTGGCATCTGCATCTCTTTGCTTGAGGACCTTTATTAGTAGCTGGAGACTGCAGATCTGTGTAATGTTAACCCAGAAATGCCTAAGAAGTAATGCCACCAGGATTAGCTGTCAGCCAAAGACTGCTGGAAATTGGTGGACAAATACCTCAGCCCCACTCTCCCTCAGTTGGGCAACTTAGGGCATCTCTTCTACACAGGATTTTGGAGTACCTCTATGGTAGGTGTTAAGCTACAGGTATCAACGGTGGGTAAATTCTCCTGCAATTTCCCCACTCACCTACCAGTGTTTCTTGAGATTTCTTCCAAATAAGCTACTTGCTCAGGGTCTGCTTCTGCAGAAACCTAGACACAGACACAAAGCTCCAAGAGCTAAAGTACCAGGCCAAGGTCCCATAGCTGGTTAGTAGCAGAGCTGGAATTCAGACCCTCAGCTGTTGGCTTGAATTCTTTGTGGGTGATTGCTTATTTTCTTCTGTATAAAGTAAAATATCTTCTGCACTTACAGTGGCATCATAGAACCACAACTGACAGTACATGTAGGTTTAATTGCTTTCATATGGTTTACATGTATTGAATGTATTACTCTTACAGAAGGCAGCTGAGTGTATAGTTTAGGACCTTGAACTCTGTCAACAGATGTCTGAGATAGGCATCCTGTTCTGCGCTTATCAAATTCTTTCATTTTGCTCTAGTTACTCAATCGCTATGCCTCCATTTTTTCTCGTGTGTGAAAATGGAAATAAAAATTATAGGATTACTGGGAGGATTAAAGGAGTATTCCTCATGTCCTCCCAACGTATTCAGCACAGTGGTTTGCCACATCATAAATTCACAATAACTGTAAGCTACTGTTATCCTATCATTGGTATTACATTAAATCATGTCACTTGATTTTCAGATCTATCGTGGGTGATTGACAGAGGATATGTTATCATCCCCATTGTTTATGGGGAAACTGGGATTCAAAGAAATCACGATGTTCCAGTGAGAGGAAAATGGTAGAGTAGTTTATGAGATGCTTCTTTTCAAGTAATTGTTTTAATAGTTTTTTTTTTTTAAATATCTTTGACCTCTATGTTTCTTTTCAAATAATTAGAAATATTTTGAATATGAGTAAAGATAAAACTAAGTAAAAAAGTGAGCAAAACAAATGAGATGAATAGCCTCAAGCAAATCTCAAAGTTTTGAGGCAGTATTTACCTTTGAACAGCTACAAGTGGTTTTACTTAGAGGTGTCCATCTAAACTCCCACAGCTCTTCTCAGAAATACATAGATGGGACCCAGAAACTCCCCTGTTATGGACTGAATGTATCCCCCCAGATTCATATGTTGAAACCCTATACCTCTTCCCCAATATGATGGAATTAGGAGGTGGGGTCTTTGGGATAGAAATAGGATTAGATGAAGTCATAAGGGTGGAAGCCTCATGAATGGAATTAGTGCCCTTATAACAGTCACAGGAGAGTTTACTTCCCCTTTGTGCTCTCTGTCCTGTGAGGATAGAATGAGGAGTTGGCAGTCTGCAACCCAGAAGGAAGAGCGCTCGCACCAGAACCTGACCAGGCTGGGACTTGATGTCAGACTTCCAGCCTTCAGAATTGTGAGAAATAAATGTCTGTTGTTTGTAAGCCACCCAGTTTATGGTATTTTGTTATAGCAGCCCATGCTGGCTAAGACATTCCCCAAAGTTGGAAACTCCCTAATGCATACGTTGTTAATCTGGGGCTTATTGGTTTTCTGAGAATTAGGAATTTTATCCTGGTGAGAGGCATCATAGCTTTCCTTGGTTTCAAACGGGATCCTGTGACCTCCGAAAGGTTAAGAACCACTGCTTTAGCCCATGACGCTGTATTGGAGTTGGCACAAAACTTTTATCCTTGGGGCAGACTGTGATTACAAACCTCATTTTTATCAATGTTTCTCATACTCTCTAGCATCATGTAATTAAGACAAGGAATATTACTGCTGGAGGGACCACTGACATTTTCTCAACCAAATCTATCATGTGTAAAAGGAGGAGACTAAGGGCTCAAATTACTGTAAGACAAATTGCTAAGTACAATGGTTTATATTATTTTTTATAGCTTCAGTTCTATCTATTAAGATCATTATGTGATTGTTATTTCAGTCGACTGGGTTCTGATGAGCTATATACTTAAAGTTCTATCGTAAAATATTCTACTCTAAACTTTAAACTATTGTGTCTCAAATAAAATTTACTCCTTACCTTTGGTATAAGCCTTTGGGATTTTGAACATTTTGTCCTTAGCCAAAAATGATTTTTCTCATTTAAACATTTGTTTCTTAAAAATTTATATCCCAGTGAAGAAACATTCACATATCTTGCCTCCTCTTCTAGTCCCAGAGACTAGAAAGGCAAACCCACTGGGGCTGGCTGGAGGAGAAGAGGGAAGTTTGTTCCAGAAGGAACTGTGTAAAGGATCATAGGATTTCTAAACATGGAAAAGGGAGGAATAAATCACTTAAAAAAAAAAAAATTACAGGCCTAAAATCCCCAAACCTAAGAACTAAAAATGTTTTAAAGCATGTTTTTTTTTTTTTTATTTCTACTCCCCTTCACTGAAGACTTACAAATTGTTATTAAAGCCAATATGATGAAGGGAATTTGAATGAAGAACAAAGCTTTATAAGAAACAGTTTCAAGAATACGCTATTTGCAGAGTTAAAATATTTTTAAATCTGCATTAATTGAAATAATGCTAGTTCTTATTAAATGAACAAAGTGCTTTGTCCAAGTTACCTGTAATCCACACTAAAACTATGCAAAGTGGACTTTATTTTTCTGTTTTACATGGGGAAACTGGCTGCATTTAAGCAATTTGTCAAGGTAATATGGACTACAAATGTCAGAGGTAGGATTTGAACTTAAACCTAACTGCTCTTTCTGCTCTGTCACGTTGCTTTCTTCCTGCCACCTTGGAGGAAAGGGTTGTTTCTAGGGGCTGCTTTGTCAGATCCTCATGACAGCAGTTAGGATTTACTGAGAAATTACTTATCCTAACTTTCATTAGCAGTTTTAGATACGTATCAATTACTCTTTTCAGCTGCAGATTTAAATGAATTCATTTAAACAATCAAAAATTTGTTATAGTGAAATAGTGATAGTATAATTTTCAAAGACTTTGGAAAATCCAAATTTATATACATATATTTCAAATGCTAGTAATTTAGTGTAAAGTAAAATACAAAGTAAAGATAAATTTTAGGCTCTAAATATTAGTATTTCCTGCAAGGTAGGGCATGTTTGAAGGAGAAATAAAAAACTGACTGAATATAAAAGACACAGACTAGGTCCTCATACTTAGCAGGTTGTGTGACACCAGTAAAATCAACTAAGCAAACAGTCAAAACAAAATGCTGATCAGTTGTTTAATATGAAGATTTAAAGAGATTTAAAGAGAAGATTTAAACAAAACAGTGGAATTATGATTGGGTGAGGCAGAGGGTTTTACATATGCAATCAACAAATGTTCATTACTAAATGCTGGGCTCTGTGTTAGGCTCTGGGTACCTGATGGCAAACAGGAGAGAAGGAAAGACACTGTCTATGCCCATCTAGAACTTCTGTTCCAGAGGGAAAGACCAGCAGCTGGACAACAAGGGGATATATGTGTGCTAAGTGTGAACGGCAGCAGAGTGTTGTGTGCCATGGGATTAGATGGAAAGCCATTGAATCTACATTGGGTGAGTTGGGGAGTCAGCCAGGTAAGGAGGGGCCAAGTGTGTAAAGCAGTCATCCACTGAGAAGGAATGGCATTGATGAGACCTGTAGGGGAACAAAAAATACCATGACATGTTACTGTACTTAAAGAGGTTTGGTTTGGCTGGACTGAAGAGTGAGGGTAGGGTGGGAGAGAGGCAAGATGCCAGGATGATTTTAAGACATATCTGTCAGCACTTTTACCTCAAAGGTCACATTTTACATTATATCTAGCATCTGTATTTCACATTAAATATATTTAATAGATCTTTTCATAAGAAATGTTTTAAATAGCAGTTGAATAGTTGACAAAATGTTATGTTTTGTAGAAATTCATGCAACATTGGCTAAACTGGATATTGATTCTGTTTTATATTTTGAAGCCAACTTTTTAATTTAGCTTTCAAACATTTCCATAGGTGCTTGAGAAACTTAAGGATTCTAGGTACCATTGTCCATTGGATCCATAGGACTAGATGGACTCTGTAGTAGATCAAGGAACAGATTGGAAGGTCTTGCTGTGCTGTTAAACCATTGACTTTTGTCCTGGGGGCAATAGGAAACCATGGTGAGGAATGTGATCAGAATTCAACTTTAAAAACAGAATTCTGTCTGCAGTGTGCAGAAAGCACTGAAGAGGAGTAAGAGGGAATGTGCCAGAGCAGGGATTGGGAATGGGGGTGTTAGAAGACTGCTGCAAATTTCCAGGGGACAAATGATTGGAACCTGGACTAGTGTGATGTTATGACAAAGAGTAGAATTGTAAGCCTGCAGGAGAGTGGTAAGATGAGGTACCAGTGATTTAGCCTGCAGAGATATCCTTTTCTTCAGTCCTTGCAAAAGTCCTTATCATCTGACTCTTTGATGGGGTCATTCATTAGACCTGGAGGAGTTTGAGAATTATACCCATGGCAGTATGAGATGAATAAAAAAATTGAGTGAGAAATGGTTTGCAGGTCTTTGGCCAGTGGACCCACTCATCCATTTGAAATCTCTCTAGACATTTCTGTTGCCTTTAGGACTTCAAAAAGTGAGTTGTTGGTCTAGTGGAGACCTGGATCAAATGTTCCCTGTCTTCATAAAATGATACATGTTCACCAAGAAGTAAATCCTTTTCATTTTCCTTTTTTTATTGTAAAACCTGAAGTGACAGGGGATGTCTGCTTTCCTATTTTGGCACTATAATGCATCACTCAGAGGAGCAAGTCCCAGACAACATGGTGAAGTACACAGAGCTCTCGCACCTGCCTTAGAGCTCCCTGCTCCTTTATGTGACTCAGCCAGGACTCCATCCATCTTGGTGGCAGGCCAAAATGAACTGCTGTTTTTATCAAACCTATCTGGAATTTATGAGTTGAGAGAGAGCCTGTGTGCTTACATTTTACTTTATGTAGATGGATGTTCCTTATGAAGGATGGCAGAATATGCCAACTCAAAATATGCCACTTTGGTATAAGGACTATTTTGAACTTATAAAAGCACTTATAAAATCAGCAGATGCAAGAAGGGCATTCTAATTTCCCTTATATTCCTGAGAACAGGATATAAAAACTCCCATGTGAAAGATGCCCTCTCTGAACAGGAGAAAAAACAAACAGTCTTTGACAGAGTCAAAGTTGAGAGAATTAACACACTTATTAAAATACTTCTTATCTTCCTTTAGTCTCCCAGTGTATTTTAGTTACTTTTCTACAATTGCCTTTCTTTGTTCAACCTAATATAAAAGTACGTAGGTTTCACCATTTCTTTGGCTCTTCTTTTCATTATGAGGGCTCCTGTGTCACATAAAATTTATGTAAGTTTGTATGTTTTCTCCTGTTAATCTACCATATGTTAGTTTAATTCTCAGGCACAGCCAAAACCCCTAAGAGTGTAGAGATAAAAATTAGTCTCTTCTAGAGTTACATACCATGTTTATATTTTTATTTTCCAGGTTCTCAAGGAATTACAACTTCTAGGATGTGAATAATTATATAACTGCCTGGCACTTGAGAAAATTGTAAGCAATACTCATTTCAAGATGTATTTATTGAGCACATAGCCGTATGTTGCAAGTTATGTTGGTTAAAAAAGAATTTCATAATTTATTCCCTGTCCTGTCAATGATTGGTGGAAAAGATAAGCGTTAGACATAGAAAAGAGAAAATCAACAAATACATATATGTTTTTATTAAAGTTTATTGGGGGTTACAATGGTTAGTAAAATCACATAGTTTTCAAGTGTACAATTCTGTAATATCATCTATGTATCATCTATGTTCACCACCTAGAGTCAGTTCTCCTTCCATCACCATATATTTGAGCCCGTTTACTTGCATCTACCACCCCCGTCCCCCATTACCCTCTGGTAACCACTAAACTGTTGTCTATGTCTATGAGTTTTTGTTTCTTTATTTGTTTATCTTGTTCCTTTGTTGCTTTCAGATTTATATCCCACATATCAGTGAAATCACATGGTTCTCAACTTTTTCTGTCTGACTTATTTCGCTTAGCATAATAATCTCAAGATCCATCCATGTTGTCACACATGGCACTATTTCATCTTTTCTTATGACAGAATAGTATTCAAATGTGTATACATACAGCATCTTTATTTTATTGACAACCTTGGCCCTGAAGAATTTTGGAAACAGGTTTTCTTCCCCCCACCCCGAAAGTAGAAGTCTATTTGTTAACATCTATCTATTATAACACTTTGTTTGCATGTGATTAACTGAAAATAGTGAATTTTTAATTATTTCTTACTCAACTGTATTTGATTTTCAGAAGTGATAGGAAAACAGGGATGATACACATACATATGAACTATTTCCAAACAAATATGCAAACCATTGCAACAAATGAAAATAAGGACAAAATAGTATACAATTTTTTGCGGTTGGTATTAGTATACACGTTGAGTGCAACCTGCTATGTGTCCTTACATGGGAAGGTGACCCAGAGCACTTCAGATGGTTGCTCTGCGAGATTTAGTTTTGTCATTTGTAAAATAAGAGCAACGTATCTTAGTGTTCCTTTTGACTCTATAGTTCAAAATATACTTCCTGTGATCCTGAAGACACTAGATAAGCATAATAAAGGAGATGGTCTTATCTACTACTTAATAGGCAGGAAAATATCCTCAACATTGAAGAGAAAAGTTAAGTAACCTGGATTACAGTGGCCCAGGTCCCCACCAATATGTTTAGTACTTATTCATCAGCAAGTTCAACTAAACAATTTGATAAATTGATATTTTTATTGAATTTATTTATCATGCAATAAATTCTTTCTGGACTTTCTTTTTATCTTAAATAGGAAAATCACATTAGTCAGAAAATCAGAACTAGTCAGCCATCATTTCCTGAAGTGGCTCTTAACCCACATGCCTAGAAGGTACACTTCATGAAGCTGTGAGAAATTAAATTGGAAAAGAAAGTTCAGGCTATTTTATGAAGGGTAAGAAAGTGAGGGTAAGAATTTTATTCTGTGGGCAATGGGGAAATCTTTGAAGGTTTCTCAGCAGGAGAGTAACTTGTTCTGAACTGTAGAAAATTAACTTGACATTGGTGTCTAGAATTCATTGGATGGGGAAGAAACAGGAGTTAGGCATTTATTTTAATAGTCCAGATGTGAGACAATAAGTCTCTGAATAACAATGGTGGCAGTGGGAAAGGAGGGGGAGGGACTGTGGCAAGAAACATCACTTAGGCTGATTGAATAGAGATGATTGGTAATTAGATATGAGAAATATGGGAGAAGCAGAGGTCAGATGTTATGTGGCCAGGGGGATAAAAATGATGTTTCAAACTGAAAAGGAAAAAGATATTAAGATACATTGAAAGCTCTGTAAAACAAAAAGCATTAAGAAATAGTACATCGTTAACTTACATAATTTGTATTAACAGGTCCAGAAAAATCATATTGCAGGGTAATAATAATAACTATGAGTTTTCAGGGAAACACTGTGTCAGATATGTGGTATACAGTATATTATGTATAATTCTTACAATGTCTCTTCAAGGTAGATATGATTATCTTAATTTTACAAGTTAAGAATCAAAGTTTCTAGAGGTGAAGAAATTCCCAAGCATTAACCAGCTTATTAGTGATTGAACAAGAACTGCAATAAAGATCTGTCTGATTTAAAGTTCTCTTCTCTTTCTATATACTATATTGCCTCTCTTATGCTTAAAAAAACGCACAGATTTGAAACCTGTAAGTTTTGAAAAAATTTGTAATGATGGAGATAACTATGTTAAATTATTAGCATATTGCTAATATTATCACAAACTGCTAAATTACTCATATGTTAAACAAATGATGAGGAAACAGGTTAATGAGAAAAAGTGAGATATTTTTAAACACAAAGAAAAGTATAGAAAATAATGTAGCATATATACCCACAGACTTAATATTTTGCCATATTTGTTTCTGTTTTTTTCTTTAAGAATTAGATCTATCTAAAGCCTCACACCCCACAATTTTAAGTTCTATCTCTCCTTGTAAATACTCAGCAAGTAGTTTCATTATTGTTATTTTACTGAGGAAGAAGCTGGAGCTGTATTGATGAAGTAACTTGCTCAAATGTCCACAGACAGTGCCTGTAAAGGAAAATGGGAACTTTGTAAACATTCAGAAAAAGGAGCCAGTATTTTTTATTAGTTCTTTACTTGCATCATTTAATGAGATTTAAAGAACTCTCATATATTACAAAATGCACTTAGGCAGAGAATTTTAAAGGATAGTTTGGTTTCTGAGTCTTACTTGTACTCAAAATCATGCAATAAGATGTAGCGAGGAACTAAAAATATGTGTTTATTAAGATGGTCAGAATTTTTTTTTTTAATTTATTGGGGTGACAATTGTTAGTAAAATTACATAGATTCCAGATGTACAATTCTGTATTACATCATCTATAAATCCCATTGTGTGTTCACCACCCAGAGTCAGTTCTCCTTCCATCACCATATATTTGAACCCCCTTACCCTCATCTTCCACCCCCCACCCAAGATGGTCAGAATTTTTAAGCTTTGATTTCACTTTAATTTTATTTCTACCATTATAGCATGGCATAATCAATGAACTCAGCAAATAGTATAATGGTGCTGACATGTACGTAGGAGTAATTCCCCAAGTACTTTATACCACCACAAACCAAAATTCAATAGGAAATCTTCCCTTTGCTGAACCCGCTAAAGTGGAACTATTTCATGGAAGATGACAGTGTTGTTGTCTACGTAGGGATTTTTAGGATGTTCATTCAATAGGGAGCCAGGACCACAAGCTTTGTGTCTCTATTTACACATTCAAAATTTACCCTTTTAATTCTATTTGTACCATTAGCCTGTTAGTCCAAATGACCATCATTTCCATTTTTGCCTAATCAGGTCCTAACTTGACTGTTTTCATGTGTGCACCCCTACAATCTGCCACCTACCCAGGACCTGGAATGTCACATGCTTAAAACCACCAGTGCTTCTTCCCATTGAATTTAGAATTAAATCCAGACTCCTTACCCCAGTGCCTCTCTCCTTCTCTACCCTTATGCTCTAGTCATACGATCCTTATAAGTTCATTTTTACCTTAGGAATTTTGCACTGGGATGTTCTTCCTCTGATCTTCAGGTAACCGGTTCTTTGTCACTCCTGTCTCAGTTTAAAATTCAGATTTCTCAGTCACCTTCCATGACTAACCAGCTTGAGGTGGACTTCCAGTCACTTTCTACCAAATCTCTGATCAATCCTTGTATTTTATGGAAAAAAAAAAAAAAAAAGTTTCTTAGTGTGTGTTTTAAATATGTACACATATATTTATATAATTTACATATAAATGATCTATATCTACACCTATAGTTATATAATCTCTCTATGTAAATGTATATATAGTTTCCTTTTATCCTGACTCCTAGCCGATCTCCTCAAAATATTACCTCCATGGGGTCTGGGTTTGTGTCTTTCTTGTTCACCTCTGTGTCTGTGGTACCTAGAGAAGGGTCAGCGACAGCAGATTCTCCATAAATATTGAATCAACAGATAGCTAAAAGCATCAGATTTGACATCAGATGGGCTTGGGGTAAATTCCCAGCTCTTCTTCCGACTTGCTGTATGATATTGGACAAATTACTCTGCTTCATTAAAACTGTTTTGATGTTATTAATTGAAAACAATAATCATGCCTTCCCTTAGGGTCATTACCTCTCCCACTCCAATGAAAAAAGCCCACAGTAAGTCATAAATGTGGTTTTGACTATTATAACCAATGCCATATGCATCCCTGATTTAGTAACCACCGCCCTCCAGGGGTGTCTGTGTTAGCTTAATACAATACAGTTACAAATGGACTGTAAAATATTGGTGATTTTTTTTTCTCTTCAGAACAGGGAAGCTCGTTTGAGCCAGGCCCATTATGGCTCCGTTCTGGGAAGATAGCATACAAGGCCCTTTGTGGGACACAGGTTTCCCAGGTGTCTCTTATCAGTGGATGCCTGGCACTGGCCGGGAGGGCAAGGCAAAGTAGTTCACAGGGAGCCCTGGCTTCACGGGGAATTAACAACTCTGTTTAGAAGCGTGGTGGATCCTGGAAGCCCAGCTGTGTCCCTGAGAATCCCCACCTGTGCCTCGTTCTATCCGTACATGACCCGGACCTGGGAACCCATCCTAAAGAACCTCGATGCCGAGCAGCACCCAACGTGCATGCGCAGTTCTCTCCCCTGCCCCTGCCTTAAATATCCGTCCGTCTTGGCCTGTTAAACAGGTCCTGCCCTCGCCCACCAGGCCATCTTCCTGGGGCCAGCAGTTTGCTGCAGTGTGCCATTGATGAGGACGTTTGAATGGTAGTAACCACCAGATACCACTTAATCTTGCTGTTCTTATGGTACTTAGGACCTGTCTGGCAATCATGATTCCCAGGTGTCTCTTATATGCAGCCCTGGTCAAACCTAGAAAGGCTTCCGAAATCCTGCCAGATTTAGCTCCGAGATCCTGGGATATCCAGCTGCCGGGGAATTAGCGACTCTGTTTTGGAGTAGGATGGATACAGACAGTCGGTGTGTCTCCCAGAAGTGCCCACCCGTGGCCCGGCCTGTTCCTGCAATCCAGACCCGATCAGCCAGGGAGCACGGAAGAGAGTCGTGCGTCATGTAAAGTTGCAGTTTACTTTTGCTCACCTGCCTCAGGCGTCGGGACCTCTAGTCCTGTGTGGAAATGGGTTGCCCACAATCAGCAAGCCATCTTCCTGGGGCCAGATGAGCCTGGGAATATACTCCTTATGCCGAAGAGAGAAGGTCGTTTGAACCAGACTATTTAGGACCTTGTTTCGGGAAGATATATTCAGGACTCCCAGGTGTCTCTCATCAGCAGATCCTCAGCACTGCCCAGGAGGGCAATGCTAAGGAATTTTCGTGAGATTTGACTTCAAGGGACTTACCAACTCTATTTAGGAGGCGGGTCGACCCTGGTGTGTGCTCCAGAAGTCCCCACCTGTGGCCAAATTAATCCCCACAGCCGGGACTGGGGACAGATCCAGCCTGGACCCCAGGAAGCCTGGATGCAAAATCAGCAAGGTAAGTGGAAGTGTTGTTTGCTCCCGAGCACTTTTAGTCATCAAGCCCTCTTGACCTGTTGTTGCATAGGGCCTGCCCTCGCCTACCAGGCATCTTCCCTGAGCTAGTGGTTCCTTGCAGGGCGCCAATATGATCCTGTTTTCCTTATGGGACTTGGGACAATTTTTTTCAAAATAGACTATTTTTTAGAGCAGTTTTAGATTCACAAATTGAGTGGAAAATACAGAGTTGCCGTATACCTTTTAGTGCTACACAGGCACTACCTCTCCCACTGTCAACATCCCAAGTAGAATCACACATTTGTTGCAACTTATATTGGCACATTGTTATTACCCAAAGTCCATATTTACATTAAGGTTCACCCTTGGTATTTTTCGTTGTCTGGGTTTTGGCAACTGTGTAATAAAATGTGTATACTGTTATACAGAGTTTCTCTGCTCGGAGCTCCGCCTGCTGGACATTTTTAAATTAGAAAATGTGTTTCTTCATCATGGGAGGTGGATAGTATCTTAGTTCAAATTTGATTCAGATGGAGAAAATTTCAATAAGTAATTGAGTGAATGAATGAATGAATGAATTTGTAAGTCTCACCCATGTATAATATTTATTCAGACCAGGCCCAATCTGGATATGTGACAGTCTACAGACATATATTAAGACCTGGTTTTTGAATGAGAATGGATAGAAAAGAGGTAGGGAGACATTCTGCTATATGAGTATATATCTCTCTCCAGCCACCGTCTATAATTCTAAAGTGATGTACACTCTTCCTTTGGGATGGAGTGATCTTTCTCTGCAAGACAATATGAAAGGCTAGACAGGGACAGGGCTAAAAGGGGACAGGGTAGTGAGTTATGCATTATGCATGCACAAGTATAATGAGCAGCAGTTGTAGTAATAGAAACCATTTTTCTGGCAATGATCAAAGGGAAAAAAACCTCTTTCTCTCATTTCAAATCCTTTGATTATACTCAAATCTGGTGAAAGGTATTAATATAAGCATAATTTTATTTAATGAGTTTCTATTCAATTTGTGCCAGGTGCAAGGGATTCAAAAATCAATGAGAATTTATTTTGAAGACCTCACAGTCGAATGGAAATGATAGATATGCACATAGTTAAAAAGCAATCTGCTCTTGGTATGAATGTCTGTGCACTTAAATACGTCATCCAGTGAAAAATCACATTATTTGATACTAGAGATGACAGATAGATGTTGACTCTGTAAGAATTGTATGTATTGCTGAGATTGTATTAATTTTTGAATTGAGCTTAGGATGTCTGTGTGTAAAGTTTAACAGAAGTGCCATTCATTTTGATACTATACTGAATCTACATGTGAATAGAAGAATGCAATATATTTTCAAGCATTTACTTACTTAATAAAAGTACTAAACCTCTAAAAATTATAAAAATGGCTGAACTTTGCATAGAAATCCTGAGAAACTGTGGAAAAACTGAGTTATTAGAAAAAATATCACACTATAGAAATCGATTGAAATTCTGTGACAACTAAGTTGAACAGAGAAAAATGAAATAGAAAATAAATAAGAGCAAGACACTGAAGGACTATTTAAACAGAAGTGCTGGATGCAAACACTTTTATTCAAAGTGGAAAAACATAAAATAGGAAAAATGTTCCAATTACGAGCACTGCAACAAATTTGGATATGCTTTTCCAGCTGCAACTACTTTTCATTTCGTTTGCTTAAATATGTCCTTCATATTCAAAAGATGATAGTTCCAAAACATCTTTTTAACACCACTAACAAGCTATGGGTACACATTTTGATTAAATATTGTTTGATAGATATTTTCAGGGATCAGTATTTAGTCAAAGATTACATGTTGCTCTAAAGAGCTTGATCATTGGGGTGGTTTGATCATCAGGTTGTTAATTGTTTCCTAAAAATAAGTGCATAAATGTTTTAGCATTTTTATTAATAAGTAAGAATACTTAGAATCTTATGTTTAGTAGAAATAGGGACAGATTTCCAATAATTCCATAAAATGTACTAAATTATAGTCTTTAATATGTAGATAATGAATCTACAGATTAACTAATTTATAGCTAGTTTAATATGATACGTGTGATTAGATCCCTAAATTGAGTAATGTCTCTAAGGTTAATTATGCCCTGTAGAGTTGCAGTCTTTACAGATGGTATTAAATAAAATGGCCTTGATTTCATGTATCATTAATTTAGAAGAAATGATGACAGTTTGGAGTCTAAATACTACTATTTATTTTCAGTTGAAATGAGGAGAAATGACAATTGATTTCAATTTAAAATTAAATAGATGGTGACTAAATTTGGGCTCACTGCTTCATGCTAAAAGTACTCCCTTAGTTCTAACTAATTATAGATCATGTCAAATATTCAATCCTGTCTAACTCTTTAGGTTTCCTTTAATTCCTATATTAGACAGAATTGGCAATGTTATGCCGGAGTAAAACACAACTTGAAAACTTTGACTCGTTTATTTCTTGATCACACTACATGTCCAGCAAGGGCCAGCAGGCGTCGCTGTTCATCTCGCACCTCTGCTAAAAGCAACTCCATTTTGACCCTTGCTTCCATGATCATCTCAGTTGCAGGCAGAGAGGGTGGTGAGTCTTACGCTGACTCTTGGAGCTACTGCCTGGAATGGACACTTCTCCCATTTCAGTGGAAATATATGACCATGCCTAACTTTAAAGGGGCAGGGGAGTGCAGTCCTATCACGTGTCTGCAAGGTAGAGAACCAGGAGTATATGGCGAAGAACACAGCTGTTTATGCGTTGACCCCTTAGTCCTAAGTCATTGTTGGCATGCCACAAATATATGTTACCAGTAAAAAAAGAAAAGAAAATGACCGCGATATATGATTTATATATTATAGTGACCTCACTTTAACATACGTCGTTGTCTTGTAAATAGTGTGGCTCCTTTAATATTATAGGATGTTTTCGATAGGCCATCTGGAAGACGTGACATTATCTCCATGTTACTAGGCAGGAAGGTGTCAGGATCACTAGAGTAAGCTCAGATGCAGGATGGCTGCAGACAGGAGTACACAAGTGAGTACAAGCTAGGCGTTCTGAGATGATGAAAGAATAAAATCAGGTTTGTCAAATGATTAAGACAGCCATTGAATTTGAGCCAGGTGCTTGGACTGAGTGGGGTTAAGTCAGAGGGTTGCTACTGAGTAATCTGAATAAAACAAGATAGAGGACCACCTGGTTGTCAGGAATAAGAGTGACTCCGGGGACCCTGACCATCTGGGACACTGGGACAGGCAGGGGTATAATCATCTGGTTGATGTTGACAAAAGGAAAGGAGGTGAGCAACACCACACAAACCTTGACAATAAATTGTCTGGTTCCCAAAGGGCACATTATGCAACTGAAAGCTGATTGTTCAAATAATGTATTTGAAAAGCATGCTTAGTTGTCAACTAGTACATAACACTCTGGGTAGATGTTTTAGCCTTTTTAAGATTTGTCATTAGAGCAAAGGATGTTTTTTGTTTCTTTCTTTTCTTTCTGTTTTTATTTTTTATTTTAAATCACTGGAGTTCATCAAATGTGACTGAAGAAGAACTTCTGCCTTATTGTGGTTAAGGAACTTCCCTGGAGGTGAATAGGAGTAGAGTTCCTCAAATTCTTGGGGATGTGCTTATGGGAATGGCATAGATAAAATTGAGAGACTTAGTAAGGTGAGGTGGGGTTGAAGGAATAAATTCATCTCATAGAAAGAACAGTTTATTAATGTTTGATTGGAACGTAAAGTTGATACTTAAAACAATTGAGACACATCTCTGATAGACTGGGTCAGGTAACTGTTACAGTCAAGGTGAGACATGCAGTCTCCCTTTTCAAATTGTAAGATTTTTCTCTTTAGTTTATCTGATTACATATAAAAGTGAATAAAGAACTTTATTTTATATACATGTTATATGGCATTATATAAGAACACCAAACATGTAAGGTGGTGGCTTACTGTTTTGTTTTTTGTTTTAATGCTTAAACCTGTACAACTGCTAATTTTCTAAAACCAGGTGACAGTTAATTAATTGGAGGCAGAAGAGCAAACCCATTGGAGAACATTAACTCTGTTGAAAACAATAGCACACAGCAGTTCACTTTTCAAAAGGTTGAAAGCAGTACCATGATTGCCCTTTTGTTATTTGTAAAATGGAGGCTTTAATGCTTAAATAATCGTTTAATTGTCTTGCTTTGAAATGCACTGTTTCCCACAAAACAGGAAATGTTTGGTTCATAGAATTGTACCTGATGATATTATTACTTCTGTAGCTTTTGATATGAGGATTTCTTAATGAGGCTTTTGCATTGTGTAAACTTTTATTTTAAAACTTATCTACCCTAATAAGATCATTTGATCTACTCTTGAATTTTAACTTATTTATTTAATAGTTTTTCACTAATAGTAACACATGCTTATTTTTAATTAATTTTCTCTACATCTTTTCAAAAACAGTTTCTTTGGTTTGAATGATTAATAAACATTTTATTCAGTAGTACGGATAAAATATTTGATTTTATTCCACCTCATGTTTCTACTAATTGTTTAAAATTGTGTCATGTCAGTTGGAATGTTTCAAAATCAGTATAACCCCAAGAGTATATCATTAATGAACTTTCACTATAATATCTATACATGCATCCTTGAAAAGACGTCATTATGTTGACACATTCGGTACTTCGTACGTCATCATTACATATTATACATTTAAAATATATATTGCATGATATATTTTAATATATTATTGTATTCTCTTATATACATTAAATTGTTTTAAAACTTTATGGTAATATTTTAACAGACACTAAATGTGTTATTATCAAACATGGAACATAAATCATTTTCATAGTTATTTAAACATTTAATAACATGCAACAGGCCTCCACATCTATAACTAAGAGGTTTTGTGGGAAGGCCAGTGGTATGTGAAATAATTTGCGCTTGTGCTATCAATCAGGAATGTTCCTAATTTAACTCGAGAGACTGGAGAAACAGATGATTACATGACCCAGAGACCTTACTGCAGGCCCATTTACCTCCTCAATTTAGACAAATGATTATAGGCTCCATCAATCTTTTAAGAAGCTCTAGAGAAAAGTTTCAAAATCATGATCCTTCATGCATGAAAAACCTGAATACTTTCAGCCTCACATATTTTAGTTTTGCTGAGAATGTTAATGCAATGGTAAAGGAAAAGTGTGAATTGACAGTAAAATAAAGTTATTTCCAACAATTTTTATTGAAATTGAAGTCCATGGTGTCTTTGGGGTTTTACATTTTTTTCGTGGTTATGACTAGTATTGGCTCACCACTTGGAACAGAAATTGGAATATGGGAAAAATAATATGGAGAGGGCAAGAGGGTAATGGATTTGAAGGAGATGGAAACAGGTGTTAAACAGGGATTCCTCCTGAGTTCCATTACATGTGGTGGCTCCAGCCTTCTCTGTGTTCTTCTCTTCTTTATCTGGGTGTCATCTACACATTCTTTAGAAATCACCTTCATGGCTCTCCTTCCAGGAAGACTTCCATGACCTTAAAGATGGGATTAGGGTTTGTGCTTATATAAAACCATAAATATTTTATTTCCTGCCCATCCTATATAACTCCTCACACTCAGAATGTTGTATTATAGTTGCTTGCTTTCCACATGTATGTTCTTCTGTAGGAATTGTATCTGACTCACTAGTGCTAAATCCATGCTGATTGTGTAAGAATTGTTCAAAGAATGAATGCTTATCACTCAGCCTAGGAGAACTGACTGGACTGCACTGGACTGTAGTACATTTGGATTTAAAGAGGGGTAGTATTGGGGAAAAAGAAAATGTGGCTGGATATTTAAAGTCAGAACTTTGGAAAATAATTCTGTTTATGGTTTTGTATTTTAGAACACTGGAAACTATTTTTGATTAGAAATTAGGGCTTGAGTTCTAATTCTGATTTCTTCAGTGGCATCTGCATCTATGTGCCGTTGATCAAGCCCCCTAACCTTCCTAAGCATCAGCTTTTGCATTTGTGAAAAGAAGGCCCGTAACTTTATTTCCAGGATTTCTTTGAGCACCTATATGATTATTGTATAAAAAGCAACTTGATATCAGTGACAGGGCTAGTTCCTAGCCCAGGTGAGTTTCCTCTTGGGGTCAGCGTGGGCATTACCTTGTTTTGTCAAATGTCAATAAACTCTAGTGGAAGCAGAAAACATCAAGAACCTTCCTGATTTGGACCAAACAAAGGAATGTTGTTCATTCCATATTATTGCCAGAGATTCAGAAATGGAAATTATGATTGATTTGCTCCTGAAGGGGAAGTTCCAACATGGACTGAATTTCAGACCAAACTGAAATGGTATTAACATTCAAATGGAAATGATAGATATGCACATAGTTAGAAAGCAATATGCTCTTAGTATGAATGTCTCTGCACTTAAATACATCATCCAGTGAAAAATCACATCATTTGATACTAGAGATGACAGATGGATATTGACTCTTTGTTAATACCAAACTGAAATGGTATTAACATTTATTGTATTAGGTTGATGCAAAAGTAATTGCAGTTTAAAAGGTTAAAAATAATTGCAAAAACCACAATTACTTTTGCATGAGTCGAATAGATAAATCACCATTGATTGGACAAATAGAAGGTGAATTAGGTGTAAGTGCTACTGTAACAGATCCAATAAAAAGTTACTTAAACAATAGAAACATCATTATTTTCTCTCCCTCACAATTGTCCTGGAATGCTGGGAGGCAATTATCTTCCACTCAGTCATTCAGAGACTCAGGTTCCCTTCCAGCCAGTGCCATATCCTAAAGTATATTGTTATCTCTTTGATGAAAGTCTGGTTATCGCTAATTCTTGGTTTCAACTGAAGTGAGATGTGGTTGGGGAGAGATGAATGCAGGGAAGCACATGTGCAGTGTTTTAAGGTGTAAGGCTGGAACTGGCACATATCGTTTGGATCACATTCCATACTTAGATGGAAGGGGAATAGGGAATATAGTCAGTCTCCAGCGATGTTTCCAGGAGGGAGGGGAGAATGGATTTCGGTGGATATCTTAAAAACTCTACCTATTTTATAACTTTTAATAATTAGAAGTGAAATGGTCAAATGTATTGGTGCAATTTGAAATACAACTACTATTTGATTGTGCTTTTTTTTTTGTTATATCCATCATCACATTACAAATACGTATTTCCATAGTTAAATATTTTTGTAGCATACCCATCAGTAGAATGCTATGTGGCCCCTAAAATGCTTCTGTAAAATAATAGGTAATAGAATGGAAATGTGTACACAATATATAGTTAATTTAAGTTAGCAAGATATAAAAAATGTTATGAAATAAAATAACTAATTTTTATAAAAAACATTTGGATAAGTATAGCAAGAAGATTAGAAAAAGAAAGTTGAAAATGTTAGTGTCTGTTATCTTTGATGATAGAATTTATCATATTTATTTTATGTTTTTTTTAAATTTATATATGCATATTTTCAAATTTTCTCCACTGATTATATGTTTATTTGGGTAATAAGCAAAAATCAATAAACATTTATATTAGCAAGTGAGAATTTTGTAATGACTCAAGAGAAGTTAAATTTACCCGTGTTCAACTTCAGCGATTCATTCTGATAGAATTAGTGATCTTTGGTCCACAGTAGCTAGATGGACCTAAAGTCTCTCAAAGAAAATACGCCATAAAATGTGGCATGTAGAAAGAAATGGTAAATGGCAACTGTGACTTATGGTCCTCTTTCACTGATATAAGAGCTGTTCTTAGAGTAAAGAAAATGCATGTTGTAATGTATTCATATGAAGTCTTAACACTAAGCCCATAAAAACGCATAAATATCTTACTTCCAAAATCAGTGAAGCAAAATGTCTGAAATGAGTGCAGCATTTAAAGCCTTTGTTTTCTTTCTTTCTTTCTTTCTTTCTTTCTTTCTTTCTTTCTTTCTTTCTTTCTTTCTTTCTTTCTTTCTTTCTTTCTTTCTTTCCTTCCTTCCTCCTCCTCCTCCTCCTCCTCCCTCCTCCTCCTCCTCCTCCCTCCCTTCTTTCAAAAGCTTTTATTTATTTTAAGTGTGTTTTTCCAGCATGCATCAGCTCCAAGTCAAGTAGTTGTTTCAGTCTAGTTGTGGAGGGCGCAGCTCACAGTGGCCCATGTGGGGATCGAACCGGCAACCTTGTTGTTAAGAGCACTGCGCTCTAACCAACTGAACTAACCGTCGTTCAAGCCCTCTTTTTCTTATCTAAATAGTTCAATAGGTTAAAAAAATAAGCCATCCATTATTTATCAGCCCTGAGTTTGAGTTCCAGATTACAAACTAAAGAAGGAAGCAAACTTTTGTCATGGGAAATGCTCGTGTTCCCCTGATAATGGGGGATGTCTATACTTTTAGATGCCATTTTTCTACATGTTTATGACAAGTAGCCATCTTAACTATTTTTATGTTTTAATTAACCAGGTTGAGTTCATTTTCCCTTATAAAACAAATTAAAAATAGGTTTTAGAAAGGGAGGTCTTGACAGGACCATCCATATTCTCTTCTTATATTGCCAGGTTGTGACATATGCCCATTAGGAGTCTACAGTAGTCCCCCTTCTCCGCAGTTTTGCTTTTCATGGTTTCAGTTACCTACAGTCACCTGCAGTCCAAAATCATGAAATGGAAAATTCCAGAAATAAACAATTCATAAGTTTTTAATTGTGTGCTGAAATCTCACTCCGTCCTGCTCTCTCCTGCCCTGGACGTGAATCGTCCCTTTGTCCAGCGTATTCCTGCTGTATATGCTCCTTGCCTGTTAATCACTCAGTAGTGTTCTCAGTTATCCAATCGACAGTCACAGTATCACAGTACTTGTGTTCACCCTTATTTTATTTAATAATAAAGCACAGTAGTGATGCTGGTATTTGGATATGCCAAGGAGGAGTCATAAAGTGTATGTATATAGGTGTGTATGTATAGGAAAAAATCATAGTTATATGTGAGGTGAGTAATAGCCACAGTTTCAGGTATCTACTAGAGGGTCTTGGAACATACTCCTCTTGGATAAGAGGGAACTACTGTATTTTAGGCCTGTGATTTCTATAATTTAAACATCATTAGGATTAAAACATAACTTATGTTTCTGAAGATACAGGGATTGGGTGAAGGGGAAGTATTACATCAGAAATTTTTTGCTCAGTTGCTTTAGCCCAATCAGATAGATGGCTTTCCTAACATCTGTTTTACATCCACCTGAGGAGTGGGGAGCTTTGGGGAAAAGGGAAGGGGAAAAGTAACGGTGGAGCTTATGACTTTGGAGGAGAGGCAAGCCCAAAGGGATTCACACAGAAAAAATTTATAGCCAAAGAGCAATTTCAAGGTATTGAATTCTTGTGTAGTTACAGAGAGGCTTAGAGAAAGTATTACGTAGTAGTGAACTTTGCTTCTAAGAGAAATATCATCCAAAGAGAAAGTTGCTAGGAGCCATGCAAGGGACAAAGTTTATTTAAGCAAATATTTTTCAAAGGCTGTTCACCTCCATCAAGTCTGGTAAATTTTATCTGACTCATCGAAGCAGCAAATACTTCTCACCTCTCCAGGTGGCATCACCTTTGCTGAAACACATAAATGTTTTTTCTCTGTCTTTGAGCTCTGTTTCCTCTTCGGTGGAATCTTGATGACACAGAAGCACTTGAAGCCTATCTCTGACTCCTTCTGCTAATGTGAGATTTAAGTGTGAATTTGAGGACTCAGATTCTTCATGTGACTCTAACAAATCCTATTAAAGTATGTCAAGGAGGAAGGAAAACTAGCTGATGACAGGTTTAAGCACTGTTTTCAATACTATCCTATAGGAAAACTTCTGGTATCTGTAAGAATCTATCAGCATTTTGTTCTCCGATAAGAAAGAGAAAAGCCTCTTAATGAAATAATGGATCTTAGTAAAGATCACGAACATTGCTAATATCAAAGAGATAAAATATACGCTCTACATAATATACTTCTCCTGGCATAATTCACAGAATCACCTATGAAGTATTGCCAAAAAATTTAACCTGATTCATATAAGTCTCCAAATTTAACCATTGGTTTATAGGAAACAGAGGACAGAGGAACATGTTAAACAATATCATGGCAATTTAATTAGCAAAATCTAGAATGAAAAACTTGTATAGGACAAACAACTCTGTATCTTTAATAAATGCATTGAAAGAAAAAGAGAAAAAGGAAGCAGCATATTAAAGACAGTTAAGAGATATCACAATCAGTCAAATTGTAGACTTTGGTTCCTATTAGAATGCCAACAGTTGAAAATAATTTTGCATATTCAGAGATATGTGAACACCAACTGGATATTTGCTGTTATTGGAAATTGTTATTAATATTTTAGAAATGGGCAGGGCAATCTTTGGGAAAGCTCCATGCGGCAAATAGTTTTCAAAGCAATTCAGGTAATACTTTTAGCTTAACTGGGGGTGGGTGAAAGGGTGGGTGCAGAAAGTAGTTAAATATTTTTTCATTATGTAGTGTCTCCTTTCATTTTCAGTCAAACTTTCCCACCTAAAGTCTACTTTCTCTGATGTTTGTCTGATATTTATACAGATTTTCCAACCTTTTTGTTAGCTTCTGTAGGGTGTGTGCGTGTGTGTGTGCATTTCCATACTTTCAGTTTTTTTTTGTTTTGGATGAATCTATTTCAAACTGCATGTTTTTAAATCTATTTTTTTTCTGTTTTATCTTTTACTTGAATTAAGTTGATTTATATGAAAAATAATTACTGATATATTAAAATTTAAATACACCAGCTTAGTGTTTATTTCCTTCTTGTCTTATTCTTCCTTTTTACTTTCTTTTGGATTGACTTTTTTATTATTTCATTTTCCCTTCTTTAACATCTTGGAACTTGTATATATATATATATATATATATATATATATATATATATAATCTAGTCTTAGTGATTATACTTGATGTTACAATATAAATTCTTGGTTTATCAAAGACTATTACTCATTCATGATTTTACTTTCTTCCTAACATTCTAAGGATCTCTGACCATTTTAACTTAATTTGCTTTTTTAAGCATTTCTTTTAATGTAGGTTTGCTGGAGAAAAGTTCTCTCAACTTTTGTCTCACTGAGTATGTTTTTATTTCACTTTCAGTTTTGAAGAATATATTCACTGAATGTAAGATTCTAGTGTGAAAGTTGTTTTTTCCTCCTCGGCATGTTAAGGATGTCATATCTTGACTTCTGGCATCCATTGTGTCTGATAAGCAGTCAGCTATGTTTTTTATCATTTAAAAAAAAATCTCTACATAAAATATTTTTCATTTGGCTGCTTTTAAGAATTTCTGTTTAACTTGGGTTTTTAGCAATTTGAGTACAATGTGCTTATATGTGGTTTTCTTTGTTTTCATTCTTCTTGGAGTTTTCACAGCTTCCTCAATCCATAGGTTGATATATCAATACATTTTAGAAAATTTGTGGCAATTAACTCTTCAAGTATTTTTTCTGCCTCATTGTTTTCCCTCTCTTCTTCTGGGACACCAATTACACTTGACACTTACAGGGGTGTCCAAACTGCAGCCGACGGGCCAACTGTGGCCCACAATCCATTGTTAATTGGCCCACAGCAAATTCCAAAAATATATTTAGTTTACTTAAATAAACCAGGTGAGGCAATATGTACTTCACCTCGAGTGAGTGGCCCGGCTGTTTGTGTATTTTACCGCATATGGCCCTTGGTGAAAAACGTTGAAAAAAGTTTGGACACCCCTGTGAAATGAATGCTCTAGATATTTTGTTCAACTTTTAACTCATTGTCCCGTGTTTCAGTTTTGGTATTATATTGACTGTGTTCAAATTCTCTCATTGCTTCCTCTGCTTTATCCAATCTGATGGTAAGTCCATTTGATGGATTCTTCAATTTTAGTATAGATTCTTCAATATTTTGTTCCCAGTAACTCTCTTTTTTTCTTAAAAAAGATTTTTTAATCTTTGCTGAAATTCCCCATCTTTTAAGTATGTTTTCCACATATATATGATAGTTTAAAGCCCCTGTGCTATAATCCCAATATCTGTACCATCTGTGGGTTTGCTTCTATTGACTTTTATGTTTTAAAACCAGGCCTCATATATTCTTGCTTCTACACATATCTCACATGTACATATATAAATTTCTAAAATTTATTGGAGTGTTATTCATTAATAAGATTATATAAGTTTCAAGTATACAATTCTATAATACATCATCTGTATATTGCATTGTGTCCTCATCATCCAGTGTAGTCCCCTTCCGTCACCATGATTTGACCCCATTTACTCTCTTCAACTTCTCCCCATCCTCTTCCCCTTCTGGTAACCATACTATTGTCTGTGTCTAAGAGTTCTTATGATTTGTTTTGTTTGTTCATTTGTTGTTTTCTGTTTTATATCCCACATATTCCAGTGGAAATCATATAGTTCTTTTCCTTTTCCACCTGACTTACTTTGTTTAGCATGATAATCTCAAGATCGTGCTGTCTCAAATGGCAGTATTTCATCTTTTCCTATGGCTGAGTAATATTCTATTGTGTATATATATATATATATATATATATATATATATATATATATCACATCTTCTTTATTGAACCATCCATCGAAGGGCACTTAGGTTATTTCCATGTCTTGACTATCATGAACAATGCTACAATGAACATAGGGGTACTTATAGCTTTATGAATAAATGTTTTGAAAATTTTCAGGTAGATACCCAGAGGAGGGATTACTGGATCATATGGTAGTTCTATACTTAATTTTTTTGAGAAATTTTCATACAATTTACATTCCCTCCAGCAGTGTATGAAGATTCCGTTTTCTCTACATCCTCCCCAACACTTGTTATTACTTGTCTTGTTGATAATAGCCATTCTAACAATTGTGAGATGGTGTCTCATTGTGGTTTTGATTTGCGTTTCCCTTATAGCTAGTGAAGTTGAGGATCTTTTCATATACTTGTTGGCCATTTATATGTCTTTCAGGGAAGAGTATTTGTTCAGGTCCTCTCCCCTTTTTAAAGTAGGATTGTTTGTATTTTTTGTTGTTGAGTTGTATGAGTTCTTTATATATTTTGGATATTAGGCCCTTATTAAATGTATTATTTGCAAATATCTTCTCCCGTTCAGTTGGTTGCCTTTTTGTTTTCTTGATGGTTTCTTTTGCTGTGCAGAAGGTTTTTAGTTTGATATAGTCCCATTTGTTTATTTTTGCTTTTATTTTTCTTGCCTTTGGGGTCAAACTCTTAAAATTCTCTCTGAGACCAAGGTCCATGAGTTTAGTATCTATGTTCTATGTATTTTATTGTTTCATTTCTTATATTTAAGTTTTTGATCCATTTTGAGCTAATTTTTGTTTATGGTATCAAATAACACTTTTTTGCATGTGGCTTTCCGATTTTCCTAGCACTGTTTATTGAAGAGCCTTTCTTTTCTCAATTGTATGTTATTTGGTTCCTTTGTCAAAAAGTAGTAGTCCATATACATGTAGGTTTATTTCTGGGCTCTTAATTTTGTTCCATTGGTCTGTCTGTCTGTTTTTTTTTGTGTGTGTGTGTGTGTGTATGTGCCAATGCCATGTTGTTTTGATTATTGTAGTTTTGTAGTATAATTGGAAGTCGGGGAGTGTGATAGCTCTGGCTTTGTTCTTTTATCTCAGGATGGCCTTGGCTATTTGGGATCTTTTGTGGTTTCATACAAATTTGATGACTTTTTTTGTTCTATTTTTTTGAAAAATGCCATTGGGATTTTGATGGGGATTGCATTAAATCTGTATATTGCTTTGGGGAATATGGCCATTTCAATCATGTTGATTCTTCCAATACATGAACATGGACTATCTTTCCATTTCTTTGTGTCTTCTTTAATTTCATTCAATAATGTCTTGTAGTTTTCAGTGTATAGTTCCTTTACATCCTTTAAGTTTATTCCTAGGCATTTCATTCTTTTTGTTGTAATTGCAAATTGAATTTTTTTCATTAGTATACAGGAACACAATGGATTTTTGTACAATGATTTTTGTATCCCATAACTTTACTGTATTTGTTTGTGTTTTTAATAGTTTTGTTTGTTTGTTTTTTTGTTGGAGTCTTTAGGATTTCCTGTATAAAGAATAATGTTATCGGCAAAAAGTGACAATTTTACTTCTTCATTCCCTGTTTAGATGTCTTTTATTTCTTTCTCTTGTGGATTGCTCTGGCTAGGACTTCCAATATTCTGTTGAATAATAGTGGTGGGATTGGTCATCCTTGTCTTGTTCCTGATTTTAGAGGAAAGACTTTCAGTTTTTCACCATTGAGTATAATATTAGCTGAAGGTTTGCTATATATGACCTTTATTATGTTGAGGCATTTTCCTTCTATATTCATTTTATTGAGTATTTTAATCATAAATGGATGTTGTGTCTTGACAAATGCTTTTTCTACATCCATTGATATAATCAGATGATTTTTATCCTTTCTTTTGTTAATTTGGTTTATCACATTGTTCATTTTGTGTATGTTGAATCATCCTTGCACTCCTGGAATTAACCCCAATTGACCGTGATGTATTATCTTTTTAATGTATTGTTGTATTTGATTTGCTAGTATTTTGTTTAGGATTTTTCCATCTATAGTCATCAGAGATATTAGTCTGTAATTTTCTTCTTTTTTGCTGTCCTTGCAAGATTTTGGTATCAAGGTAATGTCATAAAATGAGTTAGGAAGTATTGCCTCTTCTGTTTTATGGAAGAGTTTGAAAATGGTAGGTATTAAATCTCTTTAAATGTTTGGTAGAACTCACTAGTGAAGCATCTGGTCCTAGACTTTTATTTTTTTGGGAGGTTTTTGATGACTGTTTCAATTTCCTTACTGTTGATTTTAGATTTAGATTTTCTAGTTATTCATGATTCAATCTAAGAAGGTTGTATATCTCTAAGAACTTGTTCATTTCTTCTAGGTTATCAAATTTAGTGGCATATAACCCTTCACAGTATTCTTGAATAGTCCTTTGTATTTCTGTGGTGTCCATTGCAACTTCTCCCCTTTCATTTCTGATTTTGTTTATTTAAATCTTTTCTCTCTTTTATTTAGTGAATCTAGCCAGAGGTATGTCAATTTTATTAATCTTTGCAAAGAATCAGCTCCTTGTTGCATTAATTTTTTTCTCTTGTCTTTTTGTTCTCTATTTGTTTAATTCTTGTCTAATTTTTATTAGAAGTCCATTGATGTTGGACTTTACCTGTTTTTCTTTTTCTAGTTCTTTAAGGTGAAATGTTAGGTTATTTGAGATTTTTTTTACTGCTTGATGTAGGCCTGCACTGATATGAACTTCCCTCTTATTACCACTTTTACTGTATCCCCCAAATTTTGATATGTCATATTGTCATTTGAGGCCAGATTGTAGGTAAAATCAGAAGGCACAGAAGTAAATAATATTTACGTCTGTAATCAGGAACAGTCCTGTCAAGTCAGCAGTGTTGCGGCTGAGCTCATCCTATCTGCAGTTGAGCTAGTTCTGGCTCTGTTAAAATTTTAACTTGTTTCATTTTACTGCTATCATTTAAATAATCTGAAGGTAGAATCAGGACGTTCCCGTTAGAAAGACTTGGATCCTGAGTACTTGTGATATGCCAGAGATCGTATTTAGTTATACAGTCTAACTTTCAGAATTATGGACGTGTCTCTGCCCTATATCTTGTGTGCCAGCTTTTTGCGTTACTGGGACTAATCTTTTCTCTTTAGTTTTTCCCTTGACTTTCTGTGACCTTGGATACTTCTCGCTCATACTTCATTGCCTCCATCCTCGAAGACCCCTGAAGTGCACTTGGTGAAGGCTTGTAATGGTACCTCTTTGGAGTGTTTTCCCTCAGCTTTCCTGCTCCATCCCCAAACATTAGGCAGCTGCTACCTTATAATCAAAGAAGATCTGTTTTTAGCTGAGAGAAATTCCTTTCAGTTGTCTTGCGCTGTACTCATTTTTTGGACTGCAGCTGTCTTGCATTTTGGTAAGGCTCAGTGCACCTTGGAGAGATCTCCAACAGCTTTTCTGCCCCACCTAGGATCTTCAGAAGCTACTGCCTTGCACTGCAGGAAGGCCCAGTGTACCTCAGGGGGAATCTGTCTCCGCAATTCTGTCCTGCTCCCACTCTTCAACAATCTGCCCCACGCATTCAGTGAAGGTCTGTGGGAATGAGTCTGTCAGTGGATGAAGACTCATTCCTTAGCTTGAACTAGTTATTCTAATCTATCACACATATGTGCCTTATGTTATCATTAAAAATTCATTAAAAGTTCATCGGCTTTTCTTTATCCCCATCTATGGAAGATTTCTCTTCTGCTAATACTTTAGGGATGATAACAGCTGTAGATCTTTCCTAGCCAGGGTCATTTTTCTGAAATTTATTTTATTTAGGTCATTTTGTTGTGTATGACTCCTCAGCTCTCTGAGGAGTTTAAAACAACTATGATTTTTGTAGCTTATCCAGCTTGTTTTCATTACCGAGTGGAAGCAATGGTCTTTTGAAATATTCTATGTCCTAAACAGAAGCAAGTATTTCCAGGTTTGTTTCAACTGTATCTCACAACTATTGACTTGCAGAACTTTAATTTTTCTATAGTTTATTGGGATTGAGTTTTGAAATCTCCAATTCTTTTTAAAAATTTTTTCTTATTGTTGATTTCATGTTTAATTTTGTTTTAGTAATTATATTTTGGCCTATATGACACTAATTTTCCTTTTGAAATCTAATGAGATTTCCTTTATGACCTTTTAAACTTTGAGATTTGTAAGGCTCTCTTATGCACTTTAAAAGACTATCTATTCCTAGGGTGCAGAATTCCCTGTGTCTGTCTGTCTGTTTCTCTTTCTGTATTTCCCTTTTACTAATTATTGATTTGCTTGTGGGCTGAATTTATTTCTCTAATTTTATTTTTTACACTAATGACTTTTTTATTTTCAAGAAATGAAATGCATTAATTTCATATTTACTTGTCTTTATTTCACTTATGCCTCTTGTTTCATAATTTCTTATTCTGATTTAATGGACATTATTTCTTAATTTATCCTGTTTCAAATCATTGTAATATTTTTATTTCACATATTGATTTTATCTTGAGCAAATTTACACTTTAAATTGTTGATTTTGTTAGCTCTTTGGTGGTGCTAGCTAAGAGAGATAGCTAGATAGCATATCTTCATGTGTTTCATTAGGCTCATTTTAAGGGGTATTTTTGTTGTTTTTATTTTCTCTCTTTTGCTCTTGCTTCCTTCTCCTTTCCTCTGCACTCTCCCTGTCTAAGAGTCTTGCCATTTCCCCCACTGGCATCATCAAGTCCCAGTTCAGATACTGGGTTTTTTGATGATATTTTGTACTCCTGCCCAAGTTGATATCTTTAGGTTGGTGCAAAAGTAATTGTGATGTAAAAGGTTAAAAATAATTGCAAAAACCGCAATTACTTTTGCACCAACCTAGTATGTAGATCTGTTCACAAAGCTAGTGGATGACTTAATTCGCTCTCGCTCACAAGGCTGTGTCCTATATAGGTCTTTTGTTTATATTTAAATCAATTTCTTCGACGGGAGTTGATTTCAGGTTCCTTTCAGGAGTTGGGAACCCCAGCTCATGTCCTGGATTCTGGTGATGCGCCAGCCTGACTTGCTCCCTTCTCAGCAGCCACTCTTTGCCCTGATTACTCTGAGAAGACACATTCTCACCTGCTGCTGCTTCACTGTAGACTGTGAGCATCTTAGAGCTACTGCCCACCCACCATTGCTGTTTTCTATATCTGGTCCATTTGTTATTGTTTCAGAGCCCAGCTATGCCATTCATTTCTCCTTCCTTATTAATTTCCAACTTCATTACTAGTATTACTGCTATAATTTCTCTATTATTCTTGCCTTAGAGGGTCTCACTGTTCGCTTTGGATCTTGGATACTTGCCTATTACCTCAACATTTGTATATGAACACCATTTGTTGAATACCACAGATATACTTTTGGCTCTATTATCAGATTCTAAAGTAGCATATTTTTCTTATTTTAATAAACTGAAAGGATCGGTTGATTTTATAATATTGGCTTCTCAGATGATGGCAGAACTTTGGCTAATATTTTGAAAGAGATCATAACTATCAATTTTCATATTCATTTATATTGAAATGTCTGGTATTGATGTTTTTCTCCCTGTTATTCTTTGAACATTATGCTGCCTAAAATCTTTTGAAAAGGAATAATGAAGGTTTTACATGCAAAAAGCCTGTTTCCTTACACAAAATTATTTCCAGAATGAGGTAACTGTAGTGTGCTGATACTAAAAGTAAAATAGACAATTCTTCTTTAAATTTTTTTTTTCCCTTTCCAGACACTACTTTTTAGCCTGAGAAAAATAGTCATTTTTCCCCCCTCATGCAGGTTGGTGCTTTTCCTTTTCTCTGTTTTGCCACTGCACACATTTTGAAAGGTAGGTTAGTAGTTTAGTATTTTGAAGAGGTGGTTTGACCACTGTCCAGGCTGCTAATGAAACATCCATGGCTTACAGAGAGGTTTGTTATGTAAGTATTATTTCCTCAGGGCCTCAGAAGACTTGCTTGGATAGTATGTATAATATAATTCTCTCAGTGGACCTATGTCAATGACCTCTTCAGGACACAACTTGCTGCTGGCTAACTCTTCTTCCATTCTATGTGTGGGCAGAGTGAGTGGCTGCCTCAGCGATTTCATTTGAAGAAGTCCAAAGGCCTGCTTACATCGCAGATTGTTCACTATTGGTATGAACAGACTCCCACTGTTAGACTCATTTGCAGGGAAACCATATCTGGTTGTATAGTTTGAAGGCCTGGAGGATGCTCTTCATATAGACTGTGAAGAGCGCCCCCTGCGCCCCAATGCGCTGCATTGACTATCATCTGTGGTGGTATTGCTGATATTTTGAGGTAAGATATTTTCCTCTGGAGGATTCTTTTAAAATGCAAGTGACCCAGGAACACAGGAGTGTGGAATGGTTGGTTAAATTAACTAAATACTAGTTATGAAAGTGATTCTGAAGTAATTAGGCAGAAAGGGAGTGTGTTAGACTAGAAAATTGAAATAGAGCCAAAAAGAGGTGGCTATTCTAGGGGAAAAGCTTGTGTGCAGTGGAGTTGTGTGTGATGAATGAGATGCCAGAAAAGGAAGGAAAGCAACCATTTAATAATGAGGTTGGGGAAGAAACACTGAAGAAAGTTTTAACCTTACACATTGTTTCTCCGGAGCCTGCCTTGATAAGGTTACAATTTCTAAGCCATTAAGAAATATTTCTGATGTTATGAGTAATTATTAATAGAAGTTTTAGAATTATGAAGTTCACTGATGAAAATTTTAGTAACATTTACAATGCTAAGTGTATTAGTTTTATATTGCTGCTATAACAACTTACCATCAGTTTACCAGCTTAAACAACACAAATTATTACCGTTTAGTTCTGTAAGCAAGAAATCTACCATGGGTCTCACTGGCTTAAAATCAAGGCATCGGCAGGGCAGCATTCCTTTCTGTAGGCACTGGGTAGGCTCTGTTTCCTTGACTTCTCTAGTTTCTAGAGGTTACTCACATTCCTTGGCTCACGGCTCCCCAAAGCCAGCAATGTTGTAGCTCTCTGATCTTCCATTGTCACAATTCTTTGACTCTCTTTTTGGATCTCTTTTCTACTTTTAAGGACCCTTGTGATTACATGTGACCCAACCACAGAATCCAAAATAATCTCTATTTTAAAGTAAACTGATTAGACATCTTAATTCCATCTCTAACCTTAATTTGTCTTTGCCACGTAACCTCACATATTTGCAGATTCCTTGAGTTAGGACACTGACATCTTGGGTGGGGGTTAGGGGGTGGAGCACATTATTCTACCTTCCACCTTCAGTGTAATTATTTTAATGACATAACAGATAACATTTATTGAGCATTTACCATTTTCACTGTGCTTAGTATTTCATATGCATTATCCACAAAACAACCCTAAGAATTAGTTACTATTATTATTTCCATTTTATAGATAAGGAAATGGTGACATAGAAGGACTAAGTAACTTGCCCAAGGTCACACACTAAGTAGCAGGGCCAGACTTCACAGCCATGTGATGTTAGAATCAGCACCCTTAACGCTTTGCTCTGCTGTCTTCCATTTTTTCCTAGTTTATGTTGCCCTTTCTCTGAAAACTTTCCCCATACATTGGGAATGCTGTTCCTTTGTGGCTATTTCTTTACAATGTGGCTATAGTTATGTGACTATAATTTGAACTATGAGTAGACTGTTGGTTCGAAATGGCCCCACTGGATTTTCTCTCTGAGAATTTGGAATTTTGACAGAGAATTCTAATAAGTTGATTGGTGGTGCTGGGTAGGGAGGCCATATTGTTTTAGTGCCTGAGTAACTATTTTTGATCCCATATTTGGAGTCAGTGTATTTATAGTTAGAGGAGTGAAATAGATACATAGATAGAAGTAGGTAACGGAGCCCATGTGGTTCCAGAGGATTGGAGATTGTTGTTATCTGGGTTAATGATAACTTTCCAGTTCATAATTCTAGTACCTGTGACGCTGTGCTCTACTTCTTGCTTTGGGTTCTGTGATACGCCCTTTCATCCTTTAGTATATTCTATATCCTTTAGATGTACTCTCCTTTTTGCTGAAGTTAGTCTGCATGGGTCTCTGTATCTTGAAATCAAGAGATTTTTAGCTAAGAATCTCAGTATGTTACTTTTGAGTTTTCAACTTATTTCTTATTTATTAACTTTTCTTTGTAGATAATATGGATAATACCAGGCTCCGTGTATCTGAGGAACTTAAATGCTAAAATGAACCATACTAACATGGTGATGGCAATGCTTTCATCATTTTGTATTTCAAAATTGATTTCACCTTATACATGTGAAACATTTTAGTTATATCACCATTTATTCAATTAATCATAAAACAGATATTCAAGGAGGTTGAAGGATGTTTTAAGGGAGATTACTTCTATTTAATTCTATGTAGTTAGTTTTTTCAAGATCAAGAAGCAGAATGTATTTCTCTTCCCCATTGTACTTTTTGTGGAGAGATAGAAGAGTTGTGTTCCCATTACACAATATATTGGATAGATGTCCGTTGTCAAAATACTAGAATTGTCCACTAAGCCAGTGGTTCTCAACCAGGGGCAATTTGGAAATTTTGGGTGAGTAATCATTGGGGCACTATCTAATCCTGACTTTCCATGAGACCTACCATTTTCTGTGTTGAAAAACATTTTCATTCAAGTCATATTTAGACCTTGCATTTGAAGATGACAGAACTTTTCATGCATTTTAATGATCATTTAAAGAGCTCAGTCCAGATCTCAGAAAAGATGGCATTTTTCCCCTTGAAAAGCTGAACTTTTTATAATGACATATATTAAACATTGAGGGCAACAGCCATTTCAGCAGTTTCTTGCGTGAGTATAAGACACATGTATTTCTTCATGCTTACAAAAAGGTTTGAAGATAAGACTAAAATACCAGTTATAAATAGATACCAAACTGAAATTCATTTCAGAGAATTTCCTTCTCATATTCATCTTTTTGAAAGCTGTCACCGTTATACTGCCACGGAGAAGTCATGAAAGAACAACATGAGCGAACAATTGGAGTGGACAGCATTCTTTATTTTTATTATTAATAAACAGCCAGTGTTTATTGAAAAAATCTTTTGAGTTTAATCTGGAACAAGGGGATTTCTTCAAACAGATCTTTTCAATTTTTTTACTGCTGTGTTGGCTATTAAAATGATGGTAACACTATGATGTTCTTTAAATTCCAAAGGTTCTTAGAAGAATCTGACAAAGGATTGCCCTGATCTAGTTCTGGTACAATAAGAAACTCACAAAGATACTACATCACAGTGCTAAAGATGCACACGTGGGTTTCCTGCTATCTGATCTAAGGAAAACAATGCATCTCCCTAGAAGAATCTTATTAATAAACCACCACATCAGCCTTATAGAGATCATTTGACAGTCACTTTAATATCAGTCAAAATTAAAAAGGTCAGATGGCATAATTTTAGAGCCAAAATTCAAGTCATGTTTTATTGGTGCTGAAATTATTAATTGTGATATGAATAGTCATAGACAGGTACATATGGAGTAGGCTGTTTTTCACCTTTTTGTGAGATTTTACTCTTAGATGTGAAAAGAGAGTGAGTATGTAAGTAAGAGAACAATTTTATTTTTTGCAAAATAAATAATTTGAGATGCTTGGAGCTGAGAAATGGATGAGTACTTGACACTATTACTTGATTATCAGCAACTAACTCTTGGAAGCCTAAAGAAGAGGCTTATGAATATATGAACATGAGCTGGCCCTAAAGAACGCATTCATTCCTTCTGAAAGTTACCTCAAGGTTCTGGAAGGTTGCCTAGTTTGTTTGACAAATGTTTAGATTCAGTAGAATAACTTTCCTTCTAAAATGTTTGATTGATTTCCAGAGCACTAACCTTAAAATATTTTAACTCATTTAATAACCTTAAATCAGATGATAAAGAGGAACAATTTTGTTTTATATTCACTTGAGATTAAATATTGGTATAAAAACATTCCACCTTTAGGGCAATAATTTGATAATTAAGGTAAATAATGTAATGACCTTTGTGGTCATTATAAATCTATACTACCCTGTGAGATTTCTCCTCTGAACTGGCTAGTTCTTGCTTACATAGGCTTTCAAGCTTTCTTTCTTTCCGTTTTTTTTTTTAAATTATCAGAAATTTAGAACTGGAAAGAAGTTCAGTGATCATTAAGCACAGTATCCTCATTTCTGATGTGAACAAACAAGGGGGAGGGAGATTGAGTGACTTGCCTCAGGTTATATAACCTAGAAAGTAACACTCATGAGATTCAACCTTGACAAAAATTTATATGAGTCTCAAACTAGTATGGGCACAGTCCTGGTTGGGATAAAATAGCTCTGAAACAAGTTCATTCTGATGAGATTTACTTATAGTTTTCCCAGGATTCTTATTTTGGCATTAGTGTCCTTCTGTCCTTTTTTCTATTGCCTTCAAAAAATAATTCTTTTGGGCCCTCTCACCTGTATCCTAAATATGAAATTTAGATCCAGACTACCTAGGTATAACTGTTGGCTCTGCCACCTACTAGCTGTGTGACCTAGAGCAAATTACCAAAACTCTCTGTGCCTCAGTTTCCTCATATGCAAATGTAAATAATGATAGGTTTGAGGCTTATATAGAATATTGCATATAAGACACTTAGCACTGACTTGGCTCATGGTAGATAACTGGCAATGGTAACTATGATAACTACTTTTATTATTATTATCACTTTAAAGACAGTACCCTACAGGTATCTCAGAGTCCTTATTTTTCCACCTGAAGTCTGTATTCCCTATATCTCCAAATTTGGGTGGTGAAAATGTGATATACATGGGATTCAGTAGTGACTCCTGCTTTTTCTCACTTCTCTGCTATGATCCAAGTTACTTAATAAACAAATACTGTTGATTTTAAACTTCTAAATATCTCTAATATCTCTCCTCACCTTTCTGATGATACTTCTACTGCCTCATCTAGATCTTCATTGGTTCTTTTTTTCAGTTTTTAGAATATAACTTCTTAATTTTTATAAAAATAAAATACATCTAAAAATTTTATCTGTTACAAAGATAGGTTTGCTCAGATAACTCGCAAGACCATCAACTCAAGATATCTGAATTCAGGTTTATTAATAGAATAAATTAAAATGGATTTATTGCTATTCACATAGAAGCACAGACAAAGCTATAAACAAGGCTTATGTACAAAACAAAATTCATCAAATACAAGGTCTTGGACCTATTGTCTAACTGCCTAGGGTGGGTCATATTTCTTCTCACTTGCAAAGTACAAAGCCTCAAGTCAAGGTTTTGACATTCACTGGTCACTTGTAATAATCCTGTTTATTCTTCAGTGTCTCGGGCAAGCACTGCAGTACGTGACAGTGTCCATACCTCTTGCCTCTGGCTACATTCTATTTCTTCCTTCAGCCCCATTCTAAGTACTGATAAATACTGTATTTTGCTGTGTATAAAGGCATACTTTTTTTGCCAAATGTGTGAGGGAAAAATAATGATGCACATTATACATGAGTAGTACTAATTCCGTATCTATATAAATGTATTTAATTTTTAATTTATGCTCATGAGTTAAAAGTGTAACTGTAGATATCAATAATGATATCTGTATGCAAAATAATACCCTGGAATATGATAATCGGTTTTGTTGAATTTACAGTGAACTTGGAACAATGAAGAGTTCTTGACCTTCTATGACGCATAAATATCGTAAATTTGTTACCGGTACATCAAATTTCTTGTACCTTGTATCTGTTCTTGTGTTTTATAATTATTTGTTACATAAAATTTCTTGTACCATAAAATGTTAGAAAATAAATGCTAAAATTCCTTTATAATACTAAAAACAAGCACCTAAATGTAAACAAATAAAAATTTGAGTTAAAAAATTAAAATGAAAGTTTTTTTCCCCTGAAAGTTTGGGCCAAAAATGTAGGTACGCTTTATACATAGCTCATTATACACAGGAGCTCATTATACACGGCAAAATATGGTAAATTGCTGTTTGTCTTTGTAAACACATCTACTTATTTCTTTTGCTTACATCCATTTATGTGTAAATTCCTCATCATGTAAATATTTATTTTCCATATAAAAAGGTCACCAAAATAAAGGAATGCTTGAGGTTGCTTTAGTGTTCAAATGTGCTTAGTTTTGTTTTTTAGTTTTTTTTAAAGTTATGATGAGCCCTACTTTATAAAAATATATGTGATATTGTCACTAGGCCGGGTTTAGAAATAAACTATCCAAACAATAAAATGTTTATATTTCTCTCAAAAATGGGGAGCTCTAGGTATGTTGCTGTTGCTGATTTTGAATTTGTACTTTCCAGTAATCTCTTGTGAAAAATTTAAGTCACTGGGCAGGTGAAATAAGATTAAACTTCTTTGTCCAGTTTTAAGATTCTCCATGGAAGACAAACCATATCTTGTTAACCACAGCAAAACTCAGTGAATAATATGATCTAGAAGCATAATTTTTATATTGCATTTCCTCGTGTAGCCTCTGCAATTCTTCACAGAACTTGAGCACAGTTTAAGGAAAAGTTCAGAATAAGTAGAAGACAGTCATTTTGTGCATAACTTAATTTCCCTAATGTTGCTTTATGCTAAATAAGACATTACTTCTCTTAGATAAAACTTTAAAGGCAACATGATCTTGTTTGATCACTAGAAATGAAGAAAGAAAATCAGTTGACAAAAGACAATTACACCACACATAAAGAAATAGAAGAAAACACTACAGATGAAAAGAAATCACTTTAAGCGGACTCGAGAGATGTGTTCAATAAGAAAAGCTTTGGGTGTTTTACCGCATGTGTTGTACAAAGCATGCTGCTTCTCTTTTTATCTTTAGATTTGAGATGCAGCTTCACAGTGGGGAGGCGTTTTTGAGGAAGACAAAGGCAAGGCAAGGATATCACAAACCATTGGTCCTGGGTAGCCAAAAGCAGTTTGAATGGTTAAACCTTGTTCTTTTCCTTCATGTATGCATGGTTTCACTGAAAGCTTTAGAAATCAAAAAGCTATCATTCTGTATTTTTCTTCTTGTCAAAATTTAGTCGTGACGTGACTGGAAAAGTATTAGGAAAACCCACGCATTGAATATACGAGTATACAGTTAAGCATAATGGGGTGCTGGAACCAGGGTATATGGTTAGGCAACGGGCAACTGAGGCAACCGAGTCTTCCAGCTGATTGCTTTCCATGTGATGAATTTTATTCTATTTTATTTTACTTTATTTTATGTTATTTTTCCAGCTTTATTGAGATATAATTGACATATAACATTGTGTAAGATTAAGATATACAATGTGTTGATTGGATATACTTTTATATTGCAAAATCATTACCATCATAGCATTAGCTAACACCTCTATCTCATCACATAATTACCATTTCTTTCTTATGGCAAGAAGATTTAAGATCTATTCTCTTAGTAGCTTTCAGTATATAATACAGTATTATTGTTTTTTAAAAAATATCTTAAAATTTCAGTTTTATTGAGATCTAATTGACATATAAAATTGTAAGTTATTTCAAGTGTGCATTGTGGTAATTTGATTATAATGTAGTATTATTAACTGTGATTTCTATGCTGTGCATTAGAATCCTAGAACTTGTTTATCTAATAGCTGGTAGTTTGTACCCTATGACCTATATCCTCCCATTTCCCTCATGCCTTAGCCCCTTGTAACCAACATTCTAGTCTGTGTTTTCATGAGTTTGGCTTTTAAAAATTCCACATATAAGTAATATCATACAGCATTTATTTTTAATGTGCCAAAGTATTATTAGCTCTGTGGGTTGACCTTAACAGAAAAATTTGTAAGCATCTTCTTATCAGACCTTCAATTGGACAATATTCAATGTAGTGGAAAAAAAAAAAAAAAAAAAATTTTCCCCAAAGAGAGTTTCTTGAACTTTGGATGTTTTAGAGAAGATACTGAATTCTTTTGTCTCAAAAAAATGCCTTACTTTTTCATATGCTTCCAAAAGAGTTAAAACTTGAAGTTTTGGGGGAGGAGGATGGTGGTAGAAGAGGGTAAACGGGGTCACATATATGGTGAGGGAAGGAGAACTGACTCTGGGTGGTGAACACACAATATGATATATAGATGACGTATTACAGAATTGTACACCTGAAACCTATGTAACTTTATCAACAATTGTCACCCCAATAAACTTCAATTTAAAAAAGTGTTCTCTTGGTTCAGATATTTAGTGTTTTGAGAACTGACCTCTGATCTTTGCATTTTGGGAGCACAGGATCTATGAATCTAGACTCATAGAAGCTGTGAATAGCACTAGGATGAAACTATGGGCCTTCTGGAGGTGTCTATCACAACTTGTCACCTGCTACTTTTCTACAACTGAAGGATTTTGGGATATAAAATTTTATTTTTTCAGATGCCTTTGAGCTAGAATATTGTCTGTTTTTTTTACCTCAGATTGTAGTCTTTTTGGCTTTTTCTTTTGAATCTCAAGTTCTCTTTGAAGTGAGTCCATCCTGGGCTTTTGGGGGAGTTGGTATAAGCAGCGTTATCAATCTCTTACTCACTTGACCTACGTGCAAAGCAGGCCAATGAGATGCTGAATTGCCTCTTTTTCCATAGCAATCATATTGGTCTAAAAGGTTTATAAGTTCAATGTTGGGCACAGCGCCCCTGGTGTAAGTGCAGGGAGTTTATTTGAAGGAAATGTAATTTTAAAAGTACATGTTGCATCAGGTTGAATAACTAGGTCTTTAGGAAAAATTGTAGAGTTGGTGCCTAATGAGATGGTGGGAGGGGAATAAAGACTTATTTCTGGAAGGGGTGGCAGATACTCCATAGCTTGTTAATATGAAGAGAGTGGGGTGATTATGCGTGGTTTATCTGCTGTGGTTGTATTAACTGAAATGTGGACAGGACGTTGTCCATGGGACTTCACCTACTCAGTAGTTGAAGAGACTGGCTGCTATGGAAAAGTGTGCTCATTTCTATTAATATGTAACTTTTATGAAGAGTAACTTCTAGGTGTTTTAAGTTTAAAGAAATGAAATTGTGAAGATTTTTTTTTTTTTAATGGGGATCCAGGTTTAATTTCACTTATTTTTCAAGGCCTCGTTGACATATTCTGACTGTCATACTAGCTAGGAACAGGAGACTGCAAGTTACCAGATGAATGAATCTTTGGAGGTTGGAAGAATAAATGAACTGATGGACCTTTGGAAATTAAGGTCTGGTATCTTTGATGATATGTCTGTTTGCTTGAAGTGTTTGACTAAGGATTGGTTGTAAAGTAAAGAGTTCAGAGATCAGTTTGTGAAATTTGCTAGATTTGTTGAGGGTGCATGGGATTAAATTGACATACCTACCCAGGATGCTGTTGTGTCTGTTGAGCTGTAAGCTAAGTAAGGCCTCATATAGAGACTTTCCCTGTGAACTATTCAGGTGGAAGCCCACTGTGCATATATGTGTGTGTGTGTGTGTGTGTGTGTGTGTGTGTGTGTGTGTGTATATATATATATATATATATATATATATATATATATATATATATATATAGAGAGAGAGAGAGAGAGAGAGAGAGAGAGAGAGAGAGAGAGAGATAAGAGTATTATGACCAGTCTGGATATGGAGACCAAAGTAACCATGTGATTACATCTGGGAAAGGTTAGGTGTAAGAGGTCTGACAATTAAGTTTGTGAACTTCTGCAACGATGTTGCTAACCTTATTTGATATCAGAGGGATTATTCATTATGAATTTGTACCAACTGGACAAACAGTTAACCTAGTTTACTATTTGGAAGTGCTGAAAAGGCTGTGTGAAAAAGTTAGACAACCTGAACTTTTTGCCAACAATTTGTGGCTCTCGCATCACGGCAATACACCAGCTCACGCGTCACTATCTGTGAGAGAGATTTTAGCCAGTAAACAAATGACTGTATTGGAACACCCTCTCTATTCATCTCATCTGGTCGCCAATGACTTCTTTGTTTACCTGAAGATAAAGGAAATATTGAAAGGAAGACATTTTGATGACATTCAGTACATCAAGGGTAATACAATGACAGCTCTGATGGCCATTACAGAAAAATTTTTCAAAATTACTTTAAAGGGTGGACTAGGCACTGGCATCGGTGCATAGCTTCCCAAGGGGAGTACTTTGAAGGTGACCATAGTGGTATTCAGCAATGAGGTATGTAGCAGTTTTTCGAGGATGAGTTCACGAACTTAATTGTCCAACCTCGTATGTGTGGAATCTAAAGAACAAAACAAGTGAACAAACAAAATAGAAATAGACTCATAGATACAGAGAACAAACTGATGGTTGCCGATGAGAGGAAGCTTAGGGGGGAATGGAAGAAAATAGTGAAGGGATTAAGAAATACAAATTTACAGTTACAAACTAGTCATGGGGATGTAAAGTACAGCATAGGGAATATAGTCAATAGTATTGTAATTACTATGTATGGTGCCAGGTGGGTACTAGATTTATTGGGAAATCATAAATTATATAAATGTCTAACCACTATGCTGTACACCTGAAACTAATATAAAATATTATTGAATGTAGCTGTCAGTTAAAGATTTAAAAGAAAATTTAAAAAGATCTAAAGTGAGTATCATCTACTCCATAAATCCTGTTTTCTCTTACCCAAAAGTTAGCGCTTTCTTCTGTGCTTCCATAGCACTTGGTAATATTTTTCAACTTCTGAATTTTGTTGTTGTTACTTAAAGTTATGACATTTTTAAAAAGTAGAGGGAAAATATAACACACTATTATCCATCAAATATTAACATTTTCTGTACTTGTTTCACATATTTTTTAATGTATGACACAACCCTCCTTATTTCCCAAAGAAATTTACCCTCCTAATATAATTCTACCTAGATGTAATAGACTATCAGTTCTATGCTTTGAATGCCTATATGTATGTATGTATGTATGTTTATGTACAATAAATACACATATAAATGTGTGCAAATATGTATACATGTTTATACATTATATATATACACACATATATACATACACTTATATATATTAAAAAGAAAACAACTAGTAGGATTGATTTGAAGCCTAGATTGAGCAGAATAAGTAAAAGTAATTTGGGAAAACAGTATTAGTTCATTTTAGAGTCTAAACAAATTTGGTTTTGATTAAAGATCAATACATTTAATCTTAATTTTTGATGGAGTAACGAATTATGGAATATGACTTCTCGACAAAGATTTTCCTACAAATTTGGCTATATTCACCTGTGGCTTATAAGATTTTTCTACTTTATACCTATCTCTAAAAACCTCATGATAATTTTATCTACAAGTAATAATTTGTTTTCTTCACTGTAGCTACAAATGATAAAAATCAAGAGATTAAATGTCAGTGTTTGTTGGCTGGCCAATATAAATTGTGTCATCTGCCTAAAACCAATTTATCAACATATATTAGAGATAATATACAATTTTATGTTTAAAATGTTGATGCTTGTCATATGACTTGTGATGGGAATTCCCCTTCAAATTGAGCATTAGCTAGGTGGCAATTTCATTAAAACACGTAAGTGCTGTATTTTCTGCCTAGGAAAGTATAGGGTTTAGGATCTTACTAAATTCTTAGTAAAATGTTATTTAAAAATAACTGTTCTATGAACTCCAGCAGTAATACCAGAAGCTCACTGTGAAGCATGAATTCATAGACATTGTGTTAACTTCTTTTATAACTAACGAATATACGTTCCAGTTGCCTTGGTACACATGCAGTGCCATACAAGCAAAACAACATGCATTCCATTTTTTTTTTCTCAAAGTGGAAATAGTTGAAGGAAAAGCTCTCTTAAAATTTTGATACATATTGCTAATTTGACATGTGGAGAGTTTGTACTGATTGATAACCACCGAGAATGGGTGTTTACCCATACATAACCTTATAGTTGTAAAGGCAAACTTTGTGGAAATTATCAATATTTCAAATCTTTGCCCAACTGTTAGGTGAAGAATTAGTCATGTTTTAATTTTCATTTCTCTAATCACTAGTGAAACCAATCAAACTTTTAAAATCACCATGTTATTGAGGTATAATTTATATACAGTAAAATTCCTTTTTATGTGTAGTTTGATGAATTTTGTCAAATGCATACAGTTGACAAATAACACTCCAATCAGTACATAAAACATTTACCTCACTTTTACACCCTTTTGTATCCAGTTTTCTGCCTCTGCCTAGTCTAGTCTCTGGCATCCTTTTGGACCATATTGCTCGCAAAGACCTTGAGAAAATACAGTGCAGAATGTTGGGCTCACCAAAATGCATTTCCCTTCTCTCTGTGATATTATTTTCCCAAGTTTTGGTTGCCTTGTCAACTTTGTGGTGTCTTTTGTCTTTCTGTATTTTACCCTGCTTTTCTAGCTGTTGTTGGGTGAATGGGTGAGTTTTTCTGATACTGTTTAGGGTATGGTTTTTATCACAGGAGTTTCCTATTTCTTGTACCAATTTTTGTATTAGGATTAGTTGTGATGTGATTATAAAAACTCGCCAGATCTAATTGGATCATAACAATAAATAAAAGTTTATTTCTCCATGGCTACATATCTGTTCTGAGTTACATGGAGAGTGAATCTACCACACATGCTCACCCAGGGATCCTAGGTGATAGAGGCCCTTCCATCTTGTGGTTGCACTTTCTGGAACACAAGACTTCCTTATTTGTAGTAGCAGGAGAAGAGACTTATTTAAGCGGTTATCCCTACTCTTCTCCGTTTTAGCCAATAATTCTGCCCATGAACTATTGGTCAGAACTAGTACATGGTGCTAAGTAAAAAAGGGTGGGTAATACAGTATTTTGTGTTCTTGGAAGGAGAAGAAAGCTGGTAGATAACTGCCATGGAGCCTAATGTTTATTGAGAGTCTACTATATGCCAGCTCTTATGATAGGAAATTTACATGTGTTATTTCTTATGAGAATCCTATGGAATAGATATTAATAATTTAGTTTTTAAGATGAGGAAACTGAGGATTATGTATGTATAGTATTTGTCTGTAGGTCACTCAACCAGTATGGCTGCAATCAGGATTTGAATCCAGAGTGGCTCCTATTTGAAAGTCTGTATTTTTCTGACTAGGACATAAATTATTCATGCAATAAATATTTGATGAATTAAATAAATAACATATGTTTTGGTACATGGTACATTCTTATTCAGTTTCTTTTTAGAAAAAAATTACTGCTGATCCACAACTTGCTCTTTACAGAAAAATGTCAAGTAAGAATCTGTCATCTGTCATCTGTGAGATGAACTACTAGCTCATGGGAACTGAATTCTGGAACCAGTTACTTGTTTTTTAAAATTTATCCTGACGTCTGTCAATGTAGACGATAAAACTGCTGTGGGTTGTAACCAAAAAATTTTCCTCCCACCTTCTAAGTTCTTTTATCTGGGCTGATAATCAAATTTAACAGACAGGTTAACAGGAGAAAATGTCCAAGTTTATTATGGAGGTCCATCGAGGGTGTCATAAGAAATGAGACCCGAAAATACGTTGAGCTGTTGGTTTATGTGCTATGTTTGACAAAGGAGAAGGGTTCTGGGATTTCAAAGGGAAAGCAGGTAATTTCTTGGAAGACAACACGTGATAAACAAATTCTTGCTGGGCAACCCAGAAATAATAGGACACAGAGGGGACTCTAGTGAACAGATTTTTGCTTAGATCCATCCTGTCGGCCATACTTAACTTATAGGCTGAGGTGAATATGCTAAGGTGAGTATGCTAAGGTGAACAGGCTAAGATTCCTGAAGCTGTTTTTCTATGTGAATTCCTTTTGGCAGGAGTGGGGGAGGATCAAAGGTTCTTTCTGAGTCTTTTGATTCTTAATAACAAGCTTAAAATCAATATCCCCAAAGGCATATTTTGGGCTGGTAAAGCTTTGGTCCTCTTCTCCGCTTCTGTAGGAAAGGTTCGTAGACTGAGAAGGTAGGAGCTGTAAAATACAAGCAAAATAGATCTCCATTCTGTAGGTAACTTGGGCATATTTCATAGGAGATTTTCAATATAAATACTACGGAAGAGCAGCAAACTATGATTGGCATATTACATGTTTTTAAGGATTGAAGATCAGGAGGTTTTGATTTGAAACAAATAAACTTGAAAGAAGATGTAGTACAGTTTGAGTAAAGTAGGAGATGGTGGCTGAGAAAAACATGACCCTGAGAAACCCCTTTCTTGTTTTTCTCTCGTGTGTGGGATGTGTTCTGACAACTGAAAAGAAGGTAATTTTGGAGGCTGTACTACTACTTCTTAAATGTTTTTTATTTATGTGGGAGGTTAATTGCTACTGTACCAAAGTCTGAAATATGAAATTATCACTTAGGATGACATGCATTTTGTGAAGTATGGATGGGGGATGAGGACATGTCTATCATGTCCAGATGTGCCAAGTTTTTTACATACTTAATGTGAGTTTTACAGCAATGTGTTCAATACTTCAAATTATTTTTACCATTAGCAAACTCTATATTTCGGCACCTACCGGTACAAGATTTTGTAAAAACCTTCTGAAGGTTGATAAAGATAAATCTAAGAAAGTTGAAGGGAGTTTCGGTGAACTTTAATTGAAGGTCCAAAGAGTCCTTGGGGAGGAAAAATGAGAAATCACTGCTGCTGTGACCCTTCCAGGCCATCGAGATAAATGGATTTATAATTTTGGAATTAACTAACCTGTTGATAATGAAGCTTGTGATCTTCAAGTATTTTTATAACCATTAATTTACAAAAAAAATCTTTGCCAATGTTATCCCCTAAGATGCATGTATTCTCCCTGATAATTTTGCAGTCTCGTTACTTCCTTTTAATTCTTTAGACTGGTCACAGCAAAGGACTACTGCCAATAAAAGAGCAATTTGTCTTTTGAACCAAACTTCCATCATAGCTCCTTTTGCTGCCACTAGCTATTGATTACAGCCTGTCGTGCTCACCCCTTCTTCTCTAAGGTCTTGCAGCCATTGCTTTCTGCTGTTAATGAGGCTAAATTCCACTCTGTTCCTTGGGCAGGAGTCTGTCTCTCACACAATTCTGAACACTGAGTTTTGTTTATGATGTTGTGTTATGAAATTCCCTGACCTGTACTCTTTAGTCACTAGAGGATTGCACATGAAGAGAAACTTGAATGTTCGTGGTGGATTGGTTTTGAAATAACTACTTTTTAAAATGTATTTTTGTAAGATACTTTCCAATTTAAAATGTCAATTGTTCGTATGTATTTTAAAGAATGGCATGAAAGATTGTACCCTGTGACTGTGACAAACAAGATGGGTTAGGTTATGCCTCAGGAACACCCCCAAGGCCTTACTGGCTTAAAACAACATTTATTTCTTGCCTACACAACAAGTTCATTATGGGTCAATGGAAGCTCTACCTCATGTTATTCTCATTCCAGGATTCAGATTAGTGTAATCACCTCCATCCTTAACCTTACGAGTTGTCAGGGCAGAAATAAAAGAGAATGTAGTTTTTATTTATTGATTTTTAAGGCTTCCTTTTGGGGGTGGCAGATATCACTCCTGCTCATACCTATTTCATTGGCCAAAACAAACTACTAGGCTATGATTTATTTCAATCAGGAAGAAAAACTGTAATCCTATTATGTTTCCCAAAAGAAGAAAACTGGAATATTTGTGACAGCTCTAGTGGCCCCCACAGTAATCGAGTGTATGTTTTGTTTTTCATATTTTAAGAATGGCTTTTCTAAGCAATATACAGCTTTGAGTATTTTTTGTCTAGGGTATTTACATCCCCTAATTTCATGGAATGGTTATTTTTATAACTTGTCTATGGAAGTGTATGAATATATAAACTCTAATAATATTTAAGTATCATTAGTGAAATGTGCTGATTTTCAGATCTGTCCATTGTAGGCATAAAAATCTTGATTACAATAGCTATTGTGTTAGTCTGATTTTTCCTTTTAGATTCTACCATTAACGCTTTGTATACTTATTTTATCGTATATCTACCAAATATCCATTCCTCTCTCCATCATCTGTCTTATTTTTTGATAAATTTCAAAAGCAAGTTGCAGAAATCAGTATTTTTCCACATAAACACTTCACCATGCTTACCATCAACTAGACTTCAATATTTTATTTATATTCTTTTTCTTTTGACCAGGCACAAATCATAAATGTACCATTCAATGAGTTTTTACAAATACAGCATTTGTTTATATCAAAGTCCTTTCAAGGTGTAAAATATTACCATCACCCTTTAAAGTTCCCCTTTGCTCCTTCCCAGTCAATCCCCATTTCCAATCTCCCCTTCTCCCGAAATCAAGCATTTTTTTGATTTTTTCTACAAAAAATAGTTTTTATCTTGCTTAGAATGTCATGTAAATGGAATGATATGATGTGTACTCTTTTGTTTGAAGCTTTAAGTTTTTCAGACTCACCTATTCTGTTGCATATATTTGTGTTTGTTTATTTTTATTGCTGAACAGTATTCCACTGTATACCACATTCTATTAACCCACCCTGGGTCCTTTCTAGTTTTTACTATTGTAAATAAATCTGCTAAGAACATTCTGTATAAGTCTGTTTGTGGGCATGTTCTCATTTCTCTTGGGAAAAATATCTAAAATTGGAATTGTTGGCTCATAGGGTATGTTGATTTTTGTGTGTGTGAAATTGCCAGAACGTTAAGAGTTTGTGTCATATTGCAGTCCCTCTATCAAAGTGTAATTGTTCTGGTTTCTCTACGTCACCGTTTAGTGTTGCCTGTCTTTTTAATTTCAGCTGTCTTAATGGGTAAATGTAGGTATCTCATCATGGTTTTAATTTGCATTTCCCTGGACACTAATGCTTTAAGCACTTCTTCATGTGCTTATTGACCATTCGTATATCTTCTTTTGAAAACTGTATATTCCAATCTTTTGCTCATAAAGGAATTTTTAGTAAGCTGTAAGAGTTCTTCATATTTTCTGTATAAATGTTTTTTGTCAGATATTTGCAAATAAGTTCTTCCAGTATGTAATTTACCAATTTAATTTCTTAGTGGTATCTTTGGAAGAGCAAAATATTTTAATTTTGATGAAGTTTACTTATTTTTCTGTCTGAGAGAATTTACCAACTCCCATGACATGAAGATATTCTTCCATGTTTTCTTCTGAAAGCTTTATATATTTAGCTTTTAGGCTTAGGTGCATGGTCTATCTTAGATTAATTTTTGTGTTGGTGAGAGTTACTCCTTGCAGGGTCATTATGTTTTTCCATATGGATATCTAAACTGCATAGTTTACTGAGTCTAATTGTTCTAGCACTCTTTGTTGAAAAAAATGTCTTTTCCCCTCTGGATTGCTTTCATAGCTTTATTTGATTGCATAGTTTTGAATATCAAATGACAGCATAAGTGTGAATCTATTTCTGGGCTGTCTACTCTGTTCCATTGGTGTATTTGTCACTCTTTATGCCAATGCGACACTGTCAAAATACTCTAGCCTTATAGTAATTCTGGAAGCCAAGGAGCCTAAGGCCTTTAACTTTGCTTTTCTTTTTTCAAAATTCCTTTGGATGCTCTAGGTTGTTTGCTATTCTATATAAATTGTAGAACACTCTTGTCAATTTTTACATAAAAGCCTGGTTGGAATTTGATAGGGATTAAGTCAAATCTAAAGATCAGTTTGGGGGAAATTGACACCTAAACAATATTGGGTCTTTTGATCCATGAACATGAGTCATCTTTCCATGTATTTAAATCCTATTTAATCAGTTTTAGGTGTTGATTTATTTGGTTGGTCTCAAACTATAACTCTGACTCTTGGACAGTGGCTTTGTTATCAGTTGGGTTTCTTTAGCATTAGCTAGGCTGTTTGAAATATGCCCATGCATGCCTTAGGGAGTTTGGAGAGATTTGGGCAGAATTTACATGTAGAATTTTGGGCTTCCCCTCTTTAGCTCTGTCTTTTCCGTACATCCCCTTTCACTTTGTAGTGGCGGTGGTTCCTTCAAACTCTACCCTTTAGTTCTTTAAGATAGATCAATAGTAGGATTTTATTTACCATGTATGGTGCTGACAGGGCCTGCTCTCAGGCTAAAAGCTTTGAAAGCAGGGAATTCACCAAGTTCTGGTCCCATTTTTTTTCAAATATCAGCTCTACTGAAGAATATGCCTGCTTTTGTTTGTTCTCCAATATGTTTATGTAAATTTTTTTTTCTGTGTAGAATTTATGGTTGTTATCTGTGAGCTGGTCAGTCCTAGGAGTTTACTCAACCATTACTGAAGTACAACCCAGTTAATCTAGTTTGGACATCTGATTTTTTGCTATACAGGAAGTAATACTTTAATTTGTAATTTTAATGGCAAAAAAAGGATTACTAGTGAATCATTAAAGAGAAATTCTATAATAAGAACTGTGCATACTTTACTGAGTTTATTAATTTTAATAGATATATGCATATAATCATAATATGCAGTCCAGTCCTTCATAATCCAGTGAAAAACTTACAGCAGAGAGTGGGTTTAGGAAAGATCTATTTCCTCATCTTAATCTGCTTTCTTTCTCTTCCCGAATCTGCATTTAGTATATTGCTTCTCTTCTGTATTACATACGTTGTTTTAAGGTCTTAGTATTAAAACACATTCTTAATTTCTCCATATGGTATTGTTCAAAGGTTGCACCTAGAGGCAAGGTTTAAGAAACAATTTTTATGAAGTGTATTATCTTTTTTGATTAACTGGAATTTAAGATGTTAAAAATGAGTATGTATTACAACATGCCTATTGTCTTTTCCCTGTATGTTTTTTCTCCTTTGTATTTCTCTCTTCCCCCCTCTCTTTATTCCTCTGACCCCATGACATGTTGGTAGAAAGAAATCAGAATTTAGTTTGAAAATGACCTCCAAATGACTCCTATCATATTCCTTTGATCATGGATTCTGACGTTTCATATGTTGCAAAATCAAACACATTTTCTGACTGTAAACGTTTCAAGAATTTATTGGGTATTTGTTCCTTGACTATTATGAATAGATTCCATTTGTTCCGAAACCAATGCTGTTTTCTATTTCAAAAAATCTTTAGTTAAGTATTTCACAAAGCAGTTTGAACTTTAGAAGTACCCTGTTAACTTAATAGAACATTTCCTGGGTCCTCAATCCCATGCATTCTGCTGTAATGGATCTTTGTTGAGGCCCTGGAATCTGGGTTTTCATAACGTTACCATGGGCTCTCATGATGACAGTATCTTATGTTAAATTATCTGGTGCACTTACTCTACAAATTATTGGGTGGTCGGTAGGTGTCACTATGTTCCTGATGAAGATGGAAAAAAATCAAGACAAAGTCGAGAAACACAATGAAGAGCTAAAAAGCTTTAGAGTTAGCGTTGAATTCCGTGTCTCTTAGTAACAACTTCTTTTCCTTCTCTGTAGAAGTGAGATTTTTCTTATTAAGCTATTGAAAGAATTAAATGAGATAATTTTGTTCCTAGTCCTTATTGTACTCAAACTCTTTGAAGAACTTGACACTAACATTAAGTTCATCAAGTAGTACAAGAAGCAGAAATGTGTTTTTATGCTCTGGATCTCCTTTTAAGGCTATACTTGCTGAGATCCCTTTGGGGACTGGCTGGTGGCCTTCATAATGCCCGTTCTCTTGGGTTGGATCTAGTGGCAGGAACTCCACCAAAGAGAAAAGTACTGGCTCTTGTAATATGGTTCTTAAGTGACCATCTACTAATGGTGTTCTGAACATAGCAGAGGCTCAAAAATGTGTGTTTAGCAGATGCAAATGCATCCTTCCTAAAATGAAAAAAAATCAAATCTTTACTATTCTCCTGGTTTTTGTTGTACTAAACCTCTTTGAGCAATGGTTATCTTCTTAGAAGAAAGAAATGAGCACTCCTATATTATGTGGTATTCCAGACCCTCTGAGACAGTAAAACACCTCCACAAGTTGAATAATTGATTTTTAACAATTGGGTGCTACTTTCAATTTGATAGTGGTTAGCTGAAGAGAATTATATTTATACATGCAGTGTTTTGTAGAGCTATGGAGTGGCCCTTTCAGACAATAACCTATGAACTTTTTTTTTTTTTACAAATCTTCAATATACAGAATGAAGCTCCCACTTTAGCCCTAAAATCACACCAGATACTTCTTTTACCATGGTGTCCTCTGTTTTCAGGAGCCCAAACTTTGCAGAAGATATTTGGTTATGGCTCTGATTATTTTTACTTCCATTCTTATACAATTCCTATCTATTCATTTTATCTGATTAAATGCCTAGAGACAAATCTTAGCAGCAGGACAAGCCCTACAGTCTTGAGTTCTTATTCTTTGCTTTATCTACCTTTTCCTAGGTCTTGATTCTTCATGCTATTCCTCAGTTTAAGTCTTATTAATAATTGCAGCATTTATTGAACACTTGCTGTATACCAAACACTGTGCTAAATGTTTTGCATTGCCTCATATAAAACTCTCAACAATTTATGTGGTAGATTTATTATCTTTGTTTATACAAAGATCATTATTTTGGAAGTCTTTTGAGGCAATGCTATGTGCAGTCATTTCCTGATAGCAGAGACAATTCCTGTGGAAAACAATTGAGGGAAACCTAATAAGCAGTGACAGTCAAAATCCTTTTTTTTTTTTCTTTTTTTTTTTTTTTGGTGAATTGCCTAATACATCAATGATGAGATGTATAAACCAGCATGAAAGCTGTTGTCTGCATGAGCCAGTGGCAGTCTTATTTGTTTCATTTGGGAAAAATTGACAAAGTAGGAGACAGGTTGGCTCTAAAACGTGCCATTAACCCAGAAAACACAATGACTTTCTATCACCCATGCTTTTTTTTTATAATAGTGGATGGAAAATGGGCTGTCATTTCTGATATATGAGACATTATCACTATGCTATACAGTGGTTCTGTGAGTCACAGTAATGCAATTTACTTCTTAATAGTTTTATACAGAATCATTGGACTTCTGGGCTAGTGCTAATTAGAATGAAGCTGTATTGGAAATTATTTTGCAGGCAATTTGTGTATTATGTGTCAACATGGTGTTACAGATGCTGAAAAAAAAAAAAGATTTCTCATATTACTCCTAATTTGAAAGGGTTTTCCATGAAATGTTAAATGTGTAATTTTAGTGGAAAGAATATTTATGCATGTCTTAAAGGAGTTCATATTTTAAAGGCATTAAACATTTGAAGGGGTTACCAGAAGGTAAGGGGGGGTGGTAGAAGAGGATAAACGGAGTCAAATATATGATGATGGAAGGAGAACTGACTCTGGGTGGTGAACACACAATGTGATATATAGATGATTTATTACAGAATTGTACACTTGAAACCTACGTAATTTTACTAACCATTGTCACTCCAATAAATTTTAATTAAAACATTTTTTTTGAAAAGCTTTGATAAATTTTCGTCAAATGTTTTTAAAATTTGTTTTTTCTTAAAGTTTCTAGTTCACCTCTTGTCAAGTTCTATCTTGATGATCTGGCACCTCTCTTTAGAATATGCAGGCACTTAACACCTTTTATTCACAGTTTTAAAACCACTGGTGAAAATCTGAGACCACGGGAAAAGTCTGACTTAATGTCTTGTATTAGTGGCCTGTCCACTAAAGCTAAAAAGCAGGAACTTGATAGGCATGTTTATAACTTAAAATGTTTTCATGTGACTTTTGTCTCCATTTTTGTATTATTTTAAAATAAATATTAAATTTCTCAAACGTTTTTTAATTAAAAATATTTTTTAATCAAAGTAATGTATGAACATAGCTTTAAGAGTTAAATTGTTCTAAAAGGTCTAAAATAAATTAGGCCTTTTGTATCTTCCCTCTTCCCAGCACTACTACTTTATCACAACCATTTAAAAATTATTTTGCTATTTCTTTTGGTATTTAACTCTATTTCTAAAATGTGCTATATATTCCTCTCTTTTGACTTCCTAATTTTAGACATGTCTACTATTCCTTCTCTCAACCCACATAGTAGGGAGTTATTAGGTTGAACATGTTAAATTACCAATATTTGAACCTTTTTAACCTATAAAAATTGCAATGTTACATTGTTAAACCTAATGATAATGGCTTATTTTCTTGCCTAATTTTTTTGATAATGGCTTATTTTTTTGCCTAATTTTTTTGAGTGTATGGCTATCTCATACATTCTCATAGTCTGTAAAATATTTTCTAAAAATTTAACTTAGTTAAAACTACTATATTATCTATTAATTCATATTTTCATTTTCTGGAGACCATCCTCTTAGAGCTTTGTACTCTTGCTACAATCTGGACTAACATGATGCCCTTAGTCTGGGAATTATTTTTTCTTCATTTTGTTTCCTGGGACCTTTAGTTTCCCAAGAAGAGTGCACAGGAAATAGATTATTTGAGCCATTGTATATATGAGATACCTTTATTTTCCTTTCTTATTTGAGGAAGAATTTGGCTTGGTATAGAATAATTTCAGTATTTTCAAGGTATTTACTCCCCCTCTCCCCGTCCAGTTTCCATTTTTTCTCCTGGGAAAACTGATCTCATTCTTATTCCTGATTTCAGTTGATTCTTTTTTCTCTCTGGAAGCTTTAACAATTTTCCTTTTATCCCTGGAATTTCATGATGTTCTTTGGTACAAATAATATTCTTATTTATTATTCCGAGCACTTAGTCAGTCATTTAAATCTGGAGACTCATTGAATTATTAAAATTCTTGAATTGTTTCTTTGATTATACAGAGTTTTCTATTTATTTGTGTGTCCTTAAAGAGTGAATATTTTGGAATGCTTGGTGCTTCTGTTTGATAGTTGTGAACTATTTTGAACATGATTTCTGCTATTTTATATCATGTTTTAGTTTCCGACTTGTACTTTCTACTTTAGTGAGGAAATTTCATTCATAATACCCAAATAGGCTGTGGTCAAATTTCTCTGTGCTAATTTTCTAGAGTACTTTATCAAATCTCTATTGAATCCTACTAATAAGTTAATAGTAGTATGTGCTAATCTTTTTCAAGTCTTCTACTCCCCTATGATATGGTCATTAATCACTTAAACCACAATGGGTTTATCTCATCGATCATCATATTTCTTGCTCGAAGCATTCAGTTTAGCTCTTGATTATATTCTATATTCATTTTATTATTCACAGTCTGTCTGGAAACATGATGATTGACTGTGGCTCTCCATTCTAAGATCATCCTCCATTGTCCATGTTGTTTGGATAGGATTTATCTGACACTTAATCCCAGGCAGAGGAAGAGGCACTTGATTTAGAAGCGAACAATCAGAGCACTTCATTCCCTAGTCATTGGTGCTGGGAGTACAGGTTAGTTGTCATATTTCCAATTATGAAGAAAGAGCTGTGGTGGAATAGAACCCACATAGAGACATAGAGTGGAAAGATTGGAGACAGAATATGAAAGATGGAGGAAAGAAAATAGAGCAGAAAGAGTTGCCTCACTGCTATCCATTCTTCTATATTAGCGTAAATGAAATAGTATATTTGCTAATTGCATTTGTAGTTAGAAGTGGTCATTTGACAGAGTCCTAACCAGTGAGATGTAAGTAGGTATCACTTGGAGGGACTTTCCAGAAATCTCTAAAAGAAAAGAGGCTTATTTCTCGGGTGTAGACTCCTTTTGTGTTCCATCCTTTCATTTTCTTCTTGCCTGGAATACAGTTCAGGTGGCTGGAGGTGTAGTAGCCAAATTAGACAATGAGAGCTGAAAAGGAATATTTGGCAGAAACAATTGCCAAACTCCTATTTTCCTCCTTGAATATGAGCATCTCTAGGTCTCTTTTCCCATTTTGACTTTGGAAAAAGCCTGGGACGTGGCTCCTGGTTTAGTTCAGTAGTCTATTGTGTCAATGTTCAGATTCTTATTTCATTCGTAAAAGAGTCTTAAACTACAATTTTTTTATTGAAAGGAAAGCACGGTTGAGTATGTATAAGGTATAGTGAGCAAAGGGGAGAAGAGCATGAGAGATATGAAATTGAAGAATCGGGCAGTGACTGAATCATTTGGAATCCTTTAGACCAAGGAAAGGAGATTAGAATTTACTCTAAATGTTAGCATGAACTACTCAGTAAATAGTTATGTCTTTTGATGAGATGGAGAAGGCTGTGGGAGTACTAAATTAGGGAGAAAATGACTGCTGTGATAAGCTTGAGATAGATCTCCACTAAAAGGCATGTTCCACCAGGGCAGAGATATTTGTCCATTTAATTTATTGCTTAATTCTCAATACCTTGACTAGTGCCTGACACATAATGTAGGCTCTTTCTTTATATTTGTTGAATGAATGAGTGAACAAATGAATGAGTGAATGAATTAATGAATAAAGTACAATAGATTTTCAAATTGAGATGTCAAATAGACATAAATACAGGATCTGGAGTATAGGGGAAAGAAGTCAGTATTAGAGATATAAATACATGTTCCTTCAGGAAATATATGAAAGCATGTTGATGATGGTGATGGTTGGTGATGATGATAACAAAGCATGCCTCAGAGGTAATTATTGGTAACATTTAGTTTTACATAACCTTTCTATGCATATATATTGGAAAAAATAAGATCATACTGTGTATAATAGTTTGTAATCTGTTTTTGGTTAATATTTTGTGATTATCTTTCATTGTCATTACATATTAGTTTACATTATTTAAAATGATGGCATAGTATATTGTTGCATATCTATAGTAAAGTTTATTTAATGTTTGTTATTCAAAATCTACATTCTGTTAGATTTTTAAAAATTGAACTTCCTCCTAGCTATATCTTGTTTCTATTTTAAATTCTTTCCTTGAGATAAGTTTTCTAGAAGTGGAAATGATGAGTCAAAAATGATCACAACTGTGTATATTAAAGGCTTAATGAGCATTGTCACATTGCCACTCAGAAAGATAAACACCCCTTAAAAATGTATGAGATTGCTTTCTTCTACAACACCAGTCATTACCTTTTTCTTTACTTTTATACATCTTTTTCTTTTCTGACAGGCCCCTGTTGCTTTGAAAACTTTTAAATAATGTTACTTTATATGAGGACACTTTGGAGGAAGAAACATTTTTTACTAAGAATAGGAAAATATTTTTATCACTATGTTCATCTGTAACATATTAATGAAAACATATAAGTAAGCGACATATTTTCTTGGAAACATAAATTGGACCTTTCCAAATATCTGATTTTAAATTCTTAAAGATGAAGGAACTCTATATCATGTCAGCACAAACATTCAATTTCGCACTAATTCAATTCGAGCAGTTATTTTATTCTCTGTAAAGTCACACTTAATAAAAAGTCTCTCCTATATGTTTTGAGCTCTATGAATGACATAAAATGCAAAGAGATACTAACATAAAACAGGAAAATACTTAAATAAACCTAAGTTGGAAAAGTTTTAGAAATACGGATTTTCATATATGTTCCTGGGAAATATTTACAAACTTTCACTTGTGTATTCTAATATCTTATTACATCGCATATTTGTTATTTAAATAAGAAATGTTTTCTCTGGGGCTAGTAATAAAACTAAGTTAATGTCTCAGCATAAGGTTTTTATCCTCTTTTCATATTATGAATCTCCTCTCCTTGTTGAGAAAAACACCTACCTGTGGTTCTGAAGAGCTAAACTCATTATCAAACAGGTCAATGCTGTCAATGATAATCCCACGACTGGAGATGATATGTAAGGTGATAAAATCCTGTTTCATAAAGAGTGAACTATGAAATTTGAGTGCTTATGACAGCAGGAGATATTGACTGCTGAATGACAGGTTCTATCTCTCTGGGAATATTGTGTAAGTAAACAAAGCAAGATTATCAGACCAAGGATGTAAATAAAGATTTTTCCTTACTCTTTTACACACTTTTGTAGGCAAAATTCGAAGAAATATACTGAAAGACATAGAATCAGCAAACAATGAAGCTTAGTATTACACAAAAGAACTGCGGGAGATGTGTCTTCAATTAGGATATCAGAGGCAGGAATTCAAATCCACCCTGAGGGGAACAGGAAAGTGAACCAATGGTATGGCTAAGAGCATTTTCAGATGCTTAGGAAAAATCAGACACGAGAAAATGACCAATGAACAAACATGGTATATACACCAAAACGTAGCACCAGACTGCACATTTAAAACATACATATTGATTACTTCCCACTTTTAAAAGTATTAAATGCTTACTAAAGAAAAAATATTAATGGAAGATTTTTGAAAATTCCCTACAACTCTACCACCCCAAGACTTTTCCATTTTTATAAAAAAAATTTTATTGGGGAATACTGGGGGACCGTGTTTTTCTCCAGGGCCCATCAGCTCTAAGTAGTTGTCCTTCAATCTAGTTGTGGAGGGCGCAGCTCAGCTCCAAGTCCAGTTGCTGTTTTCAATCTTTAGTTGCAGGGGGTGCAGCCCACCATCCCATGCAGGAATTAAACCGGCAACCCTGTTGTTCAGAGCTCACACTCTAACCAATTGAGCCATCCGGCTGCCCCAAGACTTTTCCATTTTAATTTATATCTTTCCTCTGTGCTTTTAAAGGTACAGGTTTTTAAAAATATTTTTTTAAATTATGAAAGTAATTCATTTTTATTATAATAAATAAAACAACCCAGAAATTTATATGGTAAAGAGTTAAACAATCTTTCAGTTTTCTAAATTTCTCTCCTCAGAATAAAGCACTGTTAAATTTTATTTGTATTTTTCTAGTCAGTTTATGCACATGAATATACACATGTTTTATATATATATATATAGCATATATATGTGTATATATATTATGTATATGCCTATTATGTGTATATATACCTGTATAGTATGTATTAATAATATGTAGTAGTTATATATAGTCTATATTATGTAATATAGACTATATATTATATAATAAAATGTATAAATGTTTATGTTATATGTGGTCATAATCATATTATATGTGAAAGTTATACATGTCAGCTCTAAAGTTACAAACATGAGACCTGATTACCCTTTCAGTGTTGTAGCTCCCAGTTCTTTCCAAAGAGACATTTTCCTCCTTAACTATTTTGGCACCTTATCACTTTGATCCGTATTTATTCAATTTCTTTATTTGTCATAAAACAAGCTGTATTTATTTTGTTCTTTTGACAGGCCATGGATAATCTAATTATGCACTTGAATTTCTTGTGGATCTCACAAAGATAAATTGTCTACGTCTCATTTGTATTGATTCATGCACCATTTGACATGCAGCTGACCCAGAGAAACACAATTATTGTTACAGTTCATTTAAGAGTTTTCAACAGTATACGATGCTAACATTTTAGAATTGATAGTCTTTTAGGGGAGATACACATATATATATTCTCCTGCCAGAACCTAACAAAACTAAAAAAAAAAAAAAAAGGAATCATACTTAACATAGTTTTCTTATAAAATATTTCTAGTTTTTCTTGAAAAGAAAAATGAATTCTCTTTAATCTTCAAACTTCACAGTTTTACAGTTAGAAAATGAAGAATCTATTTCTTTATATTACTGAATTTTATTGATTTCATATAAATAGATAATGTAATATGAAGTATGCAAATAGGGCCAGTTAAGGATTTTTCCACCATCATGATTTATTTTGGGTTAAAATTTCTCCTTTATAGAGCCTCCTGAAATAATTTACACATATATCCTCATACATACTTGTATATATGAAAAGATTGACCTTTGACTATAATGTCTCATGACACTTTATTTACATCTTTACCATTTATAACATGGTGGCAGGTTTTTAATTTCAATTATCATGTTTTGAGATAATGACAGAATATCAATTCTTATTCTCCAACAGGTAGCATAATTGGGAATTATCAAATGTGCTTACATATAATATTTTAAATAAAGTCCAAAGTTATTAGTTTGCTATGGCTTTTATTTTTTATAAATTTGTTTTTCCCATGGACATTACCATGGAAATATAATTAATATTGCTAACATTGTTTTCTTCTTTTTTTCTTAGTAAGTGATAACTTTTATTAAGGACTTAGGTGATATAAACATATTGGAAATGTATAATATTTATGTGTTATAGCAACTTAAAAATAATCTTTAGGACATATCTCAACAAACTTCCCAGACTTTCTAGTAAACATTGAACTTTTACTCTCTGAAAAAAAAAAAAAATCACATTAATAAACATTTCTTATCTAGTTTAGTACTTGATTACATGTATAATTTTTAATCTCCTAATTGTTATTTGCATCTAAGTTTATTTGCTTCTAAAGAAATAACTGCCGAGTCCTTCCACATATTTTCTGTAGCAAGATTAGAGTAGCCACACAGAAAACATGAATAGAGCAGTCAAATTAGTTCCATTCACACAGCCATGCTTGGTTTGCATTTTAAACACGTAGGACTACTGTAAAGAAATGTGTGCATTCCTCAAATCACTCTTGATTTCATATCCCACTTCTCATAGATATGGGTAAAAAAACACATTTATTTCACTTTCCTGTTAACTCTACTACTAAAATGAGAATAATAACACAATTGACTCTTGGTTTCAGTGTCAGGGAAAGCAAGAGGGGATAGTTGGGACTGTGGAAGTGTGGAGGTTACCACAAGAGAATGAAACTCAGTATGCCAAATGTACAAATTATTCAAATAGAGAAAGCAGTGTAAATATATTTGGAAATTCTCTCAAGTTTTAAATCTTTGGAAATAAAAAAAATTAAACATAGTTCAGGCTGGGAATGTATGGTTCATATAAAATATATCTGTAGGCATATCACCAATTTGCCACCTCTGGTCTGCAGTATATAACAAAGAAAAGTGCTCAGTAGGTCCCATACAAGATATGTTCATGATGTAGAACCAACTTTTCTCTTATAATAGGTGACTAAGCTTGCTCTTCAGCTATAAAGAAATGGATAAGCAGATTTCATTCATCAGAGGATATATTAATTTAATTGGTATTGGTGCAGTGGGACTTTGAAATGGCCTTGTAATAATTACTTTTTAATTGATTATAACTTTACCTGTATTTGTTTGATTTTGGCTTTTGTGGTTCTTGCCTGAGGAGACATATCCAAAATAATATCGCTAAGACTTGTCACAGTGTTTACTGCCTCCGTTTTCTTCTGGGAGTTTTCTGATTTTAGATCTTACATTTAAGTTTTTAATCTATTTTGAGTTTATTTTTGTATCTGGTATAAGAAAGTGTCCAACTTCATTAAAAAAAAAAATCTCAGCTACATGTGATGTTAGAATTTTATCGGAAAACGTGGTATTCTTATTAAAAGGTGACCAACAATGGAATTTCCAGGTTTAGACAATCTATCAACTGTTCCATACCATAGAGTTAGAAGCTTAGAGATTGACCACAGGTCTAGAAATCAAGGAGAGTGGTATTAGTTCTAGACTTCACTGTGCTTTCTAAAAATTGGCATATAGTTTACATTATTCACACATGTAAGTGTGCAGGTGATGTCTGTTACCACTAAGTGAATCAATGTACAGGACATTTCCATGTGCCCGGAAAGTTTCCTGTGTCCTATTGAAGTCAGTGGCCTCCATTCCCAATCACCCCAGAAAACTCACTGATCTGATTTCTAGCATCATAAATTAATTTTGCATGCCCTAGATTTTAACATGGGATTTTTGCTTAGCAGTTGAAAAACATTTCTTGCTTTGCCACTTGGCTTCGTGTCTGTGAAATTATGCATGTTGTTGCTTTTATGAGTAGTTCGGTCCTTTTTTTTCCTGGCTGTATTACATTGAATGAATAGACCTAACTATATTAATTCATGCTCCTGTTTAAGGCATTGTGTTATTTCCTGTTATTAGGTGTGATAAACAAGGCTGCTATGAATAGAGGTAGAAATCTTTGTAGAAGTAAGTAGAAGTCTTTGTAGAATCTATACAGAAGTCCTTGGATGAGCATATGTTTCAATTTATTTTGAGTAAATATTTAGAAGTCAGCTACGTAGGTGATGTGGAAATTTATAATTAAGGAACTGTTAAACTGTTTCACATTTTTTCTCCCACCAGCAGCTCCAGTTGCTTCACATCTCGATCAACAGTTGTTGGTATCATCAATATTTATTTATTTATTTATGCATAGTTGACATACAATATTATATTAGTTTCAGGTGTACAACATAGTGATTTGAAGTGATGACCATAATAAATCTAGTAACCACCTGTCACTGTACAAAGTCATTAAAGGTATTATCGACTGTATTGATGTATTGACATCACACCCCTGTGACTTATTTATTTTATAGTTAGAAGTTTGTACCTCTCAATCCCCTTCACTTTTTTCACCATTTCCCTACTGCCCTTTCATCTGGCCAACCATCAATTGTTCTCCATATCTATGAGTCTGCTTCTGTTCTGTTTTGTTGGCTCATTTTCTTTTTTTTTAGATTCCACTTATAAGTGAAATCATACAGTATTTCTCTTTCTCTTCTGATTTACTTCACTTAGCATAATACCCTCTAGGTTGATCCATGTTGTTGCAAACGGCAAGATTTCATTCTTTTTATGGCTAAGCAATGTTCCATTGTGTGTGTGTGTGTGTGTGTGTGTGTGTGTGTGTGTGTTGTGTGTGTGTGTGTGTACCACACCATCTTTATCCATTCATCTACTGATGGACACTTATGTTTCTTCCATATTTTGGACATTTTAAATAATACTGCAGTAAATATAGGGGAAAAATATATTTTCAAATTAGTGTTTTCATTTTTTCTTTGGATATAGGCCCAGAGATGGTATTGCTGGGTCATATGGTAGTCCTATTTTTAATTTTTTGAGGAAACTTCATACTTATTTCCATTGTGGATATACCATTTTACAATCCCACCAACAATGCACAAGGGCTCCCTTTTCTCCACATTCTCACCATCACTTGTTTGTTGATTTCTTGATGATAGCCATTCTGACAGATGTGAGGTGATATCTCATTGTGGCTTTAATTTGTATTTCCCTGATGCTTAGTGATGTTGAGCATCTTTTTGTGTCTATTGGCCATCTGTAGATTGTCTTTGGAGAAATGTCTACTTAGGTCCTCTTCCCATTTTTAAAATTGGGTTGTGTGGTTTTTTTGGTGTTAAATTGTGTGAGTTTCCTATATATTTTGGATATTAACCTCTTATCAGATGTGTCATTGACAAATATCTTCTCTCATTCAATAGGTGGTCTTTTTGTTTTATTGTTAGTTTTCTTCTCTGTGCCAAAACTTTGTAGTGTGATATAGTCCCAATTGTTTATTTTTTGCTTTTTTTGCCCTTGTTTGAGGAGGCATATCCAAAATAATATTGCTGTGTTTTATTATTCCCATGTTTATGTTTTTGACATCATATTTTACACAGTTTATGTGTGTAATTAATTTATTATTGTAAGTACATGTTCTTCTTTTGTTTTTTAACTTTCATACTAGCTTTTTAATTGGTTGATCTACTACTTTTGCTAAATGTTTGCCTTTATCAGTGAGGTTTTTTTCTTTCCTATATTTTCTTAGTTTTAGTTTGGCCTTTTCGGTTTCTAGAGTCCCTTTGACATTTCTTGTAATACCAGTGTAGCGGTGATGGACTCCTTTAGCTTTTGCTTGTCTGGGAAACTCTATCTCTCTTTCAATTCTGAATGATAACTTTGCCAGGTAGAGGTTTCTTTGTTGTAGATTTTTTTCTCTTTTACCACTTTGAATATATCATGCTGTTTCCTCTGGCCTGGAAAGTTTTTGTTGAAAAATCAGCTGTTACATCTTATAAGGGTTCCGTTGTACATACCGTGTTTCCCCGAAAATAAGACCTAGTTGGATTGTTAGCTCTAGTGTGTCTTTTGGAGCAAAAATTAACATAAGACCCGGTAGTATATTATATATTATATTATATTATATTATATTATATTAAGACCCAGTCTTATATTATATTAAAATAAAACCGGGTCTTATATTAATTTTTGCTCCGAAAGATGCACTAGAGCTGATCGTCTGGCTAAGTCTTATTTTCAGGGAAACATGGTAGCTAGTTGTTTTTCTCTTGTTGATTTAAAATTCTTTCTTTATCCTTAACCTTTTAATTTTTAATTATAATGGTGTTTTGGTGTGGGTCTGTTTGGTTCATCTCATTTGGGATTCTCTGCCTCCTGGTATTGGATGTCTGTTTCACTAGACTAGGGAAGTTTTCAGCCATTATTTCTTCAAATAGGTTTTCTGTTACTTTCTTTCTCTCTTTTTCTGGGAACCCTATTGTGTGAATGTTAACACTCCTGATGTTGTCCCAGTGGTCCCTCAAAGAATCATCATTTTTTAAGAAATTCTTTTTTCTTTTTGCTGTTCTGATTGGGTGATTTCCACTACCTTGTTTTCCAAATCACTGATCATTCATTCTGCATCACCTAATCTGCTATTGATTCCCTCTACTGTATTTTTTATTCTTTAGTTCTGATTAGTTCTTTTTAAAATATTTTCGATCTCTTTGTTGAAGTTCTCTCTGAATCCATTTATCCCTCTCCTGAGTTTGTTGAACATATTTACAACCATTACTTTGCCCTCTTTATCTGGTGGATTGCTTATCTCCATTTTCTTTAATTCTTTTTCTGTTCTTTAGTTTAGAACATATCTTTTTCTTCTCATTTGGCCTATCTCTCTGTGTTTGTTTGTATGTACTCATATTAGGTAGATCAACTGCATCTCTAGGTCTTGAAAGAATGGCCTTATTTAGAATGTGTCCTGTGGGGTGAAGTGGAGCAATCCCCCCTGGTCACCCAAGCCTGGTGCTTTAGGGGTGTTCCCTGTGTGGGTTGTGTGTGCCCTCCTGTTGTAGTTGGGCTGTGATTGCTGCAGGCTTTGCTGTTGGGCAAGGTTGCCCCCTCAGGCTAACTGGCTGCAATAACTTGGTGTGAATGATCTGCTATGTGCATGCAGGCCTGCGGGAGAGGGAGGTGCTTTGGGGGCTCTGGTGCTGACTGAGGCTGCCCACTGGTAATATCAATGCTGGTGTCACTTTGGAGGAGCTCCAGAGTAGGCTAAGGCCATGTGAGTGTGTTGTCTGAAGCCACTTGGGAGGGTCTCTGGCTACAGTGGACAGGTTGGGTGGGGTGGGACCTCAGGGGAATGCTGATGTAGGGGAACAATATTGGCCAGGTTAATGAAGGGTGTCAGTATTAGTGCATACTTGCACCGGGTTCAGTTAGGTGGAAGGAGAGTAAAATAAAAGAAGCAAAGAAATAATGGCACCTGCCAGTGCTTCTGTCCCCAGAGAAAGTTCCCACTGATCCCTGCCTCTTAGTCACTTACCCTAAAGTTAGTCAATTTAATTCCTTCATGTATGATCCAGGCACTTTTCACACTGCTGCCTCTGTGCTGGAACTCAGAGCACGTGACTTTGAATGTAAACCCTATAAGAGTAATTTCCTATAGTTCTTTGCTCTCTTGGACACAAGCCTCACTGGTTTTCAAAGCCAGATATTATGGGGGCTCCTCTTTCTGGTGCAGGTGACTGGGGTTGGGGAGTCTGGTGTGGGGCTTGGAGTTCTCACTCTTCAGGGGAACCACTGCAGATTTGCTATCCCGTCCACTTATGGATCACCATACTGTGGGTGTGGGTCCTGACTAGACCATGTCTCTGCCCCTCCTACCCATCCTGATGTGGCTTTTTCTTTATATCCTTAGCTGTCAAAAATCTGTTCAGCTAGTCTTCAGGTCATTCTCAGTGATGGTTGCTCTATATTTAGTTGTAGTTTTGGTGTGTTTGTGAGAGGAAGTGAGGTCAGGATCTTCCTGCTCTGCTGTCTTGACCCTGACATCCTCATCAGCATTTTTAATTCCAGCCATTCTAGAGGATATGAGCCATATCTCTATGTGCTTTTCTATCAGTGTTTATGAAATATGTGTTAAGACTTTTGCCCTATTTTTATTAAGTTGTATGTTATTATTGAGCTCTTGATATATCCTGTATACAAACTTTGGTTACATATGTATGTTGAGGATATTTCTTCCCAGTCTACAGATTACCTTTCCATTTTCCTGATGGTAAATTTTGAAGAAAAGAAGATTTTAATTATAATAGAACTCTTAAAATATTGAATCTTTCAATCCATGGACATGGTAAATCTCTTTATTTATTTAGACTTTTAACTTTACTCATCAGTGTTTAATATTTTTTAGTTTAATCGTTTCATGTAGAGATATGGAACATATTTTGGTGGGGTAGGTATGAAGGACAATTCTGAGTGATCATACACCTTGCCAAGTGTGATACATATATAAAAATAATGTGTAAGGATAAAAACCTAAAGCCTTTAACTATCAGTTGGTAAAGACATTTGTGGCAGGAGTGTGAAAATTGATACTTAGAATAATTATGAGAGCAAATGAGCCATTCCTCGTTTGTGCCTTGTAGCTGAGTGTAATGAAAAACTGAATACTAGTAAGCATTTAGCAGTCGGCAAACCTGTGACACTGCAAGAGTTTTCTGAAAAATACTTCGAAGTAAGAAGGTGCTATCAATACACACAAGCAGTGAATAGCTGCTCACGATACGAGGCTTGGGAAAGAGCTTGGGTAATGATGACAGTGATAGCTTGAGAAGCTTAGACAAGCAAGGTAGACAAGATAAACACCTTTTCCCCTTTTGGGTTTAATCCAATTAAGAAAGTTAAAGCCTGTTCCAATCTTTTCTATATCATAAGGAGTTACTGCCACTCAGTTTGATCCAAGGCAGATTTGGCATGGCTTGGCAGATTTTCTTATCTCATATTCCTCGTAATAACATTATTGGAAGAGCCCTCAATTGCATGTGACAGTTCCAGGCTGAGACAGGATGCTGCTGTTGAAGGTATTTGAAATCAGTGAAATTCTAATCCTTTTATACATTGTGTTCTAACCCAGAGAAGTTAGTTACCAAGCAGATTTGCATCTTCCTTTTATTCTTTATTTCATTGTTTTTTTCTGTCTTGGCACTTGAGCTATCCATGTGCTAAGTAGAAGAGTGTTAGTGCTGAATGACAGCGATGAAAGAGCAGTTTATTTTTTTATACATGTCCATTATAAACGAGAAGCCATGATTTAAAGATAAATTTGATTAAGCTATAATTAAAATCACTACAATTGCTTAAAATAGGAAGCTTTAAATGTTATAACAAGCCAAAGCTACAACAAGACTGTTTGAAACTGTATTAAATTAGAAAATATGAATGGCATGTTATAAGAAAGTGTACAATTCCAGTTTGGATTGGTTACCTGTATCCTAAGTCAAGCCTGGAAGTTAAAAAACAACAAGGGGAATCCTAATGTAGATAACAGTGAAACTTTTAGTAAAATGCTTTATGAAAGGTAAGTATGTGAATAAAATGTGAGTAACCAAGTATAGAAGAATTGCTTTTGAATTATCTCTAATGTATTACAAACAACCCATTTCAATTTTTTCTTTTATACTCACATGTTATATTGAGTTTAAAAATTATTAATGCCACGTACCACCTAAAAGGAAAAAAAAAATATTGAGTCTAGTCTTTTCCTGGCTGCTCCTTCCTCCTTCAGACTGATATTTAGGAAATGAGCTTACTTCAGCATCTTTATCCTTAAGAGTCAATCAAGGTGGTTCACAAGCTTACAAATGAAATTGTTTCTCAAACTATGTTTTACATTTCTTTGTCTCATAATATCTTTCGTTTATTGTTCATTGTAAGCCTAAGATACTCAGTTTCTAAATCCTAAACATAACATTACTTTTGCTTCTTTTCTTCTAAGGGGCAACACTCTATTATAAAAATTCCCATACCTGGTGTGGATACCAGCTTTATTTTTATATCAATTCCCAAATTTAGAATTTTTAATTCTCTATATCAGGAAAAAAAGCACAGAAATATGAGAAAGCTTGATTTAGAAAGAGGTTAATATCTGAGCAGTTTTAAACATCCTAATTCTAGGTTATAAATGCAAAATGCTACCACCCAAAGGAGTCCTAAAAATCTCAGGCCCAGATGATGAAATGATTTTCCCAAGATCACCTGTTAAATGTTTGTGTTGAAGGAGTAATGATATTGATTGAGATCATATATGTCAAGTGCTTGACTCGGTGTCTGGCACTTCTTACGTGCATAATAAATATTATTATTCTATTACAATTCATTAAATCACATTATTACAAAACGTCAGTATATGCCAATGATAGTTTTGAGCCTATCTGTGTATTTAATTTCCCATTAATGGTTATGGGTTTGGGTTTCTTTGCTTAAAATTTCCAGTTCATGATTCCCTAGAGTTAGTGATACATTTATCAGAAATAAGTCATGCACTTAAATCAGTCTAGTCTAACTGCTGTTAGAAACAACTTTCAAATCCCAGTGGTTTAAGGCAATACAATTGTATTGCCTTTTACTGGACTGTCTAGTGCAGGCCTATAGTGGGTTTTTCTTCACATAGTCTTTTAGGGACTGGGCTCCTTTCATTTAATGGCTCCACCATCCTCCTGGGCCTTGGAGTCCTGCACTGGGTCATCTGCGTAAGATTGACAATGGGAGGTCATGAAGGAGATTTTATAGGTGTGGCCTGGAAGTATCACATATCACTTATGCTCAAATTCCATTGAAGAGATAAAGACCAAATTTGTTGCTACAGATTATAGCTCAGAAATTTCCAACTTCATTACTTAAAAGTATTACTGAAGTAATCCATATAAAATATTCATTATTGCCATTTAGGAAATTCATGCTTATGGGTGTCATATTTGCATGCTATTCACAGTTCAATTGTTACTTAATTAAAAACTTGGAAAATGTAAAAAGTATGCAATGAGCATTCCTACACTCTATCAATTTGCAAAGCTCAAACATAGAATTGCCGTTTTTAGAATGCAAACACGTGGGTAGGCTGGGGAAGATAGTCTAGCTGTAGGCCCAGAAGGAAAAGGAAGAGGGACCTGCGATAACCAAGATATAAAGTGCAACACACTGACTCAGGTGGGAGAAAATAATCATATGCTTTCCAAAGTGTTATGTCATTTGAACCTCATAACATCACAGTGACATTGGTATATAGTATCACATGAAGAAACTAGATGTGATTATGTCTAGATGCCAAGATTTCTGTTTCATGTGGTATAAATAGTTAACTCATGAAAAATTCTTCCTGAAGTTTTCATATTTGTAAAACAAAAATTTTAATCACACACTCATGATTTTTAGAGGCTGCTTAAGAGACTTCATAAATTCAATATTTTGCAAAATATTTCTAACTGCCTTTGTAGATATTAATTTATTTCTGCTTCCTGAAAAAAATTCAGTTTGGTTAGCATAGTATTGCATTTATCAAAATCTTGTTAGCTAAATGAATGCTTAAAATGGCTTAATGCTTTAAAAATTCTGTCCTTAATTAATCCTCACTGCCTTCCTGGAGGAATATTCCCAAAATGGCAATTTTATGCTTCAACTTTACTTTTCTTTATTTTTTGTTGAGATAATTTTTTTTATTAGGTTTAGGTGTACAAAGCAATGTAATAGTTAGACATTTATACCCCTCACGAAATGATAACGACCCCCAATCTGCTACCCCTATGACATCGTATATAGCTGTTACTGTACCATTGACTATATTCCCTATGCAGTATTCCACATCCTGTGACTATATGTATATTATATATATATATATATATATATATATATATATATATATATATATATATAAGTTTATAGTTGACATTTAACATTATTCAACTTCAGCTTCAGATGTATAGTGCATTGGTCTCAGGCATCTACACAGTCCATGAAGTGATCTCCCAGATAATTCCAGTGCCCATCAGGCACCTTGCATAATCTTTACAACATTATTGATTGTATTCCCCATACTGTAATCCATATCTCCATGATTATATTGTGACTACTGATTGGCACTTTTCTAATCTCTTTGCCTTCTCCCCATCCCCACCCCTCCCATCTACCAACCATCAGTATTATTTTTTCCCCTATGTCTTTGAGTGTATTTCTGTTTTGATTGTTCATTTATTCTGTTCTTTAGATTTCACATGTAAGAGATCATATGGTATTTGTCTTTCTCAGTCTGACTTATTTCAATTAGCATTTTATTCTCTAGGTCCACCCATGTTGTTGGTAAGATTTCATTCTTTTTTATGGCCAAGTAATACTCCATTGTATAAATGTACCACAGTTTCTTTATCCAATTGTCTATCGATGGGCATTTTAGTTGTTTCCATATCTTGGCTATTGTGAATAATGCTGCAATAATCATAGGGGTGCATATATTTTTTCAAATTAGTGTTTTGGATTTCTTAGGATGGATACCCAGGAGTGGAATTGCTGGGTCATAAGGTAGTTCCATTTTCAATTTTTTGAGGTACCTCCATACTGTTTTCCATACTGGCTGTACCAATCTGCAATCCCACCAACAGTGCACGAGAGTTCTCTTTTCTCCACATCCTTGCCAGCACTTGTTGTTTGTTGATTTATTGATGATGGCCATTCTGACAGAAGTGAGGTGGTATCTCATTGTGGTTTTTATTTGCATTTCTCTAATGATTAGTGACGTTGAACATTTTTTCATATGTCTGTTGGCCATCTTTATGTCCTCTTTATAGAAATGTCTCTTCATATCCTCTGCCCATTTTTTAATTGGGTTTTTTGTTTCTTTGGTATTGAGTTCAACTTTTCTAGGTGATGAATTCTCAGCACACTTATTGTATAATTTTTTAATTTTCTAAATTTTAAATAAGAATTAGAATATGAATAGCATACAACAGTTAGTACCCATAAACATGAATTTCCTAACTGATAATAATGAATATGTTTATGTGGATTAGCTCAGTGATACTTTTAATTAATAAACTTGGAAACTTCTGAGTAGAAACTTGTAGAACTAAATTTAAATTTTTATTTATGTCTCATTCTATTTTTATTTCAAGGATTTTGATCCTATCATATGCTTGTTTACTGGGCTTTTATGAAAACCAGATATGAACTGACTAACAGTACAAACTGACAGTGAGACACAGTTGACTCCTAATTAAAAATTTAAGGACATTTTTCAGATCAGTATATACATATTTATACATTAGAAATAACATTTATTTTTAAAGCTAATTACAATTTCATATTGAAATTGTAATTGTACCAGACATTTTTATTTCATGTTAAATAACCTTTTGTTTATTTCTTCAACCATCTTTTTGTCCTTCCACGTATGCTGTCCTGAGTTACCAACCAACAGGTTGGCAATGTGCTTTGCAAATACATTCCTTAAAATTTCTTTGAGGTGTACAACTTTAGAATACAACATCTATATACTCTATTGTGTGCTTACACCTGAAGTTCTAGTTTACTTCCATCACCTTGTAGTCGACCCCCTTTGCCCTCTGTGTCCTTCTCCCATCCCCTTCTCTTCTAGTAACCAAGTAATACTCCATCATTCTGTTATCTGTATCTATGAGTTTGGTTTTTTGTTTGGATCTTTTGCCATGTCAGTTCTGCAGTTTTATATTTCCCTGCAGGGTTGGAAAGAGAAATACCTGTAACAATTAAGGATTATGGAAACATTTCCTACTTCTGATCCTTTCAAAATCTAGAGCTGTAGGTCCATCAAGTTTGAGACATCCACCACTTTATGCAAATCTTACTTATGTTGAATTGAATTTTTAAATAGGATTGGAGAGTTTCACAAAGTAGGTAGTAGTCAGCCATTTCACATGTGGCAGAGAGATCACCTATGATGAATATCCTATGAACAAGAATGACACCAGCATTTTAAATCACCCACAGTTTATGTGTTACATGTACATGTTTAATCGTAGCTCAAATTCTGAAAGAGGGATTGATTAGCCCCATTTAAATCTGCGGTTGGGATTGATCCAAGATTGGGTGCCAGGGTAGGGTCCTGGGAAAGAGATAAATGGATTTGGAGGGGAGAAGGGGAGAGGACCAGAATAGACAGGAGTACATAAGAGCAGGGATAGTTGCGGTGGTGTTCTGAGTCCTGAGTTCTAGCTTGTTGCAGAGACCTTGTCCCACTTGTCAGCTTGGGTTCTCTGAGGCAAACAGCATCCTTATGATTATTAATATACTCTCTGCTTAAAGTTATTCAAGATTGATGCCTATTATATGCAACAAAAATTCTATATTATGTAGTATCTATTTTGTTTTCAGAATCAATAGAGTAAGTTACTGGAACAGGATCTGTTTGATGATAACATCTGGTCTTTTATTTTTGAATAGAGCCTTTACTATATTATCTCCTTGATCCTCAAAGTGTGGAGGAAAAAAAAAACATTGACTCCAGGTAAATTTGCTAAAATAGATTTTCTGCAGGAAAAGGCATCTGCGGTAAGATCTGGGAGCTCTGCTTTATCCACTTGTCTTTGACAGAGGATATGGCTTTCTCGTCAGCCTGTTGAAGTGTAAGTCATGTTTTGCTGACGACAACGGAAAGAAATACATCTAGGCATAAAGAATATGTTCTAAGTATATTTGGAAACCAACACTTTTTAAATATACTGCTTGGTGTCTATGTTAGCTGTAAATCAGGAGGAGCTTGTCACACTTTGTGACATAGCTGTATAGAATGAATTTATTTTTTAAAGCCTTACTCTTTTTAGAGTGCAGGGAATTCTTGGGCATTCCTAAAGTATAAATTGTTTCCCCAGAATATCAGTAGCAGAAAATACATTTTTGTGACCTCTGATAGAGACTGGAATTTCCAATTGTAGAAAGGAGGGAATTTATCCAGGTAGCCCACTTTCCACTTAAAACTCAATTATGTGAAGTCACATGCCTCAAACCTGCATACGTTATGTGCTATAGACAAGTTGTGTTACTGGTGTTTTATCAAGAACTAAGCCTAGAAAGCTACAATTTTTGATTTTCACCATAATAAAATATTCAGTCTAACAATTGATTATATCTTTCGTTAAACACATAAGAATTCTTAGGGACATTTAAAATCAATTATCTTAATTTGAGAGGGGTGTATTATCTATATGTTTCCTCAAGGCTTGGCAGGCAGTGATGATTCAGATATACATAGCCTCCCAGTATGAAAGTCACTGCCTAATGCTGCAATGAGGAAAGACCTTCTAAAGTCTCCAGAACGCCAAACTGATCCAAAATGGATAGGCTCATACATTAACAATCTAGTTCTCTCATTTGTTTTCAGGTTCCTATGGATATGAAGAGTATAATTTATTAATATTTCTGAGTAACTAAGTTATTGATCTTATCCTTTCCTTGCTGTTTTTAATGAAGCATAATTATAACCCAACGTCATTGGGAGCCAAGCTATGCTTTTCAGTTCTTCTCACTCATATTTTTCCATGACTCCCTTGGTTTTCTTTCAGATTCTTATGCTCTAAAAGAGAGGATTTACAAACTTGTTTCAAAGGTTTTAACATTTTTCTGCTGATTCTTAAGTTATTTTAGTGATATATTTGTATACTATCATAGATCTTCTGAAAAATTATAATTTTTAAAATCCCTTAAAGTATTTATATTTGAAGCCAAACCTAATTTAGCACAGCTTATTTTTAAGAAATGATGCTGGCAACTCCTCTACAAAGCTGATCTTGGGATGAAAGATAAAGATTCAAGTCAAGTGGATTTTGGCATTTCTCAGCTGTTGCTTCTTGTGAAAAATTGCTGACAATTTGAGACAGCAATTGTCACTGCAGCAAATGATGATAAATGTTCTGGGTACTAGTCCTTTCTTCTCCAGCTTTGCTGCCTAGAGATTAGACATTTATATGTTTTTATTTGCTACTCTCAATGTTCTGAATTTGTTGCTTTTAGCCACAAACAGTGGCACAAAAGCCAAGGGTATAATGGATATAGACTTTAAAAAACACCCAGTTTTAAATGGTGCTCTTTTAGGATGGTCCCTGTTCTCGTCTAAGCGTTTTTCATTAAATTCCTGGTTGGAGAAATATTTGAATCAAACATTACCACCTTGATATTTACTTGATAGTGGTACCTATTGTTTTAGACCTTGAGAGAGAAAGTGTGTGACATAAAAATGTAAGAGATAGTGAGTCAACAACACGGTCTATAATATACTGTAGTGTAAAAGAGAAGACAGGGTTAAATGAACTATGCATATTTTCATATTGAAGGACTTCTGTGATATATTACTTTAGTTTTCCTTTGGGAGTGGACATTTAGCAATTTTAGCAAAACTTGCTCCACTGAAACTATCAGTAAAGTGTTAGAAAGGTAATGATTCGATTTTTAGAATATAGGGCTCATAATAGTCTCTATGTATTTGCACATAAATAAACATTGAAATGGATGGTGATATTTTCAAAACATGACTGCTAAGATAAACCAATAATTCAGGGAACAAATTACTCTTTAGGCAATCAAAACAAATGTCAAATTGCAATGAACTCACACAAAATTCGTTATTCTCATGTGAACGTGTTTTATAGCCAAGCAATATATTTTTTCATTTAATACGTATCTATTTAAAATAATTGCACATGGTTAAATGCCATGCTGTCGGAACTAGATTGTTAATGTAATTCAGCTGAATTAGATATCAATTAAGTTTGGCAATGTTATTAATGTTAAGGTTCACAACTAAACATAAATCACCATATCCAGTGAAATGAAGCACAATAGCCTCTTAAACTAGAGATCCATTCTAATCGAGGAAAAATTCACTCAAAATCTATTCTGTTCTTTATGGTACGACAATATGATTTCTGATTTATAATGCCATTTCAATTTGTAAAACATGAATAAAGAATATGAACAATATAAAGAGGAAGAAGTAATCATTATGAGTGAAAACCTAGGTAAATTTGCTTGTAACAATTGCCTTTGCTTCTCTAACTCAGTAGAACATAAATTCCAGAAGGACAGAGACATTTTTTTTTTTTCATTGCTAAATGCATACAATCTAGAACAGTATTTGGCACAAGTAGATGCTCAGAGAAGATTAGATAAATGAGAGTCCATTTAGAAAACTGGTTTAAAAATTATTCCCCATTTTCCAAAGGGGAAAACAGCCTATTTCAAAATAGCCCATGTACTGAATTCCTGAATAGTTCTAACTATCAATATGTTCTAAAATCCAAATGTTTATATTTAATGTAGATTAAGAACCCTTGTAAAACCTCAAAAATTTTCAGTGGTTAAAAATAACTATTATAACTAATAATAACTAAAAATAATTAAAAACTGATTAAAACATATTATCTATGAATTTTGATTTAATTCTTGGGTTATGGCAGAAAATTAAAACTTGGACCTTACAATTCTTTTATGTCATGATCCCATACACTCATTTTTTTCCCTAAGTCATCATTTATTGATTTATAGAGCAACCATCACATGATAGAGGTGCTTTACAATACAGTAAACATGACAACAGAATTCATATCATTAAATACAATCAACAAATTACAGAACTGAAAAAAAATACCCAAAAAAGTGGAATGAAGCAACATTATGTCAAATTTCAAAGATGCTGAGAAGTGGCAGTATAAACAAAGTAATTCCATCACCTGGAAGCCAGATGGGCAAAGATACACGGGCACCACAACCCCAAATGGGAAGATTTGTAGAGGGTGAGTGAGCATATAAAATACAATTTCACAACCAAGAGTAAAAGTCATTAAAGATACTATGATACCCAAGTGATCACAGAACTAGTGGAACAACCTCGCAAAGATATTACCTTATAATGACAAAGGAACCAACTTCACGTGGACTTTAAACTCACAAAAAGAGGCCAAAAAGCCATTGAGTTAATCCATCCTATTATGAGCAGACTGAAATCTATAAGCCTTTACAAAACCTTGGGATAAATTTAGGAAGCAGCCAACAGTTCTGTAATCCATAAGACTATGTGATGTTGATAGTTGGCACAAGGTTAGGGAGAAAAATCCTTTTCCTAAGGCAGAGAGGAGTCACCTCACGCTAATGGGGAAGCACGGGGGGTAACAAAAGCCACCTGGATCAGTGTCACCTGAATGTGGTTTAATAACAAATGTAGAGGCATTTAAATTCACACTGTCAAATGAACACTGGGAAAGGCAGAGATGACACCTCTGACAGAGGAAAAGTAGTCAAAACATCTATCGAGGCCTGTGTTTCCATATGTAGCAAAGTAAGGGCACCAGGTGGAAAGAACTGTGAAGAGAGGTGCACTCATTCCTGGTTCTCCCCTAGATCTAGCCCTAAACAACACATGGTTATACCAAAGTAACTGTATTAAAGTGGCACTTAAAGTGCAAGAATAGTTGTCCCTGAATTACTAGGTCATTTGCCAGGTTTTAACTCAACAGATTGCGAACAGAATTATAGCAATAGGAGAGCAAAATTCAGATTCTATTTTGCCACAAGCAACCACCATGTGAACAATTTCTGATTTAAGAGTAAAGGGATTGTGTTCAAAGTCCCAGGTAGGTATGCATACTGGTACTTTGGGGCAACAATTTTTACAGAGCCTTGAGAAAAAAAGTCACAAAGTTCTTGAAGAAAATTGGGCTACAATGAATAAAATCAAACAATTTTCACATTCAGTCATTACACATTTGTGGGTTTTTGTAACGCTTTAGAGTGGAGAACAGCCTGGGATTTAGAAAAATCACTATTGTGACTATATCCTCAACCATTTTATTTGTGCTTTAAAAAGGACATGCAAAGTTTGTAGAGGACTAGGCTATTTGCAGGAATCCTTTCACGCTTTTGTCAAAGCATTTCTCCAAACCCCCCCGAGATGCACTGATTCTCATTATTAAACACCATGTCCCACCTGGTACTGTCTCAAATTCTATCCCTTATATGCCAAAGACTACCACTTCCCAATCCCAACCTCACACCAAACAGAGAGGAATCTGGGCCTGCCTTTAACACTGCACATGCTCACCTTACCATTTCCTGAAGTTGTTTTAGCAACCTTATGATATGAAGTATATGTATGCTCAAACATTAATATAATCCAAGTGTACTACATCAGTGACAGAATCTGTATGTCAAATAGCAAAGCATTTACACCTCTGTAATGCTTTGAGATTCACATAAGAATCTGAATAGAACCTAATATATATACTGACATGGTCTTGTGATTTTCAAGTATTAAAAGTTTGTTTGTATAAGGAATCAACCTGAGGTTTTTCTAAACTGCACTTCTCTGGCATTCAGCATTATAACGTTCATTCAATACAATAAAGGCCAACAACTTGACAATTATTGGGAAAAAATTGTATTTTGGAAGAACTCACTACATAAGGTGACAGCATTCCAAAATCAAATTACATGAAAATATACATCGCAATTTCGTTGTACAACAGTGAGAAAAATCTGCAGTATAGAGGAATAGAGGCAAAGAAATATGAACTTCATAAGGAGAAGGTTGTGAGGGTAAACAGTATCTTTCATAGCAAACCCAGAAGTAGAAAGCCTGTAGCGCTGCATGCTTTATTCATCCAATCTTAACCTTAGGTAACTGGACAGCAAAAATAAAACCAAATCAGAATTTTGTATAGTTTGGGAAAAATTTCAGTATGTTGAATTCAGAACCAACTCTTTTCAGTTCTCAGGGATAATGACAGTTCAAGAGCTCTGAACAACCAAAAAATGTTATTGCTACATCCAATCCAAGAGATGGGTACAGCTAGAATACAAAAAGGACAAAGCACCTAGTGATGACCACTCCTCGAAGTCATCATTAAAAATCAAGTATTTGCTTATTAAGTATTTCAGTACTTGATGTAAATGATTTGGAAACTTTCTGGCAGATGGAAGAGATAAACGCAAAGGGGACTGTGTCAAAACAAAGAAGATACAAAAGTTTAGTAAGTGAAAAGAGTTTAATGAAGCCTCAATGGTTTAAAGAAAATTAAATGGAAACTTTTAATCCTAATTGCTTTTCATCTGACATGCTTTAAGGAGTCTTTTAAAACCGATAGGAAACAATGAGTAGGGGAAGAAAACCTGCTAAAATTTTTTGGAATTTACACGATTCTTATTCTAGCACAAGAAAGCGTTATTTGGTACAAGGTGTATTTGTGGATATACATGAACAGTATATATATTATCCAGATCATATTGTGCTATGCACGGGTCTTTGCAATTCTTCCTGAAGGTTAAAACAGTTCATTAGAATTCAAAATGCGTAATCATCTGTAAGTTGGCACTTGTTAGACTCTTGTCAGCATTGATACTGACATGTTTTATTGCAGCCAAGTTCCAGCCACTTGTTTTCTAACTTGTTACAACAGAAGTCCAGCAGTAGGTGGGTAGAGTGCAGAAAAAACAGTGCCATGTTTCTCAATTGGAGACCCTAAAATAAATAAGAGAAGTTATAGCTGTTCAACAAATGTCACTCAAAAGCGGTCTCGTGGCTTTTTCTTATACAGCGGGCAACTTTCCTTTTGAATTCTCCATTTCAGTTTTCCCTCCATTCTTTCACAGGATCAACATTAATACCCGAGTCTCCCTTAGGGTCTGCTAGCACAGAAATAACACTAATCATGATGGTTTCCACGGTGTGAACGGGGAGCCAGCATTCCGCTGGTGTTTCATGCCCATATTTATCTTCCCCAGGCTCATGAAGAATAGAAATGGATGCATCACCATTTTCATCAACATTTGGATGCCAGATTTCTGTAATGAACATCATTTTAGGAGGCCAGAGGGGATAATCTTTTGGGAAAGTGAGATGAGCCTTAAAAACACCACCTTCATAAAGTGTATCTGGAGGACCAATAAGAAAGACTTCCCATCGGTAGAGATCATTGTCATTTACAAAACCTGCTGAAAAGCCTTCCACTGGATTTTTGTTGAGTTCTCTCCAGCCAGGGGCCAGTTTCTTAGAGTACTCTAGCCCCCTGCCCCCCACCACTGCCTGCCCGCGCGGCGCAGACTCTGAGTCGGAGACTCCTAGCTAGGGGGGCCCAGATGCTCTCTTCTGTCCCCGAGGGTCCAGCGGCCTCAGCCGCACCTGAGCCCGGGACCCGCCCCTCCTGGGGCCATACACTCATTTTCATTTCTGAGTCAAAAGTAATATTTCCAAGGCAGTTTAACAAATCATTTTATGTCTAATGTGAATTAATAATCAGCAAATTGGTACATTCTCTTTGTTTAGTTTGTAAACCACTAACACTAGTATAACTCAATTGAGGTTTTCATTAAATCTTAATGAATCCAGAAGTTATTCCTTTGTCATATTTCTCACTAAAGTGTCCACAAACACATTTCTTTACTGTTTACTTTCAGTGGCCAGTAACTAGCAAATAGACTTAGGTTTGAGTTTATTGTTTATTCATTTATTACTTCAAAATTTATTGAGTAACATTCTGTACCTGTTCCTGAATGAATGTATATAAATGTATATAAAATAATGCCAGTTAATGAGATGAGTGGTGCTGGGCTTTAAAAACTTGAATTGGTTACAGACTTTTAAATTGGTTTTCCATATAGAATCCAAGATGTGCTGGATAGTGGCAGAGCTCTTTAGTAGAAAACCTTAGTCACCAGCTGGAAACAGTTTTTCAAGGTCATAGCCAGAGCTGTCACATAGAGAGGGTTGGCAAGGTATAGAGAATTTTGAGATAAAATGGATGGTAAAGACCTAGGGACCCTGGGCTTTGGCTGTTCAAGAAGCAGTGAGAAACAAGAGGATCACTTCTGAGGGAATAAGGAAAAAATCTGCTCACTGTCATCCTTCACCTTTACTATCTGTGGGCAGTAATTTGTATTTCTCTATGTTAATCAATGTTCTGTGGGATCATTGCAGGGCCAAAGTTACAGTCTTCCTTGATGGGCCATTGCATAATTGTATATCCCCTATATCCCATGTTCATTAGTACTCCTGTCTGGCACCAGACTTACCAGATTATTCCTTGTGTGCAAAGAGGGGGGCATATTTGTTAGAACAGTGTACATAGATTCATGAGAGCATTTATTGCCAGATGGTAGAGATGTGACAGAAGGGCGAGTGCTTCCAGGCTTAAAAATGTACTGCCAATGACATCTCCTTTGGAATTGTCTTCACGTTCAGAGGATTAACTAAGACAATTGAAAACTCATATACTGCTTTGTGGAGACCGATTGAGGAGTGAGCACATGCTCACATTCAAAGCTGTCTGGCCTATGTTCTGGCTCTGGGAGTAGGAATGGACCAAGAAAGAAAGAGCCAGCATTGTGCAAGCCAGGGAGAACATTCTGGCTTTCCTTCTCATAGCCTCAGGAGGAATATGTATTATTTATATTTCTGTTTTTATATATTTAGAATCAATTCACTGCTCCATATTTTTCTATTGGAGGACATCTTTTGGCAATTATGGTGGCAGTGATCGGAGATGGGAAGATTCTACATTTCTTTCTACATTTTGATTTACAGGCAATATCTCTTTTAATTCTCATTAGGGAAAGTATTACTTTAAAATTTAATAGATGAATAAACTGAAACTTAGGGAGGTGAAATAAATTGCCGAGGAGAGGGCAGAAGAGTCAGGAAATCATAAGTGGTTATAAACCAAACACTGCTAAGGCATGATACTACCTGGATTGACTCTGGCATCTGAATACTGAGATCTTGTGACCTTGAGTAAGGTTCATGACTTCTTGGAACATCATTTTTTTTAACGTGCTAAATGGGAATAACAAAAGTACTTTTCTTAAAGTGTGGTAAAGGTAAAATGAAAGAAGACATATAGACAAGACATATGATGTGTTTAGCACAAGGAAGGTTATCATTACAGTGACAATATTAGAAATCAAAACCATGTATAAGTTTTAGGATATCGCTCTGCTTCCTATTAGGGTTTGAGGCACTAGACCAATCTGATACACTTATGAGAAACCAATGAACGTTCATAGTTCGTCATAAGGTAGTATATTTTGAGCAAGCATAATATGTCAGGATCTAAATTTGTAAGAAATAAAATCTTCATTACAAAAAGACATGCCCATATGTGTACAAATAAGTTAGTTCTCCTGTAGCATTTACCAAATGGTTGATTTTATAGTAAGTCAAGTTTTAAACTTTGGAAGCCCATCTAGTGTCTTGTGAAATACTGCCTATGTGAGGCAACCCACCTCACAGTCAAGAGAGGAAAAATATTCACAAAAATTTATAAATTTCTGATTTGATATTTAGTTTTATAGAATAATTAAGAGCATTGGCTTTAGGGCCAGATATGTGTTTAAGTTTTTGTTTTTAGATTTTAACTCTCTGACCTTGAGCAAATTGCTTAATTTTTCTAAGCCTCAGTTTCCTCATCTGTAAAATGATAACAATACCTACCTACAACACAGTGTTGTGGGCATTACGTGAAAGTGGATGTTAAGTGTTGATATGCAAGATATACAAGGAGTGAAGCCAGATGTGACTTTCCCCAATTCCAATCTAGAAGTCTCTTTGAAACATCATTATAATAATACATCAGAAATGTGATACATTAATTTGGGAGCCCATGTGCCATTTCATACTTGACTTTTGATATGTAAATTTGTCCTCCCATGGATTAAATCAGAATGCAGGGGCACCCCAATAAATTTAATAAAATAAAATTTAAAAAAAATTAAGAATTTTCTTGTCACAATTACCTAACCTTTATTGATTGAATAGTGTGTGTGTATGTATATATGTGTGTGTGTGTGAGAGCGAGAGAAAGAGAGCCTCCTTAAACACTAATTCAGAATCCATATCCAACCTGTGCTGCCACCAGAACAAACACCATAACAAATATAAATGTAAGCCATATTTAAGTTTAATGAACATATGCTATGTGCCAGCTCTGTACCAAATGCCTTCCTTCCATGTATTCTTTCATTTGATTCTCACAGCACCCAGTGAGTTAGATATTATAGTTGTCCCCATTTTCTGATATGAAAATTGAAGATTAGAGAGGATAAATAACTCACCTAAGATAATACAACCAAGAAATAGCAAAGACCAAATTTAAACCTAGTTACTCTGCTCCAAATCTCATGTTCTTTATCACTAGTATGATATCTTGTGATGCTATTTACTGTGATTTATTTTGTTACATAAATTATAAGCCCTTCCTAAGATGTTCTCTGGTTCAGACTACTGCAAACTAAACTAGAGGGCAGGAATTATAAAAAAGTAGGAAATATTTTATAAAATATATTTTTAAAGGATTATGTTTCAGTTCATGTATTTCTGTATACTTTTTTGAGTATTCATTACTTTGTTTTTAATATCACTTTTATTTTGATATAATTGTAGACTCATGTGCATTTGAAGATTTCCCTAGTGATAACATCATCTTACACACTACTATATAGTACAATATCACAGCTAGGATATTGACAATCCCTGATCGTCTTCTGGTTTCCTCCTTTTTACTTGTACTTATTTGAAAGTGAGGTGTGTGTGTGTGTGTGTGTGTGTTTAGTTCTGTCACATGCATTTTTATCATGTGTAGGTTTGTGTATTCCCGACTACAGTTAAGATAATAACAGTTCCATCACCACATGTATCCCTCCTGTTGCCCTTCCATAGTCATACCCACTTCCCTCCCTCCATCTCCTTTCCCTGCCACCCCCAACTCCTTTCAATTGCTAGTCTGTTCTCTGTTTCTAAAATATTTTGAGGTTGTTATATAAATGAAATTCTACAGTATGTAATTTTTTGGGATTCGATTATTTTTTCACTCAGAAACAAGGTTGCTGTAAACTGCCCTTTACATGTATCTTTTGTAGTAGTGCCTTTATCTATGGGATAAGGCCCCAGAAATGAGATAACATCCCAGAAATGTTAACTGATTAATTCTTTAATGCATTCCAAAAAGGCTATAATAATTTGTGTTTCCACCATCAAAGTATCCTGGTGGAAAGATTTATCAGCCTTAAAAAGATCAGTCAGAAATTAAAATATTTTTCTCAAAGCATTAATATTTTAATTCCCCAGCTCCTCATCAAAGAACAAAATTTTGCCATTCATTTAAAGAGAAAATAAATTGTATAATAGTAATCAAATTAAGGCACAAGGATTGAACCACAAATCTGCAAATTTTGTGTCTGGCAAACCAGGAAAGTTGAGCTAATGCACTATCTCTTATACCTGAACCAGATAAAAAGAAATAGTGTATCCTTACTTCCAAGTAAAGCTAACTCCATCTAGGGAAAGTTAGTACTTCTTAGCTCCTTGGCTAATGAAGGGTCATTCAGGTACTTGGTACGAACCTTAGGGAGCCATAACCTATAGCAACCTGGGGTCACAACTGCCTGGAGATACCAGTGTGGTAATTAGGACATGCTGTGCTGTCTCTTAAAATGTATAGTGTCAAAGTTATCTTGGGAATTCTTGAGTTCATAGGTTTCTGGCACTGTTGACTGGGAAGGCTTCTCTCACACCAGCCTGGTTTATCTCTGTTAAAGTGAGATTCTGTTTCTTACACAGTCTAACTGATAAACATGTCTCAAGCTCTAAGTGACCATGGCTTCTGCATCTGCAGTGTTTCTATGTGAACTGAAAAACTTTTTCTTTTTTTTAAATCATCTTTAAAGATAGTAAGATTTCATTTCACTAAAATACAATTCCCATGAAATTTATTTCTGCATATTAAGAACATTGGTTGAAATTTAACTAACTATAAAATCACTATTTAAATATTTTTAAAACACAGTATGTCATTTTAAAAGTAATAGCTGCACTGAAATTTATTTTAATATTAATTGTAGATAAAAGATGGGCTACAATGAAAGACTATAAAGGAAATATTTAAAACTATTAGAGAGAATTTTCAAAGAATATAAGAACAATATTTAATATAACATATTCTAATGAAAAACATTCTAATGTAATTGTAAGTCTTTTCCTACATAATAATTGGTAAGCCTCTTTCTAGTTCTTGTAAGTACATGAAAGTTTAAGAAAACTGGTTTTCCTTTTAAAAAATATAAATTCCACTTCGTTAGATAGAAATGACTTTTCATTAATTAATCCTAATGAATCATATGTGTAGTTTTATTTACTTATTTCTATTTATTTATTTATTGTGTGTCCAAAAATTGTTTGAAGTGAGTTTTGACTTTAGATTGTTTTATACAAACACACACACACACACACACACACACACACACACACACACACACACACAGAGGGTGCCAATAAAATGTCCACACATTTTAAGAAAGGAAAATCTGTGTTAAAATTGTAATACTCAATATATACTGATAACAAAAGTTGAATACAAGTCACGTTTGACTTCTGCAATTACAAGAAGTGCTCAAAGTGGTTACTATCAGCATAATTTTAATACAGTGTTTTCCTTTCTTAAAATGTGTATACTTTTTCTTCTCTCTCTCTCTATATATATATGTACATATATATATATATATATAATTTTTTTTTCTTTTTGGTTCAGGGGGAGAAAGGGAGGTAGGGAGGTTTGATCAGAAGAATCCTATCTTTTAATGGTCTAACTTATTTTGAAAAGGTCATGTAGATTCATTGGATTTTTTTTCCTTTTGGGAGAGGAGGTGAATTCCAATGATTTTTAGTTTATAGACATTGCCCTCTCTGTATAGAGTTGTCTCAAACCATTTGCCTTTGTTTAATGAAAGTCAGCTTTCACTAAGGCTATGATGTCTTGTTCACTGAATCAGCAAACAATCTATCCACTAAATTTCTATAGCAATTATTTTGTTTATTTCTCAGCATATATCATATAGCAAATTATATTATAGCTCTTCATGTGAACTTCTTGAGATAAGTGAGTCCGTATTAAATATTTTTGTACTCACCCCTTTTTAAAACCAATGTTGTTAGCATGAAATTTTGCGTGTAGTTAGTAAAAAAATAAAGGCATGCTAATTGAAATTGCCCAGACGATATTTCTTGGGAATTGGGATGGTGGGGGCAGGCAACATGGGGCCATGCTAATGAGAAGAGATAACTTTGGCAGAAAGCTCCAGAATAAGAAGATCCATATCATACTGATTATAAGTTGCACATCTCATAATAAGTTGCATAACCCAGAAGGTGGCACTTTAGCAAATGCCTACATGTGGTAAGGGAGTAAAGCCTGTGGATATTTATACTTTATCCACCTGGTTAACTGAGCTATTTATTGTGTGAGTTACTATACTAAGTTTTGGGGATAAAATGACAAGCATATCCTGCCCTACTTTCTTCAAATTAGGGGAGAGGAAAAATCAAGCAAATAATCATAAGTGAATGGAAGTTAAAACTGAGATAAATGCTCTGAAGGAATGTTAGTGATGCCTTAGAAATGTATGAAAGAGATCCCGTTTACTGTCATGAAAGGAGAACTGACTCTGGGTGGTGAACACACAACATGATGTATAGATGATATATTACAGAATTGTACACCTGAAACCTATGTAAATTTATTAACTACTGTCGCACCAATAAACTTTAATAACAAAAAAAGGGGTATGAAAGAGAAACCTTGACTTAATTTCCAAAGGTAGGTCTAAGAAGATTCCCTTAATGAAATAATGTTTGAGCCAAGATCTGAAGGATGAATGGGAATGGGCTAGATAGAGGAGGTTGCTGAGAGGGTAGGGCTTGTGGGTGGGACACAGAGGTGAAGCATGTTCCAGATGAAAGGACATAATGGGCAAAGAACCAGTGGCAGAGTGACTGGAGGGGGAGGATGGGGGGAATGGGGAACTGAAAAAAGGTGGCATATGCATGGAGTCCAGAGGCCAAGGGACAATGTAGAAAAAGGCACAATCCGTGGGGGGAGGCTGAGGCCAGGCCAGGCAGCCTCACTGGCTTTATTGCTACTAACATTAGCATTTTCAAAGCACATTCATATCTGTTTTCTTATTTTCACTTCACCCATGTGATATAGGCAGGATGCTTACAGATGACAGATGGAATCTGAGACTCGAGTAGTGTTCTGAGGCCTCATGATCAGTTAATGGAATTGCTGAAAACAACCAAATAATTTGTGTTCTGTTCTCAGGGAATTTCTCCCAGGCTATGGTAAAACAATAAATTCGTTCGCAGTTTCTGTTCCTTTTCTCCTAGATCGTGGTCATGATAGTTGATTTTACATCTAAAACACTTACCAGTAATGTAAAGCTGGTATAGTTTTGAGCTGTCAGAGGATTTCAAATTCTGTTTTTTCTGTCTGCTGCTTCTGGGTTAATGTTAAACTCTTAGGAGAGGAAATTGTACCATGTTTCTTATTCATGTATTCGAAATGAAATGCTTCACTGAATCAGTTTTATAGTATTCTATTTTAAGTTGTGATGATATTTTTAATATGACTGTTAATACCTTTTCCTCTAAGTATGAGGTTTTTTTTATATCCTTTACCTCAGAATATTCCCTTTATATAGATTTATGCAAATATGTCAGTGGCATTGCCTCCAATGTATACTACAAATTTATAGAAAGTAAATGTACAATACAAATTTATAGAAATGAAAAATGTATTCAAGAACTGATAGAAATATCTGGAGACAGTATATAAAAGGATTCAACAAAACCAACTGGTGTTAATTCAGTAATCTCTTTTTGCAGATAAGATTCCTAAATACTACTTTTCTGAAAAAAATTTTGTATTAGTTTGTCATTTCCAGTTTAACATAAGGATTATGTTTATGTGGCTTGTTCACAGGGCTTTCTTACTCTCTTCATAGCAACTAGCAATTCTGTATAACATTGCTCAGAAGTTACGTGCATTCACCTAACACAAATACAAATTTGCCTGCATTGAATTTATATACTCTTTAAAAAGTGACTGGTCAGAACAATGGATATAATAATACTACCATGTTTTGTTTGTGGCTTTACTATATTATTAAAGTTTCAACTGTATATTTCTCTGTTTATAGTGATGTTTAAAATTCTTTGAGTAACACATTTTGTAAATATTACATGAAAAAAGAATCTCTGGCCCTCTTTTTGCTTCATAATGATTTCAGTATCATACCAGTTTCTTCTTTCTTAGAGGATGCTTTATAAATATTTTGTATTCCCTGTCACTTGTGAATTGTGCATCTGTACTACCACTATTGAAAAACCATTTCACTTAATTCCTTAAGTTCTAATATACATACTACTCCATTACATCCCCCAAGTGCAAATATTCTATACACATAGCTCTGTTACTCCTGCCTTCTTAGAATGTCTGTCATTATCTAGATTCTAGTTACAAAGAAGTCTTTAAGAAGCTTGCAGCCCAAAGATACAAAATGACTCCACCATAGAAAGGGGATAAGAGGATAAAGGAAATAAGAAAATAAGAAGAAATGAGCAAATAAGAGGAAATAAAGGAAACAGGATAAAGGAAAAAATCCTAACCAGGAGAAGAAGGCAGACCAAGGCAGGCCCCTGGCATTTTAAAAATTACTCTGTTTCTTAAGTAGGCTGGCATGGACAGCGTGCTACAGTTGTTTTCAGTTTGAGCAGATAACTTTTGGCTACATAAGGATAATTAAAACAAAAAACAGCTGAAAAGAAACTTGCAGTCAAATGTCCTTTCATAGCGATAAAGAAACAGTTTTATGGGGAAAAAGGGAAGGAACAAAAGACCAGCATAAAATGTTGCTGGAAAGATCCATATGGAGCAGTATTTAATGAGTTACCTTAACTCGCTCTGGGTCTTATGGCACTGCATATCTGAAAAGCTTGCATTTATGTATTTGTCTAATATTGTATTTCCTTATGTTTATTCTGTCATTCACAAAAGAGATGAGAGGACCCAGGACATCCTGTATGATGTTCACATATGTCATCTGGATATGGGAAATACTTCAGCTATTCTAGTGAGATTGTCATGGGCCCTAGTAGAATTGAGGTAGCTTTCTTCTTCATCCTAGACTACAGAACTCTAATACTATCTATCTAGCGTATCTGTCTGCCTAGGTATTGAATTCTGTTGCAGTCTACATGTTATAACACAAAATAAAGGCAATATTTCCCTTTCGGGCTCTCATCCAATATTCTTGTCTTTTTATTAAAAAAAAAAAATCTGCAGAAAAGCACTATACAAGTCCTAGGGAAGAAGTAACTTTGTTATATAATACTGTGGTTTAAAAATTGTGTTTATCAAGAAATCCAATACGTATAGGATATGCAATGTTTATATTTCAAGACTACAGAACAATTCAGAGGAAGATAGCTATCATCTCATGGTCAGAGATGCAAAGGACAAGAGTCATAGAAATCTACCAAGCAATAACAACAGTAAGTTTTTACTCTTCAGTGAAAAGTGCTATCGACACCCATTTTTTAGATATTTATTAAGTGCATCCTATGTGTCATTCCCTGTGCCAGAAGATACAGACTGAGCAGAGAAGGGGCTTAGAAAATATCTCTGAGAATGCTCTGGAGGAAGAGTAGTGTTGTGGTTGGGTCACTGGAAATAGTGTCCGAGATAAAGATTTCTTTAACAGTGATTTGAAGCAGTGCTTTCAAGAGAAACCTGAAAGGAAGCTAGAAAGCAGGAGAGAGACGCTAGCCAAAGAGGTGTTTCCAGGTGAAATCTGGTCTCCGTCTGATTTTGTGGCAAGTTCTCAACTGTAACGAGAGTTGGGCTTTTGTACTCCTCATACCAAAAAGTCATTGGCCACCAGATATAATGGGGGTAGTTAGTTATAACCTGGCATATGTTTCTGGGCAAACAGCTTCCATCACCCAAATGTCCTCCTTTAGAGAAGGTGGCAGGGAAGTGTTCTTAGTGGCAACTGACCCAATAACTGGTAAAAGGTAGTCTGAAAACCTTGGCATGGCGCCAACAATGTCTGCTCTTATAACTGACAAAAAATGGGAAAGACATTGTAGAACCATATCAGGAAACTAATTGTTTTAGATTGGAGAAAAGAGAAGGGGTGGAGAAACACACTTCACCTGGTGAGTGGTGATGGCAAGGAGAAGTTAGGAACAGACTAATCATGCATTTGCCACAGTGCCCCTTACCAGTGCGTGCCCAAGCATGTCTGAGTGACCACCCTTCAGACGTGCTTGCCTGGAAGGTTGGTGCACCAGCTGATCTTTAAGGTCATTTTCAACTCTTGGGTGTTACGACCTTGCTGACATATAGTCCCCTGTATTCCTGCATACCAGTTAGCAATATTTTTATATGCCACAATTTCTAAACAGTATCCTAGAATTAATAATTATACTGAAATTTTTTAGTAAAAAGATAAAGGTATATCTGTGACTATTAGCAATCCTGAGTTTTCCCAGAATTTTGGTTCAGAAAATTGTCCAATAACTTTGATAGTCTCCAGAGGGAGGTAAATACATTTAGGAACAAGCTAAGAACCATATACAGCATGGGATTGGGTATTATTAAATATGATGGATATTAAATTAGTTTCTCAAGGTGACTCAGCTTCTTTTTGCTGTGACCAGGTACCTTCACTCTAGAATCTCTTTTCTTTAGAGAGGAAGTTAGTTTCTGATTGTTCCTGTAGAATGGCTTCCCCATTTGACTGGTGGCTGCCTAAGCAGAACAGGTGGTTATTTTGACATCGGCAACTAGGCTTGTGGCTTTTTAACTTGCTATGGGCTCTTCTGATTTTGCGAGGGGCAGCAGCCCTTTTGGTGACCCAGCCCTATTGTGTGGCTTTGAAAGTCCATCCTGGAAGCTCAGACCATGAAACTCTTTTACTTCAGTCACCTGGTAATTCTGTAAGGAGTTCAGTTATTCTTTCTGCTTAAACCTGCTAGAATGCATTTTGTTTTCTCTAATTAAACCCTGACTGATAAACTTTTAAATTGAACATAAATGGTTACTAGATGTACGGGTAGAAGTCGGTTACTACTTTTAACTCATAGACTTGAGAAATACTTTTTTTTTTCTTTCTGACAATGATATATTTTTATGCTAGATTTTAGACTTCAGGTAAAAATGCTTTTATTAAAAAGTTTACTGACTAAAATATGATTAGAAAAATTTCCCACATTATGCAAAAGGTGAAAATTATTTGCAAAGGTACTTGATTGCTTAAAACATTTATTATTTTTATCTGATTACAAAGATAACATTTACATTAAAGAATCTTTGGAAAGCTAGCTGTACTTTGGTGCTTCAGCCAGGCCCATCTGTCCATTTGACAGAGACAAACTATAAATTAGCTGGCTCACGTGACGCATAATGGGCGTCAGCTAGTGGCTTTTTCACAGAAATGTAAAATCATCTCTTATTAGCTACTCTGTCAGTGACTTGGTAACTTTAAATTTTGCATACATTCAAAAATTTCTGTTTTTTCATGAAAGTGAGGTCTAATGCTAAGGTTTTTTTACCCCCATAAAAGAACATGATATCTTAGCCTCAACGATTAAATTCAGAAAGAGACATTGTAACTTGCTAGTGAATTGTTTATTTCCACAGAGTCACCCATAATATTGTATTCTCAGTAATATGATGAAAATAATTCCAAAGAGGGTACTTTTAATATACTATAAATTTCAGTGTTATTTTACAATGGATAATTTGATTTCCAAACAAAGCGATGCTTTAAGCAAAGGCTTTCTCTTTTTAATGAAATAGGGAGATGGGTAGGGGAACATTCTTTAGCTTTTTTGATTAAAGGTTAAGGAATTGCTTACAGTCTTGAAATGTGACATGTACTGCATGTCCTTAGAGAATGCCACATGAAATTATAATAACAAAAATGTGTCAGTGTGCTTGGTGCAGTATTGCCAGTGACTCGATTTCATTTCAGTATAGTAAGGTTTATTATCTCATGGGGTGAGGGTATACTTACGTTTCTATGCATATCTTCAAAACTTGACTTTCTTCATGCTTCTGAAGGGTTGTCAGCTGCCCCTAACCCAACTAAGAAACTACAGAATTGCCCCCTGTTCTCTGATAATAGGAACAATTTACCCAAAGGCATAACTAATATCATCTTGGAAATAAACATAGTACCTGAAGTGTTGAATACTAGACCATGTCTACAACGGTGACTGATGCAATAATTGATACTGTGTATCACACAACTGATTTACTTGCAATATTTGGAGGTAGAGCATGAAAATTAATGCACTGGATGCCTTGGTTATTTTATGGTCATAGCCAAAGCAATTAGTAAACACTATGTTTATCATATTATTTATTACATTTATTTGCATATCAACTTAGTGTTAGCTAGTAAGAGACTTAAAAAACAGGCTATTCTTGTTCTCTTAGGTCCCCTTACTAGAATTGATTTGTGTCAACAGTAACCTAGTGAAACAATGAACTTTAAAAATTAAATACCACTTTCTTGATAGTAATGATGATAAAAATTGCACTAAGGGAAATTCCATTTTGAGTAGATAGAATATTTTAGACTTTTCTGGGCACATTTGTGTGTTTTTTAAAATTTGTTCTCTATAATAACTCTGTGAGATAGCATGAGATATCATTGTCCCTATTGTAGCAACAAGAATGCTGAAGTCTAACAAGACCTACTAGACATTTCAAAGCCTTGTGATAGAAAAATGGAAAGGAGAAATAATCTAAACACGAGTTTCCAAAGGCTGCATCTCTGTTTGCTACTTATTGATATTAAACTTATTGAGTTTTTCTCTGCTGATGAATTTCAAATTCACTGAGAGAGAAAGAAAAACAAGGTACTACCTATTAAAAATTACAATTATCTTTAAATGCACAGGCAGCTTAGCTAATGGCTCTAATAAGCATCTATTAGGCATGTTTGTATACGAGAGTGATTTCCAGACATAGAGTATGGGAAGTATCAAAATTCCATGGGTATCGCTTTTAATATACTCATGCTCTAAGATTATGAGTGTGTCTACCTGGGAAGGGTACATGCCTCAGTCAGCTCAGCTACCATAACAAAATATCACGTAGCCTTGGTGGCTAAAATAATAAGTGTTTCTTTCTCATACTTCTGGACGCTGGGAAGTCTAAGATCTAGGTGCTGGCAGATTCAGTGTCTGGTGAGGACCCTCTTCCTGATTTGAAGAGGACCCTCTTCCTTGCTGTATGCTCACATGACAGAAAGAGAGACGGCTCTGGTCTCTACCTCCTCTTATAAGGGCACTAATCTCATCATAGGCATCCCACTCTCACGACCTCATCTAAACCTATTAATAATTATCTCACAAAAACTACACCTCCAAATACCATCACATTGGGCATTAGGACTTCAACATATGAATTTTGCTGGGGGGTGGGGAGGACACAAATATTCAGACCATAGCAGGGTGTGTTTTACTCAGCTTATAACTGATGGGAACATATCATTAGTTACAAGTAACAGAACCAAATAAATGTGAATCAGGGACCGGTATCAACCAGTGAATGCTCATGGCTTCCCATACTTTGTTGATCAACAGAAATAGGCAATTCTGCAGACTAGAGAATCACTGGAACACACATGTAGCTTTTTTGTCCAACCTGAGATGATACAGCATTTCAGGTGTAATGCAGTTTAACTAGGAAGACCCCACAGACTTCTCAAAGAGGGATCAGAAGTTTGGAGAATCTGTCATGCCTCATGAAGAGTTCTGAATTTGATGGTTGATCTCAGCTTCTTAATATTGAGCCTCTCTGCTCTCTGAAAATTTTGGCTGCTTAAGATTGTCAACTTTGGTTGGACATACCACCACACCAGCTCTAGCCCCAGATCCAAACTTCAGGTCAGTTTGACTTGAGTGAGCCACCTTCTATTTGGTCCGGGTTGGGGAGGATGTTTTCAGGACCATCGTCAGTCATCTATGCAGGGGGATGGCACGTACTGTCAGGTCTAGGACCTGGGACTTCGATTTGTCTGCAGGTGGGAAGTGGTGTCAGCCTGCTGTACAGGTTATAACTGTTCCTGTACAGATATGACAGATATGTTAATGGTGATGGGGAACATTTCAACAACTGTTGACATCAGGATTGGGCATCACAGTGGGATGGTGACATATCCATGTGTGCATAGAGCATAAAAAAGAGGACTGCTTTAGAGAAGTCTCTTAGCAGATCATCAAGCCATATGTAGCCCTTAGGAAGAGAACAGACAAGAGGGCAGCAGCATCTAGATCCTAAAGGCATTAGTGTACTGGGAGTACGCCCAAAGGAGAGGAAATGGTGGCAATTCATTTAAAAGCTTTGTCCTTAGCTCGAGACTGGAAATGCCCAAGATCTAGAGTCTACTGCACATACCACACTCCCTGCTTCTGACATCTCAAACTTAATATGTCATACATCTGAGCATGCCACTCGTTCCTGAGGTTCTCTGCTGCAGGGGGAAGCAGAAGCTTCTGTCGAAGTGCCAGAGTCATGCGTGAAGCAGCCCTGTTGGATTTTTAGACCAGTAATGACAAGTCCACTTTACATTTGCTTGTATCTCTGGAACTTCTTTTTCTCATAGTGAATCCAGAGAAGGCTGTTCTAATGATAAACTTTACCCAGTAGTGCTTGTCATGGGTCAGGAACTATTCTAAGGAATTTACATAGGAAGCCTCATTTGATCCCCAACAATAAATGTATGAGCTCATTTTAATTATCATTGGCATTTTGGAGATGAGGAAAGTAAGACAGAGAGAGGTTAAGTAAATTGCCTGAGGTTACGCAGCTAGTAGATGGAAAGCTGGAATGACCTCCCAGGTAGTTTATGCTTTTTACCACTACACTATATTACCTCTTAATTCTACTATACTGCTGAGATGTTAATAGATATTACTTGTTAACCTAAAAGGGTTTTGTGGTGAAATAAGATTCGAAATGTTGACTTCATTATGCAGAACTCAGGATTGTTAATATGTGATGGGGACAGGTTTGTTTTAAAGTCTATCCAGTTTAAAAAGAGTTGCAACATTCATGGATGGGGGACAGTGTGGTCAATGTTAAATTAAGTTATGGGAGCTCTTTGCTAAAAAACGGTTTGGCTTAATTTAGTGTAATTATGGAAAAGAAAATCAATAGAAGAAATTCCATGATGACAAAATATGCTGACTGAAATATGCAAAAATCATTTAGTAATTGATTTTTTTTTGCTCAAAATTTGAAACATAAAATGGAAAGAGGTTATTTAAATCATATTTTGTTTTATGTAGAGACGTACAGATTGAGAAAAGGCCATGGGGCTTAAGTGAGAGAAGCAATAAATAAGGGCTGAGAAAACTGGATCCAGCAGGCAATCAATGTGAGTTGAATAGAATAGAACTCTCTCTCTCTCTCTCTCTCTCTCTCTCTCTCTCTCTCTCTCTCTCTCACACACACACACACACACACACACACACACACACACACGCAGTGCAAACTAATAAGCAGAGAAAATAGCTGCTCTAACATATTTGTATTTCACAGTACAGGAGAATTTCCTAAGAGAAACAGCTTTGCATTTAAAACCTAACATGGCTTTTTTACCCCATAAAAAGTAGACAAGGCAAGGAAGAACTCTTGAGAGTTGATGCAGCTCTGGCAATTCCAATAGATGCTGAACTGACCTCATTCCCTCTCTGTCTCTGGGTTTTCTTTCTTAGTCCCTCTTGCCTTCCTTTCCTTTTCTCTCTTTTCCTTTTTCTTTATATTATCTCACTAGTGAGGGCCTATCATGTGCCAGACTCTGTTCTAGGAGCAGGAGATACAGCAAAGAACGAGACAACATATGCCCCTGCTCCTCTCATGGGTCTTAACATTCTGGTGAAGGGGGTCATAGAATAGGCTAATATATATACAAGTAAAAAGGATAACTTCAGATCTTGGTAATGAACATGGAAGAGGGTGAACTGATAGTGACTGATGGAGAGAGAGAGAGAGAGAGAGAGACTTTAAGTAATCTGGGAAAGGTACTTCGAGGAACTAAAGATGAGCTAAGACCTGCAGAATTTTCATTAATAAGACACATTAATAAGATTAAAGGTAAAGTTTTCCAGGCAGAGGAAATAGCAAATGCAAAGTCTCAGGAATGACTTTGAGGTTCAAGAAACCCAGTGTGGCGGGAATATAGTGAACCACACTTGGGAAAATGCAAGTTCATAACCACTAGTCTTCTGGAGTGGGAAAAAAAGAGAGACCTTGGTGGGATTCAGAGATGGTATCAAGTCACACCTTCATAGCTAGACCAAATGGGAAGGTTGTAAAGAACTTAAAATGGTTCATGGGATATCAGAGCAAAGCATGGTTTTGCCATTCTTTACATGTGCATCATGGAGAATCTTCTTCCCACTGGAAAAAGTTAATATTCTCAAGCTGAGTTAGATTAGATGTTAACAGACAGTTTATTAAAGTTTGATGCCGAAAGTGTTATATTTGTCATGCCGGAATGAACAGACAGAATAATGCTTGTAAAACTTAATTGTCACTAGGAAAGAATTCCTTGATGGCACAGTTGATATTAAATTTAACGAGTTAATTTAGGGATAACTCAGGCTTACATTTTAGAAAATCAATTTATCATCCAATTCGTTAAGGGGGAAAAGAAAAGAAAGTCAATTTCTGACTACGGGATGAAAAAAAACATGAGCAAATGGGATTATGGAGCTTCCTTGTTTTCACATATTTGGCAAGGAAATTCCAGAGAGGATATTTTCATGCCTAGAACTCTTAAAAATAATATTCTCAAAAAGTATGTGGATTAAAATATCTCATATTTTACATGAATGATTGATTCAGTTTATGAAAGAACATTATATCTTCAAGTTCCTTCATATTCTTGAAGAAAAACTGTTTGGTGTCCATGGAAAATGAGCCACAGATGGAATTACTGTCCCACAGGGAAATCTTGAAGTTGAAAAATTTCATGTAATTTTCTTCAGGCTTTGACATGAGTTGACTACAAACCGTATGTAATTTGGAACATACATCTTTGTGCTTCTTTTTAACTTTTCATGTGTTACTTTATAACATTTTGACTAAATTACTGTGTTCTTGAAGGTAGAAGACAGATTATCTATTTCTCTTTCATGATATTCTATAGAGTTTAGACCTGAGATAATATGACAAACTTGGTAAACCAACATGGTTTTTACTGGGTTCTATGTAAGTTCTGGTTAGGACACTGGGATGAAATAGGGATTGGAAAACTATGATCCTGGAGCCCAAACTGGCCCTCAGCCTGTTTTTATAAAGTTTTATTGGAACACAGGTGTATCTGTTTGTTTACCTATTTTCTCTAGGTGCTTTGCTGCTATCACAGCAGAGTTGACTATATAGAATAGAAACTGTATGGGCCTCAAAATCTAAAATGTATGGCCCTTTACAGAAAAGGTTTGCCTTTCCCTGAAATCATCTTTTTGTTTGTGTCTTGGTGTGATTAAAAAAAAAACAACCTACATTTCCAGCTAGGTTTAAAGATTTAATTTTTGCATTTGCATTTATTTTGGTATAAAGTGTAATGTTAAAATCTAACTACATTACATTCTCCATGATAGTTGCCTGCGTACCACTTACTGGGTAATTTATCTGTTCATCACGTATATGAAATATCACACTTATTGTATACCCAGGGCCTCAATTAGAGTATTAATGTTACTTAACATGTATTAAGCTTTTGCTATATGGAAGGACTTTGTTAAGCATTTTGACCAATATAATTTTATGTATTACAATAATTCTATGATGGCTTACTTTTATTATCCCCAATTTACAGATGAAGAAACAGAAGTATATAGATATTACATAACTTGTCCAAGGTCACATAGTTAGAAAGCTGTGGAGAAAGCAAATTTTATAGATTTAAAAGAGATGAAAATGGAAATTATTAAATATTGAATGAAAGGTGAATGAATATATAAAATTCTTATATATACTTTAATTATTTGTTTGCTTTCTATTGTATTAGCTACATAACAAACACTTATGGCACCAAGCTCTGTTATAAGCACATTATAAATATTAAGCCATCTAAACCTCAAAACAAGCTTTCGAGGTAGATATTATCATAGTCAACATTTTAACAGTAAGAAATTGAGGCCTGGAGAGATGAAATGGTTTCCTGAAGGTCAATCAACAAGGAAGTATCAGAGCTGGGATTTAAACTCGGGTAGACATATGCTAGTATCCCTACTTTTCTCTAGATTATTCTGCTTCTGTTTCATTGATTTGTTCTACTAATCACAGAAATGTCTGTATCTAACTATTTAAAAAATGAGTGCTGCCCTGTGGGGACAGCCACAATTCAAGGTGAAGATAAATAGAAATCCCAAGAAAATTACCTAAATCAAGTAGTATTAATAAATTAAAAAACCTTGCTTTGTGTTCCTCAATACATCAGAATACGAAATGTGGTCTACTTGGCTTAGAAAGGCAGGCATATTTACACAGTATAATGTTACGGAAACAAGAAGAACTGGTTGTATGAACGGCTAATCCTGAAAAGAATCTGAAACCTATAAACATAAACTTCCATGTTGAAAGAGTTCAGTACTTTTTAAAGCATTACATAGGGGATCCCCCCCCCCCCAGTAAAATTGCCTTTACTTTTCTCCCCTAACTCGTTTTATTTTAAAACTGGTTTTGAAAGGAGCACTTCCCAGTTACCTAAGATTTTAAAACTGTCTGAAACATTCCTTAAGAGGTATAACTCTTCTCTTTGTCCTCTTTTTGAGCTTGGATGGGTCAAATACAATGAAATGGAATTTTAAACCTTACCAGAAAAAAATCACTGGTGGATTCTGCAGAAGTTGGATTGATTTCAACCACAGGATAATTTTTTTCAGACTCCTGTGTCTGAGCGTAGTGGTGCCTCTTCTGGCTCTGTGCGCTTCAGCGGTTATTACATTAAGAAAAGCACCACTCTGGGACTCAGAACTGTTTCCTGAGAGCAAGCCAAGTGAAGCAGAATGATATATATTTATGTTTTCTAATTGGTTATACTTTTATGGAGGGACTTGAGTTTTTCCCAGGAAGGTGTTGGTCATGTCTAAACTGTATGAACCATCAGGTCAAAGTTCATGCCATTGGAAGGTAACGCAGGGGGAATTAATTGAGGGAAATATTGGACGTATCGCATCTGGACAGTCTATTCAGTTTGGTACTATTCATAACTCCTGACTTCCTGAGAGCCAAAACCTAAATCAGTTTTAAATGGTTGGCCACACTTAAAATTGGGTTTGAAGAAGATGATTTACTGGGTCACTGGCTAAGGACTAGCTGGAAAAGAATTTCATTTGCTAACACTGTGATGCAAGTTGTTGGCATGAGCAGCCCCCTGGATGGGCTGAGCCAACGTCCTGATCAGACGTCAAATCTTGAATTTCTGAAATGCCGAAACTTTCTTTGTTCCTGGAAGGTGAAAATATTTTAATTTTTCAAAAACGTATTTAATGTTGGGTCTTTAACCAGAAATGAGCAATGAACGGGTGAAAACATTTAGAATAATCAGATACATATCATTCTTTGCATTTTTTATGCCTACCTGGCTCTGGATTAGGTGAAAGTGATGGGAATATTTTTTTCAGTAAAAGTGCTTAAAATACAAAAGTACGTTTCTATTTTTAGATCAATATTACATTTTCATTTGACAGGTGGTAAAAATTCAAATCACTATGTCAAACAATGAGATTCACAGTACAGTAGAATTAGTGGCAATAAAGCCTAAAACTCACAAAAGAATAAGGGAAGAGTTATCAGTAAGTGAACTGTTTTTCTATAAAGTTCTAAAATTTTTCTTAAAATGCAAGGCCTCAGTACAGTTCGTCTGTTCAAGGACAATGTTTTCTTTAAGTAATAACATGTAATTATACTTGTTTTGTATTCTCTAGGGGAACATTTGTTTATGATGCCACCCAAGAGAATATGTGTGTCTGTGGGGTCTGATAGACATGCTAGTACCAATATGCTTATATTTTATTCAGAACCACATCAATGCAGCAAAACCAGAGTATTTGGAAAGTTTCATAATGCATAGGAATAATTCATAGTATTTTAGTCACCAGACCAACAACAGATATTTGATTCATACTGATTAAGAAGTGATGTATGATAGAACTTTTTCCAACATTTACATACCAGAGGAAGGGAGCCCAAATGCCAGATCATTAAATTGCATTAAATTGTTTCTCCCCTTCGGTATCCATGTTCATTTGGAGGAAGACATTTGCCACTGACTAGCTGTTTAATAACTGGGTGGGCTTGAGTGACTTGCAGAATCATAGAATCTTCTGCATAAAAGGGATCTTACAGGTTATCTTGCCAGTCTACTCATAGGATCCTTGACTGTCCCCTTCAGCATTAGCACACAGTAGTTGCTTAGCTTCTGTTTGATTCCTTCCAATGATGGAGACTCAGTACCACCCAAGGGAACTCAGGCCATTTTCAGACAACTCTAAGTAACAGTAAATTCTCCAAACACCGAGTTCTTTTGTTTTCAGTTATGGAAACATAAGTGGATATAATGACTACTGCCTTTCTTATCTCACATATTTGTTGTAACAGATAAAATGAAGCAATGTATATAGAAAAGGTCGTATACTCAGTCAAGTGAGAGCTACCTGAAGGTGTCATTCTCATTACTACAAGTGTGTTGGACTGGATGACTATGTGGACATGTTTGATCTCCTTCCTGGGGAAGGATTGCACTTCCCTGTTTAATGATATTAGGCTTATCCATGTGATTTACTCTGACCAATGAAATGTGAAAAGAAGTGCCATAAGTCACATCTGGGATAAAGGTTTAAGAGCCAGCATGGGGCCCCAAGTTCCATTCCCTTTGTTATACCCATTGATATTCCAGAAAGAGGCTGCTCTGATAGTCTGAATCCTAGAGTGAAGATGACACAGGGCAGAGCCACAGCCTATCGACAGGAGCTTATTACTTGAGTCAGAAATCAATCTTGGTTGTTTTGAGATATTGGAATCATTTGTCATCAAAGCCTGGCCTAATCTTTCCTGGCTGGTATATGCTTCTCCCCAGTCTGAGTACAGGCCTGTATTACAAGTTACAGTCTTATGAGCTTCTTACCATTATGAGGGGAAAGCCTCTTCTTCCTGTTGACTCTACAGAGCCTTTTTTCTTTTCCTTCTTCTCTGTAGAAGAAGGAAAGTGCTCTTTCCTGGATTGGCCAGGTAGGAATTCAAAAGCATAATGGAAGAAAGTAGGGTTAGGTACCTGACAGCCTTGTGATCTCATGAAATTTTTCCATGAAAATTCTAAGACTAATCAATTTATCTCTTTTTAAGTTTGGAACTGTGTTTTTCTCTAATTCAGTCTTTCTCAAACATTTTTTCATTATATCCCTCTAACTACTCTTTTTAGAAATTTTTTCCTAGCCACCCTCCATGAAATTTTAATACCATAGGTAAACTGAATACTGTTTGTTTTGTGCTCTCTGGTGGAACATTTGTTTATTTATCATGCAACCCATATTTATGCTTTATAGTTAAAAAGACTAAGAGTTTTTTCACCCCCAAAAGCCAAAGTTTTTCTTTATTGAGAATGGATGCTCTACCTGAAGAGCAGATAAATTTGAAAAGGCCAGTTTCTGAACCTTCAGGCTGTGGGAAGTCTCACAATGTGTGGTCCTAAGCAGAGGGGGCTGAATTGAGTAAAGTGAGCCTCTGGAATAGGAAATGGTTTCCTCATTATAAATTAGAGAATTTTGAGAAGAAAAGAAGAAGTTTAAATCATCACAATTCAGCAATATCAAAGTTGAGTGGGTGGAAGCTAGCATAGACTGTGGTCTATGCCATAGAGTAGAGAAGGACAATATTGACATGTATAGCAAGGTCTTTATTAGCATGTTCTGTGTACTTCTCCTTTACTTGCATTGTTTCATTCAATTCTTCCAGCAAATTTCTGAAGTACTAGCATCCAATTAATTTATAGATGAGGAAACTTCAACGTAGAGAGGTTGTGAATATGCTGAGGCTATGAAGCTGACGGGCTGAGTCAGGTTATACGGCCAAGGCGGAGACTGCAATGCCACATCCCTCACTAGAAGGTGACACTTATTACCCTCCAGAGTAGCAAAGAGGTTTGTCTGGGAATGAGCTCACTGCTGGCAAGGCAAGGATGTTATAAATGATTGGTGTCATTACGTTAAGCTTCATCTTTTCAGAGCATTCTGTTCCACTGTCTTCTGGGTAACTAAATAGTGACTGTAACTGGTATATCAAAGATACATGTACCATGATTGAGGGCTGATCTTCCTAGAAATCAAACGTAACATATATCCATTACATACTTTATGTTTATTCCGCAATATACATGATTTACATGGTTATAATCAGTCCCACAAATTTTCCCCCACCCACTTTATCAGGGAGAAAACAATGTTGGGTCAATCCTTCTCCATGTCACCATATGTCTTTTAACTGCCCTTATGTAATTTTCTTATTCCAGGCTGACCCTCATGTTTATATAATCCCAATGTCCCCAGGATGAAAATCTTAGAGCACACTATAATTCTAGTTTCTTTTGCTAAGTTTTATATTCCGAACATGTATAATCATTCCCAGAATATAGGAGGAACCCAGTGAATATTTGTTGAATGATTACTCTGTAGAGTACTATTGAAATTTTAGGGCTATCTTTACCTTGGGAGTTACTGCCTACTTATAAATACAAATAGTAGTTTCAACAACACATTGGTGAGTGGCCGTTTTGTCTTCTCTGCCCAGTGAAATGGGTCATACCTTTGGATATTGATATGTCTTTAGGTTTTTACTTTAAGGTGGTAGACTGAAAAATGCATTTGAAACCCCAATGGAATGTTAGTAAAGAAGTATAAAAGGCGATATAACCTTCAACAGTGAAGGGTCAATAGTTGAAACTGTGAACAAAATTTCTGGAAGACAAAAAGCTAATGAAAGCATGTTGGTGGATGAAACAGAGCTGAAAACATGCAGAAGGGTGCTGCATGAGAATCAGTTTTCCTAGGAAACCAGTGGTGTGGTGGAGCCAGGTCTCACTGGACTGGGATTGGGTTCATTTCTTCCCAACTGTGACTTCAGAGGTATTATACTGGTAGCTTGAAATTGGCCATCCTAGGAGAACAAATCAGGGCTTCCCCCCCTTCCCCTTCTCATTAGCTGGTTGTTAAGCATTTACCAGTACATCATTGTAAGGAATCCCATAGAAGATGGGATACCAAGCTTGGGTAGGGTAATCTGATCCAAAAGGTAATAGTAAAGGGTAGGGTTCAAAAAAGGGAGTAGGGATAATTACAGCTGTAGACCAATTGTGCCAGCCAGTCCTTACTCCCTTTACCCTATTTCTGCAAGCCACTTGGCATTTACCTCCATGCAAAACTCTAGAGGCTTCTGTAAAGCAGTGCTCCTCAAACCTGAGCTACCCTCATAATCACCTGGAGGCTTGTTCAAGCCCAGATTGCTAGGCCTTACCCCCAGAGTTTCTGATTTCGTAGTTCTGGAGGGGACAACAAGAATTTACAACTTGAACAAGTTGCAGGTGCCGCTTCTGGTGGTGGTCTGGGGTCACACATTGAGAACACACATTGATGTTAAAGAAGTGAAAGGAGAATGTGAGAATGTGTGTTCACATTGCAAAGTAAAATGCTTCTCATTTTGACAGCTGTGATGGTAGGAAGTAGTCTATCGCCTGGCTTTTTGCTGTGCATCCTGAAGTTAACCTCCTAGACAACAACAACACCCTTCCATTAGAGGCAGCCCAGTTAGTTTAGCCATTTAGCTGAGAGACCTACTAAGGAAATAAAGCCCGTTATTACATGGCTTCTTGGAATCAACTTTATCTTACTTATAGGATTAATCATTATATTGACATGTTTATGTCACCTCTGTTTATCAATTTTCAACTTTGCAACCAACCGCTAGTCAAAACATAGTTAATGTAATTACATTTACAAAATAAAATGTTTATGCTGTTAATGTTAACAATGTAAAAGTAGAGAAAACGGCAGAAATTAGGAGATCAAAACTGGAAAGACATAAAAAATAATGAAGACAAGTATTTTACATAGTGAACATCTGAGTAATTATTTAAGGTTGATAGCAAAATATATAGAATTTTAAGTATATTATTCAACTTGACCAAGGCAGCCAGTAGAAGAACTGAAAAAATTTATATTTCCTCAACATTGAAAGGACGAAGGAAGAGGTACCATAAAGAAATTAAATTCTCATTGTTTTATAGTAGGGAGTAAATATAGTTCGGTAAAAACAAATAAAGAAAGAAACAAAGGCACAAACATATTATTTAGTGTTTTGGAGGTAACAACCACAAGTAAAGATAGAATGTTGAAAAGCATTGACCTCCGAGGAGTGGATAGTTGGCATGGAAACTGGGCAGACCACGGATGCTTCTCATTATAAAACTGGTTCTGTCTTATAATTCAAATGGATGTGTGAATGTGTTGTTCTTTTTAAAAAATATAATTTAAATTAAGATGACTTGTTGGTATGGATGGTCTTGAGGGTTTGTATTTGAAGCTTAGTTTGAAAATGGACAATGGATACACAGAGACTTTTTAATATAGGAATGCTGGCAGAAAATATGCTAGTCTTTGTAAATAAAACTCTGACCTGCTCACAGAATGCTCACCTGAACTGAAATTATTATCAGCTGACTGATAATTGACTGAACACTTGTATTTTTTTATATAGTTCTTTGGCTATCTTTGGAGACTGTCAGTAATAACACAAGAATATCAAGAGGACGATGATTGCTTTTATGTCAGTGGCTTCTAGTAAATATAAAGCCAAACTACAAATGGTTATGACACTCAGATAAGCACTCTAAAGTTGTTTAAAATAAGAACCCCAGATATTACCAGTTTTTGGGCATGTCAGTAATCTGCTTCACTATAAACTGCCTTATGGTTTGAAGGAAATAGTATTTTTAGTCTGACAATTTACAGTTGCAAAGAGGTGAATTCACTCAATGTCTTTCGGAGGAGCTAATGGTCTCAGGCTTTATATTTCTCTTGCATTTGGGCAGACCATATTATTTTAAATTAGAATTTGAGGGGGAGGGATAAAAAGCTATGAAAATGAAATCCCACATGAAATTGCATCAAATAGACTTTCAGTTGGCTGAATACATTTGTTATTGATTTTGCCCTTTAATAACAAATAGTCAATGAAAAAAATCGCCCACTTTTATGTCTACGTGCAGAATTCTAATATATATGGGGCTTGATGTCCTTTCTTTGTCAAAAAGTGTATTTATTCCTCAACTGTATGAGCTATTATGATGAGCAGAGTCATGACACCGTATCTTTAGCTTTCAAGACCTTGTCACAATCATAATAATTGCTGTTTTGTGTTCTAGGTGGGTGTTACTTAACATGTAAGACCATCTACAATGAAGATAATGAAGACAAATTTCTCTATCAGCTGAGACAGCTTGACAGAGTAAGTGCTGGAAGTGGGTACTTTATTTTTTCTCTATTATTTAAGTTAGAACATAGAGGTACACATAGGCAGTCTGAAATATATTATTAGTAACTATCCCTGGATCTACAACAATAACTTTTTCAAAGAATCTACTGGTACAAGATAGAAAGCCCCATACAATTTACTACTTTGTCAGTACAGGAGGCTGGAATGGAACTACTCTTGTCTGGAAAATGGAACTTGGTGAAATTGCATTGAATTTCCTGTGTAATATAATTAATGAAACCATTCCTTGGATTATTATTAATCTTTTTTTGTGATAGGTATTTCAACAAGTTTGTTTTTTAAATATGTGGAGTAAAGTGAAAAAGAAACAATGGCAAATTTTTTAAATAATTTTTTTTCCCTAAAAAATTGAAGCAGGTTTTTATTTTCATAGTTGAAGATAATTTCATCAGTTCTTCACTCTAGTTTGAGAAATTTTTCTTTGTAATTTAAATGGCATTAAATGTTTCTAGATAAATATCAAAATCATTGATTCCATTGCACTTGACTTTGTTGAAGCAATGTTCTGTATTTGCTCTCAGAAAATACACCCAATTTCATGCTTCTTGTTGAATAAAAAGTAACATTCTTCCTCTTATCTCCAAAAATGTTTCCTCCGTTCTGGAGACAGTATCTCCAAAAAGATCTGGGAAAGGTGAGGGTGTAGAATTTTGGGGTATAGAATAGTTTGTTAAAATAGCAACAGAAAACTAGCACTAATTCCTTTTTTGGACTAGATTTGTATGTGGCCTTATACAAGCCACCTAATTTCTCCCTCATCCTCAATTTTTACACCTATCGAATATTAATTAGGTGCTTTCCAAGGACCCTTTTGATTCTAAAATTTAGAGTTTGTCTAGAAGTTAGATAGTTGTGTGAGTGAGGATGATTTCGAAATACATAGATTTTGGTCATTAGTAGAGGCTATCGAAATGAGCTTGATTCACCTTCTGTCTAGTTTGTCAATTCACAGAGGGCAAGTATGGTTACTTTCATTCATCTGTAGCACTTTCCAGCATTTATTAAAGCTTTTTTCACAGTCCGTGCCTTAATCGATGTTGTTTAGTACACCTTCATACCCTAGTGGTTGGGATGGGGGACTTTAGTAACGTGGAATTGAGGTAAAGTCTGGTAGCGATGCAGGATGAAATGGAAGTGGTGACCTGTGTAGGATGGATGTAGTTAGGTCTTAAGCTCTCAGATCTAGGTTCCATTGGATCAAGGTTCTGACAATAGCACTGAAGCTACAGAGAAAGGTATGTGAAAAAGATGGCGGGGACTCAAAATATACAAGGGAGACTCTTCTTGTGTCTCTGAATTCATGCTCCTTTGATCTTTACCCCTTTCTTGTTAGATCCAAAGCAAAGATCCTCTTCTTTTCCTTCTGCTCTTAATTTGCGATTTCCCCACTCATTCCATCCGTCAGAAATAACTGAGAATATTATCCTTCGAAACAGGGCATCCAAATTCAACCATCCTTTTGTTCTTTTGGCCTTCATTTTAAAAATAAATAATTGGAGATGGATGCAAACCACCCACGATGATTTACTTTCAGAAAATACCATATGATGCTTGTATGAGAGAGAAGATTCATAATAATTTACAGAAATTATGTATCCTAAGGGAGAAGAAAACTTCCGATGAGAGCAGACCAGAAATTAGATTTTCCCTAACACAGTAAAAATGCCATCAAAATGTGCAGTGGCATTTGTACATGTCACAAAGGTGATTATTCTGCTTCTAAGTTCTAGCAAGGGTAGACCTCAGATGCTGTCTTTAAGATGAAGAAAATCAGTGTTGACAGTAGGTTGGCTGGGTTTAAAGACATTCAAATGTTTAAGCATTGAGGAGACAGAGTTTTGAGAGAAGATTACAGGGACAAGCAATAGAATTATGATGCAGAGTCATCACGAATGAGCAGGAGCAAAAAGTGTTAACTGACAGTAGTTCAGTATTTAGGGCAATGATGTGGACCTTCATACATAAAGCAAAAACAGGTAAGCTACTGAAGGACTTAGCTATGTTTTAAAAGGTAAATTTAAAAGGGCAATTATGCAGGGCCAAAAGAGGATGCTGTGTCTCTGCCTGTGCATTTTCATATCCATTGATTTAATCCTATACAACCATCAAAGGAAAGGCTAATACATATGAGCTTAATGTAATACAAAATGCATTGGCTACTAGAGTGAAAATGAAGACTATATCAGGAACAATTTTATGAAAGCAGAACAAAGTTGGAGGTCCTATATTATCTGATTTCAGGACTTATAAAGGTGCAGTAACCAAGATAGTGTTGTATTGTATGTGAATAGATATATAGGTCAGTGAAACAGAATAGAGATGCCTGTAATAGATCCACACATATTTGTCAATTGATTTTCATCAAAGGTGACAAGGCAATTAAATGGGGATAGGATAGCCTTATCAAAAATGGTGTCAGAACAATTGGGTATGTAAGTGGAAAAAAATGAGTATCAGCTCTTGATTCATGCAGTGTACAAATAATAAACTAAAATAGATCATAGACCTAAATATAAAAGCAAAAATTCAAAATCTTCTGGAAGAAAACGGAGAAAATCTTTCTGATCTATGGTAGGCAAAACAAAAATTCTAGAAGAAAAAATGATAAACAGGACTGCATCAAAATTAAAAACTTTTGCTCATTTAATGACCATTAAGAAAATAAAAGCAAGCCACAGACTGGGAGAAAACCTTTGTGATATATATACATATATACATACAGACATATATTTGTCAAAGGGTTCGTATCCAGAACCCATAAAGAACACGTATAACACAATAATATGAACTAAGTAAAGCAACCCAGTTGAAAAATGGGCTTAATATTTGAACAGACACCTGACAAAAGAAGATACACAAAATGGCAAGTCAATACATAAAAAGATGCTCAACATCATTAGTCATAGGGAAATGCAAATTAAAACCACAATGAGATGCCATGAGATACACCACTAGAATGCTGAAAACGGCTGAAGGACGAAGATTTTGGTGAAAATGTGGAGCAGCTGAAACTTTACAACATTGTTTTTGGGAATTTAAAATAGTAAACCACTTTGATAAAATGCATGAGAGTTTCTCATAATGTTAAACATATACTTACCATATGACCTAGCAATCCTACTCATAAATATTTACCCAAGAGAAATACGTCCTTACAAATGACTTACATGTACTATTCTCAGTAGCTTTATTCATAATAGCTCCAAATTAGAATTATCCAGGTTTCCATCAACAGGAGAATAGATAAACTGTGGTATATTCATAGAATGTGGTATATTCATAGAACTGAATAATAAAAAGGAACAAACAACCTGCTGGTATACACAAAACATGGATGAGTGTCAGGAACATAAAAGCTTAATGTAACTGAGAACTCATCACATTTGGAGTGAAATATGATCAAACGGTCACACCTTTTGACCTCAATCTCCATGGAAAATGATTTAAACAAGATTAGTTAGACGAAGAGGAATATAGGAACAATTCTCTTGTTAAAGAACATAGTCATGTTATAAACCCCAACTGCAAGAAGACAGTCTTAAAATCCTTGAATATAACTGACTTTATATCTTTGTGGAGTGAAGGCTAACATATCTTTAACAAATCCTTATTGGGAAATGGACTTTTAAGAATGCTGAACTATTCTGTCTATACAGCAGATCCCCAAGTCTCTCGTCGTTTTGTTATAATGTTAATGAAGGGAAAAAAAATCCATTTGCAGCTGGGGCCACTGTCTGTGTGGAGTTTGCATGTTCTCCGCATGTCTGTGTGGGTTTTCTCTGGTTTCTTCCCACATCCCAAAGATGTGCATGTGAGATGGATTGGTGTGTCTACATTGTCCCAGTCTGAGAGAGTATGGGTTAGGGTGTGAATTCACCCTGTAGAGGAAGGTCACTCTGTCCTGTCCAGGGCAGGTTCCTGCCCTGTGTCCTGAGCTGCTGGAATGGGCTCCGGCCACCTGCAGCCCTGAACTGGAATAAGTGGGTTGGAAAAAATGATCTTACTTTTTTACTCACGTTTCTTAAATGGATATGTAGCTCACATTTATTTCAGTGTTTAACATTAGAAGTGTTTTGTGTCTTTAGAAGTTTGGTGATGTTTTTGTGACCAGAAATAAGCCGTGGGAACTTAACTCTTGTTTGTATCAATTAGCCTTTGGCAAAATTGGTTTCATTATATGTTGTTTTGCTTCAAGTCACAGTTTCCAAGACCCTAGTCATACATTAAAGTGAGGACTTCTTATAATTTAGGAGCTTACCCTTTTTGTACTTTTATCTTGAAATCTCAGCCTCTAAAGTCTGGAAAATTCTTTAGACAATGGAATTTGGTTTAAATGTGTTTCCACAAAGTCACTGAGGCCTGGAAATTGCTTGTTAAAGGCTTATGTCAGAGTTAATTTTGTGTTTTGCTATAGACCATCAACTGCGCAATATCCGTGGGACATATAACTTCCTGGCATTCCGAAGCACAGAAGAAATACCAAATTTTATAATCTGAGTGGTATTATTGGTTGTCTTTTTTCACTTCCTATATCACCTTTTCCCAGTGTGCCTTTTACATACAAACTGCAGTCTCTATTTTAATACCTCTTATGATAGAAAACTCACTACCTTCCAATACTGGCTATTTCACTGCTAAAGAGCCTTCATGAAATAAGATCCTCCTTCTGTAAAGCGTGTCTTTAAATTCTACAAATTGACTCTAGTTTTATAAAATAACCATAGGAAGCTTGTATTTCTGCATTTTACCCCATTAGTATCTGAAAAACATACCTTTCTCCATGACTTCTTTATTCCCTTGGCTGAAAATTTCCTGTTTCCGTATCCTTGTATAGAACTTTTCTGCTCACAGCATAAATTTTCAAACGTCTTATCATGGCAAGAGCCCTAATCATCTAATTCCTCCTTACGTATTTTTTTTTCTTTTCAGTTTTACCTCCTGTCACTCCCTGATACTTCTTCTATGTGCCAGCCATGCTAAAACACCCATGGTTTGTGAAATGCACCGTGCTCTTGCACAGTGACATATTCAGAGACATACGGTTTTCTGTGCCTAAAGGGCTTTTCTATTCAGCAAACTCCTATCATCTTTTAGGACTCATCTAGTGACACCTGCTCAAGAAGTCCCCCTTGATTCTTCCCGGGGAAGAAAAGTTCTCCTCTCTTCTCCCTTACCATATGAGGATACCTCTGCCTAAGGCATCTTCATGCATCTCACTTCCTCAGTCTTCAAAGCAGGGACTATGCCTTTTTTATTGCTCTGGGTATTCCTGAGCTGCACATAGTGGATATTCAACAAATGTCTTGTGAATGCATGGACTCATGTCTTGGACTCTAACTAGTAGAACAGCCCTGAACCCATAGATCCCCTGGTAATAATTACACTGTGTCATGCTTATAGGCATAAATATTATCGAGGACATATGATCTCTTTTCAAGTGTCAGGCTCACTTCGTGGTCCTCAAAAAGCCACAGGTGTCAGAGCTGAGCTCGTTGAGCTACATGGGTCATTGGCCTTATCTACTCTGACTGACAAATCACATTTATTCTTTGCAAATTATTTGTCACCTTCAATTCCACTTTTTGTTTGTTTCCTCCTTGACTTTTCTCTCTCAGCCCTTGGCATATTTTTGACCTCTGTTTCTATTCTCCTTACTAATGCCATATGCTGGAAGCTCTCTCTCCTGATTCTAGCTCTGCCCTGATTAATTCTGTCTCTGGATGCTGTCCACGCTTCAGCTTAATGTTTTCTTCTCGTACTGTGTTGACATTATTGCATCATAGTCAGTGCTAGGCATAAAAATGGCAGCACATACAGTGAAATTAAGCAATGCACCGAGATACCATGTTTCCCCGAAAATAAGACCTAGCCAGACAGTCAGCTCTAATGCGTCTTTTGGAGCAAAAATTAATATAAGACCCAGTCTTATAGTAAAATAATACCGCATCTTATTTTATATTATTATTATTATATTAGGTAAGACTGGGTCTTATAGCAAAATAAGACCGGGTCATATTAATTTTTGCTCCAAAAGACGCATTAGAGCTGATGGTCCAGCTAGGTCTTCTTTTCAGGGAAACATGGATATCTGGAAACTAGTGATCAAGGGAGAAGAATGATTCTAGAGTTAGGCAAGCAGTCTGAAAGGTAAGGACAAGTGTGCTAGAAAAAGCCAGGTAGGCTGGTCAAAGTCAGATATGCACAAATCATGAGAATCAGAACAGAGGAATCCAGAACAGAGGAATCCAGCAGAAGAAAAACTGAGGAGAGAAGATACACCTAGAACCCGAGCAGTGTGCATGTCAGAAAGCATACAATGTGGTCAGTCAAAATACAAGCAGATAACTGTTTACTGACTACATGTGAGGCAGGTACTGTGCCATATATTGCACACTGAGGGATGAGCAAGGGAGTCAAACCCCTGCCCTCTGGTTGCTTACAGTTGAGTTGGGGGACACTTACAAAATAAGCAATTATAATCCTTTGTGAGAAAAGTTGTGATGGTGAAAATAACATGATGCTACTGGACACATAGCTGGGGCAATCAGACTGCTGCTTCCACCTATCTGAATGCTCTGGGCAAGCATTCCAGGGGTGCTTCTTTCTTAGTACCCTCAAATCTCATTTTCCTTTCCCATGACCACCTTGAGAATCTCCCAATCCTGAGCCCCAACAAAACCCCTTTATCCATTTCCGTCTCAGACTGCTTTGTTGGACCAAGTCACAAGGCTGCTGCTTTCTTCGCTACTTAGCCATCCTTTTATTTAAGTCACGTTCACTCCCTAGTGCATCACTTGAGTGGCTGCTCTAGTCCTGTCCCTTCCAATCATCCTCAAATCTTTCATCCTTAGCATATGACCTTGTCTCTTATTCTCCTGAGAAGATTGAGGTCATTGAGTGAGAACTCCTGCGTCTCTCCAATCCTTGCTACATGCCAAAGTGCCAGCTCCGCTGCGTCTTACTTATTTCTGCACTTTTGCTTATTCTCCTTTCTTTCTTCCTGACATAGAGAAAAAGGTAACGTTCCTTTACAGGGCTGACCTCCTCTCCTGTGTTTCGGCCCCACCTCTCCTTTCTTCTTCTGGATGCCTTCTGTTTCCCTTCCTCTCTGGCAGCTTCAGTTTTTTCCTCGGCACTTGCTTCTTTTCCAGTACCAGAATGCATGTGCTGGACTCAATCTGAAAAATATGTTTTCCAGATCCTGGGTCTTCCTTTATATTTTAATCTAGCACTCCCTTACTCTCACCACCAAACCTATGTACAGGTGGACACATCCCACATTTACAGGACAATATGTTGGTAACTTAAGAAAGAGGGCATTGGATTTTGTGTCTCTGTTACTTTTATAGCTTTTCCAGATTTATTCCTTTTTCCTTCTGCTCAGATTACTGTCATCAGTCTTGCTGGTGTATTGTCATCATTTCCTCTTACTTGGTAGTAAATCCCAGTAGGGAATCACTGAATCACTGGTTAAATGTGCAGGGTCAAGGAATGGGCTATCTGCATTCAAATCCTGGATCTACCCAGTAGTACTAGGTACATGACATGGACAATACTCACCCAACCCAAACCTTAGGTAATTGGTTTGTGAAGTTAGTAGAACAGTAACACCTACCTGTTTTGGCTGATGTACTCATTAAATAAATGATAAATAACCCTTTAAAATAGATATCAGCATACCTGGTAAAAGGGAGCAAAATATACCACCTCAAAACATGCATGTTTGGCATATGGGTTATTTTGAGCTGGTTATTTTTAAGAAACAGCAGACACAGGTGAAACTGCAAAGTGACTAGAAGTTACCCTTTTGTAAGAGACATTTATATTTATAAGGGAAATCTCCATTTGAAAATCTCTATGCCCTCCCACCCCCCCAGAAAGGGATGACTACATCCTACATCTTTAAAAACACTTATCAGTGGAGAAGGCAAGGACTTAAATCTGTGTCACAACCTTACACTTGTTTACTGTATTTTGCTGGTCACCTATATATTTGGCCTCCTCCCTCCCCAACATCTTTTTGTTTTTAGCTGAAGATTGTATTTAAGGCGGTGGCTTGGGCCATTTCAGGAAGTTACTCAGTTTTCCTGGGTCACTCCCATATATACAAGGAGGTATATATGTTTTCAAACTTCTGTTTGTTTTTCTCCTGTTAATCTTTCCTTAGGGGGGAATCTCAGCCAACAAACTAGAAGGCTAGAGGGAAATTGTTTTTCCTCCTTTACACTGAAAAAAGTAATCACTCAATAAATGAATGTTAGCTATGTTTATTTATTTATTGATTTTTTTGAGCTGTCTTACTTACCCCGTACCCTTCCCCAGTATCCATAATTGTCCAAATGTCTGGTTAGATCAAGTTGTTCATACTGTGGTTTGCACTTGATAAACTGCCGGGTGTGGAGGTGGTGAATGGGAATAATGAGCTGAACTGGAAGTAATAAGTCTTTATTTACTTACTAGGATAGTGCAGACAGGAGACAGAAAAGAGAGGCACTAGTTCCCCAGAATTCCATTTTCCCCCATGGAATGGCAGCTGGTGAGAGGTTCAGATGGATGCATCACAGAGGAGGGAATCATCTCACACTTTGAACAAAAGCATTGCTATGAACCCTGGGGGCTGAGGGAAGGGAGAAGGGGCAGGGCTAGGAGTGGAAAAATAATGAGTCAGAGGTGAGAAAAGTTTTTTAGCCAAGGTCCCCTTCCCTCATGAGGGCTCCTGGGTTAGGAGTGCAGATATACATGAGTGTCTCAAGCCCAGGATAGAGTGGGGGGCACCCCCACCTTCTCAGTCCTTGATTGCAAGTCTTCCAGAAAACTGCAATGAGGGAATAAATATAAGGTTTAAAAACCAACAAAAGAGTATTTGAAAAGTTAGGAATAAACAATTTAAGAATTTTTATAAGAAAATTGCTTGTTCAGATACTAAATTGGTTAATGTCCAAAAGACATTACCAGTTTCACCAGACAGAAATTATTTGCATCTCTGCTGGGCAAAAATCTTTAAATTAACTGTTGCCTCTCAGACTTGGAAATTGCTCAGACAGTAAAAGTTAAGTCTAGCATTGCATTGGTAAAACAAACAAACAAACAAAACAATTTGCAATCTCTTTTACTTGTTTCCAAGCTTCAGGTAATTTTTCTGACGCTGTGAAATGTGGTTATTCTGACCTCACATGGTTGTTGTATTAAATAAAATAGTGTGTGTTAAGCTCATACAAATTATATGGGGATCACTCAAATGCCAGGTGCAGTTATTATTGTTAGACTGTCATTATTTCTCCTCCATAACCTTTGCAATCTCACTCTTCTGCACTATTTAGCTGAAATGTTCTGTTGGAAGGGACATCCCAATGGCTACATTAATTGGCATATTTTTACATATCACTATTACTATCCGCCTCCCCCCCCCCCCCCCCCCCCCAGCATTTGGCCCAGTTAACTATCTCCTACTTGAGGCTTACTCCCGTTTTGGTATTTTTTTTCCTAATTCCATGTTTTCCCCAAAATAAGACCTAGCCGGACAATCAGTTCTAATGCGTCTTTTGAAGCAAAAATTAATATAAGACCCGGTATTATATTATATTATACTATATTATATAAGACCCGGTCTTATATTATAGTAAAATAAGACCGGGTCTTATATTAATTTTTTCTCCAAAAGACGCATTACAGCTGATTGTCTGACTAGGTCTTATTTTTGGGGAAACACGTTTCTACTCACTTCTTGCTAAATCATTTTTCTTGACTCACCTTCTTTCTATTAGTTTTTAAATGTGAGCACTCGTGTAATGCTTCACCTTTCTTCATCTCATTCTCTTTATGCTTTAATATTTCATACAGATAACTCTTATTTCTAATCCTCCCCTCTAACATAAATTACAGACATATTTTCATTTACATTTAGGAAATTTCTACCTGTACATTTTTTCAGCATTTTATACTAAATACATCTTGGCTACAGGATTATTATTATTTGTTTATTTTCTGAGAAGCAACCAATATCCTAAGACATTCAGACTTCACACTCTTCCCTGTAACTTTTGACTTATTCCTCTTCTTTATTCCCTATATTTAATCAATTGCCTAAACTTTTGACTTTTGCCTTAAAACACCTGTCACATTGTGGTAGACTGCTACTTTTGTGGCCCCGAATGAACTATACCTCCAATATTCATGCCTTTTGTAGTCCTAATGGGGTACCGAAGGGGATGGGCATAGTCTGCCTTGGAATGCAGGCGTCATCTATGGAGAATTTTAAAATAATGGTAAAATCAGCTGAGGATTGGTCTGCTTTTTGTTATCAGCATGAACTTCAATTTGAAACCATGTCAGTGATGGCATATTTCTCCCTGCTGGGGTGGACCTCTCCTATTGTCTCTGCTGGGTATACGCTCTCCTTTATTAACTCCAGGTTTAGTTTTCCCTGATGCAAGCATGACACAATCAAAGGCTTAATAACACTCGCACACTAGAGCTTGTCCTCTTGGAATATTTGCTTTTGGGGTATTCCCTTTCAACAGTAAGCCACCATTCTGTAGGAAACCCAAGCCCCATGGTGATGTCATATGGAAGACAACTGAGGAGACCTGGTCAACAGTCCTACCTGAGTTGCGAGATTTTTGTTTTGTTTTATAAATATAACATCAAAGTGTCTTACTTCATTTAGTTATATGGCAGACCTAGTAATGATCTCAAATTATTCATATCCCCACCAAATAGGGCTTATCTTTTAAAATAATACAGAAACCAGAAACAACATAAAAATCGCTGATATAGTCATGGCTAAGAAAAACAACTGCAATAAGAATTGAATTTCTTTTAGGTCAACCCCAGTCATCTTAATGAATAATATAAAAAAGGTTATTAGTAACTGGAAGGAAGAAAATGAGGATTTTCCAAATTTCACCTGACTTTTCTAAATATAAAGGCAGGAGATAATGTTTTTAGAATACCAATATTCTTTTCTGTTGTACAATTCAGCAAAATTTAACATATGGGCTGATCTACAAAGAAGTGAGTAAACTTGAGTGACTTTAATACTTATTATGATTTTTAAACAATTATAAATTCTTTTTTGCAAAATAAAAATACCTAACACTTAACATTCATAGATTTTAAGCATCAATTAATGCAATATTGATTTGGCACTGAATTGAATACTGTGATATTTGGATGTATGAAGATAAAGCAGCATGTAGACCCTGCCCTCTGGAAGCTTTCAATCATTTGGGAAGTGGGACATATGCATCACAAACTTAATAGTGTAAGAGTTAAATAACAATAGATTGGTGGAAAAGTAATTGTGGTTTAAAAGGTTAAAAATTGCAAAAACCGCAATTACTTGTGCACCAACCTAATTATATTTAGTAAAAAGAAAGAAATAATTTTCAGAGTTAGTGTTTAAGTGACCAATAAAGTATATGAAAGAAAGAGAAGTGCTGACAACTCACAAAGATGAATTTTTCTTTTGGGCCCACATGGACAAATATTGAGATAAAATACTGGAATAGTGGGTAAAAGTTAGACTGTGAAATACCATGTGCACTGCATAGTTACCTAATACATCAAAGATTGTAATTTTAACTATATGTGGTCCTGCAAGACTAAAAAGCTTTTCATATTTAAATACAGGGATGGACATTTTTTTCCCTTTTAATCAGAGTTGTAAGCAATCCAGAAAGTTGTCTTAAATAGTATGGCTCGTTCATTCATTTCACAAGTTATTATTAATGGGCTCTTACTCTGTGATAAGCACACTGTAAGACATGGAGAATGTAAAAGTGAGGAAGATAAACATACTGGCCCTTATGGAGACAAGACTCTAGGAAATAAGACACTTAAAACTGGTACATGTAACACAGTGGGCTATAGTGGGGCAACTAGGAGTATTCTATACCGGTAAGCACAGAGAGGTGAAGCCAACTTTTGTAAAGGAGGGTAAGGGAAGGCTTCCTGGGAATGAGATAACAGAGATCTGAGGCTAAGTGGGGGTCAGCCAGAGAAGGGGGTGCAGAGGGTCTTCATGTACAAGAGCCTAGAGACTAGAGAGAGCAAGAGAGTTAAAACAACAACAACAACAAAAAACAAGTAATTCTTAGAACAGCCTTATAGAAAATGTGAATATATTTCTATCTTTATCTCTATCTCCATACATCAATCTATATCGGTATCTTCCTACTTAAATATCTACCTACTTATAGAGGGATATAGAAAATTATATGACTTTGATACTTGATTAAGTAATCAAATATTGATGGTTTGAAAGAAAGCTGGAGAGAATATTACTGTGTGAATGGATAATATCATCCTCCAAGTCTCTGTACTTGCCCTGCTTTGTTCAGTTCAACAGCTCAGCTAACATTTATTCGAAAGTATTGTACTAAATGTCAGACACAGTGATTGGTATTTGGGATGCTGAGATAAAAAAGACAAGGACTCAGCATTCAATAATGGAGAAGACACATCAAGGGCAAATCCAGTGTTGTGCTGTGTGATGTGAGCTCAGAGATATATACTGGATTCTGAGCACTTTGGGCTGCAGGAGCATGGGGAAAAGCACCTCACCTGGGCTCAGAGGATGGGGATGATTTGCCAGAGGACTAATACCTGAGCTGAGCCAAGCCGTGAGTCCGTTCCATTTGGTTTATTTTTATTATGTACTTGGATGAAGTCCTAGAAACCTACAAAGAGTAAACCTTATGAGAGCTAGGGGTGAATTAATCTATATAATTAGCAGTGCCTTAAAACACAGAAAACACTAAATAAATATATCTTGAAGAATTGAATAAGAGACATTTTTATTATACTCGCGAAGAAAAGCCAAAAATGTTAATTAATAACATTCAAAAATAAAGAACTTTACAGGTTGGAATAACTGTCCTTAATAATAGGAAATTTAATAGTGGAAAATATAATGGATTATACCAAGTTCATATAATCAAATGTCTAAGGACAAGAGTAGAGAGATCATACTGAAATGATGGCACTTTCTGAAAATGAGTCCATGTTATGATGTCAAAGAAAGTAAAGACATTATTTAGATTGAAGTAAGAGTGTTCAGTGCAAAGGAATTGATAATTTCATTGTTCTCCTTGCATTTGTCAGAACCTCTGGATAATTATTTACAGTTCTTAGTGTAACATTTAAAAGAATGATTATGACAAAATTGAATGTGTTTGCAGGAAAGCAGTCAAAGCAATAAAAGTTTAAAGCTATTTATCATGAAGAATGCAGTGGTCTGTTCCAGCTCTTAAATTATGTGTTTTTTTAGAATTAGACAATTGATTTTCATTGTAGAGAATTTTCCTCAAAAAACAGCACCACTTTATTGGTGTATCTGTGTCCCTTGATTTTTAAAAATGATTGGTAAATTTCTGCTATCCATAGGCAGTAAAAATAGGTAAGGCAATCATAGCAAAATAATCTATCTATGAATATTTAATGGTCAACATATTCTACTATAGATTAAGAATCCTGTTGTCTTGAAAATAAAATTAACTTTAAAATGAACATGATGTGCTTTATGTGATTTGTTGAAACTATCAGGATAGTATCAGAAGCAAAGTAAGTATATTTTTTGAGTTGTTTTTTTAAAATCCCCTGAGACACAAATCAGGTCAAGTTGAGGAAGTGAAAAATATGAAAATTATGCAATAAAATTATTTAAAATATTGAGTTCCAAAGGTGAGATTTGAGCAAGCGTCAGGGCACTATGTATAGCTAACAATCTGTGGACATAAAAAAAGACACAGCTGAACGCAACAAATGAACAAGACAAACAAAAAACAAACCTCAGAGACACAGATAATATCATGATGGTTACCAGAGGGAAAGGAGGGGGAGGTTGAAAAGGGTAAAGGGGGTCAAATATATGGTGACAGAGGAGATTTGACTTTGGGTGGTGAACACTAAAGGCAATATACAGATGATGTATTATAAAATTGTACACTTGAAACCTATGTAATTTTATTAGCCAATGTCACCCTAATAAATTTAATAAAATTTCAAAAGAAGACCAAGTGAAATAATAAGTTATGGTGTGCTTTATCTTGGAGGTATATTTTTATTATAGGGACCATGAATATTTATGGCAAGGCACTGAACACATAAATTAATAAATGAGTAAATGAAATAGAAAGGAATATAATTCTGGGTCCCTATTTCACCAAAGTGAAACTTTACCTCTGGTTATTTCCAAATCTTTGCCCTTCCACCCCACCCCACCCTTAGACCTGCAGCTGCATTGTTTGAATATGACTGACTGAAAACACACATTTCTCACTCAAAATTCAGGAAACTGAACTGAGGTTCACCCTTACTGCTGCTTAGAAATCCTACTTCCTCTAACTAGGTCATTTACTCCCCTAGAAACCCGTTTTATACTCTTCTCTTTTTTCAAATCCCTAATACTTCCTCTCCCATGATCATACATATGACATATCCATAATTTATCTAAGATAGTCACTTCAGTTCTACAAATATTGCATCGTCTTGCCTTTGCCCACACAAGAAACTGGTTCTAACAATTCTCTGTCTTCCGTATGCTTTGTCAAATGTTAGCTGCTCCTTTTATTTTCCTCACCAGCATTAATATTCCACTAGAACCCCACATTTCCCACTGTTAATCAAAAAGAAATCAAACTTTTGCTTTTAGCCATGAGGGAGTAAGAGGATTTGAAATTACCCTCCTATCACAAACAAATAAAAACACTATAAAACCTACAGAAAACAGGCATTTTCAGACATTAGAAAACAAGCATCCTGTGACTGTGATCCGTGAGAAGGAGGAAAAAACTTTGTCCATGCATAAGCCATACTTTCTTCCTAGAGGAAATGTCTAGACTGTGAAGATAACAGAGAACAGAGATCTGGTAGGCCAAGGCAGGATTGTGAGGGCATAGTATCTAATAAGGGAGAGTTACACAGAGAAAGAGCGCCAGAAAACTGCCTTGGGATCCCTTCCAGGCTTTAGCTGAATACAAATCTGACAATGTGAAGTATCAAGTCCTATGAGGTCAGGAAAGCCCAAGTTCTGTGGGAAAAATTATCAAGAAGCTGAAAGCCAAACAATTCCCAGATTTCAAAGAGGGCTGGGAATCATTCTTGTTCCCACCCACCAAAGTGGAGAGATCTTACCGAATACATGGGGCATTTAATAGAGACTGCCGTAGGGTGATGACTTAGAAGTGGGATTAACTTAATCCAAGAGTAAAGTCTTCTGTTGAGTTGCCTTAAAAGAAATAAAAAATAAGATCTAAAAGGATCAAATTGATCTGCAATAACTTAACTGTCACACTGAAGTGTATCAAAAAATTTTCTGATACTCTTTAAAGGAACACACAAAAAAATCCAGCTTCAATAATATAAAATATTCATCATTCAAAGAAAAAGTTCTAGATGTATAAAGAAGCAGAAAATGTGACCCATAACCTGAAGAAAAATCAATAAAAACAGACAGAAATTCAGAGATAATAGCATCAGAAAAGGGAAATTAATATAGCTATTGTAATTATGCTCCATATACTCAAAGTGTAAACAGAAACATGAACATAATGAGGACAAATGGAAAATATAGACAAGAACCAAATGGAATTTTTAGGGATGAAAAATATAGTATCTGAAGTGAAATTTCTTTGGATGAAATTAACAGCAGATTCAACACTGCAGAAGAAAATGTTAATTTGAATGCATAACAATAGAAATGATCCCAAACAAAAAGCAGAAAATAATATGATTGGGGGAAAAAAAGCACATAGCCTTGATGAGCTATGAGGAATTATCAAGTAATCTAACAGGTGTAATTGAGGTCCCAGAATAATTGGGGGAGGGGAAGGAGAATACTGAGAAATAATGGCTGAAAATCTTCCAGATTGCAAAACTCCATGATTCCCAAGCAGGATAGACACAAAGAATACTGCATCAACATATACCATCATCAAATTGCTGCAATCTGATGATAAAAGAATAATTCTTAAAAGCAGCTGGAGAAAAAAAAAAGGATATGCAGAGAGAAAAAGAATTAGTACAGACTCTTTTTCAGAACTATATAAGCCATTGGAAAATGGGATGATACCTTTTAAATGCTGAAGGACAAAAAATGCTCTGAGAGTTAGGCATTCGCAGGCTGGCAGGAGGCTGTGGTGCCATAAAATAACAGCACGAAAGGGGCTACATTTCCTGCCTCTGCCTCTCTGTCTCTTTTCAAATCCTAAAACCAGGGGCTAGCCGGAGTCCCCATAAGCCAGAGAGGTGTCATTGCTGTAACAGAGCTGGATTCCTCAGCCCAAAGATGCCTATCCATGTACCAAATAACCGTCGTGAGTGTTTCCTGACTTGTGCATGATTTGTTCGTATATCAGTTAACTTTTGCTCTTCTTCTTGTAAGTTTGTTTTGCTGGCAAAGACCCATTCTTTCTAGCTTTGAAAATACTTTTGATTGTCTTGATAACAAATTCAAATACATAAAAGTAAAATGAATAATATAAAAAACAGAATATAAGCTTCATGGGGTGGTTCCATTTCTGTGTTTTGTACGTCTTCGCCTCACTGAGGAGGATGGATGGCATATGATAGATACAAAAATATATTGTTCTGTATCTACTTCTTTCATTTAATGTTATGTTTTTAACTTTTAAATGCCATGTAGTTTTTCATTATATGAATAGGCCATATTTAATTTATCCGTCCCTTGAGTGATGAGCTTCTAAGTTGTTTCTAGTTCTTCAATATTATAAAAATGTGTTTATATATGCATCTTGTATGAGGTTCAGTATAAAAATTTCTCTAAGGGTACATTATCAGAAATGAAAGTGCTGGGTTATAAAATATGTTCCTTTTCAATTTTATTAGACTCTTCAAATTGCTCCACAACTCACAACACTTCGAGCCACTTTCCATTCCCACTAGCCACGTATGGTACAATCAATTTCCATATATCCTTGTTAATAATGACTACGGTGAAATGTTAACTTTGCCTATAAGAAAAATGAAACCTGTTATCTCATTACTGTTTTAACCCAATCCTTTAATAATCATGAGGTTGAACATGTTTTCCAGGATTTGTTAGGTTTTTCTCCCTTTGGGGAATTACCTGTTCTTGTCCTTTGCTCTTTGTGGTATGTCCTTATACTTTGATTTGTCTTTAGAGTAAGGCAACATCCTGATTACATGGTGGCAACTAAACACATATTTTGAATTTTATTCCTAGAGTTAGGAAAATATGTCCTATTGGTCTTTGAAGAAATTGTCTTTTTCTTTCTTTATCTGTGATTAAAAAACAAGACTTTGTTTTTTAGAACAGTTTTAGGGTCATAACAAAATTGAGAGGAATGTACAAAGATTTCCCATATACTCCTGCCCCCACACATGCAGAGCCTCCCCCACGATCACAATCTCCCCCCACCCCGCGTGGTACATTTCTTACAACTGGTGACACCTGTGCTGTTTTCTGAATCCTGCATTTGATAGGATGTGGGAGGCAGGATGGTTGAATGTGAGAGTCTGTACTTTGGAGACAGATTGGCTTGAATTTGGGTCCTGGCTTTTTCATTCAGTCAACATGGAATCTTTGGCAATTTACTCAGACTTTCTGAAATGGGGATAATAATCAATAGCTCATAAAACTCCAAGCATTAACTTGAGAAAATAAGTGTAAAGCACTTAGTAGAGTGACTGTTGCATAGAATATGCTCAATAATAATAATAATAATAATAATTCCTTTTTTTTCACATCCTTAATTACAAACTACATGTGGAAATACTCATTGCTTTGGTCTGATAAGATGTCCAGTCAATCTTTCTCTTTAAATGTTACACGAAAACCCCACCCAGTTATCTGGATGGCCTACTAGTATGCTTGATCTTATAGCTAAGTCTACATGGGGAAACTTGTATTAACTCCCAAGTTTATACTAAGAAATCTAAACTACTAATCAAATAATGAGGTTGCAGCTGTGGCTGACATTGTTTTTTAATATGCCGTTTAAATTTAATGCATTGAACCATTCTTTTTACATTGCAATCTTAGCCACACACAAATGGGGGCTGGAGAGGAACAGGTGCAATGCCTGCGGCTAGTTTGCAGGGAAACTTGGGGTAAAAGTAGAACTATTACATGCTGACACATTTTTACTTCCTTTGAATTTTGCTGAATTTTCTCTTTCTTGAGAATCAGAGGCATATTTTTAGACCTTGCATTAACTTCCAGTTTAGTGGCCCTTTTCACCAGAAGCTCAAAAGAGTTTTCAGTAATGATGCTGAGCTCTGCCTTGAGAACTTAAATGTACAAACAGATGTGGACAGTAGGGGTCACAGTTGTCCTGGATTAAGATCAGAAAACTGGCGTTCACACAATATGGTTTGTTTGTTTTACCGTTGTTTTGAGATTTATAGAATAATAGCTATAAAATATGAGTTTGGTTTGAAAATTCAGTCTTTGGCCATGTTAATAGGCTTACAATCTTGCCCTTCCCCCCTTTCTGCGTATTTGTGTAATTGTTTTCAACATTCCTTTTGAGAGACAAGACGTTTTTATTCTTAGACAGCAAAGTTCTGCTTGAAGGTATTCTTTTAATCACTGTCGAACCAAAAAGGAATTTTCATTAGGGACTTTTAAATTTTTCTAATCAAAGTTCCTGAAAGCAGTTTTTGAATAAATGAGTTTCATATTTTACAGTGCAGTAGGAATTATTTCTCTCTTCTGCTTTGAAGATAGGAGGAATGAGGTTTCTAGTTTTTCCATTTTGCATTAAAGCTCTAGTTGCTAGGAAATTATTGTTGTAACATGTTATTTATCAGTGATTGGTTAGAATAGATATATTTACCTAAGTCTCTTCATCATGTACTGTAATACGTCATGAAAGTTCATAATCAATGGCAATTTAATACAGTAATTGGTGCAACAAGTTATGTACTTAGTCCATAATTTTTTGATTCAAAAATATTTATAGGAGATCAGTGTACTAGAAAACCACAAAGAAGTTTACCACTTATTGTAGATTAAAAGAGGGTAGTAAAGCATTGATGGAGATGCGGTAAATGTAAGTCATTGCTAGTGAGAGTGAAAACTCGTATAATTTGAAACACCTGTTTATAACAGTACCTACTAAAGCTGTTCGTATCTGTACTTAGTCACCCTACTCTTAAAAATATACCATCAAACATGCTGATAGCAGCACTTGTTGTAGTAGACCCAAATAGAAAACTATCTGAAAAATCTATCAATGCATATTGTACTACTTCAGTATAAAGTAAAAGAGGCAGAGGATAATGATGAATTCGTTTTATTAGTTGAGAATATTTCGATGGCCTTGGTACTTGGCAATATCTTTAGGCATTTTTTCTATGGTTCAGGATACGATCCTTAATTGGCATGTCCACAATTATATCTTTGCTAGGGCATCTTGTGTTGCCCAGATTAAGAAAAATGTATTCATTTTAACTAAACTTATAGAAGACTCATGAATAAATTTAGGTAGATGCGTTAATTTACAATGAGTAATATTCTTTTTCATTAACTGGAATATTCAAGTCCTTTGTTTCAGTAAATCCTTCTGGTATTGTCAAATTAATAATTAGAAGATGGTTTTAGTGAGTGTAGGATGAATGCAGAGGCAGGTACATAATAATTACGAGCTTTTTCTTTAGAATATGTAGATGTCCAATGATTTATTTCTTTTATATAAAAGGTTTTTCTTCCCTAATGCTTGTGTTAGTATCTCTCAGATATAGTCTCTCATTCTGGAAGATGCTATGTAAACAGTTCTTCCTCTTAATTCTATAGGCTTCCCTTTTCATATTTTCAGACTATTTTTTTTTTGGTCAGATCATCTTTTTTTTTTTCTTCTTCTTTTTTCTCCATCACCTGTAAAAGACAATGCAGATGATGATGAAATTTTAGACAACTGCAAATGTGTCTTAGTTATGTTTACCTGAGATAATGTTCAGATCACCATGGGAGAGTCACTTTTTTTTGTTTTTGGTCACACATTTATTAACGATCTCAGGGCACTCCTCTCTATGATTAATCACATACTTTGATTGCTGATGTGTTTAAAGGGCTATCTCAATTTCATGTTCTTTGGGGCTACCTTGTGGTCTTACTTATGAATCTCTTATTGATAAAGTTAATCAATAACATAGAATCATACAACTGGAAGAAACATTAAAATATCATTGTTCTTTCCCCCTGTTCAATGATATCAACATAAACCAGTTTAACTAGATGAGAATATATTCTACTCTGAAGAAGTATTTTCAAGGAAGGCCACAGTATTCTCAAAAACCCATCTCATTTTTTGAACTGTTCTAGAGTGGAAGAGAGAACACAATAGCAATAACCGTGAAGACAGAACCAAACAGTAAGTAATATTTGGGGGAAAAACTCAGTTTTCACTTAAGAGAAGTTCTTAATGAATTGAAAAATCACAGACAAATTCCCTCTTGCAGTCATCATCTTTTTTCTTATCCATTTTTGAAGTCAAGCAGCCATAGGGATAAGAAATAGCAGAAAGAAGGATTGATCACAAACCTACAGACTGAGGTATTGGTATTTTCTAAATATCTCTCAGAAGAGACTTTTAATTCTAGCCCAAGATCTGAGGACACACATTCATGCAATTGAACAATACCCAAAGAAGGATATAACTTGTTTTTGTGGAATTAACTACACATATCCATGGAGAGCCCAAGTTAATGGGGGTGACAGTATTACATTCAAGCATGCTGACCTCACCATATTTTCACCAGATGAAATGGATAGCAACTCATTAAATGATGTTGAGGATATAGTCAGAAATACGACAAGGTCAGGTACCCTTGGGGAGAGAGCAGACTTGAAAGGCAGGATAGATAAAATATTTGCCTTTGGAAGGATTTTGAATAAAGAACACTTAACATTTCCATTAAAGTTCATGATGATGCATGACAATGAGCAAAGAAAATTGATTTCAAACATTTGAATGCTTGAATATAAAACCATGTTATAAAAGTGGAGAAAAAGATTATGAAACTTATTTCCTGGTGACCTGGTTACTTGGATTGGTGACTGTGATTAAATATAACGTTGATAAGATCGAGTGATTATATTATTTACACAAATTAATTCATCATTGCACCATGAAGGAATTTCCAAACTGTTGTTTTAAAATGTTTTGTGCTGTCATGAATGCTGGATTCCTAATTTTAGATGTTTTAATATAATGAAGATTCATTTCTCATTCATTTATTTTTTTCATTCATTTAGTGTCTATCCTAAATGTTTTTCTAGGTGCTTTTTGGGAAGGGATATAAAAATGTCTAAGTAATAATGTGCTTTAGGCATTTATGACTTAGTAAGTGATGTAGAATTAACTACCAAATAAGTATATCCAAATGAAATTCATGCTAGAAGAGATGCATTAGCAACGTACCTCAGGAGAAAGAAAAATTAATTTTTGTTATCATGGAGGCGGCAGTGAGGAGGTGATGTTTTAATGGGGTCTTGAAAGATAAGCAGTATTTCAGTAGCAGGAAAGAGTGCAAAGGGCATCCTTGGCTAAGAAAAAAGCAGTAACAAGAACACAGAAAGTCCTTGACATGCTGAGGCCAGGAGAAGTGGTCTGCTACTGGTGATTTTCAGTATGGGATGAAATATAGTGAAATGGGAGAGAGTTGATTAGGAAATAGAACAACTTTATAAAGAGAGAAGCTATAGTCATTTCTCTGACATTAATCAAACTGAATTTAATACCAAATCTATCAAAAACACTGAGAACAAAATGTTTTACACTTATATTTACAAATGTTTGATCTAGAGGGAATCTCAGAAATTATCTAGTTTAATTCCCCTTCCCCCTCTTTTTCATTCTCTCCTCTCCGTCTCTCTTCCCATCTTCTCTCCCTCCCTTCTCTCCCCAAAGCAGAGGCTCATAGAAAGCTTAAGTAATTTTAAACAAGATCACATAACCAGGTTGGTTAGGTATGAAAAATCCCAGGTTACTATAATTGGTCTGTGGCTCTTTTGACCACAGTAGGTAGAAGAGAGTCTGTTGGGCTGTGAGTCAGAGTAGAGATCCAAGGTAGAGCTATTACCTATTATTAATGGTAAAAGGCAGCAATTTTCTAGTTTTTTTTTTTTTTTTAGAAAGTGGTGGCCTAAATTTGATACAGGTAACTCAATGTAGCAGATGTGCTGGGAAGCGCATTTTCTGGTTCCCAAATTGAAGTGTTCACATAACCACATATGAATACACACAGGTAGTCAGATTTGTGTTCTGTGATCCATTTCCCTACAACAGTTACTTGAGCAGACATGGGCATCTGTTTCTGGCTGATCCAATACTGCATAATTGCTTCTTTCCTGGGAATTTGGAATTGGGAAGGCTGAGATGAAAGATGTTGGGTTAAAGACTAGTGCTGGAATCCTGACAAGCTAAAGCCAGGTATAAGATGTGGGAATACAATAATGTGAGTTAAAAAAAAAAAAAAAAGAATAAAGAGGAAAAGGGATACAGTGTGCAGAGAGATGCGGAGACAAAGAAGAGTGGAGGTAGAGTCTCAATGTTACCCATCTCTACCTAAGTTTCCCCTCTTGCCTAGTGATACCTAATTTTACCTTTTCATGTGACATCGGAGAAATCTAACATCTATGAACTGGTTGTAGGGGCCTCTGCTATGTTGCAGACAAAGCAGCTTTGTTCTCAAAAACCATTTTACTGTGTGACTCTTTCAACTCCAAATTGTGAATAATCCTGCCATTTCCTCTTGAGCTGTGTTTTCCCTACTTTTCTTCAAGACAAAACCAAACAAGAAACCCCTGAGGAGCCCTACTTTCTCCATTTAGTTATTTGGGGGAAAATGCTCACTGTCTTTTCCTCCCTGTGACCTGCTGAGCCAGGAGTGCCTTACTCAGTTACCACAGGACAAGGGGAACCGTTGAAGCATTCTTAAGTCTTTCATACACCTGACCAGTGTAGGTTAGACTGAAGGCTCCTGGCCTGTGTACCCGAACACACTGCATCAACAACCTCCCTCCTTCCATCTGTTAAAAAATCACCTTTCAGTTGAATGAACAACTTGAAAATCTGAAGAACAGATGAATTATTCTTAATGGTTTTCTGTTTCCTGTTCATCCCTCTATTGTCATTTAAGGGGCAGTGGATCTTGATAGAGATGATGAAATGAGCATTTATTATAGGAAGGAGAATAATTGGTGGAGATACCATGCTGGGTAAGAAACACCTTTCTTACCAACAAAGGTTCTGTCCAGATAGTAAACCATCATAAATCTTTCTAACTGGGAAGACCAAAATTATGTACTTAACTAGTTTGAGACTAATCAAGCTATAAGGAATATATTTCAATTAAAAATTCGTTTCTTTTTATAAAAGGGAATATATAAATATTATAAATATCTGTTTTAAATCATTTACAAATAATTTACTTATAAATTATAAACATGAATTTGTGACTCATCACAACCATCCAGGAATAATTTTGCTTAGCAAGTACCACATACCCTATTTAGTAAAAACTGATTTACCTACTGCTTTTTTAAAGGAGTACTTTTGTTTTTGTAAAGTTTCTAGCAAATATATAAAGATATAAATGGACACATAGGAAAGGCATTGAGTTGGTCAGGACGTTCAAGATGTTCAGTAACTGGAATCTTACTGTAGGTTTGCAATAGATTCAGAAAGACCAAGACAGAATTTAATCCAGCCTTCAGGTTCTTGGAAAGAAGGAACCTTTCTGCCGGAGATTCGTGCTGGAGGAGTGAGGATGCCAGGAACACTGTACAAAGTTGCCAACTCTGCCACTTTTAATTTAGGGAACATCTTGGCTTAATACTCATACCTCTGTCCCTTTCTTTGCTGAAAGAATCACCTACAAGCCTCATTATCCTCATTAAACTACAGTCAATATCTATAGATCAAGGGCTATCTGCAGGCAGCTTTAATGAGGCAAAATAAAAGCAGCTCTGTCTAAGGCATAGAGCTCAGCAGGTCTCTATGTTCACCAGTGCTGTTCCTGACTCTACACATAGACTCTGAGCGCTTGCTCAGAATTGACCCCTCGTGATTTAGCAACAACTCCCGACTTGGGCCCTTGTCCACTGGATCCTACAGTATATGTAGAACTCTTCGTTTTCTTCAGAAGTCAAAGGCCGGCTTTTCCTGACTAGCTATCTCTCTTGCACGCTGTGTTGTATTTAAGGCACCAAGAAAGAAGAATTAGGTCTTCCTTCTTCTTTGATTTGCACATTTACTATCAATTCCTAGTCTGTTACTTAGTCTTTGGGGTCTCAGTCTCTTCATCTGTAAAATCAGAAGGCTGAGAACTGTACTGCATAATTGCTTGAAGAAATAGGTAAAATCTATATCAGATAAAATGTATATAAAATGCCTAAAAATTCTAGACACACGGTAAGGTTCTCGGAAAACAAGAGCAAATGTTGCTTATATGAGAAAGTTGGCTTGGATCCTCAAAGTGTCTATTACTATTTTTATTATAGAACAATAATTAAAACACATAGTCAGATTTTCATATTTAGTAATGAACAAGTACAGCAGTATTGATAATGTATGTGCAAATCAGGCTTTAGGCCCTGATTTAAATAATTGCTTTAGGTTTTATGGAATACCCAAGACTAATCTTGTAGAACGAGCTTGCTAATATGAAACTTAAAAAACACTGGCTCAGCATTTGAATTCATTCTTTTTCCCCCCTGAAATAATAGTTATAAATATACAATGGAAGTAAAAAGATTATTTTAAGGGGAACATTGCGGCCTTGTGGTCTCTGTTCTTTCATAAAAGAAACATCTGCTTTTTACGCCCCCATATTCACACCTCCTCGTTGCTGAATATGGAAAAGCTGTCTTTTATTTGTGAAAGTAAAAAAAAAAAAAAAGACTGTAAGTCTATTAGTATTAAAGGGAAAGCACTTTAAGTTTATTCAAATCATGAAATGCTAAGAAAGATAAATGTAGTTTAATTTAAAGCCACTTACTTCTCACAGGGCTTTGGTTGGAATATAATTTAGGTTGTTTCTGCACATGTGGCAGCAACTCTTGCTGGACCTGCCAGGGTTGTGACTGCTGATAAACTGATTTAAGAGCAGAGACATGCAACTTGGATATGTTCTCAGAATTTATTGTCCATAGAGAGGTCTGTGACTAATAAAACAGAAATGATCATTCCATTCATCTATCATCTTCCTTCACTTGGAGAATTAGAGTCCTAAATGTATGCATATGTCATCATGTCTCAGGAAGGACATGGTGTCCCCAGTTAGGGAAGTCTGCAGGACAGTGGTCTGAATGTATGTCTGCCACTAGTCACTGCGCATTTTTGGATCCTGGGATTTCTAAGTAGGTGATGTTTACATTTGAGTTGCTGAGAGAATGAGGTTTTCATTTATCTAATTGCATTGTCAGAACATTGAGAGTACATTTGGAATTGAGCCCTAGCTCAAATTACTACTATGGGTTAAATTTGTCCTCCGCAATTCGTATGTTAAAGTCTTATCCCCAGTACCTTAGAATGGACTTCATTTGGAGTTACAGTCTGTACAGAGATAATCTAGTTACAATGAGGTCAATGAGGTGGGACTAATCCATTATGACTGGTGTCCTAATAAAAAGGGGAAATGTAGATACAGACATTTGTATAGGGCGAATGCCATGTGAACACGAATATGACTTTCTACAGCAAAGGAGAAAGGCCTGGGGCAGAACTTGCCCTCTCAGCTTTCAGAAGAACCAACCCTGGCAACACCTTGACTTTGGACTTGTGATCTCCAGAATTTTGTGACGATGAATTTCTGTTGGTTAAGCCACTCAGATCATGGCACTTTGTTACGATAGCCCTAGTAAACTAATACAATGATTTACTATCTGTGTGACTTGGACAAATTACTGAAACATTTTTCAACCTTAGTTCTCCCCTTTTCAAATGGGGGAAGATAAAAACAGAGTGTTTAAGTGAGTTCTGAAGTGGGTTGGTGGGTTCGTACTCTAGTTCTACCACTTAATAGATGTGTAACCTTGAGCAAATTTCTTAACCTCTCTCTGCCTTAGTGTTTTCATGTGTAAAATGAAGATAATAATAGTACCTATCTCACAGGTTAGATGTGAGGATTGAATGAGTTAATGAGTATAAAGCATTTAGAATTATATCTGGCATTTGCTAAGTGCTCAATAAATGTTAGCTAATGTTAGTCATTTGGAGTATAAGTTAGATAGTGTGTATAAAACATATAATGCCTGGTACATAATACAATTCTAGCAAATGTTTATTATTATATTAGTTTCTTTTTACTAATCATCGTAAGTAGTCCTAATAACATTAAAGAGAATTCAGAAGTCTCAAAAATAATTTTTTTACCAATTAAAATGACAAAAGACAGTGATTGAAATGAAATCCCATGTTAAAATTTTAATATACAATTATTTGGCATAATCGCCTATAAGAGTTTGAATAACTGCCATTATTTCTTCATATTAAACAATAAAAATCTTACCATTTATGAATGAATATCTTATTCAGGTCCTTTTTTTTTATGATTCTTTAATTGAATATGCCATGGTTTTTACACTTTCCTTCAGTAGAATTTTCTAGAACAAATATTTCACTTAGAAAGAAAATCTTCAGTATCATGATAATAAGAGGATGCTGGTTTCCTTTGCCTTTACTCTTTTCATTTTCCCTTTTTTCTCTTCCCTAAAATTGGAAACATTTCTCATAGCTATATTTAATGAAATTAAGATGTAAAGACTTCAGCTTCATTGACAGTCTCCGTAATTAAGACAAAATGATTCTTAGTAAATTACTTCAACTATCAGAAAGAAATGACTTTTGAACTGATTCAAAGAGAACAAAAGTTCTTGTGATTGAAAGTATTTTCTCTTTCAATTCTCAATTCACATCTCAGTTAAGGAATCAAAACTTTTTCTTCAGGAAGAAACTTCTTACAGTTCAGGCCTTTATAATTTAAAGTTACACCAAAGGAATTGAGAAACAGTTTACTGACTGTCAGGTGGGTCACAGGTGTGGTTGTTGAACACAGGAAGAAGAGCAAACACTCATTGACTGCATAGTGGATATATTATAGTTTGCTGTACTTTGGTGAGAAACCATTTCCACAGTGGAGAGGTGAGTGTGGTTTCCTTGTTTGTTTATTGTTTTAATTTTTCTAAACAATATATATCATTTAGGGTCCCAGCTGCCATACAAAGGCTGTATGCAAAGGGATATCTGAAGAGTTTAATTGAGGGACTGTTTATAGAGGTGTGGGAGGGAATAAAGAAACCAACCAGAAACATAGGCTGGTAAAAGTGAAAAGATGTTGCCACTTCCAGGCATAAAATGGCAAGGGGAGGAAACAGGTAACCTAACCAGCAGGAGATACAGCTCTGACAAGAGCTGTGGCTGTAGAGAAGAGGAATGAACCACTGCCAAACCATGCTGGGAGAAAGGGAGCAAGGGGAATAAATTCTTTGATCTATTTATGTCCCTCCTTTCAGATCCCTTCCCAGAACCTCCCAGTGGTGCAACACTGGAAGCCAGAGAGCAAGGGAACTAGTGACAGCAGTCTTTGCAAATCAGCCTCCTGAATTAGAAAATAGAGCACAGAAAGGCTGAAAATGGATCTAGAAGGGCAAACTAAGATCAACTGCATGCAAACGTTTTGTTATTTTAAGTTAAAACTGTCTCCTAAATATGAGACCCAGTTACATGTTGATTAGAATAGCAGTGATCATTTCTCAAATATTCAAATGTGGCATTGAATTCACTCTTTTATAGTCATTAATAATCTTGATCCACAAAAATGATCTTTGGTATCTTCTGTTCAAATGTTGTTTTCTTCCTGCTGGTGAGCTATTAAACGTAAGTGAAATATGTGTCGTAACTCAGTACTTTACTGTTTGTGCAGCTGAATGTTCACTCTCCTTTAATCATTCACAATGCACCTAGAAAGTTACTGATATCAGATGTGATCATCATCCTTGTATGGAAGTTGAGATAAATACAAGATAAAAAGATGCTTGGTTGAAGAGTGAGCCTGATGTACTGTTGAGTGATAGACTGAGCATCAATCTTGCAATAATTATTTCTGTTTTCTTAGCTATCACATCCAATTAATCACTCTAGTCTTGGTGACTTAATATTCAGCTGCTGGGAGCCTTTAAGCTAAGCCGAGCACATGGGGGATGGTTAAGAGTATAACTCTGGAGTCCTATTGCCGGTGTTTAAACTGTAGCTCAACAATGAGTTTGTGGTGCAAGCTTGGGCAAGTACTTTAACATTTTAAACTTACTTTTTCTGATTTATAAAATGGATTTCATATTATTAACCACTTATAAGGTGATTGTAAGGATTACCCAAACATGTATGTAAAAATATTTAATATAATGTTTGGTGAAATAATTATAACCCTGAGCACCAACTGGATTTACTCTTTATACAGAACCCATGACAAATGTGGTAAATCAGAGTTAGTATTGGGCCTAAACTATTTGGAAGACTGCTCTCACTCGTGAGATTTCATACATAATGGAAAACATGCCCTGTTCTTGAGGCAGCATGGAGATGGTCTGAGGAAAAGGAGAAAGTATAAAAACAAGAAAAAAAGCAAAGATACAAAAGAATCTCCAAAGTGGCCACTTTCCTGTTCTCCAGTGGTTGATTTAATTGACCACTCAGTGAAAGCATAGAAGTGATGTATTTCATTATAATACTGTACAAAATTTTAAAACATTTACTATTTGACCGTTTGGAACTCTCAAAACAGACCATGAGATGGTCTAGAGAATGAGAATTGACATGAAAATATTTCTGCCTCTAGACATAGAAAGCTTGGATCTTAGTACTAGTAATATAATTACCTGTGACTTTGAATGAGCCACTTCTTTGAAATTCAATTTCTTTTTTTGTCTCCTACTTGAGACCCAAAGAAAAGTAGAAAGATAATCAATTCTGATTCCCTGGAGTATAGTGAAATCAGCTTTTTTGTTATTCTGTACTACACTATGTGAAATTCTTAGAAAACTAGCGATGATTGAATGTAGATGCATTTTAATGAATTATCTACAATGAACATGGAACTAACTGAATACTTAAATGAATACTGAATTAAATCTGTACTGAATGTACTGAATGGTGTTTTTCTAAACCTACTCATTAAATCCCAGTAAAATATAGTTATTATTTTCCGGGTACAACTGCATAAATAAAAATATAAAGTGCGAGAGAATTGTTGCCACTTATTATGAACTTGGAAAAAAACCTGTTTCCTAGACATTCTAGAATGTCACTTGACTTCAAAAACAGTAGTATAAGTTATCTTGGCTAATAATTAATCCTGTGATTGGACCCAAAGACTCACAACATGTGAAAATATGGTTGGTATGTTGGACTCTTTACTAACAGGCTCCTCTCTACCATTCAGATTTCGTCTGCTTATAGACAGTAGAATAGTGTCTGTTTGAAATAATTCAGCAATACAAGTTAGTATTCTTGACTTTTTTTATTTTTAGAATTGGAATATTAATTTAAGCAGACTATGCTTTTCTCCACTAAAAAAAGAAATTCAATTTAAATGCCTTTGCTTAAAGGAATATTGTTAGGTATAGTGCTTCAGTTAAATATGTGTTGGGTATTTGTGTATGTTTTGTGTGGATGTGTGTTTATGTTATTGTGTTTTGAGCATTAGTCCAGACCTTGGGTTGACAGTTCCTTCCAAGCATGACAGGAGGACAATTTTAAAGTTCTGCTGTGTATAAACGTATAAAGTAACCAACATTTTTCTTGAGATGACTCACTTCTTTCTTTATTGGCTCTTTCTCCTTTCTTGTGTTTTCAACAACCAGAAGCATACCTTGCTATTACTTCAGCTCCATCCCATATCATATTTTGTTTCCATTGGTTGTCATCTCATCATTTAGAGTAGATTAGTTTTTTCTACTTCTTGGTTAAACAGGCAAAATAAGTAAATAGTAACAGCTGCTTCTGGGTGTTCATGATAATGATAACAATGATAGTTACCTTTTATTGAGCATTTCCTGTTTTACAGGCATTACACTTACGTATATTATCTCGGACTCTTTCAACAAACTCTGAAGTAGGCTATATTATCATCCACTGTTTCAGAGGCATTCAATAGCTTGTCCAAAATTTGACAGCTAGTAAATTTCTAAACAATAATTCAAATCCAGGACTGCTCCGATATTCTCATTCTATCACACAAACTGACTTAAATTGCAATGGCTGTGCATATGGTCAGTCTGCTGATACCACACATAGTATAGCATGTGATTTAGCCTATAGTATATGCTAGCGAATGTTTCATGTACATTTACAAAGAATGCATAGTCTGCTCTTGCCATGTGAGACAACATGGATGGACCTAGAAGGTATTTTGTTAAGTAAAATAAGTCAGAGAAAGACAAATACTGTATGGTTTCACTTTATGTGGAATCCCAAAACAAAACAAAACAAATGAACAACCAAAACCAAACAAAAACAGACTCTGAAACAGACTAAAGGGATGGTTGCCAGAGGGGAGCGGGATGCGGGGATAGGTAAAAAGGTGAAGGGAAATATAGTCAATAATATGGCGCTACATTTGCATGGTGAAAGATGATTGGTAGCATTAGTGGGGTAATCACATTATAAGGTATAAAAATGTTGAATCACAATACTATACACCTAAAATTACTATAACTAATACAATATTATATACCAACTATATTTAAATTGAAAAAAATTAAAAATGCCAGTTACGACAATTTGGCTGATAGTGTTACACACATCTTATTCTCACTGATCTTATGTTTGATGGTTCTTTTAATTACTAAGAAAGATATTGAAATATTCATCTGTAAGTGTTGAATTGTCTGTTTTTCTCTTCATTGTTGTTCATGTATTTTGGAACTCAGTTGTCAGGTGCATATACCTTTATAATTTTATATTTTCCTGATGTATTGACCATTTGATTATTACAAAATTATTCTTTTTGTTTGTAGGAATGTTGCTGAAGGTCTGTTTAGTCTACTATTACTATAATGCCTCCAGATCTTTTATGACTACATTTTCAGTTGTCTTTTTTTATCCATTTACTTTCTATCTATTTATGTGCATTCTTGTAGACGTGAAGTGTATGGTTGTCTTTTGCTTCTTTATTCTGTTCGACAATCTCTGACTTTTGATTCGAGTATTTTTGGTAATTCATATTTAATATGATGCCTATGTTTGGATTTGTAACTCATATTTTATTATTTTTTTCTATGTATCTCATGTCGTTTTCCATTTCCTTTAATATATTCTTTTTTTGTTCAAATGTTTTTCTGCATACCATTTTTATTGTTATGTTGATTTTTAACTATTTTTAGAATTGTTTACTAAGTGATTGTTCTAAAAATTATAATATACATTTTATCTTACGAGAATTTTCAGGTTAATAGTAATGTAATTCTGGTAAAATATAGAAACTTTGCTACAATCTAGCTCCATTTCTTTCCTTGCCCTTTGTGTTAAATTAATATATATTACAATTATATATGGTGTAAATCTAGCATTGCTGTAATTACTGCTTTTTTACAAAGTTTTATTTTTTAGAGAAACTAAGAGAAGAAAAGAGAAAATATGTGTTTATATAGTATCTTAGTTCAGGCTGCTATAACAGAATACTATAATACGGATGGTTTATAAACAACAAACGATTATTTCTCACAGTTCTGAAGTCTGGGAAGTCCATTATCTCATTCATAAGGGCTCCACTCTCATGAGCTAATCACCTCCCAAAGGTGCCACCTCTAATACTGTCACATCCAGTGTTAGAATCTCAACATGTGAGTAAAGGAGATACCTAGGACACAGTCAGTCAGTTTATAACAGATAGTCTTTAATGTTTGCTCACCTATTTTTCATTCCTTAGACTCTTTATTTCTTCCTGTGGATTAAGGTTGCTGTTTGGTGTCATTTTCTTTTAGCCTGAAAGGCTTTCTTTAGTATTTCTAGTAAGGCAGGTCTCCTAGAAATGAATTATCTCAGTTTTTATTTATGTATGACTGTCTTTATTTCACCTTCATTTTTGAAGGGTTGTTTTACTTTGTTGACAGATTTTTTTTTTCTCAGCACTTTGAATATGTCATTCCTCTGCCTTCTAGCTAGCCTTGATTGTCTCTGATGAGAAGTCAGCCATTAATCAGATTGTTCCCTGGTGTGTCATGAGTCATTTTTCTCTTTCTGCATTTAAGATTTTCTCTTTTTTGCTTTTAGCGACTTGAGTGTGTTATATTTAGATGTGTATCTCTTTGTGTTTATCTTATTTGGGTTCCTTGTAATTTTGGCATCTATATAGTAATATTTTTTTCCATAAAATCTGGGAAATCTGTAGCCATTATTTCTTTAAACATTTTTTCTTATTTTTCCCCTTCATTCTATGAGTGCTGTTACACATATATTAGTACATTTGAATTTGTCCCAGTTTTCTGACACTTTCTTCAATTGTATTCAAACTTTTTTACTTTCTTTTTTTCAGATTGGACAAATTCTTTTGACATATCTGCATCAACACGAAGTTTACAAAGTTAATTTGACAATGGGGATTAATATCTTTTTCTCTTATTTTCATTTCTTGTCATCTGGCCTCAACTTCTTAATTTAAAGAAGTGACAAAGCCCAATGAATTTCTGAATAGGAGATATAGACAGCAGGAAAATCTCCACCCTCAATCCCAAGGCTTCTCTGTCAGTGGAGTGAAGGGAGTGGTGTGTCTCTGATCAGTTTAGTTTTGGAACACAATTTGCCTACTCCACGCAGCAAAACCAAAGCCCCATAGTTAATTAACATGACCAATCGATCCCCTTGAGATGGTAATTAGTGGCCATTTTTTTTTTTTTTTTTTAATTAAGGCCTTTGTGTGTATTTGTTTGGTTCAGGATGGATTGGTAATATCATTTCCTACAACAAGTGGCAGATCAAGGTGTTCCTTTCAAAAACAAACAATACTTGCTTTGGTAAATGCAATATTCTATTCGAACAAATTACTTATCTTCTCTTGTGACTCACTTTACTGTAATCTGTAAATGGGGATAATAGTGGGTATCTTGTAAAGTTATTGTAAGGATTAAATAAATTAAGATAAGTAAATATTTTAGAAAAGTGTCTGGCACATAGCAAGCATTCTCTATTATGATGATGATTATTTTTGTAACTTTTCTATGGTGTTTTAAACCTGAGATGTCCTAGCATACCAGTTGAGTTGGCTCCCTGGGTAATTTGTCATTGTAGACTTGGGGTAATCTTATTTCTCTAGAACTTGTTTTCCTGGTGGGAGGATGGTTCCAATGACACGTGCTTTAAAGAATCACCATGATGATATTTATCAGGTATGAAATTCATGGTCGCCTGTAAATGGTATCTGTACATAGTGATAAAATCAGTCAGTGATTATGGTCACGTTTCATTTTGGTTATTTTCAAAAGAGAATAGTCAAGTCAATCATGTGAAATTTCATTCTGTTGTGAACATTGTCAATGTGATGCCTTCATCTGTTAGATCCCCGTTTCGAAGTGCACTTGTGTGATGCAATATCAACACTAATGGATTTGGAGTTCTTATCAGCTATTTTCACTTCAATACCCCACCCCCTTCTTCCAACAGTTAAATTTCAGGAGGACTGAATTAAGTTTAGTCATCTCTAGTGTCCTGGATCAATATTATAGCTGTTAAAACAAATTAAGAAAATGTTTGGCACGATGACCACAAGAATTGTGACATATTTTTTTGACCAACCTCTGTAAAATATAATCACCTTTCTGAAACCTGTGTCTGCTTTAAAAGCACTGAATTTATGGATCTTTTGTAAAAGTTGCATCTAGAAAAAAAATCAGTATAAATTCCCTTAACCAGGAAGCCCTAAATAACTCTAATTAGAGCAGTTGAAGTGGGTTTTACTACAATTCAGGTTCCCACAGAGGGCTTAATCAACCTTTATGCATAATAAACACCCAGTGAAGTTCAAGTGTAATCCTGTGTGTGCAAAGGGCATGGGAAAGACACTATCCCCAGAGATAAGACTGGCTCTTCACAGAGCAGTACAGAACTAGCAAGAGGTCTAAGTAGAGTTCTATCTGTATGTCTCAGAAGTTCTCTTACACCAAATGTAAATTCTGACATTATTGTAGTGCATTCAAGGCCTAGATGATGAAAATATGCATGGAGCATTTGCTATACTTCAAATTTTTCTTCAGTCTGTAAAAGCAAACAGAAGTTACACGTTGCCTACTCATTATAAAACTTTCAGTGTTATAATAATATGTGAATGTTATTATAAATATCCTTGTTGTTATTGTTTATATATATCAATATCTTCAATGATCATTTTAGTAATTCCCTCAGAATTAAGTGGTTTGGTAAAGCAAGTGATGAATAGGGCTGAGCAACAAGTACCTCAGTAAACCTTTATTTACTGACTGATAATTTAGAGTCTATTCTATTTGGAATAAGTGTTTAATAACATTGTGCTGGTCATTGTTCCACACAGTCCTAGGTAACCTGAAAAATGTCTTTGTCTTAATAGGTTTTGTGCAGAAAGGAATGAGGGAATCACGGTGTTGAATTGTGGGCATAAATGAAGTTTTAGGGTTTGCTGAGATGTCTTTATGACTGAAACCCACACCAAGAGGGAAAAGACTTATTGTGACCATGTGAACAGTGATTATCGGTAATTTCTCTGACCTCTACCTGATTTTCCTTTTTTATTCAAACACGACTACCAAGCAGAAGGGTCCTGGAAGTGCTGTTTTCTGTGATTTCAGGAGACTCACAATTTGGTTTTGAAGTTCATTGTCAGTGATTGGTACCTCTGACTTGGTTTCCAAATTGCTGCCTCAGATTTCTTTTGTTGTGCTTAGTATTTATTGCTTCAATGAGGATGTCATACTGACATAACATACAACTTGTTAAAGAGTAATCTTTCTCATTATTTATTGAAAACATATTTTTCGAGTGTTATACTAAGTACAGAGGATAAAGCAGCAAACATGGGACTGTCCTTCACCTCCCATACTCATAGCTCCTTGGTGGCTCTGGCTCAGTTGCTCTGAAGAGAGGCTGCCTCTTGAGATCCCTGTGCTGCCTCCATTTCCACTTCTTTCCATGTACTGTTGACCTTCCCTGAAAAAAGTCCTTATACTACTGGAGTATTTTGCTTCTAGTTATAATCCATATTGCTCTTAGTATTTACAGTCACTAGTTAATGAGCTTTAATCTGTGAAAGGCACAGCGTCAAGTGCCTTGGAGGGATCATCTCATTTAGTCCTGACAACAAGAGGTACTATTATTTTCTCTATTCAACAGGAAGTGAAACAGGACCTCAAAGAGTCTAAGAACATCATTCCAGGTTTCACAGGTCCCACCTGGTGGAGCTGAAACTACTACTACCATCTTACTCTAGAACTCAACACTTAACTACTATGATAAACTTCCTCATGCGCTCTTCATTTTCATTGTTTACTCTAGTATTTTGAACTGAATGAGCTATGTATATGGGGGACTGAATGAGCGGAATGAGGGACATGTGTTAATTAGTGTTTTGGAAGTATAAAGAGAAAATTTTAAAATACACTTCTTAGATCTTCCTCTCCTGAGATTCTGATCTAAAAATGATCCTAAAAGATATATGAGCAGAAGTCCATTCCTCAATTTGGTGTTTTTGAGTGAGTTCAGCCATGTGAGCATTTGATGGGAAAATAGCAAAAAGAGTTGTCTGCTGACTTTGACAATTGTGTAATTTCCTGGCATTATTTAGTTAAATCCAGTAAGCATTTATTCAGTTCTTAATATATATGGCACTTCGCTAGGCATTACACATGATATCAGAGTGAGTGTGACAATAAAGACTGCTCTTAAGAAGCCTAAAAGAAGAACACAAATACAACTGCCAATAATAAAAAGCATGAGAACCATAGCAGAGGTTTAAATCAACCCCTGGAATCTATGAAGGCTGTTAACCTTTGTAGTTGTGGGCTTCAAAGCACAAGAACCACATTAGAGCTGAGCCTCACAGGAGAAGTGATTGTTAAACCACCGGGAAGTGAAGTAGAGAGGGTTGGAAGTGAACAGCAGGAGGAGAGGCTAGAGAGGAAGGAAAGGGCCAGTTCACGCAGGGTTGAGTGCTGTCTATGTTTAGTATTATCTGTCTTTGGGTTCAATTCATACAATGTGCTTCATTTGTGGAGTTTGTGAATCTGATGGGGATTAGTAGCTCACTTTGGTTTCTATTGACCTAGACATAAGGACATCAGTGGGCACTCGTTTCTCCCAGCTATTCAGGGGATTGACCCTGACTATGTTTCCCTGAGGGTGACAGAAAGTCACAACCTCTTTTTACTTATTGTTCATTGCGTCTATGTGGTTCATACTAATCTCAGGGTAAATGGCAATCAAGAGAGTCAGGTAGAACCATACTTTCCATCAGTCAGCACTTATATATTATGTGCCCATGATACCAAAAAAGAGAAGATAGATCCTACTGTTAAAAATAATTAATTTAATGCGAATTGGCATGATCAACTTGTACTAGTCTGAAAGCTATTTTTTTTTTATAGCCAGGTCTGAGGTTCAGCAACAGAAAGCGAGTTATTATGTTTGTTACTTTTCTTTTCAACTTACTCCTCCTACTAAAAACACTACCAGCGTATAACTGTTTTCTTTACCTTCATCCCATCCTCTTCTCTTCACTTCATCCTAATTTATATTCCATTATCTCAATCTAAAAGTTAGGCTAAATTGGTTAATCTTTTGTATGAAGTAAAAATCTTCTTCCTAAAATCTCCTCCTTTTTCCCTTCTCTAAAATTTGTTATTCTAATCTTGCCATGTATTTATGCTCATTAGCTACACTTTCTCAAAGATATCATTCATGAGTAGAGTGAAATTTAAGTTTCCCTTCAAATGTCAGGAATCCAGGATTCTATTTGGATCAGTGACTTTGGAATGATTGTAGGTACATAAACTGCAATGTATTGCCACTTACAAAATATATTCTGACAAAAGGAACATGAAGTTGCTTATCACAAACTGCAGTGAAATACATCTATCTACCCATCCATCTTTCAACAGACTTTTATTCAAATTCCTTTAGCTAATTTCTTGGAATACAAAGGTGAACGAACACCAGTATAGCTGATCTATTTTATGTATTGACCATGTTTTATACAGTATCAGGGTCCCAAGAAAATAATTATACTATACGTAGTATATCAATAAACCTGCTTTCTTTAGAACTTAAGTAATTAGCCACTTAAGGGGAAAATGAGTTTATACTGGTTGACATTAATTTCAAGTACAAAAGTAATTCAGGGATGAGAGAAATCAGTGTGGCATCTGGTAGTTAAGAAAGGATTAGCAGAGAAGCTGGGACTATATAGGAGTCTTGAAAGATGGTTAGTAATTACATAAATGAAGGCAAAGTGAGATATCCTTCCAGCTGTGGGAGGGTTGAGAAATAATCTCCCTTCCTCTAGTGCCAAGGCTGGTTTTCACTCCCGTGTGTTCAGTTTCCTTATGATTGACCACAGAGAGCAGGACCAGTTTGAAGCCAACACATCTGATTTTAGGATCCTTGCTTGTGGCAATATTGACAAATTATGCATTTGATCCTTTGCTTCTATCAGTCAGGTGAACAAAAGATACAAAAACTTAAAGAAATAATCTCATTTAAAGGGTATCCTGCAGTACGATCCATTTACCGTTTTTAAGTGAAGCAAGGAAGGCAGGGATCATTTCCATTCATTTGGGTTTTTGTGCTTAATTTTTTTTCTTGTTTATAGTAAGTATTCAATAAATTGAGGATACTAGGTTGAGGAAGGGCATAGAGATTATAATTCCCCATTGTCTTTTAGGAGTTAATTCTACGTAGGTCTAATGGAGGTGGTAGTGAGGAAAGTATGAAGCTGCAAAAATTGATTGTGTTGATTAACAAAAGGACATACTGATGAGAAATTATTTTGTGTTCTAAAATCATAAGTTTCACTGTGAGAAACTTTGCTGTTAGAAAACCATATCAGTAAGAACAGAATAGCCCATTTTACAGAGAGGAGCTGAGTCACTTTGAGACAACCTGAATTGATAATTCATGTTCAGAGCTATAGATAAGGAATTTCTAAATAAAACATTCTAAATTTATCTTAACTTTTTAGTTACCAAGGAAATAGAACCTTGAGTCTGCTTTGCAGTCCAGACAGGATGTAAACCTCTTTACATCAAGCCCTTGCGTCACTGTGAACAAATCAAAGCTCTGTTTCATTTAAATTTTACCTGAACGTCATCCTTTTCATGAATCCTACAATAACCCTTTGTTTCATGAGTCATTACACAGTTGCTTTGAAGTGCCCTCCCTAGTTGTAGCAAGAAAATAAACCTGTTTCATTAGACTATAAATTTGTTCCTGTGGCCTTTATCAGATTTGCTTTCTCAAATTTTAATACTTTAGATCATGATTTTAGGAGGTTAAAGAGACTATTTTTCTCTACCTGCTCAATAGGATTTGTTTCAAAGATGATTGATCTGTGCTCAATAATCTTTACTTCAAAAATACATATACTACCTCTAATGCAGAAGGTTATTTGATGTAAACTAGAGAAACTTTGGGAAAATTGCTCATTATAGAAGTCTGCATATCTTGGTCTTTCCAATGCCTGGGAGTATAAAATATTAGAAAATCTCCGACTGCCACAGGATAGAGATTTTGTCTTTTTTGTAGACTGATTTTTCCCAAGCACCTAACAATGTCTGGCATGTAGTTTGTTCTCAATGTATATTTATTCAATAATACATGCACGTATGCACACACATACACGCACGCAAAACATACACACTCTCACACACAAAGGTTTATTGTGAAGGGCTAGAGGGACTAAAGTAAACATACCATATCGGTCTTAAACAAAATAGAGGCAATTGTCTGTATTACCTTGTTTGTTCTTACCTTTTATAACCTAGTATATGAGGCTTTGCCTCCATTCACACTGTCTTCATTTATGATGCCTTTTGGATTATAATAATCTTTAATAACTTTTAGTTATTTACAAGATAAAGTCAAATTCTCAGCTAACAATGAAAAAATCTACACACTCTGACTCAATCAACCTTTTTCACGTTGATATCCTGTTACTCCTGCACTAGAAACAATAAACTTCTAAAAAATTCCATTTTGTGGTGACAGCAATTGCTCCCCAGATATTCATGTGCTTCCCTGACATTTACCCCTGCCACTGAGGCCAGATGATAAGCAGATGTGACATGGGTTGCTTCCAGGTTAAGGAAGTTAGAAACCATTGTGCCACCTCCTCTTTTTCCCCCTAAATGATGAACTTGGAGGCTACGTGTTGGAAAAGTTTAATTCCAAGATTGCTGAGGGGAGCATGCCTGCATCAGAATTTACATAAGGGATATGAGTGACATACGAAGCCTTATTGTGCATTTAATGCCTTATTGTTTTGTGTTATAACAGTTAGCATTATTTACACTGCATGATACAGCATTTATATTTAAGCTGTTTCTCCAATCTAGGGTGCCCAACTTTCTACGTTTCTACCAGAAGCTTATTTCTCAAGGTCCAGAATTAGCTCCACCTAAATTTTGAGAAGACTGCCTAATGGCTCCAAATCAAAGGAGAAGATTTATCTGCTTTCCTTCAGCTGACCCATTGCATAGCTAGTTTGCAGCATGTATTTAGAATTAACTGTTAATGGACTAGAGAGGATGGCCTGGAATATTGTTTGCCTCTTTCAGTATAGTTGTAATTTGTCTCCTGGCTTCATTACGAGTTTCTTCATCTTCTACTACTGTGTTTCCCCAAAAATAAGACCTAGCCGGACCATTAGCTCTATTGCGTCTTTTGGAACAAAAATTAATATAAGACCCGGTCTTATTTTACTATAAGACCAGCTATAATATAATATAATATAATATAATATAATATAATATAATATAATATAATATAATATAATGTAATATAATGTAATATAATGTAATATAATGAAATATAATGAAATATAATGAAATATAATATAATATAAAATATAATATAATACTGGGTATTATATTAACTTTTGCTCCAAAAGACACATTAGCGCTGATAGTCAAGCTAGGTCTTATTTTCGGGGAAACACCGTACCCTGTGATCCACAAAGACCTAGGACAAAATGCTTGTAGGCTCCTCCTAGTGATTAATTTTGTGATAGATTTTTATCTTTTGAACATTCTAACAATGACATTTTTATTAGAAATGTCGCAGATTTTAAGGCGTGTAGATGTTTTTCTCATGCCTTGAATAAAACTTGCTCCTGTCTAAAGCTATTTTTATTCCAATTTGAGTAAGTTGAAAATGACAATAGGAATTAAGCTAAATGGTGGTAATTTAAATGATAATCCAGTAGTAGTCACCAGGGAAAACTGCATCCCTTCAGTGGAACTCAAGATAACTCTCCTTGACCATGAAGATTCCAGGGTGTGATGGGGCCATCCTACTCCCCACATTGTGAATATACAAACCTCTCCCTGGCTGTCATTCTGTCCAAGTTTGCCGCTAATTATTTTCACCTCAAGTATTATTCTATGGATAATTATTCTATTGGTATAATAATTGAAGATGAATAGTTTGAAAATTACTAACATTAAATGAGCTCTTCACCCTAGATTCATATGTTGAGATACTAAGCCCCTTTGAACATATTTCTGTTTATGAGATAAGGCTGGTTTGCTGTCAGTCTTACCTGGCTCTTTTATTGAGTTTATATATATATATATATATATATATATATATATATATATATATATATATATATATATATATGTTTTCTTCTGAATGAATCAGACGCTTCATAACTGACTCATCAGGAAGTCTCCTATCTAGTGCATGGAAACTACAAGTTGAAAGGGAAGAAGGAAGCTTCTTTCCAAAATTTTGACGCATCCCCTGTGTATAAAACACTGAAGATGAGGCCATGTCTTACTTCCATCCATTGCATCCATTATACCTACCCCCCACCTCCCCACATAATGAGGCAGACAAAAGACTGATAGAATTCTGTGATAGCCCTTTCAAGGTCAAGGTGCCTGTAGCTGACCAATAATGAGCTTCTCCCTGAGCATATCTGAAAACATGAATCTCTGCCAAATTGAATTGTAGAGACTAAGTTAACTGGAGGTTTACTTCATTTTATACCCTTACTATGAAAAGTCAGGTGTAAGTCAAACTTTAGCTGAAATGCCCTAGGGAAACTGGCTGTGTAAAGAGACCCTAGGTTAATGCGTTTATTGTTTGAATAATCACTGCATCAATTGGGAATTTTACAAATTGGCTTGTAATAGCAAGAACTACCTGTAGTGAGTTATCAAGAGTTCCATGGCAATTGCAATTCTTTGTTGTACTTATTCTGATATTCATGAACTGACATAAAATATATACCCTCCCTCTCTCCTCAGCTTTTCCCTATTTTTTTAAGCCCCACCAATCATTATTTCATCACAAAGTTTGTCAGCCTGTTTTGACAATGATATTCACCATTGGGAGAAATTTTGCCATGGTTTGATCAATTATAAAACACTTTAACTAAAAGGTTAGGTTCTATTCATGGACCTGAATGTTAGTCTTATGATGAGACTTCAACTTATTGTTATGTAAATAATTTTGCATTAAAAAGCAAAAATAAGTAGGGGATTGCTTTTATAATGTGCTTATTTTCACCCCCATATTGTATCCATAAATTGGGATTCGGTATTAAATTTAATACTAACTTCAGCTTCCATAGAGTGATTTCAGGAAACATTGTCATTTCATGTGGAACCTGTATTCTGAATCCTGTTGTCCCATTTTAATAGATTAGTAAATTTATAATAACAGATTCATAAACTGAGCATAGGAGAGATCAGGCAAACATCTATATGCCTTAGAACAATCCTGGTTCATTGTAAACGCTCAATAATATGTGTGGATTGAAAGAATAAATGAACTTGCCTGAAGTTAACGTGTATTAAGAAACAAAAACACATCTGGGCTTAGGACTCTCTGGTTCATAAGTTCTTTCCACTATACTCACTGACTCTAAGTTCAAACCTTATGAGCTATAAATTGTCCATGTTGGATTTTCAGAAGTTTAATGAAAATTTTATTTTTCTGTGACTACTTTGACTGCATTAAGTGACAGTTGATAGTAATACAGAGGCTAACGTGCACACTTTAGTCATAGCATAAAAGGAAGCTATGAATTCTGCTACCGACTCAAGCCTGTTTTAAACAAATCAAAAGCAAAGAGCTTCTATCTAAGCAAAAATTAGAAGCAAAGATTCTTTCATTTTAGGTATCAAGTAGTACTGTAAAAGACAGTACAGCTTGAGTAAAATAGTTTAATAGGAGGAATTAAGACCTTGTGTCTTTGTGCTATTTTAAAGATTTAAAGAGTCTACTATTATTGAATTGGATTCAGATGAAATCAATAGCAGTTTGTCCAGCACATCCAGAAAGCCTAAGAAGTGAAAATATTTCATTTTGAGAAAGACAAGTTTTGCAAAAGCTATCTTAAAACTAAGGAAATTCCCAATAAAAGCTTGAACTCCCAGCTGGCTCATAAAGTTGCTCAGCACAGATGGGTTAGTCAGCATGCACTTAATAATTGTCAGCTATTACTACCATTAAAGGAGAGAAAAGGTAAAGAGATTGTCCTTGAGTTCCTTGTCAGCCTCTACAGGACTTTCTCTTCAAAAGGTCCTTGTCTGTAATTGTCTTAGAACACCTGGAGCTTTTCATTTTGACTCGTTCAAGCATACTTTCGGATGTCTTATATTCCCAGTAGATTGTGAGTTAATTTGATGAAGAAACAGTATTTCTTTCTGTTCTTACCACAGAACTTAGCATGGTGCCTTACATGCAGTATTTAAGGCTAAGAAAAGAAGAAAGGGAAGGATGTAGAAAACAAGGAAGAAATTACATTTTCAAATAATGGCGTAATGTTTTGAGTTTTTGACATACCCCAACTTCATAATTTATTCCTACCAATAATTCTGTGATATAGGCAGCATTAGCTCTGTTTTAGGGGTGAGGAAGTTGAGGCTTGAAGAGGATAATTTACTGAAGATCTCACAGTGTATAAAGTGCATCTTTTAACTCCCAGGATTCTATGTTTCATCCAGTATTCAATGATACCTTTAAGGAAAGGAAGAAAGAAAGGAAGGGTGAAGGAGGAAAGAAAGAAAGGAAGGAAGAGAAAGAAAGGAAGAGAGAAAACTTAGAAGGAAGGAAGACAGGAAGAAAGCAAGAAGTCAAGGCAGCAGAAATGAGAGTAGGAATCTGCTTTGGACCTGGTCAATAATTAGGAATATGCTTTGACTTGCAACACGGTATTGCAATTCCAATTTATGCTTTTTACATGTGGACGTGAAAATCCTCAGGTAAAACTGCAATTACAGGGTATAGGTGAGCTCTTATAACATAGCCTTGAAGAAATTCAATTCCAATAAATTCTGTGGCGTGTTTTTCTCTGGGTGATAAGATAAATTCCACATTAAAAAAACCCCTAAAACTTAGAGTTACACCAAACTTGTCAACTGGGCTTGGACTGTGGCCATCGAGAACAGGTAACAAATTAATTGCCTTTAACCAACCAAAATGTTTAAACCAGAATGTTGGCCTATTTCATCATTTAACAGTAGTGTTGTTTTGTTAAATCTTGAGTTGAGAGGTAGAACAATGCCCGATTCATTATCAGAATTTGAAAATTCCCATTTCACATTATTGCTGGTCATAAGGTGATTTATTGTTTTAATTTTCAGTGCAACATTTAAGACATTAAGAAATATTCTTCAGGAAGACTCCATGTGGAGTTTTGTTCTGTTAACCTGAAAATAAAAAGCCAAAATGAGAGGCAACAAGCATTTATTTGAGATAAGAAAATTGTAATCTGGGGGTACAGATTGAGTAAGAACCCCAAATTGTGTCCCAATACAGGGTGAGGGCAAGGGTTTTTTTAATGCAAAAAGGAAGGGAAGCAATTACATGAATAGAAGAAAGGAATTTCTATTGGTGTTAAAAAACTGAGTTATTGTTTAGCTATTCATGGCTAGTTATTAATTCTATCTACAGAAATAATGTCCATAATTAACAGTTCTTGTGGTCAGGGTGTCAGCTTTCCTGTTAGTTTTAAAAATAGTCATTTATAAGACAATGTTGCTTGGCCAAAGGTTATTTTGCCCAGTTCAAACATTCCAAAGGTTCAAAGAGCAAGGGGTCCATTTATGTCAACTTTTGATAGTTCATACTCTATATAACCTCATTATGGCTTGAGGAAATTTACTTTGTCAGAGAGATATGCAAAGCTGGAACTTTTTGGATTAGACATTGGTTTCAAATATCTTCATATTTAACCCACACATAATATCTCCCACATGTCCACTGACTTAGATAATTTGTGCTGCTTAAATTCTCCACCTATTAGAAATAATTTTGATTAGAAATGAGGCAGATTCAGGCTGGGAATGAAAGATATATATGGAGATATATCCAAATTTTTTTTTCTTACATTTGATCCCCTTAATAAAAAGGCATAAAGTATTCAAAGTTTTTTTTGTCCTATAATCATTGCTGAAGTAAAATCTTAATGTAAATTCATAATTGAAAAATAGAAAAAATATAAAGACAAAAAAGAAGACATGGGATGTGAGAAAGAAAAGAACAGATGAAGAAAATGTTAATGGAAAGAAGGTCTTCCATTGAGAAGGGGGGGATAATGAAAGTTGTCTTAAAAAAATTAAGGAACGGTCCCCTTAACATGATATTCCTAACACTTGTTTTGGAGAATGACAACAGGAAAAAAGATGACTGACTTCATTATCATCCTACAAGCTGGTTACATTGATACATTTTACACACATTTGGGGCATGCCAATTGACATCAGGGACTGAATGCAAAAATATACTTGCATCATTTAACCCTCAAGATCCTGTGACATGTTATACTCTCATCTGTGTTTGTTTGTCTTGTGCATTTGTTGCTTTCAGTTTTATATCCCATATATGAGTGATGTCATGTGCTTCTGTCTGACTTTTTCTGTTTGACTTATTTTGCTTAACATGATAATCTCAAGATCTACCCATACTGTCACAAATGGGACTCTTTCATTTTTTCTTATGGCTAAGTTATATTCCATCATATGTATGTACCACGTCGTCTTTATCCAATCGTCTATCGAAGGACACTTCAGTTGTTTCCATGTCTTTGCCACCGTGAATAATGCTGCATTGAACATAGGGGTACATATATCTTCATGGATAAATGTTTTCAGATTTTTTTGGTAGATACCTAGAAAAAGGATTGCTGGGACATATGGTAATTCTAGTCTTAATTTTCTGAGGAACCTCCATTCTGTTTTCCATAGTGGCTGTGCCATTTTACATTCCCACCAGCAGTGTAAGGGGGTTCCTTTTTCTCCACAATTTCCCCAACACTTGTTATTACTTACCTTGTTGATAATAGCTTTATGCAGATAACATGATTATATAGAAAACCCTAAAGGTTCCATCAAAAAGCTATTAAAAACAGTAAACAAATACAGTAAAGTTGCAAGATACAAAATCAACGTACAAAAATCCATTACATTTCTATGTATTAAGAATGAAATTTAAAAAAAAGAAATGAAAAAGAAATTCTTTTTGCAATTGCAACAAAAATAATAAAATACCTAGGAATAAACTTAACAAATGATGTGAAGGACCTATACACTAAAACCATGACATTATTAAAAGACACTGAAGAAGACACAAAGAAATGGAAAGATATTTTGTGTTCATGGATTGGAAGAATCAACATAGTTAAAATGGCCATGTTACCCAAAGCAATATACAGATTTAATGCAATCCTCATCAAAATCCCAATGGCATTTTTAAAAAAGAAGTAGAACAAAAAAATCATCAGATTTTCATGGAATTACGTTCTTAGTCATTATTTTTTTTGGAAGAGAGACTATGAGAACTTCTCATTTTTTAAAAAAACAAATCCTTTCTGATGGTTTTTGAAAATAAGAAGACAAATGTCAGAAAAGCTACAGCCACACAACGTATTACATGACAATTGTATTATATTATTTGCATTTAAGAATGTGGAATTTTAAAGAACATTTCATGCTACTTTAAAATAGAGTAAAGTTTTCATTAGAAAGGAAATACAAGAAATCATACATTAAATTTGGGGCGAGAAACATCATTATAAAGTTATACTTTGTACTTTATACATCTATTTGATTGAGGAAATCTTTTCAGAGGATTAGGATTTGAATTGTCAAGAAATTTTTAAAAATGAAGATAAATGCAAACAAGCAAATCCAAAAACTGCTGTTCATAGCCAAAGTAAATAAACTGGTGACAGGCACAGAGTAGTGACTATGCAGAGCAGGCTCAGAGATGGGGTCTCCTGACTCAAGTCCTACCTCTGCCATTTGCTGCGTGTATGACTTTGGCAAGTTACTTAGCCTCTCTGTGCCCTCTTACTTTCTGCATCTGTAAAATGCGGAGAATAATAGTACCTATTTTATATGATGATTGTAAGCATTAAATGAAATGTATGTGTTACGTAGGAGAGTGCTGGACAGAAAATACGTCCTGTATAAGCAGTTGTTATTAGTACTATTACCTGGGAGGTGCTGAGGGTTGGGTAGCCACCCTGACACTGGGAGGTCACTGGGAAACTGAAGAGCAGAGTGTGGAGGTTAATAAGAGCAAATGTTAATTACACGTCTGTTGTAGGAGAGGATTATGAGGTTCACAAACAAATTTAAGCCCTACTTCACACACACACACACACACACACACACACACACACACACACACACACACAGAGTTTTTGTTTAAAGATACAGAAGAAAAAATAAAAAGATGTATGAACACAATTTTTAAAATAATCATTTAAAAAAAGATTATAAAAATATTTCCTAGAAAGAGAACAATTTGAAAGTAAGTTCGAGGCCTCATAGAGAACAAATTGTGTGTATTTTCATAACTTACAGATATTGGTGAAGTTTCATTTTTCTGTAGATTTTGACAAAATGTCTACCTTTTGGGTATCAGGTTATTTGACTTTATTTTAGTTTTCATATTCACTATTCACTGTTATCATCTTCCTAAAAAAGGTAGTCTTCCCAGAAGGTTGCTTTTAGGCCCACACTCAGATGAGTGAACAATGTCTCTACCCTCATAAAAAAAACACACAAAAAACATAGGGTACATATTGTAATCACACATTTAAGAAATATGTGGAGCAAGGTGAAGAAAAGGGGAAAGAGCAAAGGACTGAAGGAAATAAGAGCTGACTATGGAAAAAAAATGACTGAATATGCACATTATACAATAGAAATGGTTTTCTGAACCCCTGGGGAGATTTCAAGTGAATCCAGAATAGCAGAGACTCAAAATAGGTTTGAGAGTTAACAGGCCACTGGGCAAAATAAATACTTAGGATACCAATTACAGCAGCAGGAGAATGAATTATGTGTTAACCAAGTGAAATTTGCCTTAAATGAAAGGCTCTGAAGGTAATTAAAATGAAATTAAAGTCCGCTGTTTGTATAGGTGTAGTGCCCTTCATTATTTCTGAAAGGTTAGAGGGTAGTTTAAAAAATAGCTTAGTTTGAGATTTAATTTCAGTTTCAGCATGACCATTGTTTAGGTGCTCTCTTAAATAGCGTCATGTGAAGGGAAAACCCCTCAGATGGGCACAACACAGCATTCTCAAAGAGGAGGGAGGAATAGGAAACAAGTATATTGGTAGTTGGAAAGGGGAAGCAGTAGGGTAACATTAATGTGAAAAATTAAGAGGGGGAAGAAGGGGCTAACCAAGTACTACTTCTACCTAAAAGTAGGCAGACCACAATCCTTGTGAAATCTTGACTTTTGCTTTTTTTCCTCTAGGCTTAGCCACACTCATACTTTCTGGCTTATTTAATAGCTAGGAAGAATAAAATCAGTTAACTGATTCCTAACAACTGCCTTTTTGGAATTTAAAGGGAATATTTTATTCCAAATCAAATTACAGCAAGTGTAATTGTCTGTTTTTAAAATTACATTAAGAAAGAAAGTGTATTTGAAAAGGCAGGACTGTTATGTTCCTGAAAAGCCCACCCACCAACGTTCTTAACACTGCTAAGGTGAGAAGACTGAAGAGGTTCATTGAAGTCAACTGCATATTAAAGTTTTAAAAATGTAAATCATAACTCTCCACTTAGATCAATAAAATAGCTCATGTCCAATGTTTGAAATAATATGGGTTTCCAAAAAACCTTGCTTGAAGTTTCAACTTTTGAAATTTAGGTGAATTTTGAAGAAACATATGTTTGAGGTTATAGTATTTCATTTGTTCTTTTCATGTGCACTCACCTGGTAAGAAGACATAAGCACTATATTTAAAAGGAACAGTAGATTATTCCACCTTTTCTACCACTTTTTTTCTCAATCAGTATAATTCTTTTTCTTCTAAAGTCTGATTTATCTGATTAATTTTTAGTCTGACCAATTTTTTTTCAAAGACATAGTTTTATCATCCAAGTCTCTAAGTATGGCTAGAGTAGGCAGCTTCTAACTAATGCTGTTTGAAGGGTGCACAAGGCTTTGTTCTTCAATGATATCTTATCTACAAATCTTTAAAGGGAGCATGTGCCTTTTCTGAGCGTCAAAATATTTGCTATGGGTTTGTCAATACAAATAATGGTGTCTCCATCTTGCCACTTTAAAAAATGCATATGCATGTGGAAGAATGGCCCTGACTTTGATTAAACTGTTTCTTATTAGAAAATAAACACTTTTTAATGCATCATGTTTATCTCATCTTGGAAGAAATAAAGAAGCTAAGTCTAAGAGAATGGGCAGTAGAAATCCTATTGGATGAGAGTGGGTGGGGAGGACAATATGTAGTGAAACAAATAGGATAGGCCTAAGGGAAATCCCCTGTGAGAGGGCTGAGTTGGGGCATGTTAAATCCATAACCGATGGCTTTTCATAGTACATGTTTATATGTAAGATCTGAGGAGGAGGGGCTAATGATGGAAGTGGTTATAAAAACAAATAGTTAATGAGCAATAGCTATACAGTAAGTTCTCTCCAAGGGATTGCAACTCAAAAATCAAGAACATGCGATACTTGATCTCAAAAAGTTTACTATCTATTGGATAGTCAGATGCTGTTTAAAAAAAACCAAACACACAATGTGAAAAGTGCTATCAAGAATGAGCACAGTTCTAAGGAATGTTAGAAGAGAGCTCATGCATTGTGTTGAGGACAATCAATTAGGTCTTCACAGGGTAAATACTATTTTAGCAGAATTGGAAGGGTGGGCAGTAGTTTAACAGGCATAGAAGAAAGATGGAAATTCCTGGTAAGGGCATGGAAAGAAAAAACAGAGGTTTTCAGGAAATAATGAATTATTCTGTATGATGGAGAGTCAGATGCTGTTTAAAAAAAACCAAACACACAATGTGAAAAGTGCTATCAAGAATGAGCACAGCAAAAGGTGAGTGGTAACAGGGCTTGGCATTCACACAGGACTAGGAATAGTGCCTGTTCCCACTACACAAACTGGAAATGCTCAAGTTTCATGGGACACTGAGGTGAGTACACAGAAGGGTCCTACCCCACTAGACTGGAATAACTAGCCTGGGACTTATCACTAATCTGGTTCCAATTAATATGTCTTAAAAACAAGTCCCAAAAGAATGAAACTGGTTTCAAGTAACTTAACTGTATCACAGAAACTGGTTTCAAGTAACTTAACTTTTTCTGTACCACAGAAAAAGCTCAAGAATATTCATAGGAATATAAAAATATCCAGTGCCCAACAAGGTAAAATTCAGAATGTCTGGCATCTAACTATAAATAACCATGCATGCAAAGAAGCAGGAAAATACTATCCATATCGAAGAGGTAAATTGATAAATCAAAACCAGCTCAGACTGACAATCATTTTAGAATTAGCAGAGTAGGACATTAAAAGTTATAAACGTAACCCATACTTCAAAAACTTAACTTGAGATATAGAATATATGAAAAATACCTAAATTGAACTTCTAGAGATGGAAACTAGCATGTCTAAGATGAAAAATTCATTGGATGGGATTAATAGCAAATTAGATATTGCAGAAGAAATTATTAGTAAACTTTGTTAAATTATCCCAAATGAAACACTGAGAGAAATAGGGAATGTAGTTTCCTGTGGCTACTTTAATAAATTACCACAAGCTTGATGGCTTAAAAATAACAGAAATTTATTCTCTCACAATTCTGGAGATCAGAAGTCAAAAACACTTTCACTGGACCCAAATCAAGGTGTATTCACTCTGAAAGAGAGAATGGAGGAGAATCCATTTCCTTGTCTTTTCCAGTTTCTAGAACTGCATTCCTTTCATTCTTTAGCTCATGGCTCTTTACTTGCTCTTCAGAGCTAACAGCACAACATCTTGCTTCATTGGTCACAATCACATTGCCTTCTTCCTCTGTGGCCTCTGCCTCTCTCTCAGGACACTTGTGATTGCATTTAGTGTTCACCCAGATAATTCAGGATAACCTCCCAATTTCAAGATCCTTAAATTAATTACTCTGCAAGGTCTCTTTTGCCGTATAAGGAGATGGTCACAGGTTCCAGGTATTAGAGCCTGGAACATACAGGTAACATGACAGTATACCCCTAAAATCAAGTGCAAGATGGGGATGTTCCCTCTTACCACTTCAATTCAATATTTTATTGGAAGTTCTAGATAGCAATAATGGCAGAAAAAGAAAACACATTCAAATGGAAGAAAATAGGTGAAATATTCTTTATTCACGTATGACATGATCATTTATGTAGAAAATCTGAGGGAATATACAAAAGAAAGCTTCTAGAGTTAATGAGTGAGTTTACCAAAGTTGCAGGATAATAAAAGATCAACATAAAACTGAATATGAAATACTTGGAGATAAATTTGAAGAAAGAGTGAAATTCTTGTATAATGAAAATTATAAGACATTTATGGAAGAAATTGAGAGAGAAGTGGTGTTTATTTATCAGAAATGATATTATTACTACAGTTTCAGATCTCCCCAAATTGATCTATAGATTCAAAACTACTTCAATCAAAATCACATTGTTAGATATTAGGAAATGCAAATTGAAACCACAATGTGATACCACTACACACCTATTAGTCTAAAATTAAAAAGACTGACCATACCAAATATTGTCCAGGATGTGAAACAACTGAAACTCTCTCACACTCTGGGTAGATTACACTGAGGGAAGCAGTGTCAGCACTTTGGAAAACTGTCAGTTTCTTCAGTTAAGTGCATACCTACCATAAAATCCAGCCATTCCATTACTAAAACATATGCTTATGCAAAAACTTGTACATAATGTTATAACTGCTTTTTTTAAATTAAAGTTTATTGGGGTGACAATTGTTAGTAAAGTTACATAGATTTCAGGTGTACAATTCTATATTACATCATCCAGAAATCCCATTGTGTGTTCACCACCCAGAGTCAGTTCTCCTTCCATCACCATGTATTTGATCCCCTTTACCCTCATCTACCACCGCCCTCCCCATTTACCCTCTGGTAACCACCAAACTATTATCTGTGTCTATGAGTTTTTGTTTCTCATTTGTTTGTCTTGTTCTTTTGTTGTTTTTGGTTCATATACCACATATCAGTGAAATCATATGGTTCTCTGCTTTTTCTGTCTGATTTATTTTGCTTAGCATTATATTCTCAAGATCCATCCAGGTTGTCACAAATGGTCCTATTACAGAGGACCTGAAGAGACATTTTTCCAAAGAGGACATATGAATGACAAATAGACATATGAAAAAATGCTCAACATCACTAATCATCAGAGAAATGCAAATGAAAACCACAATGAGATATCACCTCACCCCAGTTAGAATGGCTATCATCAACAAGACAAATAGTAACAAGTGTTGGAGAGGCTGTGGAGAAAAAGAACCCTCATACACTGTTAGTAGAAATGTAGACTGGTGCAGCCGCTATGGAAGGCAGTGTGGAGGTTCCTCAAAAAATTAAAAATAGAATTACTATATGACCCAGCAATACCACTCCTAGGTATCTACCCAAAAAATCTGAAAACATTTATCCATAAAGACACATGTGCTCCAATGTTCATTGCAGCTTTATTTACGGTGGCCAAGACATGGAAACAACCAAAATGTCCTTCAATAGATGAATGGATAAAGAAGTTGTGGTATATATACACAATGGAATACTATTGGGCGGTAACTACTTTGTTTTTAGTAGTCAAAAACTGAAACAACCCAGATGTCCATCAAGAGGTGAATGGATAACCAACTGTGATATATTACACAATTGAATACTACTCAGCAATAAAAAAGAATAAGCTCTTGACACATGCTACAACGTGGATCTCAAAATACTTAGGTCTAATGAAAGAAAGCGATATCTAAATAAAGCAAATAATGTATGACTACATTTTTGTAAAATTTCTAGAATATGCAAACTAATACGTAAGGACTGATAATAGATCAGTGGTTGCTTGGGGATGGATAGCGGGGCCAATAGGGGTAGAATGGAGGGATTAGTTAAAAATAAAAGGAACTTTTGGATGATAACACATATATTCATTATGTTGATTGGTCATGGTTCCATGGTGTTTACGTATATTAAAACTTACGACAGTGTACATACTAAATATGTGCAGTTTCTTGTATGTTAATAACTTAATAATACTGCTTTTTAAAGAAATAATTTTGGGGGGTGGAGAAAATAATTATGCTGAAATGTCTGAAGTAAGCCTTTGCTTTTTAAAGACATTAACTCATGTCTGTGTGTACGCCTTTTTATAATTATTGATGCATAAAAATACAAAGAAACTTTTTTATGCAGAGTCTGAATTTCTGCTAACAGTGAACCTGAAGCACAAAAACACCATTTAAAAATGAAAGAAAGTAGAGGTGAAAACTGAGGTCATGAATGCAAGGCATGCTAATTCAAAATGTAATTTTGACATTTAGTTGAGATAAATACCTTTCCTTCTGCATCTGCATTTGTACAGAATTGAAAATTGACTTGGACGTTAGTGAGAACACTCAAAGACTATTTACTGGAGCTGAAATGTAAAAGTAAGGTGGCCAGGGATCAATGATTTATAAATACAGTCTGGTTCAGTAAAAGGAGAAATGACATTTAAAATTTCAAGTATATACCTTGCTAAATAATTTTTCAGTGTATAATTGACTCCATGAGCTGAAAATTGGCAAAAAAGAAACATATAACTGGTATCCAGGCAAAGCTAAGAGGGCAATTAGTCCATTCCTTGTCAGTGTAAGATTATTCACTATCAAGCATTCACTTTTATTTGACCTGATATGGTTTTAAAAAAATCTTTATAGATACATTTTCACCTAATCTCATTTCAATTACTTCCTTCAAGAAGATGTCCCTTACATTTCTAATCTTTGATGTCAATAAAATCAAGATCTTCAGTATATTTAGTTCTCAATTTTATGTAATTAACCTTATCTCATCCTGATAATTTTAAACCTGTTTTGGCATTTACACTTTCCTGATGTCATCTATTCAATTGAACAGCATTGTCTAGGCTTCCAAGAGTTTCTACTTCTCCTTTTGGCTACCTTCTTTGGCTGTTTCTATGGTAATTTAGAGCCGTGTGTGTGTGTGTGTGTGTGTGTGTGTGTGTGTGTGTGTGTGTATTCTCTCCTTTCCAGTGAAATTAAACAAGGTAAATGTCAAACAAACAGTAAGTTGACTTCTTATTGGCGGCTTAATGAAAATATTTAGTAGGAAGAAAGTAAGAAAATTAGTAAAAATCACTTTAAGTTTCTTCTGTCAGTTATTCACAGATTGCCTTTTACCACCAATGGGCTGAATTTGTGATTGGTCTTCATTTTTAGTGACAACACATATTTCCTTTGAGAAACCATCATCATTTCTTATATTAATCAACAGGTCTTTTGTCTTTTAGAACTTTCCACATTGCACCTAGAAACCAAGATCCCATCACAAAGAAAGTTGTATTTGTTTCCTAAGTGACAGGGTGATTATACTGTGGTGCTTTCGCTGTGCGTTAACTACAGTTATTGGCAAGTGGCTTAGGGGAAGGCATGAGGAAGGACATGGTAACAGGTGGTCAATGAAATATGTATTTATTCATTAATTCCACCAACAAACTATCAGCTGTATCCACTTTAGATGGAGTCAAATATTATTCAAGAGGGCTGGTAACTATGAGCATATTTGATAGTGAGGCAAGGGCTAAATTGAATCAGTATTTTCTGAAATGATCTTTGACTGTGCAAGTGTTCTCAGTAGCTGGGAAACCAGATCCAGAGAGCATAAGTGTGGGGGACAGTTAAAAATTATCTAGATATTTTATATTCTGGTAGCACCACAGTGAATGAAGCTCACTAGTCTACAATGAGACATGAAACAAACTTGGATTTTCAGTATAATTAAGAGAGCTTGACTTTTTCTTTAAATTGCGTTAATTAAAAATATATCTTCTAGAACTGTTTCTTTCCAGTGTTAAACAAATTTATTCTGAGAGAGAATACTATCAACTTAACCCTGTCATCAACATCTAATGAGCTAAACTAAATTTACTCTTAAGTTGCTGGCCAATGAGAAGCCTCTAGGGACCCCAAAAATGTGGTATAGAAATTGAATTGCCAGAGTTGCTCTTTTCCATTTATTTCACTGGCATGATTCAACTGTGATTTCTTGTAAACTAGTGAGTATAGTTTGAGTTTTAAAATGTGCTGTAACTCAGTTTATTAAATGAAAAAAACAACAACCAGATTTTAAAACATTTTGGTGCTAATTTAAGAAAGACCATAATGTTATATGCCCACATGCCAATTTTGGGTTATGGTGTTACTGCAAATTTTATTTTATTTTTTCGAATTTTCCTGTACTTCATAAATGTTCTACAAAAGTAACTACTGCTTTTATGAGCAGAATAAAAACCATACATTGTAAATATATAAAAAAGAATGTGCTGTAATGTGTCTAATAAATGAGATGAAAATATGCATTCCAAAATTTTGAGATCTTGCCTATGTAATGGCACACAGGATAAACGGAGACTGAATGTTTTCCTGGTGAATTTGATCCAAATAAAGTATGATTAGACTTACAAATTGCTTAATATATACCCTACATTTTTCTTAAATTGATTTGAAAGGGGTCTCAAGGGTTCAATATCATTAAGAATATGAGCAAATAAACGAAGTGGATAAGAGATCAATCTGTTATGTAGACAATGCTCTAAACCTCTGAAATTTCTCTCTGACAATTTCTAAGCTGTCTCTTCCTCTTTCTCCTCTTTTCTTCTATACAGCAAAATATGAAAATCAAAGATGGAGAAGATATGCACTTCCAAGTTGGGTATGTTGTGGATATACCAATTTTCTATTTTTGAATAGGCTACGCTATTTAATGCTAAAGAGATCATTTATGTTTTAGAAACAGAATCGAACAGAATGATTGATTTGATAATATATCTTATGTTTGTATTGGGTAATAATTATAATTACCAACGTTTACTGAGTGCTTATGCTACATCTTGGTCTAAGTACCTTACGTGTATTAACTTATATAATTCTCTCAACAATTCTACGGAATAACTACTATTATATATATATATATATATATATATATATATATATATATATATATATATATTTTTTTTTTTTTACTTATGAGGAAACTGTGGTACAGAGGAATTAAGGACTTTTTTCTCGGGACACACAGCTGACAAGTAGTGGAGCCCAGATAATCTGATTGTGACCTTAACCACCAAGGTATACAGCCTCTTTGAGTATATTCTGGTACTTCTTTTAAACATGGAAAACTAAATAAAATAAAAGACATGGTAATTAAATAAAAGACAAACGAAATATACTAGTTGTCACTAAATCAATCAATAATTATTACATTCCTAAGCAAGTATTAAGCTTTGTCATAAATTGTTCTCTAATACATTTTAAAGGGATTCCACTTTACCTCCTTAGTTTATTTGGATGTTTTGAATATTTTTTAGGAGGGAAATTGTTTATTTCTTTTTCAACTAAAGTCAAGAAATTGCTAAAATAACATACTTAATTATAGGTTTCAAATCTATTGATATTTAGTATCATAGTCCAGTCTGGAAGAGCTGTGGCCAATTCTACATAATTTAAACAACAGGCCTTTAGCATTTTTGTTAGTCATTTCAAACGTTGTTAAATGATTGATTTGATCGCTGTGAATTTGGGTCTTTGTTATATGCTCTTGCTTTCATTGCTATCCTGACTGCAGTTCTGGTAACCTATGTGAGGTTGGGCAAATTCATAAACCTGTGACGGCTCAGTTTTCTCATTTCTGAAATGGGCATGAGAATATGAATTAAAGTAGTTGGGAGGCATCAATAACGTATTTGCCAAATATAATTTCTTAGCTCTTCCTTAAACTTTTGACTGACTTATGTCTGTGCACTTGTGATTCTTTGTCACTTGCTTCATTGAGTGTCATTTTTCAAACAACAAATGAAAACCTACTATGTGCCGGCATTTGGGTAATGTATTTGGAATGAAAAAACTCTAGTTGTCCTATTACTTTTCCTATGATTAATTTACTCATTAAAGGATGATTCATTTTTGAGCAGTGTATTCCAGAGTCTTCTGGATAAAGTGTCCTAGAACATGAAGATAAGGCATTCCTCTTTGCTCTGAATGTATTTCAGCTGGTGAGATGATGGAGATCAGTGCCATGTCATTAAGTAAGATCAGTATTAAATGATAATGAATGATTTCTCAGCTCTCATGCTTCAAATACATTGAGTATTTTTAAAGTTTTGTTTTCCCCATGAGGTGTGTCTCTGCTTATGTGATTTGGCTAATTTTACTCATTAGCCCTCTCATTTCCTATATCAATATCCAACCTAGCTTTAACAAAATGTAGGTGCAAATCATTTGAGCACTCAGGAAATATTGTTTCGATGGGTTAAAAGGGAAGGATATTGGCACCTGCATTTGGTACCGATGTGCATATTAAGAGTTTATGTGGAATTATATTTCAGATTACTGTCTGATTAAGAATAAACTCTCTATGTGAGGAAACAATCATCTTGAAGGAAGAAAATAAGCATTATTTAGATATCTCATTTCTGACAAAAGATTTGCCTGATTTCCTGTCATACTATCCAATAACACAATTTGAATTGTAGATTTGAAACAAGTGTTTGAGTCTTAACATTTTCCAAAATAAACAGATTTGTAAGGTATATTAGAGAAACAGAAATAAATGTCTCTGATTTACATTATTGTGGTAAATGTCTCGCTTTTCCATTTCACAGAAGCATATCTCTTAACTGGATTTGTGGCCACATGGTTAGCTTGTATCCTGGTCATTCTCTCAGAATCCTATTCGCTTTTCATCTCTACTACCTGAATATATTGCTTTCCTATTTGGGGTTATGGATGGACATGGAAGAAACTAGGTGGTCAAGGTTAAAAAGAAAGTAAATAAAATATGAATTCTAGTTCAGAATGGAGTACGTTAATTGATGATAGGCACTTAATAAATGTTTTTTAAATACACTGAATAAAACTTTGATTTTTTTCAGAATCAAATTAGTCCTTTTTATTTTATTGGCTATTTTAGAGATAAAGCTTAAGTGTACATAATACCCTGTAATCTTGGAGGACTGGTGAAAAAAGTAAAGTTCTTTCCTTCCCATAATGAAAAAAGTATAATAAAAAATAGTTAGATACCACCTTCTCTATGCCAAGGACTTTTCTAAGAGATACTCTGCATAAGAACATCATGAAAAAGATATTATGATTATCTCCTTACTCAGACAAATGATAAGTGGTTTGTATTCTTCACTCCAATGTTTGTATTCTTAATATCAAAATTTATTCCAAATATAATAATTTATTTGTAATATATGTGAGAGTATACTTTTTGACATTGGTATATATTTTCTTTTATTCATTCAAGAAATATAACCATTTATCATGTACCAGGAACTGTATTAAGTCTTGAAGCTGTCATGCTGAACAAGATAGATGGAGTTTGTGTTTTCATATAGCTCATAATCTAGTGAAGAAATTTAAATTTTGGTCCTTTCCTTAGACATCTGTTACCTATAGACATGATCATTGGTGGCTCAAAAAGAGGGCCACTTCTAGGGACTAGTGTTACAAGATCAACTTTCTCCTTCTTGTCTAGTCTATTCTTACTTGCTCCATGAAACTTTGACATAATAATCAGACTATTCCAATCTTTCTTACTTTGAATTTACTTAGTATAAATTACACTTGCATAATATCTATTTGTATCATGCCAACATTGTCTTACATTGTTATCTGAGGGTTTTATGAATGAATATCTCATATATATATATAAAATCCCAATGGCTGTAGGTTTTTGGAGGTAAGGATGATATTTTATGCCTCTTTGGTATTTTCCCTCTACATATCGGAATAAGTACTAGAAATTTAATTAGGTTATACTGATGGTGACACCTCAGATTAATGACTCAGTGCCTTTTTCATTTGAGCAAACATTTTTTGGATTGAGTTGAATTAAATCATAATTATTTTACAATAGAGGACTTAAACTGTTATGTGTAACAATATGTATCAAAGGAAAATGTAATTAACAAAGCTTAATTTATTGTTATGATTATCACCCAAGATGTATTAACAGGCTTTTTAAGGGTAGTTAACACACAGATTTAAAGCTTGGGTTCTCATAGAAATTAAGTTGTGCAGATAAATATCTGGTACAATTTGGGTATTGGGATTTAAAATGTAAATTAAGCATTTAGCTCTCAATAAAGCCACAGGTTTACTTTCTTGTATACAGAGGGATAGATAAGAAAATAAAGTAAAGCATAGGAAAATTGTTGCAATGAAACAAATACTTGAAAACCTAAAAACTTCCACATCATGAAAGGCAAATATAAAACTACTCTTCGATATTGAAGTCTCCAAAAAAAGTAGCCTCTCTCTTTTACATAGGTCTGCCTGCTACTCTGAATTATTTGTTTTTATGTTGGACTACGTGAACAGAAGACAGAGAGGCAGGTGGCCTTGAGGTCACGATGTCAGTGACTGCTTAGATCTTGGACTATTTCCATCCTTCCTCACCTTGTTAAGTTTTTATCAAAAACTCACTGTGTCCTTTTTTAGTTTATTGTATATATTTGTACTTTAGTCAACAATGGATTTCACAGTCCATTGGATGGTTTCAGATTTCCTTAGTTAGTTTTTGTATATGTGTGTTTGTGTTTTGTTATCTTCTGTATCTATAAGGACTATATTCTGCTACAAACAACTGAAAACCCAAAACATCAAAGGCTAAACAATACAGAAATGTCTTTCATTCTTACATATATGAAATGTGGGAGTATATAGTCCCAAGGTTAGTTCAGAGAATCCATAATCATCAGGGACCCAATTCCTTCAACTCTTATTATTTGGCCATTCTCGACACGTGGCTATCACAGCACAGGCCAAGATGGCTGCACAAAATCCAGGCATTATACTGTGTTCCTGCACATGAAGACGCAGGGAGGGCACAAGGGACAGCCTCCTCTCCTATCCTGGAAGTCACATATGATCATTCTGCTTATGCTTTTGGCCAGACCTTAGTTACATGACCCACCTAGCTGTGTGTGTGTGTATGTGTGTGTGTGTGTGTGTGTGTGTGTGAGGAGGGAGGGTAGGGAGAAAATATGTTTTTATTTTTCCTGAGTGACCCAACATTCAGCTAAAATGTATTCTTCTTCTTATTTTTAAAAATAAGTAATGAAGAGATATTAATAGAACAAATATTTGGAGAAAAACCAGTCTCTGACACATCTTCATAAAATTGTTGGTACCCAGGCTTTCCCAGTGATATATGGACCTCACTCACTATTCATTCGATATTCCGCAACGTACTGTAGGCAAAGAAAAACAGAAGAGCCACATAGAGAGCTCTTGCTATAACAAAGCTTGGCCCTACTAAGTTTTGCTAGATTTGCACTTACAAGTCTGATGAAAGAAAAACTTGACTGAAATTTTAATATTTTTGTGTAACAGTGTTGGTGAATCTCATGCAGTCTCAATACAAGGTAGTCAGTCCTGTAATAGAAGCACTAAATAGCAGTTCCACACATAACTGTTTAAAAAGTGTAACAAGTGCGTAAGTGATAAACTTGTAAACTGCATGCCAAACTAACTTTTGGTTTTGAGAAAGAAATGTGCAACCTCAAAATTTTAAGAAAACAATACTTCTCACTTTATAATAAAGTAATAAGGAAGATAATTCGTGGCAAATGAATATGAGATGCTCCACTCTACTGGACCTCTTTCAACATTGACATCCACTTTGCCAATAAAAAATCCAAATGAGGTAGAGTATAATTAATCATATACTCTATTAATGTGAACAAAAAGTCTGTACTTACTTTGTAAAATAACTGAGGAAGTGAGGAAATATTAATGTAATATATAAAGCAAATGTGACTTCCTGTCTTTGGAGATTTAAAACATTATAGTCTGTTATGTTAGAGAAATGGGTGATGGAAATTTAAAAGCTAGAGAATAAATTGACAGCCGTGTAATTTTTTGAGATGAGAGTACTGCTCAAGTAGCAGCAATTATTTTAAAAGATTATTGTGAAGTGTGTGGAACCCAGAGAGTACTTATGTTTTAACCATCTGTCTATAAACGTACTGTTCATTTTATGTGAAGTTCTTTTCATCCAGCTTCAGCAGTGGTGACACATGTATATAACTCATCCCTTCTGGCTGTCACAGTTCCAGAATGGCACACAAAGTGAGGGGCTTTTTGCGATTAGTCCATAGATTGCAATATCTCTCGAAAGATAAAGGGGATCCCCGAAACCTCATCCACGAGCATCACATATTCTCAGGGCTGGGTAGCTTTTAGGTGGATTAGCTAAATGCCTACAAATTGTACAAACTCTTATTTGACAGATTTACAAAAAGATTTGAAATGGAGATCATAGTTATATTGGTTTGAAAATACTATACGTCAAGTCATCTCAGTGATGTAAGATTTTCATACTTGAAATTATAACTTAATTTTCACTTTCAATTTTTTCCTCATTCTAAAGAATAAATCTTATCATGCGTCTACCCTACAACTTTGACAGTTTTAGCCCCGAACGATGATGCTTTGTCCTGGGATTTGGTAGAAGGTTAGAATTGCCCTTTGCCGAGCCCTTACCATACACTAGGCATGAGAAACGCAACTGTTTAGAAAGCTACCAACTTTCTCATTTTCAGATGGGAAATTGAGATCCAGTGAAGTTAGGTAGCATCCCAAACCTGGGAAATTAGAAAATTCTACTTTGAATCCAGATCTGACATTGTAAACACATGTAGATTTTTAAAGTGACAGTTTTTTATCTTAGAGGACACTTTTCAAGATTCCTTAACAATGAAAAGATGTAGCCCTGGTAACATGATATAGGTTTCAATTACAAAAAGGTACCTTCTGCGGAGACAAAATTTTATCTCATTATATTTTCCCTAATTAATTTCTTTCTGGTTATAATTTATCCTCAGGAAATTGGCTCAAGGTCCTGTTTTATATGCTGGCCCATTATCCAAATAAGCATGTTTTTCTCCAATCTAAATCCATACGGTCTATTTATAATTTTAATAAAGAGTGCAGACTATTGTGGGGTGGTTTCTGAGCCCTGGATCATGATAAATTAAAGAACACAAGCTACCCATGGCTTCTCAGGATGATCCATTCGGGATCAGCAAGAACACAAACTTCTTATACCTGAGTGTAATTATTAACCCCAGTGTTGGTTGTTATTGTTAATGGTGAAACACAATATTTCCCTGGGATTGTGCTTCCAGACTTTCAAAGTCATTTATGATCCTATTGTCACAGCTGACAAAGCTGGAAGTAATGGGACTCCTATCCAAATATACCAGCTGAAAAACTCGAGATTATAAAGGTCTGTTGGTTCTGTTTGGATGTATCGATCCCCTTGGTCCATGCCAGGATCATCATAAGGGCTTCTGAGTGGTTGAAAAGCAGGTTTTGCTGCTGTGTGGGAGGAGTTTGGTGCCACCTGCCTTATGATGACCCTGAAACCTGGAATAAGGTAAGGTCTAAGGCTTGTGAGTAAGGATGCATAAAGGTTTAGCATGATCTTCAGTTCTTGGTAATTCTGAGTGCCTGGTGATGGACTCAAGCTTCATCACATAGGAAAAAGCTATTCTATATCTTTTACAAATCTTGTCCACTACTGCCTGCTTGCGTGGTGCCGGGTGGCAAAGCGGAAAGAATACAGTATCTGGACAATGCTAATCTCTGTTGCAGTTATGGCTTTGGAATTTGGAGATCATATGGTCTGAGACCAGTCACCTCATCCCTCCAAGACAATTTTCTCAATCACAGTTTTTCACAATACAAATACGTAGATAGGGCTGTTGGGAAGGTCTAATAAAAAAAATCAGATGAAGCTGCTCTACAAATGGAAAGAAGTTGTCCAAAGACTAGCTGCCTTACAGTCTTTTTTTTTTGTAAAGGAGTTAGCAGTATAAATCCAGTAGAAAATATATTAATATCCATAATTAATTATTAATGTTTTTCCAGAGATGACACTGATAGAGTTAAGTTTAACTAAGGGGATATGGTACATTGGTTTGTAATAGTAAGTAGTATAGAGGGTAACCGAATTGGATACTGATTAAGGAACGTCTACAAATACTAATTTTCTTTTACTCTCAATACATTTAACAATAATTAAAGGCTAGAGAAACCGGTAATTTGACACACATAAATTCCACTTCTCTTCTCAAGTGTGAGACGAAATTCTTGCATACCTTTTGAGGCAGACTCCTATGTGTTAATATGACTGGGTAGAAAATAATGTGATCTAGACTACCTATGTAATTAAAATTTTATTTCCGCAGCACATGAAAACTGATGAATTTATTGTGAAAAGTTTTGGTGTGTGTGATTGGGATTTTTCTGGCAAAATATGGGAAATATGACATATATGTGCACTTCAGAGGACCCTGGGGCAGTAGAGGGTATACAGGGTTGCCAGTAGTGTAAGGCACACTTTGTTCCTGGCAGCTAATACTGTTGTCTGTCTGAAAGATGTGTCCTTCTTATTGGGTGAGATATGTCCTACATATAATGTCAAAATGAAGATTCTAAGAAATCTATGTTGAAATTTCAGAATTTGCATTATTGTCAAGTCCTGAAAGCTAATGCTTTTCTACTAGTAAGTTCAAATTGGAACCAATTTCCAAATCCCTCAGGAAAATGGAGATGTTTATTATAACAAAGAACCATCCAAAATTGACATTTTAGAAATTTCAACAGGATGCAATATGAAGGAATGAATCTTTGCAGCCACCTCCACTACCCCTAATTTCTTGAAGCCACCCATTTATTCGAAAATAACCGCAATTCCCAAAGTCTGTCACGGGCATTGATAAGTCAGTAAAGCATAGGTGCTGATCTGCGGAGGCTGGCTTGTGAACAAGCTGCTTTGCACATGGCAGCCTCACGCAGGATGCTGTTAGATAAGGAGCCGTTAAGAGCAGAATACCAAATGTGACATTTAACATAAAATTTTTTTTATGAAGTAGAAAATTATGTAAGACTATATTAATTATTAAAGGGATGAAATGATTAAAATTCTATTAGTAATATTTTATTGTTGCTAATAAATTATAAAATGATTATAGATCCTTACAAATTATTTTCATGAACAACACAGCAATAGAGCCAATAAGCAGTGATAACATCAACAGCGGACTCACTGAATTCAAACTATATGCCATGCTCCACCCTGAGTGCTTTACTGGCTTTATCTATTAATCGTCTGTCATCTAAGCTACATTAAGGCTTTGAGAAATCAGGTATTTACCTAGGATTACTAATTCAGTAAGTATTGTTCTGGATTCACGGTGGTCAGATTTCAAAGGCTTACTCTTTATGACCACACTGCATTTATTTCCTCCTTCCCATCACATGCTTTCTGCTTGGGTTTTATAAGCAAAGAGATGTGTAGAACCGTATAAAGCACTAAGGATATATGCACAAACACCGGGTGGTATTTGTAAATGTGATATGTTTCCCATAAGGATGATGCCATTTGAATAATGACTCACAAGGGTCCTGCATTTTCCTCTACCAATTATCCCACAAACCAGTGTGGTCAGAAGAAGGATATGGTTGCAAATAGAATGTACAATTCAGTTGTTCAGTTAGAATCTGCTTATCCAGCAAGGATGTTAAGCGTGTGCAGAGCACTCTGACAGTCCCTGGCAAGGATCTGGGGAATGTCCGTGCTCAGTGCCTAGTAATTTCCTTCCCACCCTGTCCATACCTGAAACCAAAACTGCTGGCTGCTTTTAGCCCTAGGCTATCGCACTCTGTCTTGCTCAGTTCCACTGTGGTATATTTGCACATGCTCTTCCCTTCATTAGGGAAGTTCCTTCCTTATAGCTTCCACTAATCCATACCCTGAATGTCACTGAAGGTTCTGATCAAGTCCCACAATTCTTTACCGCCCGCATTGATGCTTTCCCTGTCTCAGTTCTATTACCAGAAGAATATACCCTCGTGCCTCTCAGCCCGCAGTTAATGACATTCTTGTATTGTTTTGGCTTCTTAAAAATAAAGAAAAACAATCCTGCAAGCTCAGAGACAATGTCTGGGATACCGTCTCCATTTGTGTATCTTGGCAACAGTCCTTGTACACTCCCAGACATACCATAAGGTAAAATGAAGCCTTGTTGATTGGTACAGTTTTTACAAATTGTCCTCACTTAAATGTTCATTTTAAAAATCGACTCCTGTATAGCTTTCCCCCTGCTTTGGGTGATGTAGGCATAAGTCCTCTGTGACCTCCCAAGATCTCATTCAAAACGATTGCCGTATCATGAAAAGCTGAGATATTTTGTGTTAAGAAATGTCTTTTAAATGGATGCAAGTTAAATCTTATATTCTTTCTTTACTATTTTCTCCTGCTAAATGTGCTGTTAGTACATATTTGTGTATTGGGATGACCCCTATTCCTTGCGTTTTTTCCACATAAGCAGTTGATAGTATTTTGTTTATAAACTGCCATTTCCCAGGAAGAGGTGGCACATTTTAAATGAAGAGCTCTTTATAGAGATCATCTTCATGAAATAATCTCTATAAAATAATCTCTATAAAATTATTAGCCCCCTTTCAAGTAGAAAATGTAAGAAATATCATTTTATCATGATTCCTCAGCCTCCATCTACATTAAACATTTGCAGTTATGCTTGTCTCAATATATATGAGTGCTATGACTTTTTAAGACACCCAGAGCTGCTGAGCTGAAAAGTCCTCAGTTGCTCATGACTCAATACTGGCAAAGTAGATAAACAGCACTCCGATTTGTTATTTTGGTTGCTAAAGAGCTCCATTTTTGTTTCCTGAGCATCCCTTTTGCACATCATCATTCATTCATTTACTGACTGCTTCTTTTAGGATCTGGGGCTAAAACAATCCAAATATAAAAAGGTCCCTGCACTCACAGAACTTATATTTTAGTGCTGGCAGACAGACAGTTAATGACAACAGCAAAAATGTAATAAATCTCTACGAGTATATTATCTATGGCACAATTCTGAAATTAAAACGCAAAGTTTTCTCATAATTCATCTACTGGCATCATGTGACCTGAATTAAGAAAAGACTGTTTATAATCTTTATTCATCACAATTAGAGTGGACATTCATATATTTTTATTACAGAAATATTAATGTGCTTGATTTGGAGTTGCTGCCCCAGGTCCAACGGGGAGTGTAACAGAAGTAAAATACATGCAGTGTATTGCTTTTCTAAAATTAGAAAACATCTGATTTCTCTAAGATATTTGGCTATAAGAGTTTCAGATATGTGATTGTGACCTGTATAATGTGGGTAGTGATAAATCCTATGAATAAAATAAAGTATGGAAAAGCGATAGGAAGTGCCAGGAAGGACTCGTCCCTTTCTTGAAGTGTAGTTCATTGAATCCTTGTTGCTTTCACAGCTCTCTGATGTCTTGAAAATAAAATTTGTTTTTGTTATACATTGTTGTTGAGCAGTGGGAGCTTTGGCCTACTGCATCCCACTACATCTTATTCAGAAGCAGAATCCAGAAACAGGCTTCTTTCAAAATAAGTCACAGATGTAGAACAGTTATATAGACTTAAACCCAAGCACTTAGCTATAACAACTATCTACATATACATATATCTAAGTATTTATTTTAGAACACTACACTCAGGAGAGTCTTAATGCATAATATTGACTTCATTTTTCTCATTAGTATCTGATACCACCAAATCACTCTAATGACAAAATATAGGTATGTTAGAATTTATCTAATTTCTCTCTTCTTCCTGTGATATTATTTCTCTTAGTCCTTTAACAGGAGTCAGATAACTTTTGACTGATCTTCTGGGTAATATGGCTAAGTCCATGGTTTGTTCTCTCTACTTATGTAAAATAATTTCAAAGCTTATAGTGAAGGTGGTTTTATTCTAAAATAATTGCCTCTATTAACATTCAAGTTGTGATTATATATATACATATATATATATATATATATATATATATATATATATATATATATATGGAATATAAGCTATTTGACCTTGGGTAATTTAAACTCTCTGAGCTTTTAATAAAATAACATCTTTAACTGAGAATGATAAACTTGCTTGTCAATATCACTCTATTATTACTACCATTATCCTTTTTTAAATGATTTTTATCTCAACTGATTGTTTTGATTCTCAAATCCACTAATGAACATAAAGATCCATGGCAAATGATAATTTCCATTCAGTGTTATTTATGGTTCTTAAGATTAGTAGAATAAATAGGTGACAACTAGGAATATCCCAAAATAAAATAAAATTAAATGATAGTGATTATATATGAAAAATATCCATTTATTAACTAGGAAATAATGGTGTTTAAAAGCCTATATGTTTGCAAAGAGTGAAGCACAAAAGTAGGAAAAATATCAGATTTGATGTTAGTAAATGTATCAAAACTAGTATGACATAAAATGTATAGTATGACCCAAAAAAGCAACAAAATTTATAAGACATTTTGCACTGCTGTTTTAGTGACAAAAATAACATGATTATAAGAAAAAGTCAGGACAGAAAAGATTTTTATTCACTTTTACCTGGAGTAATCAGCTTAATAATAAGGCTTTGAAATAATAATGATTAAAAACAGAGTCTGGGAAAAATGGTATACTTTGTTTCTAGTTGCAATACATTTGTCCTATCAGACAAAATAAACTTAAAAGTCAGGTTTATTCTACATTTATTTTCCACCTAATTTTTAAGTATATATTAGGTTGGTGATAAAATATTCAGAGTTGATTTTAACTACTTTCGAGTTTTGTTAATAACAAAATATCCTTTTCTTGCCTCTAGCAAATCCAGAAGCAAAAATTACTTCTAATTTCCAGAGGGTATATTTTTAACATTTTTTGAAAGCAAGAATAACAGACTAACATGCCATGGTTGCCTACTGTCAAGCCTGTATAAGTATATTCACAGTTCATATGAAACTGCTTATGTTTTGAAATAATAATTTGTATTGCGGTGATGCAAATACAGCTTGTATAGTGATTGTGAGGTAGTCTGATACGGAAGAAAGAAGTCTAAACTAGAAAACAGTACACTGGTTCTGGTTCTTAACTCTGTCACATTATGTGGGTGAGTTTGTGAAAGACTCTTCACCTCACCAGACTTTTGCTTCTTTATTGGCTAAATGATAAGGTTGGAGTAGAACTTTTAAGGTTCCTTCCAGTCCCAAAATGTTTTAATTTTATAACCCATGAACCCAGGTGTGCATAAAAAAGTAATATTTTTTTGTTTTTCTGTGAATCAACTTAAATTCTATAGTGCCTCTTCTGCTTGATATCAGACAATATAATTTTGGTTTATGGCTGCTAGAGTTTGTCTAGTGACATTTAAACCCAATTAGGTAATGATTGTCCTTTCTTTCTCATTCATTGTAGCTTGGGTGGCATCTTAATTGCTATAATATCAGATGGGATTACCTGGTCATCTCTTTGTGTCTGCCGATGGTGGCATCTGCTGAAGTCTACACAATCTCCCATCTGGTTCATGGGTATGGCAGTCTTGCACAGTGATGTTTTCTGAAGTATTTGAACTTGGCTTTATGTAGTCCAGAGCATTCTCCCTGTAGTCCTCTGTTCCAGTCAAAGATACTTCCAGATAATTTCTCTCTCTCTATCTCTCTTTCTCTCTCCCTCCCTAACAGCTAACATCTACAAGTTTCTTGGAGGCATAAAAAATATAAACTGCTCTCTCGTGAAGCCAAATAGAAACATGTGTATGTTGCCTGGGTCAGTCTCAGTTTATATGCACCTCATTTTCATATCTTCTTCCACAGAGGCCCAATGAAAACTCCTAAACCTGGGTTTGGGAAGCAGGATAAAGTCCTCTCCATTCTCAGATCCTCAAACATATCTAAGGTTGTATTGTACCACTGCCTAGAACGTATCTAGAGGGGTAGGCAAGCTGCAGGTCTGCTCAAAGAGTCCATCACAGTTTGATTTTCTTGCCCCCTCTTCAGTTCTCCATTTTTGTCTCACTTTTGTAGAATTTCAATTCTTAAATCGAGTATTGGACAGGAAGAATCTTGACAAGAACAAGATCACTGAGTCTGCAGTATCTATTATTAGATCAGTCAGTAACTTGGGTTCATAATGTGAAAACATTTGTAACTCAAAAGCCCTTTTGTTCTCAAATGTATTATTATGGTTATCAAAATTCTATCTTAAAACTCAGTACTGAACATTGACTCACATGTTACTCTGTATTTTTGCAGTAAAGGTGTTTTCCTGAGGGCATATGTAGAGGTGGAAGATTTTTGCCTCTTGGGTTTAGAGAGGGTTTTATGTACAAAAAGGATACATATGTTCACATACAAGTTCATACATGAAAATATTATCCCTTCATATGCTTTTCAATATTTTACACTTTTGTCTCAATTTTTATGGTTAGCTACTTTTGATAAATTATTCTTTTTTAAGCTAACATAATAAACAAGGGTAAAAGAAACAGTTATTTTGTTTGTTTTTTTAAAAGTATATCGGTATTGCAAAATTCTTATTACTTGAGCATGCTCAATGAATATTCTTTTATTTCTGTGGCCCTGAATAGGGGTGGAAAGTGTGAGGTTTTTTATTTTCAATGTCTCTGGAAATAAACTAATTTACAGATACTTTACTGTATAAAGATAAATGATTTGGGCCTAACATTTAGTTTTTCAAAAAAAGATTGTCAGAATGATGTCAGAAAAATGACAGAGTAGGCAGCTCTGACTTCCTCTAAACCAACATGAAAACATTGAAATCCAAGCAGAAACTGTCAGAATCAACTTAGAAGTCTGGAAAACAAGGTTTACAGCAAGAAAGCTAATGCAGAATCAAGAAAAATGCAACTTAAAAATGGTAGGAAAGTTTTGTGGTGTTTCACTTGCCCATGCCCCACCTCCTCTCCAGCTCAGTGGCAGTGTTGAAAGTGGCAGCCCACAAATCCAGTGTGGGACTCTGGTCCCTAATTCTAGAAGGAGCAGAGCTGACCTTGTCTGCAAATTAATGTGCGTCTTTTCTAACCTGTCAGGGGCCTACTTGAAGCTCTGACGTAAGGCACTTGTCTCTGTTTCACCTACCTGGAACTCATCCAGGTTGGAATAGCTGGATGGTATTGCTAGAAAGCACTGTAAGGTGGAAAAGCAACATGCAGATGCCTGGGGCAAAAGATTACAGTTGACACATATACAAAGAGGTCTGACAATTAAGTTTGTGAACTCATCCTAGAAAAAGGGCTACATCCCTCATTGCTGAATATCAGTATGGTTACCTTCGAAGTACTCCCCTTGGGAAGCTGTGCACTGATGCCAGCACCTAGTACATCCTTCAAAGCAATTTTGGAACTCTTTTTCTGGAATGGCCATCAGAGCTGTCGTCGTATTTCCCTTGATGTCCTGAATGTCATCAAAATGTCTTCTTTTCAATATTTCCTTTATCTTTGGGTAAAGAAAGAAGTCATTGGGGGCCAGATAAAGTGAGTAGGGAGGTTGTTCCAATACAGTTATTTGTTTACTGGCTAAAAACTCCTTCACAGAGAGTGCTGTGTGTGCTGGTGCATTGTAGTGATGCAAGAGCCATGAATTGTTGGTGAAAAGTTCAGATTATCTTTTTCACGCAGCCTTTTCAGCACTTCCAAATAGTAAAATTGGTTAATTGTTTGTCCAGTCGGTACAAATTCATAATGAATAATCCCTCTGATATCAAAAAAGTTTAGCAACATTTTGCAGCAAGTTCATGAACTTTATTGACAGACCTCGTAGACCGTCCTAAAGCAGAGAAAAAAAGCCTGGGAGAGAGTTTCTTAGGGAATTCAGGGTGTTGCAAAGCACCAGTGTGCACAGAGGAATTTAGAAAATCACACACACACACACACACACACACACACACACACACACACACACACACAAGCAAAAGGAAAAAAATGCAGGCTCAGAACACACCTGAGAAGACCCTAAGCAGGCTGATGTCTCAGTAAAGTGCAAGCCTGGTTAACTGTTGAAGGAGGCCCCCAGAGCAGATACAGTCTGCAAAGATTTGAGGTAATTTTTGTTCTCTCTTTCTCTCTCTCTCTCTCTCTTTTTACTTTCCCTCCCCTCCTGGTACTGAAGGAAATCTCTGTGAAACATGAGCTCACTAGCTGACCACAAGCTAATGAACAGTCTTCAGTGACCATAGGCAGCAATGGATAAAGTCTCTGCAACAATATTTAAGAAAAGTTACTAAACAATGGATTACTATAACCTTCAACAATAAAACAGCAAACCATGGATAAGAGGGAGAGTATATTTTTCAGAATTATCCAGTTTTCAAAAAAAAAAAAAAATTATCACAAGTTATGTAAAGAAATGGCCTATTTAAGGATCAAAATAAATTGACAGAAACTTCCCCAGAGGAAGCCTAAATATTGGACTTGCTATACAATGAATTTAAAACTGTTTTTTTTAAAGCAAACTTAAAGAAATTGTGGTATGCTATGTAGAACATATAATGTGACATTTTTGCCATTTTAAGTGTACAATTCAGTGTCACTAATTACAGTCACAATTTGTTGCAACCATCACCATTATCTCTAAAAATATTTTCATCACCCTAACAGAAACTCTGTATCCATTAAGCAGTAACTCCCCATTCCTGCCTTGCCCCCAGCCTTTGGTAACCTACAATCTACTTTCTGTAACTATGAATTTATCTATTCTAAATATTTCCTGTATGTGAAATTATGCATATTTGTTGTTTTGTTTCTGGCTTATTTGACTTAGTATAATGTTTTCAAGGTTTATCACTATTGTAGCATGTATCAAACATTCAGCCTTTTTAGGGCTAAATAATATTCCACTGTATGTATATATCTCATTTAGTTTATGCATTTATCTGTTGAATTGAAAATATATGTCTATGTAAAAACTTGTACATAAACGATCATAGTAGCATTATTCATAATAACCAAAGTGGACATAATTCAACTGTCCATCAACTGTGAGTGGATAAACAACAACAATAAAAGAGGCATCATTAATGTAGTGTGGCCTTTACATGATTAAAAATCCACATTCAATTTTAGAAAGCTCACAGAATGCTTTATGGAGGAGGTGAACTTTAAGCTGAAACTTGGAGGAAGTATAAGACAGGTAGAGACAGAATTAATGATTTTTTAAAAAACTCAATGTACATTTACCACTCAAATTACTACTTCAGCAAGAGTCTTTGCAGAGATATGGTAGTATAGGTCATTATCTGATTTTGGTAGACATTTGTTTTCTCCAAGACAGTAAAATATGATTATTCTCATCAATCCAGTAGGATATGTTTTCTGTGGTTGGGATATATGGAATGATACATCAAGACACAGCTGGCTCTGTTCATGAAAAGCATCTTAATCCTTTTTTCTTTTGGGTTAAAAAAAGAGGACCAGTAATTATTGTAAATATTCTAGAATCTACTCTTCATTCAGGTGACACATTTCATATTTTTATCACAATTTGAGTGTTTACAAAAGCCTATGGGTCTGACAAATGCAGCTAAATACTTGTGCCTGCCCTCTATTTCTGCTCCTTCATCGCTTCTCAAACAAGCAACAAGTCTACTCTTTTTAACTATAAGGACCACATGCAGATTGATTTATCCATTACTTCTTATGTTTTGGCTATTTTGAATAATTCAGTTTGCTCAGTTGTGTTTGTTCTGTAGCAATATAGAACCTTTCCGAAACTTTCCATTCAAATTAGGGGTAAATCACTCAAGTGATTGTTGTCCTTGACACAATCTTGGAAAATGTGAATAAATGTGCTTTTCTGTATATACTGAAAGATGATGAAGATGTAAGACAAAGACTTCAGCCTGAATTTATCCATCAGGAGTTGGTAATGGCTCCATGTTGTTGTTTTCTGCTTTCTTTAGTTATATTTATGACTTGAATCTTTTACTATTTGCTAAAGACTTCAATAAGCAGACGTCATGAAAATGGATTTGGAGTAGCAAAAAGAGACAAGTTACATTACAATTAGGCAAATGGTAGAGATCGGAAGTAACTCATTGCCTCAGTCTTTCCGTGGAAAGAAAACAGTTATTATTTCTGGCAGATTACCTAATCCTGCAGAAGATGAAGACTGTGTATTTGAAATCCAAATGAGTTTTCCAAAACTTTATCACTGAGCTTGGTTGAAGATATGCCTCATTAGTATTCAGTGCTTCTGTCTTAAGATAAAAGAGAAGAAACTCCTCAGGTGGAGAGAAAATAGAATTACTTTATCTGAGAGGAAAAGCTGCCATCGTTTACACATACCCAACTGTCACTGATGTCAATCACCTTCAGCCTCTGAGTAGAAAAATCTAGGCTGCAAGATAGAAATTTGAACTTCACTAATGGTATTACAAAGGGATCAAGGCTTTCATAATGAGTTTAATAACTTGAATGCAGAAAGAATCATTGGACACTGGAGAGACTTAAAAAATTCTATTGGCTTGGTGAATTTTTATCTTTTCTAGAGATGGAAAGTTTTAAAGTAAGTGCATATATTCATGATATGTAGTTGTTGGAACTCAAAAGTAAATATGAGACCATCACAATGTTACCTAATTGATTTCCACTCACTGGTTGAAGAATTGGGGTATTTGGATCCCCACATAGGGAATTTGAATCATAATGTATTTGGCTATGGAAATTAGCAACATTCTTAAATTTGACCTCTATAGCAATCTTTCTTCTTTTCTTCTTTACCTCTCCCAATTTCTGAAAAAATAGTTAAGGTTTTTTGAATGTTTCCCCACGTGTCAAGTAATGAGCTACTTATTTTTACGTGAATTGTCTCATTATTTCTTACTATAATCACTTGACATAGGAAACTCAAGTCAAGAAATGTTAAGCAGTTTTCCTAGGCATATAGGAGTGACGGCATATAGGAAATTAAACTCAGGTCTACTTGAAATTAATGATTTAAATGAATCAGTTGCTTGAGGTCACAGAATCCCCCCTTTCTCTTCTATGTAGAGCATTTTAAAGCCAGTTCTTGCCTGGTACCTAAATTTACCAAAAGAGCAGCATCATAATTGCTAGGCCTAGCTGCCTAGCGGGAACCATCATTAAATAGTAATTTGAGAACTAGGATCCGGGTCCAGCAGGGGGCGCAGGGAGAAGCAGAACACCACCTCTGTCCTCAAGGGTTAGGCACCGGGGCTGCCGAGGCTCCAAAAGAGGAGATGCGGAGCTCTTAATCATAGTAGCCACCTACGGGACCCCAAGGCGACGCGGGTGACTTGACAGCGGCGGGGGTGGGGGTGGGGGGTAGCCTCTTCGAGCATGAGCATGGTGGCTCCCTGTTTCCCACCAGGCCATGGTGAGGCAGGGCGAGAAGAATGGTGACAACCCAAATGCCCCAGAAATCCCTGAGGCCTACAGGGCTGGAGCTCGGCGGGCCACCTTGGCCTCAGCCACAGGACTGTGTAGATGCCTGAGCTGCCACTGTGATCCACCTGGATGAGACGCCACCTAGTCCCAACAATGGCAAGCAAAGACCTAAGGGTGCCCGAGGGTGAACTGAACCCCCGATGACGATGGGGTAAGATGTGAGTGGGGGCAGGCGCAGCTGTCAGTGGGCTCGGATCCACCTGACTTCGAAATTGGAAGGGAGAAAAGGCGAGAATACTATACCATATTTGCCAACATCAAGCACTCATCACCCTTTAGGAAGATTTACTGGCCTGTGTACATACTATGGAAAAGCTACTTTTAACTTGTGAATGTACAGAAGTTGCTTAATATAACAGCGTTAGAAAATCGCATTTGGTAAATGCCCCTTTGTTTAATAATAATAATAACAGTAATAATAATAATAATATAAAAGTAATGCCTTCTGGAAATCACTTTTGGGTATGAAATTGCTAGATTACCTCTGGATGTATCACTAGGAATGACACAGACCATATTTTTTCAATGAGTTAAAGGAGATGGCACACAAGGCCTTGAGGAAGAATTTTCAATGCTAGTCTGGTCATATTTAGAAGACATTTCCATATTATTACTGTCCTATGTGTGAATTTTATTCCATATATATATATATATATATATATATATATATATATATATATATATTTGACAATGTTAGGTATTTTTAAAGAAACATCTAGTCTTTTTAGATATTCTAAAGTGCCTGTTATGTGTTAAAAGTAGAGACAGTAAAATAACACAAGTGTAAATACCCTATTATTAAAATTCATATGATATACCGTCTTTTGGAAATGCAGTGGCTAAGCCACCTCTTCGTACAATACTCACTGTTTGTGCCCTGGTCCCAGGAAGGAGGGAGACGAAAAGGACATTAAAAGGATTCTATGCCAGTGTGGTTATAGTAGTTAGGACATGTTAACTGTCGCCTCAAATGTTCTGTGCTTCCCATTTTACTTTGCTGTGTAAATTGTGTATATAATGGACAAATGAGTTCTAATTTTACATCTAGTATTTCTAGATGTTAAAGAGGTTGCCAATGAACAGAAGAGTTAGTAAACTAATACTCTTTGTAAATTTTGTGTTAAAATTCAGGGGAAAGGTATCTTCTCAAAATGATTTGTGGAAATAAAACTGTTAAAATTGCCTCTTATCAAATCAGTTATTATGACCTGTGGAGTCTGTCAGCATTTCTCCTAGTTTTCTTAAAGAACTTGGGCTCTGGAAGTAGGCTGCTTACATTAGAGCCTTAGTTCAACAACTTGCTTAAACTCTCAAAGTCTCTTCTTTTCTCATGTGTAAAATAAGATAATATCACCTGCTTCCCTGAGTTATTCTGAGAGTTAGGATGATAATAAATAGAAAGACTTAGAATAGTCATTGGCTTATAGTCACTTCTCAGTATCTGTGACCCGTTCTTATAGTTGTGTATGGCCAGAATATATATGCTTTTAGGAGAGTAGGAAAGAACAAATTCTTTGTGTAAGAGGGAAGGAACCATTTGAGGATGTTCTTAAGATAAGGAGTGTATAATAAATCTTGTGGCAAATCTTTCTCAACAGATCAAACATGAGGCTACTGTGGGAGTCTAAGAAGGACATGACGTACTTCTAAACGAGGTAGTGGAAATGGGGTGTAATAGAGTAGAATGAATCTGGAGAAACATGTCTTGTGATACATTGAATATATATAAGTGTTGAGTAAGGGAGCGAGATCTAGGAAGAATTCCTGCTTACTTGTTTGAAGTACTAGGATCATTAATGCAAAACCAGAAGTATTAGGCTGGTGCAAAAGTAATTGCGGTTTAAAAGGTTAAAAACAATTGTAAGAAGCAAAGTTACTTTCGTACCAACCTAATAGCTTTAGTGCATAGACTATGGCTATTATGAGTTTGGAATATGTTAAATACACTCATATGATTACTGTGGCTCTTTTGATGAAGGTTTTCTGCTGATGTGACATTGCTGACAAACTAATTGATGGTTGTGGATAATACTGGTATTTTATTCAGGTAACACTTGTGTAGTTTATCAGGTACAATCAATGCTGGAACTACGTGACCTAAGGAGAAACCTAGGTCGAAGACACATGAAGTAGGAGTTGGTCTGTTTCCATGGCATTTTTATACCATTTAAATAACACTTTTTAAGAGAAAAAACACATGCAAGATACATGCTGTTTTATGCCTCAGTTGCACATGTCAGAAAAGAACCAACTTTTACTCCCAAATAACCTGAACCAGAAGCCTCAAGGTCTGACATTGTGTACAACTCCATGTTTACTGACTCTCCTTGCACTTTCAGATTATCTTTTTGGGAGGAATATAACAGTTACTAGAACATGAATTAACAATTGTTTGCAAATGTAGGCTGACTTCTCTGTTACTATGTTATGTAAATGCTCACCAACTTATGACGTGCTATGTCCCATAAACCCATCATAAATTGAAAATATTGTAAGTAAAAAATGCATTTAATACACCTGCTCTACCGAACATCATAGCTTAGCCTAGCCTATCTTAAATGTGCTCAGAACACTTCATTAGCCTGGAGTTGGGCAAAATCATCTAACACAAATCCTATTTTATGATAGTGTTGAATATCTCATGTAATTTATGTAATTATAGCTTGCTGCCTTCATGCTAGGAAATTATCTTGAATTTCATCTCAAGAGTAATTGCCTTTCTCTTCTCACCAGAAGCAAGAGACACAGATGGGTGCTTTATGACATGATTGGATGCAAAAACATAAACCACAATATCCAAAAAATGGCATTATGTTACACTGTAGACTATCATTTGTTTTCCTCATGCTCACATGACTGAGTGGGAGCTGTGGCTAGCTGCCACTGCCCTGCATCATGAGAGAGTATTGTTGTACTGTATAATTGCTAGCCCAAGGAAAGATCAAAATTCAAAACTTGAAGTACAGTTTCTACTGAATGCATATTGCTTTTGCACCATCATAAAGTTGAAAAATTAAGCAGAACCATCCTAAGTTGGGGACCATCTGTATATATTTGGCCATAACAATTGGTGGGTGAGCATAAAAGAAAATTTAAACCCAGAAGAAATTAGTTTATAAGTTATTGCTATTACTGATATCATTGAAACAACTGTGCTTTTAAAGTATTGTGGAATCATTGACTGACTGAATGTAACTTAAGAAAAAAACTAATTTATTTTATAACAGTATACATTTAACTCTTCAGATTTGTCTGTTTCATCCATCAGAAAGGGTCAAAAATGGAAACATAATTAGGAGGCACAAACAGTGCAAAACTAACTTTCACAAGCAGAAAAATAAATTCAATAAGACAGAGGAGTTCAAAAAATTCCAGTTAGAAATTCTTTATGTTGCCTGACTTAGTTTATAGCACAGTCTCATATGATATAAGAAAATATAGAGTGGTCATGGAAAACATAGTTCACAGTGAGGGATTGTGGGAGAAATTTCAGAAGGCAACGGAATTCTGCTCATGAGAAAACCTTCGTATGGGGCTCCTTATAGAGTCAGCAACCAACTTATTCCATCAGTATAAAAGGACAAATTTCTTCTTATGGCCTTTACTTCAATGATAAGGCAAGTCGGTGACTAAAACCACACATTTTCTTTCCACTTTGAAAACAATACTGCCATTTTTGATTATTGGGGTGAGAGCAGAATTTAGTTTTTCCTAACTCTGATATCTTGGCTATCTCTGTAGAGTTCTAACATTAGTGTCATTGTTCTTTCATTTGTTCTTGAGATAGCTTATATACTTAGCTATGCTGACTATATATACTTCCAGCAGTTTTTTGAATATCATTCTTCATCGATCGTGAGTCTGAGAATATAAGAAGGCTTTTGCTTGTTTCATTTAATTTAAACTTGGCATCTTGAAAGAGAATGTCTTCCTAAATGTGTATATTCATACTCGGTTGTCCTCTTGCTGAATTGTTTTACTGTTATTAACAGACTCCAAGGACATTGCTCATCTTTTTTATTTCTATTACTCTTCTCCACAACTTGTGCAATCCCTTAGATGTTTTATATTCACTCAGTATCCAGCATTTTGAATTTTAATGGTATATTTATGCTCTGCTTATTTCTCCTATCTCCTGAAGAGTGTCTCCTGAAGAGTTATAGATAGGGTCATAAAATCCAATAAAGACGCATTTGTCAAACTGATTTATTTTCCAAACTCTGTCCCTGTTAAATTCATAAAAGAAACCAGATTTCTTCATATATTTGACTACTGTACTGGAAATGATAAGAAGAGCAAGAGTCATCCTGGTACAGATATTAAAAAGAGCCACACGAGAAATGGCTCTGTTGCTTATACTAAATGGTTCCTTCTCAAAAGATGAGGAAATCGCCTAAGTAGAAAAATTAATCATAAAGCATGTTAAATCACCAGGCATGATAAAAGTTGGATTTTATGATTCACGATAATTAATTCGGAGAACTAGAAGGTATAACTAAATAGACTTGTGAAAAGAACTTACAACTGGGTAAGTTCATTTTACTCTCAGATTCAGCAGTCAAGGTAAGTGCTTTACCAAAAGAAGTTTCCTAGATTTATTTGATCATTATTATGAAACCTATATTTTAAAGTCATGGCACCTTAGCACCGTAGTGTGATTTTTATACACCACCTGGCAAGTAAATAAATGACTGTGTAAAACCTCAAAATAAGAAATGAGGTTTTCCTCAATTTTCTGTTCTCTTTCCTCGTCATTGTATTTCCATAAAATTCAATGACTTTTTTTCTTGTGCCCTGGCTGTTCCATACAGCAGAGTCCCAATAATAATAGTAAAATTGTATCACCCTGGTTCAGCTGTCACAGGCAAAGATAGCTGGAAATAGCAGACTCCAGTTTCCCTTATTAGTTTAAGGGAGTAACTCAAATGTCCTATATTTGCTTGCAATCAAAGGTGACTATCAGTTTTTTCTACCTCATATTTTTCATTTTTTCCTGACATTCAGAACATAATTCACTCATGTTCTGGTCTTGTGTTCACTTCCAGTGGAGAATTTGTTCTATTGTGTCTCTTTCATCACCATGTTGGCTCCTAGGTAAGGACAGTGTGAAGATTTGCAGTTTATGAAGTTGGCTTAACTATTTGTTTTGCTCACCTTCAGTAGGCAACAGGCTCCATTTCTTTTCTTAACCTGTGTTTCCATGTGCTTTTCTCCTCCCAATTTGAAAATTCTTTGATGACATAGCTCATTGACACATTCTAACCTCTTATCCCCTTTTCCCAGGACTCTTTTATAAATCACTTTGGGCTGGGCCAAAAGACAATCTGATTGACACAATGGAGTATAAACAGATTTGATAGTTCTCTTTAATCCTTTTAGGGTGCCCATGCACCAAGCCTTCTTCATCTTTTGTCTTTACTCTCAGGCCTATCAAGTCCTGTTTTTGAAAGTTTCAGTGAAGCCTTATTGTGTGATAGATTAGAGGTGAGTGGCCTGAGGACTAGCTATTAGCCCTAATATATCCACTTGTTAGTAACAAGGTTAAGTTTTATTTCCTTATTTGTTTTCAGTCACATTGTAAGGCATGTTTACAGCAAAGGATTACACCTGTGAACATCTGATTTTGCTGTGGATATAAAGCTTAATTCTGTGGTAGTTTCATTCTGTAGATGGTTTCAAACCCAAATTATTTGCTTATTACTGAAACACTTCCAGGAGCTTTATATACATATAATTGGTGCCTCCGCACACATTACCATCACGAGGAAAGCAAGGCTCCTTTTTCATAAATGTCCATATTTCCCCCTAATACAAATTGGTAAATGTCCCTTGGAATTTGTGCTTATCTTTTTACATGACAATCTAGACCTAATTTAAATTAAGATGGAGTTGTGAATTGAAAAATCATAGTATTACATTCAGCAATCATCTTTAAAAAGTTTTTGGCCATCATCTTTATCAAAATAACCTCAAATTAGGACAGCATTGTTAATCTTCATCTTGCTGACAAGGAAATGAGGACAGAGAGTCATATTACAGACACCTTTGATATCACCTTGGTAACATGCACAGGAGCATGATCCAGGTACTTGAGCCAGGCTGCCTCAGTGTACCCCAGGTCCACACCAGCTCCTGCTGTCTCCTAAAGATGACCAGGACATGGAGTGCACCTTTGTCTCACTCCTCCCCCAAGCTTTCCATAGCTCCAGCCCTCACGCAGGCAGCTCTGGTGTAGCACACTCCAGGATTCCCACAGCCTCTACCTGCTTCAGCCATTCCACCAAAAAGATGAACAAAATTCACAAACTTTTAGACAGGCTCATCAAGGAAAAAGAGAGAGGGCCCGATAAATAAAATATGAAAGAGGAGCAGTTTTACCTGACATTGCAGAATACGAAGGATTGTGAGACTACTATGAACAACTCTACACAAACAAACTGGAAAATCTAGAAGAAATAGATAAATTCCTAGAAACACAACCTTTCAATATTGAATCATGAAGAAATAGAAGAGATGGATTACAAGTAATAAAATTGAATCCGTAATTAAAAAACTATCAAAAAACAAAAGTCCAGGATCAGATGGCTTCATAGGTGAGTTCTACTAAACTTCAAAGAAGAGTCAATGTCAGTGCTTCTCAAATTATCCCCAAAAATTTGGAGAGGAAGGAACGCTTCCGAACTCATTTTACACTGATAACATAAAACAAAGACACCACAAAAAAAGAAATTATAGGTCAGTATCCCTGATGAACATAGATATAAAAATTCTCAACAAAATATTAGCAAACTGAATTCAACAATATATTAAAAAGATCATACATCATGATCAAGTGGGATTTATTTTAAGGATGCAAGGATGATTCAACATCCACAAATGAATCAATATGAAAAAAACCCCATTAATAACATGAAGGATCAAAATCAAATGATTATCTGAATAGTTGCAGAAAAAGCATTTGACAAAATTCAACATCCATTTATGATAAAGACTCTCAACAAAGTGGGTATAGAAGGAACATACCTCAACATAATAAAGATTATATATGACAAATCCAGAGGTAACTTCATACTCAATTGTGAAAAGCTGAGTGCTTTTTTTCTAAAATCAGGAACAAGACAAGGATGCACACTCTCGCCACTTTTATTCAATGTATTATTGGAAGTCCTAAACAGAACATTTAGGCAAGAAAAAGAAATAAAAGGCATTCATCCAGAAGTAAAACTGTCACTCTTTGCAAATGCCACGGTACTGTATGTAGAATACCCTAATGGCGCCACTAAAAATCTATTAGAATAAAACGATTCAGCAAAGTCTCAGGATATAAAATTAATATACAGAAATTGGTTGCATTTCTATACACTAATAATGAGCTATCAGAAAGACAAATTAAGGAAACAATCCCATTTATGATTGAATCAAAAAGAATAAAATACCTAGGGATAAATTTAGCCAAGGAGGTGAAAGACCTGTGGTCTGCAAACTGTAAGACATTGCTGAAAAAAATTGAAGACAACACAAATAAATGGAAAAGTATACCATGCACGTAGATTGGAAGAATTATTATTAAAATATTCATATTACCCAAAGCAATTTATAGATTCATTGCAATCCCCATCAAACTATCCATGGCATTTTTCACTGAACTAGAACATAGAATCTAAAGTTTGTACGGAATCACAAAAGCCAAGGTACCCTTGAGAAAGAAAAACAGAGCTGAAAGTATCATGCTACCTGATTTCAAACTATACTATTACAAACCTGTAGTTATCAAAACAATATGGTAATAACACAAAAACAGACACATAGATCAATGGAATATAGTAGAAAGCCCAGAAATAAACCCACACATATATTGTTAATTAATTTTTGTGACAGACAACATGAGAATATACAGTCATGTGCCATATAACGATGTTTTGGTCAATGACGTACTGCATATACAACGGTGGTTCCATAAGATTATAATGGAGCTGAAAAAATTCCTATCACCTTATGATGTTGCAACATCTTAGTGCAATGCATGACTCATGTGTTTGTCTTGATGCTGGTATAAACAAGCCTACTGCACTGCCAGTCATGTAAAATTGTAGCACATACAATTATGTACAGTACATAATACTTGAAAATAACTGATTGTGTTACTTGTTTATGTATTTCCTATACTATACTTTTTATCATTATTTTAGAGTGTATCTTTCTGCTTATTTAAAAAAAAGTTTGCTATATAATCACATGTTGTGTTATGTGAGTAGCAGCCTTATACACCTTGTGTTCACCTTGACTCTTGATTGTATCGTTTGTGCTTGACTTAACCTCATAGTTTTTGTACAGTAACATGCTGTACAGGCTTGTAGCCTAGTAGTAATAGGTATATATACCATATAGCCTAGGTATATAGTAGGTTATAATATCTAGGTTTGTGTAACTGTATATATATATATATATATATATATATACACACACATATATGTATACATATGTTATATATTATATATTATATTATATATAATATATATAATATAATATACAATATATATACATATACAGAGGGTGCCAAAAAATGTATACACATTTTAAGAAATGAAAACTGTATTAAAATTGTAATACTCAATATATACCAATAACAAAAGATTAATACAAGTCATGTTTGACTTCTGTAATTACGAGGTGCTCAAAGTGGTTACCATCAGCCTCCAGACACTTCTGATTATGGCAAACCATTGCTTGAGCAACGTTGACTGAAGTGTCCACTTGTATACATTTTTTGGCACCCCTGGTATATATAATAATATTACTCAACCTAAGAAAGAATGAAATTTTGCCATTTGCAACAGCATGGATGGACCTAGAGGATATTGTGCTATGTGCACTAAGTAAGACAGAGTAAGAGAAATACCATATGAATTTACTTAAATGTGGAATCTAAAAACAAAGACACAAAACAGAAACAGACTTCATAGATGCAGGATAAAAACTGCTGATTACCAGAATGGGGAGAGGTTGCGGGGGCAGGCCTAAAAGGTGAAAGGGATTAAGAGGTACAAATGTACAGTTATACAAATGTAATAAAGATGTAATATCCAGCATAATTTAGTTATATCCTAGAAAATGGAGAGTAAAAGAAAAATATAACCTTTGTAAAAATGCTGCAATAGGAAGATGATTTAGACATTATTTAGTTTATCAACAAATGTTGTGAATTGTGCTTCTTTGAGTTTACATAGCAAACCCTTTTTGAAGCTAATATATGTCAACATCACAATTACTCAGATTCTTCTAGCATCAGCAAAACATTTAGGAAACTATCTTAGGGACTTGTTTTTTGAATGAACATATGTGTAAAATATAATGATCCTGTAAATTTGTTCTTTAATCAAACATTTATTGAGTACCTACTATGTGTAGATTTCATTCTATGTGTTTGGGAAATATGTACTTAAAAATGGAATTGTAATAGATATATATGATGCCAGAGGGGTGATAGATTGGGGGGGAAGGGTTATCACTTTGTGAGGGGTAAAATGTCTAACTATTACATTGTTTTGTACACCTGAAACTATAATAAAAAACATGTAGTACAGGGAAAATGTATACTTACTGTGATCCTTTGAAAACTTGGAGGAAATTAGTAGATTTTGAGTAAGTTTTGAATGCTACTTCTCCATAAATTATATTAGTCCCTTTTTGGGTTCCTTTTGATTTTTCTATTCCCATTTATAAGCTCATTGTCAAATGATTGATTAAGATATTGCCTGCTTCTATTACAAATTTTGCCCTTTGAATTATGTCATTAATAGACGAACTTACTTTGCCTTTTCAGTGTTTTATATCTCAGTTGTAAATTCCCAATTATTTAATTCTTCTTGCTTTGACTTATGATTTCAAGTTTCCTTTTTTTATCAGCTTTGTTTCAGATTATCTATTTTATTTTATCCTTTTGTTCTTTTTTGATGAATATTTCTTTGAAACATCCGTGAGATCAAGGCAGTAGCACTTGCCTTGATGGAACAGAGATTGGTTAGAAGTGTATTTCTTTCTGAAAAATAGTCATTTGTAGAAAATGTTCATAAAACCAACTCTTGTTCTTTAGTGGGATTTCACCCCACCCCCATCTTTTTCGTTAAGTATATTTTAGGAGTTCATGACATTTCGTAAGAAATTAGAGACACTTTTTATCTATTTATCTATTTATCTATCTATTTATTTATTTATTTAGGTCTCAGGGGAAAATACCTGATACATGATTTCTAAAACTCAGAATGAGCTTGATTATCTCATGCTAAGGTGGAAAAAAAAATTTTCATTTGATATCCTTTTAACCTGTTGAGAAAAGGAATTTAAGATTTCTCAAAGATTAATTAGAGTATATGACGTTCAACTCTACTAAAATAAGTAATTCTTGTCAATGTTGTGAGTTTAAAAGGAAAGGCATAATTACATTTGATATTATTTTGGAACTCATTTTAAAGGGGACTAAAGAAAGAACAGATTTGTGGCAAGATACACTAATTTTCTCATAAATCTCCCAGTAGTAATAATTGTTGGCAAGATGCTTTCTTCCAAAATGTATGTATTAAAATTTATTTGATGACTTGTTCAGAAAAAATAGCTAACTTTTACATCCATTGTAAACCAACATGTCTACTTCACTTACATTAACTGAAGTTCTTATAATTGTGAATTTTCTAAGTACAAAAAGAAAATACATTAAGTGATTTTTAATGCCATATAAACATAACATGTAAAAACTTACCCATGTTCCTTGTATTTAAAGAGTATTTCTCTTTAAGACTATGTATCTTTAAGTATATATATATATATATATATATATATATATATATATATATACATATACATATATATATATATATATATGGCACCATCATGGTCAAAGGATTGGACACTGTCAGCATTTATGTATGACTTACGCTCTATTTGAATTTTTGTAAGATGAATAAGGTCAGTGTTCCACATTTATTATGTTCACATATTTTTTTTTTACTGTCAGTGTTCTTCTGGTGACTACTAAACATAGAATTATAATACAAATATTAATATTCAAGGCATGTTCCTGAAAATGTTTCTTTAACTGTACCGGAAGAAGACCGGAAATCAAACGCTCTCTTCTTTAAATTTCTCTTTTCCACAGATCCTGTCATGAGTTACACATTTCATTTGGAGGAATCCCACTTCCTTCAGACATCTCCCTTGGTTTTCCTGGTTCCTCTCTAAGTGATCCCTACAGCTATTGGTTGACTTCACGTGAAAATAACAAAGGATCATCCCTTGTCAACTTGACTATTTTCACTCCATGAGAGAGATTAATGAAAATTTCTATGCTGTGAAGGGGTTCTCTCGTTTCAAGTCTACTTGCCAATCTGGGTAGTTACCTTGGGAAGTTTTTCTTGCTCTTCCTATTGTTTCAACTGGGAGATCATGTCTGGTTTTGAAGCTGATGCCCGTCTTGTGGGGAAATACTCAGGACTTTGGGGAGCTTGGGTCAGGGAGACCAGGTACTTGTGCTTCTCATCTCTGTCCAAGGTTGGCCTGTTCTCCTGAGTGAGGTTCACAGTCACATCTTTGAAGTTCACTACTTCTTCTACACAGGCCATTAATGGCTCGTTCTTCCTGCTCTTCTGTGTCTCCTTGAGGGATTAGCAGGTCCTGAGGACTCAAGGATTGCTGCTTTGGGAGCTTCTTTGGTCAGTGTCTTCATGTGTAGGACTGGCAGTTCCAGCCTATGTCCAAGCATTTCCTCATCTCTATGAAAATATGACTATACATACATCTCCTCCTGAGATCATCTCAATTTTAACCTTACCATGAGATACTCTTTATTTAATATTTATAACTGGATCAATAGCCTGTTTACCTTGGGACTAATTTATTTGTATATAATCTGCAATCCCACAGGAAAGTTATTGCATTGTTGCATAAAATTTTAGACAAAACTTGTGAAGTATATTTTTCTGACACTTCTAAAATATTAATATACACACACATATATATGTATGTGTATATATATATATATATATATATATATATATATATATGGACTTGTTCTGTGAATATGGCTTATAGATTACAGATACATGAGGCAGAAAGGTAAATAGTTACCATATATAATTTGAGGTAAATTGTATTCTTTCAGTGGGTAGATGCCTTTGTATTGAAGGTCTAGGTGTGGCCAAGCAAGGCTTTGGGTACTACTTAGAACAGGGAACAATAAAGAAGGAATGAGGGAGAAAAATGAAACAGAACCCAGTGAAAGACAAGCATGAGCATTACAAGTACAAGGCCTAATATCAATATTGGAACATCACTTTTACATGCCTTAACTCAGGCCTCTTTGTGGGTTTTGTGACTTAATGTTACTAGGTATTATGTAAAAATGATAGACTTTCTACCCCAAGTTCATTTTAAACACAATTTACCATTTGAGCAAAAATTTTTGGTAATTGAAAAATTAATATTTATCATAGCAGATGAGAAGGATTTGAAGATAATAAAATGCTACAATTGTTTCAGCCTTGATTTTTAAAGCTCTCATCTGATTTCATTTAATTCATCTTTGATTTGTAAGGCTAACTGGTTAACTTTGGCTTCTGCCTTACTTTGTATAAAGAGACACTGGTGATTATTTGAAAAACTCTTAAGAGTGTAAGTCATTCATTAAAATCAGGAATAGCTGGATCCATATAGAGTCATTCTCCAGAGCAATTAACTATAAAGCCATGTATTTCATGTGAACAGAAACTAATTCAGTCAAGATAGCTGTCTACTATCATAAATAAAATACTAAGCATCTTACATAGCGCCATATTCTAATGAAAATGCCAGAAATAAGGGAAATGGTATTGGTAGATCCTGATCCCAAGCCTTTCCTTCAGAGAAGTTCATGGCAAATAGAGAAGTTCATGGACTTGACTATTCGAAGCACAAATGAGTTTATCATTAATAATTAGAACACACAAATTTGTCAGAAGAGTGTACCTCGGGAGTCATTTAGCCCAATTCTCTAAATTATAGCTAGGAGAAAAACTAAAACCCAGAGAGGATCATCAAACCAGTATGCATTTATTGAGTACTTGTGCGAGGCATTGTACTAAGTGCCTTTTGTGTTTTGTATTTATAGCAACTATGTAAGCTTGCTACAGCTCCCCAATTTTATACTGGAAAAATAAAGTTTAAAATTTTCTATATTTTGCACAGCTAGAAAGAGTTAAATCATGAACTTAAACCTAATTTTTCTTCTTTCAAATCTTCTTTACCTATTTTAAGATGACATACTTTGCCCAAGGCCTAAACAAGCATATCCATCTCCTGATTTCTAGTGTGATATTTTTTTTTCTTATCTTGCTGCACTTTTTGATGATTATACTAAATTATTGATCCAAAGTCAATATACTCCACCACCTACTCTATGGATCAAATAAAACTGTATATAAAGAAAAACACATGTATTTGAGCAACCGCACACAAACAGCATTTTTAAGAAAGGAAATCCTAAGTGCATGATGAACTGCTTGCTATATGTTAGAGAGAAAAGCGTGAATGAATTGTCCCATATGATATTCCAATACTTATCAGATGTTTTGAAGTACCCTTGTTTTCCATTGTGGCCTAGGAAGGGCAGCTGGATTAAATAAACAAATATCTACTCTCCAAGACATTTTTTGGCAGATTCTGACTTAGCTCATTTTTTTTATTTCAGTTGGGATATTCAACCTTTTAAGTATAATGCTCAACAGCAAAACATTACATGCACAACTTTACACAAAAGCTTTTACCTATTATTGAGTAAATAGTTGATATTTGTATCCAGAATAGTAATTGATGATCCTATTTTGCCTACAGGGCTGTAATTCACTTTAGGGTTTTCTGCTGACTTTCTACATTACAAGAATTTTATCTGAGTGCTTTATTACTAGCTTCAAAATTCTGACGCTAAATTTAAAGCTCTGGAGTATTTACTCTATGGACATATTTTTGTTTCCCCAGGTGAAAGAACAAAAATTGCTTATGAGATACTTGGAAATTGTCCCGTTATTTAGATATTTGTAGAATAAGGACAGTCTGACGATTAGTCTTATGTGTCATCTTGGCTAGAGTAAAGTACATAGTTGCTTAATCAAACACTAATTTCAGAGATGTGGTTAACATCTGCAATCAGTGGACTTTAAGTAAAACAGATTACCTTCCAGAATGTGAATGGGCCTCATCCAATCACTTGAAGATATCTGCCTATCTATCTATCTATCTATCTATCTATCTATCTATCTATCTATCTATCTATCTATCTATCTATGATGAGGTTCTAAGAGTTATATGCTAACTTTCAGGTTTCTGTGATAATGAAGACAATTATCCTTTAAGTGTTTTGAAAAGTCACAACTCTTGTGGTTAAAAACAAAGGAAACCAAATTAAGAAAAAATAGGAAATTGTTGGCCCCTGACACTGGGAAGTGTAGTGATACAATTAAGCTTTAGGGGCTCATGAAACTAGGTGCAGGGTGAGCCAGAACTCTCACACCACTCACAGCTTTGTTTTTCCACGTATGTTCCATTCACTTTATCACCCTGCAGGCCAGCTTTATCCACACGATGGGAAATGCTAGACCAAGAATTCTTGAGCATCAAACCTCACAGCTTCTACTCTCACTATGTTCTTTCCCTCACTTCTAGTTAGTGACCTTGACAAAAGATTTCATTGGCTCAGCTTTATTCAGGTGCTATTCCTAGGACCCTTCAAATGTGGCTAAAGGTGGTGATGAAAGCTTTTTGCAACTTTATAGAAATACCAATGGGACAAATGCCAATACTTGGATGGCAACACCAGAGGATTCTTGAACCAGAGTAAGAATTGGCTTAGTTTGTTCTAGATTTGTGTAATAATTCATTGATTGAACTTTACTTTTTTATGAACTAGAGAAATGGTACTAATCAAATGACAGCTGAATGTAAATCAAGTATGAACTGCCCAATTGACTGAATAGTTTTAGATTAGGAAAGAAATGATTAAGGAGACTTGGGATTTTATGTAGGTAGATTGAGAATAAACTTATATACCAAATATCTCAACTGGCAGGGCAGAAATATCAGCTTTGGCCTGTGTAGGCAGATTGATGTGATAGAATAATTAGTAGATGAGGACTTAGAAAGCTTGAATCAGATTTCCTTTTCTAGCTGAGTAATCATGATCAATTAATATAGCACTTCATTTATATCTTCTTAAAGTAAAAAGGTTCTAGAAAATTGTCCCTCTAAAATTGTGATTTGATTATTCAAAATATCGAGGTTATCATCCACAGTTAGAAAAATTACAAGTGGGCTAATATGGTTATTTTAATCAAAGGGAGATTCTCAGATAGCATAAATTCTCCTCAGTTGAAGAAATCATGAGTTTAACTAAATATTTTAATTTCATTTGTACTCAGCTGAGTAGGTGAAGAAAATATTGTGTTGCCTTATCAGTCCTTTTGGCCATTTCCTGATCTGTCTCTTTTCTTTGGAAGACCTTGCCTTTTCAGTTACCCTTCATTATGGCTCAACAATGCTCGCTGTACTCTTTCTGCTAAGCCCTTACTTCTCTTTCCAGCTATTTCAAAGCGTAAACGTAATTTCAAGAATAAAGTCAAGTTGAAATTCTTTAGGTAGATCAATACAAATATAGTTAAGGGAAATGTCCATTGGATTTGTTCATGCTATTTTCTGTGCCATAGGTACCTCTTGCCTTCTTATACATGTAACAAATTTGGACTCATCTTCCAAGATTTTGGTCAGGACTCAACTCCTTTTTATAATTTAATTATTTTTGGATGCACTTAATTTTCTCCTTTGGACTGTGAGCTACGTGAGAACAGGAGTTTGGTCTTGGTGATCTTATCCTCAGCATTAAAAACAGTGTCTGAAATGTACAGCATTTAATTAATGCTCAGTGGTGTTTAGTTTTGAATTAAATTCTGCTGCAAAGGCACAGAGATGTGAAAGAATACATAGAGTTAGGTACCTGCAAATAGAGTACAGCCGTTGGAGCCCAAGGAACTCAGACTGATGCTGGAAAGGTAAAATCACCTGTAAGTCATGTTAAGAATTCGGACTTAAACCTGAACATTCTGCAGGGCAGTCTCTTGGATAGCCGGTATTGTGCGTGGATCATGCCGACACTAGTCAAATAAGTCTGGCCTAGATTAATATGTTGGACTTGGCATATGCAGAATTGGCAGAAAAAGTCCTTTTCGCAAATGAGAAAGGTTTGGTTGGATTCTTCCTATTCCTCACATTGTATGGAGTATAGTACTAGGGTTTATTATGTGTTAATACCTGAATTTATGTGAATAAAATTACTTGCAGCAGCCAGGTATGGAAAATGTCAGAGGAAAGATATTTTAGAGATATCTGTAGACTAGTCTGGGAAAACCAAGATCAGTTGACAGTTCTAAAGAATAGGAGAAGGAAAAACTCCACTACATCCAGAAACAACAACTGTAAGTAAAAATGAGGAGTATACAAGGAATCTTGAACCTGGGAGAAGATTGATTCCCAAATGAGGGTTGGTAGGGTATGTGTGGGAATGGGCCAGGATGGGTTAAAGGAATAGGGTCAGGCCTAGGGTATGTGAATTAGAGAAGAATGGGACACGAACAAGGATGAGGAAGTCATAATTACAGCAAGTGACATACATTTAATGAAGCATCATTGGCAGGTATTATTTAGCAGGTGAGGGTAACATCCTATGATTGTAAAACAGAAAATAACATGCCTTACATTCCCTCAAAAAGTCATGATATAAAACAAGACCAAAATACTGACTGCCTATATAATTTCCTCTCTTGTGAGATAATCTTAAAATACAAGGACAATGCAGTATCATAACATCAGTCAATATCCTTAGTCAAGTACATAAATAAACTTGAAGATGAAATAGGACAAGCTTGGATTGATAGTAATAGATACAAATGGATTGATAGTAATAGTAACAGCAGTGCATTCCTTTTAAAATTTCCATTCAGCAGCAGGATGGGGAAAAGCTGCTTTTTACACTGTGCATATTAATGATGAGGCCTGTGGGCCACATGTAATAACATAATGGTACTTATATCTCCATAGAGCCTTTCACATCAACAGCACAAATGAATTCTCAGTGGCAGCATCATTATCCCCAATTTGCAGAGCAGAGGGGCCTGTACAGATGCTTCGGAGAACAGATAGTTTTTATGACTTGACTTGGACAGTGACTACTTCAATTTGTTTCGAGGATGAATTCCTTTCAACCCCGGAGCTTGTCCTCATAACCCAGGTTCATTTTCTTGCTCCTTAAATTCTTCTTCTCGTTAACATACTGAGGAGGCATTGAAACTGCTTTTGGTTCACTCAGCATTTGTATAACTTATAAATATAAAAGAGAATGTCTGTAGATATATGCATGTGTAAATACATACACATATGTACATAACAAGTATGTATATATTTATGTGTGTGTGTGTATAAAATGGCTTTATTGAGATACAATACACATACCATACAATTCACCCATTTGAAGTGTATGATTTAATTATTTTTAGTATATTTATAAAACTATGCAGCCATCAGGATATGGCTACTTTTGAAAATGCCTTCAATTCTTTTCAGGTTCTAGAGCACGGGGACTGGATATAAATCTGGAAAAGGTAACAGTGGTGATTATCATTTGAGTCTGTCTGGTACTTTCAAATATATAACCTCATTTAAACATCCAACAACTATACAGGATAGGTATTAATTCAAGATGAAAAATGCTGGTGCAAAAAGGTGAAATACTATGTCTGAGGTTAAAATACTCGGCATAGCCAAGATTTAATCTAATGTCAGTGTAATGCTACAATTCCTTATCTTGCTACATCAGGGAATATATTCACTTTATGAGATATGATGTTTCACTTTGCAGGATTTATTGGGCTAATATTTCCATCAACGTCTTGCCTTCTGACTTCTTTTATTACTGGGTGTATGTCTTGTTCAATTGATGATTTAGTATTTGTTTTGAATAATAACTACTCAGCTTCTACTTCTACACGTTATCTAAAACATACCACTGTATTTAGACTTTATTTCTAAAAGCAAACAACTTTCTCAGACGACAGAGTTCTATGCAGGAAAGGTGAGATGAAGCACGGTGAGCAGATGGGGAGAGCCCATTTGGGGTAAAGCCCTAAAATAAAGTATTGGTAGTGTGCTTTGTGAGTTGAGACAGCAAGCTTCATGTACCTAGTGAGACTGATGAATTCCATGAAAAGCACAAAGGGCATATGTTCAAGACTTGTGCTATCATCACAGTGTCACCATGATAGTGCCATGACCACATTACCATGTAACATCACAATACCCTCTCACTAAGCCTGGAAAAAAATCTGCTTCAATGTTCTTTAGCATCCATTCCTCTGTACCTGTTTGATATCAGGTCAATAATTTTGTTGGGCACCTCTCTCTACCTTGCTTTATCTACTGAAACTTCCATTTCTGTGGTTTCCTCATTCCCACCCTATAAATATCTGTCTTTCTGATTGATATGCATAAATAGAATGGACAGCAACTTAGAACAGGGCCATTCTCTGATAAGGAGACTCAGGTCATGATGATGGGCAGTACATATGCTTCAAACCAAAATGATAGCTTTCAATATTTATTTTAGATTTATATTTATTCATAACATTTAGTTAATTTTGAATTTAATATAACATAAAAGATCTGTAAGAGATGTTATATAATACATCAAGAAGAAGCCAGAGTCTAAAGTGTTGTGAAACACTGATCTTTTGAATACCCTGATCCGTAGAGACTAGAGAGGGTTTTACTGTACAGAATATTGTGGTATGAGAGAAGATGTGTAACATCGTAGTACTTTCTATTTCTTTTACCAGCACTCTTATGCTTTTTCTTCTCCCACATTCATTCTTGTAGATCTTTTCACAGTTACAGTTGAGGCATGGAAATAACAGTAGGTACTTTGCACCAATGATGATTTCACTTTCTTTGTTCAGTCAGATGTGTTGGTATTTGTTTGACAATGCTGAGACTTCTAAGAGTAGGACTTAAAGCTCATATCATGGGTAGGCTAACAATTAGTTGTGTTTAAGCACATACAGAGGAAGCCATGAGGTCGGTGTCCATGAAGGTCAAGGATACTCTTGTTAAAATTTTTATCTTCAGGGAAACAAGAAACACTAGCTTGATGTAAGAAGGAGGAGCCAACGTAATAGGAAAATGATATTTTTAAATACAACAGTGTGTACTTAACAGATTGTACTTCAGATCTGCCAATTCCTTAAAAACTGCTTTTGCCACAGCCATGAAGAAATGAAAATGTAAAGAAAACAAAATTTATCTCACCAAAACCTCTCTTTGATATTTGGAACATATGATAGCACTCTTTGATCAAAATGCTCTGTGTGAATGGGGTGTTCCTCATTTCAAGGAGGGAACTGCAGGAGGAGATCAGTGAAAAGAAAGAAGGAAAGGCAGTGGAGGAAGAGCCCGACATTAAGAGCAGGGGACCAGCCCACCTACAACAGGTCAGTTGCCCAGGAGCCTGGGGACCTGAGGAGTCAACTTCAGGAGGGGAAATGCATCATGGCTGTACAGATGTCCGAGCACCACACACTAAGTGTGGAGAGAGGAGGCATAGAACCTTTCATACATTAGGTGTGACAGGTGATACCACGGTACTCCCAGAATGAAGGAGACTGTGAGTAGTGTCAGTAAGGGTGGGAATGGTGGGGGAAGACAATAGGGACAGGCCCATTGTAGTCCTCAACCAGTTAAAGACAACACAGAGAATTTTGCTGAGCAGTAGCAGTAAAGAAATTCGATTGATTGATTGATTGATTAGTAATTTACTTAGATGAGGAAAATTATAGTATGTTGTGACACTGGTAGGAATAATCCAGTCAAGAGGGAAAACTTGTTGATGCAGGTGAGCAGTGTCAGAAAGGATGGGATCTAGTGCACAAGGGTGGAGTTTGGTCATCGGTAGGAGCATCAACATGTCTTCCATTATAACAGAAAGGAGGGCAATGTGGACACCTGTGAGAGGCACCTGGGGACTTCAGAAACCTGTTGGGAGGAGAGTTCCCATAATCCTGTTAATGGGAGTCCAAACCTAGAAAATATAATTTGGTTAGTGTTGTAAGACATCCATCTGTCTGTCCGTGCATCCATCCATCTACCCATCCATCCATCCATTTATTGAAGAAAACACAGTGATAGGTATTTTACCTGTTGCCGGATATATAAAAATGAGTTAAACTAAAGACTGGAATAGCTTGGCAAAATAGTTTTTACACATCAATCATCTCTAAACTTCTGGTAGGTAAATTATTTTTTACAACATACTGCATAGTAAAAAATATAGCTCAACAGGTTTTATTAAGGCTAACATTGCTAAATGATAAGCCAGGGATGAAAAAGGCAAGTATCTTTATTACACAGCAACATTATCATTTTTATGTCATTTGTTCACTATTAACATTATAAATCTCTCCCTCTAAAAGATAAATGTAATAAAGAAATACCCTTTAAAAACTGTGCAAATACAAATTTAGGTGCTGTCTGTATCAAGATTTTTTAGCCGAACATGAGGTGCGGGGGTGATTATCAAAGGACTGCAGTAGAAGAAAGTAGCACATTTGTGGAGATCTATCTATCTGTCTATCTATCTATCTATCTATCTATCTATCTATCTATCTATCTATCTATCTATCTATCTGATTTAAGATCCTCTCCTGCACCAACTTCCAACCTCCTTAATTTCAGTCTCCTGTGTTCTTGACTTTATTGTTTGCTGGCTATGTCAATTTCACCTAAGACATTGAATTAAAACCAACCCATGAGCCAAAAACAAACAGACAAACCCCGACTACCAAAGGCAATAAGTACAAACTTCTAGTTCCTTTCCCCCTTATTTATTAAGAATACTTTCAAGAAGCAAAATATAGCAGTTATTTGTCAGATTGTTTCTTGTTCTTTTCTAACCATCCTTTCCCTTACAACGATACATATAACTAACAGGTGAGACAGCAGACATATTCCTATGTCAAGTTGGCATGAGAATGTGTGTGTGCAGGCGTGAGTGTGACTGGAGAGCCTGATTCTTTACAACTAGTGATCTTGGAACCTCTCCATGTTTTCCACCACTTGTTAGAACTTATAGGGTTAAGAGTTAGCTAATTAAACTCTCTTTCCCTTGCTAAATGAGAAGGCACAGACCCTTGTGCAGGTCACAGAGCATATGACAAATTTTCCTCGGAGTCAGCCCAACTCTGAGCTGAAGTCTAAAATCCCCAACTCTGTGGGCAAATGTTACTTTCCTCCCTGAAAATCAATTTGGCTTCTATCATGGTGGTACTGGCAGTGGTTGTCCAATGGCTTTTTGATTTTTACATGGATTTTGATTTTAACTTCATTTTGTAAGATTTACAGCTCTTTGGCTAATATGGCAGGTGTATCCAGGTAATTCTGGTTCCAACTTTGCTGCTAAATTCCTTATATAATTGTTAAGCATCTACTATTAAGTGTTATGAATGTGACATCAGTATTGTTTTGCTTTTCCTTATTGATTCTACCTTCATGTCACCATGCAGTGCAAAAAGGTGGCGCGCTGATTATTTTAAGGCACAGTGTGACTGGAAAAAGAGACAAGAAGACTAACATGTTTTTCAACAGCTGGATATCTCATTTAAACATCATAAAAACTTTTTAAGATAGTAACTCACATTCACATTTTATTGACTCAGAATCTAAGGTCTAGAGTGTTGAACTGATTTGCCCAAGTCTTATTCTGAGTAGTCAGTAAGACTAGGATTTAAAGTTGCTCTTTCTTATTCCACATCTGTATCCTTTTTCACTTTATTATACTTGCATATTTAAAAATATTTCTTTTTTCAGGGAATTGTCTGCCACAAATCTTTCCTAGTATCTTTATTATGAAACAATTAGAGTTCAGAGATACTACGATAAACTTACATCCCACGTACCAGCTTGGCGTAAAAATAAGATTCTGTTTCTTTTAATAATATTATCAATGATTCTGTACTTCTAACTGTACTCTGAGAGGATGTCCTCTTCTTTTCCTGGCTAGTGTGTCCAGGGTAATAATTCTACAGTTTCCTGACCCCAGCATTTCACTCCTGAATGCGCCTTTCTTGTCATTGGATTAGGCACTCAGGCCTGCCACTTTATGAGTTGTTGCTTCTAAAAGGAACCCTGGCTGCGTCTTTAGCCAGTCTTGCTGCTGATAGAAGAAAAAGAGGCAGGACCCCATCCGCCCACCTCCCAGCCCTGGCCCCTCTGTCAGAGCTTCTTAGACCTTACCCATGAGCGAGAACATCGATTTAAGTCACATGTCCTTCGTAGGGGAAGACCTAAGGAAAGAGAACAGAAGAACTGTGTTGCTGCCAGGTAGAATCGCTGCTGAAAAGAGTCAGCATCATACAGTGGGAAGCAGGGTCTGATAACCTGCTGAGATGAGGCTCCTCTAGCATCAGTGGTTTTTGATGGGGTTCAGAAGGGAAGGGAAGTGCAAGGTCTCTCCTCATCCGACCCATTCATTTCAGTTACCTGAGAGCTGTGGGATTGAAGGGCTTGAAGAACACTAGAGACTTCCTAAAAATTGTATGCCTTTGTATTATGTGAAATTGAATGGAGACATGTTTTTAGTAAAGTAAAATTGATTTTTAAAACAGCTCTAAAAGGTTCAGACTCAGCTGAATTTGCTCCACAGCACTGTACACATGACACCCTGTATGTCACAGCTCTGTATTTCATAATCTAGCCCCTCAGAGAGCCCTGAGCTTGTCAGCAGTGCCAGCGTGTTGGAGAAGAGAGCTTTGCAGGCTCAGCCACGTATTGAGTCTGTAACGGGCCCTTGGGTCCTGACACTTCCCTTCCTTCGGAGTGGATAGAGGAGACACCACAATCCTTTCCTGCATAACAATTCCATGTTGGACTCTCTTAAGCTCTCAAAGAAGTTCCACAAATTTGAACTCTGAAAGAGAAGGTAGTTCAGATGTTACGATTTCTTCTTTTACTAGAAATTCTTTGGTTTTTAAGCAAAGGTGCCCACTGTTTCTCAAACAGTAACCAGGGACAAATAATGAGCAATATAGGGAAGAGGAAGTCTATGCCAAATTAAAAACAATATCTGTTATACTTGTATGTAATGTATTATATGGCTATAAAAGCTTTTTTTTTTTTTTTTTAACAAATACTGGCACTTTGAAAATTATAAGAAATTAAACTTCATTTATTCTTAAATATGGAATTTGATTTTAAGGAAATTAATTATTTAGAAAATAAGAGCTAACAAAAAGCCACTACATTTATTGAGGTTTGGATTAAATTTTCCTCTGAGCTTGGCAACAGGCAATATACCAATAGTTTAGTCTATTTCTGGCTATTTATTGACCTATAAATCCACTCCTATAGTACATGTATTAAATATTTTAAATTGATTCAGTAATAGCTAAGCCTTAAAATATGCTGATACTTCATTTTAAAGAAATTGTTTCCTGAATAGTAGATAATTGTTTCTTGAATAATAGATAATTTAGAAAAACAGTGGGAAATTAGAAAATACAGAATTTTCAATTGAGAAAAATAAATATATCTTTGACTCAACCTCAGCAAACATCAAAAATTTGTTTCTAATTAAATATATCACCATATTAAACTTGAGTACCTTTGATAATACAGTACTGAGAACAGGTTTTATGTGATTATCTGGCAATAAAATTTTAAGAGACATTTTATCTTATCATGTTAGGTCTTGGTAATTAATAATGAATGGTGTTTAAACATACCTTAATTTTGTCGGTGTAGAAAGTATGGATGCTAAAAGTCAACTCTCAAAGTCAACTGTCTCATCAAGTAAGATCCTTGGAAAACCCAATGCTTGCCAGTTAGTGGCAATAAATAATAAACTTTTCAATTAAGAAAGAAAACCTCAATTTTATTGGATTTTGCAATGTAAAGTGACATTTCTTTTCCTGAAGCAAACACCAGTGAGTGGATGTGTGTGGTTCTATGTTCAAATATGAGGTCGCTGTGTTATCACTGTCAGACAGCTGGAAAAGCAGGTAAAAATGTCAGTGTCAGCCATGTCAGTTGTATTCTGCGGGAAGAAGTGGCAGCCAGAGCAGTTCAGTGATAGCCGTGTGAAATATTGTGCAGGCAGAAATGAGGGATGAAAGTGATTCTTGCTAATTCATTGAATGCTGCTATTAACGTGGCTTTAATAAAATACAGAGGCAGAGAGAGTGAGTTTCAGCTATTGTAGACTGGATAAGCATAGACTGAGTTAACAACTTGGTGAAGCTACAGCAGAGGTCATTCAGAGAAGAATATTGGAATTTTAGGGGATAAAAGTCTTTAGTTTGCTTATCCATTCACCCACTGAAGGACATTTGGATGGCCTAGGCATTGACTTCCATCTTAAAGTGACTTCTTCACACCAACACTAGGCTTTGGCTAGTTTATGCAGCTCCCAAACCTCCTAGTTTCTTTACTGATACACTAAGTTACTGCTAGGTCTCTTGACCTATATGACCATTGAGAATTAGGAACGTTGCTTCCATTTCAACTGTTCTACCATATCTGGTATGCCATTGTCTTAGGTCATGTGTCAAATGGCCACGCTTGAGTTTTTTCAACGCTTGCAGATTCCTTCTACTAAATCCCATCAGGTGTGCCATTAGATCCAGTGATTTGGACTGTCCCATACCTATCTGTACGTTATAGAATAAATCTCCCCACCTCCCCACATGCCTGGAAGTTCAGCCTCAGGATGAGAGGGAACTTTGAAATCTGACCTTATTCTTCCTCTCTTTTTCCTCTTTTCTCAACAATAAAGTAGGGGCATAAGAGGAGAACTTTGGGTTTTCCGTCTCTGCATTTCATATTCCCTTATTTAGATTCTAGGGATATAATAAAATTCTATAATCTAATATTCTAGTCTACCTCTATAAAGAGGGAATATAATGGAATTAAACGTCTTTCAAGTCTATTGCCTTGCTAAGGATTCAGTTTTATATTCAGAAACTGAATATTAATTCTCTCTTTGTATTCTTGTTTGGATAATTCTATCCCCCTCTAACCTTTTCCTTCAGGAATTAGATGCCTTTTGATCCCTGGGGAAAAGATTAAGTGCATGAAAATACAAGAAGAATGCATATTCATATGTTTCAAAATATTCTTATAATGTATACAAATGTGTATAAAGATTTTTACTGTGTATGAGTATTTTTACTAGCAATATATTGAAAACAATTTTAAATTCTAATAAATAGAGAAAGGTTGGGCAATTTTTCTATATCTACACTAAGGACCATCATTTATTTATTAAAAAGAATGAGGTAGAACTACATGTACAGAAAATGGTCCTGTTGTTGTTGTAGAAATATATGTAAAATATGATTCCATGAAAAATTAAATAAAACATCCTGCATAGGTATATGCACAATTCTGTATCTTTGTAGAAACATAGAAAAAGCCAAGGAATAAAAAACAGCCCTGCTTGTTAATTTTAGTTACCACAGAAGTGTGGGATTGAAGGGGTTAAGGAACAGTATTGGCTTTCTAAAAATTTTACACCTCTGTATTGTGTAAAATTGAATGGAAATATGTGTTTTAATGAAGTAAAACTGTGTTGTTGCTATAGATTGAATTGTGTTCCCCCAGATTCCTATCTGGAGCCCAATATTCCGGTATTTGGAGATGAGGCTTTTGGAGGTAATAAGGTTTAGGTGAGGTCATGAAAGTGGGGCTGTCATGATGGAATTAGTGCCCTTAGAACAAGAGACACCAGAGAGCTTTCTTCTCTCTCATTGTCCTGTGAGGACATAATAGGAAGGTTGGCATCAGCAAGCCAGAAAGAGAGCCCTCACTGGGGAACTGAATTGGCCAGCATCCAGATCTTGGTGTTCCTAGCATCCAGAACTGTGAGAAACAAATTCCCATTGTTTAAGCTACCCGGTCTATGGTGATTTGTTGTAACAGCCTGAGTAGACAAAAATTTTGGTAGCGAGAAGTGGAATGGTACTGTAACAAATACCTGAACATGTAGAAGTGACTTTGGAACTGGGAAATGAAAAGTTTTGAGGTGCATACTTGAAATGTTGATGTTAAGAGTAATTCTGGTGAGGTCTCAGACAGAAATGAGAAACATGTTATTGGAAACTGGAGGAAAGGAGATTCTTGTTATAAAGTGGCTAAATTATGTTCATGTGTGAGTGTTTTGTGTGAGGTAGAATTTTTAAGCAATGAAATTGGATATTTGGCTGAGGAGATTCCTAAGCAAAGTGTTGATAGAATGGTTTGGTTCTTCCTAACTGCTTTTAGTGAAGTGCAAGAAGAAAAAAATAAATTGAAGAAAAAATAAATTAAGTTGTTAAGCAAAAAGGAACCAGAACTAAAATAAACTGGAAAATATTCCACCTGTTTATATTGCAAAAAAATGAGAAAGTGTGTTTGGAAGAGAGCATCAAAGATGTGGTTGGACTATCACTTGATAAATACGTTACTGGATTATACCAGCAGAAACATTGTCAGTTTGAACTGAAAGGCAAAGAGACAGGATAAAACCAAGAAAGAATGTCTAATTTCTTAGATACTGCAGGACTGGACCATAGAACTATTTGGCTGTGAATGTGTGCTATTCTTCAAGACAAAGGAAAAATGATTCAGAAGAGAATTCAGAGAGCATTGGGGCTGCCACCTTGGTTTCAAAGTGGTCAAAGGGGTGCTGACTGAGTTTCAACAGGCTAGTTGGTGGCCACCTAAAGCCTTGATAGTCAAGCCCTGAAGCTTTTGAAACTTGGCCCCAGTCTAGCAGAGCCTTGGGGTCACAACCCCTGCTCCAGTGGGTCTGGAAGGCAGAGCATGGAACAAAAGAGGATTATTCTGAAGCTTTAAGATCTAATGATTTTTTTAAGGAATTTACCTTGCTGAGTTTTGGACTTGCGTGGGACCTGTCATTCATTCCTTCTTTCCGATTTCTTCATTTTGGCATAGAATTTCATCTATATCTGTTTCACTATGGTATTTTAGAAGCACACAACTTGTCTAGTTTCCCAGTTTCACAGCTAGAGAGGAATTTTACCTCAGGATGAATTATATCTTGAATCTCACTCATTTTATGTGATTTTTAGATATTTAGATGAGACTTTGGACTTTAGAGCTGATGCTAGAACAAGTTAAAACTTTTGCTGATGTTGGGATAGAATTAACACATTTCGCATGTGAGAAGTACATGAATTTGGGGCGTGGGCAGAAGTAGAATGCTGTGAACTGACTTGTGCTCCCCAAAATTCATGTGTAGAAGCCCTAACCCCCAATGTAATGGCATTTGGAGATAGTCTTTGGGAGCTAATTAGGTTTAGGTGAGGTCATGAGAATGGGCTATTATAATAGGTTTCATGCCCTTATAAGAAGAGACACCAGAGAGCTTTCATTGTCTTCTCTCTCTCTGCCATGTGAGGACATAGTGAGAAGGTGGCTATCAGCAAGACAGGAAGAGAGCCCTCACCAGAGAACCTCATTGGCCAGCATCTAAACGTTGGACTTCCCAGCATCCAGAATTGTGACAAATAAATTCTTCTTGTTTAGACACCTGATCTATGATATTTTATTATGGAAGCCTGAGCTAAGATAGGTATACAAAAATATTGTACTGTATTTTCTCTTGATTATCTGGGACTTTTTTATTAAAATAATTAATGATTTTATATATTTTCCAAATGTCCTACATCACTTTAGTAGTCACAACACAGTATATTTCATATTTTATATACAAGTTTTCTTTTTAATAAAATGAAGTCTCATTACATGTATTTTTATCTCAGTTACTCAAGGAGAAGGGTCATGTAACTAGTTGGTGGCAGTATTAAGGATAACACTGAGAACCCAGTCCTATTCCAGTGTACTTTCCATCATAAGATGCCATTTCATAAAAATTTATATGTTGTCATTCTGCAATTTTGATGCTATTTGAAGGCAATATGTTCTAAAATATAGACGTAAAATGCATGGGTATGAAGTTTAAACAGTATGTTTCCATCCAGAAAATACTGTCAAACTCTTAAACAAGAGCTAGAAATCCAAGCGTTTGGAAAGTCTAAATACATAAGAATTATATTTCCAATCAATGAGAGTTACTGTGTGGCAAAGTATATACATAGTACTTTGTATGTTTTTATGTGTGGGTTTGTGTGTATATTTATTAGGATTATGAACAGAAAGAAATGAAATGTCACAGAAAGTTCTTGTGAGCAATGTAAAAGTAAAAACAAGATTGTCTATGCTATTGCCTGGATATTCCTACTTTTACCTCATGATTTTTAAAACATGCAAAAGGTAACCCTCCCCTCTCCCATTCTAATCTTTGGATATGAGACTGCTTTGTGTCACTATATTTCTACTTATTTACTTTCTAAATGATAACTGATATGTCCATACTTTCATACACAAAATTTTGAGAATCAAACTTAGATATTTATGTGCATAAATGGAAATGAAGCCCAAACTGACTGTTCTTTGGGCTAAATCATAAATAATCAGTTACTGTATGGAATTCAATCAATACTGTCGTGAATGTGGACACATCCTAACTCACTTCCATGGGAACTGAAAGGTAATAGTGTTGATTTATTGGGCCACAAATTGGCAACTTAAGAAACAAGATGAAGGGAGAGCAAAAGAAAATAGAGAAATTGAAATGGCTAGAGAGATAGAGGCGGTCTAGTTCAGAGGTTAAGAATAGGGTCTGTGTTTTAGATATATCTCCTTGGGCAAGGGCAACAAAAGAAAAGAAACAAATGGGACTACAAGAAACAAAAATGTTTTTGTACAGAGAAGAAAATCATCATCAAAACAAAAAGACAACCTACTGAATGGGAGAAGATGTTTGCAAATGATATATCTGATAAGGGGTTAATATCCAAAATATATAAAGAAGTTATATAACTTAACACCAAAAAGCCAAATAATCCAATTAAAATATGAGCAGTAGACCTGGATACACATTGCTCCAAAGAAGACATACAGATGTCCAACAGACTCTCAACATCACTAATCATCAGGAAATGAATATCAAAACCACAATAAGATATCACTTCACACCTGTCAGAATGGCCATCATCAATAAATCAACAGAAGTACCTGTGAGGATGTGGAGGAAAGGGCACCTTGTATGCTGTTGGTGGGATTATAGATTGGTGCAGCCACTATGGAAAACAGTATGGAGATTTCTCAAAAAATTAAAAATAGAACTGCCTTATGACCCAGCAATTCCACTCCTGGGTGTTTATCTGAAGAAGATAAAAACATGAATTTGAAAAGATATATGCACCCCTATGTTTATTGTAGCATTTCTAGTAGTAGCGAAGATATGGAAGCAACCTAGGTATGTATTGATGGATGAATGGATAAAGAAGATGTGGTATCTATGTATACAATGGGATATTATTCAGCAATAAAAAATGAAATGTTGCCATTTGTGACAACATGGATGGACTTAGAAGGTATTAGGCTGAGTGAAATAAGTCAGACAGAGAAACACATATACCATATGATTTCAGTTCTGTTTGCAATATAATAAAATGAAACAAATGAATAAACAAAACAAAGCAGAACTAGACCTATAGACAGAGGGGAGGGGATGCAGAGAGATTGGTAAAAAACCAAAATACTAAAAATAAAAAAATATAAAAACTTCCTATCAGGTGAGAGGTTTTGAAAAATAGTCGGTAACCACAAGATGGTCATGGGGGTTTGAAAATTAATTTGGGGAACGTACAGAGGGATAGTGGATGGGGGGAGGGGGGTTCACACAGTGTGAGGGATATAAATGATAAACGTCTAAGTTTTGCTTTGTCTTGTGCACCTGAAACTAAGAAAAAACAAACAAACAAAAACAAACAAACAAATCAAAACAAACAAACAAACAAAACAAACAAACAAAAAAAACTTCCTATCCACTTTCTGGTATACTCAACCTTAAAAAACAAACAAAAAGCTGTGACTGTGGAGCCACACTACTTGAGTTTGAAGTCTGTCTCTATAGCGTATACTGTATATATGGCAAAGAGAATTTACTTAATTTTTCTATGTTGGTTTCTTCATCTGTAAAGTGGAGATAGTAACTATAATGCCTACCTAGTAACTATAATGCCTACCACAGTTCTGGAAAGCTCTATAGTACATTTTTTTTCCTTCTAAGTTTGGTGCTAAAATGCAATGGGAAATAGAACTGGACTGGACTATACATTATATATATTTTTCATTTGCTGATCGTAGATATTTTATTACCTTTTATTTTTTTGGTGACTTTCAGTTTAATTGCACTGGGAAACCGTAAATACTAACAAGTGTTAGAGTACCCCCTGCCCCCCCAAGTATTACAATGAAAAAGAGTAAAAAAATGTGTTATAATCAATAGTGCATAAAATGAAGTTACTGCCCAAATCTGATCATAGTAAGTCTTTTAGCAGAAGACTTTTATAAATGGAGTATCTAACTGAAATATCAAACTAAACAATACAATATGGAAAATATGATTCTTAAGGAAATAGAAAAACAAGTTTTTGAAATTTCTCAGTGACAATGATAACCAAAAATTAATTTAAAAAAAGGGAAAAATCCGATCCTATCATAAAATCAAAACAAAACCAAACCAAAATGAAGATTCCAATTGAGTGTTGAGCAACTAGACTCAACAACCAGAAAGGGAACTTGAACTACTGACTGGTGTATGAGTCCCAAAATAAACTAGAATGTACTGTAAAGAACTGATAATTGAATGTGAATATTCAAAATATTGGCTGCAGAATTGCCAAAGCTTCACCATGTAAATCACCTGAAGATTTGTTGTTTAAAATGTGCTGCTGATCATAAAGCTGTAGATTATCGTAGCAGACTTGCTAAGATAATATCTAACGCCAGTCTGAGCAAATTTACAATGCTAGTGCAACAGATGTTAACAGGTATTAACATCTGGGTGTTAGATTCCTAGAAAAAAACCCCAAAAAAACAGCAGAGGCAGACAAGACAGAATCAAGAGATTTTAAGGACACTAAGTGTAGGTTTGCTGTTTATACTGGAAAAACCAGCAACCAAATGTATGCAATTTCTCTGCATATGGGTATCCAGATGTGATTTTGGTGGATTAAAATACTACTAACTACAGAATAAGATCATTTCAGGCAGGTATAATTAGAAAAAATGTGAAATTTTATGTTTCCTAAACGTTGATCAGCATATACCCCTTCTGAAATTTAATAGGAAGTGATGTTTTCCCTCTTTTCCCTCTTGTGACATGTGAAATATAGTTTTGTGAACGAGGAATTTTGTCCTCTTTGAAGAGTAAGCATAAACCCTTCTTGGGAAAAATAAAAGTAATAATAAAGGGAGTTTTTGTTCCAGTTACAGAGAACTAGGAACTAAGACTTCTGGACACATATCAGTTTTAAGAATGGCATTAATTAAGTTGCTAATGATTGCAAATCTACATTTGTTGATAATGTTGATGAATTTATATTTACAAATGCTTGACACATCTTTGGATTAAAATAAATTTGGGAAAATAGCAAATTTTTGTATTTAATTTGTTTTGGGATTATGTATTATTTTTGATTTGCTATAGTAACTTATACAGTTGCTGTTACCAAATGGTTTTTGGTATCACGATCAAATTTACACAATGACTGTATGAGATATAAAACTATCTGGGTTCATCCATGTCTTTGATTTTATTGATTTTGTTTCCTGGCACTATTATAGAAAAGTTATTATTTTCAAGTGGTATATTTATATAAGGAATTGGAATCAGACTTATTAAATTTACACCAAGGCACTTTATTGTTTTCAAATGTTGTACCTGAAGACAGAATTAGAATTATGATAGACAACTTTGCATAAATAATAGTCAAAGATTTATTGTTTTCTACAGACTACATAATGCAACATCTTCTCTGTCTGCTGTGAAATATAACCTTTTCTGACAACCTGTATGTTTTTTATTTCTTTTCTATATTATTCACTTCTCAAAGACTAGTTTTTGAGTCCTTAAAGACTAATCTTGTTTAGTTTGATAAATCATTAATTGCAGGTAATCCCTCTCGATTAGCCAAGGGGAGCATTATGGAGAAATTTACTGTATTTAATATAAATGCTCCATTTTATGTATTTGACATAATCTTCTACCCCTACATTTAAATCTAGACTAAACCACGTATTTAAAGGATTGTCTTTTTTTCTGCTAAACGAGTTGCATTTAAATGTAAATTTGGTTTTATGAAGCTTAGGAAATATAATTTTTAGAAATTTGGAAAAGATAAATGAGTTGCTACAAAGAGCAGGAATAATCCCTCAAGTCTTAATTAAAAAAAGGATATGTTAGTTGTTACAAAAATGTCATGGTTATGACAAATTCAGAAATCAGCTAATTATAATAAAGAAAAAAGAAAGAAAAGGCATGTCATTGTCAAATTCATGTGAAAGGAAGAAATTAGCTGATACAGAGTTAGTGAAGGAAACATGCTGGTGGAAGTTTAAAAGGCCACTTTAGTAACATTATTTGCTATTTTATAAATTTTTTCCTGAAGTCTGAAACTCCTTTAAAATGAAATAAATGAGATGACTTATTTATTAGGTTAAAATAACTTTTAGTTAATGATATGAGCTAAGTATGTCGAACATCAATGTCTGTATTTTCTAAAGGGAGGGTTCTAGTTGCCTGTTTATTACTTATGTGAGAAACACTGGAGGTAATCCCCAAAGTTCACAATGCCAACAATTGGAACTAGTGAGAGTGTTGCATGTAGAGGAAATATTTTTGTGTTTCTGTAGAGTTTGAGGTTTTTGAATAAATTTTGCTGACTTCTTGGTTTGCTGGACTAAAAGCAAGATGTGGGAAATTAATTTACAACTGCATAGTTAATGAGAGAACTCCAGACAGATTTTCCGAACTCTAGCGGTATGTGCTTAAATCTCATTGGACAAAACGGCTCAGAATCTTGGAGAAATCTCTAGTTTAGAAAAGCCAGAGACACTGGGTTTATCTGGTCCTTGGAGATGTGTAGTCACATCCTGGAAGTTTAGAATGAGATTTCAGGATCCTTTTCATCCAATCTCCACAGAGCAAAGGTTTCTCTTCCTCCTTTCAAGAATGGAGGAGGAGGTACTACCTCTCTCTCCTATAGATAAATAGATAAAACCTGATTTTCTCCATTACTTACCTGTAATACAGACTTTGGAATTTGTACAAGTAGGATATCTGACCTGGCTTTCATTGCATCACCATGAGGGTTAGAATTGGGGTATGGAGAATCACAGTCATTATTTTTAAGTGAATAATGATGATCTGTCTTTGATCCAGAACACCTGGTATGCACATTCAGGATAAAATTAATAAAGGTGAATACTAAAACCCCAATAAAGACAAGCAAAGAGCAGATCGAAATAAAAATACGTGATAATTAATATCTAGATCAAAGATAGAGTCAGCAAGATTGATAGTTAAACTTTGGAAAGGTCTTATTTTTATAATTGTTATATAGCATACAACTTTGTCAGAACATCAGAATATCTACAATCTATAAAGATGATACAAATTGCTAATATTTGGTTCATTTACCTGTAACTTAAGCTGAATCACATTTATAATCTGGTGTGATCATCAAAGGCAACACAGTAGAATTCTACTGAAGTGATTATTAGTTTCTATAGTTGTAGTTCATATTTTTGAGTTGATCAGAGTTAATCTAATGATCTTTTTAGCTTGTAAAGACTTTGCACTATAGCAACTGCATTTAGTTCCTTAAAACAGTTGAAAGTTGTGTTTAGCTATTTTACTTATCTTTTAATATTTATTTTCATAAATAGTAGATCCAGTGTAGATACTATCAGGAAACAATACTCAATAAAGCAACATCTCTAATACTTGGCATTTATTACTTACCTTCTTGCTGACTGAATACTTACTGGCAGCTGAAAAAAAAAAGTGTAATTTGAAGGCCTCACCCCTGTGGACTGGCAATTGGAAAAGTTGTGGTTTACTGTTTTCATGAAGTCAGAGGAATCAATTTAAAATGAAATTTCAAAAAGTTCAAACAGGTGTCAGTTTAAATGCTGCCACCCCCCCCCAAAATTTTTTTTTGAGAGTGTTTTTCCATTGAAATAACTGCTGATTGATGGAATTGGACAGGATTTTAGAGATCACACAGTTAGAAGCCAGCTTTACATTTCAGTCCTGTGGTAATAACTCTTATTAACAAAATATTTAAAATTCATTTAAAATAAATAACTTCAAAGCATTCATATTGACCACAACGTGAAGTTATTTTAGAAATGTGTCAGATGTAATTCACGGGAAGTTTCTGTTTGCACTGAATGAAAACCATTCAAATGCCATATATATATATATATATATATATATGTATATACACATACATACATACATACATATATGTATATATATTCAATGATAGTGTTTTTCTACATCTTGTAGTATTTTACATTACAGGGATATTAATGTATACTTTTGCATTTATGAGAAAGTTGGAGCCAATACAATAGTTGGTGCCTCATAATTTCAATTTTTAGGAAAGTGATATTGTATGGCACAGGATTTAATCACTATTCCTGTAGCTGAAACTTTTCCCTTCTGAGCTACCTTTTTCTGGTATGAATATATCTATGGGTTCTGCATTTACTAGGGTTTCTGGGACAGATAAACAGGTAGATCCAACAGATAGAGTTTCTGTGACAGATTTATAGGCACATCCTTGAAATGATTATATTTCCTGGTGTCCTATCTTGGCAGTGTGGGGAATGCATGACTGCAACCATACCATTTCTCTGAGCTTGAATTAAGATCCTGAATGTTTTTGCCAATGTGCTGGGACTTTTTTCTAAGAAAAATCAGGTTGAGACTTTGGTTTAAAATGATGGTTTGAACAAACACATTATGCCTTTTCCTTCATGAAAATCCACTAAAGTGAGAGAAAAAAGATTTTTAAAATGCTTATTTGGACATTGACAAAGAGAATATGAAAAGAGAGATCAGCAACAAAAATTTGGAAATTCAGAAAGAGGATGGTAAGAGTGATTGATTTATCATGTCCAAGAAAGTGAATTCTAAACTGGAAATGTGTAAAGTCAAATTGTGCACCTCATAGATTTCCCAAAAGGCCCAGGAGTTGTTAGAATTCAGGACCTCTGTAAGGGAGAGATAAAGGTAATAATAGGAGGATTGTTTTAAGGTCTATTTGCAAAGCAGTTGGACCTGTATCCTCTCTGACTCTGAAACCTGAATGACAGCCACCTCATATCCTGGCAAAGTTATGAAGATTTGTTATTGTGATTTATCCAACCGGCCTAAACAGGTCTCTAGACCAGAGGACAGAAGGATAAATACAAGGTATAGGTTACATACTGAAAATGGCGATAAAGTGGAAGTTTACATAGTGAATATGGAGACCCTTTGTCCTTGTTCATTTGATTTCTAGAAAACTGGAGATTGGAAGTGGGTATGCATTGTCTTGCCCTTGTATTTCTCCAGAATTGCCACTCAGATCATCCCAAATTCTTTGTAATTTTCATGCATGGTGACTTTCTTTGTTCACCTGTCTCTGATCTGCCAGCAAGGGAAGAGAGGAAATACTTCCTATCTGCTAACACCTACTTGGTTCCTGAAACTTCTTAGCAAACTTGAGCTATACACCACATAGCAGTATTGGCAAGTGGAAGTGATTGCCAATAATGGATCTTAGAGCCTACGGAGAACACTTGAGATAAATCTTAGAGGGTCTCAGATTTTTCTCAACCTTCATGCTGCACCTGTGGATGGCAGCCTTATTAATACTTTGCACTCCAGATAGTATATGCCTTTTGGGTTGTCCATAAAAATGATCTTACCCTATATTTCTCAGGAGAGATAATCTGCATCCTATGGGTGGTTATCAGGCATTGCTGACAATTCTCTAATTTCTTCTTTGGAAAATCCAGTTATTATCACACTCTTAGGGGACTGATAATGGAATGGGGTATTTTGCTACAGGACACTTTTTTACGATCAAGGTAGTGGAGTGAGAGGTAAGGGTTAATATGCCCAACAATGATTCCCCTACAGGTTGGTTCCCAGAAAAATAATTGATTGACAAAGCTCTATGGAAATTGGCTTTAGTCAAATAATTAATCCTGGTCAACCATAGGATTTGGACTCTATGTCCCAGATTATGTCACTGAAGATATATCAGTTAGTTATTGCTACTTAACAAACCACCCCAAGCATCATTGACTTTAAACAACCACCATTTATTATTCCTCACAAATCTATACATTAGCTTGATATTTCTTCTGAACTAAGTTGAGATTAACTGGTCTTGGCTGTGTTCATTTACATGTTTTGGGGTCTGCTGGCTGCTGGCTTATCTAGGATGACCTTAGCTTTTCTCAAAGTGCCTCTTATATACCTCTGGCAGGCTTGCTTTTTCTTATGGTGATGGGAGAGGTCAAGAAAGAGCAAGCACTATAGTGTAAAATAGCAAATGGAAATACAATATGCTTTTCACTTCTCTGATTACAATAGATTTGCCAACATCTCATTGGCCAAAGCAAGTCACAGACTGATCTCAGAGTCAGAAAGGGAAGGGACTAGGATTTTACAGGGCAAAGGGCATGGATATAAGGATATTAATTGGTGCCATTAATGCAACCAATCTACATTCAGAATTATTTATGTGCCTCCCAAATACAAAATACATTCACCCCCTTCAAAGGCCCTACAAAATCTCATCCGATAACAACACCAGGCTAAGAGACCAATGCACTTTATAGTGTACTTTAAGGAAGGTGTCTCAATCCAGAGACCTATAACCGTGTTCATCAATACACCTATATCCAACATCTAGGTTAGACTGGGGCAGTACAATCACGAGAGACATGTCCATTTAGAAAAGGAAAGAATGAAAACCACATAGCACACATTTATTCATAGTGATTCTAAAATCTACCTGGGCGAAAGCTGCAAGGTCTTCCTACTCTGTGGTCAGAGACTGTCTCTTGATTAGAACCACTTCTGCTCTTTGGGCGTGGCTCATCAGTCTATTGTTCTCTGCAACTTTGTGCTTCATCCTCTGGGATGTACCTTGTTTTCCATGCTCCTTGACCACCTTTTAATAGGGCATGGCTGCTGTCTAAGCAGTGTTCTTGGCTTTTTCTGCCTGCAGAAAGTTGGTACCCATTTAGTTCAACCTAATTCTCCAAGATCACACAGGGTCAATGTGGTATTTTTACACATTTTTTAAAATATAAAGTAAAATATCCTGTTGTTACCTGTTATACATAACTATGATTCTAGTAAATATTCTTGTTGCCTTGTTATTTTCAGCATCATATCTTAAGTTTCATGGACAATATAGCAAAACGACGTTGCCTCAGTTTGTTGTGTTACCACAGTAACAGGCTTCTGCTAATGAGGTATATTATTCAACAACATTATTATTTAACATAATGGTGTCCTTTCACCCTAAGAGCATTGTCCTTTCAATTTTGAGGGAGGGAACTTGAGTATAATATGCAATGGTAATAGTGTACCATTTTTCACTATTAGTCATATCTCTTTTATTACATTATATGTTGTTGAACTATATTTTATGGCCAAGGGACTTTTAAACCAACTACTGTAAGTATCCTTCAAAAGGATGACAATGGTTCATAGGCCTTCAGTATTTCCATAAGGATTAATTTTGTGCATAATATTTAATAAAAAGGGCCTGTTACGTATAAAATAAATGTTTTTAATTTCAAGAGAACTTGGTTTACAATTATTTATCCATTTTAATCTTTCTCATGTTTACATGAGAATTTCACACTAAAATGCAGTAGATTTGATGATAGTTTAATGCACTTTAATGTACTTACTACAAATGGCATAGAGTTTAAAATTTTTTTTTTCATTTTGACAATGTTATAGATGCTAAGTGACTGTTAAATTTACTAAATTCATTCTATTATTTTTATATCCCTTTTCCTCTATAATTTTCATATAATGGAAACCAATGACTTACCTCTCTGGGATGATTAGGTGACATAAATAGTATTTAAGTTTCTTTAATAAGGGTTGCTATCAATATAGTCTATAATGATTTTAATAATATTTGTTGGTTTAAACTAATATAAATTAATTGTTCCCAAATCTCAGAAGAAAATTATTTGAGGAAACATGTATATAAATGAGCTGCTGCAACAGAGCAATAAACATGAACACAACTAAGGAATTATATTTACTCTAAAGTTCCAAGTAGGGGGAAACGTACATAAATGCTAATAGCATTGGTAACCGTATAATTACCCATTATCTCTACAAGAAAAAAAATTTAGGAGAATCGGAAAATAAAATAATAAAAAGTAAACATTAAAACAGACAAAAAGAAACCCCAAATTAAAATTTCTATGCCAAGTCTTTAAGAGTTGGAAAAAAAGAACTCTGTGTTTCTTTTCCTTCTTTTCTCCCTCCTTCCATCCCTCCTTCCTTCTTCTTTTCTTTCTTCATTCCTTCCTTTTTCTATAATATGCAATGATAAATAGCAATGTCATTTGTTACATGTAAACATGATAAAATTGGCTTGAAGATGTCATGAGAAGAAATACCCAAGATACCTTCCTTAATTCCTATAGTAATAGCTAGAAAGAGAATCTAGAAAAAAGAGTCAAAGCACAATTTTCATTCAACCACAATAATGACTACTTCTGTGAGTTTAGGGACAGTAGATTGCCCTTTTTCATTTACTTCTCAGTGATTAGTTCAGTACCTTGCTCTTGATAAGGTCTCAAAATATCATTTTTAATGAGAAAGTACTTATTTCCAAAAAATGACAAAAGAATTTTTATTTTCATAACATTTTAATAATTTTTCTAAATGTAATGACAAATGGAAAGAAAGTGTGGTATAGGAGTTTATGGAGAAGGGTCCCAAATTTAGCTAATCATATAAATTCTATTAGAAATCATATAAATTCTCTTGGCCTCAAATTTCTTATACATAACACAACTGGGTGGAACTAGAGGCCTTTCAAAATGTTTTAAGCTTTATGTTTTTTAAAAAATACTTTTAAAATGCAGAAAATTTATTTTTTCATCATTATGATTCCATTGCACTTATTTTTATATAATTCATTTTACAATTATGGAATGCCAACTATATGCCAGGTATGGTATGAAACTCCAGGATAGAAAACTAAATAAGGCAAACTTTTCCTCAAGAGTTGATAATCTAGTTGGAGAGATAACTGAACAAATTTATTACTGTAGTAAAATTATACATGTACTATGACAAAGATGCACAAATGAGTGGTTCTGTTTTCGCTGGATGTCAGTCTGTTCAGGCCACTGTAAAGAAAAACAAAGTACCATATACTAGATGGCTTATGAATAACAAATTTACTCTCACAGTTTGGTGGCTGGGAAGTCCAAGATTGAGGTGCCCATAGATACACTATCTGGTGAGGGCCTGCTTCCTGATTCATAGACAACTATCTTTTTCCTGTGTCCTCACATGGCTCAAGGGGAGAGGAAGCTCTCTAGGGCCTCCTTTATAAGGGCACTAATCCAATTCATGAGAATTCTGCCCTCATGACCTAATCACCTCTCAAAGACTCTACCCTTAAGACCATCACAGTGGCTGTTAGGATTTAACATATGAGTTTTCGGGGGGGACACAAACATTCAGTGCATTCCACTAGAGAAAATAATGGATGGAGAATCAAGAATTAATTTCCAGAAAAAATATTGAGTATTCTGAGTCCTAAAAGATGATAGTGCTTGCTTATAGACATGTTAGTAGATGAATTTCAAGATTTAAGTAGCAGAACATAAGAGGGCAAGCAAGTGCATTGTCATGTTATCATTGTAATAGGGGAACTGAAAAATTTTTGTTCACCCATTTTTTTATCTTTTACTAAACTAATAATTTTAATGTTTCTCGAGAAAACATGATTCTGGGAAGGTAGTCAGGAGATTTCCAGGAGGATTTTATTTGTCATGTTAATAAAGGTATATTTTAAGTAATAATGAGCTTTTTTTTTGGCTTGCGGGTAGGAATATATAGCCTGAAGGAAAGAATTAAATAAACCAGTTGGGAGGGGAACTGACACATTACACATTATTCTCCTTATTCTTAGAGCTGTTTTGCATACTTTAATTTCCCTTACTCAACTGTTTTCTTTCAAGATATTTAAAAAACTATATTTTTCTGAATAAAAGTGTGGCCTGCTTAAAAGACATTTTATTGTTGAAATGGGATAAGTCACCTTCTCAGCTCTTATACTGTCACTAATGGCTATTCCTTAATCGGGGTCATTAACTTGAGAATATGCATGTCGTGACACCGAATGAGCTATGAGGGTAACTGGTGAGCAATGAAGCAATGGCAAGTGTGTGCTCAAACTAACTCTACTTTCTCTTTTGAGATATAATTGACGTATAGTATTATATTACAGATGTACAACACAATGATTTGATTTTTGTAAATATTGTGAAATGATCAACCCAAGTCTTGTTAACACTAGTCACCACACCTAGTTATAATTTTTTGTGTGTGTTGAGAACTCTTAAGATCTACTCTTTTGGCAACTTTTGAATATGCAGTAGAGTATTATTAACTATAGTTACCATTGCTGTTCATTACATCCTCACATTTATTTATTTTATAACAGGAAGTCTCTACCTTTTATTTCCTATACCCATTTTACCCACCCCAAAACGCCTATCTCTGGCAACCACTGATCTATTCTCTGTATCCATGAACTCAGGCAGCTCTACTCATGAGGTAGGAGAGTTTCCATTGTGTGGCCATGGATGTTTCTGTCTCCCCCTGATGTGAACAAGATAATGATAACTGTGAAAAAGAAGAAATGTGTATGTAGGTACTCTGAAAGAATTACCAGAGATAAATGAAACTTCCTCTTTTTGATGAGGTAATGAAACTAAATATCAAACAATTATTAGTGTGCTTACTACTATACATTTGGATTAATAGGACAATGTAAGGAAATTAAAAAAAAAATCCTTAGAATGTCTGAGGAAAACCATCTCATCATGGCTGAGGAGAGGTCATGAAAATGTGTGGAGCAATATATTATATTGCACCATAATATTCTTGATGGTCAAAATTATTTGTGCACCTGAAGCTGAGAAGTAACCATGTTCAAATTCTCTCCTTAATGATTCTATAACTGATAAATCCTAGGTGACTTATGAGAATAATGAAGTACATTTTAAAGCTGCAATAGATATTAGTTAAAATCTAGAAATTATATGTTGAGAACAATGTTACAGCACTTCTAATATAAATCATAAGAGTGAGAATTTCATGTTTTATATCATCCAGTTGTTTAGAAGGGATTTTTCATGATTTCTCTCCTTCAGATATAGTCACTGAGTAGCTATTTTGAGGCATAATTGAATTTGAGTCTCATCCAAAATGGTCAAAAATGTTCTTGCAGGGAAGTAGAATCTCAGGAATATCATGAGAATATAGGCTTATAAATGAGAGCAGTGTCTCCAGCATTCTTTTGAGCAATAAGTTGTATCTTCTCATGCATTTTACAAGTGCACATAGGCCAGACTTCTCCTGACAGATAGCTGAAAAATTCTAAAAATATGGGAAAATCTTTTTTATGCACTATTTGCATAAAATGTCCACTTCCATGACTTGTGTATTCATTTTCCATCCTAACCAATACATATGATTTGTTAGACTGAACTGTACTTTAGAGAAGCACCACGGAATCCATTGTGGAATGACACATTGCTCTCCATGTCATCCAGGTTACAAATGAGCTCTACACATCCCTGCTTCTCTTTGAACTGTTGTATATTTATCGTCAATGAATTTAGTTCTATAATTTTGTTAAAATGCTGCACACTGAACATTTTTTTATAGTGTTGGTATATATAGTGTCAAGCTTGATCTATGCCAGAAGAATTATTTAATAAAGTAGATATTAAGTGTTAGGGAGTCATACACTGCTATAGACCCTTCTCCTTCACCAGATTGCATGGACGTAAAGCCCCTCCTCGTACCTTGAGTTAAAATTACAAAGATACCACACTGATACATGTGGTATCTGCGGCCAAAGCACCACAACTTGTTTAGAATATACTCCTAACTACACTCAGTCTTAAGAGTGTAACCCTTAAAACTTGATTTCAAAATTGATACCTTTTGTAATATCAGGTCAAATGACAAGGTCAAATGACAATTGTCTTTATCTGTAAACATAACTTTCATAGGACCCTGTTTGCATCACTCTGCCTTCATAGACTTTTCATCAAGCTTTTAACCGCATTTGTTCTGTTCTTTAAGGTCTCTCATTATATGTAATTCCATTAACTTCTTGATCAATTTGGGTTTTCTACTCTGACCACCATAGTTTTTGTTTTTCTTAGGTGAGTGTGAGGTTTGGGGTGGGTGTCTAATAATGTATAATCAGATGGATATAAATGAAAACTACTTTCAACATCTGGATGATATATTTAAACCCTGTACATTTCATTTTCAAACATATCTAATAAAAATAATTAACCCAGAAAAAACAATGCATCCTTATTGTGAGTTAGTTTTCAAAGTTTCATGTCATGTCTGTTTTGTATATGGGTTTCTGAAGGTGGGTTTAAGTAGATACGTAGTATTGTAGATTTGCAGACCCTCTTCTAAGAGATGAACTGTTCCTTCATATTTCTATTTTTTTGTTTATTTTAAACGACTAGCATTTGTCTCCATACTTTTAATCACTACAGAAATTCTTTAGGTTTTTGAGTAAATTGTGATTACTGGGTGTGCTCTATACACTAATTAACAGAATAAACAAAAATAATACCAGACTTCCCTTATTAGTTTTGTTTTCCTTCTCACTGTTTAAAAGAAACCCTATAGGCTTGTGAGGAATCATGTATGCTTAACTCTATGAGACAGAATACAATACTTGCTCAAGCAGCAGTAGGTTGATTAAGTAGTGTGGACTGGAATAAAAAAGACAGAATTTCCAGAGAGTTGAATTTGGTCCTTGTGTTTTTTTGACCTAAGATTTTAATCTTTTTAAAGCTATTCAACTTATGTTGGACTTCAAGTAATTTTCAATAGTAAGAATAGAGATAAAACAGCACAAATGGTCAATTCATATATTAGAAAAGGTTAATTTATATATTAGAAAAGGCCAATTTATATATTAGAAAAGATACTGAGAAGCGCCTAATGGGTATCCTCTCAAGGTAATGGAGGAGGCAAATGCTGTGCTTCCCTTCTCTCACGACTACATCAAAATTACAACTAAACTATAGAATGACCATCACTGAGAGTTGCCTGAAGTCTAGCTGAACAGAAGTCTTATAACTAAGGATGTATAGAAAAGCCACATTGAGACTTGTAGGAGGGGTGGAGATGCAGAACAGGCTGGTTTTTCATATTCCTGTGGTGGTTAAAAATTGGGAGGGCTGTCATATGTGAGTCTCCATCAACCTGGCCAATACTATTTTCCCTGCCCTGGTGATTCTGAGACCCTGCTCTATTAACTTGTGGGCTCAACCAAGCTGCTTCCAGTGGCTTTTCCATAGAAGCAGCCTGAATTGGCACATGCTTCATACTTTCCTAAAATCTCTCAAAGGTTCACAAGCCCCAAGCAAGCAGCATCTGACCTTGGCATGCCCCATACCACTTGCTGACCAGACCTGAGTCTGGCATTAATGGCAGCTGGCCTCAGTTCACAGATAAACCACTCCCAGGCACCTTCATGTCCAGTACAAATGACAACCATCTACACATCACTTTGTAGCTCATACCAAGTGGCCCAAGGCAATGGCTGACCTTAGCTTGCAACAGAGCCCCTCCCAAAAAGCCCCAGAACCAACATGCAACCCAAACGGGGAGACAAACATATCCCAAATCAAAGACTAATACAAAACTCCAGAGAAAGAAATAAAATGGAGACAACCAATCTACCAGATGCAGAGTTCAAAACGCTGGTTATAAGGATGCTCACTAATTTCAGTGAGAACTTCAACAAAGAAATAGGAAACATAAGAATGGAGATATAAAATAAAAAAAAAAAAATAAAGTCAGAAATGAAGAGTACAGTAGCTACAATAAAGAATACATTAGAGGGAATCAACAGTAGGTTAGATGAAGCAGAGAACTGAATCAGCAGTTTAGAAGATAAGGTAGCAGAAAACACCCAATTGGAACAGCAAAAAGAAAAAAAGAATCCAAAAAAAATGAGGATAGTTTAAGGGGCTACTGGGACAGCATCAAGTTTATTCACATTTTTATGGATTTCCAGAAAAGAGAGAACATGCAATTGAAAATGTATTTGAAGAAATGATGATGGAAAACTTCCCTAACCTGGCTAAGGGAACAAAGAGTCTTATATAAGATGAACACAAAGAGGCCCATACTATGACACATCATAATTGAAACATCGAAGGTTAAAGAGAGAATCTTAAAATCAGCAAGAGGAAAGCAGTTAGTTACCTACAAGGTAACTCCCATAAGACTGTCAGCTGATTTCTCAGCAGAAACTTTGCAGGCCAGATGGGATTGGAAGGAAATATTCAAAGTGATGAGAAGCAGGGACCTACAATCAAGATTACGCTACACAGCAAAGCTATCATTTAGAATTGAAGGACAGATAAAGAGCTTGCCAGACTAGAAAAAACTAAAGGAGTTCATCACCTCCAAACTAGTATTACAAGAAATGTTAAAGGGACTTCTTTAAGAAGAAGAAGAAAAAAAAGTTCAAAAATGTGAATAATAAAATGGCAATAACTACATGTATATCAGCAGTTACTTTAAATATAAATGGATTAAATGCTTCCATCAAAAGATAAAAGGTGGCTGAATGACTAAGAAAACAAAACCCTTACATATGCTGACTACAGGGGACTCACTTCTGATTAAAGAAACACAGACTGAAAGTAAAGGATGGAAAAAGATATTTCTTGAAAATGGAAACAAACAAACAAACAAAAACTGGAGTAGTAATACCTACACCAGACAAAATAGATTTTAAAACAAATGCTGTAACAAGAGACAAAGAAGGGTCCAATTATCCCACTTCTGAGTATTTATCAGAAGAAACCTAAAACACTACTTCGAAGGGACATGTGCATCCATCTGTTCATTACAGCATTATTTACAATAGCTAAGATATGGAGGCAGCCTGGGTGTCCATCAATGGATGAATGGGATAAAGAAGAGGTGGTACATAAGTATGATGGGATGTTACTCAGCGGTAAAAAAAGAATGAAATCTTGCCATCTGCAACAACATGGATGGACCTAGAGGGTACTATGCTGAGTGGAGTAAGTCAGACAGAGAAAGAAAAATGTCATATTATTTCATTTATATGTGGAATCTAGAGAACAGGATAAATGAACAAAGAAAACAGGAACAAGCTCATAGGTACAGAGAGCATTTTGATGGTTGCTGGATTGGGTGAAGAGGGGAAGGGTTTAAGAGGTACAGATCAGTATTTACAAAATAGTCATGAGGATATAGAGTATAGAATGGGGAATAATCAGTATTATTGTAATAATTAAGTTTGGTGTCAGGTAAGTATTGCATTTATTGTGTTGATAACTTCATAAGTTATATACACGTAAATGTCTAATCACTGTGTTGTACACCTGAAACTAATATAATGTATATCAACTATAATTGAAAAAAATATATCTTAAAAGGAGTTCCTAATGTTTCACTGTGTAATGTAAAATTTCTTATCTTTTAGCAACTGAAAGCACCCACTGCATTAAAAATGCTTGAACTCTTCTATTAAACAGCTGTTGTTATTTAAAATACTCAACATGCTCAATCTAAAGAACTCTGCCCACTTGGATATTGTGAACTGAAAATATACAATGCACAGATCTCATTTTCATTGCAAATTCCAATCTGCATGGAATTAAGAGGCAGAGATTATTTGGAGGCAGGTGGGCTTCTCCTTGGATACTTTGAGTCTCGTTGTTTAATTTGGTTTGTTGCAACATCAGAGAGTTACCCTGAGAGGTGCAGGTCATGGGTCTGCACACAGCAGTTGACAAGGTAGCACATCTTCGAGTCAGCCAATAAGGAGAAACAAATGAGTCAGAACTCTATGTTTAGGAAGCTGGACTTGTTGAGTCAATGGCCACATAAATTTTAAAAACTAGGTAGAACACTCTTGCACTGGCATAGACTAAATTATTTAACTGTAGAAGGTTATGGCTGGGAGGAACTGAGGAAAGAAAATAAGCATGTATTTCGCATAGACTAAATTATTTTATCTGTAGAAGGTTATGGCTGGGAGGGACTGAGGAAAGAAAATAATCAAGCATGTATTCCATTAGGCAGGTGTTACAGTAAGCGTATTACACACAGAATCTCATTTAAGCCTCATAACCATTTAGGAGATAGGTACTATTGTTATTTTCATATTATAGCTGAGGAAACAAAGATTTTGAAAGGCAAATAATTTCCCCAAGTTTATTAGTGGAGCCAGAGGTTGAATTAAAGTTGAAATGTACTGTATATTTTGTTAACGATTATGATACGCCCTCATTTTAGGGAACCATATTTCAGAGCTTCAGTAAATTCCTTAAGATCCCACTGCTCATTGGTGAAAGAGCTGGAGCTTGCATCCAAGTTAAGTGGAAGGAAGTAAAATCAGAGATTTCTTGAGAAGTGTTTTTTTAAGATCATCCAATAATATTTAAGTGGATTAGAATAGGGCCAGTGTTCACTCCAGTTTTTGGAGCTGGGCAAGCTTCCAGCTCTTCAATGATCAATTCCTTTGATGGAAATGCTTACAAAATGCCCTTATTACAAAGACTCAGAAGCTGTACCAATGCAGCCTAATATACTTTCGTGTTTCCCTGAAAATAAGACCTAGTCGGACAATCAGCTCTAATGCATCTTTTGGAGCAAAAATTAGTATAAGACCCGGTCTTGTTTTACTATAATATAACTCTGGGTCTTAATATAATATAATTAATATAATATAAAATAAAATATAATATAATATAATATAATATAATATAATATAATATAATTAATATAATATAATATATAATGCTGGGTCTTATATTAATTTTTGCTCCAAAAAATGCATTAGAGCTGATAGTCCGGCTAGGTCTTATTTTCGGAGAAACAGGGTAGGTTACCTCTAAGTGGTACACTCTGCCTTCAAGAAAGTTTACATCTGACCACAGGCAAAAAGTATAAACTCTGAACTAGGTGAAAAAGGGGCAAAGGGGAGGTAGAAGATGGTAAAGGGGGTCAAATATATGGTGAAGGAAGGAGATTTGACTCCGGTGGTAAACATACAATATAATATGCAGATGATGTATTATATAATTGTACAGTTGAAACCTATATAATTTTATTAATCAATGTCACCCTAATACATTTAAGAAAAAAAAGAAAACTAGGTGTTTAGCGCCACCCATGACCACCTTTCATCCTTCTGTCTTTTCTTATTTCACTTGATCTCTGAAGTATCCTTTTCCCTTCTTTTCTTCTAACAAAATCAGACTCTAATAAATAAGAAAACTCATTGGCATAAAGCTTTGTGGTTGTAAGTGCTTGTAATATTTCTCCCCCCCCACCCAATATTCTTTATAGCTTTTGGTCCTTACACTAACCATTTGTGAGAGTTTTACATCAACTACTTTAAAACGAGTGAATAAAAGTCTCAAATACTAAAGTGCCCCCAAGCCTTTAGTGACAGAGGCAGTGTTTGGACTCAAGCCTCTGACACATAAACCAGATTGCTTGCCACACTTCTTCTAGGTAGGATGACCCTATAGCCTGTTTTGCCCGGGACAATCATCGTCTATGCCTGTTGTCTTGGCGTAATTATTAGTGCCCTTTTTCATTTTCAAAACGTTCAAGTTTGAAGGATAAAGTCACGCTGGTGACACTAATGAAGTCACCCACACGTTTCTCTTCCCTAGGTTTATTAAATGATAAGTCTTTATCTCTGGTTTGGTGAAACTATTCTTTCTGTAAAGAAATCTCTGACATCAGTATATAGGTAAGGGAGGCTTGTGTTCCCCCCGACTCCTTCCCCTGGCCCCAAAGGCATGCAAATATTTCCACGACCTCTGAAGCAAAAGAGAGAGAAACTGGCATCTTCTTCTCTTCTGAGATCCACCAGGGCCCTGGCCTGCTGCTATGATCTCACTGCACTTGTGCTCCTTGTATTAGTGAGGATTCTAGCTGCTCAAATCACAAAATCTGCATTCAAACTTTGTTTAAACCAACCAAGAATAGAACTGTTCATGTAACTGTGAGATTCAAGGGAAGAGATTTTGTTTAAACACAGAGTTTGGGTCTCTCTGCCTCTGTCTCCATTTCTTCATCTCTTGCCAATGCTTTCTCATCTATGACCTTCATTTCTCAGAAAGGAACCTTCATTGTGGGGACAAAGAAAGTCACTGGCAACTCCAGCACCACATTTTACCTTCGACACCAGTCAGACAGATTTTCACTGGACTGACTTGAATTGTAGACTAATTCCTGAACCCACCATTATAGTCAAAGGTACAGGATGTTCTGATGAGATAGATGTGGCATCTTGTGCCCATTTCTGGAGCTTTATAGAAGGATTTGTCAGAGCTTAAGAACACAGAGGCTGAGGAAGAGTGCTTCCCTGAAAGAAGATAAGAATAAAGACTGGGCAGTGAATAATGGAGAAAACATCACAAAGCAAAAACAAATACGAGCTGCTTTGTTTAATTGAAAAAAAAAAAGTGAAATGAATGAGGTAGAGTTGGTAATTGGAGGGTTGTTATTTTTATGTAAGTGATATGAATGAGTCCCTGTCATGGTCACTTCTACTCTGGAAGGGAAACTGAGAGTTCCTAGTGCTTTCTAAATTTATGGAATACTATTTCAGGCCTTTTGTTCTAAAGATCAAGTTTGTGCATGCAGATTAGTTCCTTATTGCTGCTGAAACAAATGATCACAAACTTAGTTGCTTGAAACAGCACAAACTCGCCTTTCAGTTCTGGAAGTCATAAATTCAAACCAAATTTCGTGGCGGCTGAAATCAAGTGTCAGCAGGACTGTGTTCCTTCTGGAGGCTCCAGGAGAGAAGTGGTTTCCCCGCCTTTTCCAGCTTCTAGGGCTTGGCTACATTCCTTGGCACAGTGCCCCTTCCTTCATCTTCAGATTGTATCACTCCAACCTCTGCTTCTAGTCTCACATGTTTCTGACTTTGACCCTCTTGCTTCCCACTTATAAGGACCCTTGTGATTATGTCTGGCCTGTCTGGATTACCTGGATAATCTCAAGATCCTTAATTTAATCACACTTTCATGGTCCTTTTTGCCAGGTAATTGCATATTCATAGGTTCCATGGATTTAGTTTGTGGGTATGTTTAGGGGAGTCATTATGCTGTCTACTATACTGCTCTAAATTTCAGCCATGTTGGCCTTCTCAGAAATGGTTCAGCCATCACTCTCTGGATCTAAACACTGAAGCTGGTAAACAAACACTGTGCCTTTTATTAGGCTAGGCTGGATCTACCAAGTTTGGACACAAGTGATGAGGATAAATGCATAACTGAAAGCTCCTTAAAGATCACGACTTTGTCTTACAGCTTTAATTAAGCTTCCTGCCTCAACCTGTATACTGCTCCCCCGCCCCCCCAGGTCCTGCTACCTTGTATCACCCATGGTAACTAGTAAATGCAGGTTGAACTGAAAGGTATCTTAAAGACTGGAATGTTCTGTCAATGCAAAAGAGTTTGAGAGGAGAATTCCTTATTCTAGAGCCAAAGTTAGATTTGAAGGAAAAACCTGGCAGCACCAAGAATTCTGTTGTTTGCTTTGCACTGGGGAAATTCTTAACACAGCTTGTGGTAGATGAATGATACACAATCCTATAATGACATATAACTCATTCATTTATTCATATATAAGAAACATTTATTAATTGCCTATGACATGCTAGTCTCTATATTATCTACTGTGTTGTAAAGTACCCCTAGTCCCACAGCAGAAGTTTTCTTTATCTTTACTGAGACACCGGTATAGAGATCACCAGTTAATATATGGCAGGCCTTCTTAATCAGGTGGACAATGGACTCATTAAAGGAGCTTTGCCAATACATATACGAATTCAGACAATTAGGTTCACGAACTCATCCTAGAAAAAGTGCTACATACCTCATTGCTGAATATCACTATGTTCACCTTCAAAGTACTCCCCTTGGGAAGCTATGCACTGATGCCAGCGCCTAGTCCACCCTTCAAAGAAATTTTAGAATTCTTTTTCTGGAGTGGCCATCAGAGCTGTCATCGTATTACCATTGATGTCCTGAATATCATCAAAATGTCTTCTTTCAATATTTCCTTTATCCTCAGGTAAAGAAATAAGTCACTGGGAGCCAGATCAGGTGAGTAGGGAGGGTGTTCTAATACAGCTATTTGTTTACTGGCAAAAAACTCCCTCACAGACAGTTCCGTGTGTGCTGGTGCATTGTTGTGATGCAAGAGCCATGAATTGTTGGCGGAAAGTTCAGGTTATCTAACTTTTTCATGCAGCCTTTTCAGCACTTCCAAATAGTAAACTTGGTTAACTGTTTGTCCAGTTGGTACAAATTCATAATGAATAATCCCTCTGATATCAAAAAAACTTAGCAAGACCTTTGCAACAAGTTCGTAAACTTAATTGTCAGACCTCGTATGTCCTCAGACTCATAAGGTCGGGATGGGGGACCTGACGAATATATACTTTAAAATTTTTTCTCAGGTGACTGATACATGTTATTCTAAGGTATTCCAGTTGTAATGCCTCCAAGGACCTTTGGTCCTTTTCCAATCCCATAATCCATCACTATGAGCATAAGAGTAAAAATAAAGAGCTACTTGGATAATAATGCAATGAGAGGTGAGGATGCTTTCAGTTCTTGAGAGCATGGAGGGACTCCACAGCATTTATGGAATCTTGGCTTGTTAGGTTGAAATCCTCAGGAATGTGCAAATGGAGAGGAGTAACTAACACTTTATGTTCTTATAATGAGAGTAAATCCATGGAGTTTATTTCTGTTGCAGTGTTAAATTTTGATGCAACGGATTTCTTTACTGTTTTTATGGTTATGGCTATTTGTATGCCAGGAAGATCACCATTGTGAAAAGCTATTAAAATACACTATTGGCTAGGGATGTCACAATAACCTTTTATTAGAATTGAAATATCCTCTTCCTCTACTTCCTCCTTTCCCCTTCTTTTTTTAAAATTAAATTTATTGGGGTGACATTGGTTAGTAAAATTACATAGATTTCAAGTGTGCAATTCTATAATACATCATCTGTGTAACACATTGTGTGTTCACCACCCAGAGTCAGTTCTTCTTCCATCAACATATATTTTTGACCCCCTTTACCCTCTTCTACTAGCCCCCTCCCCTCTTACCCTCTGGTAACCACTAACCTGGCCTGTGTCTATGATATTTTGTTTGTCTTGTTCATGTGTTGCTTTCAGTTTGGATGATCTTGAGATTATCATGCTAAGCGAAATAAGTCAGACAGAAAAAGTTGAGAACCGAATGACTTCACTCATATGTGACTAGTCATTTTCTTTTCTTTTTTTTCCTGAAAAACTCATTAACTTTATGGTTTATTGTACAATTAATGAACGTTTAATAGCAAGGGGATTTGACATTACCATTACAGTAAGTGAAATGAGTTGCACTGAAAGCATGTTTGATCAGAAGAAGCAGAAGAGATAATAATTCAGGGCACAAATACTGGGGACAGTTTATTTTGAGAGTAGAAAGGATCTGTGGTTCTGTGTCTAAGAACTTTGGCAAGCTATATAATCGTTCTGTGACTCAGTTTCCTCATTTCTAAAAGGAGAATGATGAAGTTACTCATCATAGGGCTGCTGAAAGGAATAATTTGATGAAATATTTATAAATGCTTAGAATAATGTTTAGCATGTAATAAATACAATATGTGTGCCAGTCACTCCCTCCTCCTTCTCCTCCTCTTCCTCCTTTACCTCTTCTTCAGCTGTTGGTGAAACTTTTTATTACATTTTTTTCTTTCCATTTACACAGAACCATATTCATAAAATTCTCAACTTCAAGGTCAAGATAATTAAAATATTGAACAAATTCAGGCTGGCTGTAAAATATTTATGCCAAACTACATGCTTGCTCAAACTTTGCCTAAAATGACATTATGTCTCATTAAAAAAAAAAAAAAAAGGCAAAGCTAAGAATACTCTAGAAATATTTAAATCTTGTTTTGCAGGTTAACTCAAGTTATTCTGTCTGCATTTGTGAGAAGCTTAGAAAGAAATCACAAATTGGATTTTTCAAGAACCCTAAAAAATGACATGATTGTTTATGATTAAACACAAATGTGTTGATAGAAAATGTGGGGCTTTCTTATGCAGTTAGAAGTTAATTGAAATGAAAGTGCATCTGGGAACCAGGTGAAACGATCACAGCAGGAGAACTTGATTGCACTGAAACTTGATTAGATTTTGCATTGTAGAGACCTTGTGCTGCAAAAAGTGGAAAAAATTGCTCAACAGCACAACATATTAAGTGAAGCTGAAATACGCCATGATGTACATTAAGGAGGGGTTATTTTTTGAGAGAGGGGAGTAAACTTTTCTCAAAGTCTTTTGTTAGTTTTAAGGAAAATAAATTTATTATTTAAAATTACCTCATAGTATACAGGGCCATTTCTCTATGAAATTGACAGTAGTTATTTCCAGATTCTATAGAGGCATTCAGGCATTAAATGATTTCCTCCCTGTTTTGTTTTTCTCATTGTCAGTTTTTCTCCAGTAAGCATGGGCCACAGAGATTAAGTTGTTGGTTTTTCTTTTGTATTCAAAGTAAGGTCATATTCTCTAGAAATTGGTTAGATCAAGTGTGTTTGAGTGCCAGTTGCCATAATTAAGGTAGTAACACATGTATAATTGGCAGAAGAATATAGTAGCCAATTTTTCTAAGTCAAGGTCTATGAAACACATCATATTCCTGTGTAAGTATATGTGTTTCTACACAATCACAGATATATAGGAAAAGTAAAAAATTTTGCATTGAATATGTTATCTAAATACCTGGTTATTGCCCCTGTTTTAAAAGGACCTAACTCACTTGTATGATACCCAGTAGACAACACAGTCTTTAACATCTGTTACACACAGAGAGAAATAAGCCTTATCAAAATGTGATTCCATAAAGAAGTCTCCTTATCTGACTTTGCCACATGTGGGCACTACTAGACTTCATGGTAAGAAGTGTTGACACCTGCTGGTGAAAATTTTTGAAAGGTGTATTGGGATTTTTAATAATATGTGAAAAGAGCTTGTGAAAATATTTTTTTTTGCCAATCTTTAATGATAATTTATAGTATTTAAAAGTCAGTTGTTTTATGTAATGGCATATCGAGGCTATATAACAGATTTTGTCATAAGTCTCTGTTATTTCTCACTTGAAATTGGATTATAACCCTTTACTAGTGTGACTGAAGAAATAGTTCCAAATTGAACTAGATTCATGTCGGTCTCTTATGAATTCCACTTGTCAAACTTACCTTAGTTGTCTGTGTCTACCTGCTAGTCCTTTATTAGAGGTGGAAACTTTGCTCACGTTTGTATAACATACCTAAGGACATTTACTACAGCAAATTTTTCTTTTAGTACAACTTTTGAAACAAATTTATAAGAAAGCATTTTGCTACATTCCAGGATAATTTTGAAAATTCTGGATGCTTACTGTTTGACCGCAAGAATGTCTGAATGGAAACTTAGCTCTTTGTCTGTCTCTGTGCTCTAGGCCAGCTGGGTTTTCTTTGCCATGATCTGCACCATTTGCCCACAGAGTTGATGATAGTCCTATTTAAACATCTTCTTTTGTGAAAAAAAAAGTCACTGGAAGCTGAAAAATATCCCACCGTGGTATTTCCCCTGTAGTATTATTAAACATTTCAGCAGCTAATGCTCATTATAATCTCAAATATTTTAGGCTGGAAATAATATCAGATACAAATTCTGAGGCTTAGGACATGAGGGGAGTAATGTCATCATTTAAAATAAAAAGAAAATAGTGCTATCAATTTGCCATTGTCCAGTTCAATGCTGAGCTTTGGTTATACAAAGAAAGAATTTTCATTAACTGCTTTCACAGTGGGGAGATGTAGAGATCAGTTATTAAGTGCATTAGTTTACTTGGGCTGCCATAACACACTGGGTGGCTTAAACAACAGAAATGTATTTATTTTCTCACAATCCTGGAAATTCCAAGATCAAGGTCTTGGTAGGGTCAGTTTTTTTCCTCAGGATTCTCTCCTGTAGCCTGTAGATGGCATTTCTCCTTTGTTTTTTCACATTGTCTTTTCTTTGCACTAGTCAGTATCTAGATTTCCTCTTCTTACTAGGACACCAGCCATTTCGTATTAGGGCCCGCCCTAAGGACCTCATTTTAACTTAATTACCTCTTAACAGACCATACCTCCAACACAATCACATTTTGAAGGACTGGAGGTTAGGACTTAATATATGAATTTTGGGGAGGCACAATTTATGCCATCATGTTAAGAAACTCAAAATTGGAGGGAAACAATTTGAAGAAGAGTCTGGAAACAAGGGTGATGATTTCCAGTACTTATTTTTTCACCCTCGTTGATGTTTGTCCATTGTTCACATCTTCACCTTATCCCAGGGGGCAACAAGAACATGATAAGAAAGGAAAATGCAGTCTTAACCAAGAAGAAAAATATAATGAAGAATGGACATATATTTTTAACTGGAGTTGTTCTTAGGGAGAGTCCATGTGATTTATTGTCCTAATGAGGACACTATGGTAGACATTTGGGACATTGGTAACAGGAATAGACTGAGACTGTCCTGGGCAAACCAGCTACATGCTCACCCTAGTTTCAGGGAGCCAGTGAATTCCCTGAAATAGTCTAAATACTGTTTTTATGTTTGCATGTGCTGTTAGGGATAATGACACCCAGAGCTTTATACAACGGTTAAAAGGGGTCTGTTTTTCAAGGAAATTCTGAGAACTCCTGGTTTGAGCTATTCTGTGACTAAGAAATGGGAGAATTTTGGAACACCAGGAAAAGTCGCTCAGAAAATATGAATGCCTTGAGCAGAGAAGCCGTGCAAATGATTGATTTATATGTGAACCCATAAATTATAGAGCTATTCTCAATATTTTATCAGCTTTTTTTTAGATATCCAATTTTTTAGTCACTGAAATTTTACCAGTTCAGTTATGAATGGATTTTTTTAAAATCTCAAATAATGGTAAATAAAGCTTATACTTTTTTTTAATCCACTAACTTCTTATATAAATTCTAGTGATAATAGTGTTTTAGACAATGGGGTCAAGAATTAGATCTTGGTTCAAATCTCTTCTGTACTCCTTAACGGTTAGTGCAACTTTGAGCAACTTATTTATTCATTCTAAGCCTCAGTTTATACATCTGTGAAATGGGGAGGTAGTAAATAACGACTTCAAATGATTGTAGTGAGGATTAAATGAGATGATGCATAAAAGCTGTGCTAAGGACAATAATTAGACCTTTGTAAGTTCACTAAAATATTAGTTCTTAGCATTATTGCTATGAATGTACAAGCTGTACTGTTGCCATTCTCTTATTTGTAGGTCTTCTAAAAATAGAGACTATTTCTCTTAATCAGAAATCTTTAAGTTCATTTTCTTTTAACTGTTCCACTGCAGAGTTTGGCTGAATCTCTGGGTATCCAGATAAGTTATCACATTTAAAAACACAAATATAATTTCAGAATTTTCAATCAAATGGAGAATTCTGATAGCAACAACTGGATGATGATGTATACTACCATTTAAGTTTTTCCTCTGGCATTTTTTTCTTTTTTACTCCAATGTAACAATTTTTACTAATAAAGCCTCCAAAATGTTGCTATTCTATTTATGTTAGTCATAGTAGATCTGTCCAGGTTATAATTTTAAATTATTACAAAGATAAAATAGCTTGCCGTCTGGGAATTTATTAACATTATAATAGTCTTAAAAGACTTTTAGACAATTTTGAGTCTGTTGATAGGTTTATATATACTAAGTGAGAGAGGGGAATCTTAAATGAATTCATTTATCCTCTGTTTATAAAAGAAGCATACATTCATTGTATAAAATTTAAATAAGTCAGACAGGCGACAAAAAATAGAAATCTCCCTAATCCCATGGTTAGAGAACCAATTTTTCTATAGCCAGGTCTCCACATGTCCTAGAAAATTAAATGTAGAATACAAGAAGTTGAGAGATTCAAAACTGTCTTTCATGCCATTGGATGATACCAAGGAAGGGGCAGGTCTGACCTGATTAGAGAGCAATGATTTCGTGAGGATTTATGTGATTCCAAACTCCCCGGTTTTCCTCCTCCTATACCGTCCCACTCTTAATACTACGCCCATATCTTCTCACCCTACCCATGTAGTTACTGACAGAGTGCTGACTGACAGCTGCCACTCTTATCTGAGAGGTCCTCTGATCCTTGCTGGTACTAATGAGTTATTGCACTTAGGAGCTTCAGCACCATGCATCAATCCTAAAGCATCTAAACGAAACTTCTTAAAGACTTCATTCCAAAGCCTAAAAAAATCATTCATTTGTATACCATATATGGGAAAAAAATGCAGTCTTCACCTTTCCCATTATCTCCAGCCTATTTACAGAGGTGCTATAATTGATCTCAAGGTCTTAGGTGTGCTTTTTAAGAAAGGATTTCTAATTAATGAGCTGGGACAGAAAACAACAAAGCAAAGTCCTTATTTTGCCTGATATTCTAATGAGCCCTGAATAGCGGAGGAAAAGTTGGGAGACTTTGTCGTCCATTTCATTACACTGCTTGTTTTATTTCATTAGTAGACCTCTGCATGAATACTGATAGGACAATTAAATTTATGCCTTCATGATAAGCACTGTGAATGCATTTTCTGAAATTAATGATCAAATTTGTAAGGAATGTGGAAGCATAATTTATGCTTAAAATATTGGGCCATATGCCAGTAAAACAATATTAGACAGTATAGTGAGATGGATACAGGTTTGAAACACATCAAAATACCTTAATACTAGCATCTGGGTGTCAAGAAGTCTATTGCAAATTATCAAGAAAGCTTGCTATGTTAGAGCTATGACCATGGCAGTTACCAGCTCATAAACTTTCCATAATTCCACAGTGTCTACATGATCAAGGTCAATGACTTCAATTCTAAATCAAAGCTCAAATAATTCAGCTTCGAGCAATCTCATCTCTCACTACTTGTATAGTATCTCTGATATTCTTTTAGAACTGTACGACTGGCTGAGAGAAATCACTCAAGAATATATTTGATGCAGGAAAGCTTTGGAAATTACTGTTGCCAGAAGTAAATCAGCTTATGCATATGCCTTTCAGATTCTTGCTACCAATCTTAAGAACTATAGCATCTTTCAAAGCTTAAGATCTCACCAGTTTGATATGTCATATCATGAAAACAAGTTTAAGATAAAACTTAACGAATAGGCCTGGTATTTATTCATAGCTTACATGTTATTTAAGATAAAATATTTTTTTTGTTTCATATAGGTTGTTAAGGAGGTCTTGGTCGACGCATTCAAATTAGGTTATACCTCTTGCACCTTTTTAGACTTCCCCTTTTATAGCATTCGGTGCATTTGTAATTAGTTGTTCTACTTACATCTTTTTTTTTTTTTTTTTTTTTACTAGATGGTAGGAATCAGGACGACATACAAAAAGCATGCTTTATTCTATTATTCTGGGTCTTCTTGTCTTATTCCTTATTCTGCACCCACAGTGCCTTGTATAGAGTGTAATATTATACATAGCAACTGTGCAAAAGGTCGTTGTTGAGTAGAAATTATTATTATACTGTTTTTCTGTCATGTAAATGTCCCTAAGAGAGTTAAAGCTTAACCTAAAACTGGAGTCACGAGCTCCCAGCCTTCCCCTGATGCCCGACTCTCCCCGATGGAATCCTCCTGTTTTCTTCATCTACTTGGATAGTGGCACCATACATGCAGAAGCCTCGGTATCATTCTTCATTCCTTGATCCCTTTCTGTTAGGCTAATTAATTTTACTTCTGATGCATGTTGAAACTCCTTCCATGTTTTTTTTTATCCCATTTCCACACCTGTTCACTTTCCTTCATTGCTTATCTAGCTGATAGAACAAGTCTTTTGAGTGGACTTGTTTTTGCTGTTGTTGTTTGTTTTGTTTTCCTTCTCTCTCTCCCCTACCTTAGCTAGATAAAGCTTTTTAATAAAATACAAATGTAATAATTTCACCACCTTGCTTACAAATATATTTAATGGCTTCTTATTTGCTGGGGTTTAAGCTCAAACTCGTAAACATGACTGACTCATCAATGACTTCTTAATCTAGTCCCTGCTTCTCTTCCTGGCCTAATTTCTTATCAGATCCCTCCTAGTCTAGTTGTCCTCAGACTAAGACAGCATGTCATGATCTTTCAGACTTTGGAGATGGCATTAGTTACTGTTCCCTTTGCCTTCACCCTTCTCTGTCCATTAATTACTATCACTTCTTCTGTGGAGCTTTCTGTCATCATCCAGGTCAGTGTTAGGTGCTCTTTCTGCATTGTATTTGTCCTCTATTTTGATCTAATATTTGATTTTAATTGTCATTTCTTTGTTTCTCACACTGTATTATAAGATTAGAGTAAAGGCTGTGTCTATGTTATTCATTGTTTTATAAACTAAGTATGGCACATACAGTCTGTTGACTATTTGAGTTGATGAATAGATAAAAGATTGTCAAGGGGAACCACAGAATGATATTAAGCAAGAGTAACAAAACTGGGTTGAGAATAATTGTAAGAGCATTGGCTCCAGAGCCAGACAGTCCTGTGTTTGAATCTCAGCTCTCTTCTTATTATTATGTAATTTCGGGCAAATTACTTAATCTTCAAAACTGCAATTTCCTTGTTTTTAAGAATATCAATAATGACATTATTAAGAAAATTCACTTTGGTTGTGTTTTGGAGCATTAGGGACACTCATTCTCACTGAGTTGAAACCACGTATCACATATCACATGTCTTGCTGATAAAGAAGAAGTTAGAAAACATAACTCAGTGTATCAACTAAGTGGTCTTATTTTATACTATATTCCTGAATTAAGTTTCGTGACCGATCATAGCATTGGCATGTGGTATAGAGCATCGGAAAGAATATTCTCTGCAAGCAGGCAGGCAGTCTGATCCCAAAAGAAAGGGAGGAGGTGAGCCTAAGAGGCACAGTTTCTTCTGCCAAGATTTCCACTTGGAGAATCTGTTCTTCTATGGACAGTGAGTAGAGTAAGGTAGAAAGCCCGGGGATGTCACTCTTAACAATGATGTCATATTTAGCAATGTCTGGAGATATATGTGGTTGATACAACGGGTGGGGGTTCAACTAGCATCGAGTAGATAGAGTGTGGGGATGCTGATAAATATCTTACATGGCACAGGACAGCCCTCTAAATTGTCAGTAATGCCAAGCTTAAGAACCCTGCTGTAGTGGAAGGTGGTCTTTTTTTTCTCTAATTATTTATTGTTTGGTATTATTATATTTTGTTTCATAGTACTTTATACTTTTGGGAGTTTTTCTCTTATAAAAGGTATATGTGAATTATTTTTCCAAATTTTAAATATTAAGTTGGGAGTTTATTTCATTTCCATTCATCGTAATTAATATCTTGAATTTGATGTATTCTTTTTATATGCTTTGTTTTATGATTTATTTACCTTTTGTTCATTGATTTTCTTAATTTTTTCTCTTCTGATTTGGAGGTTATGTACTTTATAATATTTTAGTAATTAAGAATTTTTACTGTTGTACTAGTCTGCTGGGGCTGCCAACACATTATACCATAGACTGCGTGGCTTAAACAACATAAGTTAATTTTCTTATTGATTGGGAGACTGGGAAGTCCAAGATCAAAGTATTGGCAGAATTCATTTCCTGGTGAGGACACCTTCCTTATTTGCAGATGGCCAACTTCTGTGACTTCCCCTGGCCTTTCTTCCATGTGTGTTTAGGGGCAGGGCATGTGCTTGAGAAAGAGACACAGAAAGAGAGAAATTGACTTTTCTGTGACTCAGTGATCTTGTGTTGAGAGCTCATTTTTGCTTAATTTTATCTTGTGAGAGTCTTAGGATACCAAATTGGGGGTCTTGGCCTAATGTTACATAGCCTCAGGCCCAACTCGTCTACCTGCAGTTGAGTCCGACAGTGGAAAGAGAGCGGAAGAGATTGGGGGACAGCAGAACACTAAAGGCCTCAGAATCCGTTTGCTTGATTCTAGAGTGAAGAGAATTTGTGTACTGTTTTGGGAAAGGATTCCCTATTTCTCCTTGCCCAGGCTCATGGACACAGCTTATGAATAATAAGTTAGAGATGGTTATATGGAGCGTCTAGGCAAGAGACTTGAGACAGGCTTACAGCACGGTGACATCTCCCTTTCAGGCTGGCTCTCCTGCTGCCAGTGACTAAAGCTTTGTCCTTTTTCTACTGTTTTCTGGTGGTTTTACTGTGGGACTGTAGATATGGTAAATAAAGTCTCTGTAGGCACATTGAAACCCAATAGCTCTGTCCTTTATTCATTGTTAGTTTAAAATAGAAAATTATTTTAATGTTTTAACTTTGATATAGACTTTTATTATTTTGCTTAAATACATTTTACCATGCATAAATAATAGATTACATTTATCAAGTTCATTTTCAGTTACTTCACATTCTACTTTTAATCATGTTTTAAATGTCTATGTAAACAAAGACCTTTTTACTTCCATATTACTGGGTTTGACTCAAGTAGATGGCAGTTCTGAGAACTGTCATTATCTGATGACTGGCAGCTGCTTGAAATGCTTCGGGGTGATGTTTTTATTCTGTCCTTCAAGAACACTTACCACAGCCAGAAATGGACAAACATCGTTGCTGTTTTAGGGAAAGAGCTAAATTGCAAATAGTTCTAGATAAGAATCTTGGACTCAGAGGACTTAAGGATGCATGATAGTGAAATCAGAGAGCATTTGAAATCAAGAGATGTGAGGTGATGTCCTAACTGTGTGAATATTCCGTCGTGTGGCCTACTTTTCATTTCTGGTAAAATGTAGCTTCTGTAGTAGGTGGCAACTAATATCTCTGCCAGCCCTGATAGTATATGGTTAGTTAGGGCCTGAGGCATTTGGATCTGTTGTTTAGCTTACCATTTTAAAACAATCTTGATAATCAAAAACCCTGGGAGCTTTGTTTAAACACTGGGCCTCAGCCTCTATCCCTAAAGAGGCTGATTCATTAGGTCAGGAATGGGCCCTTGGAATCCGTATTTTTAAAATATCTCCAGAGATGAACAAGGTTATGTGATATAGATCTAATGCAAGCCAAAATGAGAAGAATAAAAACAGGAGTAGCAGGTTAACCCTACGACTCAGAGAGCCTTAAAATGAGTTTGTTTTTAATTCTACAGGTAGAGAATGTGAATTATAAACTTAGAAAATACAATAAGTATAACAAAAAAATCTTAAAATAATTTATAACACCACTGCCTAGAGCACAAAATGTGTTAACTTTTTCTGTGTTTATTTCTAACATTTTGGTAAATATGGTTATGTAGAAACATATGAGGTTTGACAATTAAGTTCGTGAACTTGTCACCGTGCGCTTACATTGGAAGCACTGTACAAGCGGCTCAGTAAAGTTTAATAACCTTGATATATATAGACACATATACCTTCATATTCTCAATGTACAAATTACCCATCTGATTAGATGTATGTCACATTCTATTTTGTCATTTTATTTAAGTATTTTTTAATTTAAATTCAAATATGAGTATGTCCCTTGTTATTAAAAAAATCTTTGAAAATCCAATTTTATCCCTTCACTTCATTTTTGTGTGCGAAAGATATAATTTACTTAACTGCTATGTTTTTTATCATTTAATTTTTCTCAGTCGAAAACAAAAAGACAGAAATAATATCCTTGTGTGTAAATGCTAATTTTGTTGTATCCCCAGTGTAGAGTCTTAAATATGGAATCAGTAGATCAGAGGACTATACTAAATTAATGTAATCATGTGAAATGTCAAAGATGGAGCTAAGGTAAGCATTGCCATGGAGATTAGAAAGAAAATTAATTGCTCCAAGTTTGTGTAGGAGACTTACGTGTTACTAATTGTGCCTTGGATTTATCTTCTCACAAATAAGTTTATATTGCATAGAAAAAGAGACATAACTAGAAAGAATAGAGAAACTATGTATATAATAACATTAGGCTTCCTGGTGTCTTTTGCCTTAGTAGTGCTTGCAACAGTAGGTTGAAATCTGTATCTGCGATGGCTAAACTTTGGCAAACACTAATTTTGAAAAAACAGACAGTGTTTTCTTGAGACAGAATTATTCAAACAACCCTGGTAGTATTTTTGATATAATTGGATGTATAGTTCAAATTAATTGATTTTAGATACACTGTAAGTGAAAATAATTTTTAAAAATTTCATTTAAGACCCTGACTCTCTGTTTCTGAGGTAAATTTTCAAGCTTTACTATTTAGCTCTGCTGTAAATTATCTGAAATTTTTCCTTTATGTATTTTTTTCTTAGTATTTACTTATACTCATGTTAATCTCTCAACAGTTTTTTCTTTTAAATTAATTTTTCTATTAAGCATCAGGGCCTTGTGATTGAATCGGTGGCTCTCTGGAAGGAGAGAAAGATGATATACTATATCCATCTCAGAACCTGCTTCCTCCAGTCGTTTCCCTATCTCCATCCCCACCCTCATCCATAGTCATTTGTGCACATACCCGTCAATACATACACATGGTGTTCCATATATTAAAAAAACTTGAAATGGTTGGGGAACACTAAGTTAAATAACTGAAAACTAATGTCTCTTAACACTATCTTACTGCAACAGACCTATAACTGGAGCAATTACATAAAACAATCCTGTCATTAAAATGAGAATAGTGGGCACAAGTAAAGAGGACTCAAAATGGTGAATCTAAACCAATTTATTTAAGTGGGTAGCTCTCATAGACACTGACTAAAACAGAGAAGTTGGTTTAAGTGGAAAACCGAAGTAACTGGTTGGAAGAAAGGACAAATTAAAAGGAGAGACAAATTAAATCAGCAATTGTATTATGAAATATAGGCACAGATGAATGATTGCCCCACATGATTTCTTGAGTAAAAGTTTCAGGCTTATTCTGGGCTGAACACATGTCTATCCCCTGTACTAGGCCGGTAACATATAAGAGGGTGCCTTTGATGGGTCATCTATTCACAGTCTTGTTGAATTATAACTGTGGGTAGGCTCAATTGATTGAATGCTGAAAATCCCAACTCTTAGAGATGATGAAGTTTTGGAACCAGAGGGCTTTCATAAATCTTCAACTCAGCTTGTCACATAGCGCTGATGACACTTAAATCATTTGCCACCAGGCAGCTTTGTCATTCCAAATTGTGAGTGGTCTCTGTGTTCCTTCTTTTCTTCAACTTCTCTTTTCTGACAACCTCTTGGCAGAAAAAAAATACAATGTCTATTATAAAAAGGTTAGTTTGTGCTTTTGATTAATTCTTCACTCTACTATTTTGTAGACAAAGAAGTATAATTTGAGGTTCAATTTTTGAATAATGGATTTATAGATCCAGAATAACTTCCTCATTTTAGAGTTGAAACAAAAATGCATAGAATTCAGGTGACTTGCCTAAGAAAAAACAGCTAATTTTCGGCAAAGCTGGGACTCCCGTCTCTCTGCCCCTAGTCTACGGTTATTCTGTCCAACCATAATGGCACTTCTTTTGTTCATCTGCTGAAAAGAGCGTGGCAGGTGTAGCAGCAATTCACAAGATCAAATACAATCATTAGATAATAGTGACTGCCAGTGTGTGCTGACCTGGTCTTAATTCAAAAAGTCACCCCCAGCGATAAAAAGTCATAAAACCTTAGTATCTTATTTCCAATAACCTATCAAAAGAATTTGAAATGCTTTTCTATTAGCAATAGCTCACATTTTATAAATATATCACAGTATATTTTCTGTACATTTCAGAAGATGTGTAGCTAGGTTATGTAATCATGTTCTAAGTACCTCACTTGAGACTCAGTGGCTCCACTCTGCTTTCCCTGTGCCGTTATCTCTCATTAGCAAACAAGGACACTCAGGCCTATTTTTCCTGCCCCTTAGGGGATTTTGGACTCCAGCAACTTCAGGTGTTCACACCAAAGAAAGACAAAGGCAGGAGATTTTACTAAATTTCAAAAGTGTTAAATCCATTTGAGCACTGTTCTTAATCTTCTGGATCCAAATGCATTCCCCTTAGCTTGCAGGAAACAATCATTGCCTCGTTTTCAAGGTAATGGAAAAATTAAAATGTCCAGCCGTTAGAGGCTTAACCCACTGAGCAAGAATTTAACAATTCTCTCATCATTGCAATTTCTCTAAGTTATTAGTCTAGTTCAGAGTTGTTAATATCTTTTAGATATTAGTATGCCCACTCGTACAGAGAAGTATTCCTATCATACTGAGGTACTTTAAGTTCTCCAGTTTGCCTCTCATTCCGTTCTCTTCAAACCCTATTAGTTGCCTGAATCCCTCACTGAGCCTGCCCACAGCTATGGCTACCTAGCTGGTTTTTACTCATACACTGTGCCTTAGCATCCATTTAACCATGGCTTCCAGAGGGAAGCCAGCCATAATCACTTTCTGCTCTGGTACCTACTGCCAGTAAAGGTGGGTGCCCCTTTTATGTGCATCTATAACACTCCGTTATAGTACTTACAGTGCTATTATAATTGCCTATTAAATAATGGGAAGTGGTAAGATATAAGTCAAATGAGTAAGTTTAGCATTATCTCCCCTCAACTCGAAACATCTTGAATACAGGGAACATATCTACTTAATGATGCAAAAATGAATTCATTGAGTCCTAATGAAAGCCTTTAAAAACATTTTCTAAATTGTGTGTTTTGTAGGCAGTATTTGTCAGCACTATCAAAATATGATTTAAAGTGTCCCAAATGCTCTTATAGATCAAATGTTTGTACCTCACAGTTAACTGGGTCATCTTGAATTAATTAGTTGCCATTTCAAAGAACTGAGTGGGTACTTGGTGAAACTAGCAACTGAACTGAAGGAATAATTCAAAGGAAAATGACTGGAAGAGAGGCTCAGTCTCTTGATTCAAAAGAATAAATTTCAATCCCAACTGTTACGCTGCTCATGAAATGTTAACCAACTGCCTCAGATCACTGGAGTTTTAAAGCTTGTATTAGAACAGCTGCAGAAAATATAAGGGAAATAACTATCTTGATGTCTCAAAAGAAGTAAAATGCACCCAAATAACATGTGGATTGCTTAAAGTTAGCACTGAAATAAGTCAGGTATCAAAATGTTATCACATGCATGTGACAGCAATCTTTAAATTGGTCTTGATCTTTGTTACTCATCTAATTACTACAAGGGATAATTTATTACTTTAACAACAAGAATAAGTGAATAGTTGAAAATTTTCAATGTAGATGCTCATAAATTCTTAGTAAGGGCTAAAGCATACAAGTTGTAACATCTATTAAGTAGAGCTCTCGTCAGAGAATTAGGGACATGTGGCAGCGTTATATTGGGTATTTTTAATCACCACATAAATTATTTATTCATTATGTAGTTATTTAGTTATTTAGTTACTTATTCATTAAAAAATATGTGCTGGATGTTTATTACGTGATGGGTGCTGGATTTTGTGCCTGCATTAAAACAGTGCTTCAGATAGGCATGCCGCATAACTTTCATTTCAGTGAGTAGGGACATATGGAGCGAGACTATGAAAAAGGTCACCACGGGAACAAGGTGATTTCAAATGGTATATGTACTATGAGGTTAAAGCAAGGAAATGTGAAAGAGAGTGAAAAGCAGGTGCATGTGCTTTTTGTTGCTATGTCAAGAAAGTTGCATTTGATGATGTGGCATTTGTATTGACAATTAAGTGACAATAAGAAGCACGTGTGGGGATGTGATGCTCTAGGCAGAGCTAAAGGCCAGAGTAAAGGATCTAAGGAAGAAAGGCTCTTTGAATGTAGGAGAAACAAATTTAAAGGTAATGTGCCTATATATGGTGACAAGGGACAGAAACAATGGTTGACAGGAACTAGGTACAGTGCAGATTTGGATTTTAATCTAAGAGCTGTGAGAGGCCATTGGAGGTCATTGGTGTGTTGTATTGTGGTTAGGTTTTTGGTGGTTATTTTACACACTTGGACCTCAGCCATCAAGGGTTGAGTTAATCATATTCTTCAGTAATCAGTGTCTCTCCCTTGATTTATTTCTTAATCCTCATTCCTTGTCAACCTCCATTCTTATTTTTTCTCAACCTAGGTCTTCACTCTAATTTTCTGGTTAAGATTTTTTTATTACAGAATAAGAATTATTCAGATATGTGAAAAAATGAGAATAGCTCAGTGATTGCAGAAATTTACACATCTGTGTAAGAAAAAAAACAAGACAAAGAGTGGGAGAAAATATTTGCAAATCCCATTTCTGACAAAGTATTTGTAACCATTAGGTTGGTGCAAAAGTCATAGTGGTTTTTGCAATTGCTTTTTTAAACCGCAATTACTTTTGCACCAACCTAATAGAATATCTGAAGGTTTTTCAAAGCTAAACAATCTAATTTGTAAAATGGGCAAAGATTTGAATAGACATTTCATAAAAGAAGATTTGAGATGAAAAATAAGCATATGAAAAAATGCTCAATGTCATTAATAATTAGACAAGTACAAATTAAAACCACATTGAGATACTATTACATACCTATAGGAATGTTGAAAATTAAAAGTAAAAATGTGCTAAATACTGGTGAGGAGGTGGAGCTTTTGGAATGCTCTAACATTGCAGATAGAAACGTCAAATGGCATATTCACTTTGAAAATGGTTTGATAATTTTTTAAAGAGAGTTAAATATACACCTACCATATGATCCAGCAATCCCACTCCTAGAAATGATCCTAAGATAAATGGAAACTTATGTTCATATAAAAACCTATATAAATGTTTATAGAAGCTTTATTCATAATCACCGAAAATTGGAAACAAACCCAGATGTCCTTCACCAATGATGACAATGTTGATGCCCTTCAGCCAGAGATCACCAGGAACACACCTGTGATTGAACAAGTTGGGTTTGTTATATTGAAGTACAGAGCAATGCTCACCCCAGGAAACTGTGAGGTGTCTCAGTCCAAGGATGTTAGAAAGAACTTATGTGATCTGGTCTTGGTTGAGTAATTATTGGGAAAGCCTAAAGAGACAGAGGTTCACTCTAGATTAGGTGTAGTAAGGAAGTTGGATGGCTCTATGGTTGGGCATCTCAATAAATCTTATCTACAAAGAGGCCAGACAAAAGTAAGGTTAAGCTGAAATTAGTAAAGAAAGTAGCCATTTGTTAGTGAGAGAGTGGGATGTTTTGTATTTTGTGACTTCCACAGTGACTTTTCCTGAAATGGATGTTCTGTAAGATTATGGATGTCAATAGGAGAGCAACATGGCTTAGCTGCAAACACCAAATCAGTTTGTCATAACATTGAGGCCTAGCTTTGAACAGCAGATCGGTTCCTGGATCTCAGGGGCTGGTCAAGAGAAACAAACTATGGTACATCCATACAGTGTAATGCTACCCAGCAAGAAAATGAATGAGGTATTGATTCACGCATCAACATGGATGAATCTTAAATGCATTTTGTTAAGTGAAAGAAGCCAAACCTAAAGACTATATACCGTGTTTCCCCCAAAATAAGACCTAGCCAGACAGTCCGCACTAATGCGTCTTTTGGAGCAAAAATTAATATAAGACCCGGTATAATATAATATAATATAATATAATATAATATAATATAATATAATACGCAGTCTTACAGTAAAATAAGACTGGGTATAATATAATATAATATAACATAAGACCAGGTCTTATATTTAATTTTTGCTCCAAAAGATGTACTAGAGCTGATGGTTGGCTAGGTTTTATTTTTTGCGAAACATAGTAGGATATATATATAGATACAGATATATCTATATACATAGATATATCTGTATCTATATACATAGATATATCTGTATCTATATACATAGATATATCTATATCTATATCTATATCTATATCTATATCTATATCTATATCTATATCTATACTATCTATATCTATATCCTGATTCCATTTCTGTGGTACCCTGGAAAATGCAAAACTGTAAGGACAAAAACAGACTAGTGGTTGTCAGGAATTGGGTCTAGGGAGAGGAGTTGTTATAATGGTGTAGCACGGCAGAAATTTCGAGGTTATACTGTTCTATGTGGAATTGTGGTGATGAATATATAACTCTTTGCATTTGTTAGAACCTAAAGAACTGTACACCACAAAAGTGATGTTCATTATATGAAAACAAACACAAAACTAATAATTTTTTGGGGGTGATGCAGACTGTGGCAAATAACTCGAACCATATTATCAATGAATAATATAGCCACACTTAAGCAGATGGAGAAGAAAGTAACTAACTTAAGTAACACTGGAAAAGTATTTTGACTTGATACTATAAAGCTAAAGGCAAAATAAAGAAACTCCAAAGAATACACCCTCGTTTGTAATTTTGTTTTTCTCAGTAATCTAGGTTAGAAATTCTGAAATTATTTGTATACTAGGGTTGAACAAATAAATAAATATATTATCGCTAATGAGAGGAGAATTTCTCACTGCTGGAGGAGGAAGTTACAAATAAGGGAAAGGGAGAGGCTAGAATGAACCGTGTCATTCTAGACTGGAGTTACAGGTACCAGTATGGACTCATTTTTAAAAAGTTACATATAATGTATAAATAGACACAAAAAAGCAGATACAGAAATAAATATAGCTATGTGTCTGTGCACAAGTTAGTAGACATACATACATATATATTTCCCAACTCTATCTACTGAGAAGGGTTTAAACCAGTAAGTCCCCAGTAGCAATGAGCACACCTAGAACCCAGATCTTGGTTTCTGATTACTATGTTACAATAAAATGAACCACGTCTCCTTGGATAACTGATTGATGTCGGTACTAGAGCATGGAAAATACAAGATAATCCTGGAGCATCTTGTGGTTACAGTATATAAGGAAGTACTTAAAAAAATAGAGGCATGTTAAAAGGGCTCAAAAACTAATCTTGCAGAGCTCTCAGTCACCAAAACTACAACATGAACAACAAAATAAGTATAGTAATGGATTATCAACCAAAGGAAAAATAAATATGCATGAGTTTATGTAAATGACTGAATAGATGATGGAGAAATGAAAAAAAATTCTTTGAGAAAAATTCAAATTAGTAAATATATAAAGAATGTACAAAAATTAAAAAATCACTGTTGGAACACAACAATAGTTGCCATAGACAAGATCCATGGAGGGATGCTAAGAGAGTAGGTGAAAGTTGAAGCCAAAATAGGATATACACATAGTCTCAGTTTTTCTCTCCTGGAATGTCTAGTAATTATAAAAGGAAAAATAGTAAGTTTCCAGGGGAGAATCCTGCCAGCCACCACCTTAGCCAAATGAACAAGGTTAACATCCCCACTTGTACCTATTGGGATCATTACTGACATGATGCACTGAGAAGGGCATACTTCCTCTGTGCTATCCTTCCGTATAATGCAGAATTTCATGCGAAATGAGAAAACGTCAAACAAATAAACCCAGATTGAGGCACAGTCTACAAAGTAATGGACCAGCGCTATAGAAAGTGTTAAGGACATGGTAGCCTGAGGGACTGTCACACAGTGGAGGAGATTATGGAGACATGACAAGTCAATGCAGTATGGGATCTTAGAATAGAAAAAGGATATTAATGGGCAAAGTGGTGAAATCAAGGTTAATTTCTGTTTTGACAGTTGTACTGTGGTTTTGCAACTCTGTATCTAAACTCTCTCTCTCACCCTGTTTCTCTCTCTCTATCTCTACACACACACACACGCACACACACACACACACCTCCTAGAGCCAAGTTGATAAGAAGTGAGCATAACTGGGTCCAAACTGAAATAGCAGAGGTCTCCAGGAGGTAGTGATAGTAGCTAACGGTAGCTACCTTTTCTGAGCACTTCACTACATATCAGGCACTTTTAACAACTGGACATCATGTAGCCCTCATAATAGCCTTATGAGGTGATACCATTATTTTCCTGCTCTAAAAATAGGAATCTAAGGATGAGCAATTTTAAATTACTTGTCTAAGATCACATGACTGTATTTAGACTTACTGTACATAGTTCTTGGGTCAATATACCTGAATTAACAGTAACTAGGAAGAAATCCACAGACTTCCTTTTTCAGGCTTCATAGAGGCATCTTGGTTTGTGCATTCTTTCAAAGTTATCATTTCCGTAGATTATTTATCCCCTTTGGTTGTTTTGGTTTCTGTCAGCTACTACACTAATGACTTATTTGCACATTTAATACGTAACATTAAAAGATGCTAAAATTCATGAGATCTTTTTATAGTATTTGCTCAGTACAATATAATATTATGAGCTTATAATATTGATTATGATAATCAGATACAGTCCATACAATCCTAAAATCAATATGCCAAGTTCCAGAGGACTTCTAAAATACAGGTCATTATGAAGCAAAACACTATAAACATTGAACTTAATCACTGAAGAACTATGTACGTTCTGCAGCCTTCTTCATATACAAGTAAATATAAAAGATATAAAATTTGTGAACTCGGTGCTTAGTTGTGTTTTTACTAGAAATAATTTTCCAAAACTAAGCTTAAATAGTATATTGTAATGCTTGTCTATTTGAGGTCATTTTCTGGGTCTCCTCAACAGGTTAATGTGTGCTGATATGTCTGTTTTTGCTTTGGGTCCTTATTATCAAATCTCAGTTTTTGTGTGAGCATTTGCTTAGTGTACAGATTTTTAGTATTGATTATTTCACAAGTGATTTCTCTTAAAGCTTTTGATTCCCTCCATTAACTATGTCCCCTGGCAATTTTAACTCAGGATATTAGTTTTTTAATCTTTAAATGTCCCCCAAAAAATGGAACACTCATACTTTGTAAAATGTTTGCTACGATTTCTTGAAATAGCTTCCCCCCACCCCCCACTTGATTTAGTGATTGGACATTAGGAAATTTCTTTAGACTTTCTTGGCTTTGGTGTGAGAAAAACTGCTTGTTTAATGAAAAATGGACTGATTTCTATTTTCCTACATTGGTAATCTGATCTGTCTAAATATTTCAGGACACAACTTTGATATTTAACATGTGATAGTTGGTATATATTCTGGTTACTCTAGCATGTTCTGGAGCAGCAATGGAAAATGAAGTTCATCTGTAGAATGACCATTATCTGTAGGGAGTGATAGCCTAGTCCAGGTTCAAGTGACCAAATAGTGGCAAGATCCAAAATTGTGATCATGGTCAGGAGGCCAAAATGGCTACTTGCATGTATTAGCTATCCATGGAAGGATCCAGAAAACTTATATTTTCTTATTAAATCCCACTTCTATATTATTTAACAGGACTTGAATGCTATGGTCCAAATATATTAATTTTATATTACACAGTTTGAAATTTGAATTGTCTAATAACAATAAAAAATTTCTGCTGTTCCCGGAAAAATAAGTCAAGAAATTCTGAGTCAGTGGTCTGGGTCAGTCTTTGAACCATGTTTGCCGCTGTTAATAAAAAGGGGTTTTGAAGAACCAACTCTGCTGATACCTTGACCTCTGACTTTTAGCTTCCAGAGATGTGAGAAAATAAATGTCTGCTGTATAAGCTACCCAGTCCATGGTACTTTGTTATGGTTACCCAATCAACCTGAGTATATCTGCTGGTAGGACAGATCTAGTAATCATTTCCATATTTATGTCCGCTTTATTAGAAGAAAAATCACATTAAAACTGTAAAATATATTTCATATTTATATTTTACCAAAAAGAGAAAAAAGACACACACATACATTCACACACACACACACACACACACACACACACACTCACACACCCACAGAAGCTTTGGAGATTTTTGAATTTTAATCAGTCCATAATGTGTTGGTGTGCCTAGGCAAAGTTTAAAAAAATACTGCTACTTCAATTTCTTACTAATTTTAATGTCTTTTAATTAAGTACCTTTGACTATCAAACAACATTTTAAATTTGTTTCTAAAGGAAGAGCAGTACTGTAAATAGCTTTGGGTATTTTCCTGCTGCAACGCTTGTATGGTTAGTGCGTTTGGTCCCTAGTTTCAGACAAAATTTAGCATGACTATTATTCTGGGGATATATATAGCTTGTAAATTTCTGAAGCCCATGACTTTATTAGATTTTAAAAAAGAAAGTAGTTTTCATTACCAAAGAGAATGTAGTTTCTGTATTTTATGCTTACAAGCTAGTCTGTATCACACATGGTGGACTCAAATGTAATCTAGGGAGGAGTATTCTTAATCTTTCTCTACCAAACTCATTGAGTTGGAAAATTTTGAAAATAAAATCTGAATGGCAATATTCTATCTCTCATTACTGAGTTAGAATAAATCTGACTCAATAGGTTACTCTAGCATTGATCTTTAACTTTAGTGGGTTGCTGGGGGTCTTTAATTTAATCGCGTTTATTCTGTCACAATTTGCAATCCTTGTTTCATTGTTTTTATGTGACTTTCACAATGACCTCATGATAGACTCCCTTTAGTCTATAAACAAAATGAAGTTATTTATCAAACCTTCAAAAGATGATAATATTTCTGAGGGCAAGAATGTAGAGAAATGAGCACTCTGGCTCTAATAGGAAAATTATAACATATTATAGAGCAATTTGATAACATCTATTCAATTTAGAAACGTTAATCTTTTTGACCTAACATTTCTAATTCTAGTAAAAACTTTCATGGAAAATAAATTTGTAATGAGAAATATATAAAATAAACATGCTATTTGCAATATTATTGTGATAGTGAAAGACTGGAAATAATGTAAATGTCCATTGATGGAGGAGTGGTTCAATATATTATGTATAGCCATTAAATAAGTGATTAAATATATAAATGGAATGTAATGGAGATAAAATCAATTTTGGTGAACCATCCTGGAGAGTTTTCACTGATTATATATATATATATATATATATATATATATATATGCACACACACACATATATATGCATATATATATATATATATATATATATACACATATATATATCTCCATTAAATATAGAATATTTTTGGCAAATGTTTTGCCATCAACAGTAGCGATGGTACTATTTATTTATATCCTTCTGCAACTTGCTTTTGTTAATTAATTAATTTAATGTCTTAGGGCTACTTCTACTTCAGTCTATATGTACATTCTTCATTTCTTTTAACTTCTACTCACTTGCCCCAAATTTCTTCCTTATGGAATAATTTGGAATTTGTAATAGTTCCACTTATTTAATTTGGAATAATTATTCAAATATTTCAACTTGATGTATTTATAAAACAAATACATTTGCACATGTCTTATTTAGATACTTTCTTACTAGGTGCTACAGACTGAATATTTGTGTCTTCCCCAAATTCACATGTTGAAAATGAACCCCCAATGTCATGTTATTAGGAGACGGGGCCTCTGGGAAGTGATTAGGTCATGAGGGACTAATCCTCATTAATGAAATTAGTACTCATATGAAAGAAAGCCCAGAGAGCTCCTGTGCTCCGTCCTGCATGTTGAGGCATAGCAAAAATTTAGCAGTCTCTGAACCAGAAAGCAAGCTCCCATCAAGTACTGGATCTGCCAGTACCTGGATCTTGGATTTCCCAGCCTCTAGAACTGTGAGAAATAAATTAATGTTGATGAAAAAACACGCAGTCTATGGTATTCTCTTACAGCAGCCAGCATGGACTATGAAGCTAGTTTAAGAATTGGTTGTATGGTTTGGGGTGGTTTTGAGCCTGCTAAAAATGGAAATTTTGCAAAATAAAGCTCAATAGTCCTATGTTTGTGTTACCTTACGGGTGGATTGCAGAAATTTTGCTTCCTATATTATGTATTTCTATATTATGTATATCTATATTATGTAGTATTTCAATTATGTATAAGAATCATTGCTTCTGCAATCATTAAACATATAAGAAAGAGAAATTCTACCTTAAGATAACATTGGTTTTGAAGGTGAGACCCACGTTTTGAAAATGGATCCTCCTGACTTTAGAGGTCATTTCCTCCTGTTCTTCCTAATATTTCCAACTTGTCTAAGAATGGACTTAAACATTCAGAACCCAAACTTCTTTATGAAATAAGAAACTACTACTCTCCCCTATTATTTATCTTCTTTTTGTAATGTTTAGCAATGAAATAAGTGGACTTCTAGCTAGATGCATGATTGTCCATTATTGACTATATTTATCAACCTCCTGTAGCTAGCTCTGACTAATTATCACATAATATTCAATGTAAAGTAAGTTCAATGTAAAGTAAAACAAAGGAAATAAAGTTGATATGTCTCAGGTCATCTTCTGGGACAAAGATTCTTGTCTTGGACTTCCTTCCTCACAACTGGGAATAGTAACAATGGGAACAGTCATCTTAGATCAAGGAAAAGAAGCTACTTGCTGGGAGTGGCAGATTTGATTGTGAGCTTGGGTCCCTGGGTGATGATACTACGGAGTGGAACTGCCTATCTATCATAGACTTCTCACCTACCATTGAATTATTATAAATCGTTTTTTGTTAAACCACTGTATTTTGTCTCATTCTTTTTCAGAGCATCTCAGTGTACACACTATTAATACACTAATGAAGTAGAATCTGCAATGGAGAGCAGAGGAAGGTGTATTTTTTTTTTTTTTTTTGGTAAAAGTATTAGTTGATTATTTTTCCTTTTTACCTGCACCTTTTAAATAATGCTATATTAAAGAATATTAGATCCATACATCGATGCCCCTCCAGCCTGCCTTGAAGCTTGTGCCTTCCTCCTGTGAGGGGGCTTGAGGTGTGCTGGGGAGCAGGCAGAGCTGGGAGTATGTTGGAGTCAGCTTGTACCAGCTCTGAGAACACAATTGTGACATTTTCAGGAATTTTGCAAGACAGTTCACATGGTACCATAGCTTGAAATTGGCCTTGGAATTTGGCTTTTTCTTTTCCCAAGAGCCGTTGTTAAACGTTGACCAGCACACCTGCATGTAGGGCAGAAGGGAAGCAGGCAGACGGGTCACTAAGCATGGACCCAAAGCCTATCCACATAGAAAACCAAGCAAACAAGTCCAGGGCTTGGAGACCTGAAACCTGGGAACCCCTAATTGCACCCCTGATCTCTAATAGCAAGTGATGAGCTTTGCATACTCCCACCTGACAGTTTTACTGCATGCATTTCTGTGGACAATGCATTTCTGTGCCTCCCACTCCACTCCTACCTTCTCCCTCAGGGAAGAAGGGGATATATGGAAGATATGCCCCTTCAGTCTTTCCAGTGGCTCTCCTGCTCGTCTTCCCCAGGGGAGTGGGCTCTGGGATAGGGGTAAGGGGTGGGCATGAATTCCTTGCAGCTCTGTGCCCTGTGCGGATACAATCCTTGTTCTGTGTCTCCAAAGTTATCACTGCAGCTCTATTTTGTGCTCTGTGAGGGTGAAGACAATCTTCAGCTCTCTTCTTTCCCTGATGTGTTCCAGAATAAAGGGGTAGTGGGTGGAACAACAGTGCACAGGGCCAGGTGTGTCCATGAGTGGTTGGTCAGGAGTCCTCAGGGCTACAGGCCACTTGTGTGTCCTGTTAGAGGAGGGGGACTGAGGAAAGGGAGCGGGCAGGATGTTGCAATGCTTAAACAGAAAGTCTGAAGGGAAACAGACTCTTTCTGAGGATGGATGGTGGAGAGACAGGGGTGGGGCAGGGCTATGGTTCCATAGACTTGGTCAGGCAAAGCTGCTGAAGAGTGCTTTTCCCCCTCAAAGTGGGTTCTTGTGCTTTGTGAGCCCTTATTCTCTCCCTAGGGAAGCAGCAGAAGCGAAAACCCGAAATGAGAAGTGGAGGTTTTGGGCTGGATTGTGTGAAACTGGTTGTCTGAAATAGTTCACATACAACACAGTGAGATTTTTCAGTTATCTAGCGTGGCTCATTGCAATTGCCTCCCATCACCTTAGTGTCCAGGAAGGCTGAGGGCCTGATGGTTTCCTCTCTGAATAAAGGAAGCCTCACAGGTCATTCGTGGGTCCTCTAGCAGTCAGGGAGGGGGCTGACCTCAGGGTCCGACTGGTAAAGGTTAAAAAGTGATAGGGTTAAAGGCACTTGACATCTTTCCCTTGGCCCCAGTTGCATCCCATCTTCTGACCTGGCTGGGCCATGGATGAGAGAGGGCAGGAACTCTAGTCTGATGGAGCCCCGCGTTCCCCACTGACCCCCAGTCTTGCTGATGAGCTTGATTTCCCCCAACACGATGTCCCTACTGACAGCCGTGCACACGTCATACAGGGTGTGGGTAGCCACAGCAGCTGAGGTCAGGGCCTCCACCTCCACCCCAGTGGGGCCTTGAGCCCTGAAAGACACCTGGATCATCACAGCATGGCATGTGCTGTCCAGCTCCAGCCGCAACTAGACATGGCTCAGGGCCACATGGTGACAGAGGAATCAGCGGGCTAGTTCTCTTGGCTGCCTAGATTCCAGCCAGCTGAGCCACCACCAGGATATCTCCCTTCCTTAGCTGGTTCTCTTGGACGAGTTTGAAGGCCATGGGCCCTAGGAGGATCACAGTAGAGGCCATGGCCACCCACTCTGTGTTCGGCTTACCACTGAACATCTACCATAGCTGCCTGTCCTTCTGCGTCCATGTGGGTTAATTGGTCTAAGGTTGGCAGGGGTACTGAGTGGGTGGCACGAGCCTGAGACTTGGGGCTAAAGCACTTTGGGTTGGAATCTGAGTCTGGGTGGGAACTGTAGTGTCTCTGAAGGAAACCAGACCCCAGCCACCATTGGGCAAGGGGTGGGGTCTGGGGGACCCATCATCCTTTCTACCAAGTTGCCACCTTGTTTGACAAACTCACTCTGTGTCTCAGACCCTGAACATGGAGGGAGTTCCTGCAGGAAATGCTTGGAATGGCTGGTGGGGAATCTTGGAGCATCAAAAATAACTTTCTGGGTCACCCACCGATAAGGATCATGGGCTGGCTCTTCATCTGGGAAATATCGAATATGCCTGCATGCTGCACGGCAGCCCGATGATTCTCAGCAGCTCCTCCTTGGATGCTCCTACCCATGGGTAATCCAGTAGAGATACCACTGAGATCCCAAAGAGGCAGACCTTGAGGTTCCCATCAGCTGTGATTTGTAGCAAGTTGCTGGTCCCACAAAAACGTTCAGACATGTATGTGATACAGCTGATGTGGCCTCAGAAGCCAGGGATTTTAAAGGCCTTGCATGTGCTGGATTCCTCTTTGGGCAGCTTCTCCAGCTTAGGCCACTACTGCCAGAGGGTGTCCAGGATCTTCTTGTAACTAATCCTCTTCTTGCAGTTCACTTGTTGCTATTGAAAGGCAGGTACACCATGAGGTGCACATCCAGGGGGAGGCTCTCGGTCAAGGCCACAAAGTCCAGGAGCTTGTCCTTGTTTAGGGCTCACGTCACCACACAGTTCACCTTCACAGGGCTGGAGCCCAGTTTGATGGCCTGTGGATGCCCCCCATGGCCTTGTGGAAGTCTTTCCTCCAGATGATGAACTGAAACTTGGCTGGCACCGGCGTGTCAAGGCTGATGTTGATGGCGCTGTGACCAGCTTTCTGAAGCTGTGGCAGCAACCAGGCTAGGTTGATGCCATTGGTGGTGATGCTGATGGTCTTCAGCACCTCCATTTGGTGGAGCTGGGCCACAATGTCCATCATGTCTGGCTGGATGAGCCGTTTTCATCTGCAAACCAGATCTTACCTACGCCTTCTTTCACAAAGGGCCGTGCAACGGTCAAGATCTCCTTAGCTCAGCAGGACAGCCTTGGGGGTCAGTGGACATCCTCCTTGGGCATTCAGTACTGACCCAGGGCTCCACTGGAGGGACAGTGACTAGAGAGGTATTGGAGACATATAGGGAGACAGTGAGCTGTGTGGCCTCAGGGTGAGGACTGGAGGGACAGCCATCATTTTCCCTGTATAGATCCCCTCTCTTAGTTGATTTTTACCCTTAGTCAAAAGTTATGCTGTAGTTTTTAAGTGCATTCACCCAGCACTGAGTAAATAGATGACTATAGTCACAATGAAGTGTAGCTTATTTCTTAATCATTATCATACTGCCAATTCTAAAGTAAGATAAATTTTAATAGTACAAATTAAAAAATTAAATACACATGCACACATACCGTGTTTTCCTGAAAATAAGACCTAGGCAGACCATCAGCTCTAATGCGTCTTTTGGAGCAAAAATTAATATAAGACCTGGTCTTATTTTACTTATTTTAAAATAAGACCAGGTCTTATCTATTATAATATATTATAAGACCAGGTCTTATACTAATATTTGCTCCAACAGACACATTAGAGCTGATGGTTCAGGTAGGTGTTATTTTCGGGGAAACACGGTATATTCTGAAAAAATACTTTATGATTCAAATCTAACTTCTCTCCAGACTGTTATGACAGCTGTTAAGAAAACATCTGATCATAATATATTTTGCTTTTTTTTTTTTAAATTAGAGTTGAAGTATTAAAACCATAATAAAGTAACAGAAATTGCAGAAAAGGGTGGTGCATCCTTTATTCAGACTCCAGTATTTTAGGGACACTGACCTCCTGGAATGGAGTGCTAATTATAACAAAATGTTAAGCGTTTGTTTCAACATCAATGCCAAGAACTGATGAACATATTCCTGCTACCCTCAAGCAACCGACACTGTAGCTTGCACTGCTTACACATTTCCTGCAGCCCAGGCTCTATATCAGGAAACATACATAAGGTAGGAATGAGTCCCCAGTAGATTTATGCACTCGGCTGCCAAGAAGTCTGAAAAATATCCACTGCAACATCATTTTGACAAACTTGATTATATAGCTCTTTAAACTATAGCAGATTAGAAGAGGAGGGATGATACACTGATATTTATTAAGGAATTCTTTATGACAGGGACTTTGTTATACATTTTACATATTATTGCTTGATACTCACATGTAATCACCCCCATGGGGAAGGTTGCACCTCTGTTTTTATATAGGAAAATGTTGGTGAATAACGTGGCTCCCAATCTGTTAGGCAAGGCATTCCAACCCAGGTCTGTCTGATTCCATATCCCATTTGCTGCCATGTTTAAAATCATGCAATTATACACATAATACCAAGAAATCAACTTTCAATATTTTACAACAAAGGGAAACATATTTTGCAATATTTAATTTGAGGTTTCTGAGAAACTTTAATGCCATTTCAGAGGTTGTTTTCTAGGGATTTTCTCCCCACAGATACCTGCTGATTCCATTATACTAAAGAGTAATGTTTGGAAATACGGTCACTACTTTTCAATTCTTAACACAAGGAAAATCTCTAGAAACTGAAATTAAACCACTCTTTACAATGGGGTGTTTAGATAAAACTGCAATTAAATAATGAGTTTGCATGAAAATCATTCTAGAATAATCACTAACTCTTCCAAATGCAGTGAGAACCAACGTGTCCGAATATAAATGGATTCCCAAGGATAGCTAATAATCCATTTCTAAGGCCTAATGGACCTTTTGTCCAGATTTCCTTCAATTTTTCACCTCTGAACATGTTTTCAGTATTTTGTACTGTGAGTTATGTGGCTTATAATTTACTGGCTTATCAAAACTATGCAAAATCTACCAGTAGTAGTTCGTATGACAGTTTGCTCCCTATAACAACACGGTTTGGTTGATCTGTCAAATGACCCAAAGCCACATTGATTTGGTGATAGTAATTTCTATAGTTGGACTTCTTCATTATGTATGTGTGTGTATGTTTGCATGCATTCACACATATGTGTATATATATATTTAAATGTTTATTACAAATATATAGTAAATGTTTATATATTATTAATATGTATTTGTATATATATCCTCTAGTCCTTATTTTCTTCCAAATTTACAGAGTTTTGTAGTGAAGTGGGAAAGGGAAAATGAATGGAATGAATTGAGCCATGTTCGTTGCCCTCAATAACTGTTATTGTTATTAAAACAGTAATTATTCTTCTTTACTCCAAATACACCATCTGCTTAAATCACCTTCCAAATTCCTAATTACACTGATGATTACCCATCCAAACAAAACAACATAACTTGTCCAAATTTCAAGAGACTGAAGGAATAAAAGAGCTGTGTGAATGTGCTGATTTGTACTTTCCACTATCATTTGAGAAGCCTTCTTGGCAGGTGTCGGCAATGGCAGCTCACATTTATTTATTTAATTATTTATGTTACTTTCAGGTGTACAAAGCAAAGTACTAGTTAGACATTTACACCTTGAGTCAAAAGTTATGCTGTAGTTTTTAAGTGCATTCACCCAGCGCTGAGTAAATAGATAGCTATAGTCACAATTAAGTGTAGCTTATTTCTTAATCATCATACTGCCAATTCTAAGGTAAGATAATCACAAAGTGATAACACCTCTCCCACAAGCTACTACCTCTCTGACGTCTTATATAGCTGCTACTTCAGCTTCAGGTGTACGGCACAGTGGTCAGGCATCTACACAGTCTATGAAGTGATCCCCCTGATAAGTCCAGTGCCCATCTCGCATCCTACATAATCTTACAACATTGTTGATTATATTCCCCACACTGTGTTTCATACATGCATGACTATTGTGTCTACAAATGTGTACTTTCTAATTCCTTCACCTTCTCCCCCTTCCTCTCCTCCTCCCATCTAGCAACCAACAGTTTTTTTTCTATATCTCTGAGTCTATTTCTGTTTTGTTTGCTCATTTATTCTGTTGTTTAGATTCCACATATAAATGAGAGCATATGGTATTTGTCTTTTTTATACTGTATCTAAGAAGTGTTAAACCCTGTGAATAATATTCAAATTTAATCTTCCTTACAAAGCACAGAATAGGTACTATTATTCTCATCCCATTTTATTGATAAGAAAACAGACTTTTTGAGATATTTTAGGTATCGTGTGTAAGGTCACATCTAGAACTGTGTGGACTTGAAAACAGGCAGTGTGGTAAATTGAACCTTCCCAAAATGGCCAAAGTGATATTTCTGGTAACGTACCATGTTCTAAAACCTTGCTATTCCTCATCCAGAGACAGAGTCCATACCTATGTATACCCCTAGTGGGAACTTTGGCAGGTTTGTGATTGCTCTGTCCCATAAAGTGTGATTGACAGAAGTAATATTTTGTAAAACTTGAGGCTACAGTTTTTGTCTCTTTTTGTGTGAGGACAGTCACCCTAGGAGCCAAGCCTCAATGGAGGAACTTCAGGCCACATGGTGAAACCATTCTTGTTGAGAGCCACAGCTAAGGATTCAGTTGACAGTCAGCATCAACCTCCAGAGTGAGCAGGTTTAAGCTGAATGGGCAAGTTTTCAAATGATTCCGGTCTCTTGCCAGCAAATCATCTCCTGTCTTCCAGTCTTTCCATGACGATCATGGAGCAAAGATAAGCATCTCCAATATGTCATGTCTGGTTTCCTGACTAAAGAACCCAGGAGTATATTCAATGGTTGCTTAAATTTTGGAGTAATTTGGTAAGAAGTCCTGGTAAATGGAATGGGTAATCTAATTTCAAGCTGGTATTTTCAAATATGGGAAAATACTGTCCCCATCCAGGAAAACTGGGCATAATCTATTTTATAGCTCCAATTTATAAAGATTCAGAGTATTTCCTCAAACATATAAATTATATACAAAATTTTTGGCTACAGAAATAGCAATGTTTGGGAGTTCTGCCTCCTCCTATAGTCACTATATGACTTCTTATTCCGTCAGGATCAGAAGGGGAGGAGCGAGGAAAGGAAACCAAGACCAAGGAAAAAAATAATTTAACAGAGCTGAATCTTTTTTTCATTATTTTTTGTCTGTCACACCATCTGAGTTGAGCAGATTTTGAAACACTGACTCTCATTACAAGGTTTAATGGATTCTTTCGGGACCCTCAATCTTCCCCCAAAATGGAATCTTCTGCATTATACAATTATCTGACCCTGGTGGTACAGTCTCCAGCTGATTTCTTATAACCCCTTGAACTTTTCTCTCTGCCTGTTGACACAACATGGACTCTTGAACATGCTGGGGTCACCTCACCCAACCAGACTTCTTGGACAGGATTCTTACAAGTTAAAGTTGGTTGAAGAGGGAATACCACTTGAGTTGTCTATGCTGATCTGTTTAAAATGTTATGCACTTTTGTCTCATGTCCCTCAAAGTTTAGGATGCTCCAGTTTTTTGTTTGTTTATTTGTTTTTATTGACAAAATTAGTAGCATTGAGCAGCCCTAGTCTCTGTGTGACCTTTAGCATATCAACAATCATCCAACCAGAGGTTGAGGTACCGGTCTTCTGCTTATAGACAATTCCTTCTCTTCAAGTGGGTTAACTGAAGCCCCAGTTTCTCAAAAGAAGGTAGGAGGAGAGTCCCCTCCTCTCATGAAAAACAGACATATTCAGTCACAAGAAGGAAAGGGACACATGCAGCACACCTTAGATGGCAGATGTCTGTATTTAAAGAAACTTCCTAATGAAGCTCAAGCTTTTTCTCTTGCAGGCTGAAGAGGGATAATGGGTTATGTGTTGGGTTTTCCTACATCTCAGCAAGTCCTTTATTTGGAGCAAAAGAATGCTTTGAAATCAATTAGTTGGCCTTAAGATTCTGATATTTTCATGGAGGGTCTTATATAATCATGTGAGACATTTAAAAGGCAGAAGTCAGAGAGTGGTGATAGAAGAAGGGATCGGAGAGATTCAAAGAGTGAGGATTCCACGCCCCATTGTAGGTTTGAAGATGGATCATGTAAAAAGGAATGTGAGTAGCTTGAAAGAGTTGAGAGTGTCCTAGCTGACAGCCCAGGAGGAATGGGACTTCAGTCCTACGACTATAGGAAACAATACACCATCTATCTGTAATGCTCTTCTTTTCCATGAATCATCTCAGAAAAAGTTGTAAATGTTACATCCCCTAGATATGCCATTGGGTGGTTCTGAATAAGATTGCTGTCTTGCATAAGAACATAGATATCAACTTAAGCAAATTTATCTTTGATATAATACTTTTATCAAATCTGTTATCCGTATTTCAGTTTTTCACCTAATAATGTCTTTGGTCGCATATGTTTTTTCTTCCAGTGAAAATCCAGTCTCAGATCAGGTATTGCATTTATTATCACATCTCTTTTAATCTAGAGTATGTTCTAACGTTTTTCTTGTGTTTTATTAAATTATTGTTTTTGAATAATACCTTCACCTTTTAAAATAAAGTTCATCTCAATTTTTGGTTTGACTGATGTTTTTTTATGAGTAGATTAAAGTTTTTCATTCCTGGCTAGAACAGAATGCTACATAAAATGATACTGTGTGTGCTTTAGGGTATCACATCTGAAGTTACACAATGTCAATCTGCCCCTCAGTGGTGATATGAATTTTGATCATCTAATCAAAGTGTTTTTCTTGACACAGTATAGTTGCTAATTTTTCCCTTGAAACTAATAAGAAATTCATCAGGAGACAATTTATAATAATGCAAAGCACTCTCTTCATATTTACCAGTCTGTACTCATACTGGGAGGTGTAGCCCTGTCTCCCTTGTGCCATATTTATTTTGTATCTATTATTATTGGTGCAGACTCATGTTTTTCTACCTTTTATTCTATATTTTATAATTTACTATGCTCCTTATTGTTTTTGGAGGGGACTCAAATTGTCTCAGATTTAGCCAGTGGTAGCTGTTTCAAGCTGGCTGCTATGTCTATGGGACATTCCTCATCACTTTTTTGAGACGTTCTTTACTTTCTGACATCATAAGATGACCAGACTCATTTTGTATATACCATGACTCAGCCCAGAATCAGCCTTTTCTCCAAGAATACTTTGGACCGAAGATATTTTTCACATGAGGAATTATACCAATGAAATTGTGCTTTAAGAATATTAGTCTTGAAATAGAGGATGGAATGGGAAGACAGGTTATGAGACTGAAAACGTTTATTATTGTTTTTGTTTTTTTTTCTTTCCTCTGAGTGTTGATAAAATGCTGTGGTGAATTTTATTTCAGAAGATATGAACAAACTACTTCTCCTCTCTGTCTCTCTTCCATTTCATCAAAGCAAGACAACTTCATAGCCTTAAACTGGTAATTTCTTACAAAATAATTTGACACCTGAACATATCTTTGACATTTCTGTTTGGCTATACACAGTCAAAATAAAGATTTAAAAACACATCTTTCTAAATAATTATTGATTTAGCAGTTTGAAGTGATGAGCTTTTAGAGGGCAGTAAATTCTCACTAAATCAGAGATGAAAAGGCAATAAAATATTGTGTGCTAAAAAACAGCAAAGTGCACTGACAAATGGATTCAGGTTTACAACCCTGTGTGCTAGAAACTGAACCGTAGTTTCATATGGAAGTGTCACTGTTCAGTGGGCAATATTGGAAAATTTCACTCTATGACTTTTAAGGAAAGCCAACAGGATTTGAGTTATTGCTTATACTTAGAAATTGTATCTTGAGGCTGGATTAGAGAGGCAGACTAGTACCATTTTAGGCCACTGTATGCTTTTTATGACTAATGTAAAGGTCTTGTCTTTTTTCTCAGGGTCGTACTTATAAATATAATGCCTATTTCCACACTCTGGGAGCTTTTCCCACTGTTGAAAGGGAGGCCAACACAAACCATATAAGTATTGCTTACTATTGATTCTTAAGTCTAGAAGGAACTGGAGAGGAATAAAGTGATGGATCATTTAATTCTTAACCTTGTGAGATAGGCACAGTTATTATCCCTACCTTCCAGATAAGGAAACAGACACAGAATGGGTAGGTCCCTTCTTCAAGGTCCCTCAGCTTACTGGTTGGAGTTAAAATTGGAACTCAGGAAGTTTAACTTGAAACTACTCCATCATCTTAACTTATTAAAATCACAGGCGTGTTTTAAACAATGGCTCCCCAGGGATTCATCTTTGGACTGTAAATCAATGATTAAAAACTCAAAATTTAAAATGGATCTAAGTCTCTAAGAAAATAGAAAAAAGAAATGATAGTTTTATGAAAGAAAACTGACAGCTGTGGACAGATTGCTTGTCATTTTGTTATAGTTGGAAAGAAATCAGACACCATATTTAAATGCATAGCAGAAGGATAATGCAGATGAAAGATTACTGTCTTTCCTGATTAATGATAAATCATTCAGTGTACAAACTATAAAAATAGAACCAAAATTAATGGTGAATGTTAGGAGGGTACAATGCTCAAGTGATTCAATGGAATTATGTGTTTGGAATCTGAAACGTAACCCACAGTGTGACAGAAATTAGACTTTGAGTATGTTTAAAAAACCATGGCAAAACAGTGTGCCCTGAAATAAAGAAAATAAGCATGCAAATTAATCGTAATATATGAACTTGTAAGGTGACTTTCTCTTAAGAAGACAAGAAAATGTGGACACCATAAGAGAACAAATAATTCAAACTTTAGAAAATAATATTTTCTATATCTTTATTTGCGAAATAACAAGCATATGAAACTCAAAACTGAGTTTATAGGCAAATCTAAATTTTGGGTGACAGCTTAAAACATTCCATACTTTGTTTGTATCCGTATTTATAACTGTTTATTTGGTTTACATGGGACAGTAATGTTTTCTTCTGAGATAGTAGAGCAAGCCCAGTAACTGGTAGTCAATGAATGTATCAATAACGACAATAACACCTATCATCTATTGAATATGCTTAGCTTAGCACTTGCATAGTTCATTTCATTGGTCAGGTCCTCATCTCATTGATCAGCTCATCTCATTGATCAGATCTTCTAGTAATCAGAATTACAATTGATTTATTAAATAGGTACAGCTAGTTAATAGCAGAACCCAAGCCCTACTACCAGCTCTAAAGATTCTGTTTTTAAACACCACATACTGTGGCATTCCCTTTAGAGACAATTCATACTCCAGAAAAACACATGCATGCATATACTGTTTGTTTGTGTGTGTGTGTGTGTGTGTGTGTGTGTGTGTGTGTGTAACTATAGACAGGTAGGTAAGTAGGTATGTAGAACGGAAGGAAGAAAGGAAGGGAGGAAGAAAGAGTTACTTAGATACTCATGGGATACATGTAAGCTTTAAAAGAGTTACGTTTTTATTGCCTGAGATCATGACTAACTGTGTCATAAAGGAACCCTATTACTCATTCAATTTTCATTTTATCTTATGTAGTCACTACAGAGAATAAGAATATGCTACTACTTACCCAGATATTTCTCTGTACTTGCATTATTTGTTTTTTAATCCACCCCTTGTAGTAGCTCCAACTCAAGGGAATATATTTATCTAGGAATTTCTGAAACTGGGGATTTGTATCAGACACAAATGAATTGTTTTGTAAATGCATGTAGTCTTTGAATTTAGTATTTTAAAACTCATTGCATAGATCAATAGGGGGATTTATATTCATTTATGCAAGAAAGAATGTACGGAAATATCAAGGGCAGTACTACTGGATGGGTGGTCATGGACTGCTGTGCTATGTGTGAATTGTGTGTCTAAGCCCAGAAGGTTAAGTTCAGACTCCACATGTCTTCTACCATTCAAGGATGGTTGTTTGCAAGATTGTTTCCAGTCTTACATATGCAAGTATTTCTTCTTTGTAATTGTAATCATTATAGCTTTTTAGAATTTAAAATTTGTGTATGATGATCAAGTCATACTTATATAAGAAAAAACAATAAGCTTTATATACTAAAAATTAAAAAAAAAAAGACAGTAACTGTGCCTAGAGCTCAGAATGATGCCACAAATCAGTCAGCATTTCTCATCAACACGCCAAGATGCTATTGATTTCCCCATCCTGCCAACTCTTTAACTGAATTGATACTGCTGGGTGCTTTATGTTCATGCCTTATTCATGGAGGATGTTAGGGGGGAGATTGATCAATGGAATATGTCCAACACATTGAGTTATTCCTGAATTTCCATTTTTTTGCTTTGTATTAGGCCTTCTGTTTTTGTTAATTGACCTCTGCTGAAGTTAGGCTCCTACCCTTCCACAGAGACTTTGAGAAAGAGCTTCTATCTTCATTATTTTATTAAATTTATTGGGGTAACATTGGTGAATAAAATTATAAGTTTTAAGGTATACAATTCTATATCATCTATATTTCACATTGTGTATTCACTACTCTGAGTCAGTTCTCCTTCCATCACTGAATATTTGACCCCTTTACCCTCTTCTACCACCCCCTCCCCCCTTTCAATCTGGTAACCACTAAACTGTTGTCTGTGTCTATGAGTTTTTGCTTGTTTGTTTGTTTGTCTTCCTTGATTACATTCCAAAAGCATGTCTCCTACTAGGTCCTTGAGAAAGACATTCCTCGGTTATAAAACTGGCCAGAGATGAAATAGAACCATTTGTGACAACATGAATGGATCTTGAGATTACAATGCTAAACGAAATAAGTCAGACAGAAAAAGTAGACAGAACCATATGATTTCATTGATACGTGGTATATAAACCAAAAACAACAAAAGAACAAGACAAACAACTGAAAGAACAAAAACTCATGGACATAGACAATAGTTTAGGGGTTACCAGAGGGTAAGGGGGGAGGGGGAGAGGGGCTCTAAAAGAGGGTAAATGGGGTCTAATATATGGTGATAGAAAGAGAACTGACTCTAGGTGGTGAACACACAGTGTGAGGTATAGATAATGTATTACAGAATTGTACACCTGAAATCTATGTAACTTTACTAACAATTGTCGCCCCAATAAACTTTAATTTAAAGGAAAAAAAAAACTGGCCAGAGGCTATTAAAAAGATTTACATACATCACAGAAGGACAGAGAAAAAATTTACAATCACAAGTTTTCTGAAGTAAATGCTCTAAGAAAAGGGAGATTAGAGGCCTAGCCTCGGGGGGGAAAAAGCCTGTCTAAAGTTTAGTTAAACTGAGAGGAACATTAAGGCCATCTTGGTTGAAACTAAACATTCCTTGGATAGGTCCCTAATTGCTCCTGTGTGACATTGAGAGTTCTTGCTGTACTCCTTTTTGATTTGTAAGTTTTCGATAAATTTTCATAGCCTTGGGTTTTTAGTAATCAAATAAGGTAGGAGATGATGGTTTCTTTAACCAGGGTGGTGGCATTCGTGGTAATAACAAGTAATCAAATTTTAAATAGCATTTTTTAATTAAAATTAATTATTTTAAATGGTAGCAAGGTAAGATTTGCTGATTGAACAAATGCAGGATAATGGAAAAAGAGAGGAGTCAATGATAACACCAATTTATTTTTCAATCTGATCATGGGAAAAGTGAAATTTTTATTAATTTTGCTTTTATAGAGTTAGTCATCAATTAGCAATCAAACTATATTTTGTCTTCTATATGTCTGTTAGTTTTTTGCTCCATAATATGTTGGTTCCCGGAAATATTCCCTTCTCTTCTATTTCTTACCTAAGCTTAGCCTTTCTTTAAGAGCCTGCTTTTATGTTATGAAATCATCCCTGTTATCCCCACCCTGATATGATGATGACAGTACTAGTATTATTGATGTTGTTACTAACATTCTCAGTGGTTATACTCTGTGATTGGTACTGTACTAAGGCCTTTATATTAATTGTCTAATGTAATTTTTTTATGAACTCAGTGAAGTATATTATTAACATTATTATTATTATTAATTTGGTTTTACAAATGAAAAACTAACACTTAGAGATGTTGTCATTCCTAGAAATGAGGACTCAAAACCAGAAGTGGTGGCACCAGTATACTTATTCGCTTCTGTTTAACTCCAGAGGATCAGTCTCTTAAACTTCTACAATGACTAATTAAATGTAGTTATTGATGGATGACTATTTGTTTTATAGTCTGTGTTTAGTTTTCCCTGAGGTGATTGTATTTATAATTTAATTAATCCTGTGCATCCATCCTTTCTCCCAGTTACTCTTGTGGTTGCTGTTACTATACACTATTCAGTTCTTTTTGTTTTATGGCTCTCTAGCAAGTCGTTTTAAAAGAGGGTTTGTTTCTTTATTTCAGATAATGTAGCAAGATCCCCAGTCAAATTATTTATATAAAGCAAGTGAGTTTTATTAAAGGTCATATTTACCTAACTGACAATTTTTCTATCCACTCACATTCTTCATTACCTAATTATTTATATATCGACTTGTGTTAATGCATTTTCATAATGAAAATAACATTCACTGTATTGGAGAATTAGAGCTTGGAGGAAGTTGAACATCATTTGGTACATACTGCTACCGAAAGGAAAATTCCCTGACAAAGCTCTGCTCTATTTCTGATTAATTAAGGCAATGAAAAGAATAGTAGGTTGTCTCAATGCACTCAGTTTTATTATTGAATGAATATATGTGCATTATCTACAATATTTAGTTGAAATCTTCCTCTTTGTAAATTTTCGACCATTGCTTCTAGTTCTGTACTCTTAAGAAAAATAAATTTAAGATGGACACTATGCCACATGCTCAAAAACTTTAAGCGCCCTTCATGTACTTCCCAAGGCTTCTTTCCCCAGGCTACCTCTATTCAGTTCCCTCAAATTCTCTGCTGACAGCCATCTTACTCCTCAATGGGCTCTAATTGTTTTTCCCTCAGCATGAAGAAGCAGAAATATTCATTGCTGTAGGCTGCTATGTTGATATTAGGTTGGTGCAAAAATAATTGTGCTTTTGCAATTTTTTTTTTAACCATTTAAACCACAATTACTTTTGCACCAACCTAATAGCAAGAAGGCCGATTCACAAATGCTGCCAGGATAATGAGCTAGTTCCTAAAATTATTGGTTCTTCTGTGAATGTATTCTGTAAAAGTTGACATAAGTGAAACCATTTTTAAATAGAGCCAAATCAACTATCTAGAGGAACTGCTTTGCACTTCTTTCTCCTTGAATCTTTGGACTGTTTGTATTGGGCCAGACCTTTGGACTGGGTCCAACCAACATTGTGTTACAAACAATTGTTTGTAAAGACAGCAGGAGAGCGGACATCCTGACTACAACAACTGATGATTGTGAACTCTCTATCTGAAGATAGAATCAATATCTAGTCACATATAGCTAAGGATGAACCCAGCTCGTCAGCAACGCTAGACATTCTTTCTTCTTTTCATGTAATTATTCCTTTCCTTTTCTTCTACAAACGTCTTGTCTTCACTCTGTAATTGGGACACTATTTGGGTTTATGCTTGAATCTGTGTTTCCAGAATTGCAATTTCTTGATCTCAAATAAACACTTGTTGCCTCTAATTTCAGATTTTTAATTTTAGGTTAACAATTCCAATCAGTCAATTAAGTATTCATGAACACTTCGTTTATTGACACTAAGTGCTGTATAGACAATATCTCTGAAGTACCCAAGATATTTATAGACATCACAGGCACTCTACAATCTCTGATAGACAAGTTCTGTCCTTCCCTTTTGATCTCTTTGTTCTGCAAAACCAGTTTTAAATCTGACAGTCTTTTCCTGAATTAGAGCTAGTAAAGTTCTCTTCTATCCATCCTAAATACCCTTTATTTCTTTTGTTGTTGTTTATTTCTAATGCATTAGCATGAGATGATCTTATATCTTGGTAAACCTGGAAGGGGAACTGTAAAGTCTAGTTTTAACTGGAACTTCTGCTACACATAAAGTTGATTCTTATTATTCAATACAGTAGTGTTCTAGAAAGTTACCACAGACACTGAATTCATGAATTCTTAACTTTTACTCCTTGGGGAAATACACGGTTACGTTCCTGCAAGCCTTGGGTCAGAACATTTGTATCAACTGAAACACCATCTGTATTATGTAGGTTTGCTTGCCAACAATGTCAGTGTAAAGCAAACCAGTCTCTTCCTTGTTGACAGCCTACTCTTCCATAAAACCCTTTTTTTTCTTTCTGAATAACACCTAAAAGGTATTTTTAAATTCTTCCATAGTCTCTTGACTTAAAGAACCTGACTCACCTGCAAGTTTAACATTTTTCATTCTAGATTACCTTTTGAAATGTCCAAGCCAGCCAGAACTAGTTGCGAAGGATTTCATTTTCCTGATCCTCAGTAATATGACTGTAAATTTCATTGGCTTTCAGCCTTACAACAATGATATCCACTATATTTAAAAATGGGCCATCACCTCATTAATCCACAAATTTAGCCACTTTCTTATCTTTTCCAGAACTTCATCATGTACTGTAAATGTTACTTTAGCATTTTCAGAAGTGGTTTCACATGCAGATTGGTGAATTTCCTCTTCCTTTTTCTGTATGTACCTTATTGTTGATTTATTGTAGTGATATATAAATATGCCTAACATTTCAGGGGAAATTTTGCTAGATAACAATTTAAATTTAAATTACAAATGTAACACAATAGAAATAATTGTAAACTTTCAAAAGTAATATTGCATAGTGGGAGATAGGAAATTGGGAAGAATTGTGACAATTATCATTTTCTTTTTTTAAAATTAAAGTTTATTGGGGTGACAATTGTTAGCAAAGTTAGATTTCAGGTGTACAATTCTGTAATACATCATCTATATATCACATTGTGTGTTCACTCAATACTGAGGTATGAAATCTAAACATGGAGTTAAAAAATAGTTTTTTTTTCAATATCGTAGAGTTGCTTCCTTTTTAACTTTAGAAGTGTATCTTTTCAGAAACCACCATATTTTTATGGAAAAATATTCAGAAAACTTTTTACTTTAGTCATCTCCTTTAGTTGAATTCCAATAATTAAAATTTAATATTTTAAACATGGAAATATCTATTCTATGATTGTATTGCATAAAAATGATTTCTGTATGCATATATGTGTGGAAAGAGGTCTACAATGATGGATGGCTTCCTGGGGTATTGAAGCTTTTTTAATAATAGTTTTCTTGTGGTCTTCTCCCCCTTCTCTGTTCTTTGTGTTTTTCTTTTTTTCCTCTTTTTTTCATTTTATTTATTTATTTATTTATTTATTTATTTATAAATTTATTGGGGTGACAATTGTTAGTAAAATTACATAGATTTCAGGTGTACAATTCTGTATTACATCATCTATAAATCCCATTGTGTGTTCACCACCCAGAGTCAGTTTTCCTTCCATCACCATATTTTTGATCCCCCTTACCCTCATCTCCTACCCCGTACCCCTTTACCCTCTGGTAACCACTAAACTATTGTCAGTGTCTACGAGTTTTTGTTTCTCATTTGTTTGTCTTGTTCTTTTGTTGTTTTTGGTTTATATACCACATATCAGTGAAATCATATGGTTCTCTGCTTTTTCTGTCTGACTCATTTCGCTCAGCATTACACTCTCAAGATCCATCCATGTTGTCACAAATATTCCTGTATCATCTTTTCTTACCACCGAATAGTATTCTATTGTGTATATATACCACAACTTCTTTATTCGTTCATCTATCGAAGGATATTTTGGGTGTTTCCATGTCTTGTGTTTTTTAATAGTGTCTTAATAATCAACTAATAGTTAATAAATTCTTCACATCTACCTTGATAGCATAAAGTTTTTAAGATTGCTATTTCAAATAAAAACACATATATGTACACACACACACACACACACACACACACACACCCCAAAGTGCCAAAAAATATATATACACATGATTTGTATTCATCTTTTGTTATAGGTATATATTGAGTATTACAATTTTAATACAGTTTTTTTTCTTTTCTTAAAATGTGTATATACTGTTTTGGCACCCTCTCTGTGTATACTTGTATATGTATGTACATACACATATCTGTTTATTTGCATGTTATATATAGGAACCTTTTAGCAATAGTAGCGTTTTTCGGGAGGATTAGAGAATTAAGTACAGCAAAAATTAATGGATCAGAGGAATAAATGGAGGAGAAGACCTCAAGTTCAAGGGACCACAACAACACATGCAACATTGACATTCACCATTTGATGTACCTGATTAATTTGCCTTTAATGATGGGCTCAAGGCTGTGCATTGCAAACAGTTCATTGTTATACATGTCTTAAACTCCATTAATTTATAAAAATATTTATTTTGGCAAAAATATGCAGAGAGAATTTTAATTTGTATATACAATATATATTTGCATATAGCACATGCATCTGTATATGGAATATATACCAATATGGAATAAATACCATATTATTTTCTTCTAAAACTGTTTTATATATATATATATATATATATAAAACAGTTTTAGAAGAAAATAATATGGTTTTATGGGGTATTTGGTATAAAGTATCTATTAGTTAATATAAAGTAAGGCAAATTATGGATTGAAGATTATACGTTCTAGTCATGAAATGTAGAGAACAACAGAAAAGAGAATGAGGATGCCAGGTACAATTAAATGAGAAGTGAGTCAAGATCATAGGTGAATTTCCAATATACATTTCTCAGATATTATTGTTTTGATTACCTCCAGTTTTTCCTTTGCCTATTCTTACATTGGACTACTTGGGTAGGTCATCTCTGCTTTACATTTATTGCTTTCATTTCCATATTTTTGTCAAAATTTTCGTCTCTTCTAAAGTAATGTTTATTTCAGAATTTCTGTAAGTTTTTTAGGAGAAAATTTTCCTTTCTATTTCCTTTTTATTAACATGCTAGTCTGGCTTTATGGATTGAATATCTTTTTAAATTTCTCTGAGGATGCTTCTTAGAGTTTCCTGCCCAAATTTTCTGTTCACTGGAAAAATCTTCATGGGATCTCTGTTTTGGGTCAGGCTGGCCTCAGAATGGGCTTCATTTTCATGTGATTAGTTGGGGAATTAGCATCTGTGCAGATGTTTCCCAAATTGCAGAAATGAGAGAGGTCTTTGCTTGGTATAGAGAGTAGAAACTTTTGAGTAGAAACTCATGTTCATAGCTTGTCTTTGAGGAAATCATATAACTTCTGGGATTTTTCTTTTTTTTTTTTTCATTCTGTGTGAGAAGAAGAATGGGACAGAGGTCAAGTTTTCCATGCAATGCATCTTCATGTTTTCAGCCTCAAGTCTTATTGCTCTTCATTTAGTATCTGTCAGTTCTGATTCACAGGCTTTCTGTGTTTCTGCCAGACCAGCTTGCTCCTTCTGGATTATATCTTTCACATTACAAACTCAAAGTCAAGTTTTTCTCAGGCATGTTTTGCTTGTTACTATTATTCCATTTTTAAATTTTTTTTATTTTTTAGAAATTTATTCCCCTTTTACCTCCTACTGGTGGTCCTCTTCTCACGTTCTTCTCCATTAGAAGTTTATACCTTTATGTGCTTTTTATTATCATTTTAGGGGAATTAGAGCAGAACTGAAAAGAGCACATTTGTTCAGTCTTCCATTTTTTACTGACAGCTCAGAGGCTGAGAAGCCAATGTGCTCTGTAGCAGTAAGCAGAAAGTGGACAAGCCTCTGGAAATTGGATATGAAAGGGTAGTAAAGACCACTTGAAATACTTGAAATGTGTGTTCCAAGATCAGGTAAGATCAACTGAGCTGGGAAAGAGATAAATGACATGAGTTATATTCCTAAATGTAGGTTTGGATAAGGTAGGTGGAAGCTTGTGAAGAGTAGAGGGTGGCTCTATCATAATGTTTTTTGACCCCTTCCGATAGGAGCCTGAAAATACTCTTTTTTTAGAAAATAAAAATAGGGAAATATGATGTGAAATCCTAATCAACTTTTTCTAGTGAGATAAAATGTGTGTTTTTATAGAATGAAACTACATATTTGTACTGGATGCATTTTATTTGTATAATGCTAAATTTATTTTGTTGACAAAATCTATACATACTATGGACTCCAGATGAGAAAGACCTCCAAATTGTAATAGTGCTTAGGCCCATGATTTTTTTTCCCCACAACACAGTGATTAGACGTTTATGTAATTTATGGAGTGATTACCCCGATAATCTAGTACCCATCTGACACCATACGCAGTTATTACTGACTATATTGCCCATGCTATACTCTATATTCCCATGACTATTTTGTAACAACCAATTTGTACCTCTTAATCCCCTCCCCCATTCACCCATCCTACCAACCCTGCCTTTCAATCTGGCAACCATCAAAATGCTCTCTGTATCTATGAGCTTGTTTCTGTTTTGTTTATTCATTTATCCTGTTCTCTAGATTCCACATATAAATGAAATAATATGACATTTGTCTTTGTCTGTCCACTCAGCATAGTACCATCTAGGTCCATCCATGTTGTTGCAGATGGCACAATTTCATTCTTTTTTATGGCTGAGTAATATCCCATCATACATATGTACTACCTATTCTTTATCCCATCCATCCATTAATGGACACCCAGGTTGCCTCTGTATCATGTCTATTATAAATAATGCTGTAATGAATATATGGATACACAGGCCTCTTTGAAGTAGTGTTTTGGGTTTCTTTGAATAAATACACGGAATTGGGATTATGGGGTCCTTCTTTGTCTCTTGTTATAACGTCTATTTTATTTGGTATAAGTATTGCCAAACCAGCTTTTTGTTTCTTTCTATTACCATAAAATATCTTTTTCCATCTCTATGCTTTTAGTTTGTGTGTATCTTTTGATCTGAAGTGATTCTCTTATAGACAGCATATGTAAGGGTCTTGTTGTCTTATCCATTCAGTCATCCTATGTCTTTTGATTGGAGCATTTAATCCATTTACATTGAAATTAATTGTTGATATATATGTAGTTATTGCCATTTTATTATTCATATTTCGGATCTCTTTTCCTTCTTCGTAAATAAGTCTTTCTAAGATTTCTTGTAATATGGGTTTGGTGGTGATGAACTCCTGTACCTTCCTTGTCTGGGAAGCTCTTTATCTGATCTTTGATTCTAAGTAATAGCTTTGCTGTGTAGAGTAATATTAGTAGTAGGTCCCTGCTTTTCATCACTTTGAATATTTCCTGCCACTCCTAACTGGCCTGCAAAGTTTCTGTTGAGAAATTAGTGTTACGGGGAACTGCCTTGTAGGTAATGAACTGTTTTTCTCTTGCTGCTCTTAAGATTATCTTTGTCTTTAAGCTTTGGCATTTTAATTATGATGTATCTTGGTGTGGGCCTCTGTGGGTTTGTCTTATTTGGGATTCTGGTTTTCCTGGGATTGTATGTCTATTTTCTTCACCAGGTTAGGGAAATTTTTAGTCATTATTTCTTCAGAAAGCTTTTTAATTCCTTGCTCTCTCTCATCTCCTTCTGGTACCCCTACGATGAGGATGTTGGTATGCTTGATGTTGTCCCAGAGGCCCCTTAAACTATTCTCATTTTTTTGGATTCTGTTTTCTTTCTGCTGTTCTGACTGGGTGTTTTCTGCTGCCATATCTTCCAAAATGCTGATTCAATTCTCTGCTTTGTCTAATCTGTTGATTCCCTCTAATGTATTCCTTATTTCAGTTATTGTATTCATTATTTCTGGCTTTTTTTATTTTTTTTATTTTAGGTATTCTAGCTACATTTTTGTGGTAGTTGTTCTGTAGTTTAGTTGTAATTTTGATGTAGTTATGGGAGGAAGCAAACACAGTATTTACCTACTCTACCTTCTTGACCAGGACTGCCCTTGTGTAGTTCCATGATTTAATGCTGGTTGAAATGAAGATATAAATTCTCCATTGTATCATTACTTTCTGACTAAGAAAAAAATAGAATTAAAGCTTTGTACTTTGTCATCGTGTCGCCTGGGTAATGGAAGTAGAGGCTGAGTCTAAATAAATGTGACTGGAGGGATACATTGATTCAGGTTCATACTGAGATATGATATAAGAGAAATTTATACAGTTAATAATCATAAGAGCCCAAAAAGGATCTCAAATAAAATTATTGCCTTTTAAAATTCTGAGAGCAAAAAAGCTATTAGCTAAACATATTTTTTTTGAGAATAGACTATGGAAAGAAGGTAGATACTTAAGGTAAACATGAAGAAAAAAGCAATCAAAAGAGGAAAAAAGGAAGGAAGGAGGAAGGGAGTGAGGGAGAGAGGGAGAGAGAAAAAGAGAAAAAGAGAAGCAGACATGAAAGCATTCAGCAATGGGGGAAAAAGTTGTTTACGAGGTGTGATAAAAAACTATAGTGACTGTTTAAATAAAAAAAAAATATTACAGTAAAAGATGCAATGCCGTTAATCCCCCTCAAACATTCCCCCTCACTTTGAACACACTTATCCCATTGTTCTTGTCACTTTCTGAAGCAGTTCTGGAAGTCCTGGGTGTCTTTAGTTGCACTGTTGTGGCTGCCTTGATGCCCTGAATTCATTCAAAATGTTTACCTTTCATGGTCATTTTGATTTTGGGGAAGAGCCAGAAGTTGCATAGTGCCATATCTGGTGAATAAGATGGATGAGGACACACCGTAATGTTTTTATTTGACAGAAATTGCCATACCAGAAGTGATGTGTGACGTGGAGGCTTTCTGTTGTGATCACAAAATATGGTGAATGCTGCTTCCGAGTGCCATCCAATGGAAAGGCAGGGATCTTCAATACGGGAAGTGGTGTTTGGAACCTTGGTAACATGTGTGACAAGTTTCAGCTTGTTCAGTGCAGTCAGTCTGGTGTGAGCTACAGTTGAGAGAAGGTCTGTTTTAAAGTGTGCTGTAAATCATCATCATGACAATGCTCCATGTCACATATCGCTTCTGGTATATGGCAATGTCTGTCAAATAAAAACTTTACGGTGTGTCCTCATCCACCTTATTCACCGGACTTGGTACTGTGCGACTCAGACTCATCCCCAAAGTCAAAATGATTCAGGACATCGAGGCAGCCATGACAGTGCATTTATAGGAACTCATGAAAGGGGACTTCCAGAATTGCTAGAGAAAGTGGCAAGAACGATGCGATAAGTGTGTTCAAAATGACGGGGAGTATTTTGAGATTTTGAGGAGGATTAATGTAATGTTCTTTTACTGTAATAAATTTTTAAAAATTTAAACATTCATCATATTGTTTTATCATATGTTGTATGTTCAGAATTTTCTGTTTCACCATCCCCATTATCACTTTAAGCCTTGAGTTTGATGACATTTCTCTATCTTTTCAGTGGTCTTATTTCTCAATTACATTCTATCTTTTTTCTTTTTTTCCATTAAAATATTTGAAATTTATTTTGACTTTAATTATTTTTTAAAATTAATTTTTATTAAAATATTGGGGTGACATTGGTTAGTAAAATTGTATAGGTTTCAAGGGTATATTTCTATAATACATCATCTATATATTGCATTGTCTGTTCACCACCCAGAGTCAGTTCTCTTTCTATCACCATATATTTCAAAAGAGCAGTATTACTTCAAAAGATTTTTTTAGTATTACACAAAGTATTGATAGTGGAAGTATGTTGAACATAAAAATGTACAGTGTTAAATGAAATGATCTATTAATATAAAGGCAGTCATTTTTATTGCATTGATGCTTCTAATCAGTAAATCAAATTATACTTCTTACTTGCTTATAAAAAATTATTTTGAAAAATGCTAATGTTGAATTTGTGTTAATGTCTTCCTCAACTTTTGAAGCTATGTATACAGAGTCTATGAAATGAGACAGCAGTACTGGGGACAAATGTACTTTGTGGGTCAAGTTTCAGCTTTGAGAATATTCATTTCTTTTATAGGCAATTATGCCTCTTCAAAATCATTTGCATATCAACATTGATCTGTGCAAGTCATAATCAACATTACGGATGTTCACACAGTGTGTTTTTTCACCAGGAAGAGAGAAAGATGTTCACTGAGAAGAACATCGGTACACACTCCTTTCTGTCCCTCTCCCTCTCCCTCTCCCTCTCCCTCTCCCTCTCCCTCTCCCTCTCCCTCTCCCTCTCCCTCCCCCTCCCCCTCCCCCCCCCCTCCCCCTCCCCTCCCCCTCCCTCCCCCTCTCCTCTCCCTCCCCTCCCCTCCCCCTCCCTTTCCCCCTCCCTCTTCCTCTCTCTTTTCAACACAGTGCAGACTTTATAAGGGGAAGGTAATGATCAATTTTACCAGACTACAGAATGGTTCACTTGAAATCCATTCAACCATGTGATGCATCCTTCTGCTCTAGTGAGCAAGGTAGACAAGAACCTGTGTCTTAAGTGCTTTAGAGATATCACTAAACTCTATGAAGAAAATAAGTCAGAGTAATAGTGGTAATGGGGAAACCCTCTACTTTGGTTAGGACAGTTTGGGAATAGGTGTGCTGGCTTAGATACTCTGGAAGAACTCTCTGAGGAGGGGGGGACATTTGAGGTGAGGCAGAATGATGAAGAGGAGGCAGCCATGCAAAAGTCTGGCAGAGTGTGCAAAGACTGGAAGGCTGAAAGAGATTGGTACATCTCAGTGAAAACAAGAGAAAATGGAATTTGGGAATATGTTTCTGTTTTTAAGTGTATGTGGCTGGGTCATGGGTTATAGTCCAGAAGAAATACTTAGCTTTCTTGACAAAGAGGACAAACTCAACTGATAATTTAGTAAAATTTATAGTTCTAATATAGTTTCAGATTCGATTTTTTTTCTAGAATGCATTGTTTGCATATAGCTTTTTTTTGATATGTTTTCGTGTTTTATAGTCACTTTGTGCATATTAACATTCTTGCAGTACTTCTTTAAAGGATATTATAATTATCCTGATCAACTGTAAAAGCTACATTATATTCTTAACTGTTGTGATCCACATTCATGGGTGATATCTTCGGTCAGTAGTATCATCTTTGTTTTGAATAGTGATGGAATTGCTTTGAAAATTAGAAAGGAAGAGCAAAAACATATCACAATGATAATTTCCTGAATGACTATTTTGATTTCTCTTTTGCAGGTGATTTTGTGAGTGTGTGTGTGTGTGTGTGTGTGTGTTGAGTGTGTGTGTACATAGACACTAGATTTTTTTTCTCAAAGGAAATTGTGACCTTTATTATTTTCACTTTAAATTAGTTATTTTTTTCTGGCTGTAGATTTTACTGGCCTCTGTTTCCAACAGACTCATAGCACTAACACAAACAGTTTCAAACAACAATTTGTGTGTGTGTGTGTGTGTGTGTGTATTCTAATAATATAAAACAGAAAACCAACGAGCAACATTGAAAATATTTTAACAGAAGTCTAATGGGTAAAAAATGGATGAATAAACATTCTTTAACTACACGCTACTTTCCCTGTGTTCCGTTTTGGTGTGATTAGCATTAACTTCTTTACTTTGACGTTGAGAAACTCTAAATTTCTCACACACCAAAAAATACACAGCCCACCCACGAGGTAATATTCATATTCAACATATAAAACCACACATTAAAAATTGTAGGTAGTTAAGTCCAAGCAGATGGTTGCCCACGACATTTATGTCTTTGATTAAATTTTTTTTTGATTTATTTATGAAAGTATGAAATTCCTTAATGAAGCATATTCACAGAAAGCCAAAGCAGAGAAAATTATTAGCTGGGCTTATATTACTGAAGCCATAAATAACAAATAAACATAGAAAACATAACTGTCAAATTATTTATGGCTTCTCTTTAACATAAATATTTTTAAGGCTGCCTGTATATATCCAGGTACATTTGGCAGCAGATGGAGTGAAACAATTCAATTGGAAAATTTGAAAACAGTTCCCCAAGTCCCAAATTATTTAACAGGAGCGTATTGGGGTGGGCAGGACAGTGAGAATCCAGGGTAGGCTGTCACTCAGGGTATTGAGCTGGGGAGGAACGTGTGGATATTGGAATGTAGAAACAAGTGAAGATTTGGAATAAGAGTTTGTAAGACCAAGCCTAAGGCTTATATAGTTTCCACTTTCTGGGAAAGATAGAGCTCTAGAAGTTTGAGGAAGGAGTTCAAGGAAAACAGCAGGAGTTATTAGTTTTAAATATTTTAAAGTCCTGGCATTAGGATGCTATTTATGGCTTGGTGAAGAAGATGATTGAGTAGCTCAGTCAGGTGAGGAAAGACAATTTTGACCTTCCAGTTCCTCTGACACTTCTTGCAAGCAAGAGCTGGACCTCATGCCTGTGGGCCTGAAGGTGTGAAATGCATGAGAGGTAAAAGCCATTTCCAAAAGCAGGAAGGCAGCCATGTGCTAATTTTGACAAGAGAAAAGGTGAGAAAGAGGAACCTGATGCTACATACCGACAGGTCCTGACTAATAGGCTTGTTTCTCTCACTTTCTACAAAAAAAAAACCACACACAAAAAACTATCACTTCCTTCCCCTTCCTCTTATTTATTTATTTATTTATTTTATTTTCCTTATTTTTTAAATTAAATTTATTGGGGTATCATCAGTTAATAAGGTTACGTAAGATTTAAGTGAACAATTCTATTATACATCATCTGTATATTGCATCGTGTGTCTACCACCCAAAGTCAAATCTCCTTCCATCATCGCCATATATTTGACCTCCTTTACACTCTGCCACCCTGACCCTCTGGTAACCACCATACTGTTATCTGTGCTTATGAGTCTTTGTTTATTTGTGTTGTTTGTTTGTTGCTTGCTGTTTTATATCCCACTTTTTTTTTTTTTAAGATCTAGGTCAACAACTGCTTTCTCTTTATTAGGTTTACTATAAGGGAAAATATGTTGAAAACACACTTTTAGAATCCTTTATTCTACTCTTGAAAAATAGATATATGTTTCTCCCTATACATTTTCTTCTATATATGGTTCATGGCTGTGTTTTAAATAAAAAGCTTCAAATTTGGAAGGGAGGGAACAATCTTTAGCATGCTTTTGAAGAAGGTCAGTAATGAAAACAAAATACTATAACCTCCATAGAACATTAAAAATTAAATTGATTGCTCTGCTTGGCTTTATACACAATTTGCTTCATCACCTGCCCAACTGAGCTTTAGGGCAAGGATGCACTCTCAAAGTGGACAGGAGAGGAAAACCCTCTTGCTATGCTTGATTTTCTGCTCAGTACAGGTAGAATCATCTCCTCCCTGGTTTGGACAGTGTTTATTATATCTATTGCCTATTTATGTACATCTTTGATTTCTTATTTGATTAAAAGTTTATTGTTGAAATGAAACTCATACTGGATTCACGTTTGTATCCTTTCACCAAGCACATATGATGATGCCTTTTCTGTACTCGGTAGGATACATTTTCTTTTTTCTTTACTGCTTTTTTAAAGTTTTTTTTTTCAGTTGAAATTTATAGGGGTGACAATGGTTAGTAAAGTTACATAGGTTTCAAGTGTACAATTCTTAATACATCATCTATATATCACATTATGTGCTCACCCCGCAGAGTCAGTTCTCCTTCCCCGTTTACCCTCATCTACCACTGCTCTCCCCCCTTACCCTCTGGTAACCACTAAACTATTGTCTGTGTCTATGATTTTTTGTTCTTTATTTGTTTGTCTTGTTCCTTTGTTGCTTTCAGTTTTATATCAGGGAAATCATATGGTTCTCGACTTTTTCTGTGGTATATATACACAATGGAATACTACTCTGCCATAAGAAAAGATGAAATAGTGCCATTTGCACTATTGGATGGATCTTTAGGTTATTATGCGAAGGGAAATAAGTCAGACAGAAAAATACTTCACAGTTCTTAGAAGCGTTATGTTTTATGCAAGAGCTCAACTCGATTCCCTTATCTGCTTCAGGCCTGAGGCCACATTTGTGCAAAGTTAGGCTTTAACACTCATTCCTTAGTCCTATTTTAGGGTCTGCTGTCCTGGGAGATGCCTTGATTTTGGCTGCTACTTAACATTTTTACTTCCAATGTTTTATTTTGGTTCTAGTGCATGGAAATTATTTTTGAGCTTATTTCTTTTGAGCAGGATGATGTATTTATTGTTGATAACTCATATTCTGTGTTTTTATTTGCTTTAGCAACAGGGTTATCCTTTTGCACCAGTTTATTCTGGCATAGTACTGAGGTTATGTTTCTTTGATAACTCTAATTTGTCAGTATCTTTTGTAGTTTTTTATAAATGTATATTTTTCTTTGCTAACAACAAAGGAACGGTGTGGCGTAAGGGTGATGGTTGTGAACACATGGTGATATTGTGACTATTGTCAAGTGCTGTTATGTTTTAGATTTATCAGTTGTGGTGGTCATCAACTGTATTAAAATGAAACATGTTTTTAAAGACTGAATTTTAATTAAAAAATTTTTAAAGCAACCGTTTAACTTAAAATGCTCAGTTGCTAGCTCTATGAATTTGCATATTAGGTATTTAATTCCATGACTGATAATGCAAAAATGATCCTAACCTTACTGCATAATTGATGAGACAGGAGCGAAGTAAAGTAAAGGTTAGGAAGTGTCTGTTACCTTATAAATGGAAGGTATTGTGGTGTTCTATAACTTTTGGGTTCATTAAAGTATGATTTTAAAAATATCAATGAAATATCTCTTCCAATAATGTATCCCAGTTTCCAATCATTTTACTCTGCTCAGAAGTTTTTTTCAGAGGCTTTTATGTCATTGGGTCTCTTCTCTCCCCGTCTGTCCTCAGTAGTTGAAACTCTTCTAAATGGACATTTGACAATGAAACAAAATTGTATTACGTTTTCTATCTAGTAGTAAATAAAAATAACCTGTAGCTAAACTGGTAATTTAATAGGTTTGTAAAATATTCAGTTTTAAAGGGAGAGAAAATATTTCCCTACTGATCAAACTGAGTGAGAACAGGAGTTCAATTTTCTCACATACATACAGACCTGTGAATTAATGTTAACATCAAGCACGTACAGTTTTGTGAAAGACAAGCTAGAAGTACTCTTGTCCTTCTTAATTTGCCTGTTTTAGTTGGGAAAATTAATGCAGTTTTCATGTAATTTCTTCAGGTAATCAATATATTTGAAAGATGTATTTCAGCAGGAGGAGTACCTTTTGCACAAGCTTGAGCTTATGTAGAGTTATCCTTTGATCTTCAAGCTGCGTTGACTGACTGAACTGCTGAAAGATGTGAGGTGACTGCAGGATTGAAAACAATTTGGTAGACCTTGTGTAATGTGTTGAAGGTTATAGTTGTTTGTTACTCATTGCATGTAAAGTGTCACAACCTACCATGTTTCCCCGAAAATAAGACCTAGCTGGACCATCTGGGTCTTATTTTCTGATGCGTCTTTTGGAGCAAATATTAATATTAATTTATCAGTTGGGGCAATCAATATTAATTAAATTTTAATCAATTAATTTTTAATTAATTAATTAAACATTAATTAACATTAATTTTTGCTCCAAAAGACAAATCAGAGCTGATGGTCCAGATAGGTCTTATTTTCGGGGAAACATGGTATAATTCTTCTTTTTTTATTTGTAAAAATAAAGTGATGATACAACATTCTTGATTGTGTACCCCTGAAGTCCAAGCAAATATAAATGAAATAAAGTATCAATTTTATAAGTAATTTTTAGGACTTCTAGAATAATAATCCACATATTAAATGTGGATTTCTAGACACTAAACTCAGAGATTATGATTCAGTTGTTATGGAGTGATGTCTAAGCATCTATCTACTTTTGTTTTAAAGCTCCACCAACTCCACAACTAAACACCAAATATAATCTTGTTTCTAATTGAAGACTTCTCAAACTTTGGATTACCATGCAGAAATGAGGGCTATTACTATTCACCAGAATAGTGTGACCTCCAGAATATATTATTAATTGTAAAAAGAAGGTAGAGAAAAATATGTATAGTATGCTACCAGTTACTTAAAGAGATGTTGTGTGTGTGTGTGTATGTGTGTGTGTGTGTGTGCATGTGTGCACGCATGTGTGTATAAATATATTTATCTATACTTTTGAAAATGAAAGAAAAAAACTGAAAATTATGGTTACTGTTAGTTATAGGAGTGGGACAGGATGGGAGAGATAGAATAGCTATACTTTTCTGAATGCATCTTTTTTTCTAGCTTTTCTAGCCTTCTTGACTTTGGAACCATATTACGATTTTAACAATTATAGGACAAATTTAAATAATAGTGACACCTAAAATTGAAAGCAAAATGAAATGAACGAGTTCATATGTCAGTTTAGACTTTTACCACCCAGGGAGGGATTACCTGAAATGATTTTAAATACAATAATTTGACTATGCTTTCTTTGAGGAGTCTCCAATAAGGACATCATAAGCCAAAAATAAACTGTTTTAGCAATCATGTTAGTTGAAATGTTGCTATTGCCCTGTTCTGAGACAGCTGTGTACATATTTGCAACATATAATATACACTGTGTGTGTGTGTGTTGTACAATAAAGCAAATATATATGTTGACGTTGTTGAGGGTAGGATTTTAAGCATGAGAAAAAGATGATACACTTGTAAAATTGAAAGGATTAAGTAGAAATCCTGTAGTCTTTAATTCAACTGGGAGTATCAGTATACACTTATGATGTGTTTTGCCAATTAAAATAAATGTTTATTCATCTCTGTTCATTGAAACAAAAACCTAGAAAAAAATGGCCAACCATTAGAACCTTAGCCACCTAAGTTATAGTATCCATATAACATTTTCCAATAAAAAGAATAACTCTCCTTGGATAAATGGCTTGTTCCAATCCTAGGTTAGGATATAAAAAAGTGTACAGGATGATCCTGGAACATGTTATTATACCAGATAGTAAGGAAGTTATCAAAGACTTCTGCTAAGATGGAGACAAAGTTTTTCAGAGGCAAAATTGAAGAAAATATCCCTTGTCAAAGAGGGGACAATTCAAGCATCAATAAGAATAATAATGGCAATGGCTTGGAACTCATCAAATATGATTAGATGAATGAGTTCATAATGATACGTAAACTAACTTGGATCATGCTAGGAAAGAAACTTTCATTTTTTCAGCTTTATTGAGGTATAATCGACAAAATTATATGTAACGTATGCAATGTGATGATTTGATTTATATATATGTGTGTATATATATATATATATATGCACACACATACACACACACACATATATATATATATATATATATATATGATTACCACAATCAGATTACATAGTTACTTTTTTTCTTGATGAGACCACTTAATATCTACTCTTAGCAAATTTCAAGTATACAACATAGTATTATTAACTATAGTTACCATGTGTAGGATCCTCAGAACTTATTCATCTCTAAATTTACTGTTTTAAAACGTGGAAGATAAGGGTGAAGAACCAAACATTTATTTTGCTTTTCTTGTAAAAACTGTACCTTAGCATAGGCCATGTAACTGATGAGTGAAGTGTTTCTTGGTAATAGTACCCCCAGCTAATAATTGAAGAAGATAGAGTAGATTGGAATACTTCTACCATCCAGTCTTCATGACATAGTAGATCATGGCTATGATATCAATGGCAGTTAACCTTAGAAAAAGACAGAGTATCAGAGTTTATATGCATCTTCAGGGGAACTATATACAATATATCTATGAAGTATTCCTTTAAAAATTTGATCAATTCTTTGGATATAACTACAAATGTACAGGAAATACAGTGGCAGAGAAGCATTACAGAGGCAGATATTCTCAGAAAAATCTCAATTATGGAAAACTTTATAGGGAAAATTACCTGGTTTATCAGTAAATAAATTCCAAGGTAAAGTAAAGGGAGGGAGACATACAGATTAGAATAGATGTAAAAGATATAACAATCATTTGAAATTCAGGGACCATATTTGAATTGCGATATAAGCAAACTTTATTCAGGGAAATTTGAACATGAACTAGTATTTGATGAAGTTGAGGAATTATTAATTTTATTTTAGGTGTGAAAATAGTACTGTGTTTATGATCGCAAAAGCATTATGATCTTTAAAGATACATACTGGAATATCTATGAATGGAATGTTGTGAGTTGCATTTGTTTCAAAATAATCCAGGGAGTAGAGCGTGCTTTGGTTGGAGATATCAATAAAATAATATTGGCTTTGAACTGATAATTGTTGAAACTGCATGAAGCCACTTCTTAATATGTTACTTGAAGCTTTTCATAATAGAAATGAAAAGTTTTTGATAATATTTTCAAGTCTTGGGAGGATGAAATTATGTACACAAATACAAAGTATTAATGTATGCTTTCATTATTTAAACACTAGATTCACACAACACATGTGTTGTTTTAGAGATAGCTTGGGAAAATAAATTCAAATAGCACACACTTATATGACAATACTCACCCCTTGAAAATATTGAAACTACCAAATTTATCACTTAATACCAATGTTATTAGGAGCAATCCTGATGTGACCTATAAAAAGGATGTGATTTGTCTGTTTCTCCCAGTAATTCAAATAGGCAATTTACCGAAAAACTGATTATTTGTTGTAATCCAGATTCAAACCAAGAGCAAGTTGCAAAAGAGTAAGTAATAAAAGGATAAATTATGAGTTGGCACCAAATCTTATTACAATTATATTTGTATGAAAAGGAATAGTGCAGATGGATTGCTTCTTGGAATAGTGAATGCATTTCAGCTGGCATAGGAAACCTTGAAGTGTTATTGTTTGAATTTTGGATACTTCTGTAGGTAGAACCTTCTATGCCTGATGCCAAGTGGTAATCAGATAACTAATTCCACAGGTCATTCATTCCCTGCTGTGCCCAGAGACTTCTAATTTTCCATCAGTTTCACTGTAGCAGGGCCACTTTGTCTGGACTTAATATTGTTTATCATTAGGTTTTGTTCAAGCATGTCATACAGTGTGTGGAATGGAATATTTGCTCAGGAATTATTTATTGAATACCTAATGAGCATTTTATCACTCCCTTAGGATTAACTTCTCTACTATGTTTCTTGATAGAAAGTGATTGCATAAGTTAAGGTACTACAAGCTGATGTTTAATTTTAGGTATCCAACTTTTTAGTGTAACTAATTGAAAAGAATGAGCCACTTATATTGAAATTCGGCTAGTTGAGAGGAAATTTGAAGGGAGACTTTAGGACATTTCTAGTAATCGTTTAATAGTATTATATGGGTGACTGTCCAAATAGCATTCTTTTTTTTTTTTTTTTGAATTGTGAACCTAAGTTTATTTACAAAAGTTACTTGAGTATGTGAGTACGTAATGCATTACACTAGGTGAATTGGAACTAGTGTGCAGAGGCTCCATTCATCACTTAAAAAGTGTATGTCCTCATTAGTGCTTAAAAAAACAAACCAAGTTTCATTCATATCTTATTAGATATCTGTGTAATTTTTTAAAGTTTTTTAATGGAAAATCTAAGAATATTTTACTTTCTCTTTTCAGTTGGATTATTCTGAAATCTAACTCAATATTTACTCAATACAATGAAATTTTATTGTTAGTTCTATTTTTATTAGTTTCAGATGTACAGAACAATATAATAGTTAGACATTTATCATTTATAATCTCTCACAAAGTGATAACCCCCTCCCCCAATCTACTACCCCTCTGACATTGCATATAGCCTTTACATTTCCATCGTCTCTATTCCTAATGCTGTACTCCGCTTCTTGTAAATATATTTATATTTTTTAAAATTGTAGTTGACATACATTATTGTTCAGCTTCAGCTTCAGGTGTACAGTGCAGTGATCAGGCATCTACATCTTCCCTGAGGTGGTCTCCCTAATGAGACAAAGGTCCATCAGATACCCTACAGAATCTTTACAAGGTCATTGATTGCATTTCCCAAATTGACTTTCGTATCCCCATGGCTATCTTGTGGTTACTGACTGTGCTTTCTAATCCCCTCACCTTCTCCTTGTCCCCACCCCCTTCCCATTTGGCAACCCTCAGTTTTTACCTCTATGTCTCTGAGGCTGTTTCTGATTAGTTCATTCATTTATCCTTTTCTTTAAATTCCACATATAAGTGAGATCATATGGTATTTGTCTTCCTCTGTCTGACTTATTTCACTTAGCATAATGTTCTCTAGGTCCATCCATATTGTTGCAAATGGTGAGATTTCATTCTTTCTTATGGCTGCATAATACTCCATTGTATAAATGTACCACAGTTTCTTAATTCAGTCATCTACCGATGGGCATTTCGGTTGTTTCCATGTCTTGGCTATTGTGTATAGTGTTGCAATAAACATGGGGTGCATAAATTTTTTTGAATTAGAGTTTTGGATTTCTCTGGATAAATATCTATGAGTGAAATTGCTAGGTCATATTGCAGTTCCATTTTCAGTTTTTTGAGATACCTCCATACTGTTTTCCATAACGGCTGCACCAATCTGCAATCCCACCAACAGTGCACAAGAGTTCCCTTTTGTCCACATCCTTGCCAGCACTTGTTGTTTATTGATTTATTGATGATAGCCATTTTGACTGGGGTGAGGTGGTATCTCATTGTGGTTTTTATTTGCATTGCTCTAATGATTAGTGAGGTAGAACTTTTTTTTCATATGTCTGTTTGCCATCTGTATGTCTTCTTTAGAAAAATGTCTCTTCATGTCCTCTGCCCATTTTTTCAATTGGGTTGTTTGGTTTTTTGGAGTAGAGTTGAGTGAGTTTTTTTTAAAATAAATTTCCAAGTAGCATTCTTAAAGATAAGACCAACCTCTGGTAAATAATGGTCTTGGTCCCTTGGATTACCTTTGTAACAGTAAAGAAGTAGAACTCCTCTGGGTAAAGCTGATTTAATTGCATACATATCAAAGTAGATAGATATTATCATCACAGGGTTTCCCTCTGCACTCCATGGGGTGGGTATACCTAAGAGTAATAAAAAGTTAGCTAGCTGAGATAGGTTTTTGAATATGTTTTGCTTTAAATGGGTTAAATAATTTTTTTCTTGAAAATAGCATACACTGTATTTACTATAGCAATTGAGGTATACATTACCTGTGATTTTTATTAAGCATTACATGGGAAAGTCTTAGTTTGATTCACCAAAAAGTTACTTCAGAGACATTAACTAAAGACACTGCATTTCTTTATTTTTATTCCTCTAGGCAATGAACTTGTGGGCAGCACAAAGCAAGATGAATGACAAAGCTACACAATATAGCTGAGGTAAGAAATACATAATTGCAATTCACACAGAAAACATTTTTCTGAACTGCCATTACCTCCCACAATTGATAGCCACCATTTCTGAAATTATTCCATAGTTTTATAGCCTACCAATGGGCTATAATCAAATTCAGAGAAATGTATGGTTGAGAATTGAAAAGATATTAAAAAAATGAATCAGTCTTGCTTTGATTTGTAATTCTACCATATAAAGTCAATAATCTAAAAGATTCTCTCTCCCTGTATTTTCTACCACTCGCTAGATAAAGGTAAGTTTCGATGAAACTGTTTTCATTACACAATATTCTTTTAAGACATATGACTAATATTAAGGCCCGGAGTCATGACACCTGGGATACGATTCTGGATGTCACTTATTGAATACTTGAAATATGGAGCTGGTTGTAACTTCCCTGAGCCACAGTTTCTGTAAAAGGACACCTGAGCTTTTGAGCACCTGCTGTGTTATGGAATGATAGGAGAACAGCAGGAGAAGAGCTGGGGATGGGGTTAGAACTTTGCTCATTCAGTCCAAGCAAACTTACGAGTACCTGTGTAATGACCTTAATATGCAATGTGCTATTTCTGAATAATTACATGTATTGTTTTATTTTGTATAAGGCAATGTGATCTTTCCATCACCCATTGTAAATGCTCTTGTATCTGTTGAAATCAATGATTCATCTTTTCAGTTGAATTTAAAAACCCTGAATATTTGTATGTGATATCTCACACACACACACACACACACACGTGATATCTCACATATAATATTTATAAAACACAACTGATTAGTTCAGTGTGTGTGGGGGGTAATCCTTGAAAACTGATGTAAGATTTTTTTTATTTGAGGGCTCCAATGAAGTATTTACCTAAGAAGTGATAAACACTATATTACTCTAAAATTTAGCATAACAGCAGTCTTTCTCCACTCTGTTCTCCTTCCTCTGCTCTGCTCTCTTCTCTCTCTTCCTTCTCCACCTCTACCTTCCCACTTCCCCCTCCCTCTCTCCTGTCCCTCTTGGTCTCTATCTCAGTCTCCCTCTCTTCTTTCTTTCCTATCTCTTTTTTCTTCTTGCAGTACTTTTTCTTCATACAACTGTTTCATCCTGAAACTGTGATGTGACTGATGAACTTTGTTTGGATATATCTCTGAAAATCATTAGGAAGGTTCAGTTGCAATTTTATTGACATTCTTCATTAAGAGACTATTACATTGCAATGATAAATTTTCAGCTGATTGTGATTTGTTTATCGTCAAGCTAATAACTTCTTTTCTCACTGGGAGTTTCAGTCATTTATATGTTTTTTATGATTTTGAACAGCAAAACTTATATCATTGAACAGAACATGTAATGGGTAGTCATAGCAAGATTTTGTTTCTACCGTAAAGATGAATGAATGTTTCACCGATGCCAATTTTATTGAAAACTGGGGTTTCAGTACAGCTTGTGCGTTGCCTATATGTATGCCAGATCTTTTACTTGTAAAGGGTGTATTATGAGGACTATACCGACCTAAGAGGTTTCTGTATCATTTTGTACTCCTATGTCTTTTAGCTTGGTATGAGTAAGTACTCACTACCTGGTGAGTCTAGTAACTATCACTGAACAAACCCAGGGTTAAAAGATTTAAATTTGTTTCTTAATGGCTCACAGGGAATTATTCTTCTGATTTCTTTATTTATTATAGGTAGTCTTCAGGTTTCTAGTCTCCATCTTTAGGCAGCGAGACATTACATCTTTCTAATTTTCCCATGGAAAAAAACAAAACAAAGCAAAATATCACCATTCATCCTGATTGCCTATGTTTTGTAAAGTTGCATTTAAAGTATTATTTGTGTATATTTAAATGTTTTTATTGAGGCAAATGTTTCATAAAATAAAATGCAATGATTATAAGCATCTGATTTGATAAGTTTGACAAATATATACAGATATGAAACCACCAACAAAATCAAGATATGCGATATTTTCATCATCTCAAAATATTCCCTGATGCTCCTTCGAAGTCAGTCTCCCACAGCCACTGCCCCAGGTATCTACTGACCTGCGTTTGGTTATATAGATTACCTCTGTGAACTTTAGCATTTCATATTAGTGAGATCGATGTATATTCCTCATTCATGTAGCTGTATGTATCAGTATAAATTATTTGTTCTTTTTAATTAATAAATATCATTCCGTTGCATAAATATAGTTTGTTGATTCACTTGTGGATGAAAATTTGAGTGGGTTCCTTATAACTTGCAACTATTATAATTAAAACGTCTGTAAACAGTCTTGTAGATGTTCTTATGTGGGCACATATTTTTATTTCTCTTATGCAAATGTATAAGAATAGAATGAATGGTTTATATAGTGAGGGTCTGTGTAACTTTATAAACAACTGAGGAATTATTTCCAGAGAAATGATACCAATTTACACTTTCACCTACAATGCTTGAGATGTTCCCTATCCCTGAAAGGTGGACTGTCTTTTTAATTCTAGCTCTTCTAGTGGTTTATAGTGATATCTCATGGTTTTAATTCACGTTTTCTTGATGATTGATATCGTGGAGCTCATCTTCATTTCCCAATTGTTCATTTGAGTATGTTTTTAGAAGTGTCTTGTTAATGTCTTATACTAACAGGTATAAAATTATTTATATTTCCTATTTCATGTTTTGTCAGATTTGGTAAGTAGTTTTTCAAGAACTTTGTCAGTTTTATCTAAATTGTTTAATTTACTAGTATAAACATGTTCATAATATTATCTATCCCTTTAATGTGTTTAGGATTTATAGTGATTTCTTTCATTTCAGATAGTACTAATTTATATTTTTCCCTTTATTTTCATGACTAGCATTTCTAGGGGCTTATCAATTTTACAATTAATTATTTCTACAGAACCAATATTTATTTTCCTAAGTTTATGTTGTAGTTCATTGATTTATTCTCTTACACTTACTATTTATTATGCTACTTACTTCGGTTTGATTTACTCTTCTTTAAGTAGGCACATAATTAGAAAGTTTAGATTATCATTGACTTTTGCCTTCTTTTGTGTTATAAGCACTTAATGCAAGAAATTCCTCCCTACACATTGTATCAGCTACATCCAATATATTTTTATATATTGTGTTTTCATTATCTTTAATTTTTTGTTCACTTCAAAATAGTTCGATATTTTCTCCTCGTATTATTCTTTGTACTGTGGTATTTGGAAGTGCTGCTCAATTGCCAAATATTTGTTTGTTTGTTTTGGGTATCTTTTCATTTTGATTTGTAATTTAACTCCAAGTGCTCAGAGATATTTTTAAAATTCTTTGGAATTCATTGAGACTTCCTTGATGGACTATGGCTTGCTGTGCAAATGGATCTACTTGAAAAGAATGTATGTTCAATATTTATTGGTATAGTGTCCTAAAAATACCAACTAGGTCAATTTGGTTGATACTGTTATTAAAATATTTTCTATTCTTATTTTTGTCTAATTGTTTTATCAACTCCCAGAATGGATTGCTGAATTTTCCAGCTATGATTATGTACACTTGAAATCTGTATAATTTAATTAAAAATAGAACACTTAAATCTTTGTACTATGTCTATGAGAGAGAGAGCTATTTTCATAGGTGGCATACAGTGTGACAATTCCAGGAGAAAAAAAATTTCAAAGGCAGAATTAGAACTTAATTGACTATTTCTTTATGTCTCTGTCTATTTTTTTTAGGAAGCAAAGAAATAATAGGCCTTCCATTGGATTAAGAGCAACTTGCAGAGATACCAAAATGTTATCTACTGGATCTAATGTTTTTGTTTTTAAGAATGTTCCTATTTGCTTATGAACTCCCCTACTTAGTTAGGTCATTTATGGTTTTCCTTTGTGCTGATGACATTGTTTTTAAAAGACGACTCATGATTATAGCATTAATTGAAGTACCAAGAATTGCTTTATTGCTTGGTCTTTGGAACAATTAATTAGGAACAATTTCTTTTAAGTACAGGGAACAAACATATTTTCACAATAGATTGAAAATCAGAGGTACTGATAAATCTATTTGCTATTGCATTACTATTTAGATGACAATCTTTTTAGCTCACAACTTTGTACCATATGGCTAAGAATTCTATGGCAAATTCACTAGAGGGTTTCAGTGTGTTTCTCATCGTATTCTCTGTGTACATTCTGAAGTTATAAAAGGGCAGTATTGTCATAGTGAAAGACAAATTAAGAATAATAGACTTGTTAGTGTTGGAGCCTAACTACTCTCTTAAAGGTCACTGCACCTCTTTCTCTCGTTTTACATTGAAGAAACTTCATTCTATGGAGATGATGAAGGTGGATCAGATTATCCAAAATCATGTGGCCAAGGGAAGGCAGATTCGGGACTAGGTGACTTTCCAAGGTGTTTGAGTTAGAGAATGCCAAGGGCCAAATCTATGCAAATGGAGAAGGCACTGACAAGATGAAGGGAGTTAGAAGCATTGCCCTCCCATTTGTTTCTTAGAGGCAAATTTTGATTGGACTTGAAAAGATTGCTCTCTTTGAATTTCAAAATACTTTATCCTTTTTTTTTTTGTCTTTCCTTTGCCCTTTTCAGCTTACTACTTTCCTTACTGGATTTCTAGTAAATCCAATGAGAAACCTACATCTCAGGCACACTTAGAGTTAGAACGAGATTATATATAAAGTAATATGGATAATCACGAACAATTAAAATTGTAGTACCAATTGGATTTTCTGTTTGATTTTGCCACTTAGATTTTCAGCTTCTTATTTAGAACTCATTTTTATTAGTCTTTAAAGTACCATTAATCTGAGCCACTTTTCTAATCATTCTTTGCTGTTACCATTCCAAGCTCTACACAACCACCTGCAACCTCTTCTTAATTTTGTATTCTAATTTATATATGTTAGTGCATTTTATATATAATATACAATTATATTTTATTGTATATAATTATATTTTATTAAAATATGCTCAAATATTTTCTTGAGCAATGCATAAAATACATGTAGCTATTAAGAATGTGAATTCCTTAAGCTCAAGAAGATTTTTTAAAAAATTCATCTTTGTATTTCAAGCATCTACATTGATTCTGACAAATAGATCTTCAATAGGTATCTAGATTTCCCCATGTATTTGCATATGATATTCATTCTATCTTTTTATATTTGTATGCATTAAAAATACGGACTCATCAAGAGCCCTATGTAAACTACATTTTTTAACATGTGATATCAGTTTCAAAAATTGGAAAACATAATTATATTAGCAAACAATTTAACTAGCTTTCATGAACTTTAAATTATACATGTTTTACCCCCAGGGATAAAAATATCCTCACCCTATTTCTTGATTCATATTGGAATAATTGCATCATTTTGTAAACATAAATGGTTTTTCTAAAGAGAGATAATGTTAAATAACTTATTAACTTAGTTTTAAAATTTGTAATTTAAAACATGCTATGTTTTTCTTATAATTGCTATTTTGAGTAAGTAAATGCCGCACATGAATGCACACACATACACATACAGATACATACTTATCTTCTGTATAGTTGAGTATTTTATTTAATGTTTTGGTAAAACAAGATGATGAACAAAATAGAGGAAACTTGTTAATGGAAATTATGTCTCTCCACCAGTGCTAATACAAATGATTAGATATTTTAATGTCCTTCTATGTTTCATCTTTCCAACAGGGCCATAAGAAAAACACTTTATTTATCTATAATGGAAAATTAAATTATAATCCAAGAGACCAAAAAAATAGCAACATAATGGTTGTAGAAGAATAAAAAATCAAACAGATGAAAAAGAATGTAATCTCTAGGGAAAAGAAAATGATAGATAATAAATAATTCAAATTGATAAGGTATAGACTTAAAAATCATTATAAACTACCATTTTTACCACTGTAACTCAATAGCAGAGATTATGACATGAAAGTGGGACCATTAATCTTAGATTTTATGTGTATATATATATACACACACACACACACACATACACATATATGTATATACCGTATTTCCCCGAAAATAAGACCAGGTCTCATATTAAGTTTTGCTCCAAAAGACGCATTAGGGATTATGTTCAGGAGATGTCCTCCTGAAAAATCATTCTAGGGCTTATTTTCTGGTTAGGTCTTATTTATATGTGTGTATATATATATATATATATATATATATATATATATATATATATATATATATATTGAATTTATCCCCTCTACTTGGATAGCTTGTGCCCACATTTTTATGCCAATTTCCATGGGTTGCCTTGTAATATGAATAGCATAATGTGAAAAAACTGAACTGTTTTTGTTATTACATAATTGATATACTGATAATACCAACAATCTTTAATATTAAGTACTTAACTATGTCAGATAGACTGCTTATCAATTTATAGTCAACATCTTACTTAATCCTTACAATAACTCTATGAAATGGATAAAATTATTATCACTGTTTTATAGAGAAGGTAAAACAATGTTTAGGGAATTCCAATAAGCTTCTAAAATCCTACTGCCAGAAGGAGTAGGGCTGATCGGAATCTCCACATATAATTGTGCACATTGTGTGTCCAGTGCCCCAAAAGAGGACACAACTTGCACAACTATATAGACATTCACTCCGTAAAACACTAGAATTCAGGAACTCTAGGTGCAAAAAAATAAATTCCACTAGATGATAAGATTTTGATAAAACAAAGTCTGAAATGGGTATTTAAAACTTGGAATTTTAGCTTAGCTTAAAACAGCAGAAATAGAAAAGGCAAATGTGACAGAAAGGTTGGAGAAGTATAAACCTCTACATAGAATTGCCAGCATATGTGTGTCAATTTCATTTGACTGTAGTTTCTGTGAAGACAATGACCCATTCAGTGTTTATGCCCAGAGCCTAGAGAAAGAGATAAATTGGCTAGAGAGAAAAACAATAACGTATCAAAAAACACATGGATACATATTTCTGAACTTTGAGTTGTAATGATATAGTGAACAACTAGAAGGAAATATTACTGTACCTTATGCAGTAACAAAATTAACTTCAGACTTTAGCATATCCATTTTCCTTTTTAGTCTTAATTTAATGAAAAGCATTTTCTGGTATATTTAATTAATTTGGGGCAAGGTAAAGTAACCTTCTTAGTGTAAGACACTAGTGAGTCTTTGGGACACGTCACTGAATTTATTTCTCTGTTTAAAAAATATCTTTATAAAATGATTCCGTTTCTGAAATGTCTTCCAGGTTTGATAAAAACAACTAAAATAAGGATAAAGTATTGGTGAAGCTGCATGAGGGATAACATCAAGATGGGAAAAGTGGGTTAATATCTACATTTCACAAGACACTAAAATGAAATTAAAGCTATAAAAAAAAGGGTTAAGACCACAGCGAAATAGAAAATAAAAAAGGAGTAATAACAGAGGACAGAGGAGGAGTTGGCAACTTAAAGATGGAAGATAAACAGAATTGTGGTAACAGGCTCACCAGACTAGAGAAAACTGAAAACTAAATACCTGAATTAGGGAGAAAGAAGAAAAGTTAGCTGGTTTGTGAAGAAAATAGAAACAGGAATTGGGAGACTAGGCAAATTTGAAGGGTGTTAGATCCCTAGTCTCCAGAAGTCTCCAGCCTGGTAACTGCCTTTCCCTATGCTGGCAAAACACGGAAGCCTTACTCTTAGGAAACATTCTGGCCTCATTGACATCACTATCAGCTGAGGTTCTAAATGAGGGGCCAACCCACAAATGAGAGAATTGTGTCAAAGTCAACAGCATCACCTGGGAACTTGTTAAAAATGAAAATTATTGAACCCCACCCAAGGCCTACTGAATCAGAAAGCCTGAGGATAGATGTCAGCAATCTGGGTTTAACAAACCGTCCATGTAGTATCTACACACTCTAAAGTTTAAGAACCACTAATTCAGAGCACACCACCCATCACTAGTTTAGCTCAAATTCTGAAAAAAGTCAAAATAGCTTGTACCCGTGGAAGGCGAAAATGTTACATTTATTTTAAAAAGCTGAAATGCTTGTCCTCAATAATGGAGAAAAAGACCTTGATTTTAAAAAGTTTGCATGTATATTTGTCATTCTTCTGTGATACACATAAAAGAATTCCTAGCAGCTATAGCAGATGCCATTTGCTAATGGATTTTATTTTATTTAAAGGTGCTTGAGAAAACTTTTAGTTCATTATTTTGATGGGAGTGATGGTTTCAAGGCTATATACATATTGCAAAACTCACCAAATTATACACTTTAAATATGTATATTTTTTGTATGTCAGTTATACTGCAATGATGATGTTTAAAGAAAGGTTGGGTGGGATGTCCTCTTTTTTTTTTAAGGCTGACTAATGTTCCATTGTATGTATATACATTTTCTTTATCCATTCATCTGTCAACGGACATTTAGGTTGTTTTCATAGTTTGGCTATTATGACTAATATTGTAGGCAATATGAGAGTGCAGATACCTCTTCAAGATTCTGATTTCAGTTTTGTGGATAAATACCATGCAATTTTACGTTTCTACTAACTGTGCAGAAGGGCTTCTAATTCCTTCATATCCTTGCCAATAAATTTAGTTTTTCTTTGTTGTTGTTAGTTTTGTTTTTGATAATGGCCATCCTAAGAAGTGTGAGGTAATATCTCACTGGGGTTTTGATTTGAATATCTCTGATGATTAGTGATGTTAAACATCTTTTCATATACCTGTTGGTCATTTATATGAACTTTAAGGACATTATGCTAAGTGAATATGCCAGTCACAGAAAGGCAAATACTGGATGATTCCAATTATATGGTATTTAAATAGTCAAACACATAGAAGTAGAAAGTAGAAAAGGTAAGATGGGGGAGAACCACTTAACCACAAACCAGCATGAATGATTCTGAAAATCATTGTGCTTATAATACTTTTAAGAAAATTACGTTCCACTTACAACTTCAGCACCCATGTTTATATTTGTATTTACAATAATATTTATTCCAAGAGAAAGTGAAACAATATTATTTTATAGTGTTTCGGTAGTTTAAACACAGGGAAATTATGGGAGGATTGTGATATCCCAAGGCAAGTAGGAACCTATACTCTAACTTTTGGTTCCACTTTTACCATGCAAGCATATGTTGGCTTGACTGTCTTTCTTTGTACTATCAACTTTCAGCAGTTTATTAGTTGTAAGTTTACCAATAAGATAATAGGTGAAGATTTTTTTTTTACCTTTATGGTTATGTACACAGTTGAAGAGAGAATTCCTTAATTGTACAATAAAATAGTAAATTTCAAGAAAACAAAAAAAATATTTACAGTTATAAAATTAAACACCATTAAAATTCATATTGAAGATGGCTCTTTGGCAAGGTTTCATTAAGTATGATGTCTGATTATAGGAGACTAGCAAACTAAGCTTTTAGGTAATTTAATACTATTATGCCCAGCATTCTTATGGCCACAGACTTCTTTATATTAGAAATAGTGAAGAAAAAAATATAGGAAAAAATTAACTATAACTCCATCCTGAGGATAAGAGTTTCTTTTATGACCCACAATAGAAGTGATTTTGACAAGAACAACATCCATCATGTTAAATTAATGTCCTTAATGTGGATTCTATGGGTTTGAAGCAAACTTGTAAGTCTGTCTTGGCTTTATATATGTGAGTGTCCTGAGCTTAAGAAATTTTAGATACAAAAATTAAACCTAAGAAGAGATGCTCAGCCACATTAGTACCTCATAGTATTAAGAATAAAATAACATTAAAAAAACTTGGAAGGCTTTAACCAGAAGTGAATTTTAAATGTGTTTGATTACAAATTTTAATAAAGGTAATAACTCTTTTTGGTCATTTCAAGGCATAAACCAAATATTTAAAAATATATAAGTAGTAATATTACACCAATAAAAATACCAGTAATCTAGTACTTTCAAATAACATTTTTATAGGAGTAAAGTATACAAAAAATTAGTATTTCGAGAACTGTAACTCTCCTTAATATTTTTTTTTACATAGGTAGTACTTTAGTACTTTTTTTTTGAGTAGCTTTATTACAATGTACATGAAATAAAATGCACCCATTTTAAATGTATAGCTCAATGAGCTATGACAAATATATACCTTCTGGTAACCATCAATAAACAAAGATATAAAAATGTTTTGTCACCTCAAAATGTTTTCTTTTGCCTCTTGCTGGTCAATCCTATCCTTTACTTAAACATAGAGATCCTTCCTAAAATGTACTACATTTTAACTGAAAATTCCAAGAAGGCATAACTCTAGCTGACATCAAATTAAAACTCTGTCTCTCAGCATTATAGTTCATATTAGAGTAGTTAGAACTTTCAGCACTAAATGTTAAACCTCTAGAATGGTATTCCTTTAATTGTTGTTTTAACAAAACCCCCCAAACTAGGAAATTAACTTTATTTTTCTAGGTGGCATGGACATAATATAAGAAAATTAGATTAAAATCATATCAAACATTTTTCTAACCACAGCAGTATGAAACTGGAAGTCAATTACAAGAAGAAACATAAAAACACAAACACTTGGAGGCTAAACAACATGCTACAAAATCATCAGTGGGTTAATTAAGAAATCAAAGAGGAAATCAGAAAATATCCTTAGAGAAATAAAAATATTCTAAAACCTATGGGACAGCAAAAGCAGTTCTCAGAGGGAAAAATCACAGTGATATAGGCTTACCTCAAGCAACAAGGACAATCTCAAATAACAAGACAAGGGTGCCTACTCTCACTATTTTATTCAGTATGGTATTGGAAGTCCTAAGGACAGCAGTTGGACAAGCAAAATAAATAAAAGACATTTACATTGGAAAAGAAAAAGTGAAAGTGTAACTATTTACAGATGATACTACATATACAAAACCCTAAAGACTACCAAAAATCTATTAGAACTAATGAATTATGTAAAATTGCAGGAAACAAAATTGATATACAGAAATCAGTGACATTTCTATACACTAATAAGGAACTAACAGAAAGAGAAATTAAGAAAACTATTCCATAAAAAAAAAAAATAGTAAAGTAAAATACCTAGGAATAAATTGAACCAAGGTGGTAGAATACCTGTACTCTGAAAACTATCAGACATTGATGAAAAAAATCAAAGAAAACATAAAACATGGAAGAATATACCATGGTTATGAATTGGAAGAAGTAATATTGTTAAAATTTTCGTACAACCAAAATCTATGTATAGATTTAGTAGATAGCTGAATCTATCAAAATATCAATGGCTTTTTTTTCACAGAACTAGAACAAATAATTCTAAAATTTATGTGGAACCACAAAAGACCCCAAATAGGCAAAGCATTCTTGAGAAAAAAGAACAAAGTTGGAAGTATCACACTCCCTGATTTCAAGCTATCTTACAAAGTTATGTAATCAAAACAGTATGGTACTGACACAAAAACATATGCATTGATCAACGGAACAGTATAGAAAGCCTAGAAATTAACCCACACTCACATGGTTAATTACTCTATGACAAAGGAGGCAGGAATATATAATAGGGGAAAAACATCAATAAATGATGTTGGGGAAGCCTGGACAGATACATACATGAAAAAATGAATCTGGACCACCTTCTTACTCTATACACAAGCGTAAACTCAAAATAGGCTAAAGACTTAAATGTGAGACCTGAAACCACAAAACTCCTTAAAGAAAACATGGGCAGTAAATTCTTTGACATTGGTCTTAGCATATTTTTTGGATATATCTCCTCAGGCAAGGAAAACAAAAGCAAAAATAAACAAGTGGGACTACATTAAAATGAAAAGCTTTTGCACAGCAAAGAAAACCATCAATAAAACGAACAGACAACCTAATGAGAGGGAGAAGATATTTGCAAATGATATATTTGATAAGTGCTTAATATCCAAAACATATAAGGATCTCACACAATTCAACATCAAAAACAAATAGTCTGATTAAAAAAATGGAAAGGGGACATGAGTAGACATTTCTCCAAAGAAGACATACAGTTGGTCAACAGACATGTGAGAAGATGGTCAACACCACTAATTATCAGGGAAATGCAAATCAAAACCACAGTGAACTATCACCTTACACATGTCAGAATGGCTATTGTCAGAAATTCAACAAATGACAAGTGTTGGCAAGGATGTGGAGAAAAGGGAACTCTCGAAGAGTGTATATTGGTGCAGCCACTATGGAAAAAAGTATGGAGGTTCCTCAAAAAATTAAAAGTAGAACTACCATATGATCCAGCAATCCTATTTCTGGGTATTTATCAGAATAAAACAAAAATACTATATTGAAAATATATATGCACCCTTATGCTCATTGCAGCATTATTTACAATAGCCAAGACATGGAAGCAACCTAGGTGTCCATCAATAGATGAATGGGTAAAAAAGATGGAATACTGACCAGCCATATAAAAGAAGGAAATGATGCCATTTGCAACACCATGAATGAATCTTGAGTGTATTATGCTAAGTGAAATAAGAAAGACAATTATTGTATAACTTCATTTATGTGTGGAATCAAACAAACCACAAAAACAATAAACAAATGAATAAACAACTAAACAGAAACAGACTCATAGATAGAGAAAACAAACTGATGGTTGCTACAGGGAAGGGGGAAAATGGATGAAGAAGGTAAAGGGTGATAAAATAAATAAATCACAGGGATATAATTTACAGCATAGGGAAAATAGTCAATAATACTGTAATAACTTTTATGGTGACAGATTGTTACTAGACTTATTGTGGTCATCACATTGCGAAGTATATCAATGCCAAATCACTGTGTTGTACACTAGAAACTAATACAATATTGTATGTCAACTATACTTGAATAAAAATAAATTAAAAAAGACAAATGTAAGAACATTGTGAAAGGTAAAGACATGAATAACTTCAAACAAATCAGTTATCTCATATTGGCCCCAGCAAAGTCCTGAGAATATTAATGCAATGTTCTCAGCCATCTGGGGGGTTCATATGAGAGGGCTCAAATGTTTTTATTTCTACAGATATTCTGAAATTGGTGGTAATATAGATATGAATGCAGATTTTGAGCTACAGAGGGCAGGGCTGACATGTTAATTGTGTGACGCACAAGGTATTAAGAGGATACAATCTCTTGTAAATTTTGCAAATATAAAAGGTGTCCTTTTCCTCTTTGCAGAAAAATAAAATGCAGTGGGCAGAGGAAATACTGTTTGTTGGCAAGTGGAATACACAGGAAGTCTGGGAGGATGGGGAGAGCCTCTGTGAAGTCTGTTTTAAGGAGGGTGATATGAAGAGAAATGAGCCTATAGTGCCGCTCCATAATGGAATTGAAACAAGAGTTAGAATCCTGAACTAGAACTATCATCAAGGATCTATACAGGAATGTAGCAGACATGGAACTGTGTTGCTCAGGCCTCCCTTCAGTAAAATACTTGCTGTCTACCTACAAGGGCTGTTTTTTAGCTGATAGCCTCCATCTCTGAAGTCATTGATTATTTACCTCAGCTTTTGAACTGACATTATGGTCTTCTAAGAGCTTTTCCAAAGCCAGTGACTGAGAAGGTGGGATTCTGCTAATAAGCTCGCCATGGGGCTGGCAAAAAAGTTATCAGGTCTGAATTGCAGTCTAGTGGCAGCCCCATCCAATTCTGCTTCCTTTCCCTTTCCTTCAGTTGGTGTCACTTGCCAATGAATCATTTGCCTTTCTGTCCCATCTCAGCACTTTTTCCCCCCAGAGATTCCCACTGGTTAAAGGGGCTGAGAAGAGAAATGATTTATGCCCCACTTCTTTCTGAAAACACAGGATTAGACAAATTCACCGGGTGCCCTAAGACAAAAACAGATCATTCTTGTAGTGCTGAAATTATATATGAAAAGGCCTGCTGTGAGCCTCAACAACTACCTCTCTGTTACGTGTGTACCCACCAGAGTCTAGAGTTTAATATTTGGCTCTGATAGATTCCTGTGAAATATTCCGGAATATGATGGGCAGGAGGGAAACTAAGTGTTTGAAGATGTGTTCATGTATAATCCCCAATATATGCTACTCAGGGCTTAATGTGCTAGCCTATAATTCATCTTTGTTTGCTCAACATCCAGTATTTCTCAAGAAATTCTTTTGTGATTTTTATTAAGTTTTGAATTAAAGTATTCATCAAATAGTACAAATGTCATATTCATTTTTGTCTGTTTCTCTTTCTAATCACTATGCATCAATTCCCATATCCATATATATATCTATATCTTTGTTAGGCCTTACTTATTGCTATTGATTATTATTATATTATTGTATTCTTATGAGTCTGATTTCTAAATGAGCAACCTAAATAAAGAGAAATTAATATTCACACCGAGTACCTAAACATAAGCCCTCCAATTTGCAATAAAATTTAAATGCTATAGTGGACTTAAATCCATCAGTATTTGATAGGTAAGAGGGTAATGCAATTTGTTTCAAATGCTCACAAAAATATTCATAGCCAAAAAATTTAATACACCCAACATTAAATAATTACTACCATGATGAGATATTTAATCAGATAATTTAATTAATTATAAAAGAAGTAATACTCAGGCACATTGTGTTTTATAATTCCTGTAGCATAAATAAAATTAATAAAAATTAAGGGATTATAATGTACAATGTTCATAATAAATGCTTTTATTAGATAGCGAATTTCATTACCTCTTTGGTAGATAACTAGGGCATTAAGGCTAAAAATTAAACGTTATTTTAATATTGTACCAAATGAGTCATATTCAATTTCTTTGGTACATTATAAGAAAGATGAAGGAAATGAGTCTTGCCTGATAGGAATTGTATTTCAAAGGCTATAATTGTTTAGAAAGTTTTACTCATGGACCGGAGTTTTGAAATTTCTCATTTAAGTGGATATTGGCCATAACCAAAAGACTATAAAAATCTCACAGAAATGAAATACTGTAATGTTTACCTTACCACTTTTCTCTTACTAACACTCATGTTACTTGGTATGTATTACCTTATATTATCATTTGTATCTTAAGATATCATTCTATCTTGAAAACTACATCAGTGTTCCATTGGGGTAAAGAATGTATCAGCCATCAGGGCTTAGTGAAATGCTATGTTCTTAATAGATAACAAAAAAATTCTGGGGTTTGTGATGGTTATGGTTATTTTGATTATTTTTGTTATGGCAGAAGGTATTAATAAATTTCAGGTAAAGCCACTTGAACATGATGTGGCTGATGAGAATCATGGAGTAACAGATTCCACCCTAAGTAGTTCTGTGTGAATTGTAACAATTTCAGGGACTAGAATTTATTCACGTGGCCTTCTATTGCAGCTTTTAAAGTACAGCCTGTGTCTGTTCAGCTCTCCAAATATTCTTTATAGGATTCTTTATGAGCTTCCATTATACACTAATCATTGTGCCACGCTCAGGTGATTCAAAATACAGATCATCCATGGCTCTGCCTCAAGTTGCTGACAAGTACTTTATAAATGAGAGCAGTATGATTCAGTAAATGCTATCATTGATGTGTGATACAGAAACTGAAGAATCAGTGTGGGAGGCATACATATAGAATTGTCAGGATGGCAATAAACGTATCCCAGGATGCCAGGTTTCTAGTGGTCCTTGAGAATATATTAGTCCAGACTTGTAAAAGAGGATATTCTAGGAGGGACTTCCATGATAAAATGGGAAAATAAGAAGGTACCTTATGTATGTACATATTGAGATAACTTTTATAGCTCAGTCATGGAGTTTTGTGGTTGAATTAAAAATGTGTACATTGAAAGCCTAACATGGGATGAAAGGCTAACTTGGGAAAAAGAGGTACGTTTTAGTTTCAGTAAATATGGAACGTTGTGTAAAATGGAATGTATAACTAATACACTATGTAAGTTGAGATTTCTGAGAAGGCCCAATTTATAGCACTTCTTTTCCTTGCCTGAGTCTGTAACCAAATAAGTGAAAAATCAAATCATTTAGTAGACAGAATTCAACTTATCACAGATATCAAAATATGCGGTTTTATACTTTAGGCTGCTTTTGGGTAGATAACCCGACTCATCTGGTCTCAGGTAGCTCTGGATGGAGCACATGCTCTGCATTTAAAAAAAAATGTAATATCTTATAGTAGATTTAGGTGCATAGAAAATTGATTTCCCATATACCCTCTGCTCCCACATGAACAGCCTCTCCCTTTATTAACATCCCCCAACAGAATGGTACATTTGTTACATTTGATGAACACACATTGACACACCATAATCACCCAAGACCAAAGACCATAGTTTACATTAGAGTTCATTCGTGGTGTTTTATAGGTTTAGACAAATGTACAATGGCATGTATCTCTCCTAACTGCATCATAGAACAATTTCACTAGCCTAAAACCCTCTGTGGTCTGCTTACTCATCCTGCATCTTATTTTTATAAAACGTTAAATATAAACTTACCATACAACTCAGCAATTTCACTTTTCGGAATCTACCCAAGAAAAATGAAAATATATGTCCAAACAAAGACATAGACATTAATGCTCATAGCAGGAGTATTCATCATAGCCGTAAAGTAGGAACAATCCAAATGTCCATAAACGATGTGATCTAGTAGCCACACAGTAGAATGCTATTCACTAGTCAGTAATCTGCTGTATGCTATAACGTGGAAGATCTCAAAAACATTTTGCTACGTGAAAGAAGATGTTGGTAGCCATTTGTCCATGGTTTTCTCATGTTTATGAATGTCTTGCAAGGGAGGTGCTAGTTATTCTTTGTTCCAGACTATTGTAAATAAGATGTGGGAAGAAGGGATGCCTAACTTTGCACAGGGAATGTTTCCAGAAAGGTTTTATAAGTGGTGTGACAATTGAACTCATATAAGGAACATGAAAATGTGTTTTGGTCAGGGAGTTTGAGATGTTAGAAGGCAGCTTTCAAAACAAAACTATGATCGTATAAAAGGTATCAAAATTTTGGAAGAGGGGTACAAGTAGTGGCCTTAATCTTAGCATAGAGGGAGGAAGGGAGAAAATGGGGAAGTAAAGCTAAAAGAAATATTTCTATTATTGGGCATCCAGGGGAAGTAGTCAAGATTGGGGGGCTTTTTGGAGAAGGAAAATTAACCCCCTCTCTTTGTCTGAGGTCAGTTTGGCCTTGACTCAGAAGCTAGGATATTCTGGGGTGAATGTAGAGGCTGACAGTGACCCAGCTATGCAGAGGCAGCCAGGAGTGAGTCCAGGATCCAAGCTGTCTGGTCTAGATGTATACAGGGAGTTTGAGTTAGGCTCTGTTGATTTCATCGTCTTCATTGTTATAAATCTTCAATTCAAAATAACAATGAAATACTTCTATATAGCAAAATAGCAATAATAATAATGATAAATCAAAGTAAAAATATAAACTAAATAATGTTAAAAAGCAAATGACAAACTGAGGATGGATTTTCAAGTTACATAGCCCAATTTTATTAATCTATAGGAAGAAAAAATGGATAGAATACTTATATGCATACAAACTAAAATAAATGCCTAATAACCATATAAAATCATTCTCAACCTGAGTTATAATTATAAAACTATAAATTGAAAGTTAAAAATTACTATTTTTCCTGTAAGATTGGTGATGCTTCTATAAATTTAGCTAACAAGCACACACAAGCGCCCAAATGTACATGTACAGCAACAGTCTTTGTAACATGTTTATCATGCAGAATAATTGAATCCAATGCATGGTGAAACCATTCAGATTCAGATATATTTATATTTTCTGAGGTGGGGAAAATGCCAAGATAGTTCACAATTTATAGAAAAGCAAATTGCAAAAAAATACTTGAAACATAACCCTACTGTCTTAAAGAAAGAAAATAAATGATAGAAATGGCTTAGAGGATAATTAAGAAAGTTTTTACATTATTTCCGATAGGGAACTGACCTTTGACCCTGGAAATGGGCAGATAGGAAGTGAGTTATAGTTTTGCTTTATCAACTTCCTTGTTGATATTTTTATAACCATATATCATTTTAATTACAGTAGCTGTATTACTGATGATAATAATAAGGTACCACAGGATCTCTGCTGTGCTATGAAGAATTCAAGGGAGAAAGTAGACAGGACTTAGAGAGAAAGTAGACAGGAGTTGAGTATCTCCTTTCTGAGGTTTTAGTTTTGTCCTCAGCAATGCTCATGGACGGAGAACAACTGTGGCTAGCAGCAGAACGGTCTCGCCTCAGTCAGCATCAACAACAGCCATTTTGTGACATGATATGTCGGCTGTGGTGGGAATTCATGTACTTTTTCTTGAGCCCCTCTGAAGTAGAGTTATAATGCAATCTATAGTTGTTGGAGTTCACACCTAAAAGGGGTTGCCCGGTCCTGTCCTTTTGCTAACTTTTTAAAGATAGGTAGATATTTCCCAAGGGATAGTGAGAGATGGCAAAATGTAACAATGGAGGCCTCCATAGGAATTTATCCAAATGGTAAAGATTACTCTGAAATACGGGTGTAGGAGATTACATTGTAAAATTAACATTTGGGCAATTGAATTTTAGAAAACTGAGAGGAAATATGAAGTAGGTGGCAAAAGTCACAGGTTCTTAAATAGAAAGGACAGTGCATTCAGGAAAAATACAAAGGATTTTAAATCATTCCTTTTGATTATATCTTAATAATAATGTCTTCATTAATAATATTTTAATTAATATATATGATTTTCTTCATCTGATTTCCTATCACTTTTTAGATGAATTTGCAACATGCCAGAGATCTAAAAACACAGTTCTTACAGTTTCAGTTTCTAGAAAAGCCCATCCAACTGGCAATAGGTCTCAAAGGCATGAAATATAGTTTTTAATATCTGGTGAAGTAGGAAAGGCATTTTTCCATATTTTATTGCAAAAATATTTCTTGTCTCATTAGTTATGTTCATGTAATGCTCTACGAATCTCAGGCGGATTTGCCCCCAAGACACTCCCTGCCTTCTTAGCAAAAGTTGATTTTCTATTTGAGTGCTAATGTAAGTAACATTTTGAGATCCTTTTCCCAAGTGCTACAAATAACTGTTCCAAAATGAGTGAGAAATTTTGCTTTTTCTAAGAACAGATGTTTTTCACTTTGGTTTTCCATTTGTTCAATGATTCTGAGATGTTTCCATCTTAATAATGTAAAAATAATGTCCATATCAATTAAAGGATTTTTCTTTCTTTCCCCACTGGTTGTGCCATTTTCTGCATCAGAGGAAGACTGGTTGAGAAACATAGACTTTTGTGTTTGATATATGGGGCCATTAGCGCTTAATGAGCTGCAAACAACTTTTTTTTTTCTTTTGTGAGTTATACACATAGTAACTTTAGTACAAATGTGATTTTTCTTTAAACTTTGAGATCTTTGTACTTTTTGTATTTAAAGTATTTAAATAACTTACCTACCTTTAAGAGCATTTGGAGGAAAAGGAAATTTAGAACCATATTTTTGGATGTGTGTTTGAACAATAATAACTTTCATTAAAAACAAACAAACAAACAAACAAACAAACATAGCTCTTCTCTCCAAGTCAGTTCTATGCAGAAGTTTGCATGTGGCAAATTTATGCAAAGCAGCCTCTAACATCTTATCTTAAGGTATCACCACAAAGTCCATTATTTTAATTTGCCCTTCATAGTCTAGCTGTTACTTCTTCTTTGTACTATTCCAGATTTAAATTTATCAAACAACTGTGAGATATTTTTTATATTTTGAAATCATTATATATGAGGTGATACTTCCACAAGAATTTGTGATAACTGGATCAGGAGATCTTATATGCTTAAATGTGCTGGTATAAAATTGTCCACCACTGAAATAAAGAGATAGGTAAAACCAAGATTTGGACCTGTGGTAGGCCAGATTCTAAGATGCAACCCCACCACTGAGATTTTTTGCCGTTTTGCTCACAAATTTGATTATGATGAGATATCAGGCCTTATATGTGGTTATGTTATCTTATATGGACAAAATAATTTTGAAGATGTAGTTAAGGTTACTGATGATCAGTTGTTTTAATATTAAACAGGTAAGCCTAATGCAACCAGTCAAACCTGTTAAAGGTAGAGCATTTTCTCCAGGTGGTGGTAGCAGAAGAGAAATTCCTAGCACAACAAGAATTCAGTGTCTCATTGCTGGCTCTGAGGTGGAGAGGGCTTTGGGGCTAGGACCTGGGAAGAGCCTGTAGGATTTGAGATGAGAAGGACAGTAGCTGGGAAGAAAACAGGGACTTGAGTCCTATAACCTCAAGGAACCATATTCTGCCCCAAACCTGAATAAACTGGGAAGCAGATTCTCTAATCTCCAGATGAAATCAGCCTGGCTGATTACATTGATTTTGGTTTTCTGATACTGTTAGCAGAGAACCTAGTTAAATCTTAGACATCTGACCTAAAAAACTGTGAGCAAATAAATGGTTTCATGTGTTTTTGTTTTTCAACTTTTTATTTTGATATAATTGTAAATTCTTATGTAGTTGTAAAAAAAGTAACTGAGTATCCATGTACCCTTTTACGTAGTTTCCCATAATGGTAATGTCTTGCAAAACTATATAATATCACAACCAGAGTATTGACATTGATAGAGTGCATTGCTCTTCTTTGCATTTCCCTAGTTTTGCTTGTACTCCTGTATCCATCACTACAGTCAAGTTGGAGAATATTTTCATCAAAATTCTGTAATACATCATCTATATATCACATTGTGTTTTTACATCTATAGTCAGTTCTCCTTCCATCACCATATATTTGACCCCCCTTTACCCTCTTCTACCACTCACCTCCCCCCTTACCCTCTGGTAACCACTAAACTATTGTCTGTTTCTATGAGTTTTTGTTTCTTTATTTGTTTGTCTTGTTCCTTTGTTACTTTCAGTTTTATATCCCAGATATCAGTTACACAATGGAATACTAGTCTGCCATAAGAAAAGGGGAAATAGTGCCGTTTGCGACAACATGGGTGGATCTCAACATTACTATGCTAAGCAAAATAAGTCACACAGAAAAAGTCGAGAACCATATGATTTCATGATACTCTTCTGCTTGTATAACCATACCCACCTCTCTTGCAACGCTTTTCCCCAACCCTTGGCGACCAGTAAAATTTTGTCATTTTTGACATTGTTACATAAATAGAATCATACACCATGTAACCTTTTGGACTGTTTTTTTGTTTTTATTTTCTCTTCACTCAGTGTACTTTTTTGAGATTCATCCAAGCTGGTGCAGGGATTAGTAGTTAGTTTCTTTTTACTGCTAAGTAGTATTCTATGATATGAACGTACATATCATAGAATACTACTTAGCAATACAAAACCATTACCCATTGAAGGAATTCTGGGATGTTTCCAGTTTTTGAATGTTATAAATAAAACTGCTATATTTGTGTACAGGTTTTTGTGTGTATATAAGTGGATTAGTTCCTGTGGCTGATGTAACAAATTACTATAGACTGGGTAGTTTAAGGCAGCAGAAATTTATTCTCTTAGAGATTTATTTATTCTGGAGGCCAGAAGTCTGAAATCAGTGTCATTGGGCTAAAATATAGGAGTCAGCAGGCCCAGTCTCCCTCCAGAAGCACTAGGGAATATTCTATTCCATGCCTTTTCCAGTTTCTGGTAGCTGTCCATATTATTTGATTTGTGACTATATCACTCCAGTCTGCCTCTGTGGTCACGTTGCCTTCTCCTCTTCTCAAAATCCTTAACTTAATTAAACCTAGAAAGACTCTTTTTCCAAATTAGGTAACATTTACTGGTTCTAGGGATTAGGATGTAGATTTCTTTGAGTTGGCTCCGTGGTGTGTGTGTGTGTGTGTGTGTGTGTGTGTGTGTGTTCGCGCACGCATTTTTCGTCCTACTACAATAAGTTTTAACTTTTCTGAGATACAGACTCAAGGGTGCAATTTCTGGGTCATATGATAATTGCATATTTAGTTTTATAAGAAACTGCCAAATTGCTTTCCAGAATGGCTGTATGATTTTACATTCCCATGAGAAATGTGTGAGTGATCCAGGTTCTCTGAATTTTATGTTTCCTAAGCTATTAAGTTTGTGGCAGTTAGTTACACAGCAACAAAAAACTAATAATTTATCTTAACCAAATTAGTTCATTAGTGTGGGTAATATATATATATATATATATATATATATTTTTACCTTTCATGTGTCCAAGATATGGAAAGTGTTAAAATGAAAATACAGATAACCAGGTAGATAGATGCCTTTTAAAACATATCAACCAGGAATAACTCTAATAGTCAAATAAGATGATGGTGTATGGAAAATATTTCTCACTATTTTAGATATATGTGTATGAAAAATTGCAATAGTATAGAGTATACAAATGGCAGTGAATTGGATTTTCTTTTAAGACTTTTGATTAGAGGAACAGTCACTCACCTAGAAATTAGTTAAACTGTCCTCATTCATTTTGCCAAATTTCTACTAAAGACTTGCTGTATTTTGATCCTTTTTTCCCTCAATTTGTTCATTTTTTTTCACTCTTCAACACACTGTAATATGGCATCCACCCTATCACTTCAGCGAAAGAGCTCTTAAAACTTGCTGAAATCAACCAGTAATTTTCAATCATTTTCTTTGACCTCTCAGCCCATCTGGCAAAGTGAACATTTCTTTTTTTGAAAGTCTCTTGAAAACATCTTCCATCCAGCACACACCGCTTTCCTGTTTGTTTGTTCTTAAGCACTTGGGACACTTTTCTCCTTTTACAGGCACATCATTTCTCTAAGTCTATTAAATGCTAGCATTACTTGGGTATTAGCATTTTTCTCTCTCTCTACAAATTTCTAGGAGATGTGACCCACATACAAGACTTCAAATTCCTCTACACCAATGACTATGGAATTTACATCTTCCAAACTCCAAACCCACACACCCAAGTGCCGTCTTAACACCTACCCTTGGATAAAACCTCAAACTCAGTATTCAAATAATAATGATAATAATCTGAATAATACCGTGTTTCCCTGAAAATAAGACCAGGTTCTATATTAAAGTTTGCTACAAAAGACACATTATGGCTTGTGCTCAAGGGAAGTCATCCTAAAAAATCATGCCAGGGCTTATTTTCTGGTTAGGTCTTTTATGGGGGGAAACACAGTAGTAAAAATCAGAAACAAAGACCAATGACCTTCCCCTTGGCAGTCTCAAACCTGGTTATCTAACACTAATAATTACCTGGGAAAGCTGTAACGGGTCTTGTCAGGACCTTGCAGAGCCATAAACCTGGGAATCGTGTTTGTATATTGTTTACCCAAACCCTCACATGCATTTACAATCTGTTATCAAGTCATGTGGATTTTAATAGCTCAATTCACCCAATTATTTCCATATCCATTGCCATGTTTCCATCAGAATTAGAAACGCAAGCTTATCTTACCCTTCGTTGGGACCACTGAAGTAATATCCTAATGGCCCTATTGAATCCACTTTTAATTTCCTCCAATCTTTTATTCGATAAGCATCCAGCATGATCTTTTTAAGATTGAAATATGACTCACTACCCACATATAAGTGCTATTCAATAGCTTTCCATTATTCTTAAGATGAAAACTGACATTCTTAACCTGGCTTATAGGATCCGGCATAGTTTTCCCCTTATGCCACATGCATTTATTGAGTACTTTAGTATTTACCATAAGCCATGAAATAGTGAGCAAAAATGTATCTAAGCATTGGCCTCTTGGAGGTTGCCAATTAATGGGAAACACAGACAATAATCAAATAATTTTACAGTGAAATGTACGTTGCGACCAGGTCAAGTGTTACAAAGTACACAAGGCTATGCCTATCAGGCATAAAAACTTAAAGGTGGAATAATTGCATTTTAGCAGTTGCCAAATGCCAAGGGACACTCCTCCATCAGTTTTTGTGAACTTTTTATTTATCTTTTCTATTCATCATCCTACTAATTGTTGATAATGAGAAATACATACATATATATATAGCATAAAATTAATATGTGCAGTTTAAATAATAGTAATAAAATAAATACCCGTGTATTCACCACCTAGGTAAAGAAAGAATACCAGTATTCTTTGAGCCTAGTACTATTCATTTTACCCCCGTCCTCCTCTCTACTAGAAGTAACCACTCTACTAATTTCTTGTTAGTTGCTCCTTTGTTTTTCTCTATAGTTTTACCATCAATGTGAGTATTTCTAATCTATTTTCAGTTTTGCCTGGCTTTGAACTTTCTGTAGTAGAAATAATATGGTATGTCTTCCTGTGAGATTTGTTTCTTTTACTTAGCTTCATTTTTTTTGAGATATGCACATCATTCTAGATTTGTGGCTATATTTGCTTCACTTGTATGGACATACCACAATGTTTCCGGTTTTTTTATCTATAATGAAGAGTGCTTCATTTGAACATTGTCGTACATGTCACACTATTTTCAATATTTTTCTCAAGGGTATATATAGACATATAAGATATATATCAAAATGTTTTTCAAAGTCATTTTCCCTTCTATCACAACAGTATGTTTTTTGTGTTTCTACAACCTCGTTGAATCTTGGTGTTCTCAGAACTAAATTGCCAGGTGAAAAGTTGCTCATTTAATTTACATTAAACTAAAACCTTCTACTGATTTTCAGGATAATTTAAAATAAAATCCAAATTTTGTATTTGCTGTTTTATTCTGGACTAGGTCTACATCTTCATTATCTTCTCTCCTGCCACTCTCTCTGTGGCCTTGAGCTCATTGCTTCGTTTGTTGGCTTTGCCTATTCCCTGATTTTGTAAAGTTGGAACCTTCTTGATGGTTTCCTCTTCAGTGATCTCTCCTCAATAAGTCTTGATTATCCACCTAAAGTAAACTAGGCCCTTACCCTGACTGTTTCAAGATACCCTATTGTATTTTTTCATATAAGTTAATCTTTACACCTATCTATAGCCTTTACTTTTTTTCTATTTTTTTTTCTCTTTCAGTAGGAAATACTTGAAGAACAAGGACTATTAATCTTACCAAGTCTGTATCCCTAACCTCTTGAACATTTATTTATTCATAGTAGGCATTCAGTAACGACTAGTTGAATGAAGGAAAGCTATTTTGAGAGTTCAGACAAGAGATGATGAATGCCTAAATTAAGGTAATAAACATAGTAAACCTAAGAGATGGAGAGGGAGAGACAGATATCTGAGATGCTTAACAGGTAGAATTAGTGAGATAAAGTGTGAATTAGCAATGTAGAAATGTGAGAGAAATTTCTTGGATAACATCTAAAACCATGCGTGTAAAATGTTACTTCCTTCCATCCTGCTGTCATTAAAGTGACAGGGGTCATGGGTCTCCTAAGGGCCCGGTGCTGTTTATTCCACTTGAAACTGCTGCTTTCACCCTAAGCTTAGAAAACTGTTTTGCGCTGATTATTCTTTTTAGTGGTGTATTCAAATGTAAAAGCCAGAAACACATTACTTGAGTACAAACTTAAAAAATAGTACATTCTTTTTCCATGAACTCCTTTGTATAATTGTTGATTTTTATAGAATAGCTCTCATGGCATCACTATTTGAAACATTGTTTATTATCATTATTCTTTCATCACTGGAAAATCATTTCATATATATATATAGTCATATCTGGGGTTATCTCAGGGAAACTGACTGCAGATTTCTAGGTTACACACTTAAAAACCTAGAGAAAAACCTTACCTGTTTATCTTTGTATGTTCATTTTTTCATTCTTCTACAACCACTAAATATAGTGTCTATTTTCTGAAACAATTGTGACCATAATGCAATAAAATTGGAAACAAAAGTTATGCAAAAACAAACCCAATTGTGAAATAATGAAAATAAACAAGACAAAACAGAACTGTCTTGTCTTACAAAGAAAATCAAGACTAAAGCTACAATTGTTGTAGATATTATAATTAGTGCCATATATATAAATGTATAAGATATGCTTTTAGCAATAATCAAAGGGATAGTAGACTCATAAATTAAATTTTAGAGTGCAAGACATATTAAAAATAAATTCATTAAACATTTGTCTCATTATGCTAGAAAATCTTAAAAAAAATACCCAAACAAAGTTAATTGAAAGAACTAGTAAAAATAATAACAGGAAACACAATAAAGAAAAATATTTAAAATTTGTTGGATCAATAACATCAAAGTTTATGTTTCGGAAAGGATTAAAATAGAAAAAAACTTTGAAAAATCTGAATTAAGAGAGAAAAGGTAGACGAGGAAGCAGAGGAAAGACAGGGAAAGTGGTAGGGAAGGGGTAGGAGAAAAGATGGAATGAGGAAAATAATGACATCAATAGAGTTATAAAAGACATTGAAAATATCTTCTAGTAACTTGGATAGGACATCATGACATGCCAGAAATCTTTGGACCCTAAAATCTTCACCAATATGACAGGACTCTGAATCTTTGTATGGTTTTCTGTTCTGTCATGTATTTGTCTTACCAGGATATCCAGATTAGTTGCCCCTTCCTGCTCAAGAGTTCTGCTCAGTTGAGTGGATCAACAAGATAGTCTGCAGAAGACTGTGACAGAGATCCAGCAAATTAATGTAGCCCTGGGACAAGACTGCAAAGGTGTCCCAGATAGGAGCAAAGTACTTTTCATTCCCTTTTCTAATTGAAAGAATGCATTTTCAAGATCAATAGACTCTTGACAATTGTCAGAGGCTATGTTGATCTGTTCTAGTAAAACGACTATATTGGAACCTGTAGGTATGATTGGGGTGACCACTTAGGTAAGTTTTCAGTAGTTGAATATTACCCACCATGATCCATCTCATATTTGCAGAAACTGTACTGGTCAATTATGCAATGATAGGATGAGACCACTAGCCATATATCCTTCAGTCTTTGACAGTTGTTCTTAATTGCCATTCCACAAGGGATATGTGTTGCTTCTGATTTTCTAACTTTGTCTCACAGTGGTAAGACAGCAATTCAAGGACTTCTATCTGACCTTATTATGATGCCTCCTACTACAAAGTTCAGTGAACAAATCTTAGGGTTCCACCAGCACTTAAGACTATATGACCTTATTATGCACTCAGGGATTGGGAAAGTAGCTACAGGATGACCCATTGGACTCACTGTAAAGATGAAGTATCATCTGGTGACTGTATGCCTCCTCTCCAACATGGGTTTGTTGTGGTGCTCTGCATGAACTTGAGCAAGGTCAGCTCAGATATTATATCAATATACGGGTATCGACAGTCCTTAAATTGATTGTCTTGGTATTGCCCTTTTCCCAATATAGTTACTCTTTAAATGGTCATAGATTCTCATGAAAAGGATTGGTGAAATAGATACTATATATTTTTGCTGTGGAGTTGTAAGTTACTTCTTCAAGAGAACCATTTAATCTTGTTCAGGAGACACCTTTGTCATTGAGTCTGAGAACCAATTCACATCTGTACACTGGTCAAGGGCTTTTGTCAGCATTCTGCTCAGCTAAATTTCATTATGTAAATTAAGCAACAGTCTCATTGAATGCTCAATTATCTCACTTGATGTTTTAATGCCCATCACAACAGATTTCTACATGTCAGGCCTCCCTGGTTGCCATTTTTATCTCTTTGCTTTTTGTAATTATTTCCTTCTTGCCTCTAATAGTTAATTACTGCCAGTTGGCCTCTGCTATTCTGGAAACCATATCATCACCAAGTAACACTAGAGAATCCAGTTCCATAGCAACATCTCCTATTATCAAGCCTAGTTTATGAAAGGAGACTACCATTCATAAATGCCAGCTTTTTCCTTTATTGCTGTATTTGTTCCCACTGTGAGAATCTGTGCTCAGTCCTTCCAGAATATCTAGAAAACAGTAAAGAACACATCTCTGATTTGCCCCAACCAAGGTTGTGGGAGACTTAAGTAGTATTATTTCCACTAATTCCTATTTGTTTTCGGTTGAGTGTTAGGCAGTGGTTTGCTGGTAAATGTTTAACAATTAACTCTGTGAACAAATCATTCTAATTTGTCACATCTGCCAAATTCTGTGGTGGAACCATTCTTACCATGGCCAATTTCTGGCTCCAACGTGACATCACCAAGGGTGGAGTTGGGAAGAGATGTACAGCAGTATATTATATGGAATCTCCATCCTGCAGACACAAATAAGACATAAAAACCTCAAAAGCGTAAAACAAACACTGATTACAAAGTGATGAGTTTTGAGCACATTTTTACCCTGTTTATAATATAATTTAATTGTAAGTTTATATAATTTAACTTTCAATGATGGTTGTATTTAAGAACCAGGTTGTAAAATGCCTGAAAATTTAACAATCAGCACTTACACACAGGTACGTATGACACCAGCACACCACTGCTTCTGTGGATGAGAACTTCCCAGCACCTGTCTTGACCTGCACAAAACCTAAGCAGCTCCCTTAGTCAGAGGAAGAAGTCAGAGATTTGTAGGTACTCACAGTAAGAAAGCAGAACTGTGCCCTGGCGTAGCAAGTGCCAAGGGTCTGTGGGTCATTGAAAGCATCTGCTGCATTACTTATCCATAAGAATTCCTGAAAATGTGCTTGTGTAGGACTTAAAACTTTTGTTTTATATGTAACTAAGGAGGGAGTTCTCTTTTATTGCATACCAATAATGAGTTAAATGGTTTTAATCTTCACCACACTATGTGTAGGCTGAGTTATTCACTATCCAAAAAGCAAGCAACATTCCCAGGCTCTCAGGCCTGTGCTAGCTAAACAAAGCTTTTAACCCAAGATTATCTGACCCTGAAGACTGAGCTATGTATTTCGGCTATTTGTTATAAATAAACAAAAGTATTTGTGTATATATTTGCATTGTGCTACATCACACAAGTAGAACAAATATTAAGTCTTTTGAAAATCCCGAATACCATAAAATAATTTGGAAATGAGAAGTATGTATCTTGCCTAGATCTTGTGATGAGAAATATACATATCAGAAAATTAGCCCCAGTAGGCGACTGACAATACAATAAAAAATGAATTTGGGCGGAAAAGATTACTCCTTTCCATCTCAGCATCCTGCCCACCTATCCAGTAAAAGGCAATGATTTTCTCAGAGGAAACAGTCTTCATGAAATGTCTACTATGGGTATGAGGAGCAGTGGTTTTGGCAAAAAATTATCTGAAGGAAACATTAAACAAAACCCACTTATTCAAACAATATTGCTCTAAGTAGTTTCCAACTTTGATAACAAAGCCTCCCTTGAGCTTTACTCTTTATAAATCAATTTCACCTCAGAAAAATGCTTAATTAAGTGATAGGGAGAAAAGATGAAGAGGAACATAATTATGTCACTGGTTCTTAAGTTGGACAACTCAGCCTGAGTTCTTCATAATTTTCCCCATTCCACAGTTAGTAAAAGTTTCTGTTGACTCCCATTTTGCTTTGAGGCAATTAGAAATATAGAAAGGCAATGCTGCCAAAGAAAAGGGAAATGTAAGAGATTAAGGCAGAATTTTACAGTTTAGGCAAAGCTTGGCACTGTTTTCTATAAAGTGTCAGATGGTAAATATTTTATATTTTGCAGGCCATAAGCCCCAAATCAGCCATAGACAATAGTAAATGAATGAGCATGGATGTATTGCAATGACTTCATTTATAAAACAAAGAAAAAAAAGAAGCAGGTTGCATGTGACCTTCTGGACATAGTTTGCAGACCCTGATTTAGGCTAATAAACCATATTGTAAAGTTCCTGGTCATTCTGATTTTTAAAAGTGAAGCAAAGATGTTAACAATGAATTCATAGTTTATCTATTTTTTTCCTTCTTTTAAATACCAGTTTAGTGCTTAATATGTGCCAGACACTGCTCTGGGCACTGTTGACACACAGGTGAATCATAAATCCCTCTCTCATGAGCTGTTTGTTGTTTGAGTGAACATGCCCTAAGCAAATAAATAAACCAAAATATCGAATATTATGTGAGGTATTGCTTATTTAAAAAAAAAAAAAAGAAAAGCCAGGTAAGTAGATAGAATGAAAGAGTTTTTCAATTAGAAAATTGGTCTGGAAAAACACAACTGATAAGGTGATATTTGAATATAAACCTGAATTAAGTGAGATGGAATGCCAAACAAATAGCTGGAAGAATAGCCTTCTGGAAAAAGGAAACACTTGGGACCAAGTCCTGGAGAGTGGAGGTTGCTGACTATGTCCATAGTATAATGAAAGGTCCATGATTTAGAGCAGATAAAATAAGGAAGAGACGAGAAAGAAAGAATGCCTGAAAAGAAGGCAAGGTCCATGTCTTCTGGGCTCTATACTCCATAGTGAAAATATTGGATTTTATTCTGAGTATGTCAGGACAGTGTGACGATGTTGAGCTAGAGAGTGAAATCATTTGAGTCATATTTTAAAAGATTGTTACCGTTATGTGTGCCATACAGACAAGGAGAGCAAGACCAACTCTTAAGAGGCTGCAGCATTCTGGGTGAGAGATAACGGTGGCTTGGATTTCTGTGGTATCAGTCAGTTGGAGAGAAATGGTCAGCTTATGGATGGATTTTGAGCATAGAGCTGACAGGATTTGCTTTGCATTCGCATAATCTTATTAATGTTCTTTGGTGAACCGAAGGTCTGCTGTGACCCTGCATAATTTGACAGAATTTACTTAACCAGGACCTTGATTTTCTTTCAGTACCTCTCATGACACCAGGTTGCATATCCAAAGTAATAAATATGATGAGATAAAAGAGCTGACAAGGAGAAAGAGAATAGAGGCATTTGCTAATGAGTGCCTTGTCACAAGAGAGAAGGATGAAGTTGCCGCAGCTTAGGCCAACATGAGGCCGTGGCTGCCAAGGCTGATGCTTTTGTCATGTACTGGAGATTCCCTAGTCTCCCCACAAGAAGAGAAGTGTTGTTCACAGTGGAATCTTAGGGGTCTTCTCCTGACCTTAGTGCTCAAGACTTGCAAAGGAGTCTAGTGAGAAATGCCAACCAGCAGCTGTTTAGATATGGCTCTGTCAGGGAGAGGGTCTGCTGAACATCAGATGGGGTCAGTCCCTTACATCTGCACTTACCAGCCTGGAGGCAGTTGCTCTCACTGACATATCACACACCTCAAGGGATATCAGCCCATGGTGCAGGCCCCTTTCAAGACTTGCAAGATTGCAGAATCCCAGAATTTATGATATAGGAGTTGTCTTAAATGTTATCCTACCTAATAAACTAAAAATCAAGGGTAGCTAAAGAAGAAGGTAATTGGCTATCAACGTACAATTGGATAGTGGCTGAGCTGAGACTGAATTTGTAAAGATTTGTCTGTCAGGAATTGGAGATGAAGAGCCATGGCAACTGTTTTCCTTCTATAATATAAGAGGATATAAGTTTTCTGCAGTTTGTTATTCCTAATGATGAGTAGAGCAGCCTTCATTTCTCAGGTTTGAACAAATAAATGAAAATATAATCAGGCTTTTATCCCTATTGTTGTAATTATCCTTTAAGCAAGGAACTTTATATATGACTTGTCATGAATTTCAAAGGAATAGTTAGAATAGTCAAGAATAATTCAGGAGATTCAAAGCCCTCTATTCTTGGAAGAACTTGAAATCCCCAGCAAATTTGACCCATTAACAAATTGCTATATGCAATTACCAATTTTTGTGAAGGATGGAAGGGAGAAGGCAGTGTGTACATATTAGGGATCATGGTTGTAACATTTTAGCTAGGCAACACGAGAAATGAAATAAATAATTATATTAACATTGGTACTCCAGTTTATTCTCTATATTTCCACATTAGCATCCAAGCAAGACACCCCATCACCAATAGAAACAGCAGAGGCTATTTTTTTTGAGAACTCTAAGCGTAAAAATAGTATCTTAGAGTACTCTTTCTTTTAGTAATTTTGGTTCACTGTAACATGTCACATGCATCACAAAATTGGACTTTCAGGTAATATTTTTCCCTTCTAATATTTTAGGTCATATTTGTGAATGCCAAGAAAAGTTTATTTTATCTTGCTTTTGTATGCTTGAAAACATTTAACTTGAAATTTGTACTCCCAACTGTCTAGCATCATGCTAATTTTGACTAAGTGATACTCCCCAATTTAAAAATATGCTTTATTATTTGTGTTATCTCTTTTGAATTAAATGTTATGTATATATATATATGTATATATATATGTATATATATACACACATATATGTGTGTATATATACATAAAATTTAACTCATATATATGTGTGTATATATATATGAATATATATATTTATAAAGCCTAGTTTGGACAGAAAAGCTATATTCTTTTATTCCCTTGAAATCCTCAGATCCAATTGAAAGGGACCAAAATAACTTATCTTTTCTGTCCAAACCAGGTTTTAAAATACTCTTTTGAACTGAAGTCTTTGTTTATAATTCAAGTGGTCTCTTATCAGAAAGTTGAGTAATAATGTTTCCACAGAGACCCATCTGCTCCTGAATTGCAGGAAGGTTCGTCTTCCCATTCTCTTTGTGCTTCTCATTGGCACTAATACACCGTCGCACCCACCACCACAGCTTACCCCTTCTGACTTTGGTGTAAGCTAAAACCAAGGGTCTAGATTATTCTCCTCCTCTCCTCCTCCTTCCCTGACATAATCTTGGTAGGAGAGTCTTGGGCCAGGATAACAGTGGTTGAAGTGGCGAGAAATTGATTCTTAAGATAGTTTGTAGATAGAACTTGATATTTTGATAGGTTGGATACAGGTCGTAAGACAAACAGAGTAGTCAAGAGTGACTTGATTGTATTCTATTTTTTTTTTTGACATGATCAGTTGATAAGGTGGAGTTCTTATGTACTGTAATAAAGAACAGTGTGAGATGAATATCTCTGGGGTAGAGGCTAAATGTCTTTTTATAATTGTCCAGGATGTCAAAGTGGCAGCTGGTTTTAAAAATCTGGAGTTTAGGGAAGAGGTTCATGTTGGAAATATTACCTGGGAGCATCTATCGGTTGATAGTATTTAAATCCATGGGAATGCGTAAGATTGCCAAGGGAGAGAGAATAGGTAGAAAGGAAACAAAAGGCAAGGCACCTGGGCTACTATATCACTTAAAATTGGGGAGACGTGTAGGAATCAGCAAAGCAGAAGAAGGAAGAGTGGCTAGTGAGGTAGGCAGTAGGGAGGAGTATGCCACTCTACACCCCCTATAAAGAAAGCACTTCAGGGAAGATGGGATGATCTATTGTCAAATCCTTCAGAGAGGCTGTATAAACAAGAACTGAGAAATAACTTCTATCATTTGCAACATGAAGATCAAGAGCGGTTTTGGTGCATGTGGTATGAAAGCCTAATCGCGATATACTCAAGGGAGAAAGAGAAGAGTGGAATAAGGTAAGTACAGATGATTATTGGGGACGTTTAATTTGAAAAGGAACAATAGTACACAACAAAAGCAGGACAGTCGTTGGCAAGAGATGTAGAGTTCAGAGTGGGTATATAGAGACAAGTTCTTGAACAAATACGAAATGATATTTAAAGAATAAGTGGAAGATATGTCCTTTGAAAGGGTACAGCAGCTTCTAGATGGTAAAGGAGGGAAGGAAGACTATGTGGGCACAGGTGCAGAGAGGTGGAGAGAGGTTGTGGTGAGAGGTTTATGAACTGCCGAGACCTGGCTGTTATAAACAATCACACAGAGGAAGATCTTATTTTTAAAAACAACAGCATTGCATTCTTCAAATTAAAATACCTTCTACTGAAACATTTCTCTTTTTTTCAGAACTTTAAAGTCTATAAACTTCCTGAAATGGGCCCTTTTCCTAGCCCTTTGACCATGGAAGTTACACTAAAATATATTAAGAATAGACTTCTTATTATGGAATCCCCATGCATTAGGAGATTATGTGGTCTTAACTTACAGTGCTGTCATATAATTTACAAATCATGGACTTCACTGATTTTGCTTCTAGTTTCTGTTTTAATTCACAATTCAGTTCTAATATTTGCCTTTGCTGTTATAAATTAAGAAATCCAAATTTATTCTATATTTGGAATAATGCAATGTTCCTGAATTAATTTTACATGAATTTCCATATATTCCACTTACCTTTTCAAAAACTATGTTATGTGTTTAACTAATTTAACCTTTTGGCTGTTTTATAATTGAGTATAAATGATTCAGGCAGTAATGTTTAATATATTTGCAAATTTTGTTCTGTTGCTTGATCTTATTAAGTACTTAACAAATTTAGGAACATGAAGAGTAATTATAAGTTAATACTGAGAATCCACTTTATGGCATGGACAATTCTTATTGCCACATTTTTAAACCTCACAAAAATATTTTGAGGTAGGTTTTAACTTACATGTTTGTAGAATAAATGTGGCACTGAGAAGGAACTTCTTGCCCTTAATGGTAATATAAGTTAAATTTCCTTTAGACCCCAAAATAACTAAACATCCCTTTACTTTAAATATAGATAAGAAATTGCTTTAGAGATTCTTTTTTGGAAAAAAAAACTATGCAAAGTTTGCAGCATCATTAACAAGTTTACATAATTAAAGAAACTGAAAATACTCATTGTAGAATAGTATGGATTCTATCTATATAGAAAGCAGTACAAGCTAATGGAAGTACTAAGATTTTTATTGAGAATGCTAAACTTTTATGGTTAACCTTTTAACTTTCTCTATAGTATAATTATTTTTGTTTATTTCTATACTTGGCTTTTGGCTATTTCTATTGGCAGAAACATAGGTTGTAGCTTAAGTTTGATCTTTCTCGTCTTTCAGTATGAACATATGAAGATATTAGACGTGAAATACTATTTTAGACAATATAATACATTCTAGAATTTGGAAGAACTATGAGTTCTAGAAATGTGAAGATCTGCTGTTTCTTTCCTTTATACTTCAGATTTCTGTATCCACTAGATTTTGTTATATCCTGTCCTACAGAATCCACATTTACTTTTACATTTAACTATAAGCCCACTCCCGATCACTTTTCCATTTTCAGAAATAAAGGGAACAAGTGTTATGTGTGCTCTCTATTTGCTTTATTAAACCATGCCCAAAGACTATATTTCCTTGATGTAATATTTATAGTATGTTGTGAAAAGTTTGTTAATTTTTTAAAAATGAAATGATGTCCTTAATTTTACCAGTTGGAATGATTGGATGAAGCAAACTAATTTCCTTAATACCTATTGTCAGGCTTTCCTGGTCCTTGGCCCTGATAAGAGTACTTATTTTTTAATGGGCCAGAATTTACTATGTGACATGTACTATCCTTTCATTTAATCCTTATGACAATCTTGTGAGGTATAGAACTTATTATCATCTTACTCTTTGAAGCTGCAACTTAATGAATTTAAGTAACTTGTTCAAAGTCCCACAGCTAGGATACTCAGGTGTTGATACACAATTATGCGTCTGTCTGTTTCCAAAGATCACTTCCTAACCACTAACCATTTTTCCCAAGTATGATCTTTAAGTCACTTATGATGCTTTATAAAAACACAATCCAGAGAATCAGTTTGGGACTAGAACCTGCATTTTTACAAAGCCATCATAGGAATTTTTGCATGCCCAATTTGAGAATCATTATAATAACCTTTACAGATGGCTTTGCTTTCCCAGTTGTTGGATGATTTGGTTTCCACCTTTGATAACAACCCTCCTTCCTTTACTCTCTATACTCAATCCTTGGTCAAGACACAAGAAATGAGCATCTAGGATTCTGTGGTGATTAGCATCAAGTCAGCACCAAGTCTGCTTTTGCTAGAGCTAAATAAACTTCTGTCCTATGTTTTCTACAGCATACGGAATTGGACCCCCTCCATCTTTTCTTGAGTTCAACTCTGACTAGGCATGACCAGAACTCATGTACTTTCTGCCAGACACTGATGGTGCTACTCTAAGTGAATTGTGGCCCACTTCCAGATGCTTTCCTGCCAAGTTCTGCCCATCTTCGGGTTAGAGCTGCCATCTAGTGTGGGTCACAAAAGACTTTGTATATTTATTACATTATTTTTTCTGGGCTGGTACTTTTCCCCATCAGTTTCAACTGAGTGTGAAGCATTCCGCATGCTCCATTCCAAAGAACAGGCTTGTTTTCTGGGATATTCCAGTGACCTGGATGAGCTATGTCCTGAGATAAGTCATGTATCATTTTAAAACAAAATACAGCAATTCTATCACATAAGAATATATACCATATAACCAAAGAATATTAGTAAGGGGATTTGGTAGATTCAATGAAATTAGATCTAACCCCAGTAGATGAGACTTAGGAGTAGTATATTAGTGACATAAATACTTTTTTTCTGGACCCCAGACCAAGTACAATATAACAGAATTTTTCCTTATTCGCTTTATTGATTTTTAAACAAAGATAATTTGATGTAAATATGACACATGTTGTGTGTTCTTAGATACTATCTCAAATATTCAAAATCTCTTACAGGCTTGGCTTTGGAGATTCCATAAACACACAATGTACATTAGACTATTTCTTTCCTAAGAACTTCATGAGCCCTCTATTAAAAAAGACATTAGGTGGGAAAAAGAAATATTTCCTTCCCAGATTATAATTCAAAAGGGAAAACTGTCCTGAAAATTAAGATATTTTAACTATGAAATACAGTGGGAAATTTTCAGCCTTATAGACTTGAAATGAGCCTCTTTTTGCTGTTTACTGATTACTGTCTTTCAAACAACCAGAAGTTTCCTGGGTATTAATTGATCACCATTTCCTTTGCAATCCTGTCACCATCTGTTTCTATCATGTATTCTGTTCCCTTTCACATCTTTCTATTATGTATGTCTCTTTTTCGGCTTCATTAACATTGACTCTCAGACCTTGTCAATAGAATGAATAAAACTCCATAAGCCAGCTTGATATTTTATTTCTCAAGATCCTTCATGTTGAATTAATTAACGTGCCTTTGGTGAATAATTTGTAAACCAAGAATGAATAGAATCATTAAGTAGTATGAGTTCCTGTAGGTCTGTAAACCATTATTCATGACTGATAGTTACATAAAGAAAGGGCTTTATATCTTACTGGTGCATTATCATGTAAGTTTCCAGCAGCAGTTGAGAAAGAGTAATTGAGTGACACTGTCTGGTACAGCAGCCAATAATGATAAAACTTAGACAAAAATGCATAGAGAGAAATGTATTTAATTGTCACAGAGTTGCTGAGGAAGTTTATACTGTTCCCCCTGCTTTCTTGCTTAAGATGTATCAAAACATAGAGAAAGACAGAGGAAATTTGGAGGGCCTAGCTTCTTGACTAACGAGTGACTATCTCTTTTCTTCTTTGATCTTCCCCCACTGCCTCATACATGAAACTTTCCTGGGAAACTGGATAAGGTGAACAGAAAGATGAAGGTGAGAAAGCTGCCTATGTCTAGATTATCATTCTTATATAGTTGTAACCACTTTATGATTAAAGAATCTTGCTGTTAAGTAAATTGGAATAGATTATCTTTGCTCTAGTAAATTACCTTTAAGTGGTTTATCAGGGTAGATGAAACTGAAAGCAACAAAAAAATCCAAGTGATAGTATGGCAGGCTGAATACTGGCCTCCCCAACAATGTTCCCATGTAATCCTGGGAACCTGAGAGTATGTTGCATTACATAGCAGAAGGAACTTTCTAGATGTAATTAAGGTTATTGGGCAATTATCCTGCATTATCTGGCTGAACCTAATCTGATCACATGAGTAGAGCACTTTCCCTGGCTGGAGTCAGAGCAGGAGTGAGAAACTCCAAGCTTGAGAATGATTTGAAGCACCTTTGATGACTCTGAGAGGTAAGCCACACGTGTCAGGACTGGAGAGAGGCCTCTAGAAGCTTATGGAAAGCATGAAAAGGAATGAAGATGGCCTCTAGAAGCAAAAACTGGCCCATGGCTGATAGCCAGTCAGGAAACAAGGACCTCAGTCATACCATTGTGAGGAGCTGAATTAGGTTAAGAACTTGAATGGGTTTGGAGTTTGATTCTTTCCCAGGGGTTCCAGTAAGGAACATGACCCTCGTAATTTCCATTATGTGGTATAGCTTCACTTGTAACAACTGGCATCATAGTATATGAGGAAAATCAGTTTTGTCTCTGCTGACACATGTGTTTCAGGCTTTCTTCAAGTTCTTAAGACGCCATACCTGTGGCAGTACCCTCACTTCTTGAAAGGCTAAGACTGTAAAAATAATTGCATCGCTGTTCTAAATTAACCCATGATCTAGTTTAAGCACAGCCTGTTAATGGAGGACATCAGTGACACCAGCTGGCAAGGGCAATGAAAGGTAATTGCTACTCAGAAAACTGTCTATTGTTTTGAGATGATTGGATTCTTATTTTCCAATCAAATAGTTAAACTCTGGGTTTCCAGATTTATACATAAATTTAGAAATGCTAAAGTCTTATATTCTTCACTTTAAATCTACCATATACACACTGAAAATCTTCCTCAACCAAGACTATAGGTAGTGAAATTTATCTCATGAGTAATATTAATTGACTTAAAGAGTTGTTTCTAGTTTGGCCACTTGCTTCTAGTTTGGCCAATATGCCTTTTTTAAGATATAAATCATTAAGCCTCTGTTTCCTTATTTGTCAAAAGGATGTAAGCATATCATATCACAAATTAATACAACTAATTCATGTAAAACTGATATTAGCATAGTATTATGTTCTTTCTTTTCCTATTGTGCTACTTACAGAATCATACTTTCTTCCAAAGACTAGAGCTCTAGGTCAAATTCCTTTGACTCCTGTAATTGGCCCCTGAATGATTAAGTCCTTAATTGCAATGTATTTTTGTATACCAAAAATGGTCTCAGTTTTGGACATAATACTTTACTGATTGCATTTTTTTATTGATGTACTGAAAGAAAAGTTAAAATAGAAATACCTGTCACGTAAATGAAAAGGTATTGATGATTTTTAACTAATTATAACAAGAATATCATGTAAGTCACATAGACAATAACATAAGCTTGGATAACTCAAAAGCATATTGTGATTTTTCCTAAAAGTTATATGTTCTCTCTAGCATGGCCTAGTTACTGATGCTGGTGTGTGTGTGTGTATGTGTGTGTGTGTATGTGTGTGTATCTCCAAGAAAATAAAACAGTGCTCCAAAGATGACGGTCATATAAATCTACAATGTTAGTATAAGTTCTTGTGATTTCTATACTCCTGGAAAGCTGCTATTCAAAAAAGCATTGGCTACTTATTTGCTGGTCATTAAAAACATGGGATACAGTTATACCTACAGTTGTTGCCAAGTGAAGACAGGTCTGAAAGCTAACTCTTAGGGGGATTTCAGGCAGCAGGGCATATTTGGTATTAACACTGACATTATACTTCCTACTTCTCATTAGCAGGCATAGTTTGTATTAAAATTTAGGATTAAATTATCATCTCCAGAACAGACGGGGTTTAAGAGATTTATGTATGCCTGCTCTCCGTCATTTTGGGCTTCTTATAATGCTGTTTTGGCCTGAAAACCAGGACTGCTTCCTGGTTACAAATATCAAGTAACTAAGTCAGCAGGCAAGGGGAATGTTCTATTCTAAGCATTTATAACGACAGATGCCAAGGTCTTATTCATATATTCATATGCGTGGAGTAAGCCTTTTATATAGGCCTTAGAGATTGCAACAAAGAACCGTTGTTTTCCCTTAACTCCAGATGTCTCACATATGATTATGCCACAACATTTAATACTTTGTACCTTTTCCAATATTTAGCTTTATATATTTAAAATGGCACAAGGTAGGACAGACACATAGGCCATTATGTTAGCAAATCTTGGGATGTTGATGATGAGCCAGACTCTGTTGTAAGCACTTTACATATATTATCTCATTTATTTCATATTCAACCTTACTGTTTATCTGTAATTATCTCTCCTTTTTAGATAAGGGAACTGAGTTTAGAGAGTTAATATGTTCAAAATCATAAAGCCAGTTAGTATTGATGCCAGTATTTCCACTCTTGTCTATTTGTTCCCAAACCCATATTATTAACCACTAGGTTATGCTGCTTTTAACCCCTCGGCTTACTAAAGTCTTGCCAATTATTACTTGATACATTACTACGAGATTTTTGTATGTGTTCTCATCTCCGGTGGAAGTTTGGAAACTACATTTTTAGGTCACTTAAGAATATAGTGCTGTCAGATCACCTTGCTCTGATACTGTTTCAAGCATGTTGCATGCTTAAGAGATTTATTTTGAGTACTCATGACTTTTTTTCCACAAAAGGCCATTTTATTTGAATTTTTTTTGTATGCCATGTGTTTGGGGGCAGTAAACATGAAATTACAGGTTAACTTCTGGAAATTTCAACTCTTGAGATCATGATTCTGAACATAAGAAATATGTGAATAGGGATAACGAACAAACTGTTTTGTTCTTTACACATGTGACCTAGCTCATTTGAAGATCAGTATCTTCTATTATTTGCTACTAGTATGCAGCACAAAATTTAATCATACCACAAGACAAACGTGTGAAGAAGAGAAGTAACAAGATAAGGGACTATAGCCACTGTTCAATGTTCATCGCTCAATTTAAACATCTTATACAGAAGTTCTGCCATACAATATACCTTGTCATATTACTACAGTAATTATTTACTAGATGACTGAAAGTATTAGAGTTTGCAAAAGAAGTAGGGTACAGCCCCTGAGAATATCAAGGGTCTCTATGAAGTCTTTTTATAGAAAATAGTTTAAAAAATTTTAAATTGGTATTTTAAAAGGTTAAATTTAGTCATCTGAAAAATTTGTATTGTCAAATAACTTATTACCAAGAAAATGACTCTGGATAAATGGACCGTACCTTTTGAAAGTCTTCATATATAATAAGATATGAGTTAAATCTCATACTGTTTTGATTTTGTTGTTGTTGTTGTTGTTTTTATATTTCACAGACCATCCTCATCCTGATGCAAATTATGAGATATCAGATTTACCTAAAACCAAAAGTAGGAGGCAGGGAAATACTCTATAAACTTAAATATAAAATTTCATCTTAAATTTCTAATAAAATTAGAACAAAACAAAATAATAAATGATCTGTAGCAATTTTACAGAAGGGAGACAGTTTCTCCTACTTTTTAATTGTATTTTGATGCATGTCTGTGAATGCTACATCTGGTATCCAGAGGCAGTATATCCTATTGTTAAACGGAAAACTTCCCTTGACAGTGGTGCCTGACTCTAGGAAGCAGATGATGGGAATGCATTAATTTAGAAGGCTACTGTAACTGTTCATATCAAGTTCTAGCACTTCCCAAATATGGGAGAGAATCTTACTTCAAGACGGTTAATTTTTGCTGAATTTAAATTAGGATTTCTTATTAGCATATTATTCTCCCAGCTGGACGACTCTGCTTTAGAATTCAGTTCTTAAAGGAATTATTCTTCCCCACTCCCCTAATATCCCAATCCACTGAGTTCTGTCTCCTTTCTGAATAATAGTACTTATCTGTTTCATACTGGGTATACTTTGGGTGTTTATTGAGCTATTTACTTTGGGAAACTTTCAGCTCTAATTTGCTAAGTAAACTAAGGAATGGGCTGTGCATGTGTTTTGTTTACTTTTTAAATGAACTAGATATTGGGGTATCTGGAGATTGTACGGCTTTGATCATTGATGGTGCTTACCTGTGACTTCAGGTCTCACAGGCATGTGCTTTACGTACAGTAAGATGAGTTCATAATAAGGATGTAGGAAACCCCTATTCTAGGTTTGAGACTGATTATCTAACCTACTGGTCTTTGACAATGAATTCCTCCACCATTCTTCTCTACCCATCACCACCACGAAGAACTATTTTTTCTTATCTATTAAATAGAAGTGTTAGGCAAGAGACATCTAAAGACAATAGTTCTTTGAACAGGGGATGAGTTACTCAGATAAAATTGTCCTTGCAAATCGAGATCAAGGACAGCCTCATATATTTAATTTATGTTTTCCTCTTCAGTGGAAAATGTTGTATAGAGGCCTATTAGGCGTGTAATGCATTGAGAGCCTAATACAGACTTGTTAACCCACTAATACAAAGCTAGAGACACTGAGGATAAATAGACATAAAGGCTCCAAGTTCAGTAGTTCTTGTTCTCTCTTTCTCTCTTTTTTTTCCTCTCTCTCTTCCTTAGTTTTGTGTTTTTAAAGAATAAATTATATCTCCTAAAACTAAACTATCAATTTTCCATGCTCTAAAAACAACAAAAAAAGAATGAGTAGATGACTAAGGATCCACCACAGAGATAAAAATTTGCTTTTTTCTGACTATGGTTATTCATTTGGAAAGAATTGTAAACTCCTACAATGCAGGGCTTTTATTGACATCTCTAAAAGTTTGCCCTACATCCTTTGCTCAGTATAGTTCTTTACACATAAAAGCTTCCTGATTTTTCATTTGATTGGTTGATAATTGCAATCACGTCGGTGAAGAAAGATAGTAAAATAATGCTTAAGCCAGAAGAAGTGCGATATCTCCCAGTACAGAACTGTTTTAAATACTGGAAGCATATTTTATCTAAATACATATGTGAATCAAATGCAACTTTTTAATTTGTGGACTGTGTTGGTTTTCCTTAGTCTAGTGGCATGCAGTGTGTAGTATAGCCAATCATGTAGGAGTTTTGAAAATACATTAAAGAATATGTTAACCACAAAACAGAACTACCAAATTTTCTTTCATAGCAACTTTTCATCTTTACAACCTGCTAACAGCACTAAAAATTACACACAAGTGGAATAAGTACAATGATTGCCTACAGGGATAACAGAATGCTAGGATATAGGAACTATGTTTCAAATAAAATATAAAATACTACTTTCAACAGAAACCTCATGGAATAGTTTAATGTCATAATATCATAAATCTTCTCAAATTCATTGAATGTCGTTTACCCAGGATATGAAACAAGACGATACTTTACACAAGCGATATATGTATTTTTAATATTCTAGCAGTGTCATTCTTTACATTGATTGACTGTCAGCCTGAAAATTTTGAAGTTTTTTGAGAAACTGAAAAAAAAAAAAGGGAGGGATGCGGGAAATAGACTGTTTCATTTCTGAGTTAATTATATTTATTAAATGTCAACACTGTGGTGAGTAGTAACCTCAGGATAGTGTTTAAACAAGAATCATTTACTGGTTATCTTCTCTGCACGATGTAAAGTGTCAGGAGTTTTGGAGCCATGAAGTTTATCTTCCAAGTTCCCACATTATATTAGGAAAGAGTAACTTCACAATTTTTTCATATGTATTTTTGCTTTATTAATCACTTGAAATAGTCTGAGCTATTTTAAAGTAAAATTAACAAATTAAATATTGGTAAATTATTTTCTCTGATGATAAAAGAGATCTTTAAATACTTTTCTTTAATCACGTCTCAAAGTAATCAAAATTTTTAATGACTATTGTTTTCAGAATTAATTATATTCAAAATGCATACTGAGGCATTTTATACCATAATCACAAACTACTTATTTTCCACCATTATCTCTTGAGACTTTCCTATGTGTACTCCAGATACATAAGATTTTCACTTTTCTATCCCCTGAGTATTCTCTTCTTTAGTGCCTTTGCCTATTCTGTTTCCAATTCCTGAGATGTCCCTACCCACTAGTAAAAATCCTGTCAATTTCAAGAGTCCATTCCTATCAGCTTTTCTGACATCACTCTATTTCCTTCCTCAAAATCCTAATAATAATTTTCTTGAACTCTCCCCCAGGGCACTTATTTTGTAAATTTAAAGCACTTAGTACTTGGTTTAATTGTAGTCATCCTAGTAGGTGTGAAGTGGTATCTCATTGTTATTTTGATTTGTACTTCCCTGAAGACTATACGTGGGAGGGTTCCCGCTCCCCGTCTTTCTGAGGATTCCAGCTCCTAGCTGAAAACCTATGTGGGAGTTTTCAGTTCTGACCATAGGTAATTACAGTGCTTTGCCAGGCTGACCTCAGGGGGAAAGCTGCCCACTCCACATCAGGTTCTGGTACACAGCCAGTGCATTTCAGTCTTTGAAGCCACTTGCAGTCAAGAACTCAGATCTCCTTTGCCAGCCGTGCTTTTACACGTATCTTCATTCCTAACTTCTACTTGGAGGTCTCCTTAATGGGGGCTTTTAGCAGATGGCTTCCTCAAGTGACTCTGCTAAGACTTCCTTATGGGGGGTGGGAGGGACTTTGAAGACAACCTTCTTTCACTCAGACTTAGTACTTAAGAGTTTTTCCATTTTTAGCCCTTCCACATCACCTCTTCCCAGCTCCAGCTTCTGTTTTCCTGGTTCGTGAAACTGCAGGAGCCATTTTTCAGAACTCCTTCTCAGTCCTTCATCAGCACACCATTTTATGGGGAGGGAGGGATTGGAACAATGAGGAGAGTTAGCCTTGTCTCTGGCTTAGCCTCTTGCTTATACTATTGCAGTAAATGATTAAAGATGTGACTGTTTATTTCATTTTGGTTTGTTATCTTAAGTCACTCCAATATCTGGCAACTCAGTACTCTCTAGCTCAGGTGAGCTCTTGATACTTTCCCCCTTTCTGTCCTTGAGATTCCAAATAATTTTTAAGTGGCCACTATGTGTCAAACTCTGTTTGGTTCTAAGTGCCATCAAGGAACTAAGGGTTTAGTATCAGAAACACTCAAATAAATTAAAGTTTGCACATGAGAAGAATAAGAACTATAACTGACAGTGCAACAGAAATAAGGAGCAGAAGCAAATGAGTCAAGCCAATAGACAAAGACACCATCCTGGCTAATAAAACTGTGATGTGAAGAATCAATACATATTAGAAGAGTGCTAGGAAAAGTGAATTCCAGGCATCGCAAGCAATGTAAGTGAAGATATACAGACATGAAACAGCATCATGACGATCAAAAACATCAAAAAAATTAGTTACAATAGATACATTTTCAGAATTATTGGAAACGAGGCTACAGAGAATAGTAGAGGAAGCTCAGCATTGTCACTTTGCAATAAACAACAATCTGTGAACATACTTTAAGTATTTTTAATTTTAAAAAATCGAGCTATAATTCACATGGCATAATATTCACCATGCTAACCATTTTAAAAAGTAAAATTCAGTGGTTTTTAGTGTACTTACAATGATGTACAACCATAACACTGTTTTATTCCATAATATATCCATATTCTAAAGAGAAACTTCACACCTCCCAGTTGCCCCTTCCTACATTCCCTGTACCCATTAATCTACTTTCTGTATGGATTTATTTATTCTGCATATTTAATATAAATGGAATAATACAGTATGAGGTCTTTCGTGATGGTCTTCTTTTATTTAGCAAAAGGCTTTCAAGTTTCATCCATATTGTGCATATTCATATTTCATTTCTTTTAAAGACTGAATAATAATATTCCATCGTGAAGAGCTAAAACATTTTGTTTATCCATTCATCAGTTGATGGACATTGGGTTATTTGTCTTTTTATTGTTGAGATGTAAAAATTCTTTATATATTTTTGATGGTAATTCCTTACCAGATAAATGATTTGCAAATATTTTCTCTCATTCTGTGGATTGCATTTTCAATTTCTTAATAGTATCTTTTGTTACACAAAGGTTCTTAATTATGATTAATCTAATTTACCTATTCTTTGTTGTTGTTGATTGTGCTTTGATGTCATAGCCTAGAAACCATTGCCTAATCTAAATTCATTAAGATTTACACCTATGTTTCTTTCTTTTTAGTTTTAGCTCTTATATATATATTTTTAAATCCATTTTAAGTTAATCTTTGTGTATGTTGAGAGGTAGTGGTCCAAATTTATTTTTTTCTGCACATGAATATCCAGTTGTCACATCACCATTTGTTGAAAAGCCTTATTTCCCCATTGAATAGTCTTGGCCCCTTCACAAAATCAATTGACTATAGTTGCACGAGGTTTATTTCTGGATTCTCAGTTGCATTCCACAGAGAGAACCAATAGGATGGATGGATGGATGGATGGATGGATACACAGATACACAGATACATAGAGATATTTTGGAGGCTGAGAAGTTCCATGATCAGCTGTCTGCAAACAGGAGACCTGGGAAAGCTGGTGGGTAATTTCAGTTTGAATTAGAAGGCCTGAGAACTAGGGGAGTTGATGGTGTAAATCCCAGTCTAAGAGCCAGAGAAGACCAATGTCCTAGCTCAAACAGGCAAGCAGAAAGGGAAGGAATCATCCCTTCCTTTGCTTTTTGTTCTATTCACACCTTCAGTGGAGTGGATGATACCTACCCACATTTCAGATGGCAATATACTTTACTGAGTTCACCAATTCAAATGCAAATTTCATCTGGAAACATCCTCACAGTCACATCCAGAAATAATGTTTAAATCTGTGAACCTCATGGTCTAGTCAAGTTGACACATAAAATTAACCATTGCAAATCCATCCTTTGTCAAGTTGGCACCCATATGCATCTCTTTAAACATATTCAGTCTCCAAATAAAGACAATAACAAGGTTATAGTTCCTTCTTACATGATACACACACACACAACCAAAAAGGCACTAACCCCTTCCCCAGAAGAAGTATATTCTTGAGTAATGTTTACTCTTCCCCTTGATATCCTGTAACTGGCTCAAGTTTGGGAGCTGATTGAAGGACCATGACTCTCTATTTTTATGATTCAAGTTACACTTTTGTTCACTTGACCTAGAACTTTTCTGCTTGTACAGATTAAGTAACAATTTAGTAGACTTCCTATTTCACTTCTAGCAACATCATGACTAAGTAGCCAATGCCATAGATCTGCATGCATCAGACTATTTTGATTACTGCTTTAACTCCATTAAGTTACCTATGCCCACCTTGCCTTTGGTGGTTGAGTGCAGCCACTTGGCCCTTGCCATCCTGTGATCCAATTACTCCCATTGCACTTAGATTTTCCAATTGAGTGGCGTTAGTTCGCACTCTAAGACCTGGCCTACAGAGAAGAGTAATCACAGAGCTCATCAAGGATGATGCTAGAGCTCCTGTCACAAACTTTTTTCTCAAAGCATTGGTGAAAGGTATGTCTTCTGGACCCTTCCCGTGTGGGCAAGTACATCTTAAATGACAAGTGCACTCTAACATTTTAATCTCCCTAAGCCTTGGAATCCTTTCTTCTACATTATACCAAGGGAGACCGGGCATTTCTACTCATGGTGGGCCACCTTTTGATCCATGTTTCAGTGAACTAACCAAACTGTTAGAGTCTTTTCTAACTACCAGAGCTGCAATATTAAATATAGAATCTCTCCTTAGGATCCCATATCCATAGACTCACCCTGATTCAACTTTATGTTCCCTGCACCATTATCTCACACCCTTAATATTTCTTCCTACACATATTCCCTAGATTTCCTGCTAGTATAAATTAGAAACCTCAAGTAATTCTTTTGGAATGTAGTGCAACTTCTCATGGGTCATACTTTGTACCTTACATTTAGGGATCTGCTGGCATATGAGTCTGGTTATGGACCTAGCAACAAAGAGAAGTGGTGGGGTGGAGTCCTGAGGAGAATCAGCATTGTCTTGCATGGCAGCTGCCTCAGGGGAAGCCATTTTCTGAATGGTGCAAAAAATGGATGAGCTCAAGGAATCTAATTATATCTATTGTTATGCCAGTACCACATTGTTTTAATTACTATGGCTTTGTAGCAAGTTTGAAACCAGGAAGTGTGAATCCTCCAACCTTGTTCTTCTTTTTCAAGATTGTGTTGGCTATTCAGGATCCCTTGCATTTCCCTGTACAAGTCAGTGTCAACTTGCCCATTTCTGCAAAGTAAACAGTTGGAATTTTGATAGGGATTATATTGAGTCTACAGATTAATTTGGGGAGTATTGCCATTTTAACAATATGAAATCTTCCAATCCATGAGCAGGGGTTATCTTTCCATTTATTTAGGTCTTTAATTTTTTTAAATAATGATTCGTGGATTTTGGTGTACAAGTCTTAAATGCCCCTTATTAAATTTATTTCTAAATATTTTACAGTTAGGTGTTGAAAGGTTACATTGAAAGTATCATATCTGTTGTTTGGAAAGTCTGCCCTGGCTAAAAGATGAGATCTGACGTCTAGGGCTAAGATTGGAGACAGAATAATCGCTTAGAGAGTTACTGGAGAAATTTAGGCAGGAAATGATGAAGACATGATTAGACATGGAATGCTTTTTATTAAAGATGTACAATCTTTAGATTTGTTTACAGGTTTGATGTAAGATGATCAGAAGTAGAGAAGTAAAAATGGTAAAATGCATAAAGCCTTGATTTGGAATTCAGAATCTTATTTGTGGAGAGAGTGAATTGATGAGAATAAGCAAATGTGAAGAATGATTTTTAGCACGAGGCATAGGGAATTGAGAGTGCCTGTGGGACTCTTGAATAATGGTGTTTAGGAAAAAGATAAATACGCAGATCTGAACTAAATTGTGCCCTGAATAATATATCACTATTGAGAGGGCAGTGAGAACTATAATCCCACCTGTGCTTGTAGTGCTGAGCCAATCACTCTTTCACTGGGCTGTGTCTACCAAAAGGGAGGGTATCTTTTCCTAATTTATCCATCTAGAGCTGGTACCTTTTGAAAATTCCTATAAAGCTTCTGTATGTGGGAGTGGTAAGCATGCATGGTAGAGAGCCTATGCCTGGAAATAAATGTGGAAGAAACTGTAACATCAGCTCTAGCACAAACCTACCATCAGGTTCTACAAATTTCGGACTTGTCTGCTCTCACAGCCTCATCATGAGCTAATTTCTTGAAATACATCACTTTATATAAAGGTTGTGTGTGTGTGTGTGTGTGCACGCATTCTATAGGTCTGGTTTTCTGGAGAACTCTTACTAATAAAACCTAGTCTCATTTTCTTGGATTTATTTTTTTTCTACTTCACAGTGGAAGTTATTTCTGCAGGTTATTTCTCTCTCATTCTTGATTCTTAGTTATAAGTAACGGAGCATAACACTTCAAATCTAATCCACCCCTATTCACATAAATTCTCCTTCATATTGTTGTTTTTGTATTTTATATGGACATGTATTTGTAATATTATCCTTGGTTATATTACTGAAATGTTCTCTTTATGGTATTTTATTAGAAGGACCACTTTTGCCTCCTACCTATGTTACAATGAAGAATTCCAACAGATTTGGCAGAAAACATTCCACATTCATCTTCATGTGCTAGTCTATGCTCACTATATTTCCTGGACTCACAAATGATTTTTATTCTCAATGATAGCTATAGGTATTCTACAGTTCTTACCAATAAACGAATGTGTTAGTTTTTATTAAAACCCACACTACTGCACGTGCACATACAATCATAGAAATATTCTCCAGTCCCTATTATAAATATAATCAAATTATTGCATTTGTCTTGTCAATTAAGACCAAGTAGAAGGAGCACTTTTGTAGAGATGCTCGTAAACTCAACAAAGGCAGGAACTATGTCCCCATTCATTAACATTGGATTCTCAGAATAAGTATAATTTCTATTAAATTGTTTTTAAATGGGTGGATAGATGTAAGAATATGTAAAGATCCAGAAATCTCAAGAGTAATTTCTGTGCAAGCTTTTAAAATTACCATCATCTTATTTCTTCTTTTTTTTTTGTTCTGGCCATTAATCTCTTTTCCTCTCTCCCTTCCTTTCTCTTTCTCTCTGTCTCGTATTTAGACAAGAACATGTTCTCATTCCATTTACTTTCTAGAGTTTTCAGTTAATCAGGGATATAACTATTGATTGTTATTTTATTAGGTTGGTGCAAAAGTAATTGCAGTTTAAAAGGTTAAAAATAATTGCAAAAACTACAATTACTTTTGCACCAACCTGTTTGTTAGACTCTTCTAAAATTGCAATTATTAGGAGTCAAAAAGACACAGGTCCGGTCTGTCAAAACATCATACTTATTTTAATTTAGACTTCACTATAAATTAAAGTTTTAATAAATTATTTTCCCTGGGGATTTTTGATGAATAGACATGCTCTTATTGTGATAAAAGTTAAGTTGCCTTAATATTTGCTATGTATTCAGGTTTAGATATAGCATATACTGTCCCTAAATGCAAGACATTATGGTAGGATTCATAGTTTTGGAAGAATATTTACCTACCTAAGATTCTTGATAATCTATATGCATATTGTGGGGTAACAACAGCAATTTTTTAATCTGTTGCCAACAAAATTATCAACTTTCTTTTTGTAACTATTGGGATTATTTATAGCCTACTTTAGCCAATTTTTTTTTCTTCAGCCTACTTGATCTTTGAAAGTTTAAAATGGTATATCCATTTTTATTTATAGAAGATAATTTCCTAGTTTTGAATGTTCTATGTGTGGTTATTATGTATTTACATACACAAGATGAAATACCCTTGTTTTTCCTATTAGACAGTGACTCTGCAATTCATGGAGTCAAATAATCTGGCCTATAAATATACTTACATCTAGCAGTACCCTGGCAGCTTGATATGCACCTTGATGAAAACAGGCAGATACTCAAAATAAAAATTATTTATTACAATAACAGACATACTCAAATGAGAATTAATTAATACAAAAATACACAATTTTGATTCCCCAGAAAATTTGAATTTTAAGAGCAATTTGTACATACATACATGTTCTAATTATGTATTTACAATTATTAGATCAATTCATTTTCATCTGATTATTTTTCCCCAAATTATGACTAAAGCCATATAGATTTTTCACTTGACTTAATCAATACACTTGGTTAGTGACATCCATTATATTTTAATTGGAATTACAGAACAGGATTTGTGGATAAATCTTCTCAAAATCAAGTGAATTGTTACCCTATCACCCTGAATTCTCTGTAGAGTTTAGGCTTGAGGATGGTATTGAGCAAGCTCAAGTGTTTACACTAAGCAAACTATCTTTTTACAAAGACCAACAAATTTCATCTGTTCTCTTTAATCAACAACAATGCTAAAGATTGATATGGTGGAGTAAAGTGGGCTCAGTTCTTTATTTTTCATCAAAGTGTTTTAAGCATAATTGTAATATCTAAGTAATTGGTCCTATATTTCATTTAATTTCTGTGCAAATTTATACATTTATATAAATATTAGGATCACTTTGTAAAAATATTAAAAGCCACAATTATTTTATTATGTCAGTTAATGTATGAACTATCACAGCACCAGGGAAGAACAGTCGCTTTGAATGTGGAGTTGTTTTTTTTCTGTGGTTTATTTAAACTCGAACAAATGTTTCGTTAGAAACTGTGTATGCCATTAAGGCAATTAGAGCAGTTTCTAGGCTGAGTTTGCCACATCCTGAATTGAACTGAGTAAATAAATGGACTCTAGCTATTGTAAGCTGAAAAATGTGAAAAAAAAGTATTATACTGGTAAGCTGTCTATTTAAAGAAGGAACATATTAGAAGCTAACAGTAATTCATTATATGCAGTAGATGGGACTGGATAATTATTCTCCTGACTGAAGCTTTTTATAAAGTTATTATATAATCTTAAGAGATGCACTATGTACTATGGAGGCAGAGTGGCTTCAAATAGTCTCTTAATTCATTTTTTACCAAGAGACATAGTCCCTTTATATGATAGAAAATTTTAAGGAACTTCTTTCTTCCTTCTAAATCCTAAGTATTATTAAAATGTGTATCCTTTGTAGACTATTAAAACAACAATTAGTTGGAGGAGGGATTATAATATATATTGAATCAATCCAGAGGGCTTTGGCTACTTGCTATAGACTTCAGAGAAACAACAGCATCAGCTGATTGGTATTTCACAGAAAAGAATGCCAAGGGAAATAGCTGGGTCCAGTGAAATAAACAGTGGACTTAGGTATCAGACAGACATACTATGTCCCATTCTCAACACTCACTTGTTATGTTATCTTGGACAAGTGAACTACCATTTCTGAGTTACAACTTTCTCATTTATCAGGGAAGTATAATAATATGCACCTCATGAAGTGGTTGGAACATTATGTGAAAGAATATAGGTAATGCACCTAGCAAACTGCTTAAAGAGAAACAGTCCATGAATCAGAATTCCTTCTTATTAGGAGTCAAAATTGCTTCCCTGCGACTTTATTTCAGCCTATTTCTGTGCCTTGAAGCAGCCACAAATAGTATTTGAACACAGTTGTGATCCCCAAACTCACTGTCAGGTCTTCTCTTTCCCCAGTTAAACATTTCCTAAAGAGCAAAACATCAGCTTTACAGAATTTTTTTAGGAGAGGAAGGAGTCCCTTGGGAAGTGAAGTAGGTGCAATAAAAACAAAACTGAACAGCAAGAACTGAGGAGTCTGGGAACTCCAGTGAGGGTCTTTAGGGTACTGGTGATGTCATTCGGCTAACTGGCATTTGGAAGGATTAAAATATAGGTCATAATTAAATGTGATATCAAGGGCAAGACAAACTTTGCAACTTCACTTTCTCTACCTCTTGCTGTTTTAGACTTTTCCATAAAATCTTTGAAGGCTTTTATTCTATTGAAATAATTACCCAGTATTTCGCTGCTGTGCAGTGAGTCAGTAGTCCTTAAGTACTTCTCCTTGGTTGCTTTGCTATTATCTGTAATAAATGAAAGTATATTCTTTTCTTTAGAATTAAAAGAAAGTATTTCATTATTTGGCTGATGGATTTAACATGATGATGGCTTTTCCTTGGGATTCAATGGGTGAATCAAGGGCAATTACATGTACATGTTTAATTACTGCCCAATTATTTTGTAATTAGCCTAGAGGTGTTGGTAAAAAAGATGGGTCTTGAGCAACTGGGTTCTTTTCTTAACAAAATATATTTTGGGAAGAAATTTTATATTCTTTACAGTTAGAGTCATCTTGTTGAACATCGTAGTTTTAGGCATTCACACTGGAAAGCAAAATTAATTTCTTTCACTTGAACAGCTTCCCAAGAAGTTTTATCACAAAACTATGCTGAATACCTTTAAACTAGGTCAGCGTTTCCTATGCTATGGGGGCAAATCAGATACTTAACTTCTTTAGGAAGTTAATAAGTGTTAAGGCAGCAAAATCATAGCCATTAAAAAAATCCTAAAAAACAAATACATACTGTCAAATAAATATGAATACACTTAAATGGAATGGAACGGAGGAGATACATCAATATTTGAATAATTTTATACATTAATGTATAATATAAATCTTTCTGAAGGGACCTTGTATATAGCATATTCTTTAATTTGCTGGTAAGAAATTTTTCTCTTGGAGAAACATATGTCCATCTGATTCCGTGGAATGAAGTTTGAGGTTTCTTCTGTGGGGAAGTGACAGAGAGAAATGAAGGGATCATGGATTTGAAGTTAGAAAGGAATGAGCTGTAATCTTACATCTGCCCTTTACAAGCGGGAAGTAGATTTATTTGTTTATTTATTTGTTTATTATTTATTTATTTAATGGATGGGGGAGTCTTTTATTTTTCTTAATTTATTTTTTATTTTAATTACATTTATTGGGGTCATGTTAGTTAATAACAAGTAAGTTTTAGGTGTGCAATTTTGTAACAGTACTTAAATGGGAGAATTGTTCTTTAAATTTATGTCCGCTTTTATAAAAGGTGTGATTGTAAATATTATGTGAATCAGGCATATAAAGCTTCTTTTTAAATATATTTAAAATTTTTTTCAATTACAGTTGATGTACAATATTGTATTAGTTTCAGATATGACATAGTGATCTGACAATATATAACTTATGAGGTGATCACCTTGATGAAGCTTATACCCATCTGACGTGATACATAGTTATTACAGTATTATTCACCATATTCTTTATGCTGTATTTTACATCCCCATGACTGTTTTGTAACTACAATTTTGTACTTCTTAATCCCTTCCCCTTTCTCACACATCCTACCAATCCCACTCCCATCTGGCAACCCTGAAAATGTTCTCTGTATCTATAAGTCTGTTTCTGTTTTGTTTGTTAGTGTATTTCTTCTTTAGATTCTACATTGAAGTGAAATCATACGGCATTTGTCTTTCTCTGACTCCACTCAGCATAATATTCTCTAGGTTCATCCATGTTATTGCGGATGACAAGATTTCATTCTTTTTTATGCCTGAATAATATTTCATTGTATGTATGCAACACATTTTCTTATCCATTCGTCCATTGATGGACACCCAAGTTACTTCCATATCTTGGTTATTGTAAATAATGCTGCGATTATTATATGGATGCACATGTCCCTTTGAAGTAGTGTTTTGGATTTCTTTGGATAAATACCCAAAAGTGGAATTATTAGGTCCTTCTTTGTCATTTGTTATAGCCTTTGTTTTAAAATCTATTTTGTCTGGTGTAAGTATTGCTACCCCAGTTTTTATTTATTTATTTTTCGTTTCCATTTTCACGAAATATCTTTTTTTATCCCTTTACTTTCAGTCTGTATGTGTGTCTTTTAATCCGAAGTGATTCTCTTGTAGGCAGCCTATGTAAGGGTCTTGTTTTCTTACCCATTCAGCTACCCTATGTCTTTCGATTGGAACATTTAATCCATTTATATTGAGAGTAATTGTTGATAGATATGTAGTTATTGCCATTTTTTTTCATATTTTTTCTTTTTCTTTTCTTTTTTATCTTAAAGAAGTTCCTCTAAGATTCCTTATAATACTGATCTGGTGTTGTTGAATTCCTTTAGATTTTTCTTGTCTGACAAGCTCTTTATTTGTCCTTTAATTTTCAATGATAGCTTTGCTGAGTAGAGTAATCTTGGTTGTAGATACTTACTTTTCATCACTTTGAATATTTTGTGCCAGTCCCTCTTGCCTGCAAAGTTTCTATTGAGAAATCAGCTGACAGTCTAATGGGAGCGCCCTTGTAGGTAACTAACTAGTTTTCTCTTGCTGCTTTTAAGATTCTCTTTGTCTTTAAGCTTTGAAATTTTAATTATGATGTATCTTGGTGTGGGCCTCTTTGGTCTTTTTTGGGAATCTCTGCTTTTCATGGGCTTGTATTCATATGTCTATTTCCTTCACTAGGTTAGGGAAGTTTTCCATCATTATTTCTTCAAATAGGTTTTCAATTCCTAGCTCTCTCTCTTCTTCTTCTGGTACCCCTATGATGCAAATGTTGGTGTGCTTGAGGTTATCCCAGAGGCCCCTTAAACTTTTCTCACTTCTTACTCTTATGATTGTTTTCTGCTACCTTATATTCTAAAATGCTGATTCAGTCCTCTGCTTCATCTGATCTACTACTGATTCTCTCAAATGTATTCTTTATTTCAGTTACTGTATTCTTCATTTCTGACTTTTTTTTTAATGTTTTCTTTCTCCATTTTGATGTTTCCTATCTCTTTGTTGAAGTTCTCACTGAGATCATTGAGCATCCCTATAACCAGTGTTTTGAACTCTGCATCTGGTAGCTTGAATGTCTCTGTTTTGCTTAGTTCTTTTTCTGGATCTTTGTTCTATTCTTTTATTTGGGACATGTGTCTTTATCTTTCCATTTTAGCTGCCTCCCTGTGTTTGTTTCTATGTATTAGGTAGAGCTACTATGTCTCTTATTCTTAGTAGAGTGGCCGTATGTAGTTGGTGTCCTGTGGGTCCCAGTGGCACAGTCTCCCTGGTCACTTGAACCAGGCACTGCAGGTGTGTCTTTTGTGTGGGTTGTGTTTGCCTTCCTGTTGTAATTTAGCCTTGGTAGCTCTTTGCACCTCAGTGGGAAGGGATGGACCCTCAGGCTGATTGATTGTGAGGACTGGCTGTGACTACAGTGGAGAAGCTGTTGTGCAGAGGTTGACCCTGTGGAGTAGGATTTGCTTTAGCAGGGCTCTGGTATGAGCCTAGCCTGACTTTGGGTGTGTCGTTCATGGAAGCAGATGGGTGGGCTTCCTGGGAGAAGTCCTACCACACACCAAGTTTAGCTACAGCCTGTGCCCAACCCGGGGCCATGTGGCAGGCACCACACAGCAATCTGCAGATGGCTGCCACCTGCACCGTGTTTGGAGGGTCCTGGGAGAGGCCATACCTCAAACCAAAGTCAACTGCCATAAATGCCTGACTTGGGGCTGCCTAGCAAGAGGTATGGGGCCCATTGAGGCCTGATGCTACTTTGAGAGATTTTAGGAAAATCTGCAGCATGAGCCAAGACTGGAAGTTTGTATGGAAAAGCCACTGGTAGTGGCGTGAGTGGGCCTCCAAGTTGGGTGGATGGGTCTCAGGGAATCACCAGGGTAGGGAAAACTTTATTAGCCATGTTGATGGAGATTCAGATATGGCAGCCACCTTAGTCTGCGCTCTGGGAGGAGTTAGGGCTCAACAAAGGAATGATGGCTTTTGCCAGCACTTCTGTTTGGGAGAAAGCTGCCCTTTGAGCCCTCACCCTGAGGCCAGACAATTCACTTTCTTCCCATATGTCCCTGGCACCTTTCAAGCTGCTGCCCCAGCACTGGATCTCAGAGTGAATAAGTCCTTCAGCAAGTAAATCTGTGCAGGAGTTCCTCCCCAAGAGGAACACCTGGGATTTCAGCCACCCTCCTTCTCACTCAGACACAATCTCTGCTGGTTTTCATAGCTAGAAGACATGGGGACTTCTCTTCCCGGCATTGAAATCTTGGCCTGGGGAGCCTAGTGTGGGGCTGTAACCCCTTGCTCCACAGGAGCGAATCTCTGCAGTTAAAGTATCCTTCCTGGTTTTTTACTGCCACATCTGGATGTGGGACTAGCCTGTTCTATGTCTCTGTTCCTCCTACCAGTCTTGATGTGGCTTCTTCTGTATATCCTTAGTTGCAGGACTTCTGTTCAGCTAGACTTCAGGTGATTCTCAATGATAATTGTTCCGTAGTTTGGTTGTAATTTTAATGTGGTCATGAGAGGAAGTAAGCACAGTGTTTACCTACTCCACTATCATGAACGGAAGTCTATAACACTTCTAATATACAAGACACAGCAAGTGGTAGCAATCTTTATTAAAGATATTAAAAAGTAATATATTCGACTAAAGTTGCCAATATTTAGATATATGTTTTGCTTGAGATAATGCATAAGTAAAATTTTCAGAAGGAATGAATATGAAACTATTCCTGGGAAACGTTTTAAGATTTATATATACTTGTAATCTGTGATACGCATAAAAATTTAGTGATTCAAAACTTGAAATGAATAATACTGAACTATATTATTGCTGCAAAATTAAGATTATCTTCCTGCCAGAGAATCTTCTGAAATAGTATAGATATTTTTAGTTCATTTAAGTGCAAATATAATAACACAATTATATCCCATGAATAAGAAGATGACAGTCACAAGCATGACTAAAAGTCTGAACTTGAATCAAATTAGTCTCATAACACATCATGAAATTTATATTTGTTTAATTTTTTATTGTTAAAGCTCTTCACCTTCTACCCAATAAGGCAATTACAGTTTTTAGAATTCTTCATCAGAAAAAGAGTTCTAGATTTCACAAGTGCTTGAATTTCATGTCATATATTTTCCAATCAGAGGCAAATACTTTCCCAGGTTACTAACTCTAATCAATGCTGCAATCAATCTCATAGATATACCTCGTATATATCATATATCATCTGTCATCTCATTTATGTCTCTCATATATAATGAAATATATGTGAATGAAACTACTTTTATTTCATTAAATATGCATTGTCCTGTTACACAAGTAAGATGACATCTGATAATGTTGTATAATTTAAGGATTTAATTAGATAATAGTGATTTTTAAAAAAATATTGCAAGGGTGATTTCAGAGTTCAGTTCTGATTTCAGGCAAATTCCAGATAACATATTTTGTTTTTCTTAACTATTTGAGAAATAGTTCCACATTATTTTTTCTGATAGTTTTTAAAAAGATTATTAAATTTATTTGTGTGACATTGGTTAGTAAATGTAAGTTTCAAGTGTATATTTCTATAATACATCATCAGTTGTCTTTCCATCACCATATATGACTCCATTTTCCCTCTTCTACCATCCCCCCTCCCTACTTATCCTCTGGTAACCACTAAAGTGTTGCGTATGTCTGTGAGTTCTTGTTTGTATGTTTGTTTGCTAAGCAAAATAAGTCAGATAGAAAAAGTTGAGAACCATATAAATTCACTCATATGTGGGATATAAAACTGAAAGCAACAAATGAATAAGACAGACACACAAATAAAGTATTTTTTTTTTTTTTTTAAGAATGCCTTCTTTGTTTTTTTTATATCAAAAATAAGCATTGGTATTATCAATGTTTTTAATATCCATTCTACGAGGTATATAGTGGTGTTTCATTGTGTTTTTAATTTGTATTTCCCTAATAACTAATGAAATTGAGCATCTTTTTATGTGCTTGTTTGCCAGACTGATATATCTTCTTTGGTGAAGTATCTGTTTAAATTTTTTGCTTATTTTGTATATATATTTTTATTATTAAGTTTTCAGAGTTCTTTATATATTCTGGATACAATTCTTTTGTTGACTACTTTATTTCCAAATATTTTCTTATAGTCCATGGTTTGACTTATCATTTTCTGAATAGTATCTTTTTTTTTTTAAAGTTTTTAACTGATAAATTTTAAATTGTCAGTATTTTCTTTTATGGATTCTGTTTTTGTTATTGTCCCTAAGAAGCTTTGGCTAATCCAAGGTTACAAAGGTTTTTTGTTCCTCTAATTTCTTCCAGAAGTTTTATTTGAGATTAATATTTGTATATGATGCAATATATGTGGATTACATTGTATTAAACACAAGCCAACCTCCTTGTCTTGTTCCTGATCTTAAGGGGGGAAAGCATTTCATTAAGTATTATGTGAACTGTAGGCTTTTTTTGTAGATGGCCTTTATCAGGTTGAGAAAATTACCTTCTATTCCTGATTTACTGAGAGTTTTTATCAGGAGTGAATGTTGCATTTTGTCAAAGGCTTTCTCTGAGTTAATTGAGATGATGGAATGTTTAATTTATTTTTTTATTTATTTTATTTTTTTAGTTTTAAAACTGGTCATTTGCAAAAAAAAAAAAAAAAAAAAAGCGAAGTACCTTAATGGTCAAACTAGCTTTATATTTTTGTAATAAACCAGACTTGGCAGTTATATATTATTTTTTAAATATATTATTATTTCTATTTTTCCAATATTTATTTAGAATCTTTTCATCTGTGTTTTTAAGGGGTTTTGGGTTGTAATCTTTTCTTTCTATATCTTTCGCAGGTTTTGCTATCAGTGATGTTGATCTCTTTGAAGGAGATCGGAAATATTCCTTTTCCAACTCTATAAGAGTTTGTGTAGAATTAGTATTATTCTTTCTTAAGTAAATATAAGTCTACTTAGATGATCCATTTTTTCCTGAGTGAGCTTTGATTACTTGTGTCTTTTAAGGAATTTATCCATTTCATTTAAGTTTTTTATTGACAAAAAGTTGTATATAGTGTTACATTATTATTCCTCTAATATTTCTACAACCTCAGTATTGTCACTTCTTATGCTCAATTTTGATGTGATCAGTCAAACTAGAAATTCATCAGTTGTATTCATCTTCTAAAAGAACCACCTTTTTCTCTGTTTTGTTTGTTTGTTTGCTTGTTTGTTTTGTTTTCTATGTTTGTGATTTACAACTCTGATCTTTACTGTTTTCTTTCTTCCACTTCTTTGGGATATATAGCAATCATATAGTGTCTTAGGTTGGAAGGTGAGATCACTGAGTTAAGACCTTTTCTTTTTTCAAAAATGGGCATTTAGTGCTATAAATTTTTCGTATAATACTGTTTCAGTGTTATCCAAAATTTTGGTATACTTATCCAAAATTTTGGTTATGTTTTCATTGTAATCAAATTCAAAATACTTTGTAATTTCCTTTTTGGTTGTTTCATTGACCATGAGCTATTTAGAAGTGTTTGTCACTTTGTTTCTAAATATTTGGTTGTTTTCTAGAGATCTTTCTGTTATTGATTTCTAATTTAATTTGGCTGTGGTCAGAGCATGCACTTTGTATATTCAAACCTTATAAATGTATTGAGATTTTGTTATGGCACAAAATAGTATCTATCTTGGTAAATAGTTCCTGTGCAGTTGGAAGAAATGTATATTGTGCAGCTGTTGGATAAAGCGTTATTTAAATACCCACTCGATCAAATTGGCTGTTAATGTTTAAATCTTGTATATAGTACTCATTTTCTGTTTACATTTTCGAACAATTATGGAGAGGTATTGAAATAATCAAATATAAATATGGATTTGTCCATTTCTTCTAGCACTCTTATCAGTTTTTACTTCACGTATTTTAAGGCTCTTATTTGATAGTACTTAAGCATTTAGAGGTCTTCTTGATAGATTAATCCCTTTATCTTTGTATTTCTTCAGACCTTCCTTGTGGAAACAATATTAAGATAATTAGGATTCTAATTTTACCTTGCTAGGTAAAATTCTCTGGGTTTTTGTGTTTGTGTGTGATGTGTAATAAAGGCTTTAAGAAACATATCTAATTTAAAGAGAATGTCATACTTTGGTTACAGTTAATTAGCTTGCCATTTAATTCTCACATGAAAAAGTGATTTTTTTTTGAACTGACAAATACTACAGATTCTGACAAACAATTACTTCCATCATAATTACATTTAAGTTTGTTCAATTATAACAGCTAATGAGAGAGTGAGAGACTTGGGGGGGGGGAGAGAGAGAGAGAGAGAGTGAGAAGGAAGGGGAGGGGAAGGAGGGGAGGGAAGGTAAGAAAAGAAAGGGAAGGCAAGGGAAAAAAGAAATAAGATACAACAGAGACGAGAGAAGAGAGAATCCCCCAGCCCCTGTCCTCCCACCTGCTATGGCAATGATCAGAGAGCAACCACCATGTCAAGCCCTTCCCAGATTTCTGACCCATCAAATTTTGAGCAAACTAAAATGATTCTTTTAGGCCATACAATTTCAGGATAATTGTTATGTGGCAATATGTAGCAGTCAAATTTTTATATATAATCTGATTATTACTGCTATATCTCAAACCCGGAATCACAAAATTCCTGAAGGGAGAAAACTAATAATCAGTAGAAGATTAGGCTTCAATCTCCAATCACAGTCTCTATCCCTTAGAATGGGAACTTATTCTTTTTAGGTGTCTGCATTTACACATGGCTAACAAATGTTTTCCATTTAGGCAGGTGGAAGATTAACAGTTGTCCTTCCAGAACAAGTAAGCATGTTAGCCTGTAATATCTACTTCCTTGGCAAGCATATTACTTTGTCAAACATGTAAAACAAATAGTGTTTTTTTAAAAACTGGATGAAAAACTTAAATAATGATTAAATTTGGGTGATAGCAATGTTGGTATGATACTATTCTTGACTTTGTAGTAGAAATGAACTGTATCTGCACATATCAAATAGGTTGAACTCTTTCACTTTTAGAGGACCAAGGTTCATTTCTCTTCAGTGGTAGCATGTTCAGAGGAATAAAGAGAACACAACCAATGATTTACTAATTCATATACCCTAGACCTATGGCTTCATCCTTTCTTGTAAGTGATAATATTATAAATATTTTCTTAAGAGACTGTCAGGGAATTTTCCATTATATTGGTCTAAATTCCAATGAGACCTCCTTCTAAATATCTCAGATTTCACATAGAATGTCTTTCGTAAGTCTGTATCTGTTTCATTCTTAACATTTAACTTACTGATAATCAAAAGAATCCATTTATAGCTAAAGGGCTGTCCTAGATTCCTCCTTTAAATGCCTTACAGCCAAAGATAGTCACAGTCTGAGGTAATAGTTCTTAGGGATTCAACATATAAATTTGGGAGAGAAACACAATTCAGCCCATAACAATAAGTGTACATATTTATTCACTTTGTAACAGTCCATATGGATTGTAATATCTTAGAATACAAAGTAGATTTCACAATATGTTAAATTATTTCAGAAAATTTTAGGATTTTTATATCAACTTTGTATAGTCTTTCTCCTGCCGTACTCCCAGAGGTCACTTCTCACAAGCTACATTTGTACTGCCTTTAGAAGCAGGCTACTTCTCATAATAATGGCAATCTGGAAAGTCAGATAGTCAAGGCTCTTAAAAAGTCTTTGTAAATTAAATGTAAGTAGTAGCATGATATGTGTGCTTAACATTTTTCTCTGAAAAGTTTCATTTTGATTTGCATTATAAATGTTATATTACCTGTCTAGATTAGACAAAAGTAACTTATTTATTTTAATAGCAACCAAGAGTTTTAACAGTGTTTCAAATATATTTGTTTGTTAGCTAAAGGCCATATAACAACTGCACAATTATAAGTAGACATTTTCAATACAGGCTTATGAACTTCTGCTTATACTTTGATGATATGTGCTTTAGTTTTAATTCCTCAGAATCTAAAGGAATTGTCTGCATAGCTTTTAGAGAATTTGAAAATGGCTAATTTACTTCCTCAACTTAATCAGAACTGACAAAGTAAAACAAAAAAAATATCGATCAAGCATTAAGTGAGTGAATGTTATGCCAACAATGACATCTGGTATTTATAATGCAGTAAAATTGTATTGGAATGTATTTCAAAACATGTACAACATAGTGCATAAATTATGGATAAAGGAGCCTCATATGAGAAAACATCACTCAGAAAATATATGTATTTTGCATATTAATGAAAGATAAAAACACCATATAGAACATTTATTTACACTGATTGTTGATGATTGAGAATTTTCATTTTAATTAATATAGATACAATAAAATTTGTAATAATTTATATGTTTTAAATTCTTTTGCACTATAGTTTTACTATCAGGTATATGTCAAGGTAGAATAATTGTGAAATCAAGTGAAGTCACCTAAGATCAATGGCCAAAAACAAGTACATACCATGAAGACTTAACAAAGAGACACTTTCTCACTATGTACATCAACTTTGTTTTTTGTTTCATTATGGATGTTTTATCACGGTTGATCATTTGGGAACTGATAGACGATGAATACTAGATGTATTCAGTAATGTAAGCAAAGTTCTAAAAATAAAACAAAATTCTGATAAGTAAAAGGTTACTATGAGGTATAAATAAGAAGGGAAAAGAGCACAAAATGTCAATTGGATTTTGAGATTTGTATAAAAAGCCATCAAGTAGTGGGTGTCCATGCATACTTGCCATTTGTGCTTATATTGATTAATTGCAAGATAAATAAAATGTGAGCATTTTAAATACAGAAAGGGAAATGCTGTTAACCTTTTGCATACTGAACTTTATAAAACTGTTTTTAAATGTGCAAATCTTGCTGAAATTAAAGGACAGAAAATGTACTTTACAGCTTTTTTTTTTTTAAAGAGATAATGATCCTCGTCTGACCAAAATTCATTTTATGACTTGGGAAAGAGCAAACTTACATGAACCTGTCAGCCAAGTGATAAAGAACGATGGCTGGCTGTACAGTGGTACTTCCCAAAAGAAAGAAGGGGTTATTGTACCTAATAAAAGTTAAATTGAATGGGGTAGTGTTTTCTAAAATGAGCCATCCACGGAATCTCTTTATAAATGATATTAAATATCCAATCTGCATCATTTTATAATGCAACTAACCAACGAGCACCAAAGTAAAATATGTCTTATACTTTCCCACTACTATCATCGTCTTCATAAAAAGTGCATTTGTCATTACTGAGAAGGACCAAAAAACAGCAAAATTCCTACTCATAATATAAACACATTTGGGGTAGAGGGTAAAAGGATCAAACAAAAGTCCAAAAGACAAATCAAAATACTAAAGAGAAACCATAAGGTGGCCTAAGCAAGAAACTGAAGGAAATTGGAGGGGTATGTTAAGAGGGTGGGAAGAATATCTAAGGGGGATGTATACAGGAAAATGTTTATATTGGAGCCCCCCTAATTCAAATTGAGTAATTTAAGATACAGAACCATCTTGTGATCTACGGCTATGAGTCCTTAGAAGTAAATATGCCTTTCAGCGGTCAAGCTAATTTTTAAGCAACATATAATCAGAAGTTGAAAAAACATATTAATTCGGTCACTGATGAGATTATGGCCAAAATGAGGGAAAACAATCTAAGACCTCAAAAGCCGTATGTAAGTTTGTGTTAGATCATATTAATTTATTTGTATTAGATTATGGTTTGCAAGTCAGTAACTGGAATATACAACTAGCAGTTGCAGCAAAGGTTCATTATATCATATTCTGAGAGACCTATTATTTTTTCTAAGGAAGTACAAAGTCTTGGTAAAGCTACTGTCTCTAATAAATTTAATAAACACATATTTAACAGGTACAAGTAAAAAACTCTTTCATGCTACACAGTGACATACATCCCACGTTGCTCTGCATTTCTTCTACCTTCTGACCAGAATGTCTGTATCATGTGGGCAATTAATAGGGTTCTTAGAAGTCCTAGTGCACATACTACACTATCAGGGAATATTTCCAATATCCTTAGACAGTGATAATTGTCCTCTGTGTTTCTGCACGTCACATTATATTACCCCCTATTATAAAAAAATCTTCACATGGCATTAAATATGTATATTGCTTTTCTGTTTCATTAGACTGTATGTTGCATGAAAGAAGTTTTACTCGTTTTGCATTCTTACTTTTTATGCCTGACATATAATGAAACTTCAAAAATGCAGATGAAAAAACTGGATGTAGTTCTGGCCTTACAATTTGAGTTTGAAGTAGATTACCACCTACTTTTTCTTTTGGCACTGTTCTGCCTTTCTGCATTTTGTAATTGATGTAATGCCTGAAAAATGCTTAATGCAATGCCCGGCAGAGAGTAAACAAAGCTATGGAGACAGTAAAATGATTAGTAGATGCCAGGAATGGGGGTGAGTGTTAAGGGATGATAGGTAAAGCACAGAGGGATTTTAGGGCAGTAAAAATAGTCTGTGTGATATTATAATGATGGATTAGTGTCATTATACTTTTGTCCAAACCCCTAGAATGTGCAATACCAAGAGCAAACCATAATGTAAGCTGTGGACTTTAGGTGATTATGATGTGTCAATGCAAGTTCATCAGTTGTAACAAATGTACCCCTTTGGTGGGGATGTTGATAGCAGGGGAGACTGTGCATGTTGGGGGCAGGGGGTCTATAGGAAATCTCTGTACCTTCCTCTTAATTTGGCTGTGAACCTAAAACTGCTCTAAAAGATAAAAATTAAATAAACATTTAAAAAATCATTACTGGACTTATGTCTTATATAAAAAATATTTTGTTTTATGTAGCATTTGATTGCTAAACTAGGATCTCATATATACATTTTTAATGTATGTAAATATCATTAAAGAAATAACCTCTGAGATTTTCACTGACGTGTAATATAAATGTAATCAATAACTTTTCATTCTAATTTTCATTCCAAATATTATTACTGTTAGTTATTGGCAAATAAGTCAGATCATTTTGCTATTCACTTTCTTGTGTCTTGGGCACAGTACAATGATTTAGGTGACACTACTCAAATCAGAGGCAAGGGTTGCCTAACCCATCTTGATATGGGCATGCAAATGAATCTGAACCCTTTATTAATCTGGGTAAAATACAAAAGAAATGACTAACTGTACTGACTTGTTTTCTCTTACCATTGTTTATTATTACTATAAGTTATTTATATGGAGCTGCATATAGACTATACAATTTCTATTTGGAATCTAGAATATTAGAGTGAAAAGAGACTTCTTAAACAGATTTAGTTCAACTCTTTCCCTTTATAAATGAGATAACAGAAACCCAGAATGAGAAAATGACTTGGCTAAACTTAAAAATATTATAAAAGAGTTGAACTTCCAAGAGTTAGGTTATCTGGATTCCTATACAATGTTCTAATTTATTTATTTCCCTTTCAAGTTTAATTCTTTTCTTTTTTTACCAGCCTTATGTAAAATATCAGAAACCAAATAATATTTTCATTGCCATCTAATGTACAAACTTGGGATAATCTTTTTACAAGTCTATGTAAAAATAACTTCAAATTTGTATATAACTGGTTCATTTAAATGAACCATGGCTGTATTTCTAGAATAAAAATTCCTCATATATTATAAAGCTAATAATTTCATGGTTATTTTATGCATAGTCCCATGAAATCCTTTGAGATAAATTCTTTTGTTGTTTGATAGAATCCAAAGGTAATTATGGGTCTATGTGATGATAAACAAGGAAAGAGCTAACTAATTTAAGTAGTTTCACTTTGCTTGATGAAAGTAGGTAGAAGTGATAAAATATGACCAGAACTTCTAAAATCCTCAGTTCTTACTGATTTAAGTACTCGTGTAAGAGGCCCATGTCCTATGTGCTTCTCTAACTTATTTTTATGACCATAGTACCTGGTCAAATGCCTAGCACATAGTAGAGGCTAATCAAATTTGTTTAATTAATTATCCCCATCATTTATTTAGGTTTGCATTCAAGTACTGTTTAAGAGGAATAGTCTATTTGCAATATACTGTACATATACATTATCCATTTCTTATTTAAAATATCACTACTCTTTGATATACATTTGATTGATATTTTTTAAATGAGGGTGTTGAATCTCCAAGGGGTTAGGGAATTTGGTTAGATTCATTGGTTATATTCACTGAATTAAAGGATTACAGACCACAATTTGACTGTTGGGAAATATTTCTTTTCCATTGTATATCAGGCACTTGACAATATTTGTATAATGCTGGGTAAAAATAAATAAATTGATTTATGCATTTAACAAACAATGTGAATGCCCACTTCTTATATTCCAAATTCTAATTGTTTTTTGTTGGTATATTCAAAATCAATTGATTTTTGCATATTAACCTCGTACTTTGCAATCTTACTATAGTCACTTACTAGTTCCAGGGTTTTTTCTTCTCCACCTCCTCTTTCGTGTTCTTATTCTTGTTCTTGTTCTTCTTCTGCTCCTCCCCCTCCTCCTCCTTCTTCTCCTTCATGATGATGAATTTCCTACAAAGATAAACATGTGATCTATAAATAACAACAGTTTTATTTTCCTACAAAGACAAACACATGATCTATAAATAACAACAGTTTTATTTTCTCCTTCCTAATCAGAATAGCTTTTATCTCCTTTTCTTGTCATTGCACTAGCTAGGACTTCCAGGATGATATTCAATAGGAGGTGTGAGAGAAGGTATCTTTGACTTGTTCTTGATGTAGAGAGAAAGCATCAAGTTCCTTATGATTAAGTGTTTGTGGAAAGTTTTTGTACATGTTCTTGATCAAGTTTAGGAAGTTACACTTTGTTTCTAGTTTGCTAAGAGCTATTTATTTATTTATTTATTTTTATTATGAGTAAGTGTTTAATTGTGTCTAATATTTTTCAGTGTCAATTGATATGATTTCATGGTTTTTCTTCTTTAGCCTTTACATTGATTGATTTATGAATGAAATAAATCCTTACATACCTGGAATACCCACTTGGTAGGGATGTATATTGTTTTATACATTGGATTTGCTTTACTAATATTTTCTTGAAAGTTTTCAATCTCTCGTCATAGAAGTTACTGTTTTCAAATTCCTCTCACATCCTCGTTTTGGTCTCCTGTGTTGATTTTAGCCTTCCCTAAGTATTCCTCCTCAGTGAGAGCCTGTATCTTACAGCTGTTTCTGTTGTAATCCACTTTTATTCTGAAATTGTGTTTGGGTGGTAGTAATATATGCGAGCGGGTAAGTGTTCTATAATTTTATGATTAAATGTTAGTCATTTAATGGACCTGTTACTCTGGAATGTGATCTTTGCATGTTTTACTCTAGTGGTCTAGCTTAGTTTTCCTCATTAGGTAAAATAGAAAGGCTAAACAATGCTGTAGTGATTAGAACGTCCTTCATTTGAGACAAACCCTGGTAATGTATTTCCCCCTGGAATGTAGGCCTTTTTTGATCAAGAATGATCTGGGCATAGTTCACAATGAACACTCTTCTACTTCTAGAGCTATATAGCTATATGATCTTTCTTACAGCTTTACATTGATAAGCTGGTGGGCTGCCTAGAGGTAAAGCTCATGAAAGCATGGAAAACTTCTGGAGACTACAGTCCCCACGAATTTCTCACTCTTGCACTAGTCCACATCCAGCCTCCAACAATTTGTCAAAATTACCACTTCAGTGTACCTACCAATTTATGCTTCCAGTGACTTCTGCACCAGGTATGAAAATCTTGGCTGAGATTCTCTAGATTCATCAGTTTTTCCAGGTATTAGTGTGGCAGTTTGCTCTGCGATTTTAGTTCTTTGATGGGTCCAAGAAAAGTTGTGAGATGAAAGAAAGGTAACTTCTAGGTTTGGGACTTAAAGAACTGGATGAAATATTTCCTGCAGTGGGGAAAACTGGGATTGACAATCAGTAGAAAGAGCAGAATACCAAGCAGTGTGTTGTGGACATGTTAATTTGCAATGTCTATTAGATATTCAGATGAAAATGCTGTTGGGTATGTCATTCTGAAATTCTGAGAAGAGGAAAGGGCTAGAAATATTAATTCAGTAACCATAAGTATAGAGAGAACGTCAGAAAAAAAATCCAAGGAGAAAGTCTTCTTTGATGAATACAGAAATAATGTTAAATTGTGTCCTTGAATACACAAAAAAAAGAATCTCATAGAGGTAACAAAAAGCATTTAGTGTGCAAAATTCTGCAATGAAAAACAAATGGGAAGTTATAAAGTGCAGAGTATAGTCCAATGCTGGGTAAAGGGTTTTAGGCAGAATTTTTTCCCCTCTATTAAGTGTACACTATCTAACTTCTTCCACAAAGAACATATTCCAGAGAACATCATTTCTACTCATTTATATTAAAATAGAAGAAAGGGCAAAAAGAGAATTGAAATGTATGCACTTTACAGAAGCTACATAAAGCAGAACAATTTTTAACTTTAAAGGAGTGATTCTCATCTGTGGCACTAATGTTTATTCAGTAATTTCCATTTTTACCTCCTGCAAGACTGAGGTCACCTTATTTTAAAAGATTAGAAAATAAAGAATAATACAATATCAAGGGACTAAGTATATCATTGAAACCCGAGGAGGAAGTACAAAGAAATGTAAACAGGACCTTTAAAAGTCATTTTCTTTTTCTCTTTCTTTCTTTCTTTCTTTCTTTCTTTCTTTCTTTCTTTCTTTCTTTCTTTCTTTCTTTTCCTTCCTTCCTTCCTTCCTTCCTTCCTTCCTTCCTTCCTTCCTTCCTTCCTTCCTTCCTTCCTTCCTTCCTTCCTTCCTTTTTAATAATGGGATTCATTCTTTACAAGAGTAACTTGGTTTGGCTTACATATCTGAATGATATGTAAAGTATTCCTAAATTCTAGGGGGTTCAAGTTGCCATGATTTCTGACTTGGTTCTTTGATTTTTTTTTTCTTCCATGTCTGGAGTTTCCTTGGTGCTCTGGAGCAAGTGCTTTTTTCGCCCATATAATTGTGCTATAGCCCTCAGTTGGTCTAAGCCAACTTAAGTGAGTTCAAGAACAGGGAAAAAGATTGTGGATATGGGGAGTAGTCATAGGGGATGAGATTTCCTGAATTTAGGGTCTGTAACGAATGAATAAAGGGTCAATGATCTGAAGAGTTGTAATATCTTGCTTCACTCTAAATAACATGAAATGGGGACAAACCATTTCATGGGTACATACCCCTGTGCTGTGCAGCCCTGGAGTCTTAAGTTACACAAAGAGAACCAGCCTTGGATATTCACCAGCCCCCTCGCCATTTCACCCACCTTTGTGCATAATCTATATAGACTGTATACCAGTCAGAAGAGACAAAGGAGAAAATGACAAAGACCTGAACTTAGTTTGTCTTTCTATAGTCTAAATGGATAACTGTGAGAATAATTTTTGAGAATAATTAAAATAGACTTACAGGAGTCCTAGGGTTGTGGTTAGAGCCATGCTCTTTACAGATCTAGAATCGATTTTATTCCTTAGTTTCTAATTTATGAACTTTTGCTATTATAAGGTTCCCTTTCCCTTGTAGGTTGCTGCTGGTACATTTTTAACCAATTTTACTAGTATTTATTAATTTTTGTTTTAAGATATTAGGCAAAGTAGATTTTTCAGTTGTATATTACTCTGCCGTGTTTATTCTTTATGCCTTCAAATGATCTGTAAAGTTAACAGTTGCTGTAAAACAAATGTTAGAAAATAAAAGTCCCTGAAACTATGAAGTAAACTGGAAAGTAATGTGCTATATAGGTGGGCAAAATGACAGCCAGCCTCTCTCCGCGATCACTCTGTGCAGCAGTCCCTGGAAAGTAGGGGACATGATAGCAGGCAGGGTTATACAATGCATGGCACAAACTGCATAGAAACCTTCCCATTAAGAATCATCTAGATAATGCCATGACTGATTACGCTATATTCCAAGAGTAACTACTAATGATGCGCCTTCAATATGGTACCCAATTCAAGGAGACGGGCTAGCGACATATTGAGAAATTAGTTACATCCGACCCGTTTCACCCTGGAGGCAACAAACATTCATCGTTTGGGGATTTCCTTAACTTCTATACCTCTGCTTATATTACATTCTAAGGGCTTACAGATTTTCTTAGTTACCAACAAAGGATGCAACATAACACCTTTCCAACCAAAGAAATAATTTTACGGTAAATGAGGTGTGATAATGTGTGATTGGTCATAGCCTCTACCTATTATTTCATGTATTGTGTCATCAGAGACGAAAACTGGCCTAAGTAGAAAATGTAATAACTTATTGAGAGCTTTGTTAAATTACTACCTTAGAAAACAGTACCCACTATATGGTACACTAAATGTACCAAGCCAGTAGCCAGCATCTGGGTCTGTTTCTTCAGTATCTAGAATAACAGGTAAAAGAACCAAAAGCTAGAGGTAGCATTGGCCCTTTATAACATAATTTCCAGAAACCTACTCGAGAATTTGTGTTTCCTACTTTGTGAATATCAGATCCTAGATTAGAGGCTCTGCTTCCCAGCAGATAAGAGTTTCTTACAATAGGAGATACAGTGAGACTTTCACTAAACCTGGATTTATGACTACTGCCTGTTTATTATAAACTCCTCATGTCAGTGGGTCTCTGCCTTTGTGGAGTAAACCAAGCTAAGGCATACCTTTTACTTAGTGTAGTGTCAAACTGTATGTCCTCTTAAAAATGTCCGTATTTCAAGAAGGTTTACAGATGTCGACACATTAAAATCTGTTGCAGTTTCCAAAATTGGACTTTAAATATCCTTACAGTAAAATAATTATTTTAAAAATCATTGTATACTTAATAAAAGAGCAAAAACATCTTACTGATCAATTTGAACTACAGGTTTTACTTTATTTTATCACTGATAAAAGATAGCATTAGTTAATCCAGCACAAATTAGTAAAGACAATTTTTATTTTACTAAGATGGTAAAATAAATGATGGTGAAATAAAGTTATTATCATTCACAGTTCTGTAGGGTAACAGATTTTGGTAGCAAAATTTGTTGCTACTGCTAACAATCTAAACTTTTATCAGTGACAACTTTCCATTTAGACTATGATCCACAGCAGAAAATGCATTTTACATCTTGCGCGCGCACACACACACAGTAAATTTATTTAAATAGTCTTTACCTTTTCTGCCTTGTAACTAGCAGCAGAAATTAGGAAGAGAGTGTGAGATGAAGTTCAGCTATCCAGTCAGTGACTTCCTTTCTAGTCCTGAATCTAAAATTGTAGAACAGAATTCTTTCCCCCTGTGAGGAGGAATTCCATATTAATCAGAAGATATAGATGAACCGTTCTAGCGACATGATACCTTCATTTTAAAAGACATATGTAGCTTGTTTATGGAAAAATTAAATAACTTCGCCCCCCCCACCACAACCTATTTATATAGCTCTTGTAAGCCAATACCTCCTGTATTAGTCAGTTCTCAGGGGAAACAGAATAAATATGATTATATATACGTATGTAACAGGAATTGGCTTACATGGTTATGGAGGCTAAGAAATACCACAATTATTCTGCAAGTTGGAGAACCAGGAAAGCTAGCGGCATAAGTCAGTCTGAGTCCGAAGTCTTGAAAATTAGGGGAGCTGATGTCTGAGGGTAAGAAAAGATGAATGTCCCAGCTCAAGCAAAGAGAGCAAATTTGCTCTTCCTCCACCTTTTTGTTCTATTCAGTCTCTCAGTGGCCTGGATGATGCCCACCTGCGTTGATGAGAGCCATTTTCTTTACTCAGTCTGAAGATTCAAATGCATTCAGATAACAGCCTCACATACATACAAAGAAATATCATTTTACCAATTACTTGGGCATCATTTACCCAGTCAAGTTGACACAAAATTAACCATCACACCCTCTAACTTTGAGTAGAGATGGGAATGTCTTACACCACGGTGCTTAAGTTTTTTTTTTTTTTTTTTATGGAAACAATAATAGAGAAGAAATTTGGAGTGAAGGCTTCCTCTGTTTTTCCAAAACATGTGATACCTGTATCTAGATATTCATACTTAAATCCCTCTTGAAGTGATATGACAGAATGTGGTATCTGTGGCATACAACACAAGTCTTCATTCTCTGCCTTTTCCCCTAGCATGTATAGAAAAAAGCAAAATCTCCTTGCATAAAACAGATCTGCGACAGCCATGCAAAGCAGATTTTCTTTACCTACAGTTCTGACAGTTCATGTGCAAGTCAACAAATGGGTTCTAGTCTGGTGATAGATAAAAGAATGTGCTTTCCTTTTTCATGGCTTTTCTCCTCTCTACGATTTTATATTTATTTATATATTTATTGAGTCTTTTATTTCATTTGAAAGGCAGTGGATAGATGTCATAAATCCTAATCAAGTGAAAATTATGACACCATGTAATTAAACCAATTTGAAATGGTTGCTTCCAGAAGACATTTTTGTGTAATGGGAGCAATAATAAGCAGTCTATTCTCTGAATACGAAAACCCTAAAATAGATGAATTACAAGTATTTTGACAAAGCATTCTTTTGTTTATAGTGTCCTCATTAGTCACCTAGCAAACAATGTTGTTACCATTTCATAAAAAATGCTTAAAAGATATTTGGGTAGAAATTATGAAATCATTTGTATGTTTCTTTTTGTGTGTATATGCTAATTTCACAAGATAGCTGAATGTCTATGGAAAGAATGTCTTTATAATTTGAAATTCTGGCAGCATTTTTAATTATGCCTTTCAGTAGTAACCCATTTGTCGTGTACATAGATCAGGCTATTGTGCTAATGTCTCTTTTAGCTAATTTCAGAGCAAATTTCCTATTTAGCCACATCTTCCCCAAAGAAGGTTCATGTACATTTTGGTTTACCTCCTGACAATCCTGCTAACTTTTCACAATACCTACAAATGTATGTAAATTTCTCCTATAGCTATTTTAAATTTAATTTTCTACCCTGAGATTATTTTTGCATTTCTGTCTGTGCCCTCAAATTTGAGCTCATTGAATATATTTGCCATTCCTTAATTTTTATGGTGTTACCTATATATGAACTGGTATCTATTAAGTATTAGATGCTCACTAACTGTATATTGAATTAATTATTCAGGGAACAACTGTGAAGGAACTTGGATTATTCTATTTATTTGTTCAGTCCCAAAATTCACAGAAAGTGGTTTAAGAATTTCTTTCTTGAGTCAGCTGCTAAAAACAAAGAATGAAAGAAAAGAAAAAAAAGAAAGACACATTTATCAACTCTTAATCAATATTTGTTTAATCATTTTTTTTCTTTAATATGCAAGCATTAACCCAAGTAATGTGTTCAAAATTTACTTGGATATACCCTCTCCCCTAATGTTGGTTAATTTTATTTATCCTATTTTGAATATATGCATAATTCATATGGATTTACAAGATATAATTGTACTACAATGTGTATTATGACAAGTGGCACACTCTCATCCCCCTATTCTTGCCTATTGTTCCCACTCTCCACACTTCTACCCAGTTCCACCCACTCACCCCTGTAGGTAATCAATCTCCTTAATTTCAGATTTGTTCTTCCTGTGTGTGTATGTATGTATGCATGTATGTATGTATGCATTTATTTTCCCTTGCTGTTTACACAAAAAGAGAATGGTATAGATATTTTTTTTCACTTTCTTTAGTTCATCTAACAATATAGCCTGGAAATCACTTTATGTCAACTCATAAAGATATTCTTATTTTATAGCATGTCAGTAAGTACCCCATTATGTGGATTTACCAAATCTTTTTCAACTAGTCTTTTACATTTATGCATTGAAATTGTTTATAACATGCAGAGATTATACACTCTACTACTATGAATAACTTTATGCAAATGTGTTTTTATATTATCAGAGATGCATCTTTATGGTACATTTCTAGATGTAGGTCAGAAGCTAAGCCCATATATGTATTTTTTAGATAATGCAAAATGCCCTTTCATAAGTGTTTTCTAATTTACAATACCATGAGACATGTATGATAGTGCTTTCTTCCCTTAGCCTCAACAACAGTTATTAATCATTTACATTTTTTAATCCAATTTTAGAGATGAGAAGTGATATTGCTGTGTAATTGAAATTACTTTTTCTACTTGTGTGATTGAATATCTTTTCATATGTTTAGAACCATATATATAAATGGGTGATATAAATCACCCATTTAGAGTATACAAGTTAGTGGTTTTTAGTATATTCACAGGGGTGTGTAACCATTACCACAATCAATTTTATAACAATTTCATCACCTCTAAAAGAAACTCTGAACCCATTAGCAGTCATTCTCCATTTAACCTGACTCCTCCTTTCCCATCCCTAGGTGACCACGAATATATTTTCTGCGTCAGTGGAGTTACCTTTTCTAGATATTTCATATACTTAGAATCATATATGTCTTATGACCTGTTTCTTCCACTTAACATAATGTTTTCAAACTTCATCTATGTTGTAGCAGGTAGCAGTACTTCTTTTTTATTGCCAAATAATGTTCCACTGTATGGATATAGCACATTTTATTTATCCATTCATCAGTTGATGAATGCTAGAACTGTTCCTGCTATTTGGCCACATGAATAATGCTACTACAAACATTCATGTACACATTTTTGTGTAGCTGTATATTTTCATTTTGGGGGGTATATACTTAGGAATGAGATTGCTGGATCATAATATAATTCTAGTGTTTTAAGGAACTGCCAAACTGTTTTCCAAAGTGGCAGCATCAATTTACATTCCTATTAGCAGTGTATGACGGTTCCAATTTCTCCACATTCTCACCACCACTATATATATATTATATATATATATATATGTATATATATATATAATAAATATATATAGTTCTATGTAAGTATATATACATATGTATAATTATATATGTATATATAATTATATATATAATTAATTAATTATTATTATATGGCCATCATAGTGGGTATGAAATGGTATCTCATTGTGGTTTTTATTTGCATTTCTCTGATGGCCAATGATGTTGAACATCTTTTCATGTTGGCCACTTGTATATCTTCTTTAGAGAAAAGTCTTTTCAGATCCTTTGCCCATTAAAAAAAACAAAAACTACTTTTTGAAGCAGTCATATACACAGTAAAATTGAAGGGAAGGTGGAGAGATTTTCCATCTATTCTCTGACCCCATACATGCATAGTCTCCTCTATAATCAACTTCCCCCATCATAGTGGTCTATTTGTTATGATCAGTGGAGCCATATTGACATATCATAATCATGCAAAGTGCGTAGTTTTTATTAGGGTTCAGTGTTGGTGCTGTATGTTTTATGGGTTTGGGCAAATACATAATGACATGTATCCACAATTATAGTAACACGCAGACTTGTTTCACTGACCTAAAAATCCTCTGCGCTCTGCCTCTTTATCCCTCCTTCCCCCATAACCCCTGGCAACAACTGATTTTTTTTATTGTCTCCATATTTTGTGACTTCTAGAAGGTCATATGATTGGTATCACATAGTATGTAGCCTTCTCAGATTGTCTTCTTTCACTTTGTAATATCATTTAAGTTTTCTCCAGGTCTTTTCATGACTTGATAGCTAATTTCTTTTCAGCATTGAATAATATTCCCTTTTCTGGATGTTCCATAGTTTCTTCATTCAACTACAAGAGTACATTTTGTTTGCTTATCAGTTTTGGCAATCATGAATAAAGCTGCTTAAAACATCCATATGCATGTTTTTGTGTGAACATAAGTTTACAACTCCTTTGGTTAAATATCAAGGAGTGAAATTGCTGCATCGTATGTTAAGAGTATGTTTAATTGTGTAAGAAGCTGCCAAACTGTCTTCGAAATGGCTCTACTGTTTTGCATTCCTAACAGCAATGAGGGAGTTCCTGTTGCTTCACATCCTTGCTAGCAGCCATTAATTTCTGAAGAATAAAATAGTAATGATCCAAATGGCTTTCTGTGGATATTTATTTTCTAAAACTCATTGTCATTAACTTGACTCATTGTCAAGTTAATTTGCAAAACTATCTAATATAGTAATCTGAATAAGGTTAGGTTTGTAGAATCTTTCATAAACGGTGTGAATTACCTAGTGTGATTTGTACTACTGAGTAGAGCCGAAGAACACACTATGAATCAATCTATATTCAAATTTAGAGCTTTCCCAAATATGAAATATTCATGTTGCAAATAAGTACACTTTGGGGAAACTAAGCTATTAATACATTTTCAGATGGGCAGTAAGACATCCATATTCCAGTAACTCTGCATATTAATTAATAGGTACAAATATATTAATTTGAAATTTGAGTAATCGTATGCATGTTAGAGAGTTTCAGTGGCATTACATAAACAAAATTCAGTATGTGATTAGACAGTCCAATTAGTCTTTTGAACTATGCTACTTATACTATGATTCACAGTTTAACATTTTTATTAGGATCATAATCTCTGATTAATTATTTATCTATTTTTTCTTTCTCTCTTCACATACTAGTAAAATGATGTGGATTTCTTCTATTAACCTAAGAAAATATTATATTTACCCATATGATAGCCCAGGCTAATTTTCTAAGTACTACCTTGAAAAGACAAAATTGAAAAATGTGTGGTTTATGTCTGGAAACTTCTGACCTTTTCAAACATTAATAAAGCTATGTAGATGCGTTTTCACCCAAATTGAAGTATTTGAAATACCAGAATTATTTATAAAGACAAATGTGAGAGTTGCCTCAAGATTTGAGCAAATAATACTTTTAGAGGATAAACATAAATATATTTCTCATTAATTAGAGAATGACTGGGTTTGTTACTTCTATAGCAATATTAAGAAAGCTACTTTTACTTTTGGAAAGGAAAAGGTTTGGTTTTCTGACCTTTGACTCTTTTTTAAAATTTTTATTAAATTTGTTTGGGTGACACTGATTGGTAAAATTATATAGGTTTCAGGTGTACAATTCTGTAATACATCATCTATATGTTGCATTGTGTATTTACACCCACAGTCAGTTCTTCCATCACCATATATTTGACCCCCTTTTCCCTCTCTAATCAACTCCCCTCCACCCTTACCCTCTGGTAACCACTAAACTGTTGTCTGAGTCTGAGTGTTTGTCTTGTTTGTGTGTTTACCTTAAGATTGTTGAGCTTCAAGGAAAGATCACTGGATTTCAAATTGTTAGATCTGACAGACTTGTGACTGCGGATAGGAACTCTGTTGCTTAGTATCAGTTTGTCAGAGTCCTTCAGTTAGACTGTCTTCAGGTATTTGAACATGGTTATGTGGGCATTAACTTGGATTGTTTTAATTCCATGATTTAACTACAATTACAGTTTCCAGAGAGTGGTATTGAGAATGTAAGCTTGTTAGCTAATAATATTATCAGATTATTCATAGAGTTTTGAGAAGCATTAATTTAGGGAATGGTTCAATATGATGGGCACATAGGAAATAAATGGAAGTGACTATTATTGTCATCCTAAACGTCAAGATCCTCATTGTCATTTTAGACACTGCTCTATAAAAAAATTACACCTTTATAAAAAAGCAAGTAAGGATTCTAGATCAGTAAATGTTTATCCTTAGTAACATATGTGTAATACATTAATATATTTGTAATATATACCCTTAGGGTGTCTGTAGAGATGCAAATATATAAAACCAGGCCTGTTTTTACTCTATAATAAACAATTTTAGGGTGGAATAGAAGCATAACTATAAATAATGGGTATAAATAGAAGTATAGCTATAAGTAAATAAATAGTCGTTATTTACAGCTTACAGGCAGCTTTTGGGTTTTCTACACGAGGCCATCACTTTAAAAAAAATTTTAATGATCAGACATCCTTATGTAGAGTTTAGCTTATGAGGAAGCAGAGCTCTTCCAAATGTGTTCCTGTGTTATGCTTAGGGCAAGCAAGTATGTTGAAAGTTACTGCTCTTAGGAAGTAAGTTTAATCAGAAAATCTGCTGGCTACCAAGAAACCTGGGCCTTAATATGTGAGGCAGGTAACTTTCCTCATGAGCAGTCAGTCCTTTGCAGGTATGGTGGTCTGGGAGGTGTGTTTGGTCTGCCAAGCGAGTCTTAGGTACTGTCTTTCTGGCCCTGTGCAACTCTTTTAGAGAGTTCACTTCCTTCTGTGCTAAGTGAACTCACCTCTGTATAAAAGAAACATCTTTTATTTCCTCACTTTTTACTTTCCCCAGTTTTTTGTAAGGTTTTCCTATTTTCCACCCATCTCCCTCTAACCTCTTTCATTCTTCAGCCTTGTTTCAGTTTAGCTTCTTGACTTGCTACATGAATTGGTGACATTTCAGATTCAGATATTGTTTTTACTCTATGGCATGGCATCGTTAGGACTAATCAGTCATAAGCATTTTTTTTTATTAAAGTTATGGCTGCAGGTCAAGGCAGCCACAAACAGGCATGTTTAAACCCTGTGGTGGACTTTGGACACTGCAGAAGGTGTGGAGGAGGTAAGCTCCTCTGTCCCCATTTGTCATGTACCACCCATCAAAGTCACTTCTTCCTACCTTTCCATCACACACAAACATTGTAAAAAGGAAACGGGTAAATTTGCACATAAAAATATAATGTTATAAAGTTAAATATAAAATAAAACATATTTATTAAGTTCTATGAAAAAACTAGACAGCTATTGTTAACAGATTTTATTAGCTCAGAGTTAGGGGAAAATTTTTACTATCAAAATAGCAGCAAGAACAATAGAAAAAATTCACAAATGTGAAAGCTGCTTTCTTACAGCCAAAGCAATTTCACACACTTTTCTCATTGACCCTCATCTGTTATCTTGTGAGATACAAAAGTGTTAGATTTCCTAGGAGGGAATCAAGATTCAGAAAGATTCAGGAAAAATACTTGTCGATGTCAGGCAAGAAGTGACTGGATTAAGATTTGAGTCTACCTTTTCTAAATTCAGCCTTGTGAATTTTTGTCTCTATTATGCTGTTGCTCCACAAATGAAGGTAGAAGGCTGCTTCCTGGAACTTGATAAAGACTTTGGTTATCAAATGCGGCTGAATACTCCCTATATTTAACCTAAGGCTTTTAATCTTCTTATCACCTAAGAACAACCATATTCCAGAGAGTGAAATAAATCATGGCAAGAGGTTGGGCTCTAACATTCAGGATCCCTAAGAACAGAAGTTGATCCTGCTACCGTTTGCTATGTTACTTGCTTCAAACTGGAGTTCAGTTTCCAGGGATCAGGAATGGGCTGTCTTTCTGATTATGCATATTGACTTAGAATGGCATACTGTTTTTTGTTTTTTTTTTTTCTTTTTTGATGGCTTTGGTGCATTTTATTGGTTTTCTTTAAGGATCCTTCCACAAAACAGCAAAGTTTCCTTGGGGGACAGCACTATTATCCAGTCAGATTCTTTAGTCCTGATTTTAGTTTGAACTATTCCAACTAATGCATTGGCCTAAATCGCTTATAGTCAAGATTGATGGCTTATATCACTATTCATTTTAAATATTTAGTTACACATCACATCTCTGCATAATGCATTTTAGTTAGTTATAGACACCATTGTATTCCTGAAAATAAGTACATAAATATACTTTAAATAAATGTGAGAAATTTGTGTAGATCATTTGGTAATTTCATGATACTATTTTTTGTTTGTTCATTTCTGGTTTTAGCAAATCATCTGACCAAAAGTATATCCAAGAAGAGAAAATTGGGTTTTTAGGATAACTTTTAAATTTACATTTCACAATATAATGCCCTTCTTGGATACTGCTATGGTCTGTGTTTCAGCCAGTTGGCTGTGTTCAACTGCTAAGTCTTCATGTTATTTTGTTTAAAAGATATCCAGGATTTGAGATTTCAGAGGGGGGTTATATTTAAACGAGGGGTCAGCAAACTATTTCTGTAAAGGGCCAGATAGCAAATATCACAGACTTTGAATGATTAGGTCTGTTACAACTGGTTGAAGACCTAACTCTACCATTGTTGCCGGAAGGCAGTTAGCAAGTTGGCTTAGTTCCAATAAAATTTTGGGCCAGGTTTTGCAGGTTCTTATTTGCCTCCCTCTGATTTAAACAGTTCTGCACTTTGTAGAAAGTTGTTTTCACTAAGTATTATTAGGCAGAGTGAAAACTGAGATGACATATTTAAGAAACTAAATTTTAAAAATATTTTAGCTGAAACACAAGCTTTCTGTTTTTCACCATTAAGTATGATATTAGCTGAGCTTTGTCATATACGGCCTTTATTATTTTGTTGAGGTGTTTTCCTTCTATATCCATTTTATTAAATGTTTTAATCATAAATGGATGAGTATCTTGTCAAATGCTTTTTCTGTATCTACTGATATAACCATATGATTTTTGTCCTTTATTTTGGTTATGTGGTGTATTACATTGATCAATTTGCATATGTTGAACCATCCTTGTGCCCCTGGAATGAATCACACTTGATTATGATCTATAATCTTTTAAATGTATTGTTGTATTTGATTTGTTAGTATTTTGTTTAGAATTTTGGTATCTGTATTCATCAGAGATATTGGTCTATAGTTTTCTTTTCTGTGTGTTATCCTTACCACATTTTGGAATCAGGGTAATGTTGGCCTCATAAAATGAGTTAGGAAGTATTGTCTCTTCTTCAGTTTTTTGGAAGACTTTGAGAAGGACAAGTATTAAATCCTCTTTGAATGAATTCACAAAAACAAACAATCCAATTAAAAAAGGGAAGAGAACCTGAACAGACACTTCTCTCAAGAAGACATACAAATGGCCAACAGATGTATGAAAAAAATCTCAACTTCACTAGCTATTAGGGAAATGTAAATCAAAACCACAATGAGATACCCCCTCATACCTGTCAGAATGGCTATTATCAACAAGACAAGAAATAACAAATGTTAGAAAGGCTGTGGAGAAAAAGGAACCCTCATACACTGCTGGTGGGAATGTAAGTTGATACAGTCATTATGGAAAACAGTATGAAGATTCCTCAAGTAAGAGTAGATTTACCATATAACCCAGTAATCCAATCCCTCTTTGGGTATCTACCCCCAAAATCTGAAAACATTATCCATAAAGGTATATTTACCCTTGTGTTCATTGTAGCATTATTCATGGTGGCCAAAACATGGAAACAACCAAAGTGTCCTTTGATAAATGATTGGATAAAATGTGGTACATATATACAATGGAATATTACTCGGCCATAAGAAAAGATGACATACTGCCGTTTGCAACAAGATAGATGGATCATGAGATTATTATGCTAAGTGAAATAAGTCAGGCAGAAAAAGGTGAGAACCATATGATTTCAGTCAAATGTGGGATATAAAACTGAAAGCAACAAGCGAAGAAGACAAACAAGGAAGCAAAAACTCATAGACACAGACAATAGTTTAGCAGTTAGCAGAGGGTAAGTGGGGAGGGGGGAAGTAGAAGAGGGTAAAGAAGGTCAAATATATGGTGATGGAAGGAAATTTGACTTTGGGTGGTGAATACTCAATGCGATACATAGATGATGTATTATAGAATTGTACTCTTGAAACCTATATAATTTCAGTAACCAATGCCACACTGATAAATTTAATAAAAAATAAAAAAAATATATATTTTAGCAAACAAATAAACCTATTCCTAGTAGAAATCATTATTTTTATTTTCCTACTTAAAATTTTTAACAAGCCACAAATCATGTAATTCATTTAGAAATTTAGCCATCGCCATGAAATAATATAAATTTTTCATTCATGATGCTCACGATTTGAGTCAGTTAGAGGATACTGTTCTCACACCTTCTGCTCAAACGTGAGGATACAGAATAGCACTCATTCCTCTCACTTGCTGTAGGGCGTCACACAGATTCAAATATGCCTCTCAAGATTATTTAGGGACAGGGAAACCCTGAGAAAAATTGTAAAGTAATTGGTTCAATTTTGGCCACCTTTCCTCTCTATCTTCAGCTCCGATTTTTAGTGCATGAACCTTTCTTCCCAGATACGTGCTCCCTTATGACAACAAAACCCCTGCCATCCTGAGCCATTATGCCATTGCCTAGGAAGCACCCCTTTCTATGTTTTCTTTCTGTGTCATAAAACTTTAATTTGCAACATCGATTTGTTGAAGTGAGTTTTCCAACAGAGAAGTTTGTTATAATTATATAACTTATTCACATTTTAATATGGATTCCTTAAGTTTCAATGCTTAATTGAATAAATTAGTCTCTGTTCATTGGCATCTATCGTAGCATGAAGAGAAAGATCTGGAGGTGACTGTTCATGACTACTTAATTTTGCTAGTATCCTTTTGTATTTACATTTTGTGACAGTCTTACCAAGTCAACCATGAACTGGTTGAAATCAAACCAGTTCTTAAGATTTCCCAAACTGCCATTCCAGTTCATAGGTAGAGAAGGATACAGGGTATTAGTCAGCCTAACAATAGTTTGTTTAATATTGTGTTTTATGTCCATTTTATAAATATATAAGCTATTGGTCCTTTGCATGGACTCTGTCAGGGTTCCACTTTGGTATACTTTAATTCTCAGAGAAGATTTTCTTTTTCCTCGAGATGTTGCTGGAAGAACATTTGAAAGGTGGGGACAAGAAAACAGACAAAAGACAAATGCCTTTCTCAGGCCTTCCAGGAAACCTAAAGGGAGGCAGCCAGGAGAGGGTGCTGACATCAGTTTCTGTGCCACTTAGTTTTGTGCAGAACATTTAGGGCGACAAATTCAGAGCAGTAGACAGAAATTCCAGCAATTGCTGGTGGTGAGAACGAGATTCCAGCATTTCATGTATCTACATTTATATCAGAAAGATTGACCCAGTATAACACTCAGAATCTCAGACTATGATCAGAGACTCAGACAGCGATAATGAAAAGTGTCTATGGACTGGTCCTAAGCAGGAGTCACCACTCTAGTTACGTCTAGGTAAGGGCTGAACACTACCCTAGTGACGGAGGATTTGTAGGTAACACTAGTCTCTCTCACTGTAGCTCTAACTCCACATTATCTATTTCTTAGAACCAGCAAAATCCTTAACCAATAACACCGCACTACTTTATATACATATATTGGTGATTATTAAGTATCGACTGACTGATTAAATCAAAATTACTGTGGTTCATGCTTAAAATACATATTCTTTCGTACCACCAAAATGTTCTGAATTAGAATCTATGGAGTTGTAGCCTGTATGGAGTTGTAGCGGCATTTAAATGTGCACACAAGTCATTCCTGTGCATACTAAAGTAGATAAATCACTGGCATAGCACTTCATTAAAACCTTAGAATAACTATGTGATTATAAGCTATTATCCCCATTTTACAGATAAAAAGTTTAAGGTTGAGAAACACTATGATAACTATCATTCCACTAGTAGTTGAACATACAGAATTGCCTACAAAAACAACCACAAATGCTGTGACATAATGGATGCTGTGCAAATTGAATGCTACTCAGATGGCAAATTACAAAAGCACATACTTATTGAATGTAAAAATAAAGATCATGAATTTTAAAAGCCAATTTTAATTTGATTGTTTACATATTTTTCATTTATGTTTCATGTCAATATGTTCAATTTCGTTATAACTAATTCTTCTTTTGACCTAATGAGTTTCAAGTTAAATGTATCCAATCAGGTATAATTAAATAGAAATTCTGAAAGAGGTCCAACTGACAACCACTCTTGACCCTTTAACTAAGGCACACATTTCATATACTTACAAAAGTAGGTCAGAAGTTGGTACTTTGATGTATATAAACTCACAGAGAACAAAGCTTTCCATCTACTTCTATGACTCTTAAAATTCATCAGGTAGATAGGAAAGACCAATACTGCTTTGGAAAGACATGGAGTTAGCCTTGGAGTCAACTGCTTGATGCAGCTGCCAGGATGCAGCCACAATGGACAAAAGTGGTGGTGGCAACAGGTACTTCCTTGCCTTGATTGGATAGAATGCCAAGTGGCTTTGCACTTTTTTTGGCTGAAAAATGAATACGAGGAAGCTCTACCATTTCTGATCTGTTTATGTTGATACTGGGCAAGTGACACTGGACAGGAACACAAAATTCAGCACTCCAGGCATTGCAAATGATAGCAGAACAGAAGAGCTGCTATTTCTACATGGGTTTAGGTTCCAGAAATATAGCATTGGAAGCACTTAATTGGAAAATTGTTGGGAACTATGGGACAGAGGAAATATGTTCCTACCCCCAAATTTCTACCTCTCACATCATAGAAAGCAGTGGTTTCAGACAAAGGAATAATTTCTTTTGTGCTTGGCCCTGTGACTGATTCACAGATAAATCATAGTTATGGAAGACTACAGTTTTCAGAATATGATGTTGTTGTTTTTTTAAATTTCCCTAGCTGAAATGGAATAGCAATAGTGATTTTGCTTGTGATAAGTAAAATAATCTTTGATGAAGGCCTTCTAGATGGCTTGCTCTCATTTTGCTTGCTTTGTTTCCAGTTTTGGGGGCTGTCAAGGAAATACTCTGTTTATTTGTAACATCAACTTCTTGCTGATAAGAGAGAATTAAATAGGTAGAAAAGTGTTCTTTGGTTAAACCTAATGATCATTGATGGCAACATAAACTCAAATTAAAAAAGATCAAGTGAAGAAGGGAAACGGCCCTTCATTATTAGTAACCATCAGACCTGTATAGTTGTGCTCATATGAATGCTGATTATAGAAGTGAGCTTTCCTGTAATCACTTAAAGGGAACATAGTTGGGATGAATCATTTTGATGCAGTGGATATTTTGGAAACAGCCATTTGTTTCCTCCTTCTTTTCTTAATACATGATTGCATATTAAAATATCAACTATATAGCATCTAATGTTTAATCTATATGCAATTAAATCTGCATCTAAAACTGTTAGTCTTCTTGTGGCGTTATCTGCCCACCACTCTTATCCAAATACAGAGCATGGATAGAAAAATAGGAATAGATAAAACCTGAAAAGTGGATATAAACAAAACAAGGTAAATAAAATACCTCCATGGACCAGAACCTAAAAGATATGAAATGCTAAAGCCATGGTCTTTTCTTTAGTCTATCACAGGGAGAGGCTACCTTCTCAACTATGGAGCATCGTATAAATAAATATAAGCAATAATCTCTGATTTTTAAGGCTCCCATTCATAAATAGGAGAGACTACTACAAGGTCCTGTAGAAAAAAAGTGCTTTATTCTAATTGGAGGACCTGAACAGGCTCACTGCCAGAAATGAAGTTCAAGCTCACAGCTTGAAACAGCAGCCAGTATTGCCTGAAAGGAATAGCTTAGGCTAATGTGCCTATTGGCTCAAATATCGACTATGTCCTTAAACCGGTATCCAGGGCTGGCTCTTGAATTTGCGGACCCTAGAGTAAATGAAAATGTAGGCCATCAGTTAAAAATACAAGGAAAAAACGTATCATCAAATGTACTAAAACATAGCCTTCTTTCATCTGTGATCTGTCTCTTATTTTATGGTATTTAATGTCCTAATGAAAGAAATATTAAAAATCTAAATTTTGGGAATACATTTTCTTATTCATCTTTATACTGTGCAATGTCAGTTTTAAAATATAAAAGTTTATATTTATATTTAATTTTATGTATATTTATAATTTTTATATTATATAATACAAATATATATTATATAATATATAATATAATATATAATGTATTACACATAATATATATAATATTTATACAATACAAATAAATAAGTTTATATTTATATTATTTATTTATATTTATATTTATACAAATATAAAAGTGTTTGACTTCTACACAAAAATTACACAATTCATATTTCATAATATGTACATGCATTATCTATTTTATTACAAAAGTGGAAATGCTGCACAAAACTAATTCAACTATTATATTTAACTTATCAGCGTGTGCACATTCGACCAGTAGTCTCCATCTTTACTTACTAATGTGTAAGGAAGGACTAAAAGAAAAAGGAGCTATGAGTTGCCTTATCTCTCTTTTCCTTATATCTTTATTTTCAGTTGGCTAATACAGAGAAGTGACATCTGTGTAAGAAAGGACATGATGGGTTCCATGGTTGCTCACATTTCTGACAACTCCCTTACCTTCTTTCTGCATTTGAAGCAAGTTCTGGTTGGAACAAAAGGTGTGGCTTGTCAGGGCTGTCAACGGGTCTGCTTACACAAAACACATTTACCTTGTATTCATTTTGAATACTCGGGAACTCCTAGTCACGGTGGGCGCAACGGAATTGTGTGCCTATGTGGCATCAGGAAGCATATATTAAAATGGGGCAGCAAGGAACAGGGAGGTGCTTACTACACCTATTTCCTCTGCTCATGTGCATGCTTCATTGTCCCTTCAAATTTCAATGACAAAATACATGTTCAAAGATAAAATTATTAAGAGCTTCAAGACAGGCACAGCAGAACCTTAAACCAATGGAGGGGCCCTTATGAGTCAGTGGCCCTGTGTGACTCAGGTTGTTTGCTCAAGCAGCCCGCCCTGCCACTTGCATTGGGGCAGGCTTGTTGAGTCCTCAGCATGACACCTGGTTTTGGACAGCGAGCCTTTGGAGGCTGGTAGAAGAACCTGCAAAGATAATAGAAGGGGAAGGCTGAGCATCAAGAGGAATTTAGAGCCTGGGAACCGAAACTTTGAAATACATGATAAACAAAGGAACTTGTATAACATTCTGGAAATTAATTCACTCTAGGAGATGAAAAGAAGAGTACAAATTTAAAATAAGTTTGAAATAACTATTTTTAAGCTCTCAAAAACAAGAGAAATAATTTAGTGGATAAGCAGAAATAAGAATCACAAAATGATAAACAAAGCAGCAAACAAGAGATGGTTACAAAGAAACAAACAATTGGAAATCATCAAAATGGAAAATAAACTCATTTTGAAAAACTTATTTATGACATGAAATAACACTAGAATAGGAATAATTCAAGCATAAATTAGTGGATAGGAGTCTAATACTGAGAAATACACCAGATTGAAGTATTATTTGTACTTATAAATACATACACTTAAGTACATATATTATAGGTTCTTACGAATACCGTATTTTCCTGAAAATAAGACCTAGCTAGACCATTAGCTCTAATGCGTTTTCTGGAGCAAAAATGAATATAAGACCCGGTCTTATTTTACCACAACATAAGAGTATGTCTTATATAATGTCATATAATATAAGACTGGGTCATATGTTCATTTTTGCTCCAAAAGACGCGTTAGAGCTGATGGGCCGGCTAGGTCTTATTTTCGGGAAAACACGGAGTGTATATATATATATAATCTCCAAAATATTAACAGTTCCTTAAACATTGTGTGATACTTCACATACTATTTGGCTTCTCTAATATTCATACTCTTTTCATCTAAAAGTCTTACTGAAAGTGACTAAAACAATAAGTACTTACACTGTGTGGCACATAATTGGCACTCAATAGGTATTTTTCAAACGAATAAATGAAGTTCCAAGTTATGGAGATTACAAAATTTCCTTAAATCAGAAACTGACATCATAAATGTTGGTTTTTTTTAAATTTTCTTTTCAACCTTGGCATTCTTAGGAATGAATTTTTTCTATACTGTAGGGTAGCTTACCACCCTGGTCTCAAGATGACTCCTCACTTCCCAGCCTCGTGTAGAGGCCAAAGCTGTGAAGGGGAGTTTTCTCCTCCTGTGTTCCCTAGTATAAGTGAAGGCACTTCTGAGAATAACTTTCTCATATGTTTCTCTCACTATTTCTTTAGGCAGAAGTCTATTCATGAACAAATCATTTTCAAGATTAATTGCACTATATGTTTTTACATTTTTATTAACTTTTTATTTTTGAATAATTATAGAGACACGGGAAGTTGCAAAAATATGGTTATTTTTGGAATATCACATAAATGGAATTACATGGTATGTGAACTTTTGCTATTTTTTTCCCCACTCAGCATAACGCCCTCGAGATCATTCCAAGTAGTTGTTTACATCAGCAGTTTATTCCTTTTTCATCGCTGAGTACTGTTCTGTAATGTCAATGTTCTGCAGTTTGCTTAACCAGTCACCTGTTGAAGGACATTTGGGTTGTTTCCAGTGTTTGGTTATAACAAATAACTTTGTGTATTTTTGTATGGATGGATAATACCACATGACAAATGCTTGTTTGGGGGGTAAGCACATAGGGGATGCCTGTAACCTGCTGTCAGGGGAGCACCTAGCAAGAGTCTTCAACTTTACCATGGAGGGTCGAAGGTGCTATCGCAGACTCAAAGGGGTCCGCTTGCCTGCAGGCACCTGGGTCAAAAAAAACAAAGCACCAGCAGGAGTTTGCAGCAAAGAAAGGAAAGGTTTATTTAAGGAGTTGGTGCTAAGTCCTGAGACACAGGTGAGTTAGTGCTCTCAAAACTCTGGCTCCCCGATGGCCTCTAGTGACTAGGTTACAAAAGGGAAAAATCATCAATCATGGTTGCTGTGGGAGTTTATGTCATGGGCGCTACTGATTGGTTGGAGCTAAGGCAGGGAGCAATTAATTGATCATGGCTTCAGATCCTGGTGTCAGTCATGGCATTGTTTGTTCTGGTTCCCATGGGCTGTGGTCCGTAGGACTGTTTTACTGTAAAGAGTCCAGAGCTGACACATAACTGAGGCCAAGGTATTAGCTTTGTTGTATTGAACCCTTACTCATTGTTTGAGGTTTAGTTATTATATCTGGGTCATGATTGATAGACCTGAAGCTTTATTATTAAATGAATTAGGTGTTGACAGGAACCCAATGTCCTGAGGGCTTAATGATTAAAAGGGGTGGACATACAATATATGTACAGGGAAGAGGATCTGGAGAAAAAAGCAAGTGAGTCATAGTTCTATCAGGATAAACAAAGCTAGCTTGGATTAAAGCAAAATGCATGCTAAAGAAGTGATGCTAATGTACAGTTACAAAGGTGACATCTTGAAAGGAAGAATATGATTATTCATAATACAGTAAAGGCCAAAGAAGAAATAATTCAACTTGAGCTGAATATTCTAACTGCACCAATTGGAATAGGTGATCAGCAGCTTGTAACGGGGTGATTTTCTAGCATATTTAGAAAAGATTCTGATTTTGTTTTGCCTTTCCAGCCTACGTTGTTTGTTTCTTTAATTACTTGCTTCGATAAGGAAAGCACAAACATAATCTAGGCTATCCCTGGGAGGCACATTTCACATATACTCTACCCCAGCAGGGTTTTTCAAGTAGCTTGTAACCCAAGTCCATTATGTAATTATTTTCTAGATTTTAGCTGGACCTTCTAACAGAGGTCTAATTTTGAACTTCATTCCGTGTTCTGCCATTGCTTTCCTTAATACTTATATCAGGGAACCTCTGGTTTACTACTGCACCACAGTGTGTGAATGTTAGAAAACACAGGTCAGGTGCTAAGCATTATGTAAAAGTGTTCTCCTGTGTGGGAATGCACAAGCATTCGGAATGAGATAGCGGCAGAAATGCTACTCAGAGGAATCATTTTTACATGAATAAAATCAATGAGTTATTAAAATCTGTGCCACCAAAATGATCAAATTCAATGGAATTGTTAAATGTTAAAGAACACATTCATGGTCAGAGCATAGCATGAAAGACAAAATAAAATATAACTCTGAAAACCTGACTCTAGTAAAATAAATGCAGTTTATTGGATGGATGAAAAAAACAACTCTGTTATTGTTTTCCTTAGTTAATGTCTATGCTTAACATTTTTTCATCTTATTAATGTACTTAATAATGTAAGAAGGGTTTTTAAGAGTATGTCATAATTTGTATGATCATTTGCTTTTCCATTCAGTTTAATATTAATATTTTAGTTGAGTACTAGTAGCATTGTACCTGTTGTGGTAGATAGGTATTTTTCTCTATATGTATAGATGTACATTTGCCAAAAAATGTTGCAGGCGTAGACATCTAGCAGGCATCCTTGATACTTATTTTTCTTTAACTACAGGCATCTCATCGATCACCAAACCTGATAGTGATAGTTCTGCCTCATAAATATTCCTGAAGTTCTACCATTTATTTCCATTTCCACTTACAACACCCTTCTGCAATCCACAATTATTTTTCCCCACAACTACTGGAAGTCTCCCGACTAATTGCTGATGATGTGAGAAATGGTTCTGCTAGCAGATGGGCTGTGATGGGGAACTTAGAATTGAATATAAATCACAACTTGTAAAACATTGCTTTGAGTCACAACGTAGATAAACTTACCAAACCAGAACTTGCAAGATACATGAAGTACAAGTTCTTTTTAATTCACATGTTTAATGATGAGACCTCAGCCAGGCCAATCTAACAGTACTTTAGCTCGAGGTCTTGTGTTCTAAAGCTAAGTTTACTTCTTAACTCTCCTCTTTGGAGAAGCTCCTCATTCTTCTGTGCGGCTTTCTATCTTCCTGAAACAAGCTAATAAAACCAGCTTTACCTTACTTCCAATGTGTCCCTGGTGATCTCTCTTCAGTGGGCTTGAACAGGTAGAGATACAACAAAATTTGGCAAGGTACTCTCTGGACCAGAACCTTAAACTTGGTAATAGCATATCTGACAGTTAATTGAGTTTTTATTCCTTGAGAACAGTGTGGCTGTGAGGAGTGATCATGATCTATAAGTGTGAATTTTAGGTAATAAAAACAATGGCTAACAATTACTGAACATTGGTTACATGCCCAGCTCTATCCTAAGGACTTTGCATGTATGATACCATTTAATCGTCACAATGACTCTGAAGGCAGATGCTACAACTAACCCTGTTTTACAGAAAAAGGAAACTGCGGCACAGAGAAATTAAGTAACTTGCTCAAGGTCATAAATTATTTTGTCTTTCATTCTCAAAGGAAACAATAGTTCATAATACCATGAGCATGGGATTTATAGTCTTACAGATCTGGTATTACGTCTTGCTCCACCTCTTGGCACAGTAACTGTTATTTATCAGAGTATTCCATATATGGCAGAGAAACAGCAACTAAAAGCAACTTCTAGCTCTTGTAAAAAACAAACAAACAAAAAAATGGCTAATAAACAACATAGTTATTTTTCTACTAGAAAAACATTCTGAGACAATGGAAGTTTAGAGAGTAATAGATGGAAACGCACAGAGGCACGTGGATGGATGGATTAATAATTCAAAGTCTTTTTTTTTTTTTTTTTTCCTTTTGGTCTATGTGTAACACATCGAAGTGCCTAAGCAAGTATTTTAAAGAATCCTTTCTGGGAGGCATAAAGTATTTGGAAATAGTAACTAAACACTAGCCTTTAATCTCAACCATTGAAGATCATATGGGGATGCTATACCTTAAATGTATGGTACAGAGTCTGATTTGGTTTCTTATTTCCTGTTTTCCTTCTCTTTTTCCTTCTCTCCAGTCACCTTTTAAATAATACTTTTATTTTTCTCTGATGTGCACTTTTCCATCAATTGCTACTATATTTTATTTTTTACCAAAAAGTAGTATGGGAAATTCAATTTCATGAATATTACTTATTTCTAAAGAGTTATGTTATTTCATTTTTGTGTGTTTTAAGAAATTTTCAGTGACTATTGATTTAGATGTATAACATATTATATCCTTGATTGAAATCAGTGTGAAAAACAAATAGAGGGGTGAAATGTTATCAGTTAGTTTACCCTTTGCAGAAACATGTCCGCACCTATGTTGTAGGCATAGTAATCTAGATATGCATTTTCATTTACTTGTTCTTAATGAAAATTGTCAATAGATTGAGGAATGTGATATTAACAAAAGGGTATGAACTATACGCAAACTGGAAAATTGTATAAAGAGCATGTGTCCTCTTCTCTTGAGTTTATGTATGTCCTGGTTTCAAGCATTAAGTACTGCATAGATTCAAGGCTATTGCTTGGGGACTGTGTCTGCCCATTGCAGAGAGCTAATTTATTTCCCTCCACCCCCCAAATGGCTTTCATTTTCCTTTGTGCATCATCAGCACATTTTAAAAGTTCTGATGGTAAATTTTATAGTGGCAATGTACAGAATTTAATTTAATTTTGAGTTCCCAGGCTGACTAGCAATGCTAGTGGGGGTTTTATTATTATGTTATTTTCAAAAATGTGTTGCTATTTGAAAATAGAAAACATCCAAACATCAACTTATTTCAGGGGAATGGAGTTGGAGAAAGAGTGGAAAAGAAAGTAGAAAATAGTAATTCAAAGTAACTTTTTTTTCCTATTTCATTTCTGAAGCATACAGTCTCTGTAGATGTTTTGAGTAAGTAGTAGGATAAAATTCAGGTATTAATTCCCCATGCTTTACAAGTAAATCAGACTAACTTATTTTCTTAACTTCGTTCTTTTACTGAAGGAATTGTATATGCTATCTTGATTTCCAGTGTTTTGGGAAGTTCATTTTTTACTAGATTTTTACATCCTAAAATTATTAGGATGCAAATTCAACAACAACAATGAAAAAAAGTCAAGAATACAATTCTCCTCTAAAAAACAATACCGGAGAAAGAAAGAAGAAAAATATAATGGAATCAATTTACATCTCATTGATGAGGACCAAAAATTTCTCTTCACTCTAAAGTAATAAGATCACATTTTGTACTTTTTTTCTCAAAATATAATGAAGAGAATGATTCCTGTTTTGGGAATTTGAGACCCAGGGAAATAAAGGAGTTTGATTAGTTTATTCTTTACAGGCAGCTACATGTGTTGTATGAATTAATGGTCACTAAGGACCCTGCTATTTGCTTTATGAGGTCCAGTCTTATCCTGTGAGCTTATATTATTTGATGGCATTCAGGATGCCCCATAACTGTCACAAATTTAGACTTTATTAGAAACCTTAGCACCCCAATCCAAACTTCAAAATTATATCACATGCATTATTCAGTTTTTCTGCCTAGAGTCTTCTCCTAATTGGGCAGGTTTCTAGCAAGGTTTGGAAAATGATTTGTCTAGTAGAATCCATCGAGAAAGAGAGAGAGAGAGAGAGAGAGAGAGAGAGAAAGAGGAGAGGAGCCATTATAAAATACAAGGTAATACTACTGTCTGAAAGGTTTTATATTCTTCCTGGATAATAATAATAATATTTTAGTATGTCACTTCTATTTCAGAATTAATTTGAAAAGTGAGTCTTTAGAAGATAATTTATTTTGTGCTGGTAAGATAACTTTTGCTCAGTGAATATTCATCTTTCATTATGCAAACCCATTATTTGAGCATGAGATTAAAGAATTAAAGTTTGTATAGGGTTTCCCTGTCACCAAAAATTCCTTTGTAATGATTTGATTTCAGTGAAACTATGCAGCTATCATTTTGAAGTAATCCTGTGAGACAGTGTACATAACCAGGTTATCATTACCTTGTGAGCTAAAAGAAACATTGAGAAGTTTGCTTGCACATTACAATTTTTATTAGAGTTATATTTAAAAGAACGTGTTATTTTTCTTTTTGCATAAGTAATTTTCTTCATCTGATAGAATTTAAAAACACTTAGGCCCAATCAAGCTTGTTCTTATGTTGAAATAAAAAATAAAAATAAAATATAACAAACACAATATTTTTATTTGAATACAAAAACATTCCATCTTGCACTTTATGTACAGGATTTTAGATGTAGGTGATTAATCATTTAAAATGACATCATAAGGGTCAATACAGTACTTAGATACAGGGGTCAAATCAATGAACACATATTTAGGCATTACTTGTAATAATCCTATTTAAAAAATATGAAATTCTGCCTTTTTTTTTTTTTACCAAATATTTTAAAACTCATAATCAGTAGAAATTGATATTATTGTCAGTGCTTTCACAGGAAAGGAAAATGAACAATAAACCAATTTTTTGGTAAATTCTGAATAGTCTAGAAAACATCTTTATGAATAGCATACAATTTTTACTGAATCTTAAAACTTCACAGAATATGTAAAGTCAATAATGATGCATACAGACAAATTTAATATAGAAATACAAAATATAAAACGACAGAAACAAAAAGATGTGTAAGGCCATGCTGCAAAATGCTATGGAGTGATTTAAAAAAATCAGATATGATACCTGCTAATATTAATTTTTGTTTGGCTTTGGAGAAGAAAGATTAACATGTAAGAAGATAAATATTAGTAAAAAATAAATATACTGCCTATAAGATAAAGAGTATACTATTTTGGTTTGGGACAGAATAATTTAAAATAATATTAACAAATTATGTTTTTTTTTTTCTATTTAATGTATTCAAAAACTCATTTAAAGACAATATGTTTCACACTGAAATATTCTCTCAGTTTCCTGCCAAAAATTAGCCACCAAACAAGATTACAATGACTAACAACAGATAGCCTTTAAGGTTTATTTTGTTTTATTTTTTTGTTATTTTATTTTTATTTACCTGCTTTAGGGCTTTATTCTTGCTTATGAAAATGCATATAAATTAATGTCAGTTATAGAAAAGATAGATGGTATTATTCTTATCATAACATTCATCTGTACATGCCATATCAGTTATATCCAATTCATGTATGCTACATTTCTATTAATTTTAACTAACCTCTATACTTTATTTAAATTTCAGTAGTTTTTCCCTGATGTCTATTTCTTGTTACTGAATCCCATCTAGGATCCCACACCACCTTCAGTTGTCATATCTCCTTAGGCTTCTATTAACTATGACAGTTTGTCCGACTTTGTTTTTGATGACTTGGACAGTTTTGAAGATTGGTGGTAGATATTTTGTAGATTGTCACCCAATTTGGTTTTGTCTGATTTTCTTTTTTTTTCTTTCTTTTTATTTTTATTTATTTATTTTTTTTTTATGGTTAGACTAGAAGTATGGATTTTGGAGAGGAAGTCCACAACAGTGAAATACCATTTTTGTCACATCATATCAAAGATCCATGCTACCAACATGACTCATTACTGGTGATGTTAACATGATTGTCGCCACGCAGCAGCCTAACCATTTGTTTCCTTGTACTTGCCCCCAAAGAAAGGAGAGTCTGTGAGACGATGGATCCTTTCAGGGACTTTGCTTAACCTTTGTGTTTGCACCTTATGTCTCCCTGTTTGGTCCTAGAAAGATGGCTGATCATCCAATAACGGGTATGACTTTCCATGTGGAAAGCAACCTAAGACAGGCGCAGTCGAGTGGGGACCAACAGGAGAATCCACGGGGTTCATAGAGGTGGGCACAGCCCCCCACCTTCCCCCGGCTAAGGAAAGCCTCTGCCTCTGTGGCAGCATTCCTTCCCAAAACCTGCAAGGGAAGTGATTCAACGAAGTGCTCTCCATCTATTCATATGCATATAGATTTTGTCCCTTGGGGAAGTGGAAACTTACAGTCCAGCTCAGCTGCCTGCAGGCAAGGGTGATTGGCTTGAATCAGTTTTCTATTATGGTGTATAGAATTCACGGATCTTGAGACTGACAAGCTTTATTTCCTTTACTTCCCCACCTAACTAATAAAAGCTGATGCTAGGTCCGATTTGGGGCGTCCAGTCCTGAGACTGGGGGTCCCTTGGTCTGCTTAAACTCTATTTATGGCTAGTGTCTTTTCTTAACCCTGTGCCGCCCTCCTCACTCCCCACAACTCTCGTCGTGTGGGACGCGACACATGATCACTGGGCCAAAGGAATGTTTTCCAGTTTCTTAACTATAAAGTATTTCCTTCTCATCCTTTCTACACTTTACTCTTTGGAATCAAGTCACAAAGTGTAGTACAGCCTCTAGGCATGGGAAGTAGAGTTCCATCTCCTGAAGGGAGGGATATCTGCATAAATTTAGCTTCAAGCATTTGGTATTGTTATTTCTTGGACTTTAGTCAAATAATGTTTAGCAGTTATATGCTGTATGTGTTGTGTGCATACACACACACACACACACATATATATACACACTGATTTCATGGACTTTAGCTAGTCTAATAGGATTTTAGTAGTTATATGCTATATACTTGCACACATATCAACTAATCTGAATAGTATGCATAATTTACTTAAAAGAAATTTAGAATATAAAAATCATTCATTCTATATAGCTTTTAGTTATTTTACAATTAACATGTCTTTTAAAATTACTTTAAGAAAAGAAACTAAAATGTATCAGAAAATATATAAATACGTCTTGTTAACCATGCTTATGGTACTTATAAGTCATTCTTTTAAAACTTTAGGTGTGTGATAGAGTGTATCTAATGTCTCCAGTTCTTCAGCTTCCTTTGATCAAACCCCATTGCCATATATCATTCTTGTGGTGTTCTATTAACATTATGACACTGATGCCAGTCATACGCTTTTATTTGGATAGTCAGTGGTTGACAGGTATGGCGCGAGAACAGGCTTGGAGCATCATTTACATATTTCCACGTGTACTTGATCTTTTGTCATAGCTATAATCACGTGCTTGGACAAGCTTGCTAGAGTCTGGAAAATATGCCCGAACTACCTTATAGAGTCAATTAGAGCCTGCTGGAGTGAAGCAGACCCAAGTTGCCATAGTCAAGCAAGCTGTGGCCATCATAAATTAGCTGCCTGCCAGGTGACTTCCAGACATGTAAATGAGCCCCCTGAGAGTGGTTGACTTCAGCCCAGGTCAGCTGAATGTCACAAATGATGAGCTAATTAAATAGTTGTTGTAAGTCAGTGAATTTAAGAAAGGTTGTTACATAGCATTATTGGGGAAATAAATAACTGATATAAGGATTTTATGCTAACACTGAGAAAATATAGCTTTGAATCTCACTAGATTTTCGTGTGTGTTTGTGACATTTCAAACATATCAAGAAATAAGCATTAATTGCATAGAATATTTCTGCTGAAAAATGACCTATAAATATTATTTAGTTTAACTTCCCACCAGTGTAGTACCACTCATGCAATAATCTTGTCAGGTGGTCACCCAGACCTTACAAGTTGAAATTCCCCAGGGAGCCACGGGGAAACCTGGACAAATCTCCTGCTCATACCAAGGGATGACTGTATAGTTTTCCACCTCTATTCTGTATTGGATCTTGGATGTGTGATCTTCCTTCAAATTTTGTACTTTGCTAAGATTTCCTCCCTAATGTATACTCAGACACTCTCAATGCAATCAATTTGATTCTCTGATATTTTCTCTGCTTATCTCCATTAGGGAAGTTTGTCACAATATTGATGGACTCTGTATCCTTAAGATCAGTGAGAGAGCATTGTCATATTTTGAATTTGTTTATTCAAGATTAATTTCTGAATTTTAGGAGATAAATCTATACATTTTAACATGTTTTTTTGCTATTGGCCTTCTAAAAATAAAGTCAAGGTCATTTTGTCAATGATGTCATTATGCTTTCATATTTAGAAATAAATTTTTCAAAACTGTTTTTCTACCTGGGAGCCATTATTCTGAAAATGTAAAGTATTTTTTCCCAAGATAATGAAAAACGTGTATTATATTCTCATTTATACCAACTTTATACTAACACACTTCACATTTAATCACTTCTTTGGTGGTCTGCTATATATTTTTTTGTGGTTTCAGTGTGGAAAGAAAGAGAGGAAGCAAAGCATGACCGTTTAATTATTTTTGCAGTACTTCTATCATTCTCTGATAATGTGATCAATATATTCTCAATCTAGAAAGAGTAGGTATTCAAGTGTTTTCAAGAAGATTGGAAAAAAAAAAGACCTGGATCTTCATATACAAAAAGAGGTTAAGTATTATTCTTGAGAAATAGTTCATTTGACATCTATATACATTTTATTTTGAATTTTTACCTCTAATACATATTGAATTTTAGGTCCCCAAGTCACTGCCTAGCCCTGAGTGATCATAAGATAATAATTTGCTCAAAATATTTTTATCATGTGAAAATTCTGAAAAATGATTGATAAACAATGAGACAATATATTGAAATACTGAATTTTGTACTATTTTTTAAACCTCATTGTATCTCTGACTTTACCTTCGGTCTTCCAGAGACATCCATACAATTTTGGTTTATGACTATTTCTAGTCTTTACTTCTAAAACTGACCTTTGAAATGCACATCATAAAAATAACTTTCAAAACGAAGTAGATTTGCAAACCAGGATTGTGTTACTAGGACACATAGCATAGAGTAGCTACTATGTAATAGGTGTGGAAGATACTGTGTTTCCCCCAAAATAAGACCTAGCCGGATGATCAGCTCTAATGCATCTTTTGGAGCAAAAATTAATATAAGACCTGGTATATTATATTATATTATATTATATTATATTATATTATATTATACTATATTATATTATATTATACCGGGTCTTATAGTAAAATAAAACTGGATCTTATATGAATTTTTGTTCCAAAAGATGCATTAGAGCTGATTGTCCAGCTAGGTCTTATTTTCGGGGAAACAGGGTAGTAGAGAAACAGACTACCTCATTTCTGAAGCATCTTACATAAGGCGCTTTAGTTTATGAGTTGAGTATGAAGGGATAACCTTGGAGGAAAGCAATGGATAGACTAATTTGATGTACCATGGTCCTAGGGTGAGGGTATAAGTGGAAGCATATGTATATATCATAGTTCTAAATATTTCGAAGATGTAAAAAATAGACATTCTAACCTACTCACTTCACAAATCTACCTCACAACCACCTGGGTATCCAGGTTCACATGAATAATTCTCAGACATCACAGTGTTTTTGTTCAAAATGGAAATGTTGGGCTGATCAGGCCTCAGCGTCTGGCCTGCAGACAGTCCTGCTTTTATTCTCACTCTAGCCTTTGTTTTACACTTCAGTAACCTTACACAGGTGGACATCCAAGCCTCTGCTCAATCTCCATGTGCAATCCTCAGAAACAGCCACCTTCTGGCCACCTTTCGGGCCTAGGAAAATGCTCAGGTAGACCCTGGAAACAGTTATAGGGTCAGTTGGATAGGGGCATTTGAGTTCTTGATACCTGGTCAATGGGCTAGGAAGATGGCTTAAGATCCAGTTTGGCCCCGTGAACATTTTGTTCCTGGAGGGTGGATGTGAAGAGAGCAGGCCCTGAGTGAGGGCCTCTAAAGCACAGGGACACCTGTCTCTCTCACTTTTTTCTAAAATCTGTACTTGCAAATAAGCCCGAGTTGTATGATACGATCTGTGGCAGTCCAGGAGTGAGCAGCGGAGCCAATTTTTTTCTGGGATCAGCAGGGGATCCATGTTAGCTGCTCTGTCACTGTCATTTCTCCAACAGATGACTGTAAATTGAACTTGGATTGTCCAGAAAGCATGAAGCCTGCCTGCAGCCAGAGATTAAGCCACTTTGAACTCTCCTGAAAGAAAAAATAAAGCCCCTGATAATTATAGGGTTGCTGTTAGAATGGTATAGAAAGTGAAACCCATGATAACCTGGATTTCAGTTGAGAAGGACCGTGGTTAAAATGTGTGCTTATTTACATGTATAACCTCACACAAATATATATATATGGTGCCAAAGTTCTCTTTTCATTATTTACTTAGGTGTCTTGATGCTTTCATTGCACAAATGAGGAGCCTAAGGTCCCAATAGGCTAGGGACTTGCCCAGGATGACACATCCCTCTCCTCCATGGCCCCGTGCACTTTCAGTTGCACTAGAGCAGCTGTCTGTTTCTGCCTACTTGGAACTGGGCTTGACCCCATTTCACTTTTCCCTTCCCAGTCATAGCGAGTTGCCTGCCTGCATGACCATCTAGTTGTTTGGAGCCTTTTGTTGTTATTCCTCTATAACTCAGGGTTACCTCATTGGCCACACTGATCAACATCTCACCATGTGGACTCTGCTCTGAACTTGTACTTTCAGACAATCGCATGCACAGCAAATCTGTATTTTGAGTTGTATACCTGGAAACAGGTTTTATGAACTATTGGTTTTAGCTGTTTTCTTGTGCTGTGTGTTTTATAAGAAGAACACTTTGTAAGCGTGTCGGCAGCCACCTTGGCCTAAAAAATGCTTTTAGTAAGCAGTGCACAGGGTGAATTTTCAGCATTCCTAATCTTATTCGGTAAATAGCATTTTTGAAATTAGGTATTCAAGGAGGTTTTAACCTGAAGATTTTGTTTTTCCTTTTTTGTTCATTTCACATGATAAAGTTCAGGTACAGAATTACTCTATTATCTTTTCAATGATGGCAATGTGGGGTTATTTTATTCATTTTTAGAAAAATATATACATATATTTGTTTCTAGATGCTATATAGATATATTCATTTCTACATATTTTATCTCTAAATATTTATGGAGAGAGAAAGATAGATGGATGGATAGATAGATGATAGATAGATAGATAGATAGATAGATAGATAGATGATAGATAGATATTTGTACACAAATGCTATACAGAAACTCATAGGACAAGCCTCATCAAAATAACACTTGTCAGTAAAACTCAAAATATTTGCTTACTTAATAACTAAGATTGAAAGCTTGCACTCAGAACCAATCTCAAACCATCCACTGCTTCATGTCACATGTTTTTCTTATTCTTTGCTTCTTCATATGTAAATTGCACTGACTACCTCACTAGGTTGTTGAGTGTACTGGATAAGATAGTCTCTGTAAAGCAAGTAGTACAGTGCCTAAAACAGAAAAATTCTGGCTAAGTTAGTCATCATTGTTAATTAGCATTTTTATTATTGATTGATATTTTTCCAGGAAGAAGTGCTTCGAACTCCTTAATACCTCTGTTAACATTTGGTCCTTTGTGGAACAAGTTTAAGGAATACAAGATGACTAATTTTTAATGCCAAGAATACTAATAACCTTTTGATACATTTCAGTCTCAGGATAAAGTGAAGTTTCCTTTCTGATCTTCACCTCTACTAATTCACACCGATTGTGAGGGGCTTCCTGGGGCAAAGCATGAAGGATTGAATGCAGTAGGAGCCCTCTCTGGTTTCTTGTTGCTATCCATTTTTGTTGAGTTCTCTTTGAAAAATAGGAAACATCTCTGGTAGCTGAGTAGCTGCTGGTGCCTTTCAGAAGTTTTTCTGGAGTAAAAGTAATTGCCTCTAGTAGCTTTTTAATTTCTGAATTGCCTTTCTCCTTACAAAATTTCTTAGGAGCTAGGAGGGTTTCTATAACTCTATCTACCAGAAGTTCTATACAATTGTATTTGGTCTGGAAGTGCTTTGAAGTCGTCAGCCATCTCCCTACCTGGGATTCCAGATGTGCTTTTTCAAATATTGAAAAAATCAGTAACTGCAATTGTCCCCTAGAGGCCACATGTTGAAAATGTGTAAAGCAGAATGAATTTGCTTTGGGGTATTTTCCAATTTTTTGCTTACATTTTAAAAAATGTTTATTAAATTTATTGGTGTGACATTGGTTAGTAAAATTATATAGGTTTCAAGTGTGCATTTCTGTAATACATCATCTATATATCACATTGAGTGTTCACCACACAGAATCAGTTCTCCTTCCATCACCATATATTTGTGCTCCCGATTTTCCATCATCTACAACCTCCTCCCCCCTTACCCTCTCGTAACCACTGAACTATTGTCTGGGTCTCTGAGTTTTTGTTTGTTTGTGTTGCTGATTTGTTGCTTTCATATGCCACAGTTTTATATCACACATATGAGTGAAGTCATGTGGTTCTTGACTTTTTCTGTCTGACCTTATCCCAAATTGTAAATAGGTGAACAATATTTTGTTCTCCTGCTGACATTGTTTTTTTCTTCCCTGTTTGGTACTTATCTTGTTTCCCAACATTGTCCATGTTTTAGTTTATTAGTTTATTTATTTTTTTAAGAAATACCATTTTAAGACTGATAATATGCATCCTTTCTGATTATTAAAAAGCTGCAAATTTATGATTTCTCTTTGGAATGTGTACATTTTACAAAAGATTGATTCCACTAAATATATCCTTCAGTTTATTAAAGGTACCATAGGTAAGGAACCAGAAGTATTTAATGGTGCAATATTATATAAAAAGCCTACCTAATGCCAAATTTAGCTCATTTTCTATTGTTATCTTTCTGCTTTGTTGTGGGAGACTGCCTCAGCAGCTACTTCCATCAACCTCATCATCACCATCACCATCATCATCATTTTTTTTTAAATAACATTATTTTTGAAGAGAACGTTTAGTTTTTTTAAATCACTATTTCCTTATTTCTATTTATTTTGTGCACATTATTGAGTTTGTTTGAGGGAAGTGCCTTCTGTATCTCATATAAGACCCAGGTGGAACTTTCTAGATATGTCTTCTGTATTTCTTAAATTTTATCCTTATTTTCCATTTTTTTCCTCTACAGTTTTGAAATTTTTATTAATTTGCGTCCTATATATCTTTTAAGGCATTTTTTTTCTGTGAATTTTTTAAAGGTTGCTTTCCAATAAAAATATTTTCTATTTCTCTGATGTTTTTTCTTTTTCTTTTTAAAATAGCATCCTGGATTTGCTTTAGGGATACAGTATATTCTTGCATCTTTCTGACCACAAATTTGAATTTAAAAGAGCTTAAAATGCTTTTCCAGTTCTAAGTGATGGGTATCACTTAGAATATAAAACTAGAATAATAGCATAGTGCCTGTAAGTCAAGTGAGTTAGGTGATTAATTTGGGGAAGGAGGTTTGAGTAGAGAGTGAATTTGTGGAATAGGTCTGGAATAGAATAAATGAGGCAATAGAATAAGAACAAATGAAAGGATTGATGAGGAGCAAAAGGACTTGGCTTAGATTGATGACTACCCATTGCAAATGTTATCAACCCAAAGTTTTAAGTTTTCTTGGAAATAGAGTTTGCTATAACATTCTCTTTGTCTATATCTAACAGTATCAAGAATGCAATAGACTAAGAAGACATGATTGTATATTTTTATCCAAATATTTTTAATGCCAATTGAGAATTTGAGTCCCTTTTGCCAGGTGAAACCAATTTCAGGAAAAAAAAATGCAATTTATTTATTTACCTATGTATATTTAAATTAATTTTGCTTCATACTAAGAATTTAAAATTCCAGCTATGACTTTCTAAGTTACGAGTTTCAGTGTGATATTTTCAAACTCAATACTGCATGATATTTTGACATAATATATTTTTTGGAAAAATCATTTTTAGTATTAATTGAATATTCCCACACATTTTAGGTGATATCCTGATGAATGTCATCAAAAGAGAAATCTCTATGTCCGTTATCTGCTGTTAAAATAGCAAGGCATAATCTACTACTCTGAAACTCAGTGACTGGAAAAGGAAGCATTTGTTTGGCTTAGGGTCTGAAGTTTAGTCATTTCAATGAGACTGCACTAGTTCGTTCTTCTTGTTTTAGTGTGAACTACTATGTACTGAGCTGGTTGTCAGCTGGGACAAGAAGAACCAAGTTCCTCTGTCTCATCTTCTAAAACCCTGACCTGGATATGATCTTACAACACTGACAGGGAGAAAACGCTCCCAAGCCCAACTAGACAAGGCCTTTCAAACCTCTGCTTAATCACCTTTGCTAACACTCTACTGGTCAAAGGAAGACATGTGGCCAAACTCACAATTAAAGAGCAGGAAACATATACCACCTCTTAATAGGAGGAACTGTGAAGTCACAGTGCAAAGCATGTAAATACAGGGAGGTCCCTCACTGCAATCTATCTACAGCATGAACTTACCTTTGATTGGTTGCATTTATATGACTTACATCTTCAACCAAGTATTTTGACTTCCCATTTCTAGGTAGAAATATCTTTTGTATGATAATTTAGTACCTATATTTCAAAAGGCCCATTTTGATCTTTCTTGAGGTATATAATCTGTGTGTGTGTGTGCACGCTTGCATGTGTGTGTACATACATATTTAGGACCTGTTGTAAACTAAGCATGTATGGCAGGCTGTGGGAAATGCCAGAGATAATTTCAGGAAGGTTTTTCGATAAGGCAAATACAAGAATAAACTCCTGGGCGAAGGATTAGAGCATAGCAAGGGATCTGTCCTGGTGATTGGTAGACTGGTGATTCTATAAGTGTTTTGCAGCACGTTGTGTTGGCTTCTTTTTTTCTTGCTTTAAGTTGTATAAATTTTAAGTTGTATAAAGTTTGGGATGATATGCCCAGGCCTTACAATATCATGTTCTAGAAACAATTCCGTCAATAAATCAGTCTCATTTTTTCTCAGTTTGTTTGTTTGATTTTCCATGCCAAATGTCCAGGGTTCATAAGCCTGCAATTCAAGATTTCTGATGTTCTCCATACACTGTAGAAAATTCGTGCAATGTATATGCTTTATTTATTTATGTTTTTCAAAAGTCAAAACTTAAGGCCTCTATGGAGAAAGAGTCTCCCATCTCATTTAAGTTTCCTTTCCCACTCGTACCTCTACACTCTTAGAAGGAGTCAAGTTTAGAGACTATGTGAAAGTAGCATTTGGTTTCTCACATGCCCGTAATGAGTTAAAATGGGCATGGAATCCTATGGGTGGCCTAGACACGCTGTATTTTAGGTTTTTGGGTATATTTTCTTGTGCTATTTCCAGAATGTTTTAGCTGGAATTTTTTGTAGACCTGCCTTGCTGTCCCATCTAATTGTTGAAATCTGCAAGCTGAGTGAAGGTTGAGGTTAAATAATCTAATTATGTTATTCACTCTGTGTGGTTTCTTCATCTTAGGGCTATGCCTAGTGTGGACAAAATGAGGCCTCTGGTATTTAAGATACTAGCAGTTCTCTTTTTTATCTATACATTAACAAGATTAATTGGTGCACACTAGAGTCAAGACTTACAATTCCATTACCAAGTAAAACAGGCACCATTAATAAATATGTGATAAAATTATATAATACTATGCACGCTTGGATGTGTCAACATATTGGATTTTTGAATTTTTGATACATTTATAACTGAAATTAAAATATCCAAAAGTAGTTGCTGTGAGGAAATAAAATTAAAATATTTCAAATCATCAGAGACAAACTTGTGCAAGTCATTGATGATGAATGTTCCTTTCACTGTGTTTTGCTATGAATATTAAAATTTTGAAAGAAACACTGCAGAACACAGCTCTGTGACATCTCTCAGGGTCATCTATCACCCTGCTAACTATGAAATGGGGACAGAAAACTTTCCATGATATTTTCCTATGGCATCTATTTTTTCAATATTTCATAAATGGCTTATTATGTATGTAATTTGTATCCTCTGCATCAAATTCTCTTCCTTTCTGGTCAAATTTACTGCCACTGAAAGCGGTTACAGTTTCTACAGTAAATATTCTACTTTGTTTCAGTTTCAGTAGCTTTAAAAGATATTTTTCCATTTATAGGAAACTAAATATTTTTAGTTTTGTGTTCTCAAACTCCCAACTAGAATATGAAGCTTACATATCTCATATAAGAGAACTTAATATCAAAGTAACTTAAAATGTATTTAGAAAAATAATTCAAAATTGTAGATGCATTTAGGTTTCAATATATATAGCATAATATTTTTAATTTACTTTTTTTGTTTTAATCAAACTTATAGTAGTTCAAAGTGTCACATGGTTCCTGTGCTTTTTTTCTCAGCCCATTTCCTGATGCACAGATGCAACCACTTTCAACTATATTAGCTGATTCTTTTAAGAACTCTTCATCTTTCTAAATTACATGCTTATATTGCTATTTTCTGAGTTTTTATTAATAGGATTTATCTAGGCTTCCCACTGTGGAAAATGAAAATTTAGCTTTTCTGCATCTTCCGGCCCCTGTCACACACGTGCACACTTTTGATCTTCCATCCTCTTGAAATAGTATACCATAATTTTGATGAAATGAATATTCATGTTTATCATATTATCACTAAATTAAAGCATTCAGAGCTCAATCATGCACTATACAAGGGTTGCTTTATCTTTCCTTCCAGCATTTTGTTTTCTCTTATGTTAATGGCTTATTTTCATTTACTGTTTTTCTGTGTACTGAATACTAATTCGATACTTCCCAGTTATATAAGGCATATCTTAGTATTTGCAGAAATTGTATATATTCTAAAAGTTTTAGCTTCTCCAAGAAATCTCTCCCAGAGCTTCTGACCAAATCCCACCAACCAGAAGGGAGGGTGCTATCTTTTAACTCAAACTTATTGAAGGGTTCTCCAATGGGAACCCCTAGAAGCTTGCTTATTATGTACTCCCTGCACTTGAGGGAGGGGGGGATGTGGACTAGTGCCTGACTCACACCAGAGAAATAAACAACAGTTTGTGCCAGAGAACTGTTGGGATTTAGCTTCCACCCAACGATGGCTGGGCAAGAAATGCATGTCACATATTGACCAGATGTGAACCATGTAGAAAACAGGAAATTTAAGTCATTATTTCTCCAAGGGGGTATGACAATCCAAGTCTTAAATAGTATGGCTTATATATTATGTTATGAAAGTTGTTAAGGGAGGATTCTTATTTGTTCTGTTTTAATCTTAAATCATCTTTTACTTTGCCTGCTTTTTAAAAGAATGCAGGAAACAAAAGAAGCAGGTCTGAGAGAGATTCCAGCCCTCCCCTGGCACTCTTAAGTCGATATTATAATTGGCAGCTCTGTTCCCATACACCACAGGAAAGAAATCTACTCCCTCAGGACAGTTTGGGTCTTCTCTATTCAAGCTAAGGTTTGACTGGGCCTGTGCCTTCCACTATCTCATCTTTGTAGTTCCACTGTATATGACAGGGAAAAGTTTGGAGACAGTCACTGAATATGTAAGATTGTGTTACAAAAGCACAATTGCATACCATTTTATTTCTGAAGGTCATATTACATTTGCTTATTGGGATTAGTCCTTTTCCCTATTGTGTTTCTTAAGCTCTCACTGGTGGGGTTTCAGTACCCTCCAAGAAAGGCCACTTCAGTGAGATTTTTTAACGTTGTGCTTCTTGAGTTGGTCCTCTTAATTTTCTAATTTTTGTTTTCTGTTTCCAAGCCTGTCTTTGGCTCTGTATTTGGGGTGTGCTGCTTATATTTACCTTCTGACACTTCAATTGATTGTTTTACTTATGCTTTATAATTAAATTCCCAGAACTCGTTTTTTTTTTTTTTTTTTAAATCTAAATGTACTTTTAGCTGATCATTGTGTATAAAAAGAAAAAATTTAGAAACTTCTACTTGAAGAGTCTGGGTTTTAGATGGTTGTAACATGACATTAATAATTTTCTGATTTTGATGTTTGTATTGACCTTATGAAAGAGAATGTCCATGTTGTAGGAAATAAACACTGAATGTTTAGGAGTAATGAGGCAACAGAAACTTCAATTCACTCTAAACTGATTCAGGAAAAAAAAAGTTCTTTTTTTCTCTCCTTATATTTCAGTAAATTTGAAATTATTTTGGAGAAGAAGTACACAGAAAAAAAAGTCACCTTTTAGCAAATAGTGGTTTAAAAGGAGCAGGGATCTGAAATAAATATTTGATTTTTGTGGGTTTTTGCTCTAACAATGAAATTGCTATAGAGGGGAAATATAGATAGCACTCTTAGTATAGGTTGCTGGGAACCATGGTTTCTCATACAGCTTTTCATTTCACAGTGTGTCTTTTAAAAAAGTAGAGGAGGTAGGAGTAGATAGAACTTCCTTCTATTACAATTAGTTATGAAAGTTGCAGTTAATCACCACTTATTTGACTAAGTCTCCAGATTTTCTATTTGAAAATGTATGAGAAACCCCAGCCTACACTATTTCCTAGCATAGAGTACACATAGATAAATGTTTGTTGAAAAAAATGAATATTGTATGTAAAGTCTTTAGGACAGTATCTTTGCCCTCATAAATACTAAATAATGGTAGATGCTACTTTTATCATTTTTAAAAGATAAAAAACATGTAGTATCTATAAACAATGGACTATTATTCAGACATAAAAAAGGAAACCCTGCCATTTGTAAGAACGTGGATGAAACTGGAGAGCATTATGCAAAGTGAAATAAGCCAGACAGTAAAGACAAACACTGTATAGTGTTACTTATATGTGGAATCTAAAATATTTGTACTCATAGAAACAGAGTACAATGGTGGTTACTAGGGGCTGAGTGTTGGGGAAAATTGAGAGAAGTCGGTCAAAGATTATAAAGTTATGATTAATAAGTTCTGGGATCTAATGTACAGCGTGGTAACTATAGTTGATAGCACTGTGCTGAATACTTGAAATTTACTAAGAGTAGAGCTTAATTGTTCTCATCACACACAAAAATGGTAATTTTGAGAGTTGATAGATGTGTTGATTAGTTTGACTGTGGTAATCTTTTCACAATGTATACATATATCAAATCATCATGCTTATATCTTAAATACATATAATTTTATTTGTCAATTATACATCAATAAAGTGGGGAGTAAGATAATATTAAAATGTCCAAGCTATTAGTAACTATACTATATAATGTGATGAACAATTGGATTTAAAAATCTGATTTATTATGTTAAGATATTTGAACCCCTATTGTTTCAATTAATTAACTTATGGAATAAAGTAGGAAGTAACTCAACTGTGAGCCACCATATAGCAATGACCTTACCTTATTCATTTTTTCTCTTTATAGAACCTAGTATTGTACCTGGAATACAAAAGACACACAGTAGATGTTTATTGAATGAAGAACTGCAGCGTTAAGGTGTGTGTGTGTGTGTGTGTGTGTGTGTGTGTGTGTGTGTGTGTGTATGTGTCCATACAAATGCGTGCAGTACTTAACTTCCCAGGCGAGGATAGAGCCTGAGCTTGAGTAAAAGTGTTATAAGCACTTTTAAGTCCCCTATTTGTAGCCATTTATTCAACTGAGAGATGACTAAACCATTTATTATTTTAAATGTCTTTTACTGCCATTGTGTACCCGTCACCCAACCTCATCAATATTATTTTTTTTAATTAAAATTAATTGGGGTGACAATAGTTTGTAAAATTACACAGGTTTCAAGTGTACAATTCTGTAATACATCATCCATATATGTGTGTGTGTGTGTGTGTGTGTGTGTGTGTATAAATATATATACACATATACATATATATATACATATATATCACATTGTTTGTTAACCACCCAGAGTCAGTTCTCCTTCCATCATCATATGTTTGACCTCTTTTACCCTCTTCTATTTCCCCTCCCCCATTACCCTCTGGTAACCACTAAACTATTGTCTTTGTGTATGAGTTTTAGTTTCTTTCTTTGTTTGTCTTGTTCCTTTGTGCTTTCAGTTTTATATCTCACATGTCAGTGAAGTCATATGGTTCTTGACTTTTTCTGTCTGACTTATTTCACTCAGCATAATAATCTCAAGATCCATCCATGTCGCAAATAATACTATTTCATATTTTCTTATGGCAGAATAGTATTCCATCGTGTATATATACCACAACTTCTTTATCCATTCATCTATTGAAGGACACTTTGGTTGTTTCCATGTGTTGGCCACCATAAATAAAGCTGCAATGAACATTGGAACACATATATCTTTACAGATAAATGTTTTCAGGTTTTTTGGGTGTACACCTAGGAGAGGGATTTCTGAATCATATGTTAATTCTATTGTTAATTTTCTTTTTATTATCTCATTTGCTTCTTTTATTTATTGAGGTAACATTAGTTAATAACATTATATAAAATTTCAGGTGTACGACATTATAACTCGGCATCTATTGTGTGCTCACCACCAAAAGTCTAGTTTTCTTCCATTACTGTATATTTGACCCCTTTTACCCATTTTGCCCTCCTTTCATCCCCCTTTTCTGTGGTGTGGTCTGCATCTATGAGTTTCTTTTTGTTTTGTTAGTTAATTTGTGACTTTTTGTATTGTTATTTTTTGAGGAACCTCCACACTGCCTTCCTTAGTGGCTGCACCAATCTGCATTCCCACCAACAGTGTATGAGGGTTCCTTTTTCTCCACAGCCTCTCCAAAGAAATGAAAGGTATCTGAATTGGGAATGAAGAAGTTAAATTGTCATTTTTTGCAGATGACATGATGCTTTATATAAAAAATCCTAAAGACTCCACCAAAAAGCTATTAGGAACAATAAACAAATATAGTCAAGTTGCCGGCTGCAAAATCAACATATAAAAATCCATTGCATTCCTACCGTGTTTCCCCCAAGATAAGACCTAGCCGGACAATCAGCTCTAATGCGTCTTTTGGAGCAAAAATTAATATAAGACCCGGTCTTAGTTTACTATAAGACCTGGTCAATATAATATAATATAATATAATATAATATAATATAATATAATATAATATATATACAATATAATATAACATAATACCGGGTCTTATGTTAATTTTTGCTCCAAAAGACGCATTAGAGCTGATTGTCTGGCTAGGTCTTATTTTTGGGGAAAAAGGGTATATACTAACAATTAAATCTCAGAAAAAGAAATTTTAAAAATTCCTTTTGCAACTGCAACAAAGAGAATAAAATACCTAGGAATAAACTTAACTAAGGATGTGAAGGACCTATGTACTGAAAACTATAAGACTATTAAAAGAAATTGAAAAAGACACAAAAAAAGTAGAAAGATATTCCATGTTCATGGATTGGAAGAATCAACATTCTTTATATCAATAGATGAACAAAAGGGAATTTGAATCTTTTTACTAGGATTTGAATAATTCAAAACAAAGAAGAGCGCTGATAACAAGGTGTTTAGACCCCAGAAAATTGCCATACATATCATATTTGGTTCTTTTTTTTTAAATATTTCACCTGGAGATTATTGATACACAAAGGTTTGCAAATCTTGGGTAAAGTTGTTGACAATATCTTTCTGGCCCTTTATGGCATAAGCATCCTCAGTGATGGACTTGAACACTGTTCTGACAGCATCAGAGAACCTGAGATGGATTCGTCTCATAACTGTGTGTCCTATTGAGTGTACAGGAGCCAAGAGACAAGTCTGACAAGCCTAAAGCTGATCCCATAAGATTTCAATTGCCATCATTTCCATTTCCTTCTTTTTAAATTGGTATTCATTTATTTATTTTTTCACCCTTTCTAAAATATCTCCAGGGCTAGAGAGAGCCCCAAACAATTAAGTTAATAAATTATTATCTTATTTTCTATTATTTCACCTGAATTGAATTACAATACTCCTGTTAGGTAATTCACACTGACGGTTGGCTTTGCTCCCTTTACTTGGACAGATCATGTAAAAGCAAGCTTTCTTGCTTGATTTGTTTGTTTGTTTATTTATTTATTTCAAAGACCTAGTTGTGGTTGATTGTTTGCAGTTTCAAGGACAGAATCATCCACCTAGATTGTTTAGAACTAGGGAGAAGCAGAAGTTTGAAAAATGCTGTTCACTTAAGGAAAGTTGTCCCTTGTACCTTGTAAGATACTTTATTAAAGGCATTTTGATATTAGTATAAAATATTCATTCAGTTGAAATTATATCTGAGCTTGTCAAATTTCCAGTTATTCATATGAAAATTGGCCAATCTCAAATCCTCTGCTCCATATTTGCTTTTTTCTTTCTTTTTTTGCTGGAAACTATGCATGCTATGAAAAAAAACATGTAAATCCAGAATCTTGTAATTTAACAAGCAGGGGTTTAGATATTGTGAGCCATTTTCTCTTCTGATGACATTTTTTTGTATGTAATATTTTTCCTATACTTTAATATGTCTCTTCTCAATTCATACTGATATTGAACAAATGAATAGAAAGCTATGTTAAAATCCTTTTTTAATAAGGAAAAGAGGTACTTAAATTAAAAAAAAAAGAAAATTCCTGGATTTTGCTGAGGCAGTTTTTCAAAAGAAAGTAGTTATGCTTACTTAATGGTTTTCATAAATTATATTTTGTCTTGGTTGTTCCTACATTTGACCCCAGATTCTTATCTGAGTTCTTCCGATTTGAAAAGTACCAGTCTTCCTGGCACTCATTTTTCTATCTTTATAGAGCTATCTGACGCTTACAAAATAAAATATAAGCATTGCTCAAATGGAGGAAATGCTGCCTATTCATTCAGAAAGTCTGAGTGGGAGAGAGAGGCTAATATCACTTTTCCAGGCTATCTCCCTGAGTCCAATTTCACAAGCCATTAACACTTTGAAAGGGAAACTAATTTGAATGTCTATCATATTCTAGAAAGTGCATTGAAGTATTATTATTGGTAAATATTGTTGGGTTGCCTTAGAAGAGATAGATTGGTGAAAGATGGATCCATATTACTGTTAAAAAGAAGAAGACTATCCAGTGAAAGGTGAAATTTTCTTGTTTTAAATATTTATTAATATCAATTTTTTTAATTATCCTTGGGGAATTAGTAAGACAAATTTCACAAAGCAATGTGGTTATACAGAGAGATCTCTAGTGAACTCAGGGATAAATTAGAATATGTACAAAATGTGGAATTGGATGAATGTAACTAAGGTTACTACAGATGTGTACACAATCACTGAATTAGTGTCAGTGATGCTAAAGAACAGAAGGGAATACTGTTGGGTACATTTTCTAAGACCATAAACTAGACTCTTATGTATGTCCAATAATTAAAAATAACCACTTGATACTACTGATGATTATTCAATAGGTGATAAAAATAAAATTTAATGTCAAATTTAATTTTACCGAGTGTATGTACAATGAGAGCCTTATTTGAATAAAGCACTGACTTCTATGTTCCATTCTATATAAACATCCTTGAAACGACTGGAACAAAAGGCCAGTTGGTACTCTGTTCTCAAGGTAAACAGAAATGCTAAAGAACCACAGATAATTATTTCCTATTATACATGAAATCAAAATTAGCTAGGCAAATTTCATCATAGTGCATATATTTTGGGTTTCTTTTGAGTGCCCTGACATACTAAGCCCTTTTCTGACTACAGGACCCATTCGTTTCCTTTCCTTTAAGTGCATTGTTCTTCCCCACCTCTGAGTATCTGGGCTTTCTCACTGCTCTAATCTCACTCTAAATGTCAGCTTTAAGGAAGTTACCGTTCTATCTGAAACAGTGAACTCATTTCTATTCTCTACATGCCTCCATGTTTATTCCTTTCAAAATACTTATCACAGTCTAAGATAATGTTTTATTTCTTTGTTTATTTGTAATAACACCCACACTAAAATATAAACTCAGTGAATTCAGAGGTCTGGTCCCCACTGTGTCTCCATTGTATCTCCATTGCCTGGAACAGTAGTACCTCACATACAGAACACAAACAGAAGCAATGCACTTGTTTAAGAGTTGTTGAAGTAATCCAAATAAAGTACAACATTATGGGCAGTAAAAGATAGAGACTGTAGACTGGGTAAAGTGGCTAAAAGAGGCAATTTAGGCATATTTAGAACACCAAATTACAAAACATTTTTTAAAACTCAAGATATAGCAAGCATCATTCTCCATAACAATTATCACAAATTTTCAAAAACAGTTCGTAATTCCTCTAAATAAACACCGCATCATTTTGACTTAATTGAAGTATGGATACACTTCAGAATAATTCACGCTGATCCACTTTGCACCAACACAAACCTATAATTTTTTAGATAAAGTGAATTATGTGAAACTAGAGACCATAGCATTCTTTTTTCTTCTTCTTTGTAATCTCCAACATATATCCCAATGTCTGGAACATAATTTGTGATTAGCAAGTATTTATTTAATTAACGGACATTGGAAAGGAATTATTTAGCCTGATATAACCATAGTGACAGATTTTATACTATTAATGCTTCAAATGCTGGCTCATTCTGGTTGTAATACTGCTCAAACAAAGTGACTGTTTTCCCAATAGTTTAGTGAGTAATGTATACATTTAAGTTTTGTTTTAGCAAGAAAGGTATAAATCACTTTTAGAATATGCTGAATGCTTAATCTAATAGCTTCTCCAGGGCGGGCCTAAAGTCAAACATGTTGGATTCTGATGTTGTGACTTTAGCTTTCCAGGGGCTCTCTCCTGGTCCCTGTGCCCCATAAATCCTGAGGGTACTTAAGGTCTGCTTCCCTCAAAGAACAACTAATGTCCCATAAGCTTTAACTAGTGTGACTTGAGGTATGTACCTTGAAATCTACCCCTTAAGATTTCAAAAACAAAATAAGCAAAATAAATAGACAAGGCCCAAAGCAGAGACAAATTATTACCATGGTTATTTAGAATTGAGATACATATGAGGAAGGACTTAGGGACCAAAAGGATTTACTGTGTTTCTAAAAAAATATATTTCTTATATGGTTATTTATTTCATCCACATGTAAATCAAACCTTTGGCTTAGCAATCAGGCCCAAAAAGTTTTCTAGGGACATCCAAGACTTTGGATTACTCCTTCTTTTTTCTTCACCTAACTGATAAATTCATACTTTTTGAAAAATGAGTCAAGCCAGTTACTACTAGAAACTGTTGCTGTTATGTATATTTCCTGGTGTGACATCATGCCTTTAAAAGATCAAGTGATTGAATCTGTTCCTTTCCTCACCAACCAACTCTTCAGTCTAACAGAAAGCAATATGTTTTCACAAAAAAAGCAAATGATAAATACAGACAGAAGGAACACGGCTTCATTTTAATAATCCAGTGATATGTGAACCAAATAAAAACCTTTTACATTTCTTGAGAACAAGAAAAGGATATGCTGTAAATCTCCTATTCTAAAGATCCCTGGTGATATTTATAAAACTGTTTTTCTTTCCATCAAGCTGAAATTCACTTAATATGCTGTACTCTTTATGTTTTTATAGCTGGTTTAAGCACAAAAAAGCAGAATTGTACAGAAAAAAAACTTAAATAATGTGAAAACAAATTATTAGGCTTTGAATTATAATCAATATGACAATTCCAGCCAATTCCTATTTTCTATTTGATCAATAGAATTGCAAACAATATGTTATGGGACAACAGTAAGCTTTTATTAAGCAATATTTAATTTGGATTAACTGTGAAGGTTTCACAATGAGCCATGACGATTAAGTATTTTGTAAGACCTTATTTATTTCTGTTTGTAATAGAGGCCAAGTAAAACTTTCAAACAAATAATTTGGGTATTTGACTATCGAAGTGAAGAAGAAGGAAAATACCTCAAGTTGGCTATTTTTAATCAACTTTGTTGGAATATATTTATTTACAGTAAAAGGATCCTATTTTAAATGTATTGATGCTAAGTTTTGAATACATATTGCCCCATATAACCACCACACTGAAGACACAGAACACATTGTCACCAGAAACATTACCTTATGTCCCTTCAGACTTCAGTGGCAAGACTGGAGTCATATTAATGTCACACTATTCACCAGGTAGACTGAAGATGAAAATAGGAAAGGTAAAACTGTAGAACTTCCAGATGATAACATAGGAAAATATTTTTACAACTTTTCAGTTGTAAGAGTTTCTTAAAACACAGAAAGCAGAAACCAGAAAAGAGTGACAAATTCTGACTGTTAAAATTAAGAACTTCTATTCATCAAAATACACCTTTAAGAGACTGAAAAGACAAGCCAAAAAGATATTTGCCACACATATAAAGGTCAAAGAGCTCTTATTCAGGGTATATAATTAACTCCCAGAAACTGGTCAGAAAACTATAGACAAGCGTTGAAAAAAACAAAATCATGAAAGAATTTTAAATGAACACTTCAAACAAATGGCCACTACATTTTTCAAATGGTGCTGAATTTCATTAGTTATTAGCAACATCTAAATTATAAATGCTAGGACAAACCACTACACAATTTATGGAATGGCTATGTTAAAGAAAAAGAGAAAGCTTACTATCCCGTGACACTGAAGATTTAGAGCTAAAGATGTGCTGCTCTAAAGTGAAAGGGGGAAAAATTGTTTTATTTTGACTTGCTGGTCTTTTTCAGTGCTCCAACTATAATCATGAGCTTCCAAAGGTTGAAAACTGATGAAGAAACTGGTGCAGAAAAAAAGAATGCCCTTTTTCTTGCACCCTCCTTCACAAAATCATCACCAAAGTCAAGTCATTTCTTTCAGTGTTGAAGAGCACAGTAACCAACCTTCAAACTAGATTTTAAATGGGTTTTAATACATATATAAACTGATATTATATATTATATAGTAATAAATTGATATTATATAATATATAATTGTTTTGGATATTTGGTGTTAGAACGGAATATATAGTGATTTTCTAATTGAATTTAATGACATTTGGTTTTCCTTTAATAGCTTTTCATTTAGCAGCTATATTTTAATGAAAAGCATGTTAAACCATTTACTCAAATATACATGTATCTGTATAATGGAATGCTCTATTGTAATAAAAGTCAACAAAGTAGAGCTACATGTAGCAACATGGATAAATCAAACAAGCATAATGGAGTCAAAGAAGCTAAATATAAAAGAAATCATCATTGTTTGATTATATATATATATATATATATATATATATGTAAAACTCAAAAACAGGAATAAACTAATTTGGGGGTTAAAAGCCAGGATAATAGTTCACTTTGGAAAGTTGATAGGGACCAATAATGGAAATTGGGTGGTTCTCATATTTCATTTTGTGACCTGAGTGTTGGTTACACAAGTGTTATTTTTGATAACCCATTGAGCTGTACATTTATGATTGTGCTTTTTTCTATATGTGGGTTATATTTTAATTAAAAAGGGAAAATAAAACTTTATGTAAATAAAGTTAGTCATTTGAAATTGCAGAGTAAATATTTGTGACAGTGATGAAAAACATTTTTGGGGGGAGTAACTAAATATTATGTGCTCACTGCATTTCTATGCCACCTACATGAGAAAACATATAAATTTAAGAATGGTTTCAATTAGTCTGATCTTTTAAGGGTAATTTATGAATTTGCCATTTCTTCAATGTTTTCTACTGGCCAGGTAATATGCTGGAGCTATGCAAATCATTATCAATGGCATTTAATTAAAAATTTAAAAATAGTTATCCTGTGGTTGTTTTAATCTGTTTTGGTGTGTGTGTGTGTGTGTGTGTGTGTGTGTGTGTGTGTGTGTGTATTTGGACAGGTTGTTTCTTTCCAGAAAAACACAACAAAACAAAACACTAAGATTTTTGCAGCTTAATGAAAATCCTAGGTAAAAAACATTTAGTGAAGATATTTTTTTTAGCTATATAAACATATATTTCAGACCACAGGATTATAAACTATCCTATTAAGCAATCAAACAAAGGTCAAGAACCAAGCCAATGTTTAAATACATAGCCTTGGGAGAAAATAAAAAGATAGAGAGTACTCCCTTTCTGAATGGACAGTGAGTCCATGAGCAAGGTATTATCCTTGTTCATAATTCCAGAGCTCCCTCCTCAGACCATGAGGTGTCTTGTGTCCCAGGAACTGTCTGTGATCTCCCTCAGTGTCTGTGACATCCCTCAGTTTGCACCAGAGCCTCCTGCACCTCCAGCCTGACTGAATGGTCTGGGGGCAGGCCCTTCAAAACTTACATAGACATCAAAGCCAGAAACCACAGAGTTAAATATTGGCAGATCTGATTTCAAAGACAATTGAAAAACACAAACCACAGACTGGGGAGAGTGGTAAGAGAATTTAATATACGAGGTCAGACAATTCAGTTCGCAAACTCATCATAGAAAAAGCGCCACGTACCTCATTGCTGAATATCCACTGATGGGCAGTGAAAGGGCCAAGGCTAATGGTTATAGGATGAGTCAAAGAAAGAGTCTTCAATAGATGGGGTTCCAGAAACCTGCAATAATTTGGCCTTTCAAGTATATGCCTGGGCACTCTTGTCTTTAGGTGAGATAGCTGTAGAACATGGCATTTTCAGAATATGAGCATCAGTAATCTCTTGGCTATGACTGCAGACGAATATGGACTTTCTGAATTCTGCTCTGTGGTAGTTTTACAGTTATGTGTGTTTCCTTTCTACAAGGAAAACTGGGACTACACCCTGTGAAATTTGCCTTCGGCAACAGTGGGTTGTGGAAAATTTTTTCTGAATACGCTGCTTCTTCCTGCAGAAATTTCTATTCCTGCTTTGTTTACTTTTGTTGAGGTATATCTGAAAAGAAGGGTGAAATCTAGGCAATGCTGAGATAATAGCAAAAGGGTTAGCCTGGGAAACAAGTGTAAACTGCTAGTTTGCCATAACACAAAATGAAGACCAAAGTTGACATTCCAAAGATTAAATTTCTTGCTGTTTTATTTTTGAGTGGCGTACATAGAAACATGAACTGATACTCGTTTCTTTAGATATTTTTTCACAGATGATTATTGCAAACAGAATAAAGTGTTAAGTATTAGTAGAGCAGAACAATGCCTTTGTATGACTGCAATGTTAATTCTTTAGGTATTTAATGCTAATAAAGCTGATAGTCTTAGGCCTTACCAAATTGTAGGTTAGATCAAATTGGTCACATTAATAGGAATTACCCAAATTTCTCAGTATCTCTGTTTATTCCTGAATTCTACCCAAGTTTTTAGGATGTTCCAATCATGTCATAGTAGATTTGAGGAGATGAGGGATTATTAATTATTATAGTACAATGGAAACAAACGATTGTTACAATCAGTTTTAAAATCAGTCAGACCTAAATTCAAGTTTTGTGTCAGACACATAGTAAATATTGTGACCTTGGAAGTGTAAACCTCAATTAGTTTGGGTTCAATAAAAGGACAATAAATATTTTATAGAGTTCCTGTGAGAGAATTAGATGGGTTATCATATGTAAAGTATCTATTAAATAAGATATCCTCATTAAATATTAGTATCCTTCATTTCACTTTCCATGAATATTCATCAGAAATTTTCAGTCATCAGGTTACAGAACATTGTGCCCTATATACATATGGGTGTGATGTATATGGGTGACAGTGGCAGTTCTTGAATATTTTACTGGAGACAGCAGAGATGTAGGAAAGGGCAGACTGCCTCCAGGTAATGCCATAATAATTCTGAAACTTTTGGAAGAATTAAAGTGTTCTAAATGAAGGTTTTTCTTCCCCCACATCCAAGAAACTAAAGGAAAACCAATCTAAGTGTCTCCTAATGAAAATATAAGGTGGATATCAGAGAGTGGTATCATACCTAGGTTTGAAATATAAACCTTTTTTCCCTCTAATGTTCATTGATAGAGTCACTGCATTTAATCGATTCGTTTAAATAAAATAGTACAATCCCTGATTCAGTTTATATGTAAATACACTTTATACGATTGGATAGGTGTGAAGAGGTAAAGAGATGTAATATAAACTATGGCAGAGTAGAGATTGACACAGATTTGTTGACAGCTCTGCCTGGAGAGATGGGGTCTGTTAACTCTAATTCTTGAATGTGGACTAGTCTGTGACATGTTCGACCCTAGAGTATGGCATAAGTAATTCTATGCCAATTCCAAGTTCAACTTTTAAGAGAAGGGCAGTTTTTACTTTTTACCACTTAAGGTAGTATTTCTTGGAGCTCTGAGTCACCAGGTGAGAAGTCAAACTAACCTGCTGGAGAGGCCACGTAGAGATACCCTGAGCTACACTGAGAGCTAGCGAGGCACCTCTGGACCCCGCCTTCCAGCCATCCCTACCAAGGCACCATATATGTACATAACGAAGCCATTTCAAATCTTAATCCAACCATTTTCAGCTACTCCAATTCACAGCACATGGGTCAAAGACAGCCGTCCCAGCCACGCCTTTTTCAGTAAAATTAGGAACAGCATAAAATGGTGTTTTAGGCTAGTAAGGTTTGGGATAGTTTGTTATATAGCAATAGATAAAGAAAACATGCTTTTCAGGTATGAAATGATTTAAAAATTCGATTTTTAAAAATAAAACTCTATTTATCCACACTCTGCCTTTGAGTAATTAGTGTTTCCTGCTGGTTAATTAGTAGGCACAACTGCCATACCCTTATAATAGCCCTCAAGTGTTTTTTCTCTATTGAGGTCTTTTTACATAGACATGAAAGGAGAAACAAGTGTAGTATAAAAATAGCAATTCTAGAAATTATAAATACAACTACATTTAGTTGTGCCCCTAGAAGTTTAAGTAATTAATAAAGAACTGAAAAAAGACATGTTAAGTGTTCTGATTAGAAATATGTCATATTCAAAATAATTTTAAATTAGACACCTATTTTAGAGAGATAAACTATGAAATATTTATAGTAAATACTTGGTGATTATGTGAAAGGGGAAAAAAGAAAGATGCAATTAGAACTCCATATGAAAGTTGAAATCTGTGACCATCATTAGACTCAAACTAACGTGACCGTTTAAATTATTCATACATGATGACTTTCTTCACAATTAATCACTCGTTTGGCTTTTCCAGAATGGTCAGAGCTCTAAAATGTTCATTATACTAAAAATTTCAAATTTTAGGATTGTTCCAGACCTGAGAAAGCAGACTCTATTATAAAGCAGTTTCTTATCTTAAAAAAAGAAAGAATGGTGCACTGGGGCATGTCCCTTCTCTTTAAGTCCAGGAAATTAAAAACCATTCACTTAAGTCTTTCTTTTCCATTTCATATAAAGTTTCAGTGTTCAATCATCTCTAGTTTTTGAGCTTTTGAATATTCCAATGCAATTCTATATTTAAGTTTGAGTCATTTCTTAAAAGTACCACTTTTGTTTAAAAGTAGTCTAACTCTAAATATTTATTTTTAACATAGAGAGAACAATAGCCAAGGGAATGTGAAAAGTACTGCAGTGCTTATACAGAGAATAATGATGCAAATTAATTAATTTCAAGGTACTGGTACAGGCACCAGTTATTGATTTGTATGTTCGATTAATAATTACTGTTATTTTAATTTTTGAACATCAAATTATGCTAATTATAGAATTAAACATAATCAGAATGATAAAATGATCATTTTTAAACTCTTTTTCAAAGTTAAAAGAAATGACATTTTATTCTGATGTTCTGTACTTTTTAAAGTATATATTGACAATAACACAGATGAGTGATTTATGACTCAAGTTTTGGCTAAATAATACTGGGATTTAAATATTTTAATAAGATTTACTAGTTTCTATTATAATAATTTCCAAATTTTTTTGCTGTCTTATATTGCACGATGGCTACTAGATGGAAGAATCAGCAATTATCTTCACCTTCTCTTCCTATGTCTTCTTTTTACTTTTTTATTAACAATTTAAAAAAAATTATTGGGGTGACATTGGTTAGTAAAATTATATAGGTTTCATGTATACAATTCTATAATATATCATCTATATTGCATTGTGTTCACCAACCACAGTCAGTTCTCCTTCCATCACCATGTGTTTGACCCCTTTTACTCTCTTTTACCTCCCCCATTACCCCTTTACCCTTTGGTAACCACTAAACTGTTGTCTGTGTCTATGAATTTTTGCTTGTTTGTTTGTCTTGTTCATTTGTTGCTTTCAGTTTTATATCCCACGCGTGAGTGAAACCGTATGGTTCTTGACTTTTTCTGACTTATTTCACTTAACATGATAATCTCAAGATCCATCCATGTTGTTTGCAAATGGCAGTATTTCATCTTTTCTTATGGCAGATTATTATTCCCTTGTATATATGTACCACCTCTTCTTTAGCCAATCATCTATTGAAGGACACTTCAGTTGTTTTCATGTCTTGGCCACCATGAAGAATACTGCAGTGAACATAGGGGTACATATATCTTTATGGATAAATGTTTTCAGATTTTTTTGGCAGATACCCAGTAGAGCAATTACTGGGTTGTATAGTAATTCTATTCTTAATTTTTTGAGGAACCTCCATACTGTTTTCCATAGTGGCTGTACCAGTTCACACTCCCATCAACAGTGTATGAGAATTCCTTTTTCTCCACAGCCTCTCCAACACTTGTTATTACTTGTCTTGTTGATAATAGACATTTTAACAGGTGTGAGGTGGTATCTCATGGTGATTTTGATTTGCATTTACTTAATAGCTAGTGAAGTTGAGCATCTTTTCATATACCGATTGACTGTTTATATGTCTTCTTGGGAGAAATGTCTGCTGAGGTCCTCTGCCCATTGTTTAATTGGATTGTTTTCTTTGTTGTTGAGTTGCATGAGTTTTTTATATATTTTGGATATTAGCTCCTTATCGGAGATGTTGTTCCCAAATATCTTCTCCAATTCATTTTTTTTCCTTTATTTTGTAGACAGTTTCTTTTGCTGTGCGGAAGCTTTTTAGTTTGATGCAGTCCCATTCATTTGTTTTTTGCTTTTACTTTCCTTGCCTTTGAGGTCAAATTTATAAAATCCTCTCTGAACCCAAGGTCCATAAGTTTAATACTTATGCTTTCTTCTATGCAATTTATTACTTTAGGTCTTATGTTTACTCTTTAATCCATTTTGAGTTTATTTTGGTATATGGTGACAAGAGTCTAGTTTTATTCTTTTGCATGTGGCTTTCCAATTTTCCAACACCATTTATTAAAGAGGCTTTCTTTTCTCCATTGTATGTTTTTGACTCTTTTGTCAAAAATTACCCACACATATATATGTGGGTTTATTTCTGAAGTCAGGGAATGTGATACCTCCAGCCTCGTTATTTTTTCTCAGGATTGCTTTGGTTATTTGGGGTCTTTTGTGATCCCATACTGATCTGACATTCTGTTGTTGTTGTTGTTGTTTGTTTGTTTGTTTTTGTTCTCTTTCTTTAAAAAAATGCAATTGGGAATTTGATGGGGACTGCATTGGGTAACGTACAGATTTAATGCAATCTCCATATACCTATTTTTCAAACAGACTGCTATTATATAACTGGCTAAAGGAAAAATACCTTTTCAAATATACATAGCTTATTTGGTTAAAAGCAGTGTTATATTTAATGAGAATAATCTGTACATCAACTTTACATCCAAATTAAATGGAAATTAAATTATTAGTCCAATTTTCCTATAAAATCTATAGCAAATAGAAAGAACAAAGGAAAATGAGGGAAGAGAGAGAGTAGGTGAGGGGAGGAACAGGAAGAGGGAGAAGAAGAAGAAAGAGAAAGAGAAAAAAGATGGAGAGAAAAAAGGAAGGGGAAGAAGTATGAAAGAGCAAAAGGGGGCTGAGAAAGGGAAGAGAGAAATACATAAATAAATGACAATAGAAGGGAAAATTTACAAAAATCATATCGAAAACAAAATTTCTCCTGATTAATCAAACCTCAAATCATTCATTATTTTAAAAGATAGTTGAATAAAATTATGAATAACAGAGCCTGCTTTCTCCAGACTGTCCAAAAGCCCTTCCTTAATTAACCTTACCCACATGCTTTGGTTATCATCCCTCTCTAAATCTCCTTGCATTTTTTTTTCCAAGCCCAAGTACAGTACATTTGAAGATCTATCCATGGTTGGTGCACAAGGGTGGAAAATTATGGCCAAACCCAGAATTATCCTTAAAAAGCAAGAGATTGATTATGTTCATGAATATTAACATAATACTAATTTTTGTTTTATAAAACTTTCCCTTGTTCAAACTTTTGTGATTTTTTCCAAGAGATTGCTTTTATTTATGGTCTTATGTCTCTAATTGCTTGCTTTATTTTTGGGGTGTTTATGATTTCCCCAACACCACTTCTCATATTCTTTTTCAAGAGAAAAAAAACACATTGTTATTAAAAGCATGAAATAGTTACTAGTGATATACCTCTCTCTCTCTCTCTCTCTCTCTCTCTCTCTCTCTGTGGGACACTGTGTGTTTAAAGGTTAAATATTCAAAATACTGTATTTTAAAACAATAATGCCAAATAAGTTTGAGTTTAAGAATCTCTTTTTTAGTAAATGTGCTTTCTTTTGATTGCTTGATATTAAGACATTGATAGTGATAGTTAAATCAAACTAAGGATTTGTCATATAATTACATCTAAATAAGATCTAAGGACTTGCCACCGAAGAGAAATGCTAGCCAGATGTTCACAAAGCAGACAAGAGATTATGACTGTGTCATCCCGAAACTGAGGGTCTATGATGCTGTATGAACAATTTAAACATGTGGCCAGTATATACCTATGGCATCTGTGTGGTTGAGAAAAAACTATTTTATTCAAATATTAATGTCATGTTCTGAGATACATGAATCTAGGACAGTGAAACATGGCTCTTGGGCCTTTTAAATCCTTAAGGGCTATTGTAGCAGAGGTACATGTATTCCTTACATGTCCTATTGAAGTGTGAAAAAGCAGCCTAATTTCAAAGATTACAAGGTACAGAAATTAATAAAAGGAGGGTAATTCATACCTTGCATTGGAATAATACCGTGCAAGAAACTAATTAGAGGGAAAAATTTCTATTCATTATGACCTCAAAGCACATATAGTCTCATCTCCCTCTGAACCAGTAGGTTTTATTCATTCATTTGCTATTATTGGGAAAATGTCTATGGAACTCATAACAGTACCTTTGCAACAGCAAGAAAATCGGGAGGAGCTTTGAAAAAATAAGAAGGAACCAGTGAAGATGACTTCCCATCATTCTAACAGATGTAGCTACTGGTGATCCAGTCTCATTTTTCTTCAGTGATGATCAGGAAAATAGTTTAGATCAGACCATAATTGGCCAAGTTAAGTGGAGAATGACAGCACACAGCAGAGAAAAAACAGCAAGGAGGACTATGTGCTTATAGAGATAAATTATGCTGATGACTCTCACTTAGGACAGAAACATCACCATTTACAATCAAGGGACCAAAAGCACATTTAAGGTGACATGGACACTAATGAGGAGGCTTCCTAAGGTTGCTGGTTTTGGTAACTGAGTAAAATCTGCCAGGAGAAGGAATGTAGGCAGAGAAGAAGGATTGGAGAGATGACAGCATGAAGAGTTCCGTTTTAGACATACTGCAATCAACATCCCCATGGGACACTCAGAACCCAGACCACCAACAAAAGAGAGACATAAGTAGATCAGCATGTTTAATATAATTTGCCAATGATGTGAACAAATAAATTTTGTAAAAGGAAAAAAATGTTTTGTTTTGGTTTGATGATCATTAGGGGGAGCCCCAACACTTTTAATGCTTCTTTAGTTTATATCCCGATCAGAAATTTTGCCACAGTTTCAGAAGAAAAAAATTGTTCTTTTAGTCACAAAGTTAGCATTTTATAAAAATTGGACACACATCAGGGACTTAAATGTATCTGCAGTACTGGTGAGATAGGCTTAAGATGTGTTTCTCAAATTACCAGTTGAACCTATTTTTTTCTTTTCCTGGAGTATGTAATGGCAAGTAGGTGCCTTGACAACATTAAATGTACTTAATTTTTTTTTTTAAATACCCTGGGATCTCTTAAGATACAAATCAAAGGATAAAAAAATATCCCCAGTGTCATTATTCTACCTCCTCAAGGATGAAACAGAAACATCACAGAGTTAAAAAAACAAAACAAAAACTGTTCATTTTCCTCTCTATTGCTTTGCCCTAGAATTGATTAAATCTAAGGACTGCATAAGTGGCTTATCAATCCCTCATTTATCCTGATATCTAAGCTATAGTTTTGACATGATTTTCTACTTTTTTTGTCACTAAAATTTTGTAAGAGCATATACTGTAGTGATGTGAAACTTGAGCCTTTTACTGTATATTACCTGTAGACAAAAATACCAATTTCCACCTGGATATCTGCCAGTCCCTAATACTGCGATTGTGTATTGAGGAAAGCATGAGCTGCTGCATAGTCTCTACACCTTTAATGATCCGTTTGATATGCTGGTGATCAAATCTAATGAGTATGACCAAAGACTGGGATAATTGCCAAACAGTGAATGCTAGAAAGAACCATGAAAGGGAAGTCAGCTTGTTACAGTGAGTCTGGACAGAATGCAAGAGGACAGCCAGAAAACTTAGAGGGGCATACAGTTATGTAATACAGAGGGCCTACTCAAATTCAAGCTCTGCTTTTGTGGTTATCTGTCATGAGATAGTCAGAAAGGAGATTCTGAGTTAAAAAGGACGTAGGTGAGACTGACTAGTCATTTCAGAGAAAATGTCCAGGGGAGAAGTGGATTCCTAGGAGGTTGGGAACTTTACAAGCGCTGTTAGACCCAAGGCACGTAGCCATTTTGTTACTATTGTTACGAAAATAGAAGGCATTTGCCTTCTGCCTGATTTTAGATGTATTTTTGCGTGTAAGTAGACATCTTAGTTTGCTTGGGCTGCCATAACAAAATACTACAGCCTGGGTGGCTTAAACACAGAAATTTATTTTCTCACAGTCCTGGAGGCTAGAAGTTCAAGATCAAGGTGTAGGAAGTTTTGGTTTCTTCTTTTGTTTAAGAACATAAAAAATTATTAACTCAAATTATTAATTCACATAATTACATATACATATATATGTATTTGTGGTATATTTACAAAAAGCAATCATAAGTTTGGATACAAAGGAAATATTTACAGATTGAAAATAGATTTTACAGGCCCCCTTCATAAATCATAATTTATCATATGGGAAAAAAATAAAAAGATAACCAAAAAGCCTTGATTACTGGGGATATTAAAAAGCAGTCTTAGATAATCATTAGATCAAAAAATAAAAGAGAAATTGCAGCCCATTTAGAAGACAATATAGAAGAGATAGATCACTTAATATCGAATTCTAAGTGGAAACTGTATTACTTTCTTAGGGCTACCATAACAAAATACTACAAATTGAGTGGCTTAAAAACAACAGAGATGTGTTTCCTTACAGTTCTGGAAGCTAGAAGTCCAATATAATCGTGTTGGAATGGCCCTAGTCCTTCCTCAGCCTTGAGAGGAGAATCCTTCCTTGTCACTTTCAGGTTCTGGTAGCCCCATACATTCCTTGGCTTGTGGCACCATAACTTCAATTTCTGCCTCCACCTTCACATGGTTGACTTCTCTCTAAATTTGTGTCCATGTCTCTTCACTTCTTATAAGGATACCAATCGTATTGGATTAGGGCCCACTCAAATTCCATATGACCTCATCTTAACTTGATTATATTTGTGAAGACCCTATTTCCAAATAAGGTCATTCAAAAATACTAGAGGTTAGGTCTTAAACACATGTTAAGGAACACAGTTCAACCCATAAGAGACAAATGTTCACTGTACTTAGAGGAAAAAGTTTAGTCCTAACTACTTTCATGAGTAAAGAAAAAACATGGTTGCTCATCTTTACCTTAAGAAACAGGTCAACCAAATGAAACAAAGGACTTTGGATAAAGGAATAATTAAAGATAAGAGTCAAGAATAATTAAATATAAAGTCAAATGGGATAAAGGAGAAATTAAAAAACTGATTTTTAGGGGGAAAACAGGTAAATTCCTAGTAAGTCTGATTAAGGAAAATAAAGCAAGAAGAAATATAAAATTAGAAATTAGTAAAGCAAAATAGTCACAGGTATTGAAGATATAGAAATGATAGTATTATATTATAAATTATGAGGTTAACAATTATGAGCATATTCTACACATCTGTATGGGACCATTTTGAAAATCTGGCACAAAAACTGATAGACTAAAGACCTAGGCAAAAGAAGACACACAGATGGCCAACAGACATATGAAAACATGTTCAACATCACTAATCATCAGGGAAATGCAAATGAAAACCACAATGAGATACCATCTCACACCAGTCAGAATGGCTGTTATCAAAAAGTCAACAAATAACATATATTGGCAAAGATGTGGAGAAAAGGGAACAATTTTGTACTGTTGGTGGGACTGGAAACCAGTGCACTGCCTGTGAAAAACAGTATAGAGATTCCTCAAAAAAATAAAAATGGGTATGCCATACAACCCGCAGTTCCACTTCTGGGTATTCATCCAAAGAAAACAAAAACACTCATTCGAAAATATATATGGACCCCCCGCCCCATCTTCATTGCAACATTGTTTACAATGGCCAAGATGTGGAAGCAACCTAAGTGTCCATCAGTAGATGAATGGATAAAGAAGACACACACACACACACACACACTAATATTGTGTGCCAATAAAAAAGAATTAAATCTTGCCGTTTGCGACAACATGGATGGATCCAGAGGGTATTATGCTAAGTGAAATAACTCAGGCAGAGAAAGACAAATATCTATGGTTTCACTTACATGTGGATTCTAAAAACAAAATTAAATAAACAAAACAAAACAAAAAGACGCATAGAAACAGAGACCAAAGGGATGACTCTCAGAAGGGAGGGGGTGGGAAAATGGATGAAAAGGGGAAGGGGCGTATAGTCAATAATACTGTGATAAGTTTGCACAGTGACAGATGAGTACTAGAAATAGTGGGGGAATCACATTGTAAGGTATAAAAATGTCAAATCACGATATTGTACACCTGAAACTAATATAACACATATAACATTGTATACCAACTATACTTAAATTTAAAAATGGCATAATCAAGTGAAAAATAGAAAATGTGATAGTTATCCCTTTATTTTCCAATATTTTACAAGTTATTTAATACTTATTTTATTCAGTAATTGCTTTGCGATTATTCAACATTCCAAATCAGCACTGAACAATAATAATCAGCAATATCTATTCCTGATTTTAATAGAAAAATTATAACAGATGCTTATCAAATTATTCTTAAGTCTATTGGTGGAAGAATATAATTTTTATTCCATAATTTGTTAGTGAATTTTCTGCTATTGAATCACCATTGCATTCCTTGAAGAAAACTGTCCTTAATAATAGGATGCATTGCATTTAGAATTTCTGCATTTATAAATAATATTGGTGTAGAGTTTTTCATACTATTTATATCAGATTTTGTTACTGAAGTTCTACTGTAGTCATAAAATGAATTGAAGAACTTAATGTTTTTCAATGTCCTGGAATAGTTTAAATAACATTAAAAATAACTTTTTTTTTGTTTTTACTTTAGATAAAACTCATCGATGAAATCTACCATTCTGGTGGCTTTCTCAAAAGTAGATTTTTTTAAAATCACTTTCTGATTTCTGTTCTTTAAAAATTGATCTATTCACAATTTTTACTTCTAGAATAAGTTATACTTTGCTAGGAAATTATCTACTTCCTACAGGTCCAGGTTGATAAACGTTTTCTACAAAAACACAGATGTTTTAGGCTTGTGGGCCAAAGAATCTCTCACTACTCAACTTTCCCACGGTAGTACAAAAGCAGTCATAGACAGTGTGTAAATGAATAGGTGGGGCTGTTTACAATAAAATTCACTTATGAATGCCGATTTTTTAACTTTATATAGTTTTCAAATATCACAAAATAGTATTTAAAATTTTTTTTTCAACTGTTTAAAAATGTAAAACCCTTCTTAGCTTGTGAGTCATGTATAAAACATAAGTGGGCCAAAGTTTAGGTTTCTTCTGAGGGCTCTCTCCTTGGCTTGCAGATGGTCACCTTTTTGTTCTTTTCTCATATGTCCTTATGTACGCGCATTCCTGGTGTCTCCTGTGTGTCCAAATTTCCTATTTTATAAGGTCAGATTGGGTTAGAGCCCACTTATATGGCCTCATTTAACCTTAATTACCTCTTTAAAGTCCCTAAGTCCAAAATAGTCACATTTAAAGGTGGTGGGGGTTATGGCTTCAACACATGAGCTTTAGGGGGACACAATTCAGTCCATGCCAGCAGACAAGGATGGACTGGACACAAGCAGAGAAAAGGAAAGCTTACCTCCTTTCTAGACATGCATGTAAAGGGTGGCAAAAGCTTGATGATCCAAAAATATTAAATACTCAGAGAAAGCTGTTTTTATTGTGATTAGTAAAATATTTTTCTCGTAAATATTTACGTTTATTTTGAAAATAGAATTATACAGATATAAGAAATAAGATCATCTTACTTTCCCTTAAGAGATAATTTCTAATTTTCGTTTTAGCAGACTTTATTTTTCTTATACAAATATGATTTGAGCATTAAGACATTGAAGAATGGGACCTCTAGAGAAGATGGGGATTGATGAAACTGGGACAAGTAAATTGAGTATTTCTATATCATTATAAAACTGACATTTAACTGAAAACATATTTTAACTATTTAATTGTAGATGGTTTGGCTGGTGAATTCCTTGATATTGACTGTTTAAATAATAATACACTCTAAAGGGTCGTACAATTCATTAAGCATCATGCCAATCAATTCTGTGGATTTTACTTATTTATTTATTTGTAGATTTATTTTTGTATTTGCCATTAGATCAGAAAGCAGCATAGAACATTGGACCATAAGTTAGGAGCATTGGATTTATTTGTACCTAATCTTTGCAGAGTGTACGCAAGGTGTTTAATCTCTTTAATCCTGAATTTCACAGGTCAGAGACCTTTAACTGTGTAAAAAGTTTTGAAAACACAGAGTGACTTGCAAATAAAATGTTAGTAGTACTATAGCAATGATTCCATTTTTTTGCAAGGTGGAGTTCTATTTACCTTATTGCATTTTCTTATCATTAATTGAAACAATTTTTTTTTTTATGTTCAAGCTATATATTGTCATTACCAATATTAAACTCAAGTTTTTTTTGGTCTGATTCAAGGAATAAGCACAGACTAGAAACTGTCATAGCATTTAATTTTCAGTATTTTCTGACACCAGAGTTTCTCTTAAAATTGTAATTCATGAACTCTAAACTGCACATAGCATCCTTAAATACTGATGGCTTCTAAAATGTATCTATTTTGGGTGTTTCAGTATTTGGACAGAGGGCTCAAATTCTGGAGTTATATCGAGGCAAATTCCTTCCAAACGAGGTCTATATTATATCATGACCTTGTATATCGTTGAGGCCTAGGTCAACACAAACTAGCATTATTCTTTATATCATTCCTTTCTATTTGTATGTGCTAGCCTTTCCTAAATTCCTGCCAGATAACCCAAACACCAATCTCCAAGTCAGAGACCTCATGCTATCTGTCTTAGGCCACATTTTTTTCTTTCTCTTATTAGCTTTACAGACAGGTGATGGCAAGAACAAATTAATCAGCATAATGCCTGACATAATGAATGCACAAAGCAAATGTAAGTATCTCCATTCTGTTAATAAGACAATGCATTCCAGTTGCGCAAGGTTTTAGTCCAGTTTCTGTGATCAAACTTTCTTCCATTGCAGTTATAACCTTTTATGTTATTACTAGTTACTGGGATTGTGAGTAGATGACAGGTATATGAGCCCTCACAAGACCCTTGATATTTGTAAAACTGTAAGAGAAATCATCCCTACACAGTTTCCTTATTCTTAAAATTATTTTTATTTTAAATATTTATTAAGTGCCTAATATATGCCAGGGATTATGCCAGCCCATGGCTATACTATGTTAAAAAAGAAGAAACAGTCTCTGCTGTCATAGAGTTTATGGTCTAGGGAGAGTAACAAATAATAAGGCAGCAAACATCAAACTGGTGAGACACATTTGCTCTGTGGTGTGAAGGGAATAAATAGGATGCTGTCTCATATATAACAGTTAGTGTAGTCAACTGCAAAAATGGCCACAATTCTTCATCCTTTCTGTTTCCACACCCTTTGTAATGTGCCACTGTAGCTTCTGCCATCAAGAGCTGGAGTCTATTTTATCTCCCCTTGATTCCGGGCTGCATTGTGACTTGATTTGACCAATGGAGTGTGGTAGACAGTGTGTGTCAATGTGCCTGGTCTGAGCATGGGGCTTAAGAAGCTTAGACAATATCTACGCCCCCCCCCCAACACTCTCTCTCTCTCTCTCTCTCACACACACACACACACACACACACACACACACACACACACACCACCCTGCCTTTTCACCTGGTGAACAATTGACCTATCTTCTAGAATGTGAGAAAACACATGGCTCAGAGGCCTATCTTCCTAACTCCTAAAGACATACGGTTGAGTGGGCAGAATGAATGATCCAGTCAAGACCAAGGCCTAACTGAGTTCAGCCAAAATTGTTGACTGAAAGAATCACAAGCTACAAAACAGTTATTGTTTTTAAAATATCATTGGGTGGCTAATGTGAAGCGAGTCTAACTGATCCAGTTAAATAGAGACTATCTTAAGAAAGGTCTTAGAGTAAGATTTAAGCTCAGTTCTAGAGGATGAGCAAGAGAGTCGGTTATGTGGGGAGGGTTGAAAGAGCACTCCAGGCAGAGGGAACTTCATGTGCTAAAAGCCTTTTGGCTGAATTAGGTTGGCGCATTATATGAACTCAAGGTAGGATAAAGTATATTGAACAAAGAAGAATGGGATAAGGCAAAACTGGAGATGTAAACAAGAGCCTTATTATGCAAGGCTTTGCAGGTCATCTGCAGAAGTTGGCTTTTATCCCTAAGGGCAGGGAGAAACTAGTAATTGCTTTTAAGCAGGGAGGTGAAAAATTTAACTTATATTTTAGAAAAATTAGTGTGGCACAGGCAAGGTAGGAGGCTATTACAGTAGTCTGGGAAGGAGACAGTAGTAATTTATAATTACCTCTCATTTTCTTCCCTGAGTAGATATGGGAATTATCTGGGGTGTCTTCAAATTATTTCTTGTGCTAAACCCTGAGTCTGCCTACTTCTGGAGCTGTTCCTAAATTCATTTATGATGTTTTACATATTTTCATATGCCTATGTATCTATTAATAAGGATATTGGTGGGGACTTCAGGAGCCTTTGAAACACAAACTTGCACATTTAGTTGTATGAAAGATCATATTTTTAAACAGCAAGGAAATGTGTATCTTCACTTTCTGTTTTCTATTTAATTCTTCTCCTCCCACTCCCCTGCCAACATTTTGATTTATTCTTTTATGGATCTGATTTCCAGTTTCATTTTAACTTCAAAATTTTCCATTCACTCATCTTGTTTTTTCTTTTAATGCTAATTGAAGGAAAGAAAAAGAACCAGAGAAACTAATAAAATAAATGAGAAACTAATAAAATATTTTCTTTTTTATTTAAAAAAAATTTCCTGTTCTCCTTCAATGCTCCCCTTTATTCTGTTTTTATTTATTTATTTATAATATATATTGTATAAATTTAATTTGTTATATTTTACATTTAAGAGCTTTCTAGCCAGGAATGATAATAATGTAGCTAGCTCAGATTTGTTTACACTTTAAGGATTGTATAATTATAATATATTTATTATATTAATACAAAATTACTTAACACCTGTTCAATTTTTTCATAGTTTACAAACTAAAACTTTTTTTCTCAGTGTGAACTCACACTTTAAAGTTCCATCTTTTACATGAGTCGTTTTTAACAAACAGCAATAATATTAGGGAAAATAATATATAATAAACTTTTTTGAATATTCACTAAGTACCAGATACTATTCTTGGGCTTTACATGCATGGATTCACTTAAAACAGTCTAAAAAAGCCGGTAATATCTTTTATACTTATGAAGATGCTAATAATAAGAAAAAATGGTAAAAACTTTAAGTACATTGGGGACTATACTTACTAGTTAATGACAGACTGGGTAATTCTGACCAAACTTCAACCAATAAAGATGGTTTAAAAGGCTGGTGAGGGGTGGGGGTGGGTAATCTCCAATTTTAAAAAGCAGTAAAGAGCCAACAAGATTGTAAAGAATTACCAGGCTGAGAGAGGAGAAGGCTATGTGAATGCTGAAGGCAAGCAGATGCTGGTAGAGGCAAGAAATGGATTCTTCCCTAGAACCTCTGGAGGGAGCATGATTCTGCCAACACCTTGTTTTTGGCCCAGTAATACTGATTTTTAGACTGCTGGACTCCAGGACTATGTAAGAATAAAGTTCTGTTGTTTTAAGCTTCCCCCAACCCCCCACCATTCGCAAAAGAAAAAAAAAAAAATTTACCAGGCTGAGATTTGGGGAGAAATAGAAACACAGAGCATTCAGCCTTTTTGATCTGACAGTATTTGATGATCTATGACAGATGGCTAAAATGCCGAACTGAGTTTTTGGTAGACTCATGGAGACAGGAAAAAAGGTGGAATCCAGGTAAACTGTCCTTGCTTTGGGCTGGGAGTGCTGTATACTCAAGAGTGCTATATACCTCAGAGTGCTGTATACTAAAAGAAAAGACGAAATAAAAGTAAATGAATATTCATAAAGACTGCAGCCTTGCTGTGAATTACCTGGATGACCCAGAACATCTCAAACCCAAAGTTTAGAGTAAGGTAATCCCAGATTGCTACTGTCCAGAGGAACCTGGAAACAGCACAAGGAAATTGACTCAGAGGGCTCAAATGACTTGTACTACTAGTTACGGAAATGCCATGCTCAACACCCAATCAAATGTGACCAAACACAGGAAGAGACAAAAAAGCGTTCATAAGAACCATCTGAGCCAAGAGACAACAGAAGCACACAAAGACTTCAAATATTATACATTGTTCTTTGACTCATATTGTTTTGATCTTCATTTACCTACTATTTTATCAAGACCATATATATATATATATATATATATATATATATATATATATATATATATATATATATATAATGTTGATGACTGTGACTGATCAGGGTGGTGGTTGCTAAAGGTTGGGGTGGCTGTGGCAATTTCCTAAAATGAAACAACAGTGACATTTTCTGCATCGATTGACTCTTCCTTTCATGAACGATACCTCTGTAGCATGTGATGCTATTAGACGGCATTTTACCCACAGAACTTCAAAATTGGAGTCAGTCCTCTCAAATCCTGCTGCTGCTTTAACAACTAAGTTTATGTAATATTCTAAATACTTTGTTGTCATTTCAACAATCTTTACATCATCTTCACCAGGAGTAGAATTCACCTCCAGAAACCACTTTTGTTGTTGTTGTTTATCTATAAGAAGCAACTCCTCATCCATTAAAGTTTTGTCATGAAATTGCAGCCATTCATTCACATCTACTTTTACCACTTCTAAATCTAGTTCTCTTCCATTGTCAACGGTCAGTCATATTTTGAGAGGAATCTTTTTTTTTCTTTAACAGTATGTCTCAATAGTGGACTTAAAATGTTCAGTAAACCGTGTTGTAAATAAATGTGCTGTCATTTATGCTTTGTAGTTCCATTTATAGAGCAAGGGAAGATTGAGCATGATTATTAAGGGCCGACAGATTTTTACAATGGTAAATGAGCTCTAGCTTTAACTTAAAGTCACCCACTGCATTAGCCTCTACCAAAAGAGTCAGCTTGTCCTTTGAAGCTTTGAACCCTGGCGTAGGCTTCTCTTCTCTAGCTATGAAAGTCCTGAATGGCTTTTTTTCCAAAATAAGGCTATTTCATCTACATTGAAAATCTGTTGTTTCGTGTAGCCACCTTTATGAATTATCCTAGCTGCATCTTCTGGATAACTTGCTGTAGCTTCTACATGGGAACTTGTTATTTCACCCTGCACTTTTATGTTATGGAGATGGCATCTCTCCCTAACCTCATCAACCAACCTCTGCTAGCTTCAAACTTTTCTTCTGTAGCTTCTTCACCTCTCCCAGGCTTCACAGAATTGAAGAGAGTTAGAGCCCTGCTCTGGATTAGGTTTTGGCTTAAGGAATTGTGACTGATTCGATCTTCTATCTAGACCATAAAACTTTCTCCATATCAGCAATTAGGCTGTTTTGCTTTCTTATCATTCATGTGTTCACAGGAGTAGCACTTTTATTTTCCTTCAAGAAAATTTTCTTTGCATTTGTAACTTGTCTAACTGTTTAGTACAAGATGTCCAACTTTCAGCCTATCTTAGCTTTCAGGACATGCCTTTGTCGCTAAACTTAATCATATCTGACTTTTGATTTAAATTGAGAGATGTGTAACTCTTCTTTTCACTTTAATGCTTAGAAGCCATTGTAGGGTTATTAATTGGCCTGGTTTCAATATTGTTGTGTCTCAGGGACTAGGGAGACCCAAGGAGAGGGAGAGATGTGGGGACAATTGGTCGGTGGAGCAATCAGAACACACACATTTATAAATTAAATTTGCTGTCTTATAGGGGCACAGTTCATGGAATCCCCCCAAAAATACAATAGTGTCATCAGGAATCACTGATCACCATAAAAATATAATAATGAAAAACTATGAACTATTGCAAGAATTACCAAAATGTGACACAGAGACATGAAGTGAGCAAATGCTGTTGCAAAAAGTGGTTTTGATAGATTTTCTCAATGCAACGTTACCAAAGACCTCCAATTTGTAAAAAAATCAGTATTTGTGATGGGCAATAAAGGAAAGCACAAGAAAATAATATGTGCCTGCATATATTTATGACATATATGAATATGTATTTGTATTTATATATTATATACATGCTTGCAATTAGTCATACAGATGGTTTTAAGCTATAGTGAGTTTTATTAGGTAGAATTCTACCCTAAATTTTAACAGGGAAGAACTACCTTTAGATAGGGTCCTCAGAGAAAGGTCATATTTAAATTATAGCTGGAAGCTATTGATAACATTTTTACAAGTACATGTCATGATTAGAGTTGTATATTTCATAGCTCATTCTACTTTCTGTGGAGACACTGCATTGGTGTGAAACAAAATTAGGAAGTGTAACTGTATTTTTATAATTACCCGTTGACAAAGACATGGTGACAAAGAATGTGGAGATGTAAAAAGGAAATGTATTTTAGTAATTTTAGAGTGTTTTTGAGAGCCAAGAGATTAAGTTAAACACCAAATGGTTCTTCTCTCTAGTTTCTCAGTATGTTTAAAATTCTTTCAATACTATTCTGTAAGTAAAAAATATATATATAATAAATAAAATTTACTAAATTGTAGCATTGGTGTAATGGATTGATGTATACATGCCCAAAATCCTTATTAAATATGTAATCAAGAGCCAGTAATTTATATAGTTGAACCTCACTAGGTTAAATAATACTGATATTTGAATTCTAACTCCTAAGTGAGTACAGCAACTATTTCAATTCAAAGTGCAACCTTGAACTTTTTTCTTGCCTCTTATTTTCTTTCAGTCTGCTGCATCTTTGTGTTTGTAATAGTTACATCAGAAGCATTTTTCTATTGCTGATGATGTGTTAGACACTATACAGATAATACTACTTATCCCAAGAGAACAACACTTCACGCTAGCCTATTGAACCTGAAATTCTCTTAAAAGGAACAGAGAAAAATGAGAGAATAGAAGGTATTTTCACCGAGAATACCAAGTCAGCTTCATTTCTCAGACTCAGTTTGTGGTACTTTTATACCTTTTGTCCTTTAGTTGCATCTTTACAGTAGGCGACAGGAATAAAGATAACCACTAGATCACACAGTTGCTTTGGAAAAGAAGCATTAACTGTGCCTTCTCAGATTAGTGGAGTGTTTTTGTCTTTTAAATGTAGGTGCCAAAACAAATAAATTTAACCATTTTTTAAATAATGTCACACTACTGATAACAGAATAAGTGTCTACTTCTTTCTATTTAAAAACCACGGTGACCCAAGGAGAAAACACTAAGAAATTACACAATTGATTTTTTTACTCTCCAAATCCAGATCCCAATGGAGAATTTCTTTTCTACATCTCTTGTAACATGAATAAAGAGGCTGAGAGACTGAGCTTGAATTTCTCTTCTGAAACCAATGATTGGGTTTAAGTAAAGATTGCATTAACCCTAAGGATATAACATATGAAATTGCAACCTGAAAAGAAAAAAATAATGTTTATTATAAAAGGTTACTTTTCACCCTCATTCTAGCAATGATACCGTTTATTGTTGCCTGATTAGATCCACAGAGCTTGTCCAATACTCTTTTCTTCTTTTAAAAGATTTAAGGGTAAGCTTACAAAGTAAAGATTATTATATATTTTTTAAATGAGGTCTTGGGCATAATGGGAACGGAATAATCAGTTTGATGGTGAACTAATCTCCCTAATGCAACACCATCAGTCACACTGGCTACATGTATTACTCTGATGTTAAGCTTATCAGAGACATGAATGGTTACTAAGTCTCTTGGCTTGCAGAGCTCTCTGATCATAACAAAATTTAAAAAATATAAAAAATAAAAAACCAAAAAACCAAAAAAACTCCATTCAGATGGACAGATAGCCTACAGAAAATTTTGATTCTCAGTGATGTTTATAATATTAGTTATGCACTGAAGAGGTTAATGGTAGAAGTATTCTATTACTGTTAATATGTACTCACCATGTTATATAGCTGTCCTAAGGACATTTAGACAATATAATATTTTTGATTAATGCACTATCCCTTCATACTCTACCTTTTACTGTAACACATTTATAATGTGTCTTGAAGCATATGCAAGTTCACTTTATAAAATACCGAGGTGCCCATTTGCTAAATCGTATTTAAAGCCTTTGGTTAGACTTTTGTGATGATTTCAGCTGTCTAAATGCATATTTTTTCCTTCTAAGAAAGGTGATTCTTTGTGTTTTAATTGAACTCCATCTCAGAATTGCATTTGTAATTATCTCTTAAGGCAATATATAATGTATACTATAGTAGGGGTTTACACTGTAAAGGTTTTAGCCAATATAGATACATAATTTTTAAAAATAGAAAATGAAAGATTAAGCTTAGTGTCTGTTGGAATTCAGGAAGTTCCTCTTCATTTCAAATATGTGGTAAGGTTTTTCTGGAACACAAAGACTTATAAGAATTATGCCTACTGAACTAACCAGTCAGAGTTGGTATCTGTGGGAATGATATCTTTGGCAGTTTCTTACAGAAGTCCTTGGAGAACCTCTCTAAAATTTCTTCATACAATATGAGGTTAATGGTTTTGATAAAACGAGTGAGGCAAACTGTGAATAACACTCTCACACCAGTTTCAGGTTTGTGGAAACCTTTATACAGACATAGAAGAGGCCAAAGGATTAGTGCTGCCACTCACTCACTGGTAAGGGATATAAAACCAGAACAGGACAGTCTTTATACATGAATATGTATATATATGTACATACATCTACATACTCACACACAGACACACACATAATTATACGATCTATATTTTTTCTAAATTCGCTCTCCCTCATTTTTCTGTTTCTTTTGTAAAAAGAGTAATTTAACTACACATTGAGAGATATTTTCCTCATATATTGGCATCACTCATTACTTAATTCTAAAGCCAAAAAAAGACTCAATATTCAAAGTATGGGTTTAAGAGTATTAATTGTATGTACTAAAAAGGCATATTATAGCAACAGTACATTTTATTTATTTATTTTACAATAATACATTTTAATTTTTTGACTTCCAGTATGTTGAGAGAAAGGAGGAAAAAATATTTTATTCTAAAGAAAATTACTTTACAATTATCTGGAAACCATATATAGCTTACAATTTTTTTTTTGTCTCAAAGATAATAAGTGGGGAGAGATTATCTCTTTGGGAGGCCAGAAATGCAAGAACAGTTTTCCTACAACTGTTTATTACCCTAGCAGTCCCTAAACAGAATTCTGTTTTGAGTTGCATTTGTGATCTCCTTAGGCTTTACTTGATTTGTAAATGTGCTATATGAACAAGATCATTTAATTAAGAAAACAAAACAAAACTTGGAATTATAAAGATTATAAAGTCATAAAATACAAAGCTGAAGGAAATTATGAACTATTTCATCAAATCTTGCACTTTTTAAATTACTGTGTGTGTGTGTTTCTAAAGCTCAATGAATTAAATTGGCCGTTTAGTTTCTTTAGATTGGACAACCAATGTCCTGAAAACTTCCCATGCTAAATCAACACTCCTCTGGGAAACACTGATTCTAATTGGTAAAGTTAAATATAAACCTATTTGGAAAACACATTTTTGTTTATATTTTCCTCACAAGTTTATGAGAATAAAATCAAATGGTATGCTAGAAATGAAAACACTGTTAAAACTATAAACCATTATACATATATTGGTTAATTATTTGCTTTGTACATATTTTATTTTCTGAAACAAAACTGTCTCGTTTTAATTGCAATGGCATACATGATTTTTTCCAGGTTGTCTGTCTTTTAATAAGCTGATTAGTGACATTCTATTAGGTTGATGGAAAAGTATCTGTTTAAAAGGCTGAAAATAATTGCAAAAATCGCAATTACTTTTGCACCAATCTAATATTTTGTAAATGTGGGCAAATAAACTATATGATGCAGAGATGTAACCAACCCTAGGCCTCAGTTGACAAGCTCCCTCTACGCTGCAGTATAAAATTAAAGTGCCACCTGAGCCTTCACATTTCATATCACTTCTCTATCTTGCACCTTGTAGAATTTGAGACTTTTATTGTATATTTAAGGCAATAGTAGTCACATTATTATTTTTTTCTTCCTTTGTAGCTTTCATGATAATACAGGATTGGCTTTCCTTATCTAGCAAAATAGTTTCATGCACAAACTACAGTGACATGGTTGCCAACCTGGTATAATGGTTTGCATTAAGATTGATCATTTCTTTATGTTCATAGACATGCTCTCAATAAACAACTACACTACTTTCCATGCCTTCAGTATACTTGGTAGACTGAAAAGGTAGAGCCTGACATAAATGTCAACTCCTGATCAAACAAAGAAGAATAAAGAAGGATTAAAATAGTAGACTAATTCATTGTTGACAGAATGTTCTTACATCCTTTTGAGAGAGACGCTACCTGCTCTCTGCAAATGTCAAAACAAGTAGTTACTGCTTCTTGACAGAGAGTACTGTTTACAAAATTGTTACAAAGGCTCTTTGTTTATGGAACCCTCATGTTTCTCTTTTCAGTCTTTCTCTTCCCTCTTATCTCCCTACTTCATCAGAAGCCTGTATGATACCATGTTCCAGACATCACAAGCTAAATGACACAAAGGCCAGGGATTTATCACAGGAGTTAAGAGGACTCTGTGATTGTGGTGTGTGTGTGTGTGTGTGTGTGTGTGTGTGTGTGTGTGTGTGTGATGTATGAGTGTTACAAATGTTTGAGGGCATTTATGCATGTGCTTTTGAAGCATTAATTCATTCCTCAGACACTGCTAATTGTTGCCATAACTAGTTGTGTGCTCTAGAAATAACACAGATATCTAAATTTTTATTTGTAATTACTTAATTTCTAAATGTCAGTTTCTGTTATGGGCTGAAGTGTGTCTACCACCCACACCCTCAAATTTGCATGTTGAAATTCTAACCCCAAACAACTCAGTATGTGACTATATTTTGGGATAGGGCTTTTAAAGAAGTAATTAAGTGAAAGGAGGTCATATGGGTGGGCCTTCATCCCACATGACTGGTGTCCGTTTAAAAAGTGTAGGTTAGGGCACGGACATTACACAGACCAATGGGCAACCACATTAGGACACAAGAAGAAGTCATTTGCAAGATAAGGAGGACTTAGAAGAAACCAAATCCACTCACATCTAGATCTTGGAATTCTAGCCTCCAGAACTGTAAGAAAATACATTTCTGTTGTTTAAACCACCCAGTGATACTTTGTATGGCAGACCTAGCAAACTAATGCAGTCTCCTTTTTCAAAATATATTCTTGGTCAGATAAAACATGTTCAAGTGTCACCTTTTGCCCAAAGTCTGCTAAATTTTACCTCAGTTTTATTTACTCATTGAATCATAATTGACTAAACTAGCTCTGTAATTTGCTGTTAATTGGTCAAAGCATGCAGTTTTAACTCTATTTTTCATTTTAATTAAATACTTTATTTAAAAATAATTATAGATTCATATGCAGATGTAAGAAATAACACAGAAAATCCTGTGTATACTTTACTGAGTTTCCAGTAATGATAACAATGAAATAAATGTCACATTAGGATATTGACATTAATGGACTCAATACATAGAACCTTTCAATCAGCACATTTTCTTCCATCATGTTGCCCTTTTACAGCCATATCCACTTCCCTTCCACCACCACTCCCTTCTTAAATCCTGAAGCCACTAATGTGTTCTCCATTTCTATAATGTCGTTTCACAAATGATACATCAATAGAATCATATAATATACAATTTTGAGGGATTGGCTTTCACTCAGCATAATTTTTGACAATTCATCAAGGTTTTTACATATACCAATAATGTATTATTTTATATTGTTGCATAGTGTTTCAAGGTATGGATGTATTCTAATTTGTTTAATCATTCAACTATTGAAGAATAACTAGGTTGTTTCCAGTTTTTGTTTATTATGAATAGAGTTTGTGGAAACACTGAAGAATGTATTTTTGTGTGAATATAAGTCTTTATTTCTCTCTAGTAAATGCCCAAGGATGCAATATGCATATATATTTAAATTTTAGACATTGAATAGGTGTGGAATGATATCACATTATGCGTTTCTCACATTTGCCTCTTGTCAAATGTTATTGAAATCTTTTAATGTGCTCATTTGTCATCTGTATATATTCTGTGATGAAATCTCTGCTCATCTTTTGCCCATTTTCTAATTGGGCTATTTGCTCTTTTTACTGTTGAGTTTCAAGAGTTCTTTATATATTCTAGATATTCGTCCTTTGTCAGACATGTTGTTTGCAAACATTTTCTCCCACTCTATAGCTTATCTTTTCATCTTCTTAACAAGGTCTTTCACAGACCAAAAGTTTTTTGTTTTTTTTTAATTCTGATGAAGTCCAGTATATCAGATATTTTCTTTTATGTATTGTGCTTTTGATATTTTCTAAGAGCTCTCTGCCTAACCCTTGCTCCCAAAAATTTTCTTCTGTTTTCAAAAGCTTTATAGTTTACATTTAAATTCTTGATCCATTTTGAGTTAGTGTTTATAAAAAGTGTTGAGATGATTTAGGTTGAGGTTTACTTTGTTTTATTTTAATTAATTAATTAATTAATTTGCCTATGGAAGGCAATTGTTTTGGCATCGCATGTTGAAAAGAGTACCTTTCCTTCACTGAATTGCTTCTGTGCCTTTGTCAAACATCAGAGGGGCATATTAGTATTTTGTTACATTGATATACTTGTTAATTCCTTTGTCAATATCACAAAGTCTTTAATGATGTACTATATAATGAATCTTGAACATGCTTTGTGAGAGGATATATTCTTACCTTTTTCCTGGTCTTAGCAGGAAAACATTCAGTCTTTTGCCATTAAGTATAATGTTAGTTGGGTTTTTGTAGATGCTATTCCACCATGAAATAGGCTGGAAAAGGGAGAATGAGAAATGGCAATGAAGAGTGACAGATTCATTGACTAACCCATTTTTTCCCCAACCACGGAGGATTTCAATAAATAGTATGGAATTTCAGTAAGGAAGTGTCTACTTCTTTCTGGAATAAATGATTATGGAAATACTAGGTTAAAGTGGTCTTATAAATGAGAGAAGTATGTGTTTTACCCAAACTTTAACAGATTTTATTATATAGATATATATTTTTTACATTGTTTAGTCTAGCTAACAGTCTTTGAGAACCTATTCTTTATTAGGACAACTTTATATCTCGAGTTTTACAATTATGGTGTGCAAAATTAATGTAATAGTTCAATTTTTAATCATAAAGGCAATCTCTGATAATATATAAGTGTTACAATAAAAACAACAAAGTTGCAGACTTTGTGTAAAAGGGGTTCTTGAGTCTCAGGTAATAGCACATGTGATAAACAAATTTACATTTTTGATATTTATTTGCCACTATGTGGCTTTTAACTTTGGGAGTTTTAATTCTCTCAACCTTAAATAAAGGTGTTGAAACAGACAGTTTTCAGATCTAAATATCAGAGGAGTTCAAATCATTGTTTTTATTTTCATTAATTCAATAAAATAATTATAAAACTCACTGCATTTAAATGTTATTCTATTATTATATGTTTGTTTTATATCTAATTATTAAAGGTAATCAACACTTCAAAATTATTCATTGATAAGTTTTTAAGTGGAAATTAGTCTAATTCTCAATTAGTCTTAAATGCCTTCCAGTAAGCAGTTTAAAATTAGGTATTTAATCTTCAATGTCACAACATGCATTAAATGTCAGGGAAAGCAACAAATAAAGGAGCATCAAAGTGTAAAGAACAGATAGGTCTAGTATTCTTCCAGAAATTTGACACAAATTGCTCTAATCAGCAACTCTCAAATTTAAGTTGCTTGAGAAAATGAAAGTTTATTTTTCACTAAAATCACCATTGCATGCATTTGTAACCTTTCCTATGGACCCCCCTTCAAACAGTGACTGAAGGATTCAGGCCCCTTCCATGTAGGGACATTTTCATCTTAAACAGAAGACCTTTGTTATAAAGGTAGAAAGGAGAATGGGCTGGAAAAACTTTGTTATGCTTTATTTTTCTTCATAAAGATTCATTCTCTAACTAGGGCATTTCTTTTGAAAGGTAATAGGTAAACCAAAATTATGAAATAGCTCAACATGAGCAAAAAGATAAATAATAGCACCATAAATTAAAGGCAATATTAAATGTTAAGATAGAAAGATACCCAGTTATATATTTTTAAACACTGGGATAATACCAATAATTATTTCTTTAAGGTAATATTATCCAAAACGTGTTCTGAAAAAGACGAAGCAATTTCTTAACAGTTGTTCTAAAAAATGTCATGTTCAAATAAATTTGATATGATCTGAGTTGAACAAAATTGAATAAATTTCTTTATTTAATGATTTCATGGAAAATTTAATAACCTTAAATACATGTAGATTGTAAAATTTTATGTAGAATTTTCCAGTTATGTCATAAGCAAACACCTTTTAAATGCAATATTTCATAGGTTTACTGTTATGGTGAGTAAACTTTGGAAAACACTAATTTAAACCAATCATACTACTTCTAAATATGCAGTAAAAATACTTTACAAATTGTGTCAAATTCAATCCACAACACATTAAAGTAGTATTCCAGAATAACTGACTATAACTATCCCTCTATTGCAAAGCAATTGTTGATACAGTAGATATTTATTAAAATATATTTGAGCAGACCAATTATAAAATCTGATAATGGTACAGTAAAGATATTCAGTAGAAATTAGCAACAGCTATTGGTAAAATCTCACAACAAATATAGAATACTTCCTTAACATCATATAGAATTCTTCATTTAATTGCATGTTTCATTATCAATTTCCTAGTAAAGCATATGAGCCATTAGGACAGTAAAAGATATACTAATTTTCACTGTTATCACATATTTGTGATCTATAGTTTTTAGTCATTGTAATAAGGAAAAAAATTAAGTTGTTTTAACTTAAAAAAGAAAGAGGCAATTAAAAATGGTATGGTGTTATGTAGTCATTAAAATATTGGAATAAATATAATATATAAGAAAATCATAATTTGTAATGAATATAATAGATGTACACATTATTAATAATATAAAATATGAAGTGACAAAATGTAAATATATAAGGACATACACATTGTCAGTGTAAGAATATAAACATTTTATATAAATGTTATAGAGAAAGGATAAAAAGTTCCAATTTTTCAGAAATATATTTATATGCTCAACATGTATAAAAATATATAGTCATAGTGCAAGGATATAAATAATACATTTTATATAAATGTTTCATATAAAAAAATGAATAGTCCAAATTATCATTAATAGTTATCACTGTTTTGTGGACTTTTTGTTTGTTTCACATTTTGTTATTTCTCACCATCTCTACATGAACCATTAATTCTATGATCAGAAATATAAGTCTATATTTTATTTTATTTATTTAATTTTTATCTAATTTGCTGTATTAAAATGAAATTCCTGCCCACCCATATATATTTTTAATAGCTATATTGATTTGTAATACACAGAGGGTGCCAAAGAAATGTATACACATTTTGAGAAGAGAAAAAACTGTATTGGGGGGTGGGGGGTGGGAGATGAGGGTAAGGGGGATCGAATATATGGTGATGGAAGGAGAACTGACTCTGGGTGATGAACACACAATGGGATTTATAGATGATGTAATACAGAATTGTACACCTGAAATCTATGTAATTTTACTAACAATTGTCACCTCAATAAATTTAATAAAAAAAAATTGTAATACTCAATATATACTAATAACAAAAGATGACAGCAAGTCATGTTTGACTTCTGCAATTACAAGAGGTTCTCAAAGTGGTTACCATCACCGTCTTCTAACACTTCTGATTATGGCAAACTACCGCTTCAGCAACGTTGAGTGAAGTATCCACTTACATATATTTTTTTTTTGGCACCCCTGTCTATTGCAGAAAATTCACCCATATTTTTAAACTTAAAATTAGAGTAGAAAGAGGCACTTGGTTTTCTATGTAAGTGGCTTGTATAAATGGAGATTTTTTTCATGTATTCAGAAATTCTTGAAAATATAACTGTTTTCCTCATTCCAAACATAAGCAGTTTGTGTTGGGAGGCAAAACAGATTGCCTGTTGACATCTGTAATAATTCCACAATGTAAAGCAATTCAGGCTCCATAATTTTTTTTTTAAGGTATCTTGACAATAATTCTAAAGTATCACTTTTTATTTACTCCTAAGATTTTTTCATATAAATAGGGAAATATTTTGACTGGTACTTTTATAATTTTGAGCTTTAAAGTTTAGTGTTTTGGATGCTACTAGATTCTTCAAAAATTGTTTAACCATTATCATGGCATGACAGTAATATTATTACATTAAGTCAGTGTATATTTTTATGCCCATAATCTGTGAGCAGGGGTTTTAATAAAAGGGAAAATATTAGGTATGGGCCAAACTTAAGATTCATGAATACAAAACTGTCAAATATTTTGATATAAAAAGCTTACTTTTATAAAAAAATAAAATTTTTCAAGTCTTGATGTACTAGATGATGAGTTCTCTCCCTTGACTTCTTTGAATATTGAATTTGGTATAAACTCTGAATCAATTGAATCCAAATTTAAACATCCCCTCTAATTCTTGATTTTAATTGAAAATGTCTTATAATGTCATCAATCATTTCCAGTACCTGTTATAATAATATTTTGCATTCTGTTATTTATGATATAACTGTTTACACTGATAAATGCTTACTTTTGCATCACTGGAATAAACCAAATTTGGCTGTAAATTGTTTATTTATACCCTTAGTTTTTAGTAACTAACATGCTTTGTAGAACTTTTGTGTCTGTATTCATTAGGAAGTTTATGACTCTTCTTTCTCTGCAGCACATTTATCAATACTTTATAGTTAATTAGTTTTGCCTTTACAAAATTAATTGGGGAGCTTTCCACCTTTTTCTATGGACTCATACAACATCAAAATTATTTACTTTTTAAAGAATCTGATGACATAAGTTTATCTACCTTATTTTTGTGACTTTACAAGGAATCTGCACAAGGATACAGAAAGTGAAATGTATGATATAAAGTGATCACAGACATAAAAGAGTTAAAGTGTTACAAGTAGCCGTTATTGAGAACATTTTGTTTCAGCAGTGTGTTGATCATCCACATATTGCTTCTAAATCAACACTGACTCCCAACAGTTTCTGAGGACTTGTGACAAAGAAAATAGTGTCATGGAAACACAAGGGAAGACTGCCCTTGGCCTACATTAATTTGAAATTTATCTGCATTGTTACTGTATTCTTCTGCCAATTTTTATTTTCTAATGTACAATCTGACACTAGTAATTCAAGGTCAAAACGCACCTAGTTGGAAATAAAAAACAACACAGGAAGCCTGCATCTAAATATATAACTCTTGCATGGTTTACTTAAACAGAAGAGCAACAAGAGTATTGCCAATTGGAAAGTCGCCACACAAATTCTCAAGTGTGCTAAATTTTAAATACAAAAATTTCATTAACTGTTTTAGAACACAAGGGCACTCACTGTTCAGTCCAACCTAAGACAGTACTTTTCTAACTTTGACTGAAGGGACCCATTAGGTTTAATGACATGTTCAAAAATTGCTTATTTTTCTCATGCAAGTTCACAGGCATGTTGGCTGGGTAATTATTTAAATTGTATCAGATGACAATAACAACATAAGGGAGGAAAGTTCTTTGAGAGATTAAGGAGAAATAATCAATTGTATATTAGAATCGTTGGGTGTATTTTTTTAGATCATGATGGGGTAAGCTCAGTTTATCCTAATATAGACAACTTATCCCAGATCACATAAATTCTGATATCAGAGGTATTTGAGTGAAATATTCACAGCCAACTGTAATGAAAGAGTTTCTTTTTTTAATGACTGTATTTTAATTTTTAATTTTTAATTTTACTGGGGAATATTGGGGACCAGTATGTTTTTTCCAGGACCCATCAGCTCCAAGTCATTGTCCTTCAATCTAGTTGTGGAGGGCACAACTCAGCTCCAAGTCCAGTCACTGTTTTCAATCTACATAGTTGTAAGGGGCATAGCCCATTATCCCATGCAGGAATTGAACCCGCAACCTCGTTAAGAGCACATGCTCTGACCAACTGAGCAATCTGGCCGCCCAATGAAAGAGTTTTAAGCGGAAGGAAATTGATTTAGAGTTGATCTATAATACAATATAAAAATTTAAAATACAATTTTGGGGGAAATAGCAACAAGAATAAAGCTTACTTATTACAAACCCACACATTAAACAAGAACACTGAATAAATACCTCAACCGAGATTAAATAAAATCATACATATTTAAGAGAATATTAACACTCTTAATTATTAATATTTTTGTAGTTAATATTGGTTGCTCTAAGCAACCAATCCTAGCCATCACCTGTCTAGGCCTCCCATTCCTGTTTCCATTCTCACCAACACATAACAGAGTCATAATAGCTGTTTTTCTTCCTATTGAATTATAGAAGGTCCTTATGTATTTGGAAATTGACTCCTTATCCAATATATGGTTTGCAAATATTTTATTTCATTCTATGTGTTGCCTTTTCACTCTGTTGTTTGTGTCATATGCTGTGCAGAAGATTTCTGTTTGACATAATCCCACTTGTTTATTTTTGCTTTTGTTGCCTGTTCTTTGGCATCCTTGTCAAATAGTTGTTGCTTCTATATATGTGGGTATATTTCTGAGCTCTCTATTCTGTTCCATTGGTCTATATGTCTACCGTTATGTTAGTACCATACTGTTTTAATCATTGTAGCTTTGTAATATATTGAAATCAGGATGTGTGCTGCCTCTAGCTTTATTCTTTTTCAAGATTGCATTGGCTCTTCTGGGTATTTTGCAGTTTCATACGAATTTTAGACTTTTTTTTCTATTTCTGTAACAAATGCCATTGAGATTTTAATGTGAACAGCATTGACTCTGTAGATTGTTTTCAGTATTATGGCCATTTTAACAACATTAATTCTTCCAATCCATGATCACTGCATGTCTTTCCATTTATTTGTGCTTCCTTTAATTTCTTTGATTTATCTTTTATAGTGTTCAGTGTACAAGTTTTCACCTCCTTGGCAAAGTTTATTCCTAGTATTTCACTTATTTTGATGTCATTGTAAATGGGATTATTTTCTTAATTTCCTTTTATATGGTTTGTCATTAGTGTATAGAACTGCAATTGATTCTTTAATTTAGTTTTGTATTCTTCAACTTTATTGAATTCTTTGGTTAGTTCTAGTGTGTGTTTGTGTGTGTGTTTGTGTGTGTGTGTGTAGCTTTAGGGTTTTCTATATGCAATATCATGTCATTTTCAAATAGAGACATTTGCAGTTAAGGTGACTTTTATTTCTTAATCTGCCTAATTGCTGTGTCCAGGACTTGCATTATTATATTGAATGGAAAAGGTGAGAATAGGCATTTTTGTCTTGTTCTTGTCCTTAGAGGAAAAGCTTTCATTATTTCACCATAGAGTATGGTGTTAGCTGTCAGCTTGTCACACATGGCCTTTATTATGTCATCATGAGTTCCTCATTCAGTCATTCTTTTCCCATAAGAATTAATATTTATTTTTTAAAACTCTCCGGATATATAGAAAATATAAGTACAGTTTTAAACAATAGCTAACATTTATTATGAACTAAATAAATCCCAGTCAGTGTTCAAAGAACTTTATATTTATTCCTTGTAACAACAGAATAAGTCAGTTATGGACTTTATCCTCCTTGGGAATATGAGGAGATTGAGCTGAAATAACCTAAGTGGCTTGCCTAATGTTCCACATTTGCAAGTTGGCAGAAATGGGATTTGAGAATGAGATCTTTGTATCAAAAGTAAGTACATTTGAAAAGCTAACGATTCCTCTAGCAGTCATACTTTAAACTTTCCCTTGGTCATTCCACACATAACTACTAAAGCATAGTCCTCAGTGTGTGGACAAATGAGTGAACAAAATAGGCATGATTCCTGTTGCTATGAGATAGAGTGTCTCAGAAAATAAATTAATAAAATCACAATATATGCAAGACAGTAAACACACAAGAAACAGGAAAATGCAAATTAAAATCATAATGAGATATCACTACACAACCACTAGAATAGTAAAAATTAAAGTGATAAGCAACACCAAATGTTGGCAAGAATATGGTGATCCTGAAATTCTTATATAGTGCTGCTGGGAGCATACCATAAACAATCACTTAGGGAAAAGTTTTGTCATTCCTTATGAAGTCACTTATGCTATCCTATTTCTCAACAATTCCTAGGTATGTACTTAAGAAATGTAAACATATGCTCATATAAATGCTTGTAAAGAATGTTCCTAAGAATTCTCTTCTTTGTAACCAAATGTCTCTCAAGAGCAGAACGGGATGAATCACACTATAATATAGTCATATAACGGAATTCCACTCAGCCACCAAAATTGCAAGCTACTCACACATGCAACACAAGGGGATCTTAAAAATAATAAAAATCCAAACACAAAAGAATAGATACTGTATGATTCCATTTATATAAAGTATAAGATCAGGCAAAATGAAAGTATGGGGAAAAATAAAAAATTAGTTGCCTACAGGGTGGGGAACTATTACAAAATATGTTCATCTCTTGGTAATACCTCCTAGCATCTTTACTATGGTATCAGACTTAGGCTCAGGTTCTTGCATCTGATTCACATTCATTTTTCTAATGAGACTCCTTAAATTCAGTTTCTCAGGTATGATTCCTTTCAATCTAAAGACCAATGAACTAAAAAGACATTTTTTCTTTCCCGTAGAACTCACATGCAGTTTTAAGACAAGGAGAGCAAAATGGCAACAAACACATTTAACAGAGGAAAGTAGTAGACTCAGTAATTGGTATAGCGCCTCTGAAATCCTGCCAGGTAAATATGCAAAGCTATGTCTCTACTAGAAGTTATTAAATAAATCATTTAAAAATATTTGTCACAGTGCATCGATGGCTCTTTATGAAATGATACAAAGACACACACATGCAGAGTGAAGCCAATTTAAATAATGATCCAAAAGTATTTTATGGAAACATATCCCCTTATCATTATATTTTTAAGAATTATTCATTTCCACGAATTTACACTGCTCTGCCTTGTTTCTTCACATTGCACAGGTAAATCTTTCTCTTTTTTAATAAAAATAAATTATACGTGCTATCTTTGGGATTAATTTAATAGAAATACCAAGGATAATAAGTTCAATAAAATATACATAATCTTGTAATCACAAGATAGGTACTTGAATTAATTAAATGTTTATATCACATTTATTTCATTTTTTATGAACACCATGCCCACGTTGAATAAATGAATTTCAATGTTTTCTTGTAGTCACAAATTAAACAATTAGCAATTAGAGTCACTTATGACCCTTGGCACTCAACATCTTCTCTATTTCTGACAGTAAGGTTATGAAAAACAACCCTGAACCTAGCTGAGTAGAGTTCTCAAAAGTATTGTTCCTAACAAGAGAGAATTAACAAGGCTTAAGTGTTTGACACTGGGTTACTTAATAGTGTTTTAAAAAAATAACTTTGAAGTGTCTTTTTATTTTGAGGTAGTATTGATTTCCTTACATTTATTTCTTCAGGATGAGTAATTCTATAATCTGCCTGTCTACATGTTTAGTTCATATTGCGTGTGTGTGCATGTGTGTGTAATTGGTGCACATGTGCGTGCGCATGAATTTGCATGCTTTATGCACTGTCATTTTCTTATTAAAAAAATTCAAACTCTGCAGCAAAATATTCTGAAGAGGAAGTAAAAGTAATTTTTTGCTCATTCATACCACAATATTCCTTAAAGTCTAAGTAAAATACATGTTTTGATGAAAGATATATCTACAAACTACATTTGTGTACATTCATCTTTGGCCTCTTAATCATAAGAAATATATTTTTCACAATCTAACTTAAAGGCTGACTACTCTTCAAGTTGCTGCATGTTCTCGTTGCATGTTAACAATGTTGTTTGATATCTATTAGTTTACCACATACATTTTTGTCTATAATACTCATATGCAGTTTACCAAAACCTAAGAAACACTTTATATTTTGACATTTTAAAATTATTCCTTAATTTTTTTCTACCTTGGTTCAGATTTTCTGAAGTAAATGTAATACATTTAGACAAGTACAAAAATTAGATGTATATTTATCTATCAATCTAATTCAATTCAAAAAGCATTCTGCCGAGAGTCTTAATAATCACTCATTCAGAGTCGAGTGTTTCTATTCACTGAACTTGCTCCCAAATTTCTGTTTCTCTTCTTGTAAGACACTTAGGACAAAAGAACATTTGAGAATTACCAGACACTATGAAGAACTAAAGTGTGTTTAACATTCTCCTTTTCTTTCTGTTTTTCACTGCTCCTCTACCTAAGTCTCTTATAGTTTTATTTTTATTCTCTGTTCCCACTACAGAGGCTGGATGCAGGTGTTTGTTGGAATGTACTAGTAGCTGGAAAATGAATTCAAGTTTAAAAGAGTATTATGGAATATGTTTTTTAGAAGTTTAATTAATTATTATTGAGATGTTATTCACATACAAAATTCACCTATTTAAAGTGGAAAATTCAGTGGTTTTAGTATATTTGCAAGGTGTGCAACCATCACTACTAACTGCGGAACATTTCACTATTTTGAAAAGAAAACCTGTTTCTACTAACAGTCACTCCTAATTTTCATCTCCCCAAATCCCAGCAACCACTAACCTACCTTCCATTTCTATATATGCCTATTCTGAATCTTTTATATAATTTGAATCATACAATATATGACATTTTGTGTCTAGATATTTACACCTCTCATAATGTTTTCAGAGTTCATCCATGTTATAGACTGGATTGGTTCTTCGTTCTTTTTATGATATATTCTATTGTGTGGATATACCATATTTTATAAACATGCTTGATGGATATTTAGATTATTTCCACATTTTGGGTTTTTAAATAATGCTGCTGTGAACATCCATGTACAAGTTTTGAATGGACCTATGTTTTCAATTATCTTTGATATACAAATGTATCTAGGAGAGGAGTTGCTGGGTCATATGTTAACTTAATGTTTAATTGCAGAGAAACTGCTAAACCGTTTTTCAAAGCAGCTGTATCATTTTACATTCCTATCAGCAACGTATGAGGGTTCTGATTCTCCACATCCATGCTAATACTTTTTATTGTCTATCTTTTTTATTATAGCCATCTTAGTGAGTACGATGTAGCATCTCACTGTGGTTTTGATTTGTATTTGACTAATGTTTAGCATCTTTTGTTGTGCACACTTGCAATTTGTAAATCTTCTCTGGATAAATGTTTATTAAAAACCTTTGCTTATAGTTTCCATTGCTCATTTTTTATTGGGTTATTTGTGATTTATGGTTGAATTATGAGAGTTCTTTATGATTTCTGGATAATAGATTATTATCAGGTATATAACATATTATTTTTCATGTTCTGGGCTATATTTTCACTTTCTTGACAGTATCTTTGAAGCAAAAAGTTTTTAATTTTGATGAAGTCATTTTAACAATTTTTCTTTTGTTACCTGTGTATAAGGTACAATATCTAAGAAATCATTGCTTAATCCAAGGTCATGAAGATTTACACAAGTTTTACAATTTTAGCTTGTACATTTAGTTATTTGATATAACTTTAATTAAATTTTGTATATGCTATCAGATAAGAATCCAACTTTATTCTTTTCTTTGTAGATGTCCAGTTGTTCCAGCACCACTTGTTAAAAAAAACTGTTCTTCTCAATTCCCCTCTCTCAAGTTAGCAGATATATTCTTCTGCCAGCTCAAGTATTTTGTTGATTCTCTCTATGAATGTTTTACAATAATTATATTTTTCAACTGCATAATTTTTGTTTTGTTCTGCAATTGATATCTCTATATCAGTATTCTTTCTTTGGAGAGATATCATTCCTATACGTTCCTTCAGTTCTTTAAACATTATTTTATATGTTTGAAAATATTTAAAATTGCAGATATTACAGTTTTGCCTAATGAGGCCAATAACTGTGCTTTCTTATGGGCCTTTCTTTTGTTTGCTATTTTTTATTTTTTCTGTATGGGTCATACTTTCCTGTTTCTTTTTATGTCTCTCTCTCTTTTTTCTGAAGATTTGATATTTTATTTAATTCATTTTTTAATTATTAGTTTCAGGTGTACAAAACAATGTACTGATATTTTATATAATATCATGTGGCAAGATTCCCCCACCCTTATGTGTTTTTGTTCGTTTGTTTATTTCTGTTTTATTCCTTGTTGTAGCTGTTGATTTAGTTTGTTTAGTGACTTTCCTGAACAATTCTGTTAAATTTGTATTCTTTGTCACGTGGGTTTACTGAAGCCTCAATTCAGTTAGCTTAGTGGTCAGCTAATAAATGGGCAGAGATTTCCTTAAATACTAGCATCCCAGTCTCTGTCAAGGAGCTTTCTATGTATCTTGGGACATGTTTTCAACACCTAGCCAAGCTGAATAATCTTTCTGTTTTTACTTAGATTTAACATTTTTCTTGATTCAATCCTTCCTAATTTTTTGCAAGTCTTTAGTTAATTTCCAAAGCTAGTTTTCAACTTCACCTTAGCCTTCAATTTCTACTTGTACAGAGCTTCTAGTTCAGCCAGAGGTGAGACCTTAGGACCTTCTCACATCTTTTCTTACCCTGTACACAGTTGCTCAATATGCACTCAGCCTTACATGTGTACATCACATTCTAAATTCCCAGAAATATGTATTTCATGGCCCTAGAAATAAGGAAGCTATACAGATGGGACAGAAAAAAAAAAAAAGTATTTCTGTTTCTCTACTGACCATTGTCGAAGGACTGGGCTATAAATAATTAGTGAAGACTCTATGTGGCCTAGCAGAGAGTGGATTATTGCAGAGCTAAAAGATGAGCAGAGGTATAAGAGTTAATACAGAATTAGATATTAGAGTTCTGGTTTAGCAATGGATAGAAGCACTTTGGGCATTCAGTTGATACCCCAGAAAAGCCATGCATTATGATTGAAGACCATAACTTTGACCATAGGACTAAGGAATAAAAACAAAATAGATTTGCTCTAATAAAGAATAAGATTAAACTTGTCAGAAAAAGAAGAATGACAGATAATTAAACTTTGTGCTACAATAAGATTGAACCCTCTAAATGAAGATAAGATAATACGGACATACTAGAATGTGACATTAACATCAGAAGCATGCAATAAAAAATTGCCAACTATGTAAAGAACCAGAAAAATATGATCAATATTCAAGAAAAAGTAAACACACAGCAAAACACATTCTGAGGTGACCTGAATGTGGGAATTAACAGAAAAAGATTTTAAAGCAAATATTATTAATATGTTCAAAGACTTAAGAAAAAGCTAAAATTAATGAGTGTACATATGGGGAATTTTAGCAGGAAAAGGGGAACCATGAAAAACAACATCTGGAAATTTTAGGACTAATATGTACAATATATGAAATTAAAAAGTTTTTGGATATACTTGGATAAACTGGAAATCAAAGAAGACTGGGCCTATGAACTTTGATATCATTAGAAATTGAACAAAAAGAGAGAAGGAAAGTGAATAGAATATTATTGAGTGCTATAGAATTTTAATAAAAAAAACGTGCTAACCCAGAATGCTAAATGTTCAGTGAATATCTTGTTTTTAAATAAATGAGAGTGAATAAAATACATTTTCAGATAAACAAAAACTGAAAGAGGTGACTGCCACCACACCTGCATAAGAAACAAATATATGCCCTTATATTGAAGAAAATTAGGACAAAAACTCAGATCTACAGGAAAGGAAGAAGTGAGTCAGATATATTAACATGTGGCTTAATATAAAAAACTATATTTTATTTTATTCTCTTTAATGCTACATTAATACAACTGAATATTTAAGTAAAAATAGTATTGCACTTTGACCATAATAATAGGTTGAATTTACATGACACCAATAAAACAGGACATGAGGCAGTGAATAAAATTAGCTTTTTTGTGTGAATTTCTTACATTACAAATGAAATAGTACAATATATAATTTAGGTAGATTGTGTGGTAAATTAAGGCGATTCTAAGTGTAATCTAAAAATATTAAGAGCTTTATTGAAATGTCAGTAGAAGAATTAAAATGTCTAAATGTACACAATTAATAAAAGGAAAGCATGAGAAGGAAAAAAAAGAGATAAGACAATATAAAAAAAAGTGATGGTTGACACAAACAGAGCCATATCAATAATTACATTAATGACATTAAAAATCATAGTAATAAATTATAAACCATTAAATAAAACTTGAATACATTAGTCCATATTGACATAAATGACTAAAGGCATAAATGAAACATAATGCAAAGAGAAACCCTTACCTTATCATAAAACTATAAATAATAAATACAAGTGAATGGTGGGATTAGCAAATTATCAATCGATACTCAAGTGAGTATATAAAAGTGTGATGAGGAAACAAATTTACATAATCTGAAAGTGATTCCTCACAAATTAATTTCCCATGTGTGAGTTTCCTCTTCTGTATCTTTATTTTGTTTACAATACTTGAACCTCATTAAATTGTATATTTCTTTCTTTAAATTGTAGCTCAATAAAAAACAAGGAAAATATCAACAACTAAAAGAAATAGGTAATAATTGTTAATGTCGGTCAGTGCCAATGAACCATTTGGGTAGACCATTTTATATTTTAAAAACATTACCATTTTATTAGTTTGGGATTAATTTCTGTATTAAAATTAAATAAATTCCACTGGATTTAAAGCATAAAAAATTATCTTTAACTCTGAAAACTGTACAGTAATTGATATAGTTATACAGAAAAAAGTAAGAAGGTAAGACCTAATAATATATTAGATATAGAACAAAAATTTATTAGAAGATCTACTTTTATAATTTCTAACTAAAGTTCATGCTATTAATAGTTCTTATGTCGAAAAGTTGGTTGCAAGCATATTGAAAAGCACTGGATTTTTGCAGGGCTGCTAATTAATCACATTTATTCTTATTTGGACCTGTGCAAGTGTACTTTGATATTAAAATCTAAAAATGAAATACTTTCCATATATGAAAATCTCCAACTCTGGGCTTTTTATGCTGAAGTACTGAGAGAAAAGGATCTGCTATAATAAAATACATGTGTAGAAAGTAATGAACATAGTAGAGATTTAACATTTTACTATCTTGCTTATATACTCCAGTCAGGTAGGCAGTATAACTTTGTGTAGTAGTCCACGACTCTTGTATAGCTCCCTATATTTATGAGCTACATGAGGGTTATTCAAAAAGTGAATAATTTTTTGTTAAAACATTATCAGTTAAAAATAATTCCAAGTTCTGTTTTCCTTAAAAGTTGGCTCCAGACCTACCATTTCTAATGGATTAATATGTTTTTTTAATCAATTAGCTATTTTGTGTAATAACTAGTCAGGAGACTTCCAAACCTGCACTTTCTTTTGATAAATCTATACTTTCTTCACTGCCTTCTCATATTAACAAGATCATCTTGTTGAGAATTCCTTTTCATGTTTTTTATTTGCTGCTACAAAAGGTATACTGCATGCATTATTATAATAAACCCCATCCATTTTTCTCTTTTAAAAAGATTTTTGTTAAAATATAGCTAAAATGCAATATTATGTCAGTTTCAGGTGTACAGCACAGTTATTCAACATTTATAGACCTAAAGAAGTGATCACCATGATAAGTCCAGCAACCATCTGACACCGTACTACGCTATCCCAATATTATTGACTATATTCCCTATGCTGTATGTTGCATCCCCATGACTTACTTATTTCATACCTGGAAATTTGAAACTCTTATTCCCTTTTACCTTCCCCCACTTCTTTAGTTTTTCAATCACAGTGGACATTCAGTATTATTTTATATTAATTTCAGGTGTACAGCATAGTGGTTAGACATTTACAAAGTGATCCTCCTCACTAGTCTAGTACACACTTGTCAGAATGGCCATCATCAATAAATCAACAAACAAGTGTTAGCGAGCATGTAGAGAAAAGGGAACCCTCGTAAACTGTTGGTGGAATTGCAAATTGGTGCAGCCACTATGGAAAACAGTATGGAGGCTCCTCAAAAAATTAGAAATAGAACTACCTTATAACTCAGAAATTCTACTTCTGGGTATTTATCCAAAGAAATCCAAAACAAAAATGTGAAAAGTTACATACATGCAAATGAGGTCAAATATATGGTGATGGAAGAAGAAATGATATATGAATGATGTATTACATAATTGTACACTTGAAACCTATGTAATTTTACTAACCATTGTCACCCCAATAAATTGTAATTAAAAAAAGAAAAGATACATACACCCCTGTGTGCATTGCAGCACTATTTACAATAGCCAAGATATGAAAGCAACTTAAGTGCTCATCAATAGATGATTGGCTAAAAATGTGGTACATTTTCTCTCTTTTTAATTACTTCTCCAAAGAAATCAACACCTTGGTACAGAACATCTTCATTTTTATCTTGTTAGACTTTAGCTGAGTGAAAAATGCATTTATATTAGATTATAGAAGTCAATAGAATATTAACACTGAAACCTTAGTGCGTTGCTAATAGATGGTGTGTTTTAGTTCTTATTAACTATACATCCATATTGCTGTTAACTTTATCTCCTTTTACTCGTGTCAACTTTCTAACATGTTTTTTATAACCAAAAATATCTATAGTGTAACAACTTTCTGAAACTGAATGATTAGCTAAATATTCAAAACCCATCCATTCATAGGTAAGATGAACTAAATAACCCAAATTGGTGTCCTCATGGGAATTTATATTACCAATTGTAGTAATCCTTACTGTATTGAAGAGAACACAGGGGCATTGACTCATTGGTCAATGGTATGTTTGTATTTGGTAGGTTATCATCAGAAGATTCTGTATATCTAGGATGCTAGTGATTGCCTCAACCTCTGGTGGTTTTTAATGGTGGTAATATGCAATACATCACATTGAGTGTGCTGCTATGAGCACAGATAAACACCATATTTCCCCGAAAATCAGACCCAGCCGGACAATCAGCTCTAATACATCTTTTGGAGCAAAAATTAATATAAGACCTGGTCTTAATTTACTATTATATAAGACTGAGTCTAACATAACATAACATAACATAACATAACATAACATAACATAACATAACATAACATAACACTGGGTCTTATATTAATTTTTGCTCAATCAGCATTAGAGCTGGTTGTCCAGCTAGGTCTTATTTTTGGGGAAACATGGCACTAATAACTCAAATATTTGAATAAATAAATATCATTTTTGTTCTTGTTTAAAAGGAAGACATTTTAAAACCATTTTCATTGCTGGGTGATCACAGAAAAAAAAAGGTGTTACTTGATTATACCTTCAGTTCTTTTAAAAATTAATTGTCCTACAAAAATATGTAAAATAGAACGTTTGTATCTCAAATTGTAACAGGAGGATAAGGTATAAATGAATGAAAAAGGCACTTCATATATTGACTAAAAATAATGCTTTTACAAAGACTAGTCATTGGGCAAAGCTTCTTTCTGCACATGAAACACAAACTCTTATATAGTCCCTAACTCATCACTCACAATAATATTTTCATTAATTTATTTGTTTATTTGTTCATCAGTTTGTGCATTATTTTCATTTATCTACATCAACTTGGAAGTTTTTGGGTGGAGAGCTGTACAGCCTCGTTAATTCACGTTGAACAATACCATAGAGGCAATATTTCAGATAGAAAGTCAGCAAATGGTTTTGGTAAAATGTGGCACTCAGTATTTTAATGTGTTGTTCCTTCCTTTTAGAAGTAAAGTTCAGAACCTTACCAATTAAGGTGAGCTGGATTTATTACTTACATACATAGTTAAAGCCTGGGTTATTACAAAACATCCTTAGCTGTGCCGAATAGGTTTCTTTTAAGTAGCAAGTTATAGAATTATCTTTAAATAAAAATCTCATCAAGATATGCATCTAACTCTAAAAAAATATGTAGAGCCATTGTCATGTTAGACAGTGGTTTAAATTGATCACTAAATTAAGTATACTGATTTAATAAAGTTGGAGCTTTTCCATTTTCTTAACTAACATGGACAGTATGATCTATTAAAGTTGAAATATTGAGAAATGACACTAAAATTGAACAGAAGGGAGAGAAGCAAATCTGCAATAAGCAAGCTCTGTATTTCAACAGCTACTGAGCATATAATCAACATACAGCTCCAGATAATGTTTAATACTTCCAATAACACATCTCCTAAGATAAAGTTAAATGTTTTATCTTTTATCTGCTGCCCTTCACCTAGAGAGTGACTACACACATACATACGTCGTACTTATAATGCATATGTACAGACTGATCCCCATTAAGAACTAATAATAAACACAATTCCGGTGTACCCCATACCCAGAGTAAAGAGCAGAGCATTTCCGCGAACCTTAAATTCTCCTGAATGCTCTTCCACAGGTTTCTGATTTCTTCCCTTCCAGAGGTTAAACACTCACAAACTTAATATTAATAATTGGTTTGCACATTAAATGTTTTGATCCATTATTAATTTATCACTAAATACTTTTATTAGCTCTTTTGTCCTTTATATAAGTAGAAACACACTTTGTGTATTTCTCTGTGACTCAGTTTGTTTTTTTGCTCAAAGTTATATATTTGTCATTCAGCATTGTTGATACATATAGCTCTAGTTCACTTATTTTATTTTTCACTTTCTTATGTTCTATTGTTTAGAGCAGTTTTATCTATTTTTTGGAATTGCTTGTTTCTAGGGTATGTGCATTGTCATATTTACGAAGTAATGCAAACAATTTTCCAAGGTGGTTATAATTATATACACCCTCACTAATATGGTCATGAAAATGAAAAAAAAAAAAAGGATAATTAGACATCAGATAATAAAATGAAAAAGAAATTAGTAAACTGTAAAGTAGATTTGATGTAAAAAAAAATAGGAGCTCAGTTCAAATGTTAAGGAGATAGAAAAATATTAATGAGAAATTTCGACATGCCTCTGATAGAAACTGCAGAAGAACAAATTAGAAAGAATGAAGGAAAGGCAATATTCAAATAGATTATGTTTGATATTTTTTACAAATTGATGAATAGATACACACATGCACACAAACATTCTCATATAAAGGTGAATGATCTGTTTTGTTCACTGATAGACATTATATGTCCAAAATGTTTCAAGCGAATAGTAGATGCTTAATAAATATATTATGAGTGAATAAACCAGAAAGGGAAATGAAACTTTTTGGAAATTCGCAAAGCTATCTTTAACTTGTTTCTATATATACTTCTGATTTGTTTGCCCATTTGCAATAATCATACATCCATATTATTTGCATAAAGAACAGAATTTAAAGATAATTAACTTTTATATCACACGTAATAGAAATTATCATACAAGATTGAAAGGAAAATAACCAATAATATCATAAGAAGACATGTTTCAAACATATATTCGTAAAAAACTTTAAACGTTTCTCAGGAGCATGCAGACCTTTGTTACATAAATCCAAACATATATTTCTTGTTCAATGGACTGTGTATGTTATAAAAGTGTTATTCTGGCTAACTCAGTCCACAAAATCTATGTGAGACAAATTCTGCATTTCAATGGGAATAATAAATATGGGAAAACAACAACAACATAACAATTAACAAGGTCAAGTAGCCCTCCTTAGAAGAGATCGCATAATATAATAAAAGCAAAATGTTGAAATTATGTTTAATATAACATACTTTCATGAAACAAGATCAAATATATGTAAGTATATGTAAGGGTGGTTATTTATAAATGTATTTCTCTGTTTAATATTATTATGTAAACATGGAGAATAGCATGAAAGGATAAATATTAGGTTTAAAGATTATTTAATTGCAGCTGAGAAATTTGAGAACAAAAAGGAGGCAATCAGAGAAGAACAAATGGACACTACAGAAAAGTAACATTATTATGAAAGGTTAACATAAATCCATTTAAAAGATAATTTTAAAAAGATCAAGAAAAAAATTCGATTACAAAAAGTCAATATATTTAATTAAAATATGCAGTGCTTGAAGTAAATGTTTTTAAATTCAAGCTAAAGTTTGCATTTGTGAAAAAAGACATGCAGAATAAATAAGGTTCTTTGTGACATGTAAGCATGTCACCACAAAAGTGAGCAATGGAATGTCATTAAGTATTAAAAAAAGAACTCCAAGATGCAGAATATTGTATATATTGTAATTCATTTGCATAAGGAAAATGAGTGTGCATAATATACAATATATACTGTCAAAATACATACCAAATGTTTTTTGGTACCAAAATACCAAAATACCAAAATACACACCACCTCTAGGCATGGCAGGATAAAGAGTTAGTTATAAAGAGATATTGCCTTTTTCTCGATATACATGTCTAATGCTTAAATTATTTACAGTGTTATGTTTATATATTACTTTTGTAAATTTTAAAAGGAAAAATCCTGTTTTATGAAAAAAAATATAGCTTTGCTATTAAGTTTGAGAACTGGGAAACAGTAACTTTTTCTCATTAATACTAATAAAGGTTTAAGACTGCACAATTTTCTGTGAAGTTCAAATAAGCTGTTGTATTTTGAATGATAAAAAGATGTGTGGATAACGTTGTTTCTTATTTGAATTTTTTCTCTTAGAAAACACAAAGCAACATTAAATAAAAATGTGCATGTACAAAGCCCTGCTTTTAATGATTTTTTTAAATTAAAGTTTATTGTGGTGACAATTGTTAGTAAAGTTACATAGGTTTCAGGTCAATCATCTTTTCACATCTGGATTCAAGTTAACTAGAATTCCACAGTTCATTTTAACCAGACTATTTCTTATTTCTTATTATGTGCAACATAGAGTGAACATCCACCCATTTTGTTTTACTTTTTATTATTCTAATTTTAGAAATTTCTTCTCTTTTTCTACCTGCTGAAATGTTAATCAGCTATTGGAAGCCAATTTGTGTCACTTCCATAATTATTCTTTGACCCTTTGAGCCACAGGTACTTGCTCCCTCCCTTGTACATACACACACTGTCATCTTTTACAGATTAATTGTGCATATTTCAGTCATCACTGCTAAACCCTATCTTCTTTAGGGCTGAAGTTACGTCTTACTTATTATTGAATTTCTATCCTCTCCTAGAAAAAGACCTTTACATAGTAGATGTTGGACCGACCTGAAAGTAATTGTGAGATGTTCCAAACTGCTGATCATAAAAAAAGATTGGTGATGATAGGTGGTGATTTTCTGAAATTACTTAACACCACGTTTCAGATAAAACGAGAGCTATGATCAGCTTTTATGCACAAATTCAAAGCGTGTTTCAAAATAATCTCGAAATATGTATAATTTGTAATGTAGTATCAAAAATGATTAATGGGGAATTACCCTATAAAAATGTTTTTCAGATAGCACTTTTATTCAACTAGATATTAAACTAAAAATTCTATTTCATCCATACTTTTATGTATCATTTCTCATTTTTATTTTCTGGTACTGATTTTCATGTTTATATAACTCTTTTTAAATTGTGCCTGGAGAATAGAGACTATAGGTAAGGAGTGAATAGAATCTTTGGTCTAAGAAGAGAAGACCTGGAAAAAATGGATTCAAGTCAATGGGAGAAAAGGTCCAAGACGGGGTGATAACTGAAGAGAGTTTCTGGCTTAACATCAAGGTACATGCCTTGTGGAAAATTTAAGATGATATGTCCTTTCCTAAGTTGATTCATTAAAAAAAAAAATGAACCAATTGAAGTTCATTATATACGAGGCTTCAGTGATACAGTTAAAAGCCATTCAAAATACTCCTGTTCTTTACCTCATTAGATATAGTCATACCAATTTTCTCTTACCAGCTACCCATAAATGAGATTGAGAAACTAAAGATACAAAAGAACATAACTGTCTCATAGTATGCAGATGGACGTGGTACAAGGATGTAAATAGTTTAGTACAACGTCATCATTTCTATTGAAGCAAAGGCTCAGAACATGCGATATTACAATTTGAGTTAGTAATGGCATTTTCATATTAGATAACCACCCATGTACAAGTATATTGTATATCTATTATTTATTACATGGAGGATGAAAACCTCCAATAACAAATTGTCAAAAATTACTTAAAGTAAACCAATATATATACAGAGGGTGCCAAAAAAATGTATACATATTTTAAGAAAAGAAAAGCCGTATTAAAATTGGAATACAATGACTGATGCTAACATTCATTTTATTAATGCCATCTTTTCAGTGAACACCATGCTACACATTGCTACCATATTTCAACTTCAAAAAGTAATGCATAGATAACATCTCTTAAAATGAGTACGGTTTTTTGGCACCCCAGGTATACATGTATATGGGGGGAGGGAGTGAGGGAGAGAGAGAGAGAGAGAGAGAGAGAGAGAATATCTCTAGAATAAGCCTGATTTGTTCTGATTCTTAATTCTTCTATTAATAATAATTATCACATAGTAAACTATAATCATATCTCTTGAACCCCTCTCAAAATTTCACTTCGTATCTATATGTAATCAGGGATAATAGCAAATGTATAGAATGGTGGTATGAATGGATGAATTTATACATATAAGGCAATTGGCTAAGTAATTCGAATATGGGTATGCTCAATAAATATTAACTATAAAAATATAGGATGTATGTAATTAAGAAATCACCTATTGTAAATATACACTTTAATATGTTTAAAATAAAACAAGTCATGCAGTTATAGATTTTGGAAACACTGAGAAATTTAAAGATAGTTTGACACAGGTGTCCTCACCCAATTTGTGAACACAGGACATAAGAGACACAGAAATTTTATGTAAGGCAATTATGATTAAACTCAAAGTTATTCATGATCCCCCAAAAAGAGGAATATAACTTACATTGTTTTATTTTCATAGCTGATAAAATTCCATATCTTATAAAGACTAATTTTCTTTTCTAAGTGAAAAGCACATACAGGGACTTCTTACTGACAAGACAAGGAAAATTAGGTCCCTTTATTTATTGGCTGCAATGTGAAGCGTGATTGCAAGATAATCAGAATAAAGAATATGAGCATTGTGAGGCACATTCATGGCATTATTTTACACACCACATACTTCTTGTGAAATATATCATGGAATCTTTGACTGCACAAATAAAACATTATTTTGCAGTTGAAATGCCTACTTTATTATTAAAGGAAATGGTTTCAAATTTGAATATGAGTCAATTAAAATTTCCATTAGAGGCCTGAGAATTCTGTATGGGAAGAGTGGTAGGCAATTATAAATCATTCTGAAGTACCCAAAGTAGTCTTCTTGCTGAAGTTTGAAATTTACACTTAAAAAAACAATGAAAAGGTCCATACACTGGAAAAACTGTATTTCAGATTCATTATTTCTGGTGGGAAGGTCATGGAACTCATACGGTTTGTATGATACTCTTTTCACTGTTTCATTTACCAGCTCTTATTTATCACATGGATAACTTCAGCTACAAGAATTTTCCTGCTTTTTTTTCTCAAAACAAAAACTACATTTAAAATATTTATTTATATACAACACCCACACTTTTGCACGCACTTATGAGAGCTATGATTGCATATGATGTATTTGATATTGTTCCTAAATATGGCTGAAAGGGACAGAATCTCTGGGGAAAATGCTCAAGGACACACAGAATCAAATAGAAAACAGAGAATTTGATAAAATACAGAGAAATACTAGCGTTTCTTCTATACGAGCATGTATAAGTGTAGCTGAGATCAAAACAGGAATATAATCATAACTAGGTGCATTTTACTTTAAACTTGTGTCATTTCTTTTCTTGTGCTGAAACTCCTCTAAACATACAAATCATCATTGCCTTCTTCTAAGGTAGCAGTATTATGGGATTGTCATTCTAGAGGGCAAAATATCTTTGTATAACTATGCTGGAAGGGATTTGGCAAGACTCATGAAAAACAAGGTTGACTTCACTTGATAATATTTAATCAATTTAAAACTAGAACATTTGTTGCATATTTCCCCAGAGTTCAATATCTTTTCTATCAAGGATAAATTTCTAAATATAGGTCAGACACTCATTACAGAACACTCACTGCCAGTGTGCCCTTCATAATGCATTTATAGGAAACCATATTCTGTATTCTGTGGTAAGCAATGTCTAAACATTATTTCTCTGATAGAAAGCCAAATATTATTGGCATTTTCTGGGCTTATGAACTATTTGCAGTGTCTTTACAGGTATACGCAATTCTGTAATAATATAAATGGTACTGTATATGTTATGTAGAACACACATACTTGCTAAAATAGAATTAATTGGCTAATTCGTTTTAGGAAAACCTTCCAAAATTTTAATTGCTAGGGCATTACAAATAAATTTGTAGCTATTACTAAATGACAAAGATCGTTTTTACTTCTCTCACCAGCTTGATCCTCTTTAACTAACGTTTAATACATGCACAAAGAAAACTCATGACATTGATAAGTTGGATTTGAATAATACTGAATTCCAAGCTCTTTTCTCTTATCTAGGAAACACTGATGTGTCTGCTGAAGATGATATGCTTTTTTTAAAAATTTTATTAAACTTGTTAGGATGACTTTGGTTAACCCTATATGATTATAGCATGACCTATAATCATATAGGTTTCAAGTGTTCAATTCTATAAACATCTGTACACTGCATGGTGTATTCACCACCCAAAGTGAAGTTTCCTTCCTCTACAATGTATTTGACCCCTTTTACCTTCTTCTACCTCCCCCACCCACTTTTACTCTGGGAACCACTATCGTATTGTCTGTGTCTATGTTTGCTTGTTTGTTCATTTGTTGCTTTCTGTTTTATATCCCACATATGAGTGGTATCATGGTTGTTGACTTTTTCCTTCTAACTCATTTTGCTTAGCATGATACTCTCAAGATCCATCCATGTTGTTGCAAATGGCAGTATTTTATCTTTTCTTATGGCCGAGTAGTATTTCATTGTATATATGTACCACATCATTTTAATCCAAGCATCCATCAAAGGATATTTTGGTTGTTTCCATGTCTTGGCTACTTTTAATAATGCTGCAATGAGCAGAGGGGTGCATACAAAAAGATCGGACAATTACGTCACGAACTTTCCACTGTGCGCTTACATGGTGCAAAGTTCACAAACTTAATTGTATGACATCTATATCTTTTTGAATAAATGTTTTCAAATTTTTCTGGTAGATACCCTGAAGAGGGATTGCTGAGTCATATGATAACTCTATTGTTAATTTTTTGAGGAACCTCCATAATGTTTTTAATAGTGGCCATACCAATTTACATTCCCAGAAGCAGGGTATGAAGGTTTGTTTTTCTCTACAATCTCTTCAACAATTGTTATTTCTTGTCTTGTTGATGGTAGCCATTCTAACAGGTATGAGTTGGTATCTCACTGTGGTGTTGATTTGTATTTTCCTAGTAGTGAAGTTGCACATCTTTTTATGTATCTGTTGGCCATTTTCATGTCCTCTTGGGAGAAATGTCTGTCAAGTCTTTCCAGGAAACACAGATGTACCTGCTGAAGCCTGTAGCTGGTAAGAATTTTTTACAATTTTTCCTTAGCCATAAAAGATATCCTTTAGAAAAGCATATCTCTGGTGAGCCATTTCTTATATCAGTAACCATTGTGGTAGGCAAAGTTCTACAGACCATGAAATAAAATAGGAGATCATTATATTATTCTATTGAAAAGAAATTCACTAAATTTTCAAACGTCTACTGAGGCATCCAGGTTTGAATCTTTTTTATTTGATACGTATTTCAGCTTTGTGTATTCTGGCTATACTGAGCTAGTTTAATAAATAGCAATAGTTAAATAAGTGATTGGATATTTATGAGAAATATAAATATGCATGTATATGTGTATGTTTGTGTGCCTGTTTATTTGCATGTGTGTGCATGTGTATTTCTAGTCATTTATTCCTTGATACATGGTACCACTCTCAATCTAAATTCTCCTAAATATATTTTAACTATAATAGTTATGTTAACCTTTTAGAAACAACATGCCATTAGAGTTTTATAAATATGAAGGCAAGTGATTTATCTTTTATACAACCTATAAATATTTGGAGGATAGGGAGAAATATACAGTATAACCTACTAACATTGATTGATGATCCTGCTCTCACACAGAAGGCAGTAGAGAGGAAGAGATGATATTGAAAATGTATGTTGGTATCCTTTACAAGGTACAGTTTCTTCTCTTGGTGTTTTTAATCTTTATTGTCTACCCTCTGCTGCTATTTTCTCCATAATAAAAAAAGAAAAAAGAAAAAAAAAAGAAAAGACGCTTTGCAGTGGAGGGTGGCATGGAAGATAAAATAGTGTCTTTCTACCTCAGTCTCTGGAAACCTACTAGCAATTTCATGAATAAATTTCTATAGTGAGTTAGTGCTTCACAAAGTGCTGTGAAATTTCACTATGTTTATATCTGAGCTAAACAAATTTGTAATTGTGCAAAACAATTATTTACCACCAAAGTGAGCCCAAGGACCCCAACTTTGGTTGTTTTATGTTTATTTTACCTTTTATATGTGAAATTGATGTGAGGGGAAATAAACAAATGAAACAATTCAGCAAAATATTTATTTTGAATTATTATTGAGTAAACGTATGGAGTACATAATTTCTAAAGGATTCCATTTTTGTTATGTATATGTAAATATACATAAAATACATCTAGATCACAGTTGTAGATTAACTCTTTTAAAAATAAATATGAATGATTTATAATGGTATGGCAAATTTGTATGAACATGTGTAGATAGTATATTTCTAATATATATTTCAGCAGCTATCCTAATATAAAATTACTTTAGTTTGCCATACCCTTTTATTCTATAATAAGGTAAATGTCAGTTTAGCTATCCAGAGCATCATCCTTGTAATTAGTTGCTTTAGAGTAAATTGTGATTTTTCTGTCAACTGAGACATGATTTCCTGATATCCTCCTGGTTGTAACTTCACAGCCAGTAGTCCTGAATTACCGTTGGGGTTAGGGAGATAGTCCCTTCGAAAACCCAGGGACACTACTGACTTCCATCAACTCTCCGTCAAATCTCTCCAAGAAATTTTGAACCTGATAATGGAAGCTTTACTATATTTTAAGATTGTACTTTCTTTCACTGCTTTGCTATTGCTGCCCCTTCTGATTGGGAATTCCTTTCCTTACACATCACCCCCAAACTATACTATTTGAAACCCAACATTTGTATTATTTCCTGGGAAAGATTTCCATAATTCCATTCAATCTTCAGGGTATCATAATAACTTGTGTACACATATGTCACTGCATACTTACATGATAATTTTAAAAAGTTATAATTATCTTTTGTTATATCCATCTTTCTAAGCCTTTGACAGAAACTCCATTTCACCATCATTTGTATCTTTTATATTTAGCAGAGTCACAGGCACAAAGCTAATGCTCAATTACTATGTATATGTGTATGAATAAAAATGTCTCATGTTCTAAATTTTCCTGTTACCACAGCAAACCAATCCCCTTTATGATTGTCTTGCTTTTCCTTTGAACTTGTTCATCACATTCATTCATTTTTTTTGTCTGGTTTAAATACATTACATATCTCCAATATATTGATTTACCTGCAGTAAACTATGGAAATTCATTATAATAATAAACCCTAGTACTATGGTATCTAACAATTTAATTATCTTACCAGTGGTAATTAAATACAAACTACTGCTTTTAACATATTTTTGAATTCTTAATAGAAACTGAAATATCATTTCATAAAAAAAGTCTATGTTAAGGGAAAAATGTATGCCCCAATGGAAGATAATCATTTTATGCTACTGAGAACACTCTACTGGAATCATAAGAAATCTTTTTAACCCCAGGAAACTATTTAACAGTGCAGTGACCCTAAAGAGATTGAAAAACCTCTTCTTTTATGCAAAGCAAGACAATTGAATTCAATGGTCCCTGGTGGTCCTTTCATTTCTAATATTATATGCAAACAAAGCTGTAATCTTAGTATTCCTTTAGAATTTATGAAAGTCCCTTTCAGTGATTTTTGCTAACTCTTCCAGTATTTAATTTATTCCATTGTCTGGTAAAGCTAAGACTTTTCCTTTTGTTTTCAAGCTGATACTTTCTAGTTGTAAAAAAATATGATCTTGTATTAATCTTAACGAATTAAAACCTGTTTTGTCTGGATAGTTCCTTTTCTAAGAAGTATAAGCATTTCTGTGGGCAATTAGTTTCTTAAAACTAAAGAAAATTACCATAATGGATTAAATTCAAAGTAGTTGTATAGAATCATAGCTTTTCCTTTAGGTTTGTGTTTAGGTAAGTGATAGCCATGCAGTCACACTGAATACAATTCTTAAAATTAGACTCACATGATTTTTAGAGAACATGACTATGACAGTGGGAAGAAAACAGTTGTGTTAAAACTATCACCTATTCACTTTATGATAGACAAAATGTGTGAATTTGTTTACAGAATGTTAGCAGAGACCTCATGTAATACGGAAATGATGCTAGAGTGGGATGTGGGCCATTTAAGGTACAGTTTCTTTTGGCCATCTTTACATTTAATAATCACGATCCTTGTTGATGTTTTGTAAGGAACTATGATTTATTAACCTTTTGTTAAACAAGAAGTTTGGAATTTTTATAGGACATGACACTCCTTTATTACCACATGGACAGTTTGTTAATCGTGTAGTGATTTATACTTTGTTTTTCATCCTTGGCCAAAATTTTAAATTTTATGATAGCAAGAATCATGTCTGTCTTGGTATTATTGTCAAGCCCAGTAACTTGCAGATCTATGACTAATAGTTTAGTAAATATTAATCGAATTAATACCATATAGTTCATTGATTGACAGTGTTCCTGAATATTTAATAGTCTTTGTTTTTCTAATTGGTCTCTGAGTTCAGAGGCTACATGAGAGTTTGAGGAAGAATGATCTCAATTCTCTTCCTTGCAGGAAAGATATACTTTTTCTAGGGATTTTCAAATGATAACACTGCTAAGCGTATTCTTAGAATCACAGGTATTTTCAACAGTCATCTACTATGCAGTTTAGATTTGGTGTTCTTTTGTGTTTGTTTATTTATGTGGTTTTATTTCAGTTATGAGTCACTGAAGTTTTAGAATGATCTTTATAACTTTATTTCACTTAAAAATTGTTGTGGCTGCCATGGTTGTTGATGTTTTTATTGCGGTTTTGTTTTTTCAAAAGCTACATCTTAATACAAATTATTTTTATGCAGATGTTAGTTAATATGACAATATTTATTTTAGCTGCACACAGTAATGGAAGTGAGATTGTTTCTTGAAAAAAAATTGGTTATTATTATGATTGCATATCATCACTCTGAAAAGCATGTATCCATGGAATGCAAGGGAATCTGAGGAGTAAATATGAGTTCAGGACAAGAAGTATTTAGCAGAGAAAATCCTTTGCACTGTAATCCATATTTGATAGTATCTCTTACGCAAAGCATGAATAAAACATACAGATGTATGTTCTCTAAGCAGCAAATGCTTTTGTAACTATGTATGCACATAAATTTAATATTTTATAATTCCATACGTAGCCACAAAAAATTATCTCCATTTTTACATTGACAAAGTCTTTGATCTGAACTTGATCCTGCATCGAACCAATATAAGTACAATTATTTCAGTTAGATATTATACTGTACTTTATATAAACTTGGGGGGTGCCCATTAAATCGAGGTAAAATGTTTTAGCTCTATATTTCAAAGATATGTTATTTTCTGAGTTTCTACTCTATCCTATGAATTCACTTATCATGTTAACCTTATGATACCTTCGTGAAGGGAAAAGGATAAATCACAAGATTTCTCCTTCATGTTGCAATCTTTCTTGAACTCCAAATTACAAAATTTATCTCCCCTTAATTGGGACTTCAGGAGCACATTTGCAAATCCTAATAGTATATCACCTCATCTGATATTACCCACAGTTTTTCTCTAGCCGTATTTTTATTATAGAGAACAATTTTCTATGGTACCATCAATGATCCTGTGCAATGATTTGACTTAAAAATCTTTGTACAGTGATTTGAAAAAAACATAAATATAACAAATACTCCCACATTCATTTTGGGAATTAAAAAGTGAAGAACTTAGAGAGCTCTATTTAGAAACTAAACGGGAGAACATGTGGGGTGTCTGTGATAATATTCAGTGTGGACTTTTGATATTTCCATCTTTTCATTTACCATTTTTGGCAACCCTCAACCTGGGTCTGAGATCTGTCCTGTGATCTTTCTTTTCTCATTCTGTACTCTTACTTTGGGTGAACTTGTTCAGTCTTGTCATTTAAAAATCATCCCTCATCAATAATTTTATATTTAGCCCTGATCTCTACTCTTGAATCTTGGAGAGCAAACAGCTAACTTGACATCTCCACTGTGCGTGTGTTTTTTTTTATGCATCATCAAGCTGTTTCCCTCTAGTCTTCCCCATCTCAGTAAATTACAATCATGTATGCTGTTGCTGGATTCGAAAACACTTCCTGCATCTCCCACATCCCATCCATCAGCAAACTTATTAATTTCAAAGTATATCTCACATCTGTCCATTTCTCTTCATCTCCTTGGCAATTCTCTTAATCCAGGTCACTGTCATCTCTCACTTGGAATATTTACCTCCAAAGGAGACTGAATCTGACCACTTCTTACTCTTATCCTGGACACTACAATAACCTCCTAGCTGTATACTGGCTTCCATTCTTGCTTGCACATGGTCTATGTTTATTTAACAGCCTGAGTAACCCAGCCCCTTCCTACCTGTCTCCACACCTGCTGCCTTCTTTGATTGCTCACTATGCTCCAGTCATTCCAGTTTGTTTCTGTTTTTTGAACACAATATGTTCTTTCCTATTTCATGTCCTCGGCAAATGATATTCTCTGTTGATTCTTGGGTAGCATGATATTTTTTTATTCTTTAGGTGTCAACACAAACTTTATCTCCTCTGAAGCACCTTTCTTCACCGTCATCTCCAAAGTAGACCTCTTCTCGCCCTCCGCTAGCCAACTGAGTTGTTATGCTATATTATTTTTTTGAATTTCTTCCGCTTGTCCCACCAGATCCACTCTTATTTTCTCCACCTTATCTTCTTCTCGGGAAGGGTCACATTTATAGAATATATCAGTTGGCCTCCATTGCCTTTTGGGATCTGGTTGGCTTCAGCTTGTGTGCAGCTCTGGCAGGAGGTCATAGTGAAAGGTGAAAGTAAAGCCAGGAAAGTGATAAATCCACCTCCTTCCCTGGGAAGTTTTCCTTGGGCTGCTTGTGTCCTTAAAACAAGATCAGTGGTTCCTGAGTGCTGGGCAACTACACAACCTGCTTCCTTGTGATTTCCAGTAACCCTTTCCACTTCTTATCTCTTTCTTTAGCCTTAGGGGTGGTAATAACTCAGCTGTTCTTAGCTTCAAGTCACTGTACCATCATTTTTCATTCCACCAAGCTCAAATCTTTGTAAGCATTCCCTTTTTGGGGAACAAAACAAGTGAGCAAGCAAACAAACATTATTTTGTTTGGATTGTTCTAGTGTGAGTCTGCTGATTTGAGTATGCTTTTGGTTTTTTCATGGGACCATGTTATTTTCTAGATTTCCATCATAGTATGATGAAAACATGGAATAATATTTTTCATTTATTGGTTTACTATTTACTGTGTCTCTGTTTACTAGAACATAAATTCTATGAGGGCAAGGAACTTCTCTTTTATTGTTCAGTTTTATTTTTGTCAGCTTCTAGAATAGTGTCCAATATAAAGTAGGTACCAAAAAAGGTTTTTCAATAAATGACTGAAGACCTGAAATTAGATAGAACTATTAGTATGTTAACATATAAAGCCTAAATGGAAAAATTGTGGTTAAAATGAAAGACATTATAGCCAACAGATTTTATCTTATTTGAGCATTTTAGTATGGAAGGTTTTCAAGTGACTCTAGAAGTATACATCGCCACATTTGGAGCTAACTTTAATAATATAGAAAATAAAATCAGGTGTTTAAATTTTTACAATGCCAAAGAGGTTAAGTGATTTAAAATAAATTGAATTTTAACAGCAAATTTCAATTTTATATATATTATAAGCATGTAATTTAATTCTATGTGATTTCTAGTCAAGTCCATCGTCTTCTATTACCATACTAGTGGAAGTAATGGTTAACACTTAGCCACTAACTCTAAATTGTCCATCTCACTTCTAGCAGAACAATCCAATAAACTATTGCTCACATATGTAGCTTTGACTTACTAGAAACTCGAGTTGTTGCAAATAGTAAGTGACAGGTAGTGACTAATAAAGGAGAGATAGGTTCAGTGAGAAGATGCTCTGAGTCTTATTATCTTTTTTTGCGTGTTACCAGAGCAGAGAGTTTTCTGACAAGTGGTGTACTGTACATTCTTTGATTGACAGCCTAATCTCCAGGGAGAGCCTAAGCTTTTCCATAGATCAAAGCTATGCCTCCCACACTCAGTGGCTGCTGAACCCAAGACAGGAAAGTGGCTAACACAGGGAAACAGTGCAGTTTCAAGACTTCTGACAGTGAGGAAGTTAGAGATGAGGGCACAGGGCCTTGTTATGACAATATTGGAGTCAGTTCCTCATTGTCCACCTTCATGGACTAAAACTTTCCTTTTCAAAAGAGAAGATTAAATTATCACATCTTGAACCCTACATATCAAATGCCATCCAACCAGTGTCTCTTCATTTCAATAGTCATGATATCTCTTCAGTTATACATGAAAATAATTAGTGCTTCTTTTTTTAAAGAATTAAAATGATTTATTTTTTTCTTAGGCAAATCTATTGTATTAAATAAATATTTATTGACATAGAATTATTCTCCTGATACTTTCTTCATCAAGAAAAAAATAGGCTTTAAAATAAGAAGAGTAATCAATCTTTATTATAATACATATAATACATAATATTATATAAGTTTAACTTGTATAATATACACAATTTGTATAATATAAAATATTTGAATAAAAATATAAAAGAATACGTATTATATTCTTCTAGGTTATATGATTATAGATATTTTATTTTTTCACTAGTTTTTGCTCATTCATAATATCTATTTTTTTACTATATTTTATGTATTTATTACATATTTAATATATATTATATGACCTGTGTTACATAATATATAATGTATTTTATATACAGAAAATACAAAAATATAGCAGATATTCTGATTTTCTTGGAAATATTGCATATTTGATGTAATAAGGAAAGCACTTAATTGTAATTACAACTTTGAAAAGAGCCCGTGAGTGATAGGGAAAAGATTTGTAGTTATCAATAAAATCTTTCTACTTGGTGAAGTTGAGCAGTAAAGACTTAAAGCAACTTTTAACAAATAGTCACTTGTTTATCTCTGTATAGTGCCCAGAATAGGGCCAGTCTTAACAGCATGTTTGTTAAATAAATAAAGGTGGACTTCACAAACAAATTGTCAATTTCTTAGAGGAAAATTAACAAAATTCAGATGAGTTATTTGGACTTTCATGAAAAAAAAAAAAGAAAAAACCAAACAAACTAAGGCCTAAACAACAACAGACAAAAAAATAACCGTTAGATAACAGTAATCAATCTAATTTTTTGGATGTATCTTAAACCTGAGTTAGTGAGTTAACTTTAGTCAAAATCACAGTAATATCAATGAGGCTAGATGTAGAAACCCCTTCTCTATATTCCCAGTTCTATCAATCTGTTTTTATAATGTCTGGTACTTTGATATCCCAGATAATGCCCATATAGAAGTAGAGGTTAGTAGGAAGTTATTCAAGATTAATTCAGGATTATTAAGGCAGATGTAGTCTTCTTGGAGTAGCCTTTGAAAATCTGTGATTAGGACTCTAATTTGAGATTCAGGGCTGAGCCCAAGACCTGGAAACTGCTTGTCAAAGGTCAGTTTCACAGCATCTAGATAACAACTGAAAAACACAGCCTTCTGCAAAATTCTATGTGTTGGTAAAGCCATGCATATCCTTGTCAGCTTTCATTTATGTGTGTTGGAAGTATCCTCTGGAGACTCACCACCATTTCCAAATCTACTTTTAATACATAAATTAAAGGCAAATAATGCCATACGTCTGTTAACTCCTTCAGAAAACATAGGTATCTAACAGGCAACCTAATTCTGGAAAAAGATGGTGTATGCTATAGTATTCCAAATGTAAGTAAAAGTTAAAAATAATATATTCTATGCTGAATTTCTAGCAGTTTAGTTTTCTGTAAAATGGTCTAATATAGTTTCAAACTATGGAAAGACTGCAAATTCAATTCAGTTTAGTCTAGGGCTATTTTCTTCTGTACAACAATTGAATATGTGATATTTATAAGTCTGAAATTAAATCCGATTTCTTTCCTATCCCCTAGATACTCTGTAATGTACCAGAACTGAAATAGAAACAATACCTCCGCCATCTTTTTGTTATTGTTTGAAAATACATGTGGCATACTTTTAAAATATTTCCTGTCTATGTTAATTAAATATTATTTTCTCCCTTTCTGATAGATCTCTGACAATTTCAGAGAAATAAAGGCGCCCCAGAATGCCAGATTCTCAATGGTGAAGTTACATTTTTAAGAATGGTTTGGGAAGTGAGGATGACACGAAATGAATGGAGATGTTGGTCTATTTTACCTTGACTTCCGTTGATTTCAGTAGACATGGCGTGTTCTGCTTTAGACTTTAGGTTAGGTCATGAGAACACAAAGATGAAAAGAATATTCTACTTGGATTTAAAGCCTTGCAGTTTATCAAAAGTGGCAGAATTTTATCATAAGGAATTTAATGATTTAATAAAATAGGGGTTGTTACAAAGTAGCTTAGACATGATGATCAGGTAGCGTGTAATTGCACTTGGGTTTAAAGACATGGGGGCTATATTTTTAGGAGAGACTTTTGAGCAGGCTTTGCAGGACAGGCTTGGAATGCCTAAAAACATTGGAGAATGGGAGGAAGAAGTGCATTTCAGATATTTTGAACCATCTATCCCCAAAGCCTAATTAGCACCATTCTTTAGAATGCACTGGAAAATATTGTCTACTATCCTCATGTTTGGGTCTTCTATAGAACTCTGAGACAACAGCGAAAATCACACTTACGGGCTTATGAAAGGAGTATTGTGATTGGTTGGACTTTGCCACCTTTTATAGACAAAAATTATTCGGTGAACAGAAACACTAGAAGAGAGATATATCATCCATTCTTTCTCTGCTTTTGTAGTCCCAACTTTCAACTTTCTCTTCTAATTGTAAGCAATGATTTTTGTTTAAACAACTGCTAGTTTAAAGCAAATATTTGAGATAGTATTTCTTTTGGAACTTAAAAATTTACAGTAACTACAATAGGGATTTGCTTTGCAAAAAAATAAAAGCACCCAATATGATTTTTAATAGAATTGAATTCAAATCTAAAAAATGAAAGGAGGAAGGAACTGATTTTGATTAGTTTATGTTTTATAGTTATTTTTGAATATGTTAGATAAAGATAAGGATATATAAGAGCTAAAGAGAAATGGGCAGTTCTCTTTCTTAATGCTTTTGGATATGTGTGTGTGCTTGTGCATGTATATGTATAGGTTCCTCAAAATAATCTTAAAAATAGTAATGATTCACAGTTATGTGTACTTCAAAGAAAGCAAAATGAATTACAATTTGTGGGTAGAATTCTCAAATAGCTTAAAATTCTAAAAGGAATGTTAGCTAACATTTCTATTTGACAGCATTGACAGTGTTTGTATAAACATTGAAATCACCCCACTTTTTGAGGAGTCCTTCAATGGTCTTATTTTTATTCACCTTGGATTCAAAGATACTGCTGAGGAAAATAAAATTGATATAACCTCTCCAATGTAGGTTTGTGTTTTTGAATGCCAGCTGGTGACACTGTGATGATACATAGCACTAATAATTGATTAAAGTGACTTCTCTCCTCGCCCTAGTGCTCACTGATATGTGACACTTAGCAATATGTTATTAAAGCCCCATTGTACCTATGATGCACTGGGACAGAATGTCACTAGAGAGTACTTCCTTGAGTGATATATTTCTCCTTCACAGGGTCATGAAAGTCTAAGTATGCACATTCAAAGCCAGCCAATGTGCCTATTTAAAGAGTAAAATCAACTTTAAAAAAATCTTAATATTTCAAAGACTGCAATGGCTGTATTATGGCTGAAAGCCCAGGCAAACTAAGCTCATAAATAATACATTCTTGTTACATTGTCTATAATGAAAAGGGGGGCTTTTCTCTTGAGAAAATAATCTTATGGTAAAAAGCAGATATTCTGAAGGATGTTTTATAAAATGAAGTGTGATTACAGACCTGGAGATGTATGGAGAAAGTTCATATGAAGTTTAAACAACAACAACTACAAAAAAGGTTCCATTAGATTATAAAATCAGCAAAGAAGTAGAAATGAGGAAGCCTGCAATTTTAACCCCGTATATTTAGATGCTGGACTATAAGCAGCACAGGAAAAATAAGGACAACTGAGTCTCAGAGTCCTGCCTGATATCCAAAGATAGGGAAATACGTAATATTTGTCTGCAGTCTATAAAGAATGGTGCTAGAGCTACTCCAGGGGAATTACCAAAAAGTAGATTAAATTGATCATTTAAATATCCATGTTTATCAACCCTCACTTTTCAGTGTAGGGAACTAAGGTGAAATATCACTATAAAATAGACAATGGGATTTATAAAATCCCTCCTCTTGCTGTGGATAGCCATGTGCATGAGAAAAAAGAGTGAATAGCCAAAACTTTTCCTATCTTAAATATCAAAATTATTCCAAATCTTTGGTCCATGCTAAAACGTAGGATTACAGAGCCTAAAAGCCAATGATTTATTTAGATATATGTTATCTATCTATTTTGATATCATGACGTGTTTTTAAATCGGTTCCATGTTAGGTAAGTATAGATCAAGGATTCAAGTGCATGTCAATATGTCGAAAGAAACAGAGGGTGTTGATGTTGGAGTCTCTAAAATCACATTTTTGCACATTTGTTTTTTGTTTCATATTGTCAAAAGAAACCCCTGTATGACCATTAACTATAACACTATTTCATTAAATGAGGAACGTATTTCTTAAGGTACAGGCAAGTAGAGAAGGAAAAGTGTGTGTGTGTGTGTGTGTGTGTGTGTGTGTGTGTGTGTGTGTGTGTGATGTGTGTTTAGGTTGTTTTTTTTTTTTTAAGTTTAGATTAAAATTTCTCCTTTCTTTTTTTCTTCTTAACTCCAGTTCTAAACCTGCATGGGTATATCAAGTGATAGCACCTTTTGCTCAAACACAGAACAAAGTAATATTGTAGCAAAAAGACCAACATTCAAACAATTGGAAGTTATTTGTCCAGATGTCTTAAGTCAATTTCTAACTTGTTTTAATGAAGAAGTAATCAGACTGTCAAAGTGTAAACCTTTAAGAAAGCTACTCAGATTGAGTACAAACAGTTCGCAGCAATCCTCATTTGTTGCATCTATAATGGGAATACATAATGAATAAAATAATAGCAGCAATTCAAATACATAGAATTTTCTAAAATTGGTCATTGTGCCTACATGCATGTCCATCACATACCTTTTGTGTCTAACTCATGCACCCGTACACCTTCTATATATGTGCTAAGTTCATATGGAGATGACAAGCCATCGTTGTCAGAATTTTCTAGAGAAAACAAGTGCATGTGTATGTCCTTCTGATCTCTTGTGAACTTCCACTCTCAGTTACTGCTTATTATGTAGACGGTGGCATATAAAAGAAGCCCCAGTAGTATATGATCAGCTACCACTTGCAAACCAGAAAACTAAATTATAAACACTCGCAGACGGAGGAGGTTTTGCCTTCAAGAAACTCAGATTTTGGCATTTCCCAATGCATGGTCATCATTTGTTTGTTCACTCACGTACTCTTTCAAAAAAAGAGTTAAGTGTTTACTGTGTGACAGGTATTTTACTGCTAGGATCTCTTTCCATACCACCAAACTAGGTAGCATTTGTACAGGCATTTGTCTTTATCAAATGTTTACTAAAAGAACGTTCCGTAGAATTCAGAGAAAATTTCCTATGCTATACCGTAAACTATTGTTCGTAAGAATTTGATCCTTAGTGACACTGACTATTATGTTCAGGAGATGCTAAGAACTGTTCTAAATCAACAAATTAGATTTAAAAAAAATGTTTGAATTCATTTTACTTGAGAAACACGTTTTTTCTGTGTCAAGTTAAAAATGAATGAAATTTGTCTTTATCTTAGTTCTTTAGCTGTACAATGGACAAAGATATCATTAAAGACCAAAGCAAAACGTGATTTTCTTTTTAACTAGCACATCCATCTTTTCCCTATAGTTTTATAATTCACTTACTTGTCCACACTCTCCTTTTGCATTAGTAATAATTCTATGTCGAAAATGCTATTAATATTTAAATCCTATAATCAGTACATTTTAAACTACTTTGTGTTTGCATATTTTGTGTGCTTGGCTATTAGACATTTATCTTTAGAAATATGTACTTGTTCTGGGTAATCTTCATATTTGTAATCAGTTTGCTACCATCGTCTTTCTCTCAACTTGAAACAGTCTACTATAAAGTAGTAGTAAATATTTATAAATATTATTCTCTTTCAAAAATAACTGAAAAACACATCGACTTAATTCAGACTTCATTAGCCCTGCATGTTTAATTTATTTTTAAAGGAAATGTCTAGGGAAATATAAGAATACTTAATATTTTTAATTCCATGTTGTACAATGTAGTTGTATAAAGATACGTACTTTATATTGGTATAGTTGAAGTCAAAATTGAGAAAAATAGATTCAATAAAGTGATCTGCTAAGGTTCAAATGATAAGTACATACACAAAAGTTGTCCTTGGAAAGTACATTTCATTGATTTATGCTATTTGCACATGAACATTTTTCAATTAGAGTTTGCATTTATTTTATTTCTAAAACAACATATCCTAATTCCCTGTTCTATATTTTCTGTCATTGTATAATGACCTTTGTTAAGGAGGATAGGATAACACCTCTATATTTTAATATTGCACTCTATAGATGGTTTATTGGCTTCCTCTTGGTATTAATATAATTTTTCATATTATAATGTAAATAAAATGTGGGGAAGGTATACGCTTTCAGGAGTGAATGACAGACTGAATGAAGTGATTTAAATGGGGGAATACTAATTATCAGAGAACAAAGAGGTTCATCTGAGTTTAAATAATGCATATCAAAATAATGGTGGTGATAATGATGATGATAAAAAAGCAAAAGAAAATAATGTGCTTTTTATATTATTTAATTCTTACAGTAAGGGGAAATAATTTCTTCTGTTAGGATTGTTCTGTGGTTCAGTGTAGTGTTGTTCAAACTAATACATATGGATTGACCTGGGATAGTCTTTGAGTTCCACAAATTATTTGCAAGAATTTAAAGTTTGCACTTTTCTTTTTCTGTGATAGTCTTAAAATAATACTAGCATATTCTGTTTAATAATTTATGCTCTATAACTGGAGTGCTACACATTAGGTGCTTGAATTTGGATGTTATCAATCATAGTTTGTAAAGTAAAAGTCACACAATATTGTATACTATTAACAAAGACTCCTTGACCTAACTCTAGCCAGGCTCTTTTGAGCCCTCTTCTCAACTAGGCCCTAACCTTGGGCCATGTAAAGGCATGAACAAACAATAACAGTTTCTAAGAGCAAAAGGCTGCTTTCCTAGGATGACCTTAGCCCCCCCCACCCCAAATGCTTGCCTGAGAACACTCAAGGCTACCAAAAGAATCTACTCTCTGTTTTAGCCAGCACCTGAAGCTAGAGCCCCTTCTCTCTCCCAGTCTCTGTGGGATAACAGGAGCCTAAATTCTGTAAGCTCCAGTTAGTTAGCAAACTGAGATGGGTTTCACATGGACCAACCCCGTTTCCTTTCTTGCTTTGTGTAACTTTTCACTTCTCTAACTTTGTTGAGCTCCCTATCACCACCCCCCTTATTCCTTCATTCTTTCCTTAAAATACCTGTCACCTCTGTACAAATCACTGTTCAGTTCAGTTCTCACTGGTCTCTTCTCTATTGTAATAGTATCTTATTAATTAATGTCTATCCTTACCACTTTAACTACTGTAGCGTCTGGCTTTGTTTATTTTTGACAGGATCAAAACACGACTTTTCAGTACTTTAAACAGCACAAAGAGTTGGAGGAATTATTTTGCCACAGAGCACACGTTAGTGTAGGAAGTCAAATAAAAACAATTATGTGTCTTATGTTGACACTTTTAAAAGGATATTTCTTGGCTCTGCTCACATATTCCGTATACCGAATTGCAAATACCTACTATGAAGCTGTAGTAAATATTCAGTGAATAATGCCACGTTGTAAAAAGTAATTGAAGTAGATACCAATTTAAATAAGATTTAATTGAAATTTTAGCTTCAGTTTATATTTAACTGAACAGATGGCTTTAAAGTTATTAAATGGCACATCCTACAATTAGCAAGAGTTGACTCTTAAGAGGATTTGATTAAATATGAAGCTTTAAGATTATTGATTCCATATTCTACAAAGCAGTTATATATATTCTGTGCAATAGAATAATTGGAGTCAAAGATTACATATTCTATAGGGAAAATATATTAATTAGACTACAGGACCTGGTACAACATTATTCTAAACCCTAATTCAGTGATCTATTTCTAATATGAAAAAGGTCACCTATCCTGCTAAAATAATGCAGTTAATTAGAATTATAGTGCTTTGGCAATTTTATATAGAATTATATGCTTTGGAATGATTTGTATACATATACAATTCAATTGGGAGGAAAAAATTAATAGAAAATCATTTTTATAAATACATTGTAAAACACGTATATATTTATCTATCTATATTTAAGTACCTAATATTTCTTTATTTGTTTCTGGGAATCACCTTGTGAGGTTTTTTTTCTTTTCTGTTTTTAAAATTACTTCTGTATCCCTGAAACAAATTGATTAAATTGGTAAAATGGAACTGACATCTGTTCTCATCTGCAAAGGTTTTATTGGTAGAAAAATCTTTTAAAATTTAGTTTTAAAAGCTAAAGGCAGAACACACAGTATACATTCCTGTGGAAAATGTGGAATATCAATCCCTGTGCATGAACCCATCTTATAAACTCTGTAGTTTATCTAGTGGTAAATATTATTTACAAAAGTAGCCAAGGATAAAGAAAGTGTCTTATCTTCCTCTTTTTTTTAAATTAAAGTTTATTGGAGTGACAATGGTTAGTAAAGTTACATATATTTCAAGTGTACAATTATGTAATACTCATCTTCCTCTTTAGGCTTGTTATTTCTTATAATGGTTATTTTGTGGCTTTCCTGTTGTTTATCAACTTTGTAAGAGGAGAAACGTGTAGAAAAGAAAAACATGCCTTTGGGGAGTAATACCATTTACTAACTATTAAACTAGTTCTAGCTTTTTATTTTTTTGAAATTAATAACAATCTAACAAGACAAACAAATGAAGAAACAAAAACTCATAGACACAGACAATAGTTTAATAGTTAACTTACCCTTTAGAGGGGAGATAGGTGGTAGATGAGGGTAAAAGGGATCAAATATGTGGTCATGGAAAGAGAACTGACTCTGGATGGTGAACACACAATATGATATATAGATGATGTATTACAGAATTGTACACCTGAAACCTATGTAAGTTCACTAACAACTGTCACCCTAATAAACTTTAATTAAAAAAAGAAATTAATAACAATCTTTTATTTAATCCAGTCTAGCTAAAATAATAAAATTTCCAGCTCTTGACAAAAGATGCTCAGCTGTTAGTCAAGAAAGCTTCCCCTAGTTTGTCATTGATGGTAATGTGTTTTTCCTTGCTAAGTAAATGGGTCTTCCATCATATTTCAGAATTCTGGATTATAAACTCTAGATTATAGAGGAAATCAAGGAAATAATTACAGCTGTTAACTGCAAAGAGTACTTATTTCAAAGATATGGTAATATTTTCTAGTTGATAAATACTCCAAAAAACTTTTTTTTTTGGTGCATTGCATTTCAATTCATGGGTTCATGGGTGAAATAGATTTCAGTACTATCTGTTGACATAGTTAACATCCATAATTTTCACCTTGGTATGTTTATGGAGCATATACATATCTATCAGCAATAGTTTCTTTCAGAGATCTAACACTTCAGAGATCTAAAGGCTTCTCATAGCTCTCAGTATGAAACACTAAACAATGTTTTATATAGCCAAATAATCATGAAGTACTTAGTTCTTAATACTGTAAAAAAATATTTTATAGCTGATGCACTAATGATATGATAATGATTTGCATTTTCTGACATGGTTGTAATGACAAATTAATGCCTCTTCTGAAACACAATTCTCTCATTCCTTTATTTCCCTGACTAGTGTGATATATAGGTGAGGATTTTTCAAATGTGTCTGAGAATTTATGATTACTCTTAAATAATACAGCTCTTCACTTTGGTGGAATAGAAATAAGGCAGATAGTGTTGATGAGCTGTCTTCAGGTGGTTGTGTTAATAGTTGGTTTCAGGGGTTAATTTTTTTTTTTAATTTATTGGGGTGACAATTGTTAGTAAAACTACATAGATTTCAGGTCAATTTTGACAAGATAAAATGAAGAAACAATGGATGAGTTGCTGCTTATTTGAAGCAAAGTGTCTAATTCCAAAAGACGGTGAAAATGGCATGCAAAGAAGGCTTAAAGAGTAAGCTAAGATGGCAAAAAACAAATTTTATCATTTCTAGACGCAGAAAGAGGATATGTTGACCCATTATCATAAGGATTCCTATGTCATCACTGAACTGAAAATACATAAAGTGAGGGTTCATTTCTATTTTTTTAAACTTTTATTTAGTGGAATATAAGATAAAAAAGTTGTTATAAGACAAAAATGATCATGAAAAGATGAATGTTCCTTCAAACAATGTAGGCTCTCCAGAAAAACATTTAGTCCAATGTCATCTGATCTCAATTCCTAATGAGATAAATGAGATTATTCCTGATTCTTGGTGGAGAAAGTGGTAAATCACAGGTCTTAGAGATTACATGGCATGCTGGAAGGTCATACAATGATGTTACAGGAAGACAGACCGGGGAGGAGAGAGAGAGAGAGAGAGAGAGAGAGAGAGAGAGAGAGAGAGAGAAATATATTGGGGTTCTGTCTTTATTAGTGTCCAAGAATGGGGTATCTGGGGTTTCATGGATTCACTCATCATTAGCTAATTTGAAGCATAAGAGGGAGAAATAGAGCATGGGAGAGTATACACAGGGTCACTCAAGTTGTCAGTTAAAGAAATTTAATATATTATTAAAATCTTTTCCCCAAAGAATATTCTAGGTACACATTATTTCACTAATAAAATCTACCAAGTATGTAAGTAAAATATAACACCAATATTACATCAAATAGAAAAGTAAAAGGAAATAATTCATAATGGACACTGAGTGATGATGATGTGCTGATGTAGGTTCAACCTTTGTAACAAATGCACCACTCTGGTGGGGCATGTTGATAATGGAGAAGGTTATCCATGTCTGGAAGCAAGGGGTATACATGAAATTTCTGTATCTTCTGTTCAATTTTGCTGTGAACCTCAAACTGCTCTAAAAAATAAAATTTGTTTTTTTTTTTTTTTAAAGAATGTATCACATTCCCTGGCAAATAATTGCCAGAAGAATGAGGATGATGATGATGATGATGATGATGATGATGATGATGAATATTGTCGCGTCCAGCACGACAAGAGCAGTGGGAAGCGAGAAGGGCAGCACAAGGTTAAGAAAGACAGTAGACAAGAGTAGAGTGCAAGCAGGGCCAAGGGACTCAAGTCTCAAGGACTGAGCCCCAAATCGGGCCAACACATGGCTTTTATTAGTTAGGTGATGGAAGTAAAAGAAGTAAAGCTTGTCAATCTCAAGATCTATGAATCCCATACATTACAATAGGAAACTGATTCAAGCCAATCACCCTTGCCTGCAGGCAGCAGAACTGTAAGTCTCAGGATATGTATTTCCCCAAGGGACAAAACCTTTATGCATATGAATAGATGGAGAGCACATCTTTGAGTCTCTTCCCCTGCAGTTTGTGGGAAGGAATGCAGCCACAAGAGGCAGAGGCTCTCCTTAGCCAAGGGAAGGTGGGGGGCTGTGCCCACCTCTGTTGACCCCACGAATTCCCCAGATGGTCCCCACGTGGCTGCGTCTGGTTTGGGTTGTCCCCGCCGTGGGGAATCTTACACATCATTGACTAGCCAGCCATCTTTTGGAGCCAAACAGGGAAACATAAGGTGTAAACACAAAGGTGAAGCAAAGTCCCCGATAGGATCCATCTCACAGACTCTCCTTTCTTTAGAGACAGGTACGAGGAGACAGATGGGAATGCCCTTTCAGGTTAGTGGTGGCATACCTTCTATTTCTTTGTATTGTAAAACTTGATGAAAAGCAGAAAGGGGGATCAAATTGAAAATCCAGCTTATCTTTCTAGTGCCATCATTAGGCATCTGATTCTGTTGTCACTGTATATACTGGGGTTGCCAAAAAATGTATAACATGACTTGTATTCATCTTTGGTTATTGATATATATTGAGTATTACAATTTTAAGATCGTTTTTTCCTTAAAATGTGTATACATTTTTTTTTGGCACCGTCTGTATGTGTCAGAAAATATATAAAGTAGTCTTCTTGTGATACAGAGTAGGAAAGGGCAGAATTGATGGCGTTTCTTTTAGTGGTTCTTTAATTAAGGGGAAAAAATTCATTACATTAGACTACTGATCATGTGGCATTCACCTTTAATAATGAAATATTTGTATTGGTTTAAATTATTTCATCAATTCCTGAGCTTAAAAGTAACAAATGCAAACACTAGGGCATTTACAATAGATAACATTCATATAGGAAAATTAAAATCATCCATTATTTATCACTGAGAAACAACCAACATTATTATTTTATCCCAGTTTATTTTCTTTTTGATATGCATTTTTATTTATATGTATATATATGCTTTGAGCAGGCAAATGATGTAATCTATTCTATGTGTCCAAATTAGGCCATCTAAATGGGAGGCAATAACAAAAGTGAAAGACTAACTAGGACTCTGTGGCTGTAGGTAATGCAGGCCAGAGAAGGATATCAAGAAGCTATTAAGAGGCAAGAAAGGGTTCCCCCTATAGGATTCAATGGGAGCATGGCTCTGGTAAAACCTTGATTTCAAACTTCTAACATCCACAACTGTGAGACAATAAATTTTTATTGTGTTGAGGTATACTGTTTGTGATATTTGTTATGACAACCCTAGGAAACTAATACATTACCTACATGAATATTTAAATAATATTAAGATTTTTGAAAGGTACCAAACTGAGAGGATCTTGAATGCTTGGATGGTTTTAGTAAAAAGACAAAAATGGACAGATGGAAATCAAGATTATTCTGCGAGACAAAATTTAGCAGGGAGACCATCAGAAACATAAAAATTGTACAACATAAGCTCCAAAAATGTACTACTTTTGCATTTTCCATATAGGAGGATAGAGGAAGGAAAATAATCTTTGTTGGCCATCAACAATATTCCATGATTATTATGTTAGATGCTTTCACTTACATTATCTTGTCTAGTCCTTGAAATTATCCTTCATTGTACATATGTTTGCTCCTAAATTATAGAAGAAACTCCAGGTGAATGATGCAACTTGAAAATTTACCAAGCTAATTAAACCTAGACTCAACCTGGTACTCAAATCAATATCACAAAAAGTCCTCATCTGTTACAATACCTTATCCTGTCTTTAAGTTTAAAGCAAAGACAAAGATTGAATTTTTTGTTTAATGTTGGTGTTGCTTTGATTGTATTGTTTTTGTTTTTATTGTTTTCCCAAAACCATTATTAATCTGATCAAAGTAGATTTTACTTTAAGATATGTTTTTAGACACAAAATGAAGCAAAGTTGATATAACAAACTAGATTTATAGGGATGATTAAGAAGCCCCAATACGATATATCAGAGTTAAAAAAATTTTTTTTTCTTGGGGAATATTGAGGAATAGTGTGTTTTTCTGGGACCCATGAGCTCGAAGTCAAGTCATTGTTTTCAATCTAGTTGTGGAGGGTGCAGCTCACTGGCCCATGTGGGAATTGATCCGGAACCTTGGTATTATGAGCAGTGCACTCTAACCAACTGAGCCAACTGGCCACCCAGTATTTCAGATTTTTTGTGAAAGAAGATTGAGGGAATAATTTGATATTTTCTTCTAGCCATCGATTAAAAAAAAAGAAGCCTAAGAGTTCTAATATGTTGTTTATTTAAATATTCTCAAATCCATGCTGAAGTGGATTTTTGGCAATATGTTTCTTAGCGGAGTTGTCAACAGAATTTTAAAAGAAATGTAAAATATAGGTCATGACTCACTCACTGTATTTTAAAAAAGCTGAACAGTGATTTTTTTTTTTAACATTTTCTTAATAAAGTCTAAATTTCTGTGCTTTTCCAAGATGACCATTTTGACAATAAAATTGTTTTCTCAAGCAGTGTGTTATTCAATTGGCAAGCAGGTGTTGGTTTGCCACATTATCCAATTTGATACTACTTTTTAAATATGAAAATCTAAGAATGTATTTCACACTTGAGGCCACACAGAAAATATTCATTGCTTGTTGTTAATATATAAAAAAGTACTAGTTGGTTCTAAAATGTTAGATAAATGTACTTCAAAGAAACATCAATAATCAAAATATTTTAAATTAAAAAATCTCTTAAATTCTAACATAAATGCTGTTACATGGGTTCATATTATGTCCATTCCTAATAAATAATACAATATAATAAATAATAACAAAATTGTGTACTATAATAATTAAAAAATTATCAGAGCATGCCCAGTGTGGTGCTCTGGAGGGTTCATATTAGCTGCATCTTTATCTAATTTGTATTAACAAAATTGAATTTTGGAAGATATAGTAATGCACTAAGTAAGATGTGTAGAACATTTGACTAAGGAATAAAAAGACATAGAAAATGTCTTTAATATGAGAAATTACGAGGTGGAAATAACCAGGTAATAATTGAAATATACTGCAAAACCCCGAGGAAAACAAATTTTATAATCACATAGTTATAACAAAAATGCAATTATATAAAAGCTTTTGATTAGCAATTGCTCCTCAGATTAATCCCGCAAGCTATATTGTTAGCACTTTGCTTATACAAATCAGTAGGATATTTGCGTTTTTTGCAATTTTTTAAAAATCTTTTAAACTGTAATTACTTATGCACCAACCTAATATATCCAAATGGACCATTTTGAAACAAGAAAATTGGTTTAAGAAATAAACATTCCTTTATGTGGCTAAGTCCAAATCTTGGTAATGATGGAATCAAAAACCCATAAACATTTTTAATCTTGAGAATATTTTATCAATCAGCATTACTAAAGTAAAAATTACTAGAGTTCATGTTAACCTTTGACATACTCAAGAAATCTGGCTACAGAAAAGCTTCTAATGCATTTATCTATTTGCAAAATAGATAATGCCACTGAAAGATATAATCAGAACACTTTAGCTTGAAATTAAAATTCAAGGAGATCCCTACTACCATAGCTATGGTTTTCCATTACCATAGCTATCTTCTTAGCTAATATTTATACAGGGCTTAATGTTTTACAACATGTATGGCTTTACTTAAGTTAACACAATTGATATTCACAAAAAATGGCAATACATTAAGACCAGATGCTAATATCTTCTTCCTTTCACAAATGAAGGGCCTCTGTTCACATTGTTGGTATCATATCATAGAGCAGATAAATTACACAGCTCCAGTTTAACTTTGGTTTTCTGATTTCTAATGACTTATTTTCCTTCCTTCTGTAAGAATCTTCCAAATGTAGAAATCAGAAAGCTTCATGAATTAAATGAATGACAGAAATTTAAGATTTATTCTTTTAATTCAAAAACTGTCTTTGAAAAGCATTAGATGAACTCGTTAGTATTGTTATAGGAAATCTGCTTGAAAGAGGCAGTGGATTCTCAATTTGAATTTATATACAGTTAATAATAGGATAACTAAAAGATAAATAAATCATTTTGTATCTTCAAATGAAAACTGCAAGTTATGTAAGTTGAAAACAGAGGAAAAAGAAAGAATAAACATTACAGAAGTTATTGCAAAATATTTGGTAATGTTTTGATAACTCCCTCTATAATTGTTATTCCCCTAAAATCCATGTCCTCATTGTTTTAGGATAAATATATTCATGATGAATAATCCGTCATGAAAGATGCACCTGTTCTAGCAACACTTAACTCAGGCAGACCTACCTAATGTTTAAATTCTGGATCAGAAGGCAACCTATATACAAGGAAACCATTTGATTTGTAGCCAGTCACCAAAGCAGGTCTGACTTTTATAGTTAAGGACTCTCTATCTATTGCAAGAAACTTCCTTCAGTTTTCTTGATGTATAGCTGTCTTTCACTTCTCCTGGAGTTATTTTCTCCTGGTTCATTATGAATTCCACTCTAACAGGAGTTACACTTCTGTACTACTTACAGAGTTCCCCCATAGGGGCCTCTCTCTGCTTGTGCTCTTCATGCTGTTTGGTAAGATTACAGATGAAAAATCTGTGTCAGACTCTCATAATACTATTCCAGATTGTAACCAGCGGTCGTCCTCTCTGCCAACAGCGCTTACCCCAACTGGCCAATGGGTAGAAGCAGTAACCTTTTCAAAAGGTAACACAATGCCCATTAAACCAGCCTTGGAAAGTGCTCCTTTGGAGTTTTAATTTAAGATGAACAATCCGGGTGCCTTTAGAAAGCCAACGTTTAGGAAAAGAGTCTGTCCTTTCTAAGAATGGAAATAATTACTCAGGTTGATTTTGTAACTTTGTGTTTATGTTATTCGTTCCACACAACATATTTTGTCAACTGTAATATTGTTGAAGAGTTATGAAATAATCAGGAGGGAACTAAACACATAACACAAAGAATTTTACTGGGATGATTTCAATTAAAGAAGTTTATAGCTGTTCTAAAATATTTGTTTTTGGCTGTTATCCAACAGTTGTATTTTTTCTTGAGATTATTCTTACTGGCAGAATTCAGCCTCCTTAGTTCTCTTTCTTTTGAAAATTTTTATGCAAGGTGGCTAGGGTAATTTTTCTTCTAAAAAGCTGAATTATTATGTTTTTCTAATTAGTTTCAGGTGTACAACACAATATAATAGTTAGACATTTATCATTTATACCCTTCCAAAGTGATAACTCCCCTCCCCAATCTACTACCCCTCTGACATCACATACAGACGTTACATTTCCACTGTCTCTATTCTTAATACTGTACTCCACTTCCTAATGCTGTACTCCACTATAATTATATATGTATAATTATAGTTCACATTCATTATTGTTCAGCTTCAGTTTCAGGCGTACAGAGCAGTGATCAGGCATCTACATCTACATCATCCCTGAAGTGTTCTCCCTACAAGTGTCCATTGGATACCCTACAAAATCTTTACAACATCATTGATTATATTCCTCAAACTAACTTTCATTTCCCCGTGTCAATGTTGTGGTTACTGATTGTGCTTTCTAATCCTCTCACCTTCTGCCTCATCCCCACCCCTCCTCTCATCTCACAACCCTCAGTTTTTCCTCTATATCTCTCAGAGTGTTTCTGATTAGTGTTTGTTTATTCTTTCCTTTAGGTTCCACATATAAGTGAGATCATATGGTATTTGTCTTTCTCTGTCTGACTTATTTCACTTAGCATAATGTTCTCTAGATCCATCCATATCGTTGCAAATGGTAAGATTTCATTCTTCTTTATGGCTGTGTAATACTCCATTGTATAAATGTACCACTGTTTCTTAATCCAGTCATCTGCTGATGGGCATTTTGGTTGTTCCCATGTCTTGCCTATTGTGTATAGTGCTGCAATAAACATAGGGGTCCATGTGTTTTTTCAAATTAGATAGATACCTAGGAACCTAGGAGTGGAATTGCTGGGTCATAAGGTAGTTCCATTTTCAGTTTTTTGAGATACCGCTATACTGATTTCCCTAATGGCTGCACAAATGTGCAATCCCACCAACAGTACACAAGGGTTCCCTTTTCTCCACATCCTCGCCAGCAGTTGTTGTTTGTTGATTTATTGATAATAGCCATTTGACTGGGGTGAGGTGGTATCTCATTGTGGTTTTTATTTGCATTTTTCTAATAATTAGTAAGGTTGAGCATTTTTTCACATCTATTTGCCATCTGTATGTCCTCTTTAGAAAAATGTCTCTTCATATCCTCTGCCCATTTTTTAATAGGGTTGTTTGCTTTTTTTTTGGCATTGAGTTGAGTGAGTTTTTTATAAAATTTGGATATTAACCCCTTATCTGATATATCATTGACTAGCATCTTCTCCCATTCAGTAGGATCCCATTTTGTTTTATTGATGGTTTCCTTTGCTGTGAAAAAACTTTTTAGTTTGATGTAATCCCATATGTTTGTTTTTTCTCTTATTCCCCTTGCCCGAGGGGATATATCAGTAAAAATATTACTCCAGGTAATGTCTGTAAACTTTTTTCCTATATTATCTTCTAGGAATTTTATGGTTTCAGATCTTACATTTAAGTCTTTAATCCATTTTGAATTTATTCTTGTATATGGTATAAGGAGGTGGTCCAGCTTCACCTTTTTGCACGTGTCTATCCAGTTTTCCCAGCACCATTTATTGAATAGACTGTCTTTACCCCACCGTAAATTCTTGCTTCCATTGTCATAGATTAAATGACCATATAGGCATCGATTTATTTCTGGGCTCTCTATTCTGTTCCATTGATCTATGTGTCTGTTTTTATGCCAGTACCATGCTGTAAAAAGCTGAATTATAAAGATTCTGGAGTTTTATCTCTACTTGGAAGTGATTTATTAAAAAAAAAAAATCACAGATTTCTCCCTTGAAGAACATTTTAGTACCATCTGCTATCATCCGATATAAATAATACTTGTCATAGGTAAGTGGGACATTTAGAGAATTTTTCTTTCTGCTTTTTATTCTAAAAGCTGTTCCAAGAACATAAATTAATTGCAAAATCAAGAAAAATATCATATATGTGTGTGTGTATATATATATATATATATATATATATATATATACATTTCAAGCCAAAAAAGGAATAATAAAGCACCATTTTTACTTACTTCCTAATGCATTTTTACATTTGTTATGTTTCATTCAGAGTCCCCATCAAGAATGTCATGATAAATGAACCCTTTTTAGAGAGCTGACTATACAGTCTTTTTTTTTTTTTCCTGGAGAGGGAATCAACCTTGATCTTCTCTCAATTCTAATTCTATTAAAGTGGATTCAGACATTTTAAAAGGAAACATTTAGGTAAAACTCTTTCTTCCCAAACCTAGAAGCTTGAACCAAAATGCATTTCTAACCATGTAGATCCAACTCTCATTCAATCTGTCCATTTCAGCTATCATGAGTTTACCTTTATTATCATTGGCAAATAAATTATTTTCCTTTTCTCCTCTCCATTACTCCATAGCTCTCTTGAGGGCAACTCTTTGAACCTTTCTCAGACCACTGTGAGTGTTCAACAATGGATGACATTAAAAACATAAAACCAGTAGTTGGAATTCATTCACATTTTCTAGATCAGTGTTTTGCAAATGTGGTTTATGTTTTAACATCAGCAGAGGAAACATCTGCGGCATTTATTAAAAAGGAAGATTTCCAGACCCACTAAATAAGCCTCTAGCATTTAGAACCTGGGAATCAGCATTTTAATTATCTACTTCAGATAGCCCTAATACACATAAAGTTTAAAAATCTCTTTAGAAGCATATAGAAATAAATGGAAAATAAAAGGAGAAAATTTGTTTAATGTTTCACACTATGTCATGTACATAATTAATCTTGTATCATCATGGATACTCAGGTTTTTGTTGTTCCTCTGTTCATGTCTATAATGCATTTCGAAAAAGGAAGTACTCAGGCTTTTGAAATGAATCCAAGACCAAATCATTTCCACTCTTTTGTTTAGATTTGCCAATGACCTCTCAGGGTTATTTCAGCAAATTAAATATAAGGATACTGGAAAGAAATTTCGAGATTTTATTATATCCCATATGTATCAGTAATCTTTGCAAAAACATATACATAGAAGATGCTTTAAAAATAGTTGACTATGAACTGATTTATTGTTGACAAAATTAACTGCCAACTCACTCTATTTTTCTGACAATCGGTAATTAAAAGTGTAAGTGTTATCTTCCTTTTTTATTGGAAAATAACTTTGGAGCTTCTAATTAAATTTCTCCTTGAGCTTGTCAAGAATATTAAAGACATAGGTCAAATGTATGGCTATAGTTACCATGACTGCACTTACCATTTTTAGTTAGGCAAGGTTTTTTCTCTGCTTTCCATGCAGACTAATTATTTTTGTCAATTACAAATACATCACTCTCTGAGAAACACTACAGTTTGTCCCTGGACCAAGTTGTGTTTTTAATTCTAATTTAGGATCCTGAAATAGAATGTTCCCTGACTTGCTCCAAACAATTTATCTCCAGAGTTTTCTACCCATTTATCTCTATTTTAATCATACCTGTGTTGGAATATCATACTTGAACAGATTAAGGTTTATTTTTGGCATGGTCAAGACTGCTCTTGGTTATTCTATGAGAATGGAGATTTCTAAATTACTATGAGACTGGAGATTGAGTGTTAAATTGGCCTAAATTATCAGATTTGCCTAAATTAACAGATTGTGTCAATGACAAAGTAATCACAAACTTTAGACAGTACAAACCATCTGCTGTTATATGGATATGAATTGCTGGGTAAAGCCTAATTAATCATTTCTCAACCTATATAATATTGTTATGATCTGCATATAAATAAAGTGATGATCATGAATGTGGTTAAAAAAATATCTGCACTGTTCAGTGGGATGAACAGTTGATACTAAATTTGTTTCTTAGAATTTCTGACGTTTGCTTTATTTTATATCATAAACTCTATACATGCTTTTATGGCAGAATCTTTTATGGCAAATAAAACAATTATGGGACTGTGTTTCCTAAAATTTATATAATAGCAAAAAAATTATTCTTTTTAAGGAATACAATTTTATATGCAGAATAATTTCAAATAGGAAAACATCTCTATAAATTTTCTGTTTGCATATCTCAAGCTAGTTATTTTTTTCTATCCTCTCTTGCTCAAACAGGAAGATAAAGGAATAGAAGATGGATACCTTTACAGGGCTCATTTATAATCTCTGTGTTTTTAGTGTTATTTAAAATGTAAAATAATCCACTGTTTAAGATAAGTCCTTGACATTAAATTATTTTTCTCGTTGTATTCCTCATTCATAATTGTGTAGAAAACGGTAAGATTCTGACAAGTTAATATTTTGGCTACTTTTGTGATAGGAGGTTGTTTTTATTTTATTTAACAAAGAAAATATGCTCTGGTTTCATTTACTGATAATTTAGTGTAGCAGCTTAATAGCCAGTATAAAAGCTACAAATCCTGGATACAACTCCAATAAAACTGCGTTTAGGTTGGGAGATATGGATTATAAAGTCCAGCGATGAATCCAACCATCCAGAAAAACAGAGAAGTCATTTCTTTAGTCTTATTAAAATATATTCCTAGGGCTATTTAGATACCTTCTGATAACAAAAAATTTTTCTTTTAGACCATCAATGTAGAAATGCAGAAGAGTTTGTTTGCCCGTGTCAGATAAGTGATTGATTCTCTATTAGTCCTTTTAAAATTTTAGTTTATAAGTATATACCTCATAATGTTTAACCAAAAACCTTTTATTATACCATAATAGGATATTTGTGTAATGTAATATTTTCTATGTGAGTAATAAAGTAAATGCAATAAAATAACTGAGTCAACTTACCACTTAGACTTAAAATTTTTCTCACAAAACTAAAAAATTCTAGAATTTTCTTTTTTTAAATTGTTTTTTTTCAGTTATAGTTGGCATTTGGCATTATTTTATATTAGTTTCAGGTGTACAGCATAGTGGTTAGACATTTATATAATTTATGCAGTGATCCCCAGATTAGTTTAGTACCAACCTGGTACTACACATAGTTGTTGCAACATTATTGATTATATTCTCTATGCTATACTTTACATCCTTGTGATTATTTTGTAACTACCAATTTACATTTCTTAATCCTTTTTCCTTTGTCACCCAGATCCCTAACCTTCCCGCTCCTCTGGCAAAGATCAATTTGTTTTCTGTAGCCATGAGTTTGTTCCTGTTTGATTTGTTTGTTTATTTTGTACTTTAGATTCTACATATAAGGGAGATCATATGGTATTTGTCTTTTTCAGTTTGACTTATTTCACTCAGCATAATACCCTCTAGGTGCATCCATGTTATCACAAATGGTCTTTTTTATGGCCAATTAATATTCCATTGTGTATATGTACAACCTCTCCTTTATTCAATTGTCTATTGATGGGTGCTTGTGTTGTTTCCATATCTTGGTTTTTGAGTTGTATGAGTTCTTTATAAATTTTGGATATTAACCCCTTATCCAGCGGTATCATGGTGAATGTGTTCACCCATTTAGTATGCTGTCTTTTTGTATTGTTGATAGTTTCCTTTGCTATGTAAAAACTTTTTGGTTTGATGTAATCCCATTTGCTTATTTTTTCTTTTGTTTTCCTTGCCTGACGAGATATGTCACCAAAATATTATTAAGAGCAATGTCAGAGAGTTACTGCCTATGTTTTATTCTAGGAATTTTATGGCTTTGGGTCTCACATTTAAGTCTTTAATCCATTTTGAGTTTATTCTTATATATGGAATAAGAAGGTGGTCCAGTTTCATTTTTTTGCATGTTATCTGTCCAGTTTTCTGAACACCATTTATTTAATAGACTTATCTTACCCCATTGTATATTCTTGCCTCTTTTGTCATAGATTAAATTCATGCAGGTGTGGATTTATATCTAAGCTCTCTATTGTGTTTATTGATCTATATGTTTGTTTTGACACCAGTACCAGGCTGTTTTGATTACTATAGCCTTATAGTATAGTTTCATATCAGGTAGCTTTCTTCTTTCTCAAGATCGCTGTGACTATTCAGGGTTTTTTTATGGTTCCACATAAATTTTAGAAGTATTTGTTCTAGTTCTGTGAAAAATGCCATTGGTATTTTGATAGAGATTGAACTGAGTTTATAGATTGTTTTGGTAGTATGGACGTTTTAATGAGGTTAATTCTTCCTATTGATGAGCACGGAATATGCTTCCATTTATTTGTACCTTCTTCAGTTTCTTCCTTCAGTAACTTATAATTTACCAAGTATTTTACCTCTTTGGTTAAATTCATTCTTAGGTTTTTTTTGTTTTTTTCTTGTTTTTTTTCAATTGTAAATGAGATTGGTTTCTTAAATCTCTTTCTGCCAGTTCATTATTGGTGCATAAAAATACAACCTATTTCTGAAATTAGTTTTGTATTCTGCTACTTTACTGAATTCATTTATCCGTTTTAATAGTATTTTGGTGGAATCTGTAGTGTTCTCTCTATATTGCATCATGTCACCTGCAAATGATGACAATTTTACTTCTTTTCCAATTTAGATGCCTTTTATTATTATTTTTTTTCTTGTCTGTGCTGTGGCTAAGGACTTCCAATACTATGTTGATGTTAGCTGTGGGTTTGTCATATATGGCTTTTATTATGTGGAGGTATGTTCCCTCTATTCCCACTTTACTGAGAGTTTTTTTTAAAATCATAAATAAATACTGATATTTATCAAATGCTTTTTCTCTATTTATTGAAATGACCATATGACTTTTATCTTTCAGTTTTTTTATGTGGTGTATCACATTAATTGATTTGAGGATAGTGAATTGACCTTGCATCTGAGAAATAATTCCCAATTGATCATGGTATTTGATGTTTTTAACGTATTGCTAAATTCGGTTTGCTAATATTTTGTTGAGGAGTTTTGCATCTATGTTCATCAAAAATATTGGCCTATAAGTTTTTGTTTGTTTGTTTCTTTTTTTTTTTTTTTAATGTCTTTGTCTGGTTTTGGAATCAGGGTAATGGTGGCCTCATAAAAGGAGCTTGAGGGCTTTCCCTCTGTTTAAATTTTTTGGAATAGTTTGAGAAGGACAAGTGTTAATTTTTATTTGAATGTTTGGTAAAATTCACCTGTGAAACTATCCAGTCTAGGACTTTAGTTTGTTGGGGTTTTTTTGATTACTGATTCAATTTTTATAGTAGTAATTGGTCAGTTCAGATTTCCTGTTTTTTCTTGATTCACTTTTGAAAGATTGTATGTTTCTAGGAATTTATCCATTTCTTCAATTTATCCAAATTCTTCAAGTTTGTCGAATTTGCTGACATATAATTGTTCATAATGTTTTCCCATAATCCTTTGTATTTCTGTGGTGTGAGTTGTCACTTGTCCTCTTTGATTTCTGATTTTATTCATTTGGGTCCCCTCTCTTTTTTCCTTGATGATCTGGTTAAAGGTTTGTCAATTTTGTTTATCTTTTCAAAAAACCTGCTCTTAGTTTCATTGATCCTTTGTGTTGTTTTTTAGACTCTGTATTGTTTGGTTTCGCTCTGATTTTTATTGATTCCTTCCTGCTACTCACTTTGGACTTTTCTTTTTCTAGTTCCTTTAGTTATAATGTTAAATTGTTTGTTTGAGATTTTTCTTGTTTCTTGAGGTAGATCTGTAATACTGAAGCAGTCCCTTTTAGGACTGCTTTCTCTGCTTTCTTTTTCCATAGATTTTGAGTCATTGTGTTTTTATTTTATTTTTCTCATGGTATCCTTTGATTTCTTCCTTGATCTCATTATTGACCCATTCATTATTTAGTGCATATATTTTAGCTTCTGTGTGTTTGTGTGTTTTTCATTTTTTTCTTATAATTGATTCCAGTTTCATTCCATTGTGGTCAGAGAAAATGCTTGATATTATTTCAGTCTTCCTAAATTTATTGAAACTTTTTGTGGCTTATCCTGGGTCTATCTCAGAAAACGTTCCATGAAAAGAATGTATGTTCTTCTGTTTTGGGGTGAAATGCTCTAAAAATATCAATTAAATGTATCTGGTCCAGTGCGTCATTTAAGTCCTCTCTTTCCTGGTTGATTTTCTGTCTGGAAGATATGTCCTTTGGGTCAATGGGGTGTTAATGTCCCCTACTATGATTGTATTACAGCCATTCTCTCTCTCTATGTTGGTCAGTATTTGCTTTATATATTTAGTTGCTTCGATGTTGAATGCATAAATGTTTACAAGGGTTATATTCTTTTATTGGATAGATCCCTTTATCATTATGTAATGTCCCTCTTTGTCTCTTCTATTTTTTGTTTTAAAGTCATTTATGTCTGATGTAAATATTGCCACCCCAGCTCTTTCTGTTTGTTTATTTCCATTTTCATGAAATATTTTTTTCTATCCCTTTATTTCAGTCTGCATATGTCTTTTGATCTGAAGAGGGTCTCTTGTAGATAGCATATATTTGACTTTTTTTTCTTATCCATTCAGTACTCTATGCCTTTTGATTAGAATATTTATTTTTTTAAGTTTTTTTTTTTTTTTAGTTTCAGTTGTACAAAACAAAATAATGATTAGACAGTTATACTCCTCACAAAGTGATAACCCCCTCCCAGTCTAATATCTCTCTGACATCGTATACAGCTGTTACTATACCATTGACTATATTTCCCATGCTATACTTTACATCCCGTGACTATATATGTATATTTAATTATAGTTGACATTCAATATTATTCTACATCAGCTTCAGGTGGACAGTGCAGTGGTCAGGCATCTACACAATCTATGAAGTGATAAGTCCAGTACCTGATAAGTTCAGTACCTATCTGGCACCCTACATGATCTATACAACATTATATTGATTATATTCCCCATACTGTATTTTCACATCCTCATGACTATTTTGTGATTACCAATTGGTACTATCTAATCCCTTCATCTTCTCCCCTATCCACCACCCCCTCCCATCTAGCAATCATCAGTTTACATTTACTTCCATTTACATTTAAAGTGATTATTGATGGATATATAGTTATTGCCATTTTATTATTCATAGTTAATGATCTTTTTTGATCTTTTTTTTCTTTTTCCTTCTCTTCTTCTAAAATAAGTCCCTTTAACATTTCTTATAAGACTGATTTTGTGTTGATGAATTCCTTTAGCTTTATCTTGTCTGGGAAGATCTTTATCTGTCCTTCAATTTTAAATGATAGCCTTGCTGGGTAGAGTAATCTTGGTTGTAGCTCCTTGCTTTCATCACTGAATATTTTGTGCCAATCCCTTCTTGCCTATAAGTTTCTGTTGAGAAATCAGCTGATAATCATATAGGAGCTCCCTTGTAAGTATCTAGTTGCCTTTCTTGTACTTGTTTTAAGATTTTGTCTTTCTCCTGTGCCATTTTAATTATAATGTGTCTTGATGTGGGCCTGTTTGCATTCATCTTGTTTGGGATTCTCTGCTTTCTGGGCTTACATACCTATTGACTTCACCAGGTTAGGGAAGTTTTTAGTCACTATTTATTCTAATCAGCTCTCAATCACTTGCCTTCTCTCCTTTCCTTCTGGTACCTCTATTATACAAACGTTGTTATGTTTGATGTTGTCACAGAGGTCTCTGAAGTTATCCTTATTTTTAAAAATCCTTTTTTATTTTCGCTGTCTTGATTGGGTATTTTCTGCTGTCTTGTCTTTCAAATTGCCCATTTGATCCTCTGCTTTATCTAGTGTGCTGGTGATCTCTTCTAGTGCATTTGTCATTTCAGTTATTGTATTCTTAATTTCTGAGTGTTTCTTTAATTTTTTTTTAATGTCCTTTATTATGCTTGCTATTTCTTTCTTGAAGTTCTTCCTAAGTTTCTTAAGCATTCTTAAAACCATTATTTTGAACTCTGGTATCTGGTAGGTTGTTTGCTTCATTTTGTTTAATTCTTTTTCTGGAGTTTTCTCTTGTTGTTTCATTTGGGACATATTTCTTTGTTTCATCATTTTAGCTGCCTCTCTGTGCTTGTTTTTACATATATACTAGGGAGATCTATCTGCTATGTCTCCCAGTCTTGGCCAGGTTTTCTTATGCAGTTGGTTTCATATGAGGCCTAGTAATGCAGTCTCCCTGGTCACTATGCTGTGTGCAGCAGTAGGGTCCCTTATGTGAGTGTGTGTGCCCTCCTGTTATAGTTGAGCTTTGATTGCTACTTTCACATCATTGGGTGAGATTGACCCTCAGGCTGACTGGCTGTGGGGTTTGGCTTTGTCCACAGCTTATGGGCTGCTATGTGTGGGGCTCAGCTCATGGAGCAGAATTTACCCTGGTGGTCTCTAGTGCCTGCTGAGTTTTCCATTTGGGTGTGGGGCTTGTGGGGCTAATTGGGCAGTGATCTGCTATGGTCTGATGAAAACCTCCAGGTATGTTGATTCTGAGGCATCTTGAGAGGGGTTCCAATGTAGGCTAAGGTCAGACATTGCCTGTGACCAGCCAGGGACTACCTGGTAGGACCTACAAAGTGATCTGCACTTTGTCGCTCTCTGTGCTGGACCTGGAGTTGCATGGGACAGGCCATGCTGTGAACCGAGGATGGCTGCCACCAGTACCAGGTGTGGAGTAGCTCTGTAAAAAGCCCAGGGCACCCTGAGGCCTGGTGCCACCTGTAGGCTCCCATAAGGCTCAGCCACTGATAGAGCCTCGTGGGGTACTCAAGTGGGATGAGGCAGGGTCTCAGGGATTCTTCAGGATGGAACTAGTGGTTTTCACCAGGTTAATGCAGATTCTGGTTTTGTGCCAGTACTGAGCCTGGAGCTACTCAGCAAAAGTCTCAGAGCACACCAAGACCAGTTCCAGCCAGCCTAGGGCCTGCCAAACCCCCCGCACCCCTCCCCCATCCCTGCTGAGACTTGTTCAAGAAAGAGTGCAATGTGGTTGTGGCTGGCTGCTGGCTAAGAAAATATCTCTGGGGTTGCACAAGTTGGGTTGGGTGTGGTCCCAGTGAGTCACCAGGGTGGAATGAGTGGAGCTCACCAGGCCAATGAAGATTCAGATTTGACCATGGAGGGGAGGGCTTAACACAGGAAAGATGGCGTACTCCTGCCGACTACACACAATGAGAATTCTACAAAGGGAAATGGCTACCATCCCTCCAGGCTTGCACTGAAGCCACAAAAATTCAGTCTCTCTCTGTATGTATCTGATACCTCCCAAGTCACTGTCCCTCTGCCAGAGCCCAGGATGAGTGCCTATAAGCTAGTGAGTGTGTGTGGGTCCCTTAAGAGAATGTCTGGGTTTTCTGCAGCCTTCCATATCACCCAGATCATCAGTATCCCCACTGTTTTTCACAGCAGGTATTGTGGGGGCTCCTTTTCCTGGCATGGGTACTCTGGGCTGGGGTGCCTGGTGAGGGGCTGGGGTACCTCCCTTCTCCAGTGGGGACCTCCATAACCGAGATATCCCTCCCAATTCTCAACTGCTACATGCAGGTGTGGGACCAACCCATTTTGCATTTCTGCCCTTCTACGAGTCTTGAGGTAGCTTCTTGTTTATATCCTTAGGTACAGGACTTCTTTTCGTCTAGAATTCAGATGCTTCTCTAAGTTGATTGTTCTAATCATTTAGTTATAATTTTAATGTGGTCACAGGAGGAGGCAACTACAGCATTTATCTACTCTGCCATCTTGGATACCCACCCTAGAATTTTCAGTTTGTCTTTAGTGTAAAACTTGATACCCTTAAAACATTTTGATTACATTAACCAGTTTATATTCAATTTATTTTTACAAATATTATTTTAATAAAGTTTTGTGTATAAAGAGAACATTGTTGTACATGAATTAGTTTTTCTAATGCATTGCAATTTAGCCATTAGAAGAATTAACTCTTGTAATTCCACCCAGGTTTATGAAATATGAGTGATATTCCACTCATATATTTTTTAATTTTATTAAATCAAACACTCTATTAGGAACTTAAAAAGAAATATAGACATGATGTTTTCTGATCTCAGAAATGGCTGAGCAGGGCAGCAGACATGTAAACAAATTTTTATCATTTAATATGATGGATGTCAGAAAAGTGATATACCATAGAAGGGAGGATCCATGGAGAATATTACTGAAGAGTAACTTGAAAGAAAGAAAAAAAATTTTCAGAAAGAAAAGAAGGATAAAGGATAATAGTTAGAGGAAAGTGTATGTTGTGGAAACATAAAACAATAACGAACTAAAGTCCACACTTCACTCATATATTGTTAGTTTTTACCTAATGCCCTTTTTCTGTTCCAGGATCCTTTCCAGGATAATACATTTAGTTATCATATCCCCTTTGGCTCCTCTTGCCTCTGACAGTTTCTTAGACTTTTCTTGTTTTGGACTACCTTGACAGTTTTGAGGAATACTGGTCATGTATGTTATAAAATGTACCTCGATTGGGAATTGTCTGATAATTTTCTCATTATTAAACTGGGGTTGTGGGTTTTGTGGCGGAAGACCACAGACGTAAAATACCATTTTCATCAATCATACCAGGGGTACATACTATCAACATGACTTATCACCATTGATCTTGACTTTGACCACCTGTCAGAGGTAGTGTTTGTCAAGATTCTCAACTGTCAAATTTTTCTTTTTGTCCCCCATTTCAATACTGCACCCTTGGAAGAAAGTCACTATATTCAGTGCACACTCAGAGTGGGGAGTTGCGCTCTATTTATTGAAGGGGAAGTATTTACATAGATTATTTTGGATACTTCTGTATGGGAAAATTGTCTATTCTCTTTGATTTATTCATTTACCCAGTAATTTATGTATTTATATTACTGTAGAATCCTGGATATTTATTTTATACTTTGGGTTTAAACTAATATTACATTATTGATTTTGTGGCTCAAGTTGGTCCAGCTTTGATGATTGGGAGCTCTTTCAGTTGGCATCTCTGTCTCTGACATATCCTCATTGGTGTGTGTTTTAAATCCCTCCTTACTTTTGAATACCACAAGATGCTTCAGGCTCATCTTGTATATTTTCTGATCCAGTCTTAGAATCGGCCATAACTCCAAGTACCCACAGTTCTTTTTTATTGGATAGTGGTATTTGAAAACAAGATCTAGGTGATAGATGCACTTGTTGCCATTGGAATGTCATTGCTTCTAGGCCCTCTTAGCTTACAGAGATATATGATGTAAGGTAGATAAATATCAGACATATATATGACATATATATGTCATATATATTTATATATGTCATATATATGTTATAATATGTAATATATAAACATTTATATACATGTTTACTAACCCATATATGTAAATCTATACTTATATATGCAACAATCTGTATCTATATTAAGCTAAACATGAGTTCATATTGATGTTTTATGCATTTTTTAATACGGTTATACTTTTTCTTTTTTTATCTGATTATATGGTAAAATATTGATACATTTTCTCACATTGAATCAATCTTTCATTTCTGGGCATAAAACTCAATTGTGATATTTTATTCCATTTAAAAAAACAGATCAGGTTTGCCAATATGTGTTTAGCATTTTTGCATTTATCTACATAAGAATTTAGTCTGTAACTTTCCTTTCTTTAAATACCTTGGTTAGGCTTTGTTTTCTAGTATATGCTGGATTTATAAAGTGAAGTGAGAAGTGTTTTCTTTTTTTTTATTCTTGGATAAAGGTCTAAATATTGCCCTTATTTTACTCCTTTGAAATAGTGGGTTTTATGGTTGTTTAGCTGCTCTCATTTTTATTTTTTACTAGAAAAAGTAGAGTTGTAAGATTCTGTTAGATATTTTTGGAGACAAATGAAACAGCTCTATGTTTCTCAGGTATGAATGGGTCCACCAGCATGGATTCCCGTTTTCCAACCGATCAAACTACTGCTCCCTACCAACTAGGCTGACACTCTTGGAGCTGCACCATAATCTCAGGCTCTAACCAGTCAATCCTTCTTCCTTTCTTCTAGCCTTTCTCAGCTGTCAGACCTGCATTGTAGAGTAGATGCTTCCTCTAATTTCTCTTCTCCCTCTTTGCTTTAATCTTTCACAGGCATTGTTCCCCAATAGAACTCTTGCATGAAGAATTCTGTCTTGGCATCCACTTCTTAGGGAACCTGATGCAACCAATGCAACAGTCAGTACAATTTTAATTTAATAAACATATTTCTAATTTATCAAATTTTATTTAAAAATTATCTTAATAAAAACAAAACATAAATATAGCAGAATGATAACCAATGTACCAACATGAGGGATGGTAGAAAAAAAAAAAAAAGAAAGTGGCTATTGTGCCACACTTAAATAATAACTTGGTGACGCAAAATTGTGAGAAATTCCTTAAAGGCTACAAAGAGATAAGAACATATTGAAAAGCAAAGCATCAGACTGAGATATACCTGTGTCTTTGACATTTGTCCTGGTTTGCTGTTTGTTATTGTTTAATAATTTACAATGAGTATTTTTTTCATCATTTTAAATTGGACTTGTAGGGAAGGAAAAATAATTTTACCTCTACTCTTCTAGATTTTTGGCTGAGACTCCCCACCCACTATAATAATCCACTGTTGAGTGTTTATGCAATATAAGGATATCTCTTATTTTTATAAGACAAAAGAAAAGATGAATCCTAAATGCCAGTCTGCCCAGAGAAGGCAGGTTATGACAAAGTTTCTACTGCTCAGGAAAGCAAAAGTTTCTAAGTTAGATTGTCAGTTAAAATTGGGATGGACTCTTCTTTTTACATAAAATGTTTTTATGTCATTTGTCCTACTTTCTTTTAGAAAATATGTCACTATATTAGCAACTCTTGATGGCAAAACATCTAGTTGGCAAATATGTGTTTTTCTCCACCTTTTGGAGAGTTGGATGGAGGGGGAGTTTTATCGGTTGTGAAATTTTATAGAGAAAATCATTGTGCTAGATATTTAAGAAAATAATGACCATTTAGAAATTGAATAAGTTCAGTAATTGACATGAAAGACTAGTTTTTCAAAAGCATCAAGTCCATTTTCATGGCTACTCTATAAAATAAAATGCTTACAGATTATCTTCTAAGTTTGCCAAACCATTTGGCTTAGAAAGAAACCTGTATATAGCTCACTTATTTTTCTCATTTTCTTCTACTTGTGAGTAATACAAAACTACTAGACAATGAATTCAGATGAACTTAAGATAGAGTTATTGTTAAATCCATTCCTTTATCAAGGACAGACTTTTTTTTTCTGCCATTCATTGGCACCTTTTGAGTTTTACTGAAGGAGACACAATTAAAATTACATCAGTGTTGCCTAAGAATAATCAAGATTGTATTGTGCTGTTTTATATTACTGATAAATAATGGCTAGGGTGACCCTTGCAGCATAGTTATTATTCTTCACAAAATAACATCTAAAAGCATTCATACTTGTAAAGTTTGCTATTTCTATACTGTTTAGCATCCAAGATAATTCTAATTGAATAGTTAAAAAAAAAAAAGACATGGCCTATTGAAACCCAGGTAATTACAGTGCTAAGTTTAATTATGTCTTTTTTACTCATAATTTTATAAATTTCAGGTAAAAAATGTGATAGCTTTTAACAATGTGTTAAAAGTTTGGTTGAATTATATGAATAAATGCCTAAGCCCCATGATTCTGTCAAGAGCTCATAACTTAAACTAACATTTCCCTCAATTTTTAAATATTCAAAATGACTATTTTTTAATGGGAGACAGTAGCTACTTTAAAGTAAATAGAGCTTTAGAGGAAAATTGCCCACAACAAAACCTCAGGCTGAATTTTACATAATTTCTCATCTGTTTAGTGGATTACAAGAATAAAATAAGCCTATTTCTTAAGTATAAACTGGTTTATTGTAATATTCAATACTTCTGTATAAATTTAATCAGTGGACCCCTAAGAAAACTAGAGGTTGCCACTTTTTGCTTATTCATAAAATCCCCTCATCATCAGTCATAAGAGGCAAAACCTTTCCTATTTTCTTAAATACAATAAATTATTTCTTATATTTTAAAATAGTATTTCTTAAACAACATAACACATTTAGAGAAAGTCAAACTCTGCAATCACTCAATCAGACATTTGAGTTCTTTGGTATTTTTTCTTTTGTTTCACTTAGAAATTGGCTGTGAGGTGAATAACTTACACTGTAACTTTGAGAACCAATATTTCTGAGCTGTTAAAAATCACAGATTTCATAGCCATAGAGATCGGATCTTGAGTCCCATGTTAGACAATTTGTAGCTATGAGATTTGGGCAAGTCATGTAATCTCTTTGCACCTCCATTTTTGCATATGTAATACATTATAATAAACTTACCTCAGAATAGGAAATACTTTATGCAAGATATTTAACATGTTCTCTAATGTATAGTAAGTTCTCAATAAATATAAATATAATTATCAGCTATTCAAATAGAAGTTTATTTTTAAGTACTTTAATTGATATCTATCTGCAACATGAAAACATATTTTGGTGGCGAAAATTACTTTTTATGGCCAGCACAGCTCATTTACCTAAGGTAGACACAATTTGTATAGAGTATATTTTCCTGTGGACTACAATCTGTTTCCCATTCTGCCCCTTGGCCTTGGGCTAGTGCTCAGTCCCTATTAGTGCTGAGAAAACGTCCTCCATTGATAGTTGAAAGAAATCCTTCTTCTGCACTGAATTCCGAGGGAACTCACTTCCCACAGATGGAGACTTTAGAAGTGCTATAATTCACAGCTCTCAGAATGTCTCTCAGTTTCACCAGAGGTGTCAGGGGCATCAGTGACACAGGCATGTCAGTGGGTTGCTTAGTAAAAGGAAGGAGTCATTACAGAAAGAAAATCACAGGGAAATAATGAGACTGTGAGAGGATGAGGTAGAGGTTAACATGTGGGCTCCAAAAGTTGGATAATTTTAAATACAGGCTTTGTGTTCTCTCTTGGGGAAGTTTTTGAGCCTTTTTGTGTAAAGTTTTTTCACCTACAAAATGGGGATAATAATAGCTGTCATATTAGGTGGTTGTGAATAGCAAATCTGATAACCTAATCTAAGGCACTTACTAAAGAGCTTAACCCATTGTAAAGTACAAAATTAGCTATTGAAGAAGAAGAAGGAAGCAGAGGAAGGGGGAGGAGGAGAATTGTATTAACTGAGGAAAAAATGAAAGAAATAAAATTAAAACGAAGCAAAAATGGAATGAAACTTTAGTATGGTATACCTGTATAATGCAATATCATTCAGCCATAAAAGGGATTGAAGTACTTAAACAGGCTACAACATGGATGTACTGTGAAAACATTATGCTGAGTAAAAGAAATCAGATGCGAGGGCCCCATATTTTATGATTCCACTTATATGATGTGTCCAGAATAGGCCAATCTATAGAGACAGAAAACGGGTTAGTCGTTACCCGGACCTGGTAGAGGGAGACTGGTAATGGCTATGGGACTTCTTTTTGGGGTATGGAATTGTTTTAGAATTAGGTAGTGGTGATGTTTATACAACTTTGTAAATATACTAAAATCCACTATATTGTGCCCTTTAAAAGAATGAACTTTATGGTATCTGAATACCTCACTAAAAGAACAATTATTACTAGGAAAAATAAAGCAGAAAAAGCCCAATATGGCATAGTAAATACTGTACAGAGAGAATATGTAGATTCCAAAATAAACAATTCCATTTCTTTCTACACAGAACTATTATTAAAATGTGATTTTTTTCCCCCTTGAGAACACTGTCTATTGAGTCACAAAATATACCTAAACAGAGTGAGCGGAGAAACAAGCTAAGTAAATAAAATAAAAACACAGAAATGAAGCATAATTAATACATTTAAATAACACTTATTACATATTTAATCTGTGATTGCTACAATTTTTTAATCAAAACCATGTTTCATATGAACATGAACTTGCCCTAAATATAATGCACTTGGATTTAAATATACAAATTTATGATTCAATTCCAAATTCTTTCCTTACGAGCCACTTTACAAAACACAAAGAGAAACAGCAGCTACTTTTCATTCTAGTTCAATATATTAACCCGGCTCCAGCAGTGAACAATTGTAATCTGATTTCCCCAGCTTTACAAACAGCACTCTTCTTAAATATCACAGATCCTCCAAGTATACTTTATGGCTCATTTTGTCACTGTATCTTTTCTCATTGATCTGCCTGAACTTGTAAACATCACCATGATATGAATGAAAAGAGTAGCATAAAATTTTGGTTTATCAACATTAATAGGACTATAATTTGTGAAGTAACCAAGAGCTATAATTTAAAGAAGGATGTCAAGAACATCTGGGACAAAACTGAAAAAAGAAAAGATGATTAGTAATGCATGAACATGAAACAGCTGAAACTTCACTCATCTGCTTGGCAATGTAGCTATTACAGACACTAAATTCGATTTCTTTCAGTAATGACTTTAACAACATAACCACTCAGAACACTTGGTGAGATGTTTGCTAACTGGAGTCTCTTGTTAACCCTGTGCTAAGTCCTAGAGCACAGCAATGATTTATTAGGTAACGGAAAGCATCAACTTACCTGGTTACTTTGGAAGTTTGTATTATAATTATAGAATAATGCACAAAATAAAGAATGTGTGCATGTGGGGTGTGTGTGTGAGTGTGTGTGTGTGCGTGTGTGTGTGTGTGTGTGCGCATGCTGTGTGTGTGTGAATGTTGGAAACAATATTTTCTAGTATGTTTCTTCACTGACTCCTGAATTATTTATGCAAGCAGAGGTCTGTTGTTTTCTGCATTAGTTTATTCCATCAGTTTAAATGTATCAAAAGTGACTTGAACAATTGTCATCAAAGAAATGTAAGGTGGACATTAAAGAACAGTGAACCAATTCATCTTCTCTGGCTAGCTTGCTGATAATGGGATTTAGTTATAATATAATAAATACACTTTTTAAAAAGTACAGTTTATTTAAAATTAATTGTAAGGATTATTTTGTCATAAACAAATGAGCATAATGTTTCCTTCTGAAACAAATATTTAAAGAAGATCCAGCAAATATTAACTCACTGGAAATGACAAAAAATGTTAACATTTGGGAGTTCTAGAAACTTCTTTGAATAGGATAAATTCTATAGAGCTTGTGACCATAAAAAAATGTACAGACATACATAATTTCGTCATCAATTTCAAAACATTTGTGCCCATTGTTTTTCTCTCTTACAGTTATTCTTTCAAACACAGGACACCAAATATCTATCTAAACTTTGAAATCTATCATGATTGGTATTTTCCACTGTGAATAATAACCTTTATTTGTCTATCTCCTACTTGCATATTTGATTTATTTCATATGTCTACACAATAAGGATTATCTTGTCCTCTCATTCCTTTCTGTAGACTTGAGAGCAACTGATCTATCTTGTGACTTTTGATGTGACCAAACGGCACTGTAATGAAAAGGCAATATTAAATTAATGTTCTCCATAACAATTTCAGGTACATACTGTAACACTGAATAATGGGAATTAGACAATGAAAAAACCCACTCACTTGGATAGTCAAACATCAGAATATCTTTTACATGACTTAGTTTTAATATACTCCATTTTGATTAATTCTGTTATTTCATATGCTAATCAGTATGAAGTACAAATCAGAATGTTGAACTATAAATACCTTTGACTCATGCTTTATTAAGCTTTCATGAGTCTTGTTATTAATATTAATGTAGATAGTTGACCAAATATAAAATTAATTTTTTCAGCAGAACTTTTATGCCATATTCAATAAAAGATAACTATTTCAGAAGGGACAAAATTTTTTTTCCTTTTTTTAGGGGAGGAAATACATATTGAGGGCATTCAATCCTGAAATATTAAAGATGTTAGATATCATTTAAGGAGCACAATATTTCAGAAAGAGAATGGCTCCAAAATTCTCTAAAACCATGAATAGAAAATAATTATTTTAAGCACTGGTATTTCACCAAGAAAAAAAGGTGTGGATGAAGCAGAGGACTAGATCTGAGATTCTCTCTAACAGGCTACAAATTACTAAATATTTAATATAATTTGTCTTATGCAATGCAGAGGATTGTGTTTTTAAATGAACTTTCAGAGGTTCACAAACATGCTTTGGGGAGCCTCTCTGATACAATCTCTGCTTCTCTTTGGTTGCTAAAACACTTATTTTCCTATAATTGTTCTTTTACCACCATCCAAATTCATAGTCTTTACCAATCTCCCAAACAATTAGCCCTCTCTTTTATTCACTTCTCTTTTTATTTGGTCTTGATTTCTTAGTCTTAGTCTTTTGATAGTGTCAACTGTCTTTCCCTTTTTAACCCTTTGCCTATTTGTGTTTGTACTAAATCAATCTGACAAATGCCCGTCCATGGATTCTGGATCAATACGTTTGCTACTCTGTACCTCATCAACCTAATTAGGGTATGTTCAGGTTTCAGTCATCTAGAACATTTCCTTCCAAAATCCACTATTGCCCTAATATTTGTGTTTGTCTTCATATTTTGAAATACACATTTATTTCTGAAAAATTTCAAACTGACCAAAGTAGTATAAAACAGTAAAATATTGTCCATTTATTTTCATCAAGATTTATCAATTACCAACATTTTACACTTCTCCAAATATGTATTTCCCCTAACATAATCAAATAATATTACACTCAGTAAAAAGTTTTATTTTGGGGAATTTAAATGAGCTGCTATTGTTTAAAAATTTAACCCTAATGTACTATAAATAAAAATGGAAATTATTAAACAAATGGATGAAAAAGTCTTTCTCCACCATTGGCGTGCTCATATAATAAACTGTTTGATAATGATTGTGAGGTTTTAAAGTTTTCTATTATATTATTTAATTATAAATAGCTAGCTCCTCTACTTATTTTCTTTTTCACATGTACATTTAATTTTGTTACCCCTTTCAGAATTGTTAGATCAAATGCAGTTGACTGCTTTCAATATTCACTACCATATTCCTCATTTCATGTTGCTGAAATATTTTTAGTTGCTCAATAAATATTTGCTGAGTTAATGAATAAATAAAATGTAAATACTTACTCTCTTGTTCTCTTTAGAGAATTCCTGCTTGACCTTCAATATTCTGTGTAAGCCTCCACTGAATTTTATTCAGAATTGGTCAATTTCTCCTTTGTTTCACTACTATGTCCCTTGGGGCCTTGTTTTTGATCAATGTTACTAAATGTTGCCACTTTTACCAAATTCTGAGAATTTTAAGAATGAGGACTGTAAAAAGACTTACATAAAGTAAGCCTCTAAAATGGACCAGGTAAAAGTAAAACAAAATTTAAAACTTAGAAAAATTTCTCCAAAGATACTATTTTTAGCAAAACACATGCCTTTAGGTAGTTTTATAAATTAAATATTTTGGAAAACAACACATATCCAAATTAAATAAAATACGAGGAAATATTAGAGAAAATATGTTTATAACAGTTTCTTTCTTGAAAAGCTAGCATTCAGCCAGGTACCTGAATTACTTACAGCTGGCCATATTTACCTAATCCATGATAGTTCTTTAACAATATTATTTATAAAAAGCAGCAATTTCACTGAGAAAGAAAAAAACCCTTGATGAAATACTTGCTTATTATATTAAACCAATACAGATTTATTACCTTTTAGTTCTATAAGTAAGATGTCAGACACACATCTCATTGAGCTAAAAATTAGATGTTCGCAGGACTTCACTCCTTTCTGGAAGCTCTAGGGAAGAAACATCATATACATATACGTATTCATATGCACATATTCATATATATATATATGAAATTTTTAGCAGGCATTACCGGTATGTTTAATATTTATGCTATAAATTATGTTATGTTCTGAGACTAATTTTGTTTCTTTAAATATAAGCAGCCCTCAATGAGATTTAACATCAAAATATTTGAAAACCCTTTCCCATGTTAATTGTTTCAACAGTTGCTTGGAATTAAAATGTTTCTTCTGATGATGCATCTTTTTTCAAGTACATATAATTAATTTTTTCTTTTAATTTATAAATTCTAGAGTTTTCTGTAGAAGAGAGAGGTAATCACAGGATGGCGAGTATTGATTTTAGGGAAACATACATTCAGAAGGAAGAAAATGTGGAACAGAGTATAACGCCAAAGCAAAACATAGATTACTACTTTTCTTTATTTTGAAATCTATCAATACTTCATTCATTCTCCAAATTGTAACGTAAGGTAAAGACATACCTTCATGTTTCACCTAGAATTAGTTATCCTTTCTTTTATGCCTTTCCTGGACTTGCTTGTATTCTTTTTATATTAAAATTAAGTGGGCCATTCTGTCTCCACTAGACTCTAAGCTCCTTAAATATGAAAAAAATATTGTCTCATTGTATATCCCCAGCACCTTGTATTCTGAACATTGTTAGTGTTCAATCAATATTTGCTCAATAAAAAGTCAGTGGTATTAGAAAGAGCTCAACTTTAAAAAATCCAAAAAGCTCACTGAATTGAGTAAAAAAGCATAGATTTTTAGTAGAAAAATATTCATGGAGACTATAATGAAGGGTTAATTTAAATAGATGGTGAGAAAGCAAAAGTGACATTAGAACACCAGACTTAGATTTTGGCAATGAAAGGAAAAAAACAGTTAGATAATGTAAAAAGTGGCAGAGCCAAGCTGCAAAATAGACAAAGAACATGAGGAGGAAAAGGACTAATCACAGAAGTAAAATACCTCTAAATATTGAAGGAGATGTAACCTATACTGTAGTAGGGAGATGTGGCTTTAGAGGAGGAACACAGATTTTCCTTCTCAGACTAGAAAAACAAAACAAGAAAAACCAGACTTAATTATATATAATGATGATGATTATAAATGCAATAGTAATGTTTCTAACATTTTTAGATATCTTTCTATTTGTTCAGACCTATGCTAAATACACGTAAATGCCTTAACACAATGTGACAGATTTACTTCTTACAGAAGAGGAAATGAAGCTTAGAGAGGTAACCTAACTTTCCCAAAGTCACACAGGTAGAGAGTGGAGGATTCATGCCTAGAACTTTTAATCACTGCACCGTTATGTTTTATATTTTGCTGTGTATCAAGCATGGGATTAGAACTTGATATACATTTTCTGAGATGGCCCTGATTGTCTGTTGGCAACACTAGATGAGCCCAACACACTCTTACACTCACCACTGCATTTCCAGAGGAGCAGGGAGATCATAGTTTTTAGACACTATTATCAGACATATTTTGGATTAGATTCTCCCAGTGGGGACTCCTGGCATGAGATTTGGATGGCTGAAGAAAACAATCATTTTTACTCCTTCCACAGAAATGCATAGAAGAAGACAAAGGCAGGTGCATGTTACTGAAGAAACCTCCAATGTTTGTGCAAAGCTTTAATAGCAGCTCTATTATTAGTAGTGATTGGCTGTCTGGAAGGCTGTGAGTGACAAATCTAAGAGCTAGAGGTGACCTTCCCTGAACTTTGTTCTTTTAGGTCGTCTGAAAATTTGTAACTAGCTATTTCACTGTATTCTATCCTTTCCTGCTGGAATTTCTAAGGAATTTCTTTTTCCCTGTCCTAACACTATATAATCAATGGATTTTTTTCTACTTGGGAAGGCTTCATGTCATATATAGGCCTAAACAAACAAATATACCTTTAACCTAGAGAATTCATACTTCCAGGATCAGTCTTGTACCCAAGAGATAATGGTAACTACATGCTGACATCTTTACAGACGAGAAAGAATGAACTGATATTAGGTGGCTCTTACAATAGATACAGGTATAAGTTCCTTGAACATTCCACTAGATGAATATGAAGAAGAATTATCATATTACCGTCTTTTATTTTAGGAAACTCTTAATTCTTGCTGATTTTATGTTCGCAGACAAACAAAAAGACTAAAATTATCACCAAAAGATAATAAGAGTAACATATTTTACACTTAAAGTAAAAAAAGAAAGAAAAATTGATTTCTATAGGAGTTTTATCTTTCATACATTTTATCCCTGTTTTTTTTATTTTTTATTTTATCTATTCTGCCAAATAGCGGTTTTATTGTTATTTATGTAAATATGTCTGATTTAAATGATAAAAGACAATCACGGTGTTGTGTATGTTCATTTCCTTAAGCAGAATGTGGTATTAAATTTGACAAAGTTTAAATTTAATGCCTGCCAAATTCTTTGGATGATCCTGTTTTTGTTTATTTATTTTAGCATGAAAAGTGTGCAACAGAAAAAGGTTAAGTCATTGATGGGAAAATGCTAACCCACCTAAGAAGATTATTTCCGAAGCTACATATTAAAACTTTGGGGTCTTTTTATGATCTGTGTTCTGCACATGACTGATTAAAGCTTTAAGAGTTAAATTCCCTGAGGTGCCTTTATGGTTAGGGACCAATTTATTTGACAACTTGGCCGCACAGTGACGATGTGGGTAGGCTGCCTCTTAGCACTTATCTTGGGCTGTGGAGCTCCAACAAACTAGGAACATGTGTTGTAAACTGGGACAGTTTAACAGAGCATTTAATGATTATTTGGTTGAAAATCTCTGTAAAGGGAATAAGAAATTCACACAACAGGCCTGCAATGTTCCTTCTCGTAAGCATTTAAATGAAGTGATTAAGGGTTCATTTGCTTTCTGTGTTTGCCATTTCGCCATTTGAGGTTTTGTACAAGGACGTTTACAGTGACTGGTTCAGAAAACAGATGTATTTCTTTAAGTGCATTTTTTTTTAAGAAATAGGGAGAAAGTGATGCATAAAATATAAATGTTATAAAGAAGATGATTAGCATATCTGCTAGAAAAACAGGCTCCTGACCTGTAAACTGAGATATTATTTAAGTGTCAAAAATATGGAGTGATTAACCCATCACAGAAGGACAAATACTATATGATTCACTCACATGATATATATGAGAAACAAAGAATAGAAGCAAAGAATAGAATAGTGGTTGCCAGGGGCTGGAAGAAGGAGGAAATAGGGAGTTGCTAATCAACATGTATAACATTTTAGTTATGCAAGACAAGTAAACTAGTAATCTGTTGTACAACATTGTGTCTATAGGTAACAATCCTCTATTGTACACTTACAAATCTGTCAAAAGGGTAGAACTCATGTTAAACTTCTTTCCACAATAAACACATATGCTTTTAGTTGAGTTTAATGTTCATAGAAGAATGTTGAGTGTCTGAATCAAATGTATGGTTAACACCAGTGCTTTCCAATCGTTTCTAGAGGAACAGGACATTTAAAAAAAATAAAACCAATTATTCAAAGTAATATTTATCATACTTTTAAATTGTTTGTTATTTACATGAACTTCAAAAAATAGGACAGACAAATCTACATAAGGACTCTGCTTAAAGTAGCTTCATTTGTAGTTACTTTTTTACGTCACAGAATTTAGAGTTAAATATCAAATGGAGGTTTCATGAGTCTTTTATTAATGCTTAGAAAGAAGATCTCTCCTTCAATGTGGAAACCAGGTAAGATTCTAAAGACAATGCTCTGCACCAACAGAAGGAACAAGTGGTTGGAGCCTATAATCTCTATTTGAGGAGATGGTCAAAATGACCAAATGATCATTTCTTGGCATCCATCCAAGGGTGAGTCATAAGAGCATATGTAGCAAGGGTCTGAAGGCTTTACAGTAATCCAATCCATCCCTTACTATTAAAGAGCAGAATCATCTTACATTCATAGGTGTATCTGCTTTTGTGGCCCAAAAATCAGAATAGATTTTTACTGGATGTTTTGGCTGTCCCTTTAAGACCAGGATGAGGCCCATATTCAGACATTGAACATGATAAGAAGGAGAAAATGCAGAGTGGCATATTTCTGATTAATCATAGAGTATTCTGCATCTTTTAGTGTGAGGGAGAAAATAGAAGTACTTTTGTCTTAGATATCCTTTTGTTGGAAGCATTTGATTAACATAACTCCAAAGTGTTGGTTTTGCAGTCTACCTGTTAAACATTAAAATCTTCGGTTTAGTTTCCTTAATATGTGTCTTGGGTTGACAGCTTACATTTTCTCTCCAGGAAATAGTTCTATCTCTAGCATAAGCAGGAAGGAATAGACATGGGCTTTCATTTCACTCTGAGTTTTATAGGAGCTTCTTATTTTACATAAGTTTTCAACCATTTCATGAGTTTTCTATGTGTACATTTTAACTATCTCTGAGAATTTCAACTCTGTTTTCCCCAAAATTTTCTTACTGCCGTCAGCTATTGTAGAAGAGTCATTAGTTTCTACTGCCATGCTCACTACATTCTCTATTTTAGGCTGAAAACTTGTGTCCATTTTGAACTTGCGATCCATTATTCTTAAATTAGTTTCATATAGGATACTTTTTTCTCTTTGAAAATTTGACAAAATTTGTCATAAAGTTTGTAATATTTTCATGGCTTTCTGGTTTTCTAGTATATATACATTTTTTGTTTTCTAAAGATTAAACAACAGATTTTACACTAACATTTGTTTTGTATTTTTAAGTCCTCTCATTGTATATTTAATCCCCCAAACTCTATCAGAATATAAGTTTTTTAATCCCATGTTCCTTTTTGTTTTCATTTTTCATTCGAAACCTGACACTCTACGGACTTTGGTTATTTCTTTTGAGGTAGTTTCAACATTATTATCTGGAATTTTCCTAGCTAGATCATAGGCACATTTCCTATTTGTCACATTACTGCAAAAAAAGAGTCTTGCCAACTTTCCACTGTTACGTAACAAGGATACTGTATTATTTAGTTTCCACTGCCATTTTTGTTTACTTTCTTTTACTTCCTTATCCACAGCCTCTTCTAGGCCCTTTGTTTCTGCAAGCATTCTCCTATGTTCTTCCAGTTTCTTGTTGACATCTGATTCTAAAACATCTGACCCCAAATAAATGCTATCTATTTATAGTAAATTATTTCTCAGTTAGCAATTGTTCTATAACCAAGCAGTCTAAATCGTAGTGGCTTAAAAATTAATAATCATTTTATTATCATTTGTGACTTGTCTAGATCAGAAATTAGGAAGCAGCTCAGATGGGCAGTTTTAGTTCAAGGTCTCTCATTTGGCTACAATCAGATAGTGGCTGGATGTGAAACATCAGAGGACTGGAGCAGCCAGGTACTGGTCAGGCACATCTCTCTTTTCATATAGTTTCAAGGCCCGTTCATATGGACTTTCTACATTCACTAGTTTGGTCTTCTTCACAGCACGGCAGCCTCAGGGCAGTTGTGCTTTTCACATGGTACTGGCTTCTCAAGGCCACTGTTCTAAGAGAATCAGGCAATAGATATATACCAGCTTCAGAAATCACATGGTTAAGGTAGTCACCAAGTCCACCTAGCAACAAGGTTAGGGGACATAAATTCAACTCTTAATGGGAAGAATATCAAGGTGTCATTACCAGAAGAACATGTGGAATGGGATGTAATTTTAGAAACATCTTTGGCAAATTCATTCTGCCAAAGGGCTTTAGGTAAAATGTAGGAACAGTCTTTTTAAATACACTCTTAAAATTGAATACTATTTAATAGCTATCACTAAGTTTTCACATCTATTTTAATAAAAAATTAAGCTGTTCTAAAATTAACAAGTGTTATGGACTGAATTGTGTCCTCCCCAAAATTTAGATAATGAAGACCTAACCTTGAATGTGACTGTACATGGAGATAGAGAGACCCTTTAAAGAAATAATTAATGTTCAGTGAGGTCAGAAGAGTAGAATCCTCACCTAATAGGAAAGGTATCCTTATAAGAAGAAAAGATACCAGGTCTCTCTCTCTTTTCCTGTGCATGTACACAGAGGAAGGGCCATGTGAGAAAGAAGATGGCCGTAGCCATTGATAAGCCAGGAAAAGAGGCCTCACCAAAAACCAACTTGTAAACACTTTAATGTTGGATTTCCAGTCCCCAGAATTGAGAGAGAATATTTTTCTGTTTAACCAGTCTGTGGTGTACTATTATGGCATCCTAAGCTAACTAACACAATAGGCAAAATACATAATTGTTCTTTAGTTTAAAAATGGAAATTATGTCTTGTAATGTCTCAATCTTGGAGCTCACAATGTAGTTTATCAAATAAAGCTCTCCAAAGTCCTGTAATAAGGATGTATGCTCAGTTACATTTAATTTTATTTAACTCAGTTATTCCAAAACTCATCTATGTACCAAATAGACCCCTTTCTTTCCTTATTCTTCTGTTGAACTTGTAGAATAATGTAATTTTCTGCAGTATGACATTTCAGGAAAAATTGAAGATGGTTCATCTGTATTAGGTTTTCTTCCTAAATAAAACATGTGGTATACTCCTGAAATACCTCTTTCTTAGTTACAGAGCTGACAACGCTGTATGAATAGTATTAAATTAGAGTATTTAGCCTGACTTCAATATATGTTGTGGAAAAGTGTCTTAGAGTTATGAATTAGTAAATAATTAATATATACTTTTAATCTTTCTTCAAAAGACATTTATTGAAATGGCTACTATCAATTACATACTTTGCTAAATATGTGCTTGATGGAAAAATGAAGATCTTCAGGGATTTGATGGCTGGAAGAGGAAGAGAGCTTTGTAAAAAACTTAAGAACTAATAATACCATGTATTTGGTTCTGATAGTAATGATAATAATTAAAGTAGACATTTATTGGAAACATGCTCTGTTCCAAGTACAGCTAACACTTCAAAATTACCATCAATTTAAAAGTCACAGCAACCAACCATATGTTATAGCTACTACTGTAATCCTTTTTGACTGAACTAAGAAATTCATTTTCAAAAAAGTCAAGCAATTTTCCCAATAAGTGGGATACTTCTGATAATCTGTACAGTGAGGATAAGTGGAGGATTCTTTGATTTGATTTTTTAAAATAAATGAGTAGGTTTGTGCAGAGTAGGACAATGCAGAATAAGGCTCTCCTCAGAGAGGAAGAAGCATTAATACGTCAGGAGGGAGTATAAAGACATAATACATTAGAAGAACTGCAGATGGTTCTGTGTGACTCTCAATAATTTCAGCTGGGTAAAGACAGAGCCTAGATCATAGCATTCTCAAAACTGTTCAGCTGAGCTACAACAAAAAGAAACACATATTGAAAAAAAGAAAAACACACACACAAAACTTCTGTTTCCTGTGAAAATCATAGAAGCAAGTAGCTCTCTAGAGGGGTTGTTTAGCTCCATAGGGGACATTTTTGAAGTATTCTCTTTCAAAGATTATGTGGCATTACTGGCACGTACTGTGTAAAGACTGAGGATATTGTGTAGGAAAGTCCCACACAAAAAATCATTGTCCTGAGTCAGGAGAAGTTTCAGAACTTTCCCAGCATATTCAGTTAGGTGAAGTACTTGTTTAAAATTATCTGAATGTCAAGTTTAATCCAACATACATATACACAAAAGATTTTCTTCCCTAGTTTTACCACACATGACATTTTCATAATTAAGATTCCAGTGCAAATCAATAGAGACTGCACTTTAATTTGTTGTGAACCATAGTCAGAAATATTCCAAATTTAGAAAACCACATCACTAACGGAAACGATGCATATTTTGTCTTCAATGTAGTGAAACTGACTTACGCACATCTGCATTTGTGGCTCCTATACCCAATGTGATTCCATACATAGAGATAAACATCTGGCTACTTTATCATGGCTTCTATAGTCGTGTCCAGAAATGCACAACATAAATGTATGTTATTTTATTATTTATCTTCTCTTATTTTGTCTTTTTTTTATTGAGTTAAGTTTTGGGCCTTGCAGCTAATTTTTAAACTTATGAATATAGATGTTTTCACTATTCCTAATTTTAATTTAAAGTAGTAAAGGGTGAGGTGTGTGTGTGTGTGTGTGTGTGTGTGTGTGTGTGTGTGCAAATAGAGAGAGTGGCCGCATTAGATATGGTAGTGTGGAGAAAAACAGATAAATGTTAGCTTAGATTAAATAAGGAAGACAAAATTTATTCCATCTTCCTTTCTCCCTAGGGTTGCTATGTATTTATTTTTAAAATTCTTACTTTTCCAAACTTTTGTTCACTTTTCGGGAAATTGTTATAATTCTAGCCATTAAGTTTTACACAAGAATTGCTGAATAAGATTCTGGAAAAGTTTTTTGACAGGGTCGCTGTTCATTTGCTGCTCTTGCCTTTCCACTGTACTGCTTTATCTTTTTTCTTCCTGGAAGTGAAATGTACCTAAAGATGTACCAGAAATATTACAAATATGATGTAGAAAAGCCAAGTGATAATAGTAATGAGCAGAAAAAGGAGAAAGGACTCTGGTTCATAATATTATCACGGAATCACTATACATGCCTACATTTTGACAGCTTAAGTGAAATCAACAAACTCCTTAGTTTTTTAAGTTATTGTTCAGTGTATTTTCTGTTGCTCATATCTTAGCATAGTTCCAACTGTATAGGACCTAAAAGTAGGGTACTACAACTAACAGAACTTAAAATGTAGTATTGCTATAGTTGAAGAGGATGGGTGGTATAGACATAGATATTGTCATCTAGAATGCTGGTGACTTGTTTTGTGCTAGCAAAACTTGGGCAAATTTTGTATGCAGTTTCTTATGACATAGAACAGATACTGACCAAGTGTTGGGAAAACAAGAAAAATTCAGAATGTTGACTTGTTTTTATAACTTTTTGATCATTTTGAAAAAAAACAATGGTGATATCAGATTGGAACTAACCACTTCACTAGTAGAGAGAGAAGAAACTTTCATTTGCTAATGGAAGACAGGTAAAGGGGCTGAGGAATTACATACATGATCATGCATATAAATTTACATAATTTATAGTCTGCATGGATGAAGCATTATTGTTTTTAAATACTGAAAAATAATATCTATAAGAAGTTGAAGTAAGCAGCAGCCTTAACAGATATTAGATTGTGACTAGAAAACTTCCCCATGAAATATTCCATTAAGAATTATTTGACACAAAGTGGAGCACGAGCAAAAATCAGATACAAGGTGCCATATTAGAGCTGAGTGTCTGAATTTCCTCAAGATAGTGACATACTTTTAAGGATAGGATCCAGGGTAGAATGTAACAACCATTAGTTTAAAACAAAGTCTTCAACACACTTTGTCTAAACAAAATCTGTTGAGGAAACACAAGAAATTATTCACAGAAAAACATTTTGTTGAATAATCCTCAGAATGACCACCAATGGTTTATCATTGTTCAAGCAAGTTCGGTGTTCAATTAGCAGAGATTTCTGATTTGCTGATATTCCCAATAGAAAATTTCACTATCAGAAACTGGCTTTCATCTAAGAGTCCACATGATATAATTTTGGCCAAAAAAAGATAACATGGAAAATGAACAATTGGTTGAGGTCTCATGTTTTTTGAGGAGTCTGACACTGCTGACTTTTTTTTTTTTTCCAACTTTCTGCCCCTTTTTGCCTTTTAGCTCCTTCTACCCAGAGCACAGTTCTGATGGCTAGACCAACAGCAGCCGCCTTGTAAACTTGAGCAAAAGAGGCACATAGCACAATCGCATAGTGTAAAGATGAAGGAGCCTGGATCCTTGAGGGCATTGTGCAGTCAGTCTGCTGTCTCTGGAGTACCTGCCTCCCAACTTTCTGTTAAGTGAGGAAAATTAACCTATTACTTGAGTAAGCCAGTATTTGTTGGGTTTCTGATGATTCACACATACTTAGCTAGTATTTAAGCAACCTAAAGAAGTGATTCCTTGAATGAATAGCATGTCAGGCATCCATTCATGCAGTTTATCGATTGCACAGCCATTGACTGTATTCTGCTTTGAGTTGACATTAGCACACCAAGCAAGACTCAGTGTGTGTGTTAATTGGTAGCAGCAGTTGTACAGTTTCCAACAGTCTGATAAAAGTTTCAACCTGCAACAGAAGGTGGTAGGACACACCCGTATATTTTCTATTCAGTCACAGAGAAGAACTGAAATAGGTATAGGTCACTGAAGCCTTGGCCAAAGAATTGGGCAAGGACCAAAGAATAGAGATTATGTGTTATCCTAAATGGTCGTCATGATTTTCCTTATAATATGGCAAAATCATATGAATTATTCTGAAAACATTTGCATATTACTAAGTAACATATATGCATAAATAGTTTATGAGTCAAGTAAAAACATTCCTACTCTGTAATTCCTCATCTCTGAATCTACAAACTATGTATTATTATAACATACTCTTCTCATGTTCTCCCGGAGGTTCTGATATACTTTGTTTATTCAGTTTGTTTTTATATTTTTGGTAACCATTTATTTCTATAACTAAGAAAATGCGGATTTGAGGTGTTATTTCCAAATCTGGCGTTATAGGCAGACATAATTTTCTGATAGTTATCTATTTAAATCTCTCTGAATCGTATCTCTCCACTACTTCTGCCCAAAGAAAATTAAATTAAATTACGTACACACACACACACACACACACACACAGACACACACACACACAGTAAGAGACATCAGTATTTAAAGCAAACCTTGTGTGTGACAGTGAGCATAATTCCAACTAATTTGTTTATTTGGAAATTTGGCTCTTAATAACTAACTAAATGTGCTTAATAGGCTTATTAGGGCAAGGTAAATATATAACAGAATGAAATAAATTATACTAAAACAATGTTATAATGTAGAGCAGAGAGCACATATCTATATTCTTTAAAAACTGTTTCAGAAATTAAGAAGAATTTGTATAGAACAAAGCTCTTAATGAAGTACAGTACTTGAGGTCTTATATTTCACACCTCATTTCTAAGGAGTCTGCCATATAAGGTGTGATAAAAAAATATGGTGAATGTTTAAATTAAAAAAAAAATAGTACAGTAAAAGATACATTGCCCTTAATCCTCCTTAAAATACCCCCCTCCCCCTTTGCTCTGAACACACTTATCCCATTGTTCTTGCCACTTTCTGAAGCAGTTCTGGAAGTCCTCTTTCGTGAGTGTCTTTGCTTCATCCTCCTTCGTGACAGCTCTCCGTGTCACATATCACTTCTGGTAAGGCAATTTCTGTCAAATAAAAACATTATGGTGTGTCCTCATCGATGTCCTCATTGACCTTATTCACTGGATCTAGCACCGTGCAACTTCTGGCTCTTCCCAAAAGTCAAAATGACCATGAAAGGAAAATGTTTTGAATTGATTCAGGACATGGAGGCAGCCATGGCAACATAACTGAAAAACACTCATGAAAGAGGACTTGCAGAACCGCTTCAGAAAGTGGCAAGAATGATTGGATAAGTGTGTTGGAAGCAAGAGGGGATATTTTGAGAAGGATTAATGGCAATGCGCCTTTTACTGTAATAATTTTTTTTTTAATTTAAACATTCACCATATTTTTAATCATACCTTGTATATTAATGATAGGTTTGGGAAATGCTTTTTTACTAAATTGAGTATCAAAAAAAGAACATTTTCAAAATTTTTGTTAACTAATCTTTTTAACATTAGTGAGATTACCACCAAATATAAATCAATTGATTAAAATGTACTAATTTATTAGTACTAAGTACTAAGTATTAGTATTAAGTACTAAGTACTAAGTATTAGTACTAAGTACTAATAAATAATGGAAATCAAGAATATCCCAAACAGCTATTCTTGGATATAAACCATTCTGTCATATGTTAGAAAATGACAAGATATGTACTCTACTAGCAATGTTCCTATGAATAATTTAGCATAGTCACAGTCAAGGAATAGTTTCAACCACGTATTAGCTAACTCATAATAAATTTGCTCCTGCAATTTGTAGTCCCTTTTCAGATGTTCTCCGTTGCTTACTCTCAGCATAATTATATAAGTTCCTGATATTCTTCACTTATTCTTAGGAAAACACGTGATAGAGTTTTGAGATCTGATTCAGGTAGACGCTTTTCACTTTGGGTAGATCACTTTACGTTTCATTGTCTTAACTTTCCTCATCTTTGCTTCTCAAATTAGAGTATAGAGTATGGTATCAAGCCATTGGAGACTCAGATACTTGTTAATTCTAAACAAAAGATTAATTTTTACAAGTAAAAAGACATACGTTCTATGACTTTATGCATTGTTTCCAAAATAAAGCAACAAATGAACTGTTGAGGAAAATGTTCACATCCTTATCCAAGATTAATTAACGGAAAAAGAGACATTATTCTTATTCATAACCTACACATATATTAATTTTTTAACATAATTTCTGATTTCTTTCATTAATTTACATTTTTATTAGGGAATACCAAAGGTTAATTAAAAATAATTTCTCAAGATATTTATTTGCCATTTTTAATTCTTGAGCTATTTAACACATTTGCAGGCCAGGCAGATTCATAAATTTTCCTCTCAGGTTAAAATACCTTTAATACATCATTCTCCATGCTCTTTTGTCAAAATGTTACTCACTGTTACCTGGAACAGTTTGATAAGTCCATGCTAGACACTTTGGTCCACAAATATTTACCTGGGAGGCAAATGAATGATGTGTATGTATTCTCTTTGTCCTACAGCTACAGAACATGGATAAACAGGTTGTAGCCGGGAGATGGTTGTACATCCCTGGCAGCACTGACTCAAAGTATCAAAGAGCTGAAAGGTCTGGTGGGCTATCATCTGGACCAATCTCTTAACACTGGACAGATGAATGCCCAAAGCTACTATAAAAGTTATTGTCTATTGTTCATAAGATTATATTCTCAACACTGGGTGTTCTTGGGATCTATACATTGCTATCAGAAATCTTAAACTTGAGATAAATTAAGATAGTAATTTTGATTTTACTCTAATCTCCAGGCAGCATCCCTGCCAGAGAAATTATATCAAATAAATTACCACTGAAGGGACTATATTTCTAACTTGCTATCCATAGTGTCTGGCATTAACAAGCACTTAATAAATCTTTGTTAATGGTGACAGGATTTATCTACCTATGTAAATAATAGCTGTTGGTGTCACAGGTATGTGTCAACCCTGACAGGATTTTTCTTGTTTATTTATGAGACTGAGAGTGTAAATTAAATATCCAGGTAAGAAACTCCTTTGAATGAAGTTAAGTAATCATACCTCCTCAAAGGAATATTTTCCTCCAGTAATTGACTCATCTTTTTATACAGTTTGTTTTAATTTTACTATTTAGATTGCAAAGGTGAAAAATCAAACTGAGAAAGTCACTGGACCAGACAGGCCTGGGCTGCCTGTCTTTGGTCACTTATCAATTACAGATAGTATTTTCTATGTCTCCTTTCATGGTTTCCTGCTGAACATATAACAGAAAGGACCAGAATGACAACTAAGCAAAATTACATAACATGTCCAAGGTATATGGTTTCATGTTATATATTCAGATATGAGGCCCTAAAATTCTAAAACCTAATTCCCATGACAAAGCTTGTAAAATGGAGGAGAAAAACAGAAAATCATAAATCTGGCCCTCTGCCACTAGACAGCAGGAAGAACCATACCAATTTAATCTGTTTGAGTTACAAAAAATTGAATGCGATATCTGACTCACAGTTTTATAATCAGAATTGAGTTTAGTCCGTTTAAATAAAGAATTTTACCAGGATGCTTTTTTCAGTGAAATTTGTAGGGACTGTATGTCATTATTTTAATAGTTGATGTTTTAAAAATAAACTCTGCATTTTAATATATTTTAAATATTTTTAAATATATTAAATTTGCCTATTTCCATAGGTGATTTATTATATAAACTACTGGCCATAGTCAACATTTTTAAGTTACCCCATTAATATCCTTTATAGCATTTCCCCTGGTCAAACATTACATTCAGCTGTCTTGATTCTTTAGTCTCTTTTAAACTTGGATGCTTCCTCAGTCCTTATTTGTCTTTTGTGACATTGGTATTTTTGAAGAGTCCAAGGCAATTTTTCTGTAGAATGCTCCTTTTGTTTACTGATGTTTCCTTCTGAATCAATTTTGATTATGCATTTTTGGCATTAATGTCACATAAGTAACACTGTTCTTTTTAGCAGATCACATTGGGAGGCATGTGTTATCTAATCAGATTTAGATGTTAAATATGCTCTCTTGAATTTGCTCATTCTAGAACTTCATATAAATAGAACCACGCAGTACATGTCTTTTGTGCCTGGCTTCTTTCATTCAACATAATGTTTATTAGATATATTTACATTTTCACATATTTCAATAACTTGTTATTTTTATTGCTGAGAAATTGGCCCCTCTAAATCTAAGGTCAGTATTTTTTTTTTTTTTTTTCTGTAAAAAGCCATATAGTAATTATCTTGGGCTTTGCTGCCCCCAATTGTTTTATACTCTAAAAATGTAAAGATGGTTTGTGCTTTCCAGCTACATAAGCACAAATCTCTGCCCACATTTGTCCAGTTGGCTATAATTTGCCAACCCTTAGTTTAAACAGATTAATGACTGTTTTTTTTAAATTTACTTTTTGATTGTAGTTTTGATTGTTTCTCACTTTGAGGCATTAGGAATAAAATTACCATGGAGATTTCTTTTCTTTTTTTTTTACATTTTTTTTTTTTTTAAGTTGGGGAATATTGGGGGACATTGTGTTTTTCCAGGTCCCATCAGCTCCAAGTCAAGTCGTTGTCCTTCAATCTAGGGGAGGGCACAGTTCACTGGCCCATGTGGGAATTGAACCGGTAACCCTGTTGTTTAGAGCTTGTGCTTTAACCAACTGAGCCATCCGGCTGCCCACCATGGACACTTCTGTAGAAGTCTTTCTATGGATGTTTTCTTATTGTGGTAAAATATACGTGACATAACATTTTCCATTTTAACCATTTTAATTGTACAATTCAGTTCAGTAGCATAAAGTATATTCACAAAGTTGTGTAACCATCACCACTATTTCTAAAACTTGTACATCATACTAAATAGAAACTGTGTATCATGAAACAATAACTCCCTCTTCCCCTCTGTGCTGTTTTCATTTCTCTTGCATACGTACCTAAGTGTGGAATTGCTGGGTCTGAGGGCAGGTGTGTGCTTAATTTTATAAGAAATTGCTAAGGAGCTTTTCCAAATGAGTCTACCATTATACCCTTCCATAAACAATGCATAAGAGTTGTAGTTACTCCACATTCTCACCAACACTGGATATTGTCAGTCTTTCCAAATTTTCACTCGTCTACTGGGTGTTCCATTAGTTATCCTAGGACAAGTTTTCTCATTCTCTTCCTTGACCATCCCTTAGTGTTCCCCCTGCATGCTGGTTCATCTCTGCTCTCTGGAGTGTGCAAAGGGGGAAGAGTACACGTGGGTCAAGCAGTTTCTTATTATAAGTATGTTATTCAGAAGATGCATCTGTCCTTTCCACTTCCAGTCCATTGAGCAGACTATGGTTGGTAGGCCACAAGTTGTAGTAATAGTAGCAGCAAAATGTGATTTTTATCTGAGCCACCACTTGTGGTTCTGTAATTCTGAAGTTATTTAATAAAGAACAAAAAGGGAGAAAAATGTATATCTAGAGATAATTGTCATACTCCGTTACACTTTCAAAACATGTTATAGGTAGGTTTATTTATCTTTCCTTTTCCAGTATTAACCTCAGATTCGTAGGTAGTGAACAAACTAATCTTGTCCTACTCATTTAAAAATCAAAAAGGAATGAATGATTTAATACATTTTGTACTTTTGTGTGATTCAGGATAATATAATTTCCTTACAAAAAAGAAAGGGGGGAGAGAGAGAGAGCGAGAGCGAGCGAGAGAGGGATGGAGAGAGAGAGAGAGAGAGAGAGAGAGAGAGGCAAAGAAAGAAAGAAAGAAAGGAAAGAAGGAAGGAAGAAAGGAAGGAAGGAAGGGAGGAAGGGAGGAAGGAAGGAAGGAAGAGGAAAAGAAAGAAACGAAGAAAGAAAGAAACAAAGAAAAAAGAAAAAGAGAAAGAAGAAATAAATTATCCCTCTCTATTTATTCTTGAACAATAAAATATTAGTGCTAGTGGGGAACTTCAGGGAGACCCAACAAAGTAATAGTTATCTTCTCCACAATGCTCTGTAATAAACAATTATATTATTATTTTTTAGACATTTTTAGGTATGTGGAACTGAAAATTTTAAGGCATTCATTCCAATTTCATGCAACTCCAACTGATAACCAGTGGATTTTTTTAAAAAATTGGGCCAATATTCACGATCATTTAATATTTATTATTATCAAATAAAAATTTTATCAAATTTTTTAGTTAGGGCCACTATCTCATTTGGCACTTCCCAAGTGATAGAATTTGGTGGGTTGTTTTGTACTTTGTAAAAGTTATCTTGATTAATATATTATTTTCAATTTATGTAAAATAATTGTCTTCGTTATTTTGGTTTAAATGACACTAGTGAATAAAAATATTTACTTTTGATAATGGTTTCCTAGATGCTAGTTTTTTCTATAATACATTCTAAAATATAAACTATTGTAATATACTCTAGTAAAGTTTAGTGAAAATTACAATGAAGTAAAAATTGTTGATCCGAAATTAAGTGCATAATCTTTTCCTTTAAAGTAAATCACCTTTGAATGCTGCATGAAACATTTCAGGTATCTAGGGTACTATTTGATCAATAAATGTATGATTGAAGGACTCCACAAAATACGTTGGAGGATTAAATGTGGCCTCCAAATTAGTTAATTTGCACATAGTATAAAGCGTAACCACTCCATTGAGGTCTTTGTTGGATTTGAGGATATATGTAAATTCCTGATGTCAATGAGAAGCTCTTTAATTGACTCCATAATATGCAACCTACTTTGGTGAACTACTTTAGAGGCATTAGGAAGGTGATTAAAGTAGAACACAGTTCATAGGTTTAGAAACTCCCTTCTAGAATTCCAGGATTTTTCTAGAAAACCATATGCAGTGTCCAAATGCTTTCTCTCATGAGTTTGTGTATATTTTAGCGACCAAAGTTAATTTCTGTAAACTAAAATGTTGATTCAATAACGTATAACACTATGAAAAGTAATTTCATTGTATATTTTATAGTATTTGGTAATTCCAATGATCATGAAGTTTCTATAAATAGTCTTCCCATATTCTCCATATAATGCAGTTGTGAGTAACCTGGGGACTTGCTACTTGCAATTGGCATCTGAAGCTCATGCGACTGAGCTCTTAACCTGTGGGATCTGTGTTAACTCTGGGTAGTATTAAAATGGAATTAAATTGTAGAACACCTAGATGGTGTTATAGAACTGATTGGTGTGTAAAAAACCCTACACATATGTTGTCAGAATGTTACCAGTCCAAAGTCCGTGTGCCTAGAGCTTGAAAAAAGCCAAATCTCAAAACATCAGAGTTTGGCATAGGAAAGGTTGATAGATCAAGAATGAGTCAAATTAAGAAGATGGGGGTTCCCACCCTCAAATCCATATTTAAAACACAGAATTCAGGCTTCTTTCAAGTTAAGGGAAAAGGTAATGGGAGGGGCTATTTTTCTAAAAACTCAAGCTCCAAGCAGAATTCCTCTAATGATTATCATGCCTAAAGCATTGGAAACAACCTGGGCCAAACAAGATGGAATCAGAGAGACCAAGCCTTTCACGCTGGTGTAAGACATCTTAACGAAAGTGGTAGTGGTATGAGCGTAAAGGAAAAATGCACATGAGAAGTGAGTTTTTTCTATACACCACCTTAGTCACTATATGCTTATGAATGATCAACTTTTCTATTGCTTACTTGTGTGTTTGTTTTTCTCTTATCAACTACCAACTCTTCTACATCATATTGTTTTGTTTTATCTGCTTAATTATATTAATAATCATCAGCTCCTTAATCAGTTCATTGCTTATTAACTCTTCTGCAAAATCACTCTGAAATATCCCAATGTCTATTAGAAGCTGGCCTATAGGATAAGAGTTCATTGTCAGAGTACCAGTGGTCTGAGAAGGCAGCAGGTACTGCCTTCAAAAACTGCCTTAACATTCTCAGCCTGGCTAGGGTATTTAAAGGAAAATCTGAGCATTCTTCCAGAGGCTATGTGAAGATTCTGGGGGTCTGCAGGGAGCCTTCCCTCTGACAATGTGACTCTCTGATGGCAGTGGTGTCCTTAACCCAGAAACAATGAAGGGAGCAGTCTAGAAAGAATGATTCTAGACCACTGAGATTGTGATTAATAAGCCTAAGGGTATTAAACAATGTTCAGGGTAATTTTCTAAAACAGGGAACTGGGACAGAGTCATTCCAGCTCAAGCCTCAAGGGGATGATCAATTGTTAGGTCAAGGAAAGGTAGAGGCTGGGATGTTCTGAGGTATCTACTACCCTACCGGGGACCAACAGGGCCCTGCTTCACTAACTTCTATGTCTATAGCTAGGACATTGAAAGTAAAACTGTATTGTATCTCAATTCACCTCTGTTGTCTTTTCTCTGGATAAAGTGATCAGTTATACATTGCATTTTACGATCTCAGTTTCAAAAGAATACTTTGCTAATTTAAAAATTTTCTGACTGTAAGCAGAATAATATCACATCATGCTTCTTTTATTTATGCAGAAAATCGCATTCAAACTCTTAATCATTTTATTAGTTTATTATGTTATAGCGAAGATGCTGGAGACAAAAATAATGTAGAAGGCAGCAAGTTTTAACCCTAGGGGGCACTTATCAAGTCAAACTGGAAAGTGCCTCTGCGTGTAATTTATCATCATTGTCAAGTAAATTCAGATAACTTGAGCAAAAGATAGCACAATTAAAGCGAACTTCTGTTGAGCTGATGAAATACTTCCTTGCATCTCCAGGATTCAGGTGCCCATTCTTTTGCTATTTGTTTTTTAGGGGTTGCCCTCAATACTAGAGCCTGTTCTTAGTCCTGTGCGACAATTTGCTTTCGGGACCAGCAGGAAATGTCACAGCCTTCCAATCTCTCCTTTCAAGAAGGGTCCAGTCCCTTTCATCTCAGGGTTCATTTTAGGTGAAACCCACTCTGTATAATCACACTTTGATTAACTTAACTGATTTGAAATTTTAATTATATCTGCACATAATTTCAGCTTTGTCATATAATGACACCTAATCACAGGGTTGAAATCCATTATGTTCACAGTTCTGCCCACATTTAAGAGAGAAGATTATACAGGACACTTACACCAGGGGGTGGGATTCTTGGGGAAGCCATCTCACAATTCTGCTTATTGTACATACCTTGCCTTACAATTGAATTCAGAGTCCATGAAACACCTCTAGCTTTTTATTTTCTTAGAGACTGAGAACCTTATTAAAGCTGATAGAGCCAAAGTCATTTAAATATATCTACCAATTTTACTCTTTTTCAAAAGAATTTTTAAAAGAAAAATGCTAGAAATATTTCATGGAACTCTCTATTGGAAACCTCTTTTTCAGAACAATTCAGAGCATCAAAAATCAATTATAAATTTAGTTTCTGTTAAATTTTCTATTAATATTTGTATGACTAAGGAGTACTTTTTCATCATATTTAATTATATTTTTATTTTTTAATCACAGTTGACATTAAATATTATATTAGTTTCAGGTGTAAAGCATAGTAGTTAGACACTTATATAACTAGTGAAGTGATCCCACTGATAAGTCTAATACCCACCTGACACCATGCATAGTTATTATAATTTTATTTAATGTATTTCCTGTACTGTACTTTACATCCTTATGACTATGTTGTAACTGCCAATTTGTACATCTTAAGCCCTTCACCTTTTTTCATCCATCTCCCCAACCTCCCTCATATCTGGTAACCATCAGTTCTCTGTACCTATGAGTTTGTTTCTGTTATGTTTGTTTATTTATTTTGTTTTTCAAATTCCATAGATAGGTGAAATCATATATTTGTCTTCCTCTGTCTGACTTATTCCTCAAAAAATTAGAAATAAAATTACCATATGACCCAGCAAGTCCATTTCTGGGTATTTATTTGAAGAAGTCCAAAACATTTATTTGAAATGATATATGTGTGTGCACCCCTATGATCATTGCAGCATTGTTTACAACAGCTAAGATATGGGAGCAACCTCAGCATCCATCAATAGACAATTGGATAATGAAGAAGAGGTACATATATACAATGGAATATTACTCAGACATAGAAAGAATGAAATCTTACCATTTGTGACAACATGGATGGACTGAGAGGGTAGTATGCTAAGTGAAATAAGTCAGACAGAGAAAGACAAATTGTTTTTGGTCATATAATTTAATTATAGTTTCTCATGAGTCAAACTTTTCTTCTGCCATTCAATTAACTGACTTGCATAAGGAAGTCTAGCTTACTTCTTACACCTAAAACAATAAACGTATTATAAAATAAAGCAAAAATGGATAAAGTATATTATCATACCCCCCAAAAATTAGTGATTTTTTAAAAATGAGAATATGGCACAGCAGGAATACATTAAGTTGGATTAAATGAGAATGAAACCTAGAGCATTATATAAGTATTAAATGAATAAAATATTACTGAAAGTATTATCTAAAATGATCAATACTACCATTTTAGTAATTTGTTATAATTTTATTCAAAGTACTTTATAAACCAGGAAATACTTCAGTTTGATATTTCATTATTGAGAAGACAAAGTAGTTTTGGGATATATGATAGTGTGTCTAGAAATAGGAAGAGGAAATATGAGGCGAGGTCAAAGCAATTATTATACATAAAGTCTTCCTTAATTATCATGATGAAGTAACTACAATGCCAGGATTTACCAAATAATTTTTTTATTCTCAATTAATTCTTCATATGACAATGCAATCTGATGTCATTCCTTCTTTCCATAATATTCTTGCTACAAAAGGAAAATGTCAACATTTTAATGTGTATTATATATAATATTTCACTTAATTACTGATGCTCAAGATTTATTTGGGTTTTTTTAATTAATTCCACAAACCTTTGTCTGGTACAGACGAGACACAGTGATAAATTCATAGCCCTGATGTCAATCTAGTTCTTAAATCCGTCTAATATATTGTTAGGGAGGACAGTAAAGCTGAGTTTTATAGTTATCATATAGTAGTCAAATTCCGCCCTCTTGTTCCTTGAAGAAATGTGTTATAGCAAGAGATAATAAAACCATGCGTGGGCAGTCCTGTATCAGTCTTTTATCTTAAATGCAAAGTTCATAACAATGAAATAAAGACCATTAATGAACATTAAACCCAAGATTGTGGCACATGGAGATATCAGAAACAAAAAAAGGTCAACTATATTCATTGACAGATTGGTCATTAAAAGGAAAAGGATTTAGAAAGCAATTACTTGGGAGCCTTAAAGACTTTGCATAGAGTTAAATGTTGGCTTTATTTTTGCATATTTTTAAGGCTCCATTAAAGAGAGCAATTTTAGATAAACAAAAGAGAAGAATAGTGATATATCTATCTCTATCTCTATCTCTATCTCTATCTCTAGCTCTAGCTCTAGCTCTAGCTCTATGTCTATGTCTATGTCTATGTCTATGTCTATATCTCCCTCCTTCCTTGAAAATTAGGAAGCTTTGGACTGGCAAATAAGACTCTAGTTTAATCTAGTTTTATTTTTAATCTAATTATGTCATCTATATCCTGCAACGGTAAGATGAGATCTGTCAAATGACTTACAAAGTTTAGTTTTATAATTTATATCAATAAATTTAAATAACTTAAACTGTAAAGAATATTTTCATATTGATAATAAAGGAAATGTGTATGCAGCTACATGAGGAAGACACTCAAACATATTATATTGTTCTAAAACCTACCATCATGGCTTCTTCATGTTGCAGATCTACTGTCCTTACAATTGTGATTTTAATTCATTGCTTAAGCAGCCAGGCAGAGAATTTTCATTCAGACATGAAAACATGTATGTTGTGAATTGCCATAATTGTCACATTACTTTAACTGCATTTGAACTGAATTTCTACATGTGTATTTTGATGCAGTTCATTTTGAAGATCTGTTTTTGACAAACTCAATATGAAGGCATCTGGCTAGGGATTTTAGAGTATTATTTTTCTCAATAAAAACATCAGTGGTATGTTGTTGGCAAGCATTTCTTCCAACACATGATCTATGTATTTCTGAGGAGATGTTAATGCAACTGATGGATAGGCAAGAAAAGTAGGAGACCATTTTTAATCTTCTAATTTAGTTTACAAGCACTTTCTCTGCTTTCCTTAAGATTCCTGTGATGTAACATGAGTATATTGCAACTGCTTCTGTGATGTCACTATACTAGCATACAACAATTGGAAGCACTAAAGTGAAAATATACAGGAGCCAAAGGACAGTTAGAGTTCGCATGATGACTTGGCAGTGGCCTTCTAGGTAGATATTCTTCCATAAGGAATAAAAGTGATATTATGCTGAGGATTGGGGATATCCATGTGGGAAGTTTAAATTTCAGTTGAAAACTATTTAGTTTAAATACAACACACCATCCAGGTCCAAACTGTAAGAACTAACTCATGAAACCCAACTTCACTCATCCATGCAGCAGCTATCAGAGCTAGTGGCAGAACTTTCCTTTGGTGATGCTCATTTCAGAACATCTCAAAACATTTTACTCTGCTATAGATTTTAAGGCATATTCTTTACAATAAAATATCCCAATAAGTTATATATACTCAGATAATACCATGTGTGTAGACTATGAATTGAAATCCTTGAATTCAATTACCATGTGCGTAGACAATTTACTTGAATTCCTGGATTGACTGCTCCGTAAGGAACTCAAATTTGCCATGAGCTAGGTACCTGTTATACAGTTTTTTTGGAATGGAAACAAATTTCATAATGAAAACAAGTTAGAAGAAACCTTTTAATTTGTAGGATAAGAAGAAAACAGATTAGAGATTGGTTAATGAACTTTAAAAAAGTTGAGTAAACAACATATGTAATTACTCTGCAAGGAAATGCTACTTAATTAAAACACAGACTCAGTTTATTAGCATATACACCTGCTGTTTATAGGACTCACTTCTTCCTAAAATAAGTTAATTCCTGAAAATTTTCTCCCTGTAGTTCATTTCCTTGAGGAATTTCCATCTCAATGTTCTGCTGTGTTGATACCACTCATGGTAATTATGATAGAATATTAGAGGGTGAGCAAGATTTTATAATGAAATGTCCCTGTGGACTTTATAGCCCTGTGTTTCACTTTGGAAGATAGGGAAATAAAAATATTTTCTTTTCAAAATATTCTAAATCCTGTCATAGCAGGCCAGAAATCACAGTATTATTTAAGAACTCAAAGCACATTCTCAATGTCATAGTCACAACCAGAGGAATGTCATTCACACAAGCTGATCCTTCTAGAACAATATTACCAAGGAATTTAATTCAAAGACTTTTTAAACTATATTCTGGAAACTTTTATAAAATAGGTTATTTTTATTAACTTCATATTTATTTACAGAAATTATTTTCTCCAAATATATCCAATAATCTGTCTATCCACTGTTAAACAAACATCGTAGAGGCTGAAAGTTTTCCTGAAAGAAAGGGTTTAGAGTCATGTAAGCCAGAAAAAGGAGCAGGTCCTGGGACATATATTCTAAACCACCAGCAGCAGGGCTAGGTGGAAAAGACAAACATGTCTGCTGTCCTCGAGCTGATGAGACTGTTTTATATAATGAGTGTGCAGAAGAAAAATGTAAATTGCTTTGAAATAATTTACATTGGCTTTAGATAATGGGGGCAGGAAAAGGTGAAGTGGGGCCAGCTCTAACATAGGTGCATAGTCCATAATGAAGACATTTTTACTACTTCTTAATTGGTTGTGGGTTATAGTCTGGAAAGTTCATACATAAGCAGGATGTAGCCTCTGGTGATCAGCAAATTTTTTTTTTTTTTTTTTTTTTTTGGACAGCAGCCTGGAAGTTGATTTAAAGTTTCAACATACATTTAGGAATGTGAGTAGTCTTTTGTAAGTTTTGGCCCATTGCTATTAACTTATTACTTCAGTTATCTCTATCTCCCGGCTCTTAGGCCTGCTGTATTTTAATTTAGGTGATCTCAGAACTTTCCTCATCACCTCTCCTATTCAAAAATAAGCAATTGTTCAATTAGGTAAGTTAAAAATAATGAAGATAGCAATAACAATAAATAATACAGAGAGAACATTTATTATATGCCAGATACTACAATGTTGTATATATTTAACTCTGATATGATTGCACTGTGTCTGTGTGTGTGGGGGGGAGGGTTGTTTATCTGTCAATATGATCCAAATTATTTTAAATTTCCACAGGAGTGTCAAAATCTCTCTTCCATTTTTGGCCAATTAAAGCTAACTCAAATAGCACTGCTATTAACAAATTCCTTCTGTTTATATATTTAAAAGGAATAGTTAATATTTTCATATAGTGAAAAATAAATAAACAAAAATGATATATAAGTTTATTAAATAGATATTGTTGGTGACTTGAGAAATAACAATAAATGTAAGTTATTAGATATGTGGAACATTTGTGTTTTTAGATGTGGTAGAACACGCCAACAGTGATAAGAAGTTCAAAGTAAAATAATGAGAGCATTCCGACATTTCATAACCCTGAAGTTACCATCATTAATAAGATTGTACGTGTATGATTCTGTCTTGAAAAAAGATATATGTCCATAAATATTAATTATTTGATATAGTCTTATGTTTTTTCAAATAGCAGATCTATGCCTATGCCACTCATTTAATACTAGACTGCATCATAGACATATACTATTACTTAAATAGTTTCCTATTAATGGGAAGTTTGGTTGTCATCTGCATTTTAACTATGACAAAAAATGCAGTGGTGTATTTGTGGTGGGGAAATTATGTCTGTTTCACGACATAAGAAAAATTTTGTTAATGTATTTTTAGGGTCACTTCATACTTAGCGAACTTAGTGTGTCAAACAGGAATGTAAAATTCAAATTTCATACATATTGCTTAATTTTATGCTCCAAAGAAACTGAACCAGTGTGCCTTTCCAACAACAGTGTATGAAAGGGGCTATTTTCTTGTATTTTTACCAGTACTAGGTATCATCTCACATATTACAATTTTTGTGTGCTTGTTCAAAAATGGCATTTTCCTTTGATTTAACAAGTATTTTTTTGGTACTTTTTAAAGTATCTTAAACGGTTACTTTTAAATGCTTATCATTTATACTTTTATTGACAGCTTCTAATAATTTTAGCTCACATATAATTGGTTGTTTATTATAATTCATGCATTGTACTAACCATGCTTTAAGTTCATTTAATCCTCAAAATCAATCTAAGAAACAAATATTACCCTTATTCCAATTTTACAGATGAAGCAATTAAGGCATAGAGATTGAGTGACTTGCTTACATTCACACAGCAAGTCATTAATACAGTCAGCATAAAAATTAGGCATCATGTCTCCAGAGACCATGCTCTTCACCTCTGTTCAATGGATTGCTTTTCCGAAGGCAAGAATGACTCTAAACTGGTACATTTATTTTCCAGTAAATAACTACGAGGTTAGCTCTGAAGATTGTCATAAAAATCTAGTTTTCTTTCTAAGTAAAATTACATGTAATAAGCATGTACCAATCATGGAATACATATCATGTATTCTTTGATTACTTAGAATAAAAAAGATTGATAAGACAGAATCAGACACACATCAAGAAATTCCTTTTTTTTAAAAGAAATTTCATAAATGTGGTAGATGCTATGATAAAAATATGTAAATGGAATGCAGAGGAGCATAATTTAATTCAGCTGTGAATTTCAGAGGAAACTTTCTGGGGGAGATGGTGCTTTTGAAAAATCTTCGTATGTGAGTGGATCATTAATGAAGCCATAAAGTAAAAAGAGTAAAGGAAATGGACATGAAATTTCATGGTGTACAGGTAGCATGGTACGTTTGGTGCCAATTAGGAATATGCTTCAAGATGAGAAATAAGGGGAGATAAACTTAGACAGGTCAGGAGTGAGTGCATGGATTGTATAGCAGGGAATGTTACTGCTCATGAGTATTCATGTGCTGCTTTACATCCCATCTCCTTCCAGGATGACCATGTGGGGCACGTGGCTCACAGTGAACTCAGCCGTTGTTCATGTTGCTATCGCCATGTTCTCTTTAAGTTCATGAATGTTCCAAGACTTTGTTTACTACGGACTACTCTATTCTGAGTTAGACTTTTAATCCTCTCCCCTAGTTTTCCATCTATCTGACTTACTTGATCAAATTGCTCCAGCTCAGAGGCCTTACCATGATAACTCTATCTAAAATGGCTTTTCTCTCTTACTGTCTATTTTTCCTCTTATTTCCTTCAAAGAAAATATTGCAATACAAAATATAGTTTTAATGTCTTTATTTGTTGCCACTAAAAACTGATTTCAATGAAGCACAAACATTATCTAGACCAGTCCTGATACAGATAAGTGAATCAATATTTGTTGAATGAATGAATACATTAAACTTCAAAACAACCCAATGCAGAAGGCATTGATACTACATGTTTAATGAGTAAAACCAAAGTTTAGAATGTTTACTTTTAAAACAGATTTATCGAAGTATAATTGATATACAAAAACTGAATATATTTATTCTGAAAATACACAATTTGATGAGTGTGGATATATGCATACACATGTGAAACCATCACCACAATTAAGGTAATAGATATATCCATCACTTTCAAAAGCATCTTTGTGTCCCTTTTTTTGTGTATGTAGTAAGAAAATTTGCAAGAGATCTAGCTTCACAAATTTTTAAGAACACAGTACATTATTGATAGCTATAGGCACTATGTGCTATAGCAATCTCCAGGACTTACTCATCTTGCATAACTGAAACTTTATACCAATTGAAAAACATCTCCTTATTTCCATCTCTCCCAGCCCATAGGAGCCACTCTTCTATTCTCTGCTTAGATAGATGATTGAATAAAGAAAATGTGATAGCTATTAGAAACAATCAACGAATACAGTAAAGTTGCCGGCTACAAAATCAACGCACAAAAGTCCATTGCCTTCCTATATACTAACAATGAAATCTCAGAAAAAGAAATACAAAAAACAATTCCTTTTGCAATTGCAGCAAAAAGAATAAAATACCTAGGAATAAACTTAACCAAGGATGTGAAAGACCTATATGCTGAAAACTATAAGACATTTTTGAAAGAAATTGAAGAAGACACAAAGAAATGGAAAGACATTCCGTGCTCATGGATTGGAAGAATCAACATAATTAAAATGGCCATATTACCCAAAGCAATATACAGATTCAATGCAATCCCCATCAAAATCCCAATGGCATATTTTAAAGAAATAGAACAAAAAATCATCAGATTTGTTTGGAACCACAAAAGACCCCGAATAGCCAAAGCAATCTTAAGAAAAAAGAACCATAATGGAGGTATCACACTTCCTGACTTTGGCTTGTACTACAGGGCTACAATAATCAAAACAGCATGGTATTGGCAGAAAAACAGACACATAGACCAATGGAATAGAATTGAGAACCCAGAAATAAAACCACATAAATATGGACAGATAATTTTTGACAAAGAAGCTAAAAACATACAATGGAGCAATGACAGCCTCTTCAATAAATGGTGCTGGGAGAATTGGATAGCTACGTGCAGAAGAATGAAACTGGACTGCTGTTTGTCACCATGTACCAAAGTTAATTCAAAATGGATCAAAGACTTAAGCATAAGACCTGACACAATAAACTGCATAGAAGAAAACATAGGTACTAAACTTATGGACCTTGGGTTCAAAGAGCATTTTATGAACTTGACTCCAAAGGCAATGGAAGTAAAAGCTAAAATAAACGAATGGGACTATATGAAACTTAAAAGCTTCTGCACAGCAAAAGAAACCATTGACAAAATAAAGAGGCCACCAACTGAATGGGAGAAGATTTTTGCAAACAGTGCCTCCGATAAGGGGCTAGTATCCAGAATATACAAGGAACTCATGCAACTCAACAACAAAAAACAAACAACCCAATTGAAAAATGGGCAGAGGACTTGAAGAGACATTTCTCCAAAGAGGACACACAAATGGCAAATAGACATATGAAAAAATGCTCAACATCACTAATCATCAGAGAAATGCAAATCAAAACCACAATGAGATATCACCTCACCCCAGTCAGAATGGCGATCATCAACCAGAGAAATAGTAACAAATGTTGGAGAGGCTGTGGAGAAAAAGGAACTCTCATACACTGTTGGTGGGAATGCAGACTGGTGCAGCCGTTATGGAAGGCAGTGTGGAGGTTCCTCAAAGAATTACGAATAGAATTGCCATATGACCCAGCAATCCCTCTCCTGGGTATCTACCCAAAAAATCTGAAAACATTTAGAGATAAAGGCACGTGTGCTCCAATGTTCATTGCAGCTTTGTTTACGGTGGCCAAGACATGGAAACAACCAAAATGTCCTTCGATAGATGAATGGATAAAGAAGTTGTGGTATATATACACAATGGAATACTATTCGTCGGTAAGAAAAGATGATATAGGAACATTTGTGACAACATGGATGGATCTTGAGAGAGTAATGCTGAGCGAAATAAGTCAGACAGAAAAAGCAGAGAACCATGTGATTTCACTGATATGTGGTATATAAACCAAAAACAACAAAAGAACAAGACAAACAAATGAGAAACAGAAACTCATAGACACAGATAATAGTTTAGTGGTTGCCAGAGGGTAAGGGGGGTGGGGGGTGGGAGATGAGGGTAAGGGGGATTGAATATATGGTGATGGAAGGAGAACTGACTCTGGGTGATGAACACACAATTGGATTTATAGATGATGTAATACAGAATTGTACACCTGAAATCTATGTAATTTTACTAACAATTGTCACCCCAATAAATTTAATAAAATAAAATTAAAAAAAAAAAAGAAAATGTGATAAATAAACAAATACAATGGAATATTACTCCGCCTTAAAAAAAATCCTGCCATTTGCAACAACATGGGTAAACCTGGAGGACGTTATGCTAAAGTGAAATAAGCTAGTCACAGAAGGACAAATATTACATGATTCCACTTAGGTAAGGTATCTAAAATGGTCAAACTAGGATATTTCTAGAACTTACTCAAGTTCATAAAGCTAGCGACTGGCTAAGATGTAATTCAAAAACAGACGTGTGACTTAAAATCCCAAGCATTAATCAGGACAGCCTCATGTATTGGATAAAATTAGCCTTCTCTAGGAACAAAGACTGAAATGTCATTTATCAGAAACTTGTGATGTGGGTTTACACCTAATCTGGAAATTGATTGTGGATGTAAGGACATTATGCCCACCTAGTTAAGTAAACTCATGAAATTCAGTACCTATTCTCTTGAGTGCCAATTTGAATTGAGAATGTACTTGTGATGACACCACCTGTCCTGTTGAGCAGTGAATTCTCAGTGACCAATTTATTTCCCAGGTCATTCATTATTAACCTGGGCCCCCTGAATCCGCAGGTAGCTCTCGTAGATATGGTTGTCACAATAATGAACCACCTTTTATAATGACATGGATTGGGAGAAAAAGTATTTTTCCACTGAAACTCTAGTGAATTTTTTTTTTTAGAACATTTAATAATATTATTTCAGGTTGTAAATCACATAATGCCATAAAATCTGACCAAATCTATTTAAATACTATAATAGTTTTGGTAGCTACAGAAACATATTTCCCCAACATATTAGGCAGAAGGAATTGCCAAATACACACCCAAAACAGTTTCCATTGGTCTGTATGTACCTAACTTATCAGATCATCAGGCAAATTTATGAATGTTAGATGAAATTATTCATTCTTTGTAAATCATCCATTTGATTATTTTTTTCTATTTGTTTCTTAAAATGTTTATTGGGTGTGTAGTAATTTGGTAAAAGTAAAAAAGAAATTAATAAGGGAAAATGAGTGAGAATAATTGATCTTAATATTTTTAAAGTCAAATAATACTGTTTCACAAAGGAGGTGTCCATAGAGGCAGTATTGCTAATGGATTACACACTAGGGTGAGTTAAGAGTCCTGAATTTTATTCTCAGCTCTAATGGTAATTATTATTATTTTTTTGTTCCTTTGTAAATGATATAGCATTTTTTTCCAGTTGAAACTCTTATAGTGGTTTCTTTATTTGGTACTTTGAAATTTCATGCTGAGATGTCTAAGAAATGGTCTTTTTTTTTTTTTAATTAAAGTTTATTGGGGTGACAATGGTTAGTAAAGTTACATAGGTTTCAGGTGTACAATTTTGTAATATATCATCTCTATATCACATTGTGTGTTCACCACCCAGAGTCAGTTCTCCTTCTATCACCATATATTTGATGCCGTTTACCCTCCTCTTCTACCCGCCTCCCTCCTTGCCCTCCGGTAACCACTAAACTATTGTCTGTGTCTATGAGTTTTTGTCTCTTTATTTGTTTGTCTTGTTCCATTCACTTTCTGGGCAGTTGGTGAGCCCTTCCTGGAAGTCTCCTGGAAGTCCATAGATTTGTAGCCCATGCATGTGCCACTCACTCACTGCACCCTCAGGACTAGGGCAGGCCCTCTGCCTTTGAGCGGGAGACTAGTCCTCAACCCCTGGCCAGGTCCTCAGGGTAGGCACTGCTGCACTGTGACTCTGAGTGGTGGGAGGGGAAGTTAAGGCATCCTGGAGCATTGGGGTTTGCCTGACAGGTGGTGTGAACCAGACGGTTTATGGAGGATCTGGTCAGGGGCCTCCAGCACCCTGAACACCCATAGGTTTCTCCTGGAATTATTTTCCTAATATTGGAGAATAAATGACCATTGTGTGTTCCAGATTCCTCGGTTATAAAATGAATGTATATAAACTTACTGACTCTTTTAGAGTAGAATCAGTATCATGTAATTTTTTCCAATGTTATTGATGACCACAGATTTCATGGGGTCTCCACTTAGGTGTCCCTGTACTTATACCCAGTGTAGATCTTGATATATTACATTCTGAATACTTATTTTCTCATCTGTGTTCTTTATTAGAAGCTATATTCCTTAAAAGCTGTGTCCTGTTCAGTAATTTTTTTATCTTAGTTTACTGTCTAATCTATGGTATTTGCAAACAAAATTAACAATTGTTTATTTCATATCATGCTGCAGTAATCTAATACAATTTTTATGTAAAAGATTAACAAAGTACAGGGGCACATGTTTTAGTTACAGAATCAAATAATTTGTTGTTTTTTCCTTCTAGTTAATAAAATAGGTAAAATGGTGCTTACTGACTGCTTCTAACTAACGATGATCATTGGCCCAGACATATGCCAGTCAATGATTCATAAAGTTTCTTCTAATCACCTCTCATCATCTCCTTTCTGCCTCCATTTATTCACCAAATACCAAAACAATTTTTTCAAAGCAAGTATCCAATGAATTATAGAAAACATTTTTTCTCATATGCTATCTTCCAAATGTTTGGAAGCACTTCCAGAAGAGCTTATCTACAAGTATGTATTTACAATCATATGGAGCCAATGAAACACACAGAATTGAGTTGTGAAAGTCTCAGATAACTCAATAGCAGAGGGTCTGTCTTAGTTTCCTGCAGCTGCTGCAACAAACTTAGTGGCATAAACCAACACACATTTATCATATTATAGTTATAGAGGTGAGAGGTCCAAAATAAGTCTTGCTGGGCTAAAACTCCTTTGCATTTTCAATGCCTGCAATCACTATTTCAATTTTCCTCCCTTAACATCTCTCTGACACTGAACTTTTCTCCCTCTTCTTCCACATTTAATGGCCCTTATGATTACATTGTACCCATCTAGATAATTCAGGATAAGTTTCCCTCTTTTAAAGTTAGATGATTGGTTGTCAGTTAATTTCTCTGCAGAGACTTTGCAGGCCAGAATGGATTGTCCCAAAATATTCAAAGTGATAAAAAGCAAGTAGTACAATCAAAATTACTCTACCCAGTAAAGCTATCATATAGTATCAAAGGACAGATAAAGAGCTTCCCAGACACCAAAGCCGTATTACAAGAAATATTTGAGGGACTTCTTGAAGAAGGAGAAGGGATCAAATATATAAATAATAAAATGGCAATAACTACATATCTATCAACAATTACTTTAAATGTAAATGGATTAACTGTTCCAATCAAAAGGTAGGGTGGCTGAATGGATAAGAAAACACCCATACATATGCTGCCTGCAAGAGACTCACTTCAGGTCAAAAGACACACAGACTGAAAGTAAAGGGATGAAAAAGATATTTTATGAAAATGGAAACAAACAAACAAATAATAATCTGGGGTAGCAATACTTACACCAGACAAAATAGGCTTTAAAACAAACACTATAACAAGAGACAAATGAAGGACCCAGTAATCCCACTTGTAGCTATTTTACTAAAGAAAGCCAAAACACTATTTCAAAGGAATACGTGCATCCATGTGTCCATTACAGCATTATTTACAATACCCAAGATATGGAGGCAACATGGGGGTCAATCACAGACGAATGGATAAAGAAGAGCTGATAAGTATGTACAATGCAATATTACTCAGCCATAAAAAAATGAAATCTTGCCATTTTCAATAACATTGATGGATGTGGAGGATATTATGCTGAGTGGAGTAAGTCAGAGAAAAACAAATGCCATGTGATTTCACGTATATGTGGAATCTAAAGAACAAAATAAACAAACAAAACAGAAACAAACTCACAGATACAGAGAACATTTTCATGGTTGCCAACTGGGAGAGGGATTTGGGGGTTGGGTGAGAAAGGGGAAGGGATTAAGAAGTACACATTGGTAGTTACAAAATAGTGATGGGGATGTAAAGTACAACATAAGGAATGTAGTCAGTAATATTGTGATATCTATGTATAGTGTCAAGTGGGTACTAGATATAGCAAGGTGATGACTTCGTTAAGTTATATAAATGTGTAATCACTATGTGGTACACCTGAAACTAATACAATATCATTGTCAACTGTAATTGAAAAATAAAACAATTATTTAAAAAAATAAAGTGAGATGATTAGCAACCTTCATTCTGTCTGCAACATTAATTTTCTTTTATCATGAAACATATATTCACAAATCCTGGGATTAGGATGCAGGTGTCTTCGGGAGGCCATTATTCTGCTTTCCAAAGAGTCACTTAGTTTTATTTTTACTAAGTATTTTGTCATCATTAAAATAAGTATTTTCTGGAATGCCATTTTTAGGGGTAAATCAGCATGACTAGTTCATTTAGTCGGTGGCACTTTTAGAAGAGTATATGTTTAGGTGAAAATCATCTTGGCAATTGACTTTAACGTCATCTTCCTATAAATATCAAATGTTGAAGACCTGGGTGTTTTAAAGGTAGTTAGCTCAAACATAAAAAGGTAGCTAAACTGTAGAAAACAGAAATGGGAAATTTAAACCGCATTCATATTAGGAAGGACCCTTTATATATAGTAGAAATACGTGACAGAAAGTTCAAGTGGTTAATTTACTATTGGGAAAAGGCACTAAAATCTGTATTTTGTTTTTTCACATCAAAGAGATAAAATATTAAAAAATAGCAAAATGTAGCATAATTAGCAGGCAACGTATACATCTAAATGACATTTCAAAATATTGCATATTTTTAAAAATATGTTTTTGATATGTTCATGTAAAGTGATGGGGATAACCAGATATTTTCCATCTTTGGGGAAGGGATATTAAACCTGTTATTTTTTCTTTTATTTCCCTTATCCAAGGAGATATGTAAAAAAATTTTACTAAGAACAATGTCAGAGAGTTTACTGTGGGTTGGGCGGGGGTTGTGGGGGGAAGTGTCAAAAAGGCAAAGGGATTAAAAAGTACAAATTGGTAGTTACAAAATACTCACCAGAATGTAAAGTACAACATAGAAAATATAGTCAATAATATTGTAATAACTATGCATAGTGCCAGGTGAGTACTAGACTAATGGGGGGGATCACTGCATAAATTATATAAATGACTAACTACTATGCATTACACATGAAATTAATATAAAATAATATTGAATGCCAAATGTAATTGAAAAATAATAATTAAAAAAACTAAATCGGGGCTATTACAAGCATAGTATGAGAAATCTCACCATATGAATGCTTGCTCTAGAATTCATGTTATTGATGATCTTCACCACACTCAAAAGTATGCTTCCGTTTGGGAGAAAAGAGAGCAAATGTATGTGATATAAGTCCCTTTCCTAGATAACATCATATTGCTGAAGATGCCATATATGAAAATTAAGGTGACTGGCATTCTGGCTGGTGCTGACATAACAGAAAAAGGAGTAGCAGTGAGACTGGCATCTGCATAACTGCTGACTAACTTGGTCCTTCAATAGTCAAAAAGATTACTGAGTTTTTCAGTGATGAGATCTTAAAGATTTTTCGAGATACCCAATTCAGCGGCACAAGATTCCATCATTTGAATCCCTGAAACATTTTCTATTTAAGACTAAAATTAGTTTATTACCTCATTTGGAGACCAGGAAATTAAATTCCAGAATGATCAAGAAGACAAAGTTACACAGAGGCAGAGGCCAGGATTCATACCAGAGTTGGTACAGAATCTCTGTCTCTTAATGCAAACTATACCAATGATGAAACCACTATCCCGATATGAGACCAAAGGAGGCCCAGGCAATCATAAGTCAGTAAAGGCTTGTAGGCAAGTCCCCAGCTGTCTTTCCCTTTGATCTACATTTATCCAATTCAAATTAATCACCCCATAGAGTTAAACAAACAAACAAGCAAATAAAGTATACTGATTAAAAAACATCAAGCTAACAAAACTATAATTTTCCACCCTGTAGAATGAACTCTGCAGTGTTTCATTGAGGATTTCTGCCATGAAGACAAATTTATCTAAATTCTACAAGCACAAAATCTGTTCCCACAATGTACATTTTTAATTAGCTCTGAGTACAACTGCAACTTGGGCCAACATACAGAAGATCTGGGGCATGCTGTTAATGGAGAAATTGTTTCTGACTAGCAGCACATCCAATATAGAAGCATTTATGTCTTTTCTGCAGAAAATTCTTGCATTCAGCTGCGCAGAATAGTTTTGTTAAAGAATGCCTAATGCTGGAAAAATATTCAATTGAATCTTTAATAGCAATATTTTAAATGAGTCAAAATTATAAAAATAATTTCTTCTGCTTAATTACTTTTCTAGAACTGTAAGGTACTTAGATATTTTCACTCTAAATGCAACTGTGTGCATTTACTTTCAGCATTTCTGTGAAGTCTTACTCCAATGTCATTTTCCAGTATTTTTAGGTGATGCAAGCAATTACATCATTCCATTGTCCATTTGAGTAAGTTTTGTATAATCTCTATAACATTCAAATACACAGATTCTTCTTTTGCTTTTTTGATCTAATATTTTCTTTTTTTTAATTTAAATTTATTTGTGTTGATTTTTAATGTTTAGAGAAATGAATAACATTTGGAAACTATTCTTCATGGATATTTCCTTTTTCTATGATTGTTTTCTTAATTACTGCTTATTTTTTCCTAAGCAATACATTTTTAATGTTTTGCTTATATAATTCATATTACATAACATATCAAGAATTCCCTCATGGTCTTTACACAGAAACACCACTTTTAAGTATTTTTCCTATTTGAGTTATTATACATATTGTTTAATAAACATTGAGAGAAACTTGCAGTCATTCCAGTCCTCTACCCATAAATACTTCAGGGCATATTTTCTAAGAAAGTTACTTTCTCATAAGAAATCACAGTACAATTAGCAAAATAAAAATACATTGTCGTGACTATTTTTTAAACCATAATCTATATCCAAATTCATCAATTTTTCCAATAATATTTTTCATTTTTATTTTCTATTCAAGATACAGGTCATTATCATACATTGCATTTATTTGTCCCCTTAATCTCTTTAATTTAGAGCAATTCCTTGGTATATTATTATCTTTCTAAGTTACTTTGTAGAATGGTCTCACTGTGGGTTTGTCTAAAAGCTCCTCCTGATGAAACTTAGTTAATGCATATTTAAGAGATTCTCTGTTGTATAGTTACCATTTTGCTCTTTGTGATTAATAAGTAATTTTTGAGGAGATGCTGTGTATTTATGCAAAATATTTTATTCATCAAACTTTAATTCTCTAATTTCAGCTTTATTGATGATTCTTGCCTGACTTAATTATTAATGTGATGTCAAATAGTGTTTTCTAAGTCAGTTATTTCTTCTACTTTTATTAGTTGGCATTTTACTAAAAGCAAGAATGTTCTCTTCTTTTTGAATTATTTATTTTAAATTATTTATTAGCATATCACTATAGATTCATGATTATAATTTTATTTAATGGGTTATAATCTATTAATATTATTATGGATTTTGATGCTCAATTTTTATTAAACTTAGATGGTGAGATACCTTTCAGCTTACTCCTGTGCTCCTCTCTCATGTCCCCACATTTCCCTTACCACTAGTTAAATTTATGGTGCAAGAAAATACTCCTTTCAGTGGGAAATGGTATTGGGAGCTAAGATCTAAGATCAGAATTATTAACATAGTTAAAATGTCCATACTACCCAAAACCATCTATAGATTCAATGCAGGCCTTATGAAAATTCCAGTGATGTTTTTCACAGATATAGAAAAACCAATCCTAAATTAAGTATGGAAAAACAAAAGACTCCATATAGCCAAAGCAATCTTATTGAAGATCAAACCTGGAGGCTTCACATTTCCTGATTTCACACTATATTACAAAGCTATAGCAAGCAAAACTCTCTGGTACTCACATAAAAACAGACCTATAGACCAATGGAACTGTAGGGGAGGAAAACTAATTTTCCTTCTGCCCTTCTAAGTTCTTCTGGCTGGTCTAATAATCAAATTGACATAAGAGAGATTAACAGAAGAAATCACCAAATTTATTATGCATGTACATATGGGGGTTCCATAAGATTATGGAGCCTGAGGACAAATTAGGCAGTTGACACTTATCTTCTATCTTGAGTTAAGGAGAAAGGGGAGTGGGAGTGGATAATGGTTTGAGACTTTAAAGGGCAGGAAGGCAATTCACAAGGAGATGGAAAAGCAAAGGTTTTGTAAATAAATGTTTGCTAGACCATCTTTAGCATCGGGACACAGAGAGGACTTTGATTAAACAGGCCTTGTTAGCTTCCTCCCTGTCTATCACATACAAGTTCATGTTAAATTATAGTTATCTATGATGATATCTCCCTTCCAGGAATAGCTCTTCTATCGAAATTCTTGTAGGCAGTTAAGGGAAAGGTCAAAAGTTTTTCCTGAGTCTTTCACTTCTGAACTTAACCAGCTTAAAAATAATCAATATCCCCCAAATCATACTATTTTTGGGTGGCAAATTCTCAGAATAGACTCCCCCTCAGAATAGACTTGAGGGCCCAGTGATAAATGCGTCTTTATAGGGTCATCTAATACTTGACAAGCAAGCCAAAATTAGTCAATAAGGAAAAGATAGTCTCTTCCCCAAATGGTGTTGGACAAATTGGATAAGCACATGCAAAAAAATGAAACTGGACCCTATTTTGTATGAACTAACAAAATTAACTAGAAATGGATTAAAAACAAACATAAGACCTGAAACCATAAAGCCCCATGACATTCATCTGGCATTGATTTTTTTGGATGTGACAACAAATGCATAAACCACAAAATAATGAACAAGTGGGACTACATCAAACTAAAAAGCTTCTGCACAGCAAAACAACAAAAACAAAACAATGATAATCAACAAAATGAAAAGGCAACCTGCAGAATGGGAAAATATTGCAAAATGTCTGTTTGATAAGAGGTTAATATCCAAAACAATAAAAGAACTCATTCAACTCAGCAGCAAGAAACTAAATAATCCAATTGAAAAATAGGTAAAAGATCTGAATAGACATTTTCCAAAGATAAACAAATGGCCAACAGGTACATGAAGAGGTGCTCGACCAATCATCAGGGAAATGCAAATCAAAACTACAATAAACTTTCACCTCACATCTGTTAGAGTGGCTGTTACCAAAAAGACAGGAGGTAACAAGAGCTAGAAGCAAGGATGTGGAGAAAAGGCAGCCTTTTTATTCTATTAATAGGTATGTAAATTAGTACAGCCACTTAGAAAAATTAAAAATATACCTACCATATGATCCAGCAATTCCACTTTGGTATATGTCTGAAGAAATGAAATCACTATCTTGAAGAGATATCTTCACTGCCATATTCATTACAACATTATTTACAATAGCCAACAAAGGGAAAGAATCTGTACCCATCAAAGGATGAATGAATAAAGAAAATGTGGTATATGTTTTAAATGGAATATTATTCAGCCATAAAAAGAAGGAAATCCTTCCATTTTCAAATGGCATCAATATGTTGAGGAACCTTGAGGATATTGTGCTTAGTGCCTAAGTCTGACATAGAAAGACAAATACTCTATGATCTAACTTATATGTGGAATCTAAAAAAAAAATGCACCCAGAAACAGAGTTGATTGATAGTTGTGAGGGGCAGGGATGGAGGGTGGGGGCAAAATGGGTAAAGGTGGTCAAAGGATACAAACATACAATTATAAGATTAATAAGTTCAGGGGACTCAATGTAGAACATGGTGACCATATTTACCAGTACTGTATTGTATATTTGAAAGTTGTTTAGAGAGTAAATCTTAAATGTTCTCTACAAATAAAGTAATCAGTTTGCAATATATACATATATCAAATCATCACGTTATATACCTTATATTTGCACAATGGGGCAAATGTATGTCAATTATATATCAGCCAAACTGGAAAAAACAAACAAACACAAAAAAACACCTGGCTCTTCTATTTTTTTCTCACAATAATGACTCACTTGAAATATATAGTATTTTTAGATTTGCTAATCTATACCTATTGTGAACATTTTATGTTTAAACTGAGGATATGTATATATTTATGTATATATAAGATCAACTTTTTAAATATAAAATCTATAACTACTAGTCAAACACAACTTTACCATATTAGGTATTACTTGACTAATTGAAGGTGACACCAGGAAAATAGATTATAAAGTAATTAAAAGAAAGGCTTTTTAAGAATGGAGACTCTTTCATCCTCTGATCAGCATTCTAATAGAGGCAAGAGACAACTTTATTAGTGACTAATCTGTCCATTTAAAGTTCAGTGAATCTGGTGAATAGTGTTTGCACAAGAATTAAGGTATCAATCCATAGGCTCTGCAGCTCTCTTACCTAACTGTAGGGATAAATAATTTTTTTTTTCGGTTATGAGCTTTAACGTCAATTGTTAATCTGTTGTTTCCCTCACTCTTTACAACAGGGCAGCTGTAGCTACCAGTGAGTTCTCTAGGCCACCTTTGGGGCCTTTTAATGCACTTCATAGATGACTTGTTGTTTTCACAAGAACTCTTATTTTCATATTCCAATTTGCAAGTATTGAGATCTAGAGGAAGTTCCATAGAGGCCTCATCAGTCACTCTGTGCTTGACAGTCTTCAGAGAGAAATTTTCGAATAGAAAACAGGTAGTGTCTGTCACACAATATTTCATCCTGCACTCTCAGTATCTTTCAATTTTTGTGGTTGGTTATATCAGTGGCATGCTGAGCTTAAGCTAATGTGTTTTCCATCCCAAATGGCACAGCTGCTTTTTTCCTCCTGCATTAAGCACTGAGCAGGTGGTGTTTTCTAATCATTTATGTTCATTCCGTCTGCGGTCGTGAGCAATATAGATCATAGATGTGCTCAGCGGCTCTTGTAGTTAAATGGTGATGAATAGAACAGTGAGAGTCTGTTTTGACCATGGAAGCATCTAATTTGAAAACCATGGCAACAGAGTGTGGAGGTGGGACTGGACTCTGTCTTCTGTTATCCAGAAATAAGTCAGTATCATCTAGCAGCCATTTGTCTTGGCTCTGTTTATTGTTGAGAAATGATGAATTGGAGTACAGAATTATAATAGTAATAGAAGTGACAGGATATTTTCTCTGGCTAAAAAAAAAAAGTTTTGTCAATAATAATTTAAAAACACTTTATTATTATTTTTTTACATTTATTTGAACTGTAAAACAGTGAAAATACACAGGCAAGAGAGCAAGCTCTCTGGTGTCTCTTTTTGTAACAACACTAATCCCATCATTGAGGGATCTGCCCTCATGACCTCATTTAACCCTAATTACCTCCCAAAGGCCTGATCTCCAAATGTCACCACATTGGGAGTTAGGACTTCAACATATGAATTTGGGGTGGGGACGGGGGTGGGGGTGGTGGTGGGGGTCACAAACACTCATTCCATAACAGTTAGCTTGTGAATGGGATGATCCAGTAGAGGTGATAACTGAATATAGTGTAGCCGAGGCCCTTGTGATTTTAATGCCCCTAGTATTTTGGCAGATAGAATTAAATAATTTAATTATTTTTTATTAAAGTTTATTGGGGTGACAATGGTTAGAAAATTTACATAGATTTCAAGTGTACAATACTGTAATACATCACCTATATATTACACTGTATGTTCACCACCCAAAGTCAGTTCTTCCAACACAATATATTTGATCCCATTTACCCTATTTACCACCCTTCTCCCTCCTCATCCTCTGGTAACCACAGGGAGATGGTGGCCACCTACAAGCCAAGAGAATAGTCCTCGAATTAAAGATACCTTACTGGCACCTTGATTTTGGACTTCCCAGCCTCCAGAATTGAGAGCAATAAATCTAAGCCACCCAATCTATGGCATTTTGTTATGGCAGCTGAAACACACTAAGACACCAACAGTCTGTAACTTTGCTCATTAAAAAAAGAAATAAATCTATCAAGCCCACATTAAAAAAAAAGTGAAAATAATGATGATAATACTTTCATGTTCACTATGTTAAGCAAAAGTGTCTCAATTTGTGGCCTGATTTATGCATAAGCAAGATATTGGCTTTCTCATCCAATCGTAATGGCTAAAATTTGCTTTTTTCCCCCTTATTACCATTTCAAAAACAAATTAGAAACGAAAAGACATCATACTTAATGAAAAGAGTATTGAGTTCCAGATATTATCAGCCTTTTAAAAATGTAATTAGGGTGAATATAAGCTTATTTCAGTTTGATTTTTGACTCTTTATTGTAGGCTGATGTCTATGTACAAAGAAAAATATGCATGAAAGTCACTCTGAATGAAATCAAGCTTGGGAAATAAATTTATAAAAATGCAAAAGCTTATCACCTTTTTGGTTTTCTTCATTTTCTGTCTTATACTCTGCCATACTTAATGAGCCATTTTAAAATAGTCTTTTTTTTCTATTGAAGGGGAGCAAACTATGCCATCCCCAAAATATGCCTGTTAGGCATATTGATTATTTTGACCTGGTTAATTTTAAGAAACAGCAGACATAAGTGAAGCTCTGAAAGCTGAGCAGAAGTCCTCCCATTTGTAAGAAATATTTACATTTATATAGGAACTCTTCATTTGTTAGCATGTCTCCCTCTCCATACCATGAAGAGAAGGATAATTTTAAATCTCTAGAAACTCCTATCAGTGGAGGAGGAGAGGACATACATACCTTGTTTGCTGTACATTTCCTGGTAAGTTCCCATAACTGACTCCTTCTTCATGCGCCACATCTTTTTTCTTTAGCTGGAAATGTTACTTAAGGTGGTGGCTTCGGCCGCTTGGGAGAGCTACTCAGATTTCCTGGGTATGTCCCATGTGTATAGGAGGTATCATGCTATCCAACTTCTGTTTTTCTCCTGTTAATCTGTCTTTTATTACAGTGGGGTCTCAGCCAAGAACCTAGAAGCATAGGGGTAAAAATATTTTTCCTCCTCTAAGCTGTCAAAGCTTTGCTGAAGGTGAACTATTATAGGTAACACCTTCTAGGAGACTGTCTGGTCCAGGGATTCTGAGGACAGCATAATCTGAATAAGAGTTCAATGATGGGCCAGGTAAGAGGAAAAAGTATAAGCTATAGAAGTCGTATGGAAATAAAGGAATGGGTAAGTCCAAAAAAGGAAAGGTGAGTGGGAAAATGTAAGGGCGTACCTTACAAGAGGAGAGAGGTAAAGGACTTTAGAGAGCCGGATGTGTGGCACTGCCTAGAGAAAGTTCTAAGAGAATAAAGGAACTAAAAGGATCAGGGAGCAGTGAATCTTTGTGATAGTCGGGTTTCATTTATTCTTTCATCATTCATTCTGTAAAAGGATAAATTTTTTAATGTTTCAAAGTCCTAAATTTACATACGGTAATTGTAACTCTATTGATAACTAGTATTAAAATGGAATTGGGATGAATTCTACTAAAGAGGAAAGGCTTTTAAGTTTACATCTTTATCTATTTTTTAATACTTACCAGGAATCCACACTGAGTTACATTTTCCTGAAGGCTGTGGAGTCAATCTTATCTATATAATCATCCATTTCAACTTTCCTATTTAAATGCTTTTTATTGGTAGAGGGCCTTAATCTTACAGCCACAGGACAGAGAAGGAACAAGTTAAGAGTGAATGTATCTCATGTCTCATAAATCATAGCCAGTTTAAGATTTTCAAAGAAAGTTCATGCTATGAAGCCTCGTTTTTAACAGCTTGATCTCAAAACTGAGTCACTTACAGGCTGGTTAATATTAGACAAGTCAGAACTCAAATTTTTCATCTCTACAAATGGTCTAATAATACCACATGCTTCATAGAATTATTGTAAAGGAAGAATGATTTCCTAGTAGAGCTTATAATGTGGTGCCTGAACCACTGTACTTTTTAAACACCAATTAGGTATTAGCATTACATTATTATTCTGGACACTGGAAATTGAAGGACATTTAGGAAATTAACATATTATTAACAATGGAGATGTGAAGGGGTTGGACAAGTAACAGTTTTTATATTCTAAACTGGTATCATCTCACATCCTTTTGAGTTAAAATAATAAAACGAGCACAGACCAACCTGTATAATTCATTTATTTGCAAATTATACACTAATATCATTGTACTAGTATATTTTTGTATATTAAAAGAATGATTTAAAAGGATGAGACACAAATAATTATGTTAAGTACTTATGAATAAAATCATTATGGAAATTTCCTTCTAGAAGGCAGATTGATGCCCATGACACTTTGTTTGATTCAGAGTGAGATTACTTCTCTTGGTTTCCTCAGAGCTACTGTTTTCAAGGAGAATACTGACAGCCGTGTATGTTGGGTAAATATTTTTTGAGCAAAAGTCCATAAAATCTTTGACTTTTGGAATTAAGAGAACCTATTAAAGGGAACAGAAACTCATAAGTGTAGCTTGGGGAATTTTCCTTCTAATTGAGAAATGTTTCCTCAGCTTCATGATGAGACTTTGTTCTTCTTTTAATCATGTTCTCATCATTATTATAGCACATGTTTCCATTCATTTGCCTCCCTTCTAGACTATAAGCTCCTTGAAGGATAAATCATTTCCTTTGTTTCCTCAGTACCTGGCACAGCATTTGGAAAATAGTAGTCAAAAAATATGTGCTGTTGAATATAATATATATGAACACAAAGAGACAGTTACTACACTGTTGTGATTTACTGAGGAATGTCAAACCTCTCAAAACCTTTGAATGTAATATCCCCATTCATTTCAATTATTTTTAATGTCTACCTTTATTGGAGGAGGTGGGTAAATAAAACCCTCTAACATAGCTGTAATTTCATATTCATTAATTCAACAAGGTAAAGCTGATGATATAAGCTCTAAACATACAAGTTGTGATTAACTTATTTCGAGAGCTGAGTGATAGGTAAAAAAGAAAGATTTTTATTTGGGAGTGTAGGTTCTTTATCCTCCACTGCTCTTATAAATACTTTTGCTGTAACATTGACCATGTTCAGAATAAATCTGATTAGAGGCATGCAAAGGTATTAACAATGAGAATGAGATGTTAGGGGAATTAGGTATCAACTGGAAAGCCATTCAGGCTTCATCAAGGGGACAATTTATATAAAAGAAGCTTCCTGAAATGTAAATGATGTTTTCTAGCAACCTGAAGGACATATGAGATCCAATATAAGCAATTCACTAAACCAGGTTTAATTTACTTTAATTTCTGACAGGATGTCCATTTATTTGTAGAGTATGAATTGATGGGTGATAGAGAAAATAGACCTGAAAATTATGGAAGCAAAGTTCATCTTGCAGTTAGTTCTGAGATGAGCTCTGGAACATAAACCACCATATTATTAGGACAAAGAGCCTCTTTGTGGTTTCTAATCCTAACTATAAAATCAAATATATAACATTTCTGTGTACTTTTCAACGTTCAATTATTTTTTTTTGCCCCATTGCTAGAGAAAGACAATTAGAAATGCTAATGAAAAAGACACCATTTTCAAAAGGCAATTGTGATATCAATAAAGAAAATCTAAACATTGTAGATAGCATTTTCATGCATGCAATGCAAAGGCATCTCATATGAGAAATTACTAAGTTCCCATCATATGTTTTTATGCACTTACCATCTTTAAGAGATGCTTAAAAGGATAGAAGAATGTAAATAAATGAGTTTGTTCTTTCAATGATAGAAAATGTAACTGAAGAAGCCAAAAAGAGTATAAATACACACAGTTCAAATGTTGACAGGAGCTGGGTCAGAGGGAGAGAATTGGGAAAGGCTTTCTTGAAAAGGGGATTATTTTAAAAGAGTAATAAGAGCACATCACAGGGTGGAGGAGAAAAGGGGATTTGAGAATAAATTTAAAGGCATGTATAAAAGCAAGAGAACACATGAGTCAATTTTATTTAGAGGTCAATGAGTTTCAGTGGCTGGCATGAGCCACTTGAAGATGTGAAAACTTGACATAAGTGGAACCATTTTAAAATAGAGCCAGAGTAGTCATTCCAGAGGAACTGCCTTGTATGACTTATTCCTTGAAACTTTGGAATGTTTGAACTGGGCAAACTAACTTTTGGACTGGGCCAAACCAACACTGTCTTACAAACAATTGTTTGTAAAGCTAACAGAAAAGCATATATCCCGACCACAAGGATGGATGATTATGGACATTCTTTAGAATCATAACCAGTATGTATAACTAAAGAGCTTGCTAACACCAGTGGAAATTCCTTCTGTTCGTGTAATTATTTCCCTTCCTTTTTCTGGTAAATACTCCTTGTCTTCACCCTGAAATGGGACATAATTTGGGTTTCTGCTTGAAATCAGTGCTCCTGGTTTCAATTATTTGATCTTAAATAAATGCTTGTCGCCTCTCACTTTGGCTTTTTATTTTCAGGTTAACACAGCACTAAGTTAAATTGATAATAATGGAATATAACTCCTGAAGAGGGTTGGATTGAACTTTGAGCTGTATATTTTAGGTAGATTATTAAAATAAAGAAGGAAATTTTCTGAGATAATATTAATAGCTAACTTTTATTGCATGCATGCTATATTAACTGTATGTATCTATCATTTCATTGAATCCTCACAACAAACATATAAGATACATGCTATGATTATTTCCATTTTGTGTAAGAGGAAACGGAAGCAAGAGGGGTTGAATGTCTTGCTCAGATAGTTATAGAGTTAGGATCTGTATTGGTTCCAGGACACATTCTCATAACAATTAAGCTATTTGGCCTCTCAAAAGAATTATTTCAGTACTCTGTTTGATTTTACAGGGAATAGGTCATATCCCAATAAAGTTAAATCAACTTACAAAGCTAAAAGCAAGACATTGTCAGTGGAAACAGCCTCTGGCAGTAAGAAATGCTATCTTCACTCAGATCACCACTGCTAAATTGCTCTGACTCTTGGCATAATAGTAGAATATTCACTCATATTCAGAGCTAATGAATTGAAAATAAGCCTTGGTTTAGTTCAAGTAAGACAAAAAGTGAAGTCTTTATCTCACCCAGAAATTTTCTTCCAAGTAGTATTATTCTCTCCTAATACTCAGACATGTATAATAAACTTAGAAGTGGTGATAAACTACAACCCATAAAAGGATAATTCTCTAAAAGAAAGCCTGGATTTATACAAAAGAATGAGAATATGAGGTTCTAAGTGGAGGAGAGTTCAGGAAGGAGAAGCTTTTGTTTTCCCGTGCCATAAAATATAAACTATTAAACAAGTAAGAGCCCCCTGATATCTACTTTAAGATATACAAAGTAATCAGAAGAAAAAGACTTCCATTCCTGTGTGAATTCTGACTTTACTGGACCCAATGGAGCTTTGTAGGTTCACGCGGTCATTTGGAGATGTCAAGAAATGTTAAGCTCTATTACTTAAAGGCTTGTGCCAAAAGAGTTTGGAGTCTTTTCAGAGCCAACAACATCTCCCATACACCCACTGAATGACACTTTTTATAAAAGACTATCTCATTTAATCATCATAACCGTAATATTTCCATTGCATGGGTAAAAACAGTGAGATTTATCCATTTTTTCATAGTAGGCAAATGATGTAGACAGAGCTGAAATCCAGGGACTATTATACTATGTCGAAAATACTTTCTCTTATACCATTCCACTGCTCCATAAAAACTGATTTACTTTACCTTTTATATAATCTTTATATAACCTCAAATTTTAGTCTTCATTGCTATATCAGCTTTGCTCATTTTTTGGAAAGGGAATTTTACACTGTATGTATTCATTGAACAAATGTTTGTTGTAAGTCTATTATGTGACAGGCATTTTTCTACTTTCTGAGCATATGGCTGTAAAAAAACAAAAAAAAAGAAAGAAATCCTCCTTATGAAGGATATTACATTCAGGTACAGAAGGTAGATTACATGCAAATAAATGAATATACAAAAATGAGTTTATATTTATTTATTGATTTTTTTATTTACATGTATACTATATATTATTTATTATATAAATATATATGTTTTTATAATGTGTGATGTAGACGTGTGTGTGTGAGAGAGAGAGAGATACAGAGTCAGAGAGAGAAAAGTTCTATAGAAAAAAATAAAGCAAAATAGAGTCACAGGAGTACCACTTTAGATAGAAATTCCTCTCTGAGGATGTGATAATTGAGTATAAACCTGAATGGTATCAAGGAAATGTACCCGGGGGAAGAGCTCTCCAGGTGTAGGAAATAGAAATTGAAAATGGCCTGAGATGAATGACAGCTTTCCTTTTTTTTGAGCCAGTCTTCTCAAAGTGGGGTCCTTGAATTAGCAGCATCACCATCGTCTAAGAACCTGTTAGGCAGTCACAATTTTGGCCTCTACCTCAAACCTGCTAAATCAGAAACTCTGGAATGGGGGCCCAGCAATCTGTGGTCTAGGTGATGCTGATGTTACTTAATGTGTGAGGAGTGCTGTGTTTGAAGAACAACAGAAAACTAGTGGGTTGAAGCACAATGGGTGAGGGGAAAGTTTTAAGAAATGAAGCCTAACTAAACAATGGAGGACATTGCAAGGCTCTTGTAAGGACTTTGGATTTTATAAATCACTTTTCAATCATGCTACAATAGTGTATCCATTATATAAAGATAACATAAACACATTCATAAATGGCTACACACACACACACACACACACACACACACACACAGAAACATTATAACTATTTGCATAATTTGCAAGTAAGTTATGACTGCTGAGTTTATGATAAATGCTGATGATAAAAATTCAATATAACAGGGTTTATTCTAAGGAAAATATTGGCGCTGTTCCTTGATTAAAATTTTTTTAGATTCCACATATGAGTGAAATCATACAGTGATTTGTCTTTCTCCATCTTATTTATTCACTTAGTATAGCACTCTCAAGGTTCATCCATGTTGTTGCAAATCGCAAGATTTCATTCTTTTTTATAGCTTAATATTGTCTATTAATACTACACCTTCTTTATCCATTCTCGCATCCATCGATGGACATTTAGGTTATTTCCACATTTTGGCTATGGTCAATATGCTACAATGAACATAGAGGTGCATATATGTTTTCAAATTAGTGTTTTCATATTTGTTGGATAAGTGAAATAGCTGGATCATGTGGTAGTTCTAGTCTTAATTTTTGAGGAATCTCCATGCTGTTTTCCATAATGGCTGCACCAATTTACACTCCCCCCAACAGTGTAGGAGGGGGTTCCCTTTTCTCCACTTCCTCTCCAACACGTGTCTCTTGTCTTTTGATAATAGCCATTCTAACAAATGTGGGGTAATATTTGTAGCTTCGATTTTCATTACCCTAATAATTAATGATGTTGAATATCTTTTTATGTGCCCGATGGCCATCTGTATGTCTTTTTTAGGAAAATGCCTATTTATATCCTCTGCCCATTTTTTAGTTGGATGTTTGGTTTTCTTTTTGTTATTGAGTTGTATGAGTTCTTTATATATTTTTGCATATTAACCTCTTGTCAGATATATGAGTTGCAAGTATCAGTAGGTTGCCTTTTTGTATTGGTGATGGTTTCCTTTGCTGTATAGTACTCTATAATTTTATACAGCAGGTTCATTTCCTAAAGTATGTCAACAATGAGAATTTCCAGGCAGAAAGTAAAAGAGCACTGGAGCCACCTGATGGTATTATTGAGAAATGATTGAACCAAGTTCTATGACAGTCAAGTGATTTTTCAGTTTTGTTGGTTTTGAACCAAGTGCTAAAATGGTAATATAGCTGCTCTTCAAATCATGTCTCAGTGTCCATCCTCTCATATCATTTATTCCTGCAAGCATATAGATGTCCTATTCTGTCAAAGGAAGTCATGTCCATTAACAACTTATGATCCTCTTTGGACCAACCTAAACTGCGTCTTTTCAAATGGTTTTCCCCAAACAACCTCAATTGTCTTTTCTACCATTAGTTGATTTGTATTTATATAATTAATATATTATATATATTATTAATATATACTATGCACACACACACTGGCTTGATCAAAAATTATTTTGTAAAAAAAATCTACTATAGAGATGTTTACAAGGAAAACTAATGCAAATAGTCAATATTTTAGAATATCAATCACCCTATCTTTCTATTAACAAAGTAATACTAATTTAACAGCTATAGGAAGACTTAGTAACTCACTTTCAATAATAGCTGAAAAATAAAAAAAGAAGACAAACAAAAACACTTCTTCCAATGAATGGAAAGGGACCAGAAACCAATTTTCATGGATGGACTAGCACTAGATACTATTTTTTAAATTTGTATAGAACACATTACATTCTGTATCAGTTCTGATTTACATATGTTCCTTAAGAAATAGTTACTTTGCATTTTATTTTCCAAATAAACAGTTCCTAATACACTAATATAACTTTTTTACTGTGCAAATGCATCTCTTAAAGGGGATCCTCAATCAACCAGAATTTCTTTTAAAGGAAAAAGAAGAATGAAATGGAAGGAGGAAGTACATGTAGCAACAGAGGAGCTACAGTAATACCTACAGTGAAACAAAGCATAAAAAATATAAAAAAAAGCTAAATAAGGAAGGAAGAGTTGTAATAAGGGAGGACAAGGAAATCAATGAAATGAGAACAATTAATAGATCAATACAAATTCCAATAAGCCAGAAAAAAAATCTCCATTGCCCACCTCTTGCCAAAATTTCAAGTTACAGCCATTGCTCTGGCGCTTATTTTTATATAAGTTGTACCGGTGCTGAGTAGATACAGCCTGATTGTTCCTTGTCTATGCCTCTTCCCTCAGGCTCTGGTGCTTCCTGATGCCTCCCCATGGGACACCCATAGGAACGAACTTAGCACTGACATATAAGCAACCTGAAAATACGGGAACTCGAGGTCCAATGGAGAAATTATTGGTCAATAAAGACAACAAGAAACTCACTTTAAATATAAAGATACATACAAAGTCTGCCAATTAAGTTCACGAACTTATTGCAAAGGTATTGCTAACATTTTTTGATATCAGAGGGATCATTCATTATCAATTGGTACCAACTGGACAAACAGTTAACCATGTTTACTATTTGGAAGTGCTGAAAAGGCTGCACTGTGAAAAAGTTAGCCAACCTGAACTTTTCACCAACAATTCATGGCTCTTGCATCACGACAATTCACCAGCTCACATGGCACTGTCTGTGAGGGAGGTTTTAGCCAGTAAACAAATAAATGTATTGAAACACCCTCCCTACTCACCTGATCTGGCCCCCAATGACTTCTTTCTTTATCCCAAAATAAAGGAAAGATTGAAAGAAAGACATTTGGATGACATTCAGCACATCAAGGGTAATACAATAACAGCTCTGATGGCCATTCCAGAAAAAGAGTTCCAAAATTGCTTTGAAGGGTGGTCTAGGTGCTGTTGTCAGTACATAGCTTCCCAAGGGGAGTACTTCGAAGGTGACCATAATAATGATATTCAGCCATGAGATATGTAGCACTTTGTCCAGGATGAGTTCGCGAACTTAATTGTCCTACCTTGTATAGATGAAAAGTTAATGTATGGAGAAAAATATGCCACGCTAACACTAATAAAAAAACTAGGAGTAACTGTATTAATTTCAGACAGAGTAGACCTCAAAGCAAAAAAAAAAAAAAAAAAGTTATACGGATAAATAAGTGCATTTACATACTAATAAGGGGGTCAGTTCTCCAAGAAGACAATTCTTACTCTGTATGCACCTCACATCAGAGCATCAAACTACACGAGGCAGAATCTTATAGAAATACAAGAAGAGAGATGTGAATCCATTATCATGAATAGAGACTTTGGTACCACTCTCAGAAGTGGACATGTCCAGCAGGCAGAAGATCACTGAGGACATAGTTGAACTCAACACTACCATCAAACAACTGGGTATAATTGACGTCTATAGACTCTCCAACAACAGTAGAATACACATTCTTCTCAAGCTGCCATGTAACACTCACCATGATACACCATGTTTTGGGTCATAGAACATGCCTTAATGAAATTTAAAAAAATAGAAATCACACAATATCTGATCTCTGACCACCATGGAATTAAACTAGAAATAAATAACAGAAAGATAACTGGAAAAATCCCCAAATACATGGATTTTAAACAACACTCTTCTAAATGACACACGGGACAAAGAAGAAATCTCGAGAAAGGAAAATATATTTTGAACCTGATAAAAATGAAAACTAACTTATTACATTTCCTGGGACACAGTCAAAATAATGCTTAAAGGAAATTGTTTTAACTCAATGTTTTTTTTTAAAATAAATTATTTATCACATTTTCTTTAAAGTTATTTTTCATGGTTAAAATTTAACGCACCCATATCATATTTGAGTTTAATATTCCCCTTGTGAATAGCAAGTCTAATTATTTGTTATTTGCATTTAAAATAATTATTTTAATATGTGCTCTTGCCTAAGCACTTTGAAAACAAAATCCTCTAAAGACTTCTGTTTTACATAAGTTTCTCTCCTGTGTTTTGGATAAATATTATTATATAGTTTTATGAATTAAAGCGAAAATACGCAATTAGCCCACATGACTTATTAAAAACTGGCACTATAAGATACATTTTATTCCTATGCCAATTGGATGGGGGATAGAGACTTGAAATGAACCAACACTTTCACTTTCCATATTTTTCCTCAAGGTAATAGGGATGATTCAGATTTTTCAGATATTGACATTTATTAAGGTATCTTTTATTAATGCATAGAGTTGTGCCTTGATGACATAAAACTTTGTTCCTGACTCCTCTTTGCTCTGTTGTTCTGACTCATCAGACTCTCTTCTTGTTTCTGTCATCAGGGAAGAATACATTATAGTGTGAAGGTTCTTTCTCTCGCTCTCTTTCTCATTCTCCCCCTCTACTGTCTCTCCTCTGCTTATAAGCAAAAGGTTGAGTTAGCTTCTAGTGTAAATTATGCCCCAATTCAAGATGAAAGAGTAAAAGATTCTGTTTTGACTCCACAAATCTGACCCATGTCCTCCAACGCAGTCTTTACCAGAAAAAAAAATCTCATTTAAATTTATAGTTTTTTATAAACCAAATATTCATTTTCTCATTTGCTTTCGGTTCTTTGTGCATATGATTTCATTTGTAACAATCTCAATGGGAATATGAGAAAATCCTAAATCTTTAACAAAGTATGGTAAATCAAGTATAATCCTTAATATGGACAAATGATTGACCTACTTAATTAAGGAGAAAAGTGAAATTTTTTGCTGTGCCTTACACTATGCTGTCTATCGGATATACAAAGTCTGACAATTAAGATTGTGAACTCATTGCAACAATGTTGCTAACCTTTTTTGATATCAGAGGGATTATTCATTATGAATTTGTACCAACTGGACAAACAGTTAACCAAGTTTACTATTTGAAAGTACTGAAAAGGCTGCATGAAAAAGATAACCTAAACTTTTCTCCAAGTCATGGCCCTTGCATCACGAAAATGTACCAGCTGACACAGCACTGTCTGTGAGGGAATTTTTAGCCAGTAAACAAAGAACTGTATTGGAACACCCTCCCTACTCACCTGATCTGGCTCCCAATTACTTCTTTCTTTATCTGAAGTAAAGGAGATATTGAAAGGAAGACATTTTGATGACATTCAGGACATCAAGGGTAATACGATGACAGTTCTGATGACCATTCCAGAAAAAGAGTTCCAAAATTGCTTTGAAGGGTGGACTAGGTGCTCGTGTTGGTGCATAGCTTCCCAAAGGGAGTACTTCGAAGGTGACCATAGTGATATTCAGCAATGAGACATGTAGCATGTTTCCTAGGATGAGTTCGCTAACTTAATTGTCTGAAATTGTATGCTGGATTTTATTTCATCAGCTTTGTTATGCTGATAAATATGTCTTTTTACAGAATCCTCTTCTCAGTATTGTTCCAGGTAAGAGCTAGCCAAAAAAGGGATTTGTACACGATTTTAAAGAGATAATTAAGCAGCACTTAATCATTATGTGAGGGCCTTCATGGTCAGACAGTGGAGGACTGACGTAAGCGTGCTAGCAGGTTCCAGCTTACTCTAGCTTTCTTTCTGACACCCACCTCTTCTTTCTGATGGCTTGCCCTGCAGGTCTACCACCCAGCTACCTGACTGACGATGCTCAGAGATGCAGATGGAATTGCCACATAAAAGCAATAGCTTCCAATAAATCTCTTCACAACCTCCCCATTCAGGATCCCACCTCTGCAGCCAGAAGTGCATGGCTGTCAGATTTTCCTGCAAACATTAACTTGTGTCCACCCAAACCAATGGTTTAATGCTGATTTGTCTCCTCTGATCTTCCAATTCCCGCTTTCTAGACCTTTACTTGTCTAGCTTCTTTCACAGTTCCTTAAAATCTAAGCCCTATAACAAAATCTCTTATCTCATATCCCAGGTATCAGTTACTGCATATAGATACTAAGACTCAGTATTTTGACACAGCAACAATGATTTCTTTGCTTAAAATTTTGATTTCATTGGGACAACTCATCATTGTGCCACAAAAACTACCTGGGCCCTCAATCAGAATAAGTCAGATATCTTATAAAGGCCCTGGAATAGTTGGGGACTGGGCAGGCTTCTCTCTCCTGTAATCTTAGATCTCTCCAGGTATCTTCAACTACTAGTTGAGTCTCCAAGAGTGAGTTTTTCAAGTAAGAGGAAATGGATGCCTTCAGTCTCTTAAGGCCTGGACCCCCAAACTAGAACAACATCACTCCTGCCATGTTCTAGCGATCAAAGCCATTCAAAGCAGATCCACATTCAGGAGGAGAGACATAAATCCAAACTCTCCAAAGAGACATGTCTAACAATTTGTGGCCAGTTTTAACCTGTCCCATCTCACAACGATAGCTCTATTTAAGTAGAGTTGACAGGAGAATTAATAAAACAGTCAAAATTCAAACCATCTCTGCCCAGAATCAGGAACCCACTTTGAGAAACATGCAAAATGTGTGCCAGCAACATGCTGTGTATGTTTACATATGTTCTCATTTTATGCATGTCATTGAAATCTACACATAAATATTTTCAGAAATGAAAATATTAAGGGTCAAAAACAACTTGCTCATAGTCATACAATTAATCAATAGAAAAGCTAGACTCAAATCCAGCCCCATCAGCCAACAAAACTCTTGTGCATTCAGTCATTCAGCGCTGACTTTCCCATCTGCAGTATCTACTGCTTGGCAGACATCATTTCCTGAATAATCAGAAAGCTTTATCCTTTACAGAACAGGAGGATATTTTATGTTTGTAGGATAACCCCTGAAAAAAAATGTCTGTCTGTGGCTTCCCCAGGAGAAGATTAGGCAGAGGTCATTTCTCTCAGTTTCAGCCAAAGATTTTTCCATGCCCTTGGGACGGGTAGATGCCTTTGGGAAGTCTATACTGCCTTAACTTCTCCCAAGTCCTGTGGTGCCAGCTGCCTCCCCACTCCCTTTCCATCCACATGCCAGAATTGGCTTCCCACAGGAGGAAACTGAGGGTTTGTGCAAGAGGTAGGACAGTCAATTCAAAACATGAAGTTCAATGGATTTGGTACCTGCCTTTATCATTTAGTAGAAAAGAACTATATTAATCTTTTACGTTTCACTTAGTAAGAGAAAGATCATGAAAGAACTCACTCGATAGCATTGCTGTAGTATTCATTTATATCAGTTAAGATTCTTATCTACTACTTTGAATGTAAGGGCAGAGAGATGGATTCCCTGACCTTTTCTTAACAATCGCTGGTAAGGGGGGAATAGATTACCATGATTGACTTTCTCTAAACTCTGGAATGGATATAAGGAAAGACATTTACAGTGACAACTCTACCTGCCGCTGCTTCAGTGTACTAAGCTGAATGCAAGGTACCAGTACATTGAAGGGTCTTTGATTAAAGTCTGAAATGTTATTAAGCAGTAGGCATTGTAAAAATGCATCATATTGATGGAATAGAGCTCAAGAGAATACAATTCATTCTTTTTAAAGAATGGATACATTGAGTAGGATGGAACTCATTGTTTGTTTTTTAATTAAAGTTTGTTGGGGTGAAAATTGTTGGTAAAGTTACATAGACTTCAGGTGTACAATTCTGTAATACATCATCTATATATATCACATTGTGTGTTCATCACCCAGAGTCAGTTCTCTTTCTATCACCATATATTTGATCCGCTTTACCCTCATCTACCCCCCCTCTCACCCCTTACCCTCTGGTAACCACTAAACTATTGTCTGTGTCTATGAATTTTTATCTCTTCAGTTGTTTGTCTTGTTCTTTTGTTGTTTTCAGTTTTATATACCACATGTCAGTGAAATCATATGGTTCTCGACTTTTTCTGTCTGACTTATTTTGCTCAGCATAACAATCACTATGGAAGGCAAATGTGGAGCTTCCTCAAAAAATTATGAATGGAATTACCATATGACCCAGCAATCCCTCTCCTGGGTATCTACCCAAAAAAATCTGAAAACATTTATCTGTAAAGATATATGTGCTCCAGTGTTCATTGCAGCTTTATTTATGGTGGCCAAGACATGGAAACAACCAAAGTGTCCTTCGATAGATGATTGAATAAAAAAGTTGTGGTATATATACACAATGGAATACTATTCTGCCATAAGAAAAGATGAAATAGTACCATTTGCAACAACATGGATGGATCTTGATATTATTATGCTGAGCGAAATAAGTCAGACAGAAAAAGTTGAGAACCATATGATTTCACTGATATGTGGTATATAAACTTTTTATTTTCATTAAATAATTTTACTATTCTGGCTAGAGATCTTTTCTAGTCTGTAGATAGGAAATGTTTAGTTATTTATGTTTGTCATGCAAAGAGAATGTTGAATTTTTTTGATTGTTTATTTTTCTTACATGTATCTATAAAGTGTTAAAATACCATCCTGTCTTTTTTGTTTGTTTGTTTTAAACTTCCTTTTTATCTATTTCTGGTTTGCCAAATAGCATTTTAATTCAAAGCAAACAGCTATTGAAGAGAAAAAAAAATGCTATGTTTTTCTTGAATTCTTCATTGAATAAATTATAATTGGGGCTAATTTTCAAGAGCATGGTGCTTGCCCTTGAACAGGCAGAAGCTGAAACATTAAATCATGTGTAAAACAGCTTACTACAAATGAGTACAAAGGGATTTGTGCCAAATGATTCATTTTGAATTGGAATCTTTGAAGCCTTCCTGCTGGTGTTGGAGTTATTCTTACAGGAAGATACTGTCTGACCTTGGTCTACCTTTTCCATGTCCTGGAATTAGTTCTGTGAAACAATGACATTTGCAGCAAGAATTGCTAAAATTGAGAGTAAACCCTGAATACTCTATGCCAAGGTAATTTCACATAATTTGTAATTGCAGTATAGCGAAGGAAGATTTTCCTTCATAGTTTTTTTCTTCTTAATTTTTTCAGCATAAAACAACCATGTGCTTCCATTATCACTAACTGGCAAATACTGAGTATGGACTTTGTTTTGTTTTGTTTTGTTTTTATTTCCGGTGTACAAAACAATGTAATAGACATGTATACACCTCACAAAGTGATAAACCCCTCCTCCAGAGTATAGACATTTTAAGGCAGGTTGATTTTAGTTTATTATTAATGAGACCAAAGAGCCACCTATATTTTTATACTTTTAGTGAGTTTGCTTCACTTGGTGAAATTGAGGTTTATATAACTTTGTACCTAAGCTTGACCAGTTCTTTCATTGGCTATAAGGGAGCTCAGAGAATATTAATTGATTTACACACACATTATCTTGGTCCTATAATAACATCTGAATGCATAAGGGCAAACAATATACAGATCAATGTCAGTTTCACTAATTTTTGTATTTGCATGGGCTTCCCCCCAGGTGATATTTAGAAACATAACAGCATATCATAATTCTTAGTTATTTAGATCATGTACTCCAGAATCAGAAATTGATACTTAAATTCCTCCTATTTACTCTTACATTTAAAATTTTGCAATGATTATGTTCAAAGCTGTCAAAAGTACTTTTGTTTATGTTTCTTTAAATATGCTATCAAGCTTTTGTACAAGGAGATAATAAATCAGAATAGACACCTGAAGAGAAGGTAAAATGTCTTTTTTTCTCTCTCTTTAATAGCAGTTAGTAGAAAAAGACAAAACAAAAGAATGATGCTAGTAATTTACAACTTAAGTAAAACATATGTGAAATAACACTCTTCCCCAAACACAGGTTTTGTGATTGAAGTAATTCTTTTAAGTTAAAGGATATATTTTAGATGTAACTATAGATGTTTAATGATGAAGACTTTATGTTTTGCACTGGAAGTTTTTTGCAACTGTAGAAAAAAGCCACTGAAGAAATGTACCATATCTAGAAGTGTTGCGGAAAAGCGGGGAGGACCGAGAGACCCAAGCGGCACGCAGAGATCAGGGAGAACACAGCTTTATTACGCCAGCGGGCCCAGTGGGATTGTTCCCAAAGAACTGAGCATTGACTGGGGTCAGGCGCTTTGTTTTATATGTTTAGGCCTCAGGGTTGTGGGGGAAATCTGGCTGGGGTGGCAGGGAGATCCGTCCCTAGCAGCTGTGATCCCTAAACTTTGTTTTGACAGGGAGGCCTCTAACTATGGTGCCTGCAGGAGACATCTGCTATAAGGAGGGAGGAGGAGGGGGATTGAGCTCTTAGGGGGGACCTGCAGGAAAAACCGTCCCAACAGAAGAATCAAATTAGTTTTGTCTATTCTCAGTCTATCAGTCTATTCTGATTAGTTAGCAGGTAGGTTCATTGTTTAACAACCTGAGTCATAAATGTTAGGTGTCACTAACTTATCAACAGAGAGAAGTGCTTTATAAAACATAGTCTGAACAACGATGTATTTTAGATACTAGTGACTTGTTTTATATTTTCATTAATTAATACTGAATCTCTGCTTAAAGGGAGAGTCATGATTCCGATTTTATGTTATCTTTCCTTGAACAAAGAGAGAAGTTGTACACTTTTGTTTTCTATTTTCTATAGAGAAAGAAAGACATTTTTAAAAATCTACAACCCTTTTCTAGCTGCATAGGAAAAATCCTTAATCACTTTGAATCTCATGATGAATAACTATAAATTGAGGATAATAACAGCATATTCCTCTAGGGTTTATTGGCTAAATAAGATGAAATATGTCCAGAGAGAAAGTTTAGAACAGTTTCTGGAACAATGGAAACAACAAATAATGGTTAATTAACAATTATTATTTTTATTACGTTATACATTATATTCTTATTTGAAAATTTAAGGAGAATTTCCACTGGTTTTAGTACCATATACAGAAAATGTTCTCCTGAGCAATCTGTGGCTTTTATCACAAAGCCCTTGAATTTTGTACTAATGACATTTGCCTGACTACCAGAAATTTGAGTTGGATTGATGCCCTTATCCCCCAAACATATGAGTACTTGTACAAATCAAAATAGGTAAGGCTATTTTACGATAGCAAAACATCATTTTAGTTATTTAATGAGACAATAATTTATCTCTTATTCCTGCAATGAACACTGCAGGTTCATACTTTGTCTCCAGCCAATTGTTAGCATCTCTTCCCAACTTTAAGTTCAGTGGCATAATGTTGGTAGCTTGGAATCAGGAGTCTTTCACACTTTGGAAATCTAGGGCTTTTCTTCCTCGTTTCAGATAGCCAGTTGCTAAACATTTACCAGAATTTTTCATTAATAAACACCATCATGAGCATCCTTCCAAAATAAGAAAATGGACATTCTCACGCTGGCTTTTAAGTACTTCCAACTAGAATTTAAGTAATTCAAAGTAAGTAGAGATAGTTATGGATGTACTGCTTTAGATAAGGTGAATAGGAAGGCCTCTCTGAAAGGGATTTATTTAAATAAAATAAGGAAGCAAGCCATGTAGCCAAAGGGAAAAGAGCAAATGCAAGGGCTCTGAGCAATGCCTGAGAAATAGCAACGAGGCAGCATGATTAGACTGGAGAGAACTGGAGAATGGTATGAGAGGATGTGAGCGAAGTAGCCAGGAGCTAGTTCATGTAGAGCTTTGTATATCCAAGTAAGAAATCTGGACCTCATTCTAAGTGAAATGAAGATTTGTTTGACAGTGTTGAGAAGGTGAATGACACTACATGACTTCAAACTTTGGCAGAGTCATTTATAGCTGTCCTTTCAAAGAATGATATCTGTATTTCTGGATGGAGCAGGAGGAGGATAAATATAATTTCCTGAGTAACAAACACTGGAGGAAGATCAGGGTTTGGAGGGCAGAAGTGTAGGAAATTCACAAGCCCAGTTCTTTGTAACTGGCAGACTAGGATCTGACTATTGTGCAGACGTAGGAAACTAGACATGTTGATATATTTTATTCATATATATTGGCCTACTTTGATTTCAGCAATATACTGTGATGAAAATAGAAGCTAGAAAGATGTTGAACATTTGTGCAAGGGGAAGATTTGTATGCAGTATATTTAAGACAATTTCCTACAATGACCTTCACAAAAAAGGAAAAAATTGAAACCAGTAAGCTGGGAAACTCAGTGACTCTGAGGCCATTCAATCAGGAAAACAGACTATTTCAAATATGTCCCTGAATAAGTATGCAGAATGAGTAACCATGTTAAAGGATGCATCCATGCCTGAAATCCAGTTTGGGCTCTGACTAGTATGCTTTCAATGATCCTCCACAAAGAACTTCTTTCAATTTTTTATTTCTTCCAGGTGCCATGAAATATTCTCTTCATTCATCTGAATTTGATTTATGAAAGTCTTTTAAAACATTGGCTACAGGTCATTTTATTATTTCAGTGTATTAATGGGCAAAATATTACCTACAGTCCTTGTGCATGCCAAAATAATATACTATATTCTCTTTCCCCAAATAACTAAACATGTTTGATGTTTGGTAGTCAAACAACTTACTTGACTGTTATAAATTGTTAGCTTATTTGCCCAGACACTACTGGAGATATTCTCAGGCTTTGTTTTAGTTTGTTATATTTGGTTATGATAGACAGATCCAAGACTATTATCTACGGTTATGCACCTTAATCAAATACAATTTGGAATAATTATTTCAGTCATCATTCTCTTTGTGGAAGGAAGATAACACACCGTCTCTCTTTCATGTAGCCCAGCCTCTCTCTCTGCGTGCAGATGGAATCCAAGCTGGCTGGCTATATTTCTGTAGAGGTCACAGCCCTCATTGTCATTTTCCAGAGTAGGGAAACTTGTGAGTGTGAGGGTCATTTGGATGTTGTTAGAGGCTTATCTTAGTTTTTCTGTTTTGCGCTTCATCCTTTCTATTTGATTTAAATACTATCTCTCTTCTCTCTATGATTCTTTGTTTTGCAGCATATGTTAACAGGAAAAATGAATATTGGAGTTTCTTTTTTTATTAGTAAATGCGAACATAATCAAAGAGATAATAATATAAGCTAACATTAATTAATATAACTGCCTTTAATGCTATATTATTCTTGAAATCAACCCTATGAAGTGGTTAGTGTTGATATTACCATATTATAAATAATACAATACAGGCATAAAATTAAACTTATTACAGATCACACAGGTAGTATGTGGGAGAGTCCTAATTTGAACCCAGGAATATGACACTCATTTTTTAAACATTTCTTAAAACTCATTTCTTAAACATTAGTATGTAGTGGTTTACATCAGAGACAAATAGTAAATTAGTTAAGTATCATATCTTATGAAAATATCTAGCAACATAAAAAAAAGACAAGTAAGTCATGTTTTCTCAAGTTTCTAAATCCACAAACTGCCACCCAAGCATTCTGATGGCAGAGTATATTCCCTGATATCAAAATCAGTAAAATAGCTGATTATTCTAAACTCTCTTCGCTTTTCTTGACTTTCAATAAACTTAGCAAGCATACTCATTTCTATACCTCTGTCCATGGTGAACTTTACTCACTTCCTAAAATTCACGTTGTCCTTTTATATGCTTGTTATCTTTCCTTAGTTTGAGAAACAGAACAGCAACCCTGATAGCCTGAAAATATCTTGGTACTATCAGTTATATCTTGTGGTTGCCAGAGCTGGTCTCACAGCTAGGCCTTGCTATTCCGTTGAACATAGCAATTTCACAGAACACCAACTCAGAGAAGACCACTCCATGACTATGATGGATCAAGAAAATATAAACATACTCTCTAATCATAAAATTAAGAACATTTCCCAAAGCATAAAAATAAGCAAACATTTCTATATAATGGCTCCTTCACCTATTTCAACTTTAGCCTAGTTGTAGTCCACCAATCAATTTAGTTCAGATGTATTCAAGATCCAGTCATAATCCCCACATCCAGACAGCATCCAATCCAAATCAAAGACACACTGCCTTAACCCGTTTCCTAAAAATTACCTAATTCCAAATCATAAAATAAGTACTTTCTAATATTCTCTTAACGATGCACCCCTGGGCTCCCTATATTGTATATCCTCCATAATTGCAATGAGTCAATAAACTCAACTATGGTCAGTTACAGGTGTACTACTGGTGATCTTCAACTTGTGGGCATTAATGAGCTTCTAGTATGCTTGTAATTTTGCTAGTTTATCTAGAGCAGCATCTGGAATACTTAAATCTTCTTGAAATCTACAATGTCCATACAGGACATACAACCGTGCAGTATAAGTTACCACCCATTCATATAAATGCGTGCACACAGTCCTTGCACTCATTCCTTAGTACAGTTATCCAGTTTCTACCAAAGCCATTTCTGAACTCAACTGGTGATTTACCTCGTTTCTCTTTTCAATGTTAAGCCTGATTTGAACTTCCCCAACATCCTTTTCCCTCTCTGTTTAGCGCAAGCCTTCAGTAATATATGAAAAATCTGTTAACAGTAACTTCCCACTAAGTCAAGCTCCACTGCATTTTATCCATTTCTTATAGCTTTACTTTTTTTCCTGTCAGGACATTTACTTCAAGTCTTATTACTCCCTTCTTTAAGCACAAGGCCCGAAGATGAATCAAACTAAAATCCACTTATGTGAGCGACCTCTGCTATCTGTGGTGCACATTGACCAACAAAATAGTAGAATGCGTTTGAAAAAAACCCTTTTTTTTGGTTACTGGTTTGCCAACAGCCAGAAGAATTCTGCTGAAACCATCACTATTATCCTATATTCAAATTCTTATTAAATGTGTTACCATTAATTCATTATTTTTATGATAAAACAAAGAAAAAATAGCAAGGTTAATCATCATTAAAATTGTAAGACATTATGCATGTTATTACATTTAACAATATCTCTTTTGTAACATTTTAGTGCAATTTGGTCAGCCATTACAGCTTACATAGTAATTGCATCCAGCTATATGGCTGTATTAATAACACCATCACCAAATTTAACACTGATTCCTATGGGATTGACTGTTGAACACTGGGAATATATATGTAGATGTCTAAGAAATAAACCTTAAATTTCTTTAAATCACGTATTACAGAATATTAAGCTTAAAAAGAGAAAAAAAATTAGAGTAAAATCTTATATCTTTATCATTAAAATATAAGTATCTTTTCTCCCTAATGACATAACTTCAAAGCAAACTTGTAAATCTTATATTAATTAAACAGCATGACATCACACAATATATTTATTGTTCATGGCAAATTCCAGCTGGGTAGAATGTTAGAAATTGTCAGGCATGCTAGCAATGTATATGATTGCTTAGTTTTCAGTACAGCAGACCTGTCAGTTTATGCATACTCTATTTTACATATTTCTGAAAACTTGTTCTAAAAAAACTCTCCTATTAATTTTTACTTTGTTTCAAAATATAGATAATTATTTTTTGGTCATGCAAGTATTCTAAGAAAAAGAATCAGGAAAACTTATTTTACTAAATCTCATCAAATTTGGATAATATTAGGTGTGGAATTTCAGATGTCTAATTTGGATATAAAATTTTTACATTTATAAAATAGAGCCTTTTGTTTTTATTATTTAATTAGTGAGAATTATTTTGAATATTAATAAATTATATTGTAATTTTCTATGTATATTTTTTGAGAGCTTTATACTTTGAAACATTTTTTTTCCCAAAGAGGTTCAATATAATTCTGACACTAACTACCCAAGGTTAGTGTAGACTTCACAGGGCACAATTCACATAAGCCTGCCCTTTCAGATACCAGTTGTTAAGACTCAGCTATGGCAGTACCTGTGCCTGAACACCAGGAGTAGGGAGGGCTCAACAAAGAAGCAATAGTGTCTGCCAGCTCCTCTATCTGGGAGAAAATTCCCCTCCAGCCCTTGCCTTGAAGCCAGACAAGTCAGTTCCACCCTGTATGTCCCTGGTGCTTTTCAAGCTGCTACCCCACTGCTGGAGCTCAGATCAAGTGAGTCCATCTTTGAGTAAGTCCATGTGCGGGCCCTTTAAGAGGATTGCTTGGGACTGCAGCCACCCTCTGTCTCATTCAGCCACAATCTCTGCTTGTTTTCACAGCCAGAAGTTGTGGGGACTTCTTTTCTTGCACTGGAACCCTGGGCTGGGGAGCCTGGTATGGGACTGCGACCCCTTGTTTCTCAGGGGCAAACTCCACAGCTAAGATATCCCTCCCAATTTTTAGCTGACACAGGAGTGCGGGACAAGCCCATTCCACATTTTCCCTCCTATCAGTTTCAAGGTAGCTTCTTCTGTATGTCTTTAATTGTAGGACTTCTGTTCAGCTATACTTCAGGCAATTTTTGATGAAGGTTGTTTTGTAGTTTAGTTGCGTTGGGAAGAATTCATAAAAGCCGTCTATGTCTCATAAAGTTTATTCTATTCTCTACATACGAAACATACTTCTGGTGTCCTTGTGGTATTTTAAGATTCTCAGTGGACTCTGAATATAACTGAAATATTTATAGCAATTGTCTATAATAGTTATATATTCTAACTGCATTATTTATCTACAAGGTGCCAGGCATTGTGTTAAAGCTTTCATATGTAATTCATATATTTCTTGTAAGAAAAACTTATCAGGTAAGTCATATTAGACTTTATTAACAGATAATTAAGTTGAAGCTAAAAAAAATTCTGTGCAAAATGAAAACACACAGTTTCTTATTACAAAGCAAATCTTTTTTGGAATCTGCATAGAAAAGAAAAGTGCTAAATATACAAAACCATTTCAAGAAAAAGTGTAAAAGTAAAAATATTTCCCACATTAAAGATGTTCTCATTTCATTGCTTTTACTTTATTTTACCTTTTCTTCTGCAGCTGTAATTTGAATGAGAGTAGAAAGTAGGACAGCAGTATAAGAAAGGGAAGAGGCAGTTAAAATAACACTTTCTCGATACTTTAGGCGACACAAATTCTCTGAATTTTAAACCAGTTTCAGGCTAGTCATTAAGCATATCCTTTTAACTACTCACCTCTCAGCTAATTAAATGTACAAATATTTTCATAAATGAAGTGCCCTGGATGTAGAAACAGATGTACTCTGTCATTGTATAGTTCACCTATGTTACTGGAGTCCATGATGGGAGTCAAGCATGCCATTGATATGTCAGCCACGGCCAGCTGTCACAGGATGGGGAAACAGATTTTGCTAGATCAGTGCCCTTCTTACTCAGTACTTGAATTATTCAAGAATATTTAAACCGAATAGTACCTATGATCCAACATTTAATTAAAATGTTTTTACCCATCTCATTGTCTTGGTTCTTCAACCATATTCAGTATCACTGATGCCACAGCCTAATCCAGGGGTAGGAAGCAGAGTTCATGCTTAGATGAGCTGAACCTTGTCTATGCTCACAGCTTCGGAGCTTCAGAAATAGCTGATATAACCTCAATTCTATTCTCAGCTTTGGTTTAATCTTTCACCTAAGTGGTTCTGATATGGAGTTTGATCCTAGCACATTAATCACAGGTTTATTTCACTACAGGTGATGGCAGTAGATCTGTAAGAATATCCAGAGAGGGAAATCCCCAATGATTTAACTGTTCTGTTTTTTAAAATCTCCTGGGCAACATAGTTAATGGCCTTGATCTAGAGCACATTTCTCTTGTTTTATCTTTTCTGAGACCTTCGGATGAAAGTAATAGAAATCCTCTCAAATTAATTTATGTAAAGGTATCATTTATTATTTGGATGGAGATGACTTGAAATGCAAGAACAAGAAATGCAATTGGATCTGAGAAATGGGAATCTGTCAAGGAAAATGGAAGGCACTTTATGCATTTCTCCTACATTAGGACAGTGTTTTTCTCTCATATCTGCTTTATTTATCTTCTTTTTTTCAGTGTGCATTTTCTGCTGATATTAGCCCAATAATGTCACTAGCCCTAAAACAAAATAATTTTATATATGTAGCTTATTATTTGCTTCCTTTTGAGTTAGATATCCATTTTGGTCCAGTCGTTTGTGGCTAAGAGGTGTTAAATCACATAGTACAGACATACTTCACAGAAGGTGATTGTGAGTGAGTTCTCTGCCTTCCAAAGCATCTTTAAAAGTTTAATACTATAAAATAGCAGTGCCTTCCATGGAGAATTAGTGACACTATGGAGATTAGTTCAGGCCCAAGTGGGAATACCAAGTAGTATAAAGCAATTTTGCTTCCAAATGTTCAACTTTATTTCAATCAAAGAAATCTATCACTTTTATTTGTTTTATAAGATTTTCTCATGATATTTTATTTGAAAGATGGTTTTAGCTATAAAACAGTAAAATCACTACTCTAAGGCAAGGTGATATGTCTTTCCCCTTATCTCATTCTATTTTGTGCAATATATAAACCATGTTGATAGATTAAAGTACACTTGAAAATAATATATTCATAAAAATCTTTTAATTCAGAATTATAAAGTGAAGCCTTAATCACTCAAGTACAAAAGTCAATGTACTTGCTGATGAAATTTTCCTGGAAAGACAAATACATTTCCCATTATAAGTGGTGAACGCAACAGGACCATTTTTTATATCCAGTACTATAAAAGCACATGTTAAATTTAGGGGAATGCAGAAAAGCATACACTTGGCTATCTGCATACAGGACCATTAAGTTAGCGAACTCATCCGAGAAAAAGTGCTACCTACCTACCTCATTGCTGAATATCACTATGGTCCCTTCGAAGTACTCCCCTTGGGAAGCTATGCACCGACACCAGCGTCTAGTCCATCCTTCAAAGCAATTTTGGAACTCTTTTTCTGGAATGGCCATCAGAGCTGTTGTCCTACTACCTTTGATGTCCTGAATGTCATCAATGATATTTCCTTTATTTTGGGGTAAAGAAAGAAGTCATTGGGGGCCAAATCAAGTGAGTAGGGAGGGTGTTCCAATACAGTTATTTGTTTACTGGCTAAAAACTCCCTCACAGACAGTGCCGTGTGAACTGGTGCATCTTTGTGATGCAAGATCCATGATTTGTTGGCAGAAAGTTCAGGTCATCTGAATTTTTACGCAGTCTTTTCAGCAATTCTAAATAGTAAGCTTTGTTAACTCTTTGTCCAGTTGGTACTAATTCACAATGAATAATCCCTCTGATACCAAAAATGGTTAGCAACAAGTTCGCAAACTTAATTGTCAGAGCTTGTATACATGATTTATTAGCAAATGGTCATGTTATTCTTTTATATTACTATAAATTTTATCCAAATATTGCCAAAGTCAAATCCGATTAAATGTAAACCTAATAAGCCCCATGCTATTTCAGTGTAAACAATCTGATTCACATAAAATCAGGAGAAATAAATTCAAGAAAGCAGAGAAAAGCAGATGAAATACAGGCATGGTTACCTTGAAAACAATTTCACTGCTTTATTCCTTTCATTACCTGGAGTATTATTGGGCACATAGGAAAATGGCAGAGGCCAACTTACAGACAAAACTAATGTATACATCAGAGAGAAAATGTGTGATAGTTTTTCCGATTGACCACAGAACCCAGAATAATGCTGTATAGATGATAATCACATAAGAATTAGGTGTTGAAAGAATGAATAAATATTAAAATATATATAAAGATGAATTTTAGGAATGTATGTATACTTCTTAAATATGTGTTATTACATGATTTAATAAGCTTCAAGAAATTAATCTGCATTTCATTATATGGCTTTTCATGGTACACTCAAAAAAACAAGATAGGTGATAGACACATACATAGATACAGAGGTTTGTTAGATAATAATTTGCTTTTACATGTATATGCTTACAAATAGATGTGTAAAAATCCTTTAAACTCCTTCAACCCTTCAATGTATGTATATGTATTACACATCACATATATTTTTCATGTATTATATATACTAAAAGACATACACAAAAATGTTCCTAATAGCACTATTCATAATAGTCCCAACTTAGAAGCAGGCCTAAGGTTTGTAACAGTGGTATATTCAGAAAATACAATACTTTACAGAAATGAGAATGAACTGCAATACTAGTAATGCAATAACATGAATGATTCTTAGATATGCAATATAGCACAAGAAAGAAAACATAAAAAGAAGATGTACTATGTATTTCCCTTTTTGCAATGGTCAATAACAGGCAATGCTGATTGATGGCGATAGAAGTCAGCTTCAAGAATATCTTGGGTGCAATAACTGAGGGGCAAGAGGGTGAATTCTCAGGGGTCAGAAATGTTCTCTTTCTTGATTTTTGTTGTAGTTCCCTGGTTTGAGAAATGCATACAGTAGTGTTCTTATGCTTTGTTGCATACTTTTCTGTATGGATGTTATGTTTCTAAAATTATTAAAGTAGTTTAAATTTGTATTTACCTAAATAGCTAATGCTGTCAAACATCTTTTTACGTGATTATTTAACATGCATATACCTTCTTTGGTGAACTATCTCTTTATATCTTTTCCCCATATTCAATTTGGATTGTTTACTTGTATATTATTTAGTTTTGAGAGCACTTCATTATATTTTCTAAGTCCTAGACATTCCCCAGATATGTGGTTGAAAGTCTTTTCTTATATCCAGTAGTTTGTCTTTTTCTCTTCTTAATGGTGTCTTTCAGAGAGCAAAAATTATTAATTTTGATAAAGTCCAATTTTCAAGTTTTTCTTTTATGGATTGTGCTTTTGGTGTCAAGTCTAAAGATTTTCTCCTATTCTTTTATTTTCTGAAAGTTTTCTAGTTTTCACCTTTCCCATTTAAGTCTGTGATTCATTTTGAATCAAGTTGTGAGACTTGTTTGCCTATGGATGTCCAATAGCTCCAGTATAATTTGTTGAAAAGACTATCTTTCCTTCATTGCACATTTGTCAAAAATCAATTGGGAATATTTGTATGGGTCTATTTCTGGGTTCTCTGTTCCATTGATTTTTGGGTTTATCCTCTGCCAAAACCCACAGTCTTGATTAATACGACCATTATGACCAGTCTTAAAATTTGGTAGACTAATTTTTCCTTCTTATTCCCCTTTTCCAAAATTGTTTTATCAATTCTAGTTCCTTTGTATTTCAATGTAAATTTTAGAATTATGTTGTCTATACATACAAAAATATTGCTGTGTTTTTTATAAGAATTACATTTAATGTGTATATCCATTTAGAGAGTTGGCATCTTTCCTATGTTGAGTCTTCTAATCAATAAGCACTGTACATCTCTCTATTTATTTAGATATTTGATTTTTTTTCCATCAGTATTCTGTAGTTTTCAACATTCAACTCCTGTTCATGTTTCGTTAGATTTACATCTAAGTATTTCACTATACACCAATTGTATCACTAAAAATAAAAACCATAAAAATACCTTATGCTGGCAAGAATGCAGAGAAACTGAATCACTCATAAATTGTTGGGAGGGTAGAATTTTATAGCCCCTCTGGAAAAATCACTTGCCAATTTCTTAAGAAAACTAACACTCAATAACCATTACAACCTAGCAATTGTATTTCTGAGCATTTATTCCTGAGAAAAATGACATATGTACCCACAAAAAACTGTATATGAATAGTTATAGCATATTTATTTATAATAATCAAAATGTAGAATCAACCTAGTTATCCTTCAATAGTAAACAAACAGCAGTGGATTACAACTGAGCAATTAAACATAAACAAACAACAAAAATGAACTATTAATGCACCCAGCAAACTAGAAGAATTTTCTGAGAATTACACTGAATGAAAAAGCCAATCATAAAGGATAATATAGTGCATTTTCCCATTTATATAACATTTTTGAAATAACCAAATTATAGAAATGGAGAAGAGATTATTTTTTGCTAGCAGTTAAGGTAAGTTTGTGGGTGATAGAAGTCAGTGTGACTATAAAAGAAAAACATGAGGGATGCCTGTGGTGATAAAAACATTTATATCTTGACTGTATCAATATCAACAACCTGGTTGTGATATTTTACTGCAGTATTGCAAGGTACTATTACTATTGGGAGAAAATGGGTAAATGGTACATGAAACGTCTCTTTTCTTTTTCTTAAAATGGCATGTGAATCTACAGTTTCTTTAAATAAAAGATTTAATTAAATAAAATATGCCAAACAAACGAGAGAGAGATAGAGAGAGGGAGAGACAGAGAGAGAGAGAGAGAGAGAGAGAGAGAGAGAGAGAGAGAGAGAGAATGTAGAATGTGAATAGATAATGAATATGAGTATATTACAAGATTCAAAAGAAGAGTTTCAAGAAGTATGGGGACACCAGTTGTGCCAGGCTGCATTGTATTTACTATTTTATTACTAGTTGTAGCCCAATAATCAACACCAAGTATACCCTGTAGAAATATTACTTTTAATCATTTCATTGCTAGTCATTTCTTCCTTCCTTAATTGTGGCAAAATCATTTATCTTACTTAATTCTACATTAAAGATCACAATATACTTTTTAGATGATCATTATATTTCTATGACCCTTCAGCTTTGACTCCATCCCAGGACTGGACCCATGAAGGCAAGGTTGAGAGTTTCCTGAAGTGATATATATGTACCATATACAGTGGTAAAAAAACCTAGTATTGTTTCCTTCCTGGCTATCAAGCATGCCCTTTTGTGAGACAACTATGACATTTCCCTACATACTTTCAACTGTGGGCTGTAGTCTTGTAATCCCTTTAATATAATAATATGATATCCTAACATATTATCCTTAACTAATTCCTAACATCAAAACCTTCCTAATTTGCCAGCCTCTGACCTACTATTTACCTCTTATGGAAGAAGTTCTCTTGAGTATATAAAGAATAATTCATCCTCAGATGCAAAGTTAAAGTTATTTCTCATAAAAAGTGAAATGTAAACTAATGAAGTTGATAATGAAATTTGGAACTACCAAGGGTTTATACTTTTCATAATTTGAATTAAATGACTTTGATGATACTAATGTGATTTAGGCATATTTATTCTAAACGTGACTTATAGTCTGCATGATTAGTTTGTCTTACCAACTAAGCAATTATATTGGAATTTTATTTATTTTGATTATTATAATTTGTTAAAATGCTCTGAAAAATAACAGAAAACAGATTTATTTCTAAAACTAAAATGCATCAATATAACAATATGTCTAAGTCTCTTCATTGTTTTCTTATGTTTCTTTGTCTATTTACTTAAGAGGTTACATTATGCATTATTATTATTTTTTTTGATGTTTCTATTTCCTCATTTATACTGTGAGCTACTTGATGGCAGCTTTGCGTATTGTTCTTTTTTGACTTTCCAGATTTTTTTCTCAGACTGAGACTAAGTTGGGTGCTCCTTACGCATTTTCTCAATGAATACACAAGTAAATTAATGAATAGAATAGAAAATGTACATCTTGCTGCAGTCTCTCTGTTCTCTGCCTCACTCATTGTCCTGGGTGTCAAAAAAGACACAATAGTCACCTGTTGTTAATCAGTAATGCAATCTAATTTTTAAGAATAAAATAACAGGCTGATGTAGAAATCAAAGCATCATAGGATGTATCCTGTTATCACTAATTACTGATAAATAATAAGATAATTTTAATGAATTCTCCAATATGTAATCCTAGATTTTGAAAGAACAGAAACTGGTTTGTTTTATCTACAAGTATAGGCTGCAGTCTATAAGAAATAATTTATTTATTAACTTAATGCAATTATGAAATCTTGGAAAGAGTAACAGCAGAATAGTTCAGACATTTGTTTGTTTGTTTTGTTTTTGGTTATAATGTGACTGGGATTACATTGTCCATTAATAACATTGGTTTGATATTGTTTGATCTACACTTGGCATTGTGGTGAGTAGTGTGAGGAGAAGGACTCAAGGGAACTTAGACTTCCTTTATTTTAAGATTTAGAAACAAGGTCATGAGAGATCAAATGGTTTTATGAAGATCAGAGTCTTTTAGTAAAAGAGACATTACACAAGCCCAGTCCTATTTCTTATTTTCTTTCTTCCATGCCATTCTTCACTATTTTATCACCAAATTTCTCCAAAGTTATGGTTAAAAAAATATTTTTAAACTTCTTTTGATGTATAAACTATACAGTGTAGTGTACTAATCTTAAGCATATGACACAATTTTTACACACACACACACACACACACACACACACACACACACACACATATATATATATATATATATATATATATATATATATATATGTAACCAACACATACCAAGCTATTGAATGATTCTAGCACTTACACGTCTTCAAACAAATAAAATACAACCCTGACATAATGTGGTATGTGGAACCAAAATTCCAACAGTGCAAAATGAAAGGTTTAGTTATTTTTAGAGTTAACGAAATGATGGATGGCCCTGCATTTATCGCTAACTGGCCCGGAGTTTAGGGATGCACTTGCAGAACCAAATTCTGCCTGGGACATATTGCAAATTGGCACTGCTTACTGATGATCATCTAGGGCCCCTTAAATATTAATGAGCATAATTCTTGGTCTGGTGACTAGTTGGCATTTCCAGAAGAGTGGCTGAGATTTCAAGAGCTTTCTAATTAGTTGGTGCCCATGGGACTATTCTGAGAGACTGAACCAGAAGAACAAGGGTCTGTGAAGATCCATCCCCAAACTCTTTGTTTTCAGTGTTGGAGTTGCTTGCCATTGCATTCTATTTCCCTTACGCCCTCCCCTATTTTCACATCCTTCAACCTCACCTCACACAACAAGCCCTTATTTGAGAAAATAAAAGGGCTGGGCAGAGGCTGGCATCCCCATTCCTAATCACATTATAAATTTACTGGGCATCAAGCAGGTAATGTCATTGTAAGGTTTCCTATTTTCTACCTTAGTATGCACAAAAACGGGAGAGATTCTGATTTTATCACCAGTCAACTTTAATGAGAATATTTGCTTTTGAGTTTTTTCCCCAAAAATATTTTTTTCCAGACTGCAAGGATTATTATTCACACACACACACACACACACACACACAGGATTATTATTCACACACACACACACTCACACACAGTACTCACGCTTTGTCTCTTTTTCTCTCAATTTATAAATCTATATTTATCTATCAATTTATATATATACACACACACACATATATATATATATATATATATATATCCATATGTATACATATGTACATATATAGATATAAATATACATATAGGTAAAATATCATATATATAATATTAATTGCTAGAGTGATAAAGGAATTTAATTGTGTCTGGTTAGTAACAGCAGGGACTGGAAATCAGTTCTTGGCTACTAATATCTTTGTCCCTGCCACTGATGTTACTCCCTTTAGCTTATAGATGTTGGTATCTAATACTAATGCAGGTTGTCCTGTGATACCAGTCATTAGGTCAGCCTAATTTAGGCTTTACAAGTTCTCATCTCCATGGCATATGGTATGACCTTGGTGCAACCTTCCTTTTATGGTTAGTTTGGCTTTCAACCCATAGTTTTGTATCTATAGTAAGTATGCATGTTCATAGGTTTACAAATATAATAAATATGGTAATATAAGTTCACAGCTCTAGTGGCCCATGCGGGAATCAAACAGGCAACCTTGGTGTTATTAGCACGATGCTCTAACCAACTGAGTTAACTGGCCACCTCTGGTAATACAAGTTTTGACACATGGGAAGTAATGATAGGCTGTCTTCTGCCCAAATCTCTTATCTGTTCTGGGAGTAAGGCGGTGGATAACAGGAGCCGTTAGCAAATGACTGGCACCCAAAAACTTATGAAATTCTATTTCATTGTATGGCTTGTTGATTATCTTCAACTTTGTGCTTTTCAGTGACGGGGTATTCTGCTAGCAGATCCTTGGTTTTGCTAAGCTTATGCTATTGTGACCTTGAAACAATGGCAGTGTTTTTCAAAATCTACTTATTGGGATACATTTTCCAAGTGGACAAAGACTTCAAGCAAAGCTGATCTTACCTGTTGTAGCTCTCGCAATCTAATCATCCACTGAAGGAGGAAAGGATTAGACTAATCTAAACAAGGTGCAAAGTCCATAAGTATCATGACCATGTAGCCACATGGCTGGGGGCAATATGTACGTGCCAGGAAAATATGAAAGCCTGACAGGGAGGACCGCGGATACCTGTGAGATGGCAGTAGGTAAGGAGAACAGAAGAGTACTTGAGGGAAAGAAGTCCTGCTACAAAGTGCATATTTTCCAGAATTTTTAAGTTCTAATATTGAAGACATAGTTTTCTGTACTAGTGCGATTCATTGAGAATGCATCACAAACATATTTATATCCTTACATCTATTGACTTCATGTTCTAAAATGTGTTGTTATTTTCTGTGTTTACCTACATATCACTTTAATTTAAACACATATTTAAAGAATCCCTGGAGTAATGAAAGTATAAACAATCATCCTCACTCAAGCAGGGGATTTTAGTGGCTGGATTTTTATTCTTTGTTTACTTCTTTAGCATTTAAAATCATGTGAAAAAATGCGAATAAATCAACAACACCGCAGTTATTCTAAATGTCAAATTGACTGCTGTTATTGAAATCTGAAGCTGGTTTTGTATTGCCCTTTCCAGTAATTTGTGATTTTCACTCAGGAACGCACTCATGCATATGTACTACCAGAGAAGTAGAGGCTGCAAACCAATCTGTCTATTACTCTCCAAATCACAACACAGTAAAAGGAAGTGATGAATGCAACCATAGTCCATTCAAAGTATTGACAAATGCCTTACAGATATAACTGTCTAAAATAGGGACAGTTACAAATTCAGTGATTATATTTTCTATACATCTGATTGGTAGCTTTTGACACCCTTTTTAGCCCAAATGAATTCTTCTCAAAATTCCTGCATCCGTTTCAGTCCCATTATTTGAAAAATATTTAAGAATATGCAATGTCTTAAACAAATATGGGTAGAAAAGAGATTCTGCAGTCTATTTGCTTATTATTGGGATAAGGTACTAAAGATTGAAATCTCAAACCAGTCTTTCCATCTCAGCTGTTAACTCACTAGTACATAGGCATATATTATGACCAAGTAAAGCCGCAGAATAAAATGGAAGAGTTAGATAACAGAACCTCATATTTAAGCCTTCAAAATACGTGGCTATATTACATGCATTTGAGTTCCTAAATAAACCTAAGATATGGGAGGGATTGGTTTTATTCTTATTTTGTCAAAGGAATTTCAGTTCTACTCTCTTTTCTCAAAATGATAAGGCACCTAACATAAGAGACAAGGGTTTGAATATTTGACACTCAGAGTCTTAATTTCTTTCTGATATCATTCAAATTACTAGGCTTATCTGCCTATTTCCATACAAATCTAACATAATGCTCAAGGATTCCAAGTCAAAAACCTTGAAGTAGGAGTTTCAATCCCTTATATGAGGAAAAACTGGATATAGGAGAAATAGCCTAGAGCAATTCAGTGAACCACAAATGAAAATACAATGCTTTTATGTAAGCACAGAGTTGTCTACTTGTGAAATAGAATATTCAGTCTTAGGAAAAATAGAAAGGAATTTTTTTTCAAAATATGTGTACCCTTTAGCTGCCAGTTGATTTTAGTTCTGATCAAGTATCTTCTAGAAGTTTCTTTAAAATGGTTTCTACCTCCCCAATTCTTTCCCCCTATCATTTAACAAGTCATGACAATGCTTCTTTAGTAAATGCTCTATATAATCAACCATGGTCAAGAATTTGTCACATCACTCTTAGGTTTTGGTAATGGTCCCCAAATTCAGCTTTTTGCTATTGCTTGCTCCTTTTTGAAGTGTATTTTGCTTCCACTGCTAGATTAATCTTCCTAATATATGACCTTCAGAGTATTACTGCTCATTCAAAGAAATTACCTTGATTATTTAGAAGATAAAAGAAAACATGTTTATTCTAAAATCTTCTATAGTCTGACACCTTAACTTTCCAAATTAACTTTCCTTATTTATTGCTAGATATTCCCCCAAACATCTCTTTTACTTTGGCAGTTTAGTGCACTACATTTCTTTGTAATTAGTATAGGCTGTTTTGTGCCTTTACAAGATGCCTTCTTCTCTTATTCTGGTAAATGAAACCATCTTCCCATAAACAACACACTTCATAAAATTCAGGTGGGATCTTCTTCCATCACCACTTGAGAGATGGGTCTATAACCCAGTCTCAACCATAATATTTTATTACTCAGATCACATTAATTAGCTCAGTGATAGTGAGGTGATAGAATCAATCAAATTTTCCAAGTGATTAATACTATATGAATGTTGTATACATGTTTATATCTGGGTTTTCTCCTGGTACTTAGGCAGAGCATATCTAAAAATGAAGCCGGTGAAGGGAAGGAATTTCGTAGCACAGATGGAAAGAGAGACAGAGACTAACCGTATTTTGAATGCCCCTGGATTCACAGATACCTTAACAGTCATAGTTATGGGAGCCAATAAATTTCTTTTTTGATTAAGTTAGTTTAGGTTGGGTGTTGGTCATTTGTAACCAAAATGTTTTAGTTTAATGTTTCTTGCAAACTCACCTTGAGCATTCATGTGTTTCACCTTTACTCATACTCTTCCCTTTTGCTAGGAAATCGTCCTCCATTCTTTCCACTAAAAAAATCACAAGTTATCCTGGAAGACTCGGACAATCCCTTTGCATTGCATAAAGATTTCCCTGACCATCTCTAGCCCAAAGAAACATCTGTATCCTTTGATCTATCAGTTTAAATTCACTTATTCTTGAAATACTTTACATGTTAAATAGCTTTATTTTACAATGTATAGTTTATATTTACAACTGTATTTCAATCTTTTTGATGGAACAAATAGTGTCATACACACACACACACACACACACACACATGCGAGGTCTGACAATTAAGTTTGTGAACTTGTTGCAATGATGTTGCTAAACTTTTTCGACATCAGGGGGATTATTCATTATGAATTTGTACCAACTGGACAAACAGTGAACCAAGTTTACTATTTGGAAGTGCTGCAAAGGCTGAGTGAAAAGTTAGACGACCTGAACTTTTCGCTAACAATTCATGGCTCTTGCATCATGACAGTGCACCAGCTCACACAGCACTGTCTGTGAGGGAGTTTTTAGCCAGTAAACAAATAACTGTATTGGAACACCCTCCCCACTCTGATCTGGCCCTCAATGACTTCTTTCTTTACCAGAAGATAAAAGAAATATTGAAAGGAAGACATTTTGATGACATTCAGGACATCAAGGGTAATACGGCGACAGCTCTGATGGCCATTCCAGAAAAAGAGTTCCAAAATTGCTTTGAAGGATGGACTAGACACTAGCATCAGTGCATAGCTTCCCAAGGGGAGTACTTCGAAGGGACCATAGTGATATTCAGCAATGAGGTATGTAGCACTTTTTCTTGGATGAGTTCATGAACTTAATTGTCTGACCTTGTATATGTATTTCAATACAGTGTCTAAAAGTGTACCTCGAAACAATATCTATCATTCTTTGAGAGACTAATGTCTAACTACCCATTACAAAAGAAGAATGGTTTTATTTGATGTGTTATTTTTGAACATTATCATTACTCTATTAAAATATGACCACTTATTTCTATAATCTTAAGCTTTCATAGTCATGAAAGCCTATTGGCTACAGATAATATGTTTAACATTGGAAATGTGTAACTTCCATACAATTATTTTATAGAATATCATTATAGTTATACAGTTTTCATTATTCATTTCTCTCAAGGTCATTCTAATTAATGGCTAGGAAGATTTAGTTGGATATGAGTACATTAAAAACAAAACGTTGTGATAATTGTAATTATTAATTACATTGTGATATTTGTGATAAATCTAATTACATTGAAAAATGAAACCTTATCTTAGTGGTTGCACTAACTTGTTTACTTGTATACTCTCTATTATGAAGCAAACACTTTCTCCAAATTATAGTGATGCATGTGATAAGTAAATAAAAGCGACATTGGCAATATTTAATTCAATACTTAATATTGTGATTGTTAAACACCACATTTAAAATATAGTAGAAAATAATTATGCTTAAAAGTTCAAAAGAATAAAATGGCTTGCTAAAACCATAGAGCTTGAGAAAATTATTAGGGCCCTAGAATGAGCATGTGAGCGTATAAATGACAGTGTGTCAACATTATTGACAACCTGAATAAATACAAGGGTAGAGAGCCTTGGAGACTTAACCAACTCCCTCTTCTAATCGTATCAGACTCCTCATTCATCATTTCATTCCAAATAGTGATGGAATCTAATAAAACAATGGAATTACACTATATAATGCTTTAAGTAAAGTCTCCTAGCTCCCCTTCTAACCACACTGCCACTTCTAAACTCTTCCTGTACTGAACTTGCTGCATTGCCAATAATTAATTGCTTGCTAGATATTTGTGGAATTCCATGCTAATAAGAGCATACCGGAATTAAGGAAGGAATGATGGAAGGAAAAAGGATGACAGCAGGAGTATATTGCAAAGAAAATATAAAACTAACAGAATCAAATGTGGGGAAATGCCTAATTTTTTGTAACGTTTGTATTTCATTTTGTGACAGATTGTTCATCAAACCTCATTTCCTCTTACTTCTTGGAATACTGAAAGACTGCATTTCTCAGCATTCTTTGATGTTAGATGTTACCATGTGACTGATTTATAGACAGTTAAATGTGAGTAGAAATAATATGTGCTTCTTCGAGGTTTGGCCTAGTAAAATAAAAAATAACAACAACAACAACAAAAACAACTCCTAATCATAATTCATCACTTTTTCCTCCATTTTGTCTGCATAACGCAGAAGAGTATGGTACACATGAAAGCTACAGGACAAAAGAAAATTGAAAATAAAATAATTTCTTTGATTCTATGATTGTCTTTTAGTATTCTAGGCCAAATTAAAGTCTCCTTTATTTAAGTTAGTATAAAACTGATCAGGAAATAACATGTTAACATATTGTAAAAAGAAAATATCTTAGATTCTTCTGAGATCATAGAAAACAAACTAGCAATCAGCAAGACTCATTATTCCTTCTACCTTCTTGCTTTCTTAGTGAAAAACTAGTTCCCTGAAATGTTCATTTGAAACTGCAGGAATATCCTGAGTTGAATAGACAGAATCTTTCTCTGACATCTTTAACTGAATATATTATAGTACATTATATTACATTATATTACATTATATTATATTATATTATATTATATTATATTATATTATGTTATGTTATGTTATGTTATGTTATGTTATGTTATGTTATATTATACACATGTATGTATATTTACTTTCAAAGCCAAGTGACATATTATATATTATTTTATACACATATGTATATTTACTTTCTCACTAAGTTAACATAGTGGATGTGATATCAGAGTTTCAGTTGTACCTGTGAGGACTTATAACAGAGCCCCTGTGTAATGAGAGAAATCTGAATCTTACTTTGGAGTTTATACCTACTTTTATCATCAGAAAAAAAATGCATGAATTTAGTGAAGACTTCTTTGAATTTGTTTATTCATTTAGGAAATATTCATTGCACACAATCTGTATGATAGACCATCTTTGAAGTGCTGGAGATACAGCAGTGAACTAAAGTATGGCATGATCCTATTCTCATAGACTTTATATTTTGGTTTAGGATGTGGCAAGTTGTAAATAGCCATGCCTGAAAATGAAGTGTGAGCTTTCAGGCAGCTATGAACATTACATTGCTACTTGAAAGTCATTACGGATTCTCTCCTAAAGGGACTTTTGTTATTTTTTCCTCCAAATAGCCAGTTCTCTTCAAGGCAGTGTTAGGATGGAGAGATAGACTTTGTAATTGAAGTAGATTATGTTTTATCGAGTTTGAATCTGTGTGCAGTAGAAGCCCCAGTTTATGACAAAAGCTGTGCTGGAAATGTTTCATTTCGTGGAGCAATAGTATTGTCAGGTTTCTGGAGAGAAGCTTTCAGTTGCAAGTCTTCAGTTAGTTAAGAGAGTTGTTCAGCACATTTTTCAGAAATAATCATGAGTACTGGGTTATCAGATGGGTCAGTGAAGTGGAAGTCATTTAAGATAGCTTATACCAGATGTCTCTATTTCATGCCATACTTTGAGCTATGATGAAGATAAAATATAGTGCATCAGAAACTACATGGTGTTTGTAATCAGAAATACAATACCAAGTCTGGGTACCAAACCGCAAGGATCTGTGTGATCTTGAGACCTGTGTGGGAACCATTTGCCCTGACTTACGTATCATCACAACATTGTGCTTAGAGTTTGTAAATCACATCAACATCCAATTTCCTCTCTCAAGATACAAGCAATTCAGTGTTATTGCTCAGCACATGACAATGCCTGGTGAGCTCCTTGGTACTATCTCCTACCAGTTGAACTGTTCTAAACAAATGGCTTACAACTTCTAAGTGTCATTTTCCTCATCATAAAAGGAAGTATGAATCTAGTTTCCTTTAAAAAGATTTATAAGGATCAAATTAAATAAACAAGAAAGCAGCATGTTTCAAGTGCTCAAAAATATGTGCTATGATAATTATTCATTTTTGGGGTTGTTAGCAGGGAATTAATGAACATGTATGGAAAAATACACTTCAAAATTGCAGTCACTTTATAAATGCCATGTATTATTATGTAATTTGGTATAGAAAACCAAAGTGCAAAAGTATTGTCACATTTGATTTTCTTAGGCACACCTATATTACTTAAAGTGGTTTTTGAATTGGAATTCTTTAGTCCCTAGAAATTCTTTTATTCTCTAGTATCTGGGTTCATAAAACTTCCCTTAATGATTTATTTATGAATGGGACTCCAGCATTTTTCAAGTTATTTATTATTTCTCTTTAGATTTACAGGTAGCATTAGAGTAGTTTGCTGATTAGAGAAAGTAATGAATTTCAGTTTGCTTCAAATGAATCTTGAAAGCTCAGTGATTACAACTGTCTGACTATAATTGCTTTTATTTCAGAGGATAAGGTAGATGATTAAAGATCAAACTTGCCCAAACTCCTTAACAACAACCTAGTGATTTACAGTGGGCTGGGGAACTAAATATGCAGTCCTTTAGTATTCTTTATATTCAGTGTCCCTTGGAATTGTAGAACTGTAGCTATGGAAAGACCTTAAGGGAACTGTTTAGAAGCCTACATTTTAGCTTATGGGCCAGAAAGCCAGGAGAGGCTGTGTGAGTTGATCTGGGCCACAAAAATAGTATGAAAAAAGCTGAGGTGAGAACCAAGATGAGACATCTTATCACTGAATTATGCAAAAGAAGAAATTAAATCAGAGAGAGGAACTAGGGTCACTGAGACAAACATAACTGAATTTCAGAAAATGGAGGCTATGAAAGAAAAAATAGAGGAAGAAAACCAGTAATTTTACAAACGGTACAAATAATAGAAATTGAATCACTGAGTTAATATTTATTAATAGTAAATATATTACATTTTATTTTTTATCTATTTTATAATTTGTTGTCTTATCAAATGTTTTACAACTCATTACCAAAAGTCCATTAGTGAAAACCAAATTAGAGATGTATGATATAACAGTATTACCACCGTAGTGAAAAAGGAAGTTACCAAGTCCAAATGGATAGAAATAAGAAAATTCATCCAGAGTGAGATAATGTCTTTTCCCAGAAGTGTGATATACTCATAAAGGACAGTAGCATAATACTTATCAATAAGACTTCTTAAGAACTTATGCATGAGTTCTTTGTGAGCAGAAGTGATTTGTGTCACTTCCTGGATGAAATGTTTATGAAGGTAATGTACATTCCCCACTTCCTCTCTGTTTAAAAAGGTCTCTGAGGACCTATAAAAGGGTGGAATCCACCTATAAAAGAATGTGGGTCCCTGATTGGTTAATGAAATAAATAAACATTCATTTTTGTAATCTATTTAGAATTTGTGGATAACCTATTTAAAAAGCTAGAATGAACTTAAGTAATATAGTTTTAAATCTAATTATCCCATAATCTAATATCAAGCATTAGTTTTTGATAATGTCATTCCCCAGTTAGCTAGAATATTATATTACGCATTTGGGCTTAAACCTGCTTAATTCCTAAGTCTATTTCTTGTTCATTTTCTTTCCCTTATTTACAATTTTCAAAATATTTTCCATCATATATAGAATCACATTCTTGGGATTGCAGGATTATACATATGCAAAGCAATTCACAATCAAGAAGAAAATAGTTAAGAATACTATTGATTTACAAATTTTGTTTGCTTCTTTGAGCCCTGCATCCTTTTAGGTACCAGTTAACTTTCACTGTCAGAAACCTTATAACTTTATGAACCCATGAGAGCCAGTCTTCATCTAAGACGACCAGTAGAGAGCCTCAGGAACCAGAGACGTCAGGTTATGAAATGCAGGGCTTAAAACAAGAGGGTTAAATAGAATAATACATTCACCAGTGAATCCCCTCCGCCAGCCTCTATTTGTTATCCTGTGCTTACATTGTCAAAAGCCAATCATGTGCCTCTGCTCAGAAGAACAGAATATCCATCCCTGAAGAAAGTGAATAGCTCCAGAGGAAAGATCTCCAGATGCTGACATGGGAGTGTCTGAGAATGAAATATTCATTACCTACCAAATCATTCTACCAGCTTAAACCATATAAAACAATTACAAATCAACATTTTAGTGCCTCATTCTTAAAAATGATTGAGCAGTGAACTATCCTATAGGAATCAGATGATACAATGATAATAAAGGGAATGAACATAACTTCAAAATATACCTATTATTATAACCTCCTGGGAGATAATCAAAGAAGTTGCATGTTTATCATGAGAAAATGATGCTAGGAAAGGAACAATTAGAAAACAAAAAAAATTGGAAATTAAAAAAAAACACTATACCAGTTAAATGTAAAATAATAATAATAATAATAATAACAATAATAATAACAGTAATAATATAAGGTAGAAATCTTCCAAAAGGAGAAGAAAAGTAGAGGTAAAAAGTAAAAGGAGAATAAGAATAGAGATACCCAACATCTGATGAATAAGAATTTACAGAAACGTGAAAAGAGAAAGCAGAGAGGATAAAATCAGCAAAGACATATCACAAGAAAATGCCGCAGAACTAAAGCATAATAGAATGAATTTGACAGTACCCTGCATGATTAATGACACAAACAAACAAACAAACAAACTAGATTGAAGGATATAAACGAGCAATATATTTACATAATCGCAAGAGTAATGCATTAGAGATTAATTATAATGGGAATTACACTTTTAAAATGGAGAAATCTGATGGTTAGCAACGTAAACAAAATTAGCATTACTAACAGTGAGGTCACTTGATATTGCATGCTTTCTGATATGGTAAAATATGAAGTTTACAGATTACCTATTTAATATTCTTGTGAAAATTATTTAACCCAAATAAGAAAGCATTCAGGAACATTCTGCAGGGCATCCTTCAAAACAATCAAACAAACAAACAAGCCAATTATATGAAAACACACACACACACACACACACACAGAACTGTGTTAGGTTTAAGAGAGACAGAGAGAGAGAGAGAGAGAGAGAGAGAGAGAGAGAGAGAGAGAGAGAACAAAAAAAAAATATAATGGCCAAATGCAGTGCAGTATTTCATTTTGTACTGGAAACAAACAACAGCAACAAAAATAAATAAATTATGTACACTTTCGGGACAATTAGGGAAGTCTGGAAATGGACTCTATATTAGGAAATACCATGAAATCTTTTTTGATTATATTAAATGTGAAAGTGGTGTGATTATGGAGGACAATGCCCTGATTCTTAGGGGATACTGGAAAAATACCTGGAGGAAAGTGTCATGATGTCTGCAACTTACTTTTAAATGGTTTACATAAAAAAAAAAAAAAAAAGAGTTTCTATACACAACGAAGTCACCTATGCACAAAGTAAAAAGGACCATTGGTTAGTTACACCAACAAATAAAAACTAAGGTTATGTTCAAATGAAGTGCCAAAATGTTTATTACATATTTTTAGATTTTCCTGGTCAGGCAATAGTACTGGGAGATGAATGTAAAAACCCTGATAAATCCCAGCCTCTACTATCCTCAAATATACTACCACTCCGTATAGTTCATCTGTAATATCGTACATATTCAGAAATGGTTTTTATGTTATGCTTTTCTTTTTCATTTTTTTAAACTTCAGTTAATAGAGGAAATTTGCTGTAGAGAGATAAACTGTTAGATTAACTGGATTAATTTCCTAGGACTACCATAAATAACAAAGTTATTCTCTCACAGTTGTGGTGGCTGGAAGTCTGAAATTAAGTTGTTGCCAAAGTCGCATCCTCCTGGGGGCTCTGAGGGAGAATCTGTTCCAAGCTTCTTTTCTAGTTTCTGGTGACGGGCATCAGTCCTTGGCATTCCTTGGCTTGTAAGTATCATCCCAATCACTGTCTCCATCTTTAAGTAGAGTTCTCTCTCTTTCTCTGTCTTCACAATGCCATCTTCTTATAAGGACACCAGTCATATTGTATTAGGACCCTACCCTACTAAGATAGGGCCTCATCTTAACTAATCAAACCTACAACTATCCTATTTCCAAATAAGGGCCCATTCTGAGATACTGGAGGTTAGGACTTCAACATATGTTTTCTTGAGAGACACAATTCAACCCATAATAGTAACAAATGTAATTTTTCTGAGTAGGCTGACCGTAATATTATATGCATACTTCTCTACCTTCTGCCTTACAATTCTAAATGTTGAAATTATAAATGTTTTCACAATTGAAAAACATTCATGAGCACATGTGGACTTTTGTGCCTGGCAATGAATGTAGTTATAGAATATATATAGAAAAAAAAATAATAATTAAAAAAAAAAAAAAATATATATATATATATATATGGATGTAGATAGATACAGACACAGGTATTCAGTAAGAAAAAATACCATTGAAAACCTAGCTCATAATAAGTAAAAATTGCAAATTAGTGGTATATTTCATCATGATTCAGAAATTAAAAGATTATATTCTAGTGACTTTCTCAGTAATAAGTCTGTTACCTTTGTGACTTACATAGTTATTTTCAGTGAGAACTGGCAGCTTAGTGAAGACTGATAAAATAGAAAACAAATTTGATCTCCCATGGCCAAGATGGGAATGAAAATCAAGATATATGACCTAAAATTTCCCTTTGTACCTTATCCACCACAGAGCTAATATGGCTTCTCTGAAATCTTGTATTACCTAAAATAGATAAAATTCTTCCAATTAACTTTGATAATTCATATCAGGATATTATTGGATCTAAGTTTTGCAATTCCTCCTCAGAGAGGGATCCTAATGTCTTAGGAAATATGAATCAATCCAGGAAATGATAATGAAAGAGTGAAGTCTGATACATGAGAAAAGTAAAACAGTATGCTTTCATGAGCCCTAGGATATTTGACCCCCTTTCTTTAAATTTTCTATCCCTGCCCCTAAAAATAAGATTATATGAGTAAGAGTAAGATCTGTACTTCTATCTTTTCCTTTTTTTTAGATTTTTTACATGTTAACATAAATATTTTAATTAAAATTAGCATAAAAGTACCTTGCTTTTTATTTTAGCTAATGTAAAACACTCCTGTTTGCTTTATCATCCAATGTGTTGTGCTATCACATTATAGCTTCTGGAAACTTTATTGTACACTTGAGAGAATATGAGAAAAAAGAGCATATGACATTTCAGTAGTATTATAAAAAATTGTTTTTACCTGAAAGCCCTGCAGAAAGGGTCCTAAGTTGTTTAGAACTCATTAGTACTGTTAACCTTGGCTTGTCTGTCTGTTTGTTTGTTTGTTTGAGTGTTTCTAGGACATCGATTCCCTCTTCCTGTCCCATCCCTGCACTAGGAAAAAGAAAATATTGCAGGGAAACCAAGAACACTGAAAATTTTCTAGCTAATTTAAATTTAAATTTTAATGATTTAGAGCTTTACTGGTCTAATTATTAGTGGTTTTTTTTTTTTTTTCAAAACAAAATTTCCTAAGTTTTCAATAAGTGTATAGATAATGTCATAGGTGGTTGTTCCAATTTAACCAAATAATACATTTGTTTCCTACAGTTTCTATAATGTGTTGCTATTATTGTTTTGTTTTTCAAGTTTGTTGTCTAGATAATGAATATGTTTAACATACTTGTGAAAGAGAGCTAGGTAGTTGCTTCAATCTAAAACTTTAACTCATAAATTATTCTTGTTTCTGTAAAAGTATTATTAGCTTTTCCAGATCTATGGGTGCTACCAAGGAGCCTGATTTATTATCTCACTCTGTCTGAGACCACATGAAGACAGACATTGTGACTAACAGTATTTATCCTAGAACTATCAGAGAGCTATCATATAGCTGGTGGCAGGCAATGTTTTGGTATGCAGGACATTTTATTTGTCAGATTATCTTCTATCCCTTCTGAGTGAGTTGAAAAGACAATAAGCTACCTTAAAGGATTTTTGAAAGCATATTACTTTACAATCTCATCTGGTTCTGCACAGAACCGTAAATGAGGTTCCACAGAAGAAGCATTTAGTGTTATAATGATCATTAATGTAGAGTTATATTTGTGTTCTCTTTTGATTTAGTGCAGAGAGATAGCTAATTGCATATAAAGTGTCAATATTGAAAAGAAGATTTCCTTCAAATTAGAATATTTTGGCAACAGTTTAGAAATAATGAGCCGATTAAGGATAAGGGTGGGGTGAAATGGTAGTGGAGTGGAGGGGTAGAGGCAGTGTTTGAAAGGTCAACCTGAGGGATGCATGTGATTATGGAATGGTCTGTATCTTTATTTTTAAAGATAACAAATTTAATATTCTATGCTATTTGTTTATCCATGTTAATGAAAAAATGCAAAATGGGGCCTAAACACATCCATGTGTCATAATTTCTTTTGTAGTTTTGTTACAGACTACAGAAATACAGTAACTCAAGCAATTATAGCTTCTAAGAATTTAAGAGTCTTCACATTTTAAGTTTTCTAAAACAAACACTACAGATTCTAAAATGATTTTGACATTTTTCATTGTTTTTTTAAGTGGTTACTGTATTTTATTTTAGCTACCTGGAGAGTTTCTAAACCTTGAGAAATGCTTAATTTGTAGACAACACATTTAATTATTGCTTTTTATAAAATTGAAATCTTTCTTTGAACTACACTCATAAAAGTTCACAAAGCCCTAGAGACTGGGGTTGTTGATACTGTAAGCTCTTCATTTATTTCTAGCCAATATAACTGTATAGGAATGTTTCTTAGAATAGACTACAAAGATTTTGGCCTAGCTTCAGTTTTTATTAACGCTCAGGGACAGGGATATTTAGCTAGTTATCTCATGAGATCACAGATTAGTCTAAATGTGAAATCAAGCTTACAATCCCATTGCAAGTTATTTTATATATAATTCTTTGTCTCAGGCCAGCATGTTGGTCACCATTATTAGAGTTACTGAGTTCAATACAAGTTCCTATTAGAATGTTAACACTATATAATATACAATATTGTATTCCCCAAGACACTATTCTTGGGTCCCTCAAGTACAAACTTGAGAAAATGCTCAGAAATATATGAAGGAGGGTTCAAAATCAAAGTCCTGTTCATGAAATAATAATTCTCTATGGATCCAGCAACACATTATTAGTACCTTTAAAAATGGTCAAACAAAATAAAACACAATTTAAAAAGAAAAAGAGGTTTTTGGTGAATTAAGGGTTTTGTTTATATTGTTTGTTTCTTTTATCCTGGTACAGCTGAATGTTGAGAAGACATTAATCACCTGCATCATCTATATGGGCTGTGAGGAAATTGTATAACACCAGGGTAACATTTAAGCTTTGAAGCCCTTAATACAAAATAACAGGCTACTTTTAGATGTTTAAATTGTCTTCTGGGGGAGTGCCTCTTAATAACTTTGTTATTTGAGGTCTACCGGAAGAAATCATGCTAAAACTTACAGCATTCCCATATATTGCTTTGCTATCCCCTCATACATTTATCCCTTTGTTTCTTATTTCCTGCAACCCAGATTGGCTATAGAGACAAGGTGTTTCATATTTTACCCTATCATCAATTGATAAGTAAGGTTAGAAACTACATCTGCCCATTCCTGTAGCAGGGTGCTTTTCAAAGCATTTTTTAATCTAAAACTATTCCCTCCCTTGAATTTTTGATGCCTGGCGTTACAATAGAAATAAGTGGAACATTTCATTATATATTATGATGTCATATGTAATACTAACACATATAATTGTGTAGATTCTTTCATAATGGGGACAATTTCTATTTGATCCCTGTCCATTTCTTTAATTTACAAATGTATGCTGATCACATACATGGCATAAATGTACTTTTGTATAAATATTAAGTGTGATTAAAATTCAATACTTTAATAATTACATTTCGTTTGACTTTCCGAAATAAACCCTTTTTTCCTTCTCTTCAAAGTCAACCAAGTACATTAGTGTTTATGCTTCAATTTATTATTTATACTTATTAAATACTATTTATGAAGCTATTCTACATTTCTTTGCATATAGGTAAGAATTTGTTTAAGCCATCTAGTTTGTGGTACTATGTTACAGCAGCCGTAACAAACTAATATACTGGGAAAGCACACTAATGTTTTACCCCTTAACTCCTGCTGCATTGTATTGGCCTAAACTGTCACAAGACTTCTTCCTTCAAGGTATATTGGATACATTGTCATGCAGTATTTAGCTACTTAAGTCATTGTCGAGTTTTTGTGGATACAATGATTTCATGATAAGCACACAAATAAATATGATAAGAAATATTTCTAAATGTCTATTATTATTCTCTTTGCATAATTTGTTAGAGTAGAATCAAATTGCTTGATTAAAAGCCATGCACACTACAGCCTTTATATATACATTTTGTGAAATAGTCCTCTAAAACCATTACATAGATTTAAACTCTCATTGGAAGTTGGAAGAGAATCAGTCTTTCTCTGTTCTTTCCTCTGCATGGGCTATCTCATTAAAAATACAACAAATGTTTTTACCACCATGTGAGCAAAAGTAAAATCTCATTGTTTGAATCTATGTTAACTTTTTGCACATTTACTTCTTTTGTGAATTGTGGTGAATGTTCTTGTTCTGTTTATAAATCAAGGCAATTGTCTTTCATTTAATGATTTGTCTGACATCAATTTATAAAATTTCCTGCTAATAATTTGTCTTTAGTTTTGTGTGCATATATATGTATTCCTTTTATCTTTAGTCTTTTGTTCATTTGTCTTCCTTATTTTGTAAATTGTTCACTGTCTTTAAATAGTTTCTATAATGTGTTATAAAATCTCCTTGTATATTAAGGATGTTAATCTGTTTCTACTCTTTTTAGTATTTGGGATGCTATTGATATTAACATAGTCCATATTAATGTAGATTTCCTGTTTAATGGTAATTCGGTTTCTAATGGTTTTTCCATTAATTATTACAGATTTTTTTATGTTTAATATATCATTTTTAAATAGTAATAATTAAAATTTCTGTTTTTCTAATATTTATATCTCTTAATTCGTTTTTTTTTTTTTTTTTTTTTTACTTAGCTCCTGGCCTATAACATCTTGAACCATATTATGAAATAGTGATAGTAGCCACTCCTTAACGTGTTATGTTATAATTAAGAATACTGATGACTTTAGGTTTCTGATAATATTTTTATAATGCTAATTTTTGCCATGTTATTTCCCAGACAATTTTGGTAATAATAATGATTGTAAATTTTAACCTTTATTGATAAGTTTCTATGTGGCAGGTAATACTAAAAGATATAAATTCAAATATGTTATTACAATTCCTGTCAATATTTTAAGAGAGACCAACAGAGAAATACCAATCCAAGTATTATAATAATTTGATTTCTAGAAAAACAGGGAAGAAAATATGGAGTAGAAACAATATTTGGAGATATATGACAGGGAATTTTTGAAACCTGATGAGCTATATCAGCAATCAGAAATTCATGATCAGCAAGCTCTGAGCGGGACATATACAAAGAAAATGAGGCGAAGCATATGTTAGCTGAACAGCTGAAAATAAAAGTAAAAAATTTTGAAATACCCAGAGAGGAAGACACATTGCCTTTAATAAAACACTACAATAAAACTTATAGCTGTCGTCATAATAATAGAAGTGAAGACTGAACAAAATGTAATGACTTCTTTAAAGGACTAAGGAAAATAATCGACCATCTAGAATTATATACCCAATGAAAATAGCATTCAAAAATAACGGTGAAATGAAGATGGTTTCTTAGAAATGAAATTTAAAGAGCTTTATCACCATCAAGCTTCAAAAAGGACATATTAAAATGGGGTCTATAGGCAGAAGGAAAATATTTCCAGATAGAAATAGGGAAATGCAGGAGGGAGCAAACCACCAGAAAGGCTGAATATGTGGATTTAATATTGACGGAAAAAAAAAATACTGAGAGTCTTGTGGAATTTACAATGTAGAGAAAACTAAAATCCCTGAAGAAAATATTAATTAGACTTAGGGAGAAGGGAGCCATAAGCGTCCTGTAAGAGTGTCTTATTTCCTGCCCTGGGTCTTGGGTATGTGAGTGTTTTCAGTTTGTGAAAATTTATCAGATTGCACACATGTCAATTATGTACTTTATGCATATATGTTTTATGCATATTAGAGATCATTTTTTTACATAAAACTCAATATTACTCTAACATCAAATCAACTCACCTTCTCCAATTCAGGTTGACTTTAGTATGGGAACTCTAAGGCTACAAAAGTAGAAAATTCACTTTCTTTACTGCTTCATCACTTGATTTTCTACTCCTCTTTTTCCACTCGTTATGTTGCTTACAGCATTTCCAAGGAAGGTGGGAGTAGAAGAGGTGAAGTACAGTAGTTTCACTTGATTGGTGCAGTTGTAACTGTGTTGTTATTCTCTTGTTGCATGTTCAAACAGCTTCACTAGCCAGATGTTTTTCTGGGTTCTTCAGAGACTTGCAATTTCCTGGGCTGTCCAAAAATTCCTCTGTCATACTTAACTCTCCAATCTTCTACCGACGGTTTCTCACTGACTCCTGTCACTTCAGGTTGTACTCTTGGATAAGTTTTTATTTTGTTTTGAATTGTGTGTATTTTTACCAAGATCAACCAAGCCCAGGACCCTTCCTTGGAATATCTATCTTTTGAAAGGGAAATGTGCAACTGCCCCAACAAACTCTGGAAACAGTTCCTTCCAAGTGCAGCCTTATCTCTTTCTTTGCCTCCAGAAGCCTCCTTACCAGCCTCCATCTTTTAGAATTTTTCAAGTATGAATCTGATGAACACTCCCATTTCCCTTAAATTCCAGAGTACACCTGCCAAATTCTTTAAGGGTTTCTGTAGTCCCTTTCACTTGGATAGAGGTAGGGAATGAGGAAACACCAATGTGTTTCAGAGATAGCATATTAGTAATGTGTACTTCGGGAGAAGGGAGATCCTCTCAAGCATTAGCTTGTGCTTTTGAATATGTTTACAGAGCGTGGAAAGCAACAGAGGGAAAACATGCAAGGGCTAAAGACTGCTGGTTTTACAGTCTGGTTTAAATTCACCCGCTCACCCTTCCTACTCTTCTGGGAATAAGGAACACAGAAATCTGTTATAATTACATAGCCCACTGTTTGAGAGTGAGGGGAAAGGAATAAAGGACAGAATTATCAAAGCCTCCCAGTCTGTTGGCCCCTGTGTCCATTTCCAATCCTAGCTAATCCTAAGTGTTGTCTAAGTATGTCTCCTTTCAGTTCATTATATGTGGGCACTTCTGCTTTTATGGTCCAAGGTCGTGTTGAGGAAATCACTCAGAAGAGAGTATAATTGAGAAAACAACACACATAGAAAGTTCTGTGACAACTGGCTCTCTCCTTTTATTGTCTGCCATTTGCCTCCAACACCAGGATCCAAACCACCATGTGTGGCCTCAAGGTTTTCTCACTTTTTCACTTCTGTAACTTGTTCAGCATGGTCAAAGTAGTGGTCATTACCATCTTGTCCTGATTACATTTGAATTAATTTTGACTCAATTCATTCAGTACATATATTTTCAAATTAAAGGGGAAAAATAACATAGTCCAATAAATATAGTCAGTTTAGACTTGGCATATTTTCCAAATAATTTATTCAGATTTTACAACGTTGGGCAGTGTGTTCATTGACGATTATGAAAAAGAATGTAGCAATTGTCATTGCAAACTTTTCTATGAATTACAAGTGGTTAGAAAAAATTGTGTGGACAAACTTATATTACAGATGACTGATAAAAAATACTGGTCTACTAGACTCTTCAAAAGGAAATAAGGCAAATAATTTTTAGAGAGTTATTCTTTTAATTTAGACTATGAAAAGTATTGCTGCCTCATGCAACAGTGAATTTGTGTATATTCACTGACTGTCAGAATAGAAATAATGATGCCATATATGTACAAAACATCTTAAAGCATTTACACATATTTTTTCAGTTTGATGTTTATAACAATATGTTAAGTAGGTAAGATCGGTATTTTTAAGTTCTTTTTTCTGCTGAGGAAACCAAACTGCAAAATAATTAAGTTACTTGCCTATAAGCTCAATAGTGACCACATAGAATTTAAACTCAGTTTTTTGACCACTATCCATTTTTCTTCTACCACATGTCCTCTCTTAGAGAGCATTATGATCATAAATGAAGTGTTTTCACTCTCCTTTTCCCATCTCTAACACATAACATATCATTTTAATACTAAATGGTATCTTTGAGAAGCCTTCTGTATCACTAGCAATCCTAGAGTTGCATTTTTCTGAGGATGTTTTTACAAGGTTTAACTATCCTCCTCTTTTCAGATGAAGGATTGCAAATAATATGTTATTGACTAAATATTGACATAAATTAAAATCATCCTAATGTGTACATCTCTTATCTGATTTTTAAAACTAAGCATTCTATCACAGAAATTTCTGGAGCCCATGTGTTTGGTTTCCTGTTGTGAGTTCAAAATTTTATATAAAATGTTTGTGCTTTAGACAGCTTAGTTGTTATTAAAATGCAAGATGATATTTTGAGTTTATGGAGATCAGTGCCGTGTGGGAAAAGTGACGCATATTTTGTTGAATTTCTGGCACATACCATGTTTCCCTGAAAATAAGACCTAAGCAGAAAATAAGCCCTAGCATGATTTTTCATTTGACATCCCCTGAACTTAAGCCCTAGTGAGTCTTTTGGAACAAAAAATAATATAAGAGCTGGTCTTATTTTCGGGGAAGCATGGTAATAGGATAAAAATATGTTTAATCTGTCAGAGTTGTTTGCTCAGTTTTGGTAGAGCCATAAATATGTCTTGGTCAGGTAACAACTTGTGAAATTACAAAGTAATGAACAGGCATCACAAAAGCAAATTTTCCAATAAGGTAATTACTTCTAGGCTAATATGTATCAAGTATGCCTATATTTATTTGGTATGAAATTTTATGGACCAGTTTTCTCCTTTTATCTGTAAAGGAAATATCCAATTATGTGTAATATTTGTCTATAGATAAAAGGAGGTGTTTTCAATGTACGGATTTCCTATCAGAAGTAGCCCACACCCTGTCAAGTAAATCTGTTTGTCCGCTAAAAAACGGGCTGAAGAGCATGTACCTTAATTGCAGGAACATGAAAATGATCAGATAGGAGATTAAACAAAAAGTCCAAAAGCAAAAGACTGAAACAATAAGATTAGTTGATTTCAAAATTCACTTTGCTTTGTGAGATAAGAGTTTTGAGGCAAAAATATTTACTAGAATACGGTAATAATTCAAAGGGGAATATTTAAAATATTGATAGCTTTTTAGTTAATAATTTATTTTATTCAAAAATTGTTTGTTGAACAACTATTATGTTTAAGCAAAACCTGGCTTAAGGTATATAGGAGGAAATAAAAAAAAATGACACAGGTAAAGAATGATGTGCAGTTGATTATAATTGTTCAACTATTAAATATAATCCTAGGTAGAATGTCCTTTGGGTATCACATTTTAGTTCAACTCACTAATTGTGTGATTTTGATGAACAGATTTAGCTCTTATTGAGTTGTAATTAACATACAAAATTACATATATTTAAAGCATACAATTTAATATGTTTTGACATATGTGCATACCCATGAAACCATCATTACAATAAATATAAAAATAAAATACTATCACCCAAAATGTTTTCTCATACTGCTTGGTAATCCCTTTCTCTCAACCCTCCTTCTCCCCTCACCACCCACGTTGTGCCCTAGCAAGAATATCTGCTTTCTTTCATGATAGATAAGTTTGCGTTTTCTAGAATTTTATATAAACAAAATCATATGGACTTTTTTTCCTGACTTTTTTCACTCAGTGTAATTTTTTGAGATTCATCTACACTGTTGCCTGTATCATTAGCTCATCCCCTTTACTTGTATGTATATTATTTTATTATATGTATATTTTTCTGTGTTTCTTTGTGTGTGACCAAATTGCCTGGCTCATGCTAGCAATATATAAATATCTTTTTTTTCCCCTCTTTTCCCACACAAAGTTTCGATTTCTAAATCATCTCCAAGAAGAGTTAAGCAGTAGACTAATGTTTAAAATTTGTGAAAACTCCATTTCATGTCTATAATATTTCACGGATATAATAATTCTCTTACGTTTAATTGAATCCTTTATACAGAATCTGATTTCTTCCCGGTGTATTTACAGTAGTCAAAATGAGAAGCATTCAGTAATTCTATAAGGCTCTATATAAACCTTTCAGTTTATTTATTTATTAATTATTTAAATTGGTTAGTCTTTTTCAGTGGTTGTTTGAACCACTGCATGGTTCTTGTGGTCAAGAAGCAACATAAATGAGAGAAGCAAGTTAGGAAGCCCACCAATCGAACCTGTAGGGAATTGCCATGCAAAAATGAAGGCCGATGTTATTTCAAGAGAAACTGTATTTCAGGTTTCCATGTGGAAACTTCAGATCATGCTAGCAAGAAATTTAATCACCTAATAGTCGTGTGTGTGTATGTGTGTGTGTGTGTGTTGCAGTTTTGTAATTGAACTATATATATAGAGATAATATATGAAATATATGTAGTAAAAATATATATTCCCCAGTATAGCTGTTTTATCTGACCTACTCATTGGCCAATGAATCACATTCAGATCATGAGATGTGACAATGCTTGTATGAGCCATAAAACTCATTAATGTTTATTCAACTCTTAAACAAATTTGTATTAATTGTATTCATGTAAGTAATAGCCTTTGAATGATTTTTGTCTTATGAAAAATACCAATAATTTATGAGTTTATTTATCTTTTACTTATTCTAAACCCAAACATAATATGTGAGGTTTGTGTTAGTATGCAGATATTAGATGGTAGCAAGTTATTAATGGGGAAGAACATCATGGGCTCACTCATTGGGATAGTTAAACTTGGAATGGCAAATATACATAATGTTAAATTTATCCATGAACTTTATCTGTTATCAAAAGTGAATACTTAAATGTCACAATTAATTTGCAAGGCTTGTATAATATCTTAAATTTAGAACTTAAGCTGAGTTATAGTACATCTTCTTTAAATGTTAATTTTCTTACTTCCCTGAATCCATAGTCTTAGAGTTATTCTCACTAAAGAAAATTGTTAATATTCTATCATTAGGGGATAAAAAAATGAGCTACTATGAATTATTTATCATAAAGATAAGAATCGCTAATTTACTGATTAGATGACAGTACAGAGCTAGTGCGTTCAGCAACTCTACCTGCAAGAGTAGGTTTCATTCTACATAGAACACAATTTGACCTAGTGAATAAATTGCTTCCTATGCAACTCAAAGTGTTTTTATTAAAGTAATTAATTAGCACACTGAATACCTTCCATTTGCCCTTACAGCTCCATTTTCTACCTTCGTCCACCCTGTTAGAGGCTGACCTGCAATGGATAACATCTCTAGCCTTCCACTTTCCTATTGGATTGTTCCAGTGAAAGAAATACATCAGGAAATCTGGGTAGGCAAATCACTGGAAAAAACAAAAAATGAACTATAAGTGAACAGTTTATACAATTTTAAATTGTAATCCAAGATTGTGTATAATTATATATACGTATATAATTAATAACACAGTAACGGTGATTTGCAGTTATTTGTTAATATAAAGATTGGAAAAGTCATTCAATCCATAGTTAGTGTCCATTATATGGATAATACATGAACATAATTTACATAATTTGAAATAGCTGGGTCATGCTGAGTCCTAAAATACTGTATCATGGTGAGAAATGTATTTTTACCTATATTCTTAATATTACAATATAAAATTAAGATATCCAATATGCATGATATCCAATATACAGTTGTAAATGACTAGATATAAGAAAAGGCAATGTGACCTATAATCAAGAAAAAAATAAGTTAAAATAAATACATTTTAATATGACTAAAATATTGGGATTAGTAGAGAGGACTTTAGTATAGTTACTATAACGTTTATGTTTAACCTTAAAATAAATTATTCTTAATGAGTGAAATGAAAACCACAAAAAGTATTAAATAGAATTATGGCAATTTATAGTACAATATCTGCCATAAAAAATTGGCTGGTAATCTGAGCAGCAAATTGGAGATGAAGGAGAAAGGGACAGTGAATGGGAAGGCAGATACACAGAAAATATCCGATTTGAAGAATAAATAACAATAACAAAAAAATTAAGTGTACAGACTTGTTGACTTTAGGATACTATCAAGTGACCAAACTAATTGAAGTTCTGGAATGAGATGTATGTTAAATGTAAATTACAAATAAGTTGAAAGTACTAGGATAGAAAAAGATATATTTTCAAAATATATGAATAAAAAATTGCTTGGCAATATTGATATTAGAAAAAGTAGAACTCAAGAAAAAGGCAATCACCAAAGGTACAAGGGGACATTAGTAATAATAAAAGGGTTAATTTAACAGTAAAACATAATATATAATTACAGAGCTTCAATATATATGGTGCAAAAACTGAGAGTACTAAAGCAAGAAAAACACAACAATCTTAGTTGAAAAATTTAATGCCTCTGTATCAGAAATTGAAAGAAAAGGTAGAAAAATATGTAAGGAAATAGACAATCTAAACAAATTATCAATCAACATCTACCGAATGCAACATTCAGCAACTGCAAAATATACTTTGCTTTCAGGTGTTCATTGTACATTTCCCAAAATAGACCTTAAGTTGGGCCACAATATAACTGTCATTAAAAGTCAAAAGACTGAAATTTTATAGATTAGCATTTCTCCATATAGCAGTATTAAATTAGAAACTAATGACATGCTTTTTAGAAAATTTCAAAATGTTCTATAAACAAGCTAATAAAACTCAATAAAAATTTAAAAGGAAAATTAGAAATAATTTTAGTCACTAATAATAAACATATCAATAGATATTTCTGTGCAGGTAAGGCAAAATTGAGGGAAATCTAAATGTTTACATTAGAATAAAGTTATAAAATCAGTGTTCAAAGTTTTCAATGAAAGAAGCTAGAAAAACATGGCAAATTAAACCTCTAGTTACTAGGAGTGATAAAGGTAAGGCCACGGGGAAATAGAAAACAGAAAACCAGTAGTGAAAATTATTCAGCTAAAATTGCTTCTTTGAAAAGATTAAGTTGAGAAATACCTATTGAGACTGATCATAAAAAGTGAGAGAAAACACAATCATATACATCAAAAATAAAAAAAGGGCTACAACTAGAGATCTTACAGAATAAAGGGATCATGAGGGAATATTATAAACAACCTTTACTATTAAGTCTAAAAACCTAGATGAAATAGACACATCCCATGAAAAACAAGAAGAAACAGAAAGTCTGAATAAATTTTAAGGAAGGTGAATTTAGTTAAAAATATTACAACACAGAACACTTTATTTAGTCCCTAATGGTTTCTCTTTCAGACATATAACAAATAAATAAAACTAGACTTATACAAACTCCTTTGAAAACTATAAAAGAGAAAGTAAATAGAACCGCATCTGTCTTGGGCTACATCTATGGTTTGTGCAGAGATATAAGCCCATGGAGCTTGTATGGTCGACCAAAATGAGGAGTTTTATGGAGAAGAAGAAAGAGGAGAGTATGTGTTGATTTGGAAAGTAAAATGCCAGCTATGTCATCTAATTCATTACTTCATTAACAATAATACTGGTTTAGTAAGGATTATAGTACAACCCTCTCTCACACAGAAAGTGTAAGGGGAGGATTCCAGGAATGTTTAATGTATTTTTCCAATATTTTATTTTTGTTTGTTTATTAGATTATATTTTTCATTTTGCATTATTCAACCCCACAGACAGCCAAAGACAGGTTACAGGTGTTCAACATAAGAATTGAACGTGGTAAGTTAAAACATTTGAAACTTTTAATTCTTTCTGGGACAGCATAGTCTCGTGCTTCTCTGGCTCTGAAAATTTAGTCCAATGTTCTGCATTTCTTTATGGTCAAATTTCCTGTATATGTTAGTTTACATTGGGCAAGAATGATGAGCAGTTCTGAATCCATTGACTCTTGTAGTTCAAATATCTCTATCGGTCTGATTCCATCGCAGTGAATTATAATTTTAATTTTTTTAAAAATGAGTGGATTTTATATTGATGTGTTTCTCTCATTTCATCCTGCTCCAACTAACACTGTTGATGGTTGAGGATGGAGTAAATACACAGCAGGAGAGGGTCTGTGTAAGAGATTTCATTTCTATAAAACTGTAGTGGTGGGAAATAATGGTTAGCAACACATGCACATCGAGTCAGTGGGAAAGTGTTGACTTCAAAGCAAATCAATCATAAACATCACATTAAGTTTATTAAAAAGGATAACTGTGCTGTCATTTAAAATAATGAGGTAATTCATTCAATTACTTCTAGAAAGGTTATCTGGATGTAGTATTAAGTAGTTCAACAAAATAAAAAAAATAGCATGCATCAAATTATCATCTTTATTTAAATTTTTAAATACAATAAAAAATGAAGTTATCTGGAATGATATACACCAAATTTTAATAATATTGTTCCTGATGTGGCAGAGGCAATGTATGTGTTCATCATAACAGTTTCTCTTCCTGGACACACATTTCTCAGACACATTTCATGGACTCCATTTCTCAGAATCTCTTTAGGTTATATTGGGGCCTTATAACTCAGTTCTGACCAGTGGGATAGGGCAGAAATGATAGAAGAAAAGTTTGGCCCTATGCATCTATGCAGAAATAATTTGAGATTATGTATTCTGATAGCATAACTATAAGATGGAGAAGAACTTTCCATCACCATATATTTGATCACTTTTACCCTCCTCTACCACCCCCCGCCCCCTTACCCTCTGGTAACCACTAAACTATTGTGTGTGTCTATGAGTTTTGTTTCTTCATTTGTTTGTCTTGTTCTTTTGTTGTTTTCAGTTTTATATACCACATATCAGTGAAATCATATGGTTCTCAACTTTTTCTGTCTGACTTGTTTTGCTTAGCATAATAATCTCAAGATCCATCCTTGTTGTCGCAAATGGTACTATTTCATCTTTTTTTTTTTTTTTTTTTTTGGCAAAATAGTATTCCATTGTGTATATATACCGCAACTTCTTTATCCATTCATCTGTCGAAGTACACTTTGGTTGTTTCCATGTCTTGGCCACTGTAAATAAATCTTCTTATAAAGTGATAGAAAGAGAACTGACTCTGCATGGTGAACACACAATGTGATTTATAGATGATGTAATACAGAATTGTACACCTGAAATCTATGTAACTTTACTAACAATTGTCACCCCAAGAAACTTTAATTTAAAAAAAAATGGAGAAGGGCTGCCTAGTTAGTATAAGGCCTTATTCAAACAAAAAGTAGTTTTCTATGACACTGAAGCACAGCATATACTTTCCTGATTAATATTTGAGAGACGGGAGGTGGTGGAGGAGGAGGATATCCACTTATTAATTTAAATGTTACTAAATTTCATGTAGTAAAAAGTAGTAGGTACACATTCTGGAATGTGTATATTTAATTCATCTGGACACCGGTATGTTCAAGTTCGCTGATATAATATATACATAATTGAACATCCTTCTCTTTAAGCATATTCTTATAGCCTTATTCCTTATCTTTATATCAGAACCTACACTTAAAGCAGAAGTTCCAGGCCATCATTTAATTCTCCAACCTATGAAACTTCCATAAAGCACTTAAAAAATATCTAGATTCGACCTCTATCATTTTCAGGTAAAGGTTCAGGTAAAATGATCAATAAATCATTTCACCTGAACCTTTTTTTCCCTTTGCCTTATTTGCCACTTTTTTTTTTTTTTTAGATCCTAATAGTCTATTTCCTGGACTTGTGGAATAAGCATTATAACTAGCCTCCTTGCTCCCTAAGCAAATAAGACATCCATGATTGACCCAAAAGAACTCATGGTACAATGAAAATGTTGTTACATCATGTACTTTCTTAGGAAAGTTAATTGATACTTGATATTTTATACCATGTGCAAAAAGACCTTTATAATCCAATCCCAATCTATATTTCTATCATTATGTTAACTCCACCACACTTTCTTAGTAATGTACCAATAAGAAAAGACAATCTCATTCTAATAGTATATAAGACAAGCTGAATCACAGTAGTTATCATATTGTTTGTAATTATTTGCCTGACTGCCTCTCACTAAGCAGAAGCAGCACTAGCTACAGTCTGAGGAATGCATGACTTGTTAGGCACTTAATAATTGTGTGTTGAATTAATTAATGAATTATTCATTCACTCTTAGATGCTGCTTGAAGCTCTTGAAATATATGAAAGAAATTCCAAGTATTTCTCAACCTAGTAATATTATAAATAAGCATTAACATTATGATAGCTATGTCATATTATTTACCTGGTTTGATTAAATCATTTAATTAGATGTCTCTCATTTATTGAAGCAAGTATACTGGATACTTCAACGGTACTGTTCAAGGACATTCATCATTGACAATATGTCTTCAAGAATTATATAATTAAAATAATAAATCTGATTGTATTTTCTTAGCAAACAACAATCCTGAACTGTACTACCCAATACAGTAGGCCCTGGCTACCTATGGCTATTTACATTGAATTAATTAAAATTAAATGAAATTAAAAATTAGTTCCTCAGTCACACTCACTACTGTGTTTCCTTGAAAATAAGACCTAGCCAGACAATCAGCTTTAATGCATCTGTTGGAGTAAAAATTAATATAAGAACCGGTCTTATTTTACTATCCTATTAGACTGGGTCTTATATAATACAATATAATGTAATATAATGTAATATAATACCCTGTCTTATATTAATTTTTGCTCCAAAAGACGCATTAGAGCTGATTGTCTGGCTAGGTCTTATTTTCGGGGAAACAGGGTAGCAGCATTTCAAGTGCTCATTAGTTCCATAAGGCTAGTGGCTACTATATTGGGCAGTGCAGATATAGAAACTTCTTATTACAAAAAGTTCTATAGTGCAGAAGTGATCTAGAAAGGAAAAAATACACAAGTATAATGTAAAACTGGTATAGTAAGCTTGAGAAATTAAGATACTGCATTTCCTATAAGCAATGAAATAAATTTATCGCATTTTTACCAGTCATTCCTTCACCTTGCAACTTTTTATTTCACAACCTCTTTATGCCATTTACCTGCCTGTACTTTCTACACTTGTCTTTATAATCATAACTGTGGTAAAGATTAAAGTGTCTTTCTACATAAAGCTAAAATTTCTGCTTTCTTGTTCTATGTAATCTCATGGTAAAGGCCAATTTAAGTTATCACTTCCATGCTGATGATTGTTACATCAAGATCTATCAGAGCACAGAAGGAAAACTTTCTTTTGTAAAGGTCACAATGATTTTATATGTCATTCAGAACATTCTTTTCAGATTTTAAAATAAGAGAACTATTCTATTGCAGTGAAAGCAAAATTTAATAACTTTGAAGATTGGCTGTATCTTGAGCCACTGGGGTGATAGTTTGACTGTCTAACTATTATGGAAATTTGAGGAGCATCTCTTTCTTTGAAATTAAACACATCACAAGGAAATCTCATTATAGTCACTCTTACTTTATGCTTTTAGTTTTCATTAACTAAGAAAATTTTATTAACTTTTAAAATGAGCACTTCTATTGTATATTTAGGTAAAAATATTACATACACATTAAAAAAATGTTCTAGAAGATATATTTTAGAATTACACAAGAAAAATCTATCAGCTCTTTTTTTTAATTTAAAGTTATATTAGAAACAAAAATGAATAATAAATGAATGTGGACATGTGACATAAAAAAAGGTGGAAATTGTCTCTAACTAGAAAATAAAGGTTGATAACAAAAACAGTTGATATCAGATGATGGTAATTTGGAGAAAAATTCAGTCAACAATTTTATATTTGCCTAAAATCTTTGTTATTGATTAAAGAATCTTTGTCTATTTCTGCAAAAAGTAAGTTTAGCATGAGACCAAAAAATTGGTATAACTCCTAATGATATTCAGTAGTAATATATTTTATATATTCAATAAATCAAATATATAATGAAGCCTCTCACATATATAGATGAAAACTGAAAATGAAATACTTGACAATTGTTATATACCATCTCCATATTCTAAACTTCACCATACTGCATGTTTAAAATCCAGTTGTATTTCTTCTACATATCCAAATTATTGGGACAGAAACTTTATTCAGTACAACTGCAGAAAATTAAGATTTTCATGGTTATGTTTTCTCAATTATATTCACAAGTCTATCCTGTTTGCGCCACTGCCCCCCTTCGATCAGCCACGTATATCTATTTTTCTGTGATTCATCTTTTGTTAAGTCAGAACTGGTTTCCTTCCAGTTTCTAATGCTGCTGGTGAAATTTCTAATTGTTTAGGGAGTATAATTCTATTCCTGGTGATCATAACTGATTGTTTCTTTCGGTCCTTAATTATGCAGTCCATTGGATATTATGCTTGGCCCAATACCTTCTACAAATGTGTTTATTAAAACCTACATAACTGGACTCAATTTGAAAGCCCTTTGCCAGGCTCCAGAGCTGGCTCCAGGAGTCCCACCAGGTGTCAGGAACCAACTTCTTACAATCAGGAATAATCGGGAAATTTCTTGCATCAGGAACAGATCCAAATGATCCTCTGGCTCCTGAAAACTAAGTTCTTTCTGAAGGAACAAGGACTTGGTGCTTTCTTTATTAAATGCAGTGCCAGCAAGGTCTGCCAAAGTGGTCACTCCTTCCAGGACCAAAGAAGGCTCAAAATGATGCTTCTTCAATTCTGAGCTTTTAATACTTTATTGCATGTTTATCATCCTGTAAAAACAAATACAGAACACATAATTAAGGCACCTTGATAGTGAAGGGATGTTTCAAGGAGATACATCAAATAAGGCTACTTTGAAGTAATGTTTTTGTATCAGTGATATAGGCACATTCACAAACTTTTTGAAACATCTGGTCATGTATACTTCTACCATTATCACTCCCCAGCCCCATCCTGTGCATAGCATGGTGACACTTGGGTGCATATCATTCACTTCTTCTGCAGATTGTTTTCTTCTACTGCCTTGGAACTGGTTCTCATTTCCAAGTTTTAACATTCTCTCTCAGTCTAGTTTTCTAGCTTCTTTTTCTCTGATCCTTTCTTAAATGTAGGTGTGGCAAAATTTTTAATATTAACTCTCTCCTATTTTCACTTTGGAAATTTTCTCTTAGTGTCATTATCTTCTCCCACAGCCCCATGTGAGTAACTTCCATTATTTATGTCTTTATATTTGAATATCCACAGGAGTACCATACTTCTAATTTAAGTTGACTTATAGAGCTTTATGTCTCAGATACTTCAAATTCATTGTGTCTTAAACTAATACACTTTCGTGTCTTCTTCTACCATATATTCATGTGGTGGTAATTTGGTTAATACGCTACCATAAATTTTGTAGCAAATGATTTACAATTCAGAATTACTCAATGTATGCTCTTTTCCCTTATCCTCTGTATTAAAATGATTATAAAATTCTGCCAATTTTAAGTTCTAAAAATTCTTATATTAAATGTCCTCTTTACATCAATATACCTCAATTATAGCTGCTTGTGTTTTAAATTAATACTGAGATATTATAATTTACTTTAGTTATTATAGTAAAAATGATACAGCACTTACAAAACTTAAAAAATAGAACATTAGGATTAATAGGAAACTCCTAATAGATATAATTGAATAGGAAAACTAAGCATTTGAGAAAGATGCTATTTCAATTAAACAGAAAAAGGAATTCTGAAAAACATGGTATTGTCAAAATTAGCTAGGTTATTTTCTCGTAAACCACAACATATGCATACATTAAAGACTTGAAACATTAATGTAATATAGTATATACATTAAAGACTTGAATCAAATTCTAGTATTCTAAAATATTAGAATAAATATTATGAATATCTGTATAATATTAAATATATCATAAATTAAAAAAAACAAATTGTTGCTTGAACAAATATTTATAAAATAAAATAATTTAAAAAAGGATGAGTATCCTTAACATGAAGGGAAATGAAAACCAAAATAAAATGGGCAAAACATAAAATCAGAAATTTAGGGACCAATACTTAATGAACTATATTCTACATACCTAGGGTGCCAAAAAAATGTATGGACATTTTAAGAAAGGAAAATCAATTAAAATTGTAATACTCAATATACACCAGTAACAAAAGATGAATACAAGTCACGTTTGACTTCTGCATTTACAAGAGGTGCTCAAAGTGGTTATGATCACTGTCTAGACATTTCTGATTACAACGAACTACTGCGTGAGCAATGTTGACCAAAATGTCCACTTGTATACATTTTTTGCCCCCACCCCGATACATTACTCAGTACAACTTTTCAAGGTACTCATAATCTTTTTAATTAATTTTGGTTTAGACAGCTATAGTATTTTTAATTTCAGTATCGATATTTTGCACAGCCAAGAATTCAACTATACGTATGTATCTGCCATCATTTCATTTCTATGTTTTATAATTATTTGATTTTTTATTAATAATTGATAATTTTGAGGAACTTATAATGATTTTTTTAAATTAGTGACTATTATAAAATTTTCCAGTTCTATGTTTAAATTTAATTTCATCAGAGTTAATTAATATTGACTTCTTCTTTTGTGAAGTGTCTTTCATCAGAATTTGGGTTTACAGACTCCTGTTTCGTGCATTGGCTTTTGTTTTCTTCCTCCCCCTGGGTTTAGCTTTCTATATCTAAGGATTTTTTAAAGTGTTTTCACCCATCCTAGTCTAGGACAAGCCCACTGCTTGGTATATGCAGATGTCTCAGATGATTCTTGACAGTAGTTCTGTTGTAAGTACTTACAAAACTTAAAAAATAGAGCATTTTTATGAGCAGCTTCTACATTCTATTGCTGATCCTCCTTCTGATTTCTTATTTTAAGTGAAACACTTTTGTTCTGTGTTAACCCATAGTGGCTGCATTTCTGACTGTGACCACCCATCCTAATTCACTATTTTGTATTTCTCTGCTGTTTCTATTTCATCGGAATATTTATCATTATTTTGAAGGTCTTCCATGTCTTTGTGATTTTTCTTCTTCTGGTTTCTCTAGTATTGCTATTGATTTAATCATGGGTTATATATGAGATAATTTTGCTGCACAAAATTCCCTGGAACTCTTTTTCCATATAGTTTAAAATAGTTTGAAAAATGTATAACAACCATAAAGGAAAAAAAAAATGTGATCAATAAATAAAATAAATAATTCATTAGAAAAAGAAGTAAAGGCAAGTTTATCCTATGGTAAACTGGTTGTTAACTCAAACAATGCTCTGGCTATTTTTTCAATATAAATTATGATTCTACTGTGAAATCATCTATTAGAGCTGTAAATCTCTACTAGTTTTAGGGTTTTTATCATATGTTAATAATAAAAGCAATCCATTATAGCTGGCTTGTTTTTCTGTTCTGTGCATGAAATGTTTTCATTCAATGTTTGGATTTATTAAGTTGTGGAAATATGCTTGTGAATATAAGTGCCTAGTTTGACTGAAATGATAGCAGCTCTGAATCTAGCATGCTTATTCCCAAACACAGATTATATTTTTTGAATGTTTCTAATTGCACCATGACTTTGAAAGGCAGGTTGTTTTAATCCTGACTGTTCTCTTCAAGACAAAACATAATTCTCATCTCCATGTATAACACTCTTCCAAATATACACACACACACATTAAATATTAAATATTTCTACTCAATTCAAGCTAAAACATTATATTTAAACTCTAACTTTTTAAGCTTACTCTTTCAGCAACACTGCTTTCATCCATTCCACTTCATTTTTCACAATGTGGCTTTTAATTCAGGCAACAATTTTGTTTGTGTTTAAAAACTAGTTTATAAAATGACAAAATATTTTTTGTAATTTATGAAGTTGAAACACTACTGGAACAATTTTTCAAAGTTTTATGCATAAGAGTAAGTAGCTTGATACTGTTGAAAAAGGCACTAAATAGGAAAAAAATAATTGTTAGTACACAAACTAATAAATCTTGTATCCTTGAGCAAATTCCTCTTCATTTATAAATTTAAGGAATTAACCAAGGGTTTTATATTTATTGGTGGTTCATAATCTTTTTTGATAACCTAACCATAATGCTGCTCATCTTTTAGGAAAATACACTTTATTTTTAACCAAAAGTTATAACATTTTGTATTAAATTTAAGGGATTTTAGAGATCAAGTGGAACGCTTATCCATGGATCTTGTTTGAAATCTTAGGACTCCAGGTTAACAACTTTTGGTATGGTTGTTATTTCATGCCCCTTTCTTCCTCAGTATTTACGTTTACTTTTTGAGGTATGTTTTACATAGAATAAAATGCATAGATTTTCAAGCACACAGTATGTGCAATTTTGGCAAATGTACAAACTGGGGTAACCACCCTGCCAAAGAAGACAAAAAACATTTCCCTAAGTCCAGAAAGTTCCCAGGTTCTAGTTTCAAATGTGTCTCCTCCTCCCCACAGGCAATGACTGTTACTTTCTTTTTCTACTACCATAAACTAGTTACGGGATCATACAATATATACTATTCTATGTTGGGCTCCTTGCATTAACATAATGTTATTGAAATCCACTCATGTTGTTGCACTATCAGTAGTTTGTCCCTTATTATTGCTGTGAAGTAATCAGTATGTTTGGTAAGAAGGATCAAGGATAATGATTCATGGGATAAAGTAATTTTGAGACATAAATAGTGAAACCAGGAGGTTAAGTAGTAATTCTGGAGCAATGTATGTTTTTAGAACAGTACATAGTTTTACCATAAAAATAAGTAAAGTTGTGCATTTACCAGCACATGAAAATTAGTAGTTTAAGTTTTCAAAAATGTTTATTTATTATTTAATATTTTATTAAGAGCTAAACACACACACACACACACACACACACACACACACACTACTGGTTTGGTGTTTACTCCCATGTTTCTTAACTTTTGGCATTTTAATTATGATGTGTCTTGGTGTGGGCCTCTTTGGGCTCATCTTGTTTGGGACTCTCTGGGCTTGTGTATCTATTTCCTTAACGAGGTTAGGAAAGTTTTTCATCATTATTTCTTCAAATAGGTTTTCAATTAATTGTTCTCTCTCTTCTCCTTCTGGTACCCTATGATGCAAATATTGGTACACTCTTTGTTGTCCCAGAGGCCCCTTAAACTCTTTTTTTTTGTTTTTGTACTTGGATATTTTTTTTCTGTTCTGATTGAGTGTTCTACTTCTCATTGCTGATTTGATCCTGTGCTTCATCTTATCTACTGTTGATTCCCTGTAATGTATTCTTCATTTCCGTTATTGTATTCTTTATCTCTGACTGTTTCTTTTTTATGTTTTCTATCTCCATTTTTTATGTTTCCTATCTCTTTGTTGAAGTTCTCCCTGAGATCACTGTGCCATCCTTATAACCAGTGTTTGGAACTCTGCATCTGGTAGATTGCTTGTCTCCATTTTGTTTAGTTCATTTTCTGGAGCTTTGTTCTGTTCCTTTTTGGGGACATGTTTCTTTGTCTCCCCATTTTAGCTGTCACCCTATGGTGTTTTTTTTGTTTTGTTTTGTTTTGTTTTGTTTTTTTATGTATTATGCATGGCTATTATGTCTCCTGGTCTTAGTAAAGTGGCCTTATATATTAGGTGTCCTGCAGGGCCGAGTGGCTCAGTCTCTCTGGTCACCTAAGCTGGGTGCTCCAGGTGTGTCCATTGTGTGGATTGTGTGTGCCTCCTTTGCAGTTGAATCTTGGTTGCTGTTCTCACATCGGTGAGAGGGATTGACCCTCAGACTCATTAGCTGTGAGGACTAGCTATGACTACTACAGTGTTGGAGTTGTGGTGCAGGGGCTAACTCTACAGAGCAGGATCTGCTTGAGCAGTGCTCTGGAGCCTACCCAATCCACCCCTTGGGTGTGTCATCCTTGGAGGCAGCTCCGTCATGCTCCAGTGCATTTCAAAGCTGGCCACAGGGCATGCTAGTCCCAGGGTCACCTGGGAGGGTCAAGTTCCGTCTCAGCCTGTGCCCCTTCCGGGGCCACCTGGCAGGAGCCACAAAGCAATCTGCAAATGGCCACCACCTGCACCATGCTAGAAAATGCCTGGAGAGGCCAAGCTGCAAATCAAGACCAGCTGCTGCTAGTGCTGGGCTTAATAAGGCCGCTCATCCAGTGGTACGGGTTACACTGAAGTCTGATGCTGCTTGTCTGGGTTTTGTGAAGCTTTGAGAGACCCTAGGAAATTCTGCAGCATTAGCCAAGGCAGGCAGTTTGTATGAAAAAACGACTGGAAGTGGCTTAGATGTGCCCAAAAGTTGGGTGGAACAGAGTCTCAGAATCACCAGGGTGTGGCGAATAAACAGCTTCATGGAGACTCAGATATGGCGGACGCCTGCATCTGCACACAGGAGGAGGGAGGGCTCAATAAAGAAATGATGGCTTCTGCCAGCTCCTTTGTCCAGGAGAAAGCTGCCCTTCTTGACCTTGGCCTGAACCAGACAACTCAGTTCTCCACTGAATGTCCCTGTTGCCTCTCCAACTGCTGCCCCAGAGCTGGAGCTCAGAACCAGTGATTTCGTTACTGAGTAAGTACATGGGGCCTCATAAGAGGCGTGCCTGGGACCCCAGCCACCCTCCCTCTCACTCAGCCACAATCTCTGCTAGTTTTCACAGCCAAAAGCTATGGGGACTTCTTTCCCCGGCACTGGGACCCTGTGTTCCTTTGGGAGGACCTCTGCAGCTGAGATCTCTCTCCTGGATTTTAATGGTCACACTGTGTGTGGGACCAGCCTGTTCTGCTTCTCTGCCTCGCCTACCAGTCTCAAAGTGACTTTCATATGTCCTCAGTTTGGGGGCTTTGATTCAGCAATATTTCATGTGATGCTCAATGATGGTTGTTTTATAGTTTAGTTTTAATTTTGATGCGGGTGTGAGAGAAGGTAAACACAGTGTTTACCTACTCTACTATCTTGACTGGAACTCTCAACTCTTACTTAGGAGTTTCTGTCCCTGGATTATTCTTTATACCACGCTCTTTAATATTTGGTCTTATTTGTGGAACATGGCTCTCTGTTACCTTGAGTTTCTAGATTTTCACTGCATCTTAGATAATGATATTTTTTTCATGTTATTGAGATTGTTCTTCTTGTAAGTGTAATATCGCATAGTAATATGGACTTTGGATCACTTTAGATCCTTACTCTATGGTTGTCTCTAAAGTGTACAGGTAATGATACATGTTAATGTCCAGACATCTTATTTAAACTTTTCTTTTTGGATGCATTAATTGTATATGATGGGGTGGTCTACTCACTCATAAAAAATGATCATTACTTTGTACACCATGCTACATATTTTCATTGGTGGTATATGTATTTCTAAAGGCTTTGCAAATTATTACTGTCATTTAGATTAAGGTGCAACTGAATATTTGAAGTAAATGACCTTATGGCCATCAGTAAATAATTAAGTGCTTTGCAGAATATCCAGTGACCATTCTGCACTATTTAGCAGAGACTGTGACCTCTTCATTTCTGATACCTTTTTTATCACTATCCATATATAACAACAACAACTAGGGTTGGCCACATTTTCTGGTCACTTTACCTCTTCCTGTTTCAAAAGACCTCACAGACCTCAGGATTATGTAAATAATTATAGTAACTGTAGATCTCTGTAAAGGATTTAGCCACCTTCCACCTTCTGACTAGAAAAAGCATAAAGCCTCTCCTTCTTAGCAAACCTCCAAGTGGAATACTTACTGCACCCCAATAGCAACATTGACTGAATTTTACAGCTCATCTATTGAACAATGGATATGAGAAGTGGATGCATAATTTTAAGCACTGAACTTTTCCCATTTAACTTCTCAGCTTCAGGATTTTTTTTTTTTTTAACAAATTAGCTTAATAGTGTTCTAAGTTTATAAATATGATTCTTTTAAAGTTTCTTTCAGATTGTTCACTATTTAAAACTATTTTATTGTTTGCTTGATGACAAGATTGTTACAAATGTTATTGATTAATAGGGATTCAATTCCATTATGATTTAATAAATAATTACTATATTAAAATTTTTTTCCTAGACTTGCCTTTAAGTCTTTGTCTTCGATAAAGTTATTGAAATTTGTATTCCAAAAGAATATAAATTATTATACTAACTTTACTAAAGTGTAGTAAAGTAAAGTAAGTTTAGTATTTCACTAAAGTAAAGTAAGACTAAAATAACTACCAGGGATATGTTTGTTCAACTACTTTTATATTTGTTTAGTGCTTATTTCATATCCCCTTGCTTATAACCAGATAGATACAGTGTGTCGAACACTGCTAGTTTCTTTTTAAAGGCCTATGTTTTATATATGTATATTTTACATATATTATGCATATTTTAATCTCCCTTAGTTCATTTTAATACATGTAGGAAACACAATATTTTGAAGATGTAATTAAGCCCAAATTACTGAGACAATTTTGCTTTTAATTCTTTGTTCTTTAGTGTTGTCACTCTCAATCCCATGCTTAATGAAGAGAATGATTCTGTCTTTTAATTCTGTTTGTAGTGATTGATATTTAGTTATCAGGTATAAATGCCCAAATCTATTTTATGATGACATTAACTATATCCAAAAAAAGATAAAATTTTGCTATTTTATTAATTGCTTCAGATAGTAATTTTTCTCTGCTACCTACAAACCCTCCTCTTGTGAATTAATTACCTAGAAGTTTCCCTCATTTATTCATAATATAACTGATTAAATAATCATACTAATGATAATATTCCATTAAATTCACATACAGTTATTATGTACACAGAGGAAAAATATAGGAAGCTTAAACTGGAAAAAAACAACCAATGTGTTTTTTTCACAGTATTATTTCACCAGTCAGTATTTCTGTTCCCTGTATCTTTGACTTTGTCTTAATACATCTATAGGTCTAGGTCAGTCCATATAGTTTAATTCCCATTTCTCCAGGCAGCATATGGAGAGAGTGATTACTTTGGTATGTTTGATATGTGGAAGCTTATTTTGAATTATTTACCTTCACGAATACCAAATTTGGTATCTTTGTTTTTGAGACCAAGTTATTTCTTCCCAAATTTGGTGAAATCTTGCTTTATTTATTTAATAACTGACTAGGGGTAACTTTATTTGAAATATTTGGCAAGAGCAATAATTAGTTTGACCCCATCTTCACTCAGTTGTGCCCCTTTCTTTGCTTGCTATATCGGCAGGTACAGGACCCTGCATCTGCAGTTTAAAGCTGCCCAGTTCTTTCTAGTACTAGGGGGGACGGACAAGTGACGGGTATCCTATAGGGAACTATCAGTGACTGAATTAGCTGGAGATTTTCCTCTCACTGAAGGAAACCTCTAATTTACCAAGTGCAAATATATGAGACAACCACAAGCTCCAGCGGTTCTTTCGGCACAGCAATCTGACCAGAGCACTTGACCTTTTTACTTGGCAGGTGATTCACTGGAAAAGCAGGTTACCCTGAAACCTCTACTACCCTGAGCCTCTCCCAAGGCACCCGCAGAGCTAAGTCTGGCTTCCCCGAGAGAGGCAAATTCCTTTCCTAAACCTGGATTCTTAGACCTGCCCAAGACAAAAATGCTCTGAATCTACACCTTTCATTCTAAACCTTCAAGGTCTCATCTCAGGTGCATATTTATTCTCTAACAATGAGAATCATTTAGTGGTTGGGTTGCAGCAGAAATTTGAGAAAAGAAGGATCCTTTACTCAAGCTGTTATATTCTCAGAATCTACGTTATTTTTTCCTGTTTGGCTGGGGTCAGGCTGTAGTCACCAAAAGACATACTGTACAATATTTATAGCAATACAATTCCAAATTGTACTGGAATTGTATTGCTATAAATATTGCACAGTATGTCTTTTGGTGACTACATATGCATTTTGGTGTATAAACTTTGAAATTGAATTGGTCTATCATAATAGTAAAATGAAATAATTTTCCAAAGTGGTTGTACCAATGTTGACTCTCATGAGCAACGTATGAGAATTTTTAGCACTTGGTGTTTTCCTTCTTTTCCCTATAGCCATTTTAATGGTAGGGGGTATAGTGGTATTGCATTATTGTTTTAAGTTTTATTTTCCTAAGTCTTATTTTTAATAGAAATACCCACAAGCCCTTCACTTAATCAACCAATGATCCACTTTAAAAAACTCCCTAGATGGTGTGTATGTGTGTGTATGTGTGTGTGTGTGTGTGTGTGTGTGAGAGAGAGAGAGAGAATCCGCACATGCATATCAAAAAGAACAACAAATTATTGTTCATCACCTAAAATATAGTTATATTATTACAATATCTTTGAAAATTATTAAACAGTATTTTGTTTTGTTTTTATAATTTTATTTACCATGAAGTAAACCAAAATTGAAAAGTCACCAGAGTTGTGTATTTCAGAAAGAATCCTTTTGAATTGACTGGCAGACATTTTTGAAAGACTTTTGGAGATACATGCTACCACTTAATGACCTTTAGCTATTTTATCCAGGGATATCTGACCTCAACTGTTTTCATTATGAATTTGACTCTAGTTGAATCAGTATTATGGATCAAGTTCCTGTCTTTCTGGATTTTGAAGCAGGAATCTTCGAGTTCACATTTTATCAGAACTAACATTCTAATCTTGAAAGATACAGCTAATCCTTAAACTATGTGAGCTGACTCTTCTACTAAAATTTCCATTTTGTGAATCATTGCCTTACTGATGTTTCACAAAAGATTAAGGCAAAAGCCTCTAAGTTTTGGCTTGAACTCAGGGGGAGAAACGGTTAGGTCCCAAAATTATCCCTTATATAATATTTGTTCTATGAATTTTAATTTTTCTCTATACCAAGAGTTGGAATGATAGTCAAATAAATAATTTTTAATAACTCATATTAAATACACTGTTAACTACATAGTAGATATTTGTGAATTGGTATTTGGCTATCAAGTTCATGTTTCATCAGGATTTGCAAACTATCATGGAAAGCTCACTCAGACTTTAAAACTCATGAATCAGCTCTCTTATTGAGTTATCTATTTCTGAATCTCTCATGAGACAAGTACTCTCAGTTCAAATAATTTTGACTAGTATTTAATAAATGTTAATTAAATGAAAGAATAAATGAATACATGAAGGTAATACAATACTCTGCATCTTGAATTACTTATCTTCAGACTAGTACTATTGAATTTAAGAAGACAGATGCAGATGCATGTAGTTTGAAATAACTGGGTAAATTTTTTTTTTTAAGTTACCTGAATTGGGCTCTGAGTAAAAGGAAATATTTGAAAATAGAAGAATTCAGGCCATATTCCTAGTCCTATAAAATGCACTATGGAGAACTCCTCAGATGGAGAAGGAGAAGAGGGAAAAGCAATTCATATCTAGACTTTGATTTATGCCTCACCACACAGGGATCTTCTGTTCTTGTTTCCACCATTATTTCTGCTACCTTTTATTGAACTGCATTGAAGTCTATAGAAATCAGATTACTCACAACTTGAAATAATTCCCTTTCTTGAATACTTAGTGAATAACTGAAAATATAATAATGAATTCTGAGATAGTTTATACAATGGCAAACAGTGAACTCATTTTTGAATCTTAATCTCTAGGAAGAGTCAAATCCTAATATATCAATTTTACTGATATTTTGGGGGAATTAAAGTCACATAAAAAGTTTACTTAAAAAAAATTACCAAAGTAAGTGGTTTGTCATAATGACAAAATAATATATATATATATATATATATATATATATATATATATATATGCAAAAAACAAATTTGAGTATTTTTTCTAATACAATTAATTGCACTTAAACTGTTATATCTGAGTTGATTCAAAATAATTATTATGAGAAATTAAAAAAAATAAAAGCTACATAATTTAGACATTCCTTGAGTCTCTAACTTATTCCTTGTCTCCCTTTTGTATGAGACAGAAATGTTTAGCAGATGAATTACCCGAAAGTAATACAGTGATAACAAGGAAACTGTTTTTTTCCCCTAACTTTTACATATCATCCTTTGTATTTGTTAGTTAAAGTTACTGAAATCATGTGTTAGTTTTCCCCAAAGAAAAAGTTTTAGAAATATTCTTTTAATTTACATTGAAGATCTTTCCATGTCCGCTTTCCCCTTCCTCAATTCGTAAATCATATAAGAATATGGGCTAGATAGTCATTATCACCCATCAATTACTGAGATTTTTTTCTGTTTTAAGAAGAAAATAAGAGATTGAAAGTAGAATGAATAATATAAGGAGATTGTTGTTTTGGCGTACATAGCAGTGAAGGCTATTAGAGGAAAGCAATTCTTCTGGTTATCTCCTTGATAATAAAAGGGCCCAAAATGAATAAAATGTTTGATTCTTTCAATTTAGATATAACGGTATTATATAACTGCCTGCAGTGTGAAAACAAATGAACAAATGGAAAACCATCTTGTCAGTCAATTATATCTTTCTTAATGTTAAAAAAAGAGAAAATATTATACCCTTACTTATATATGATCTGACTTTTCTCTCAATACTTAAAACCTGGGAATAGAACTATTTCAATGTAAAACTAGGATAGCAGTTGCTTTTTTTGTTTGTTTTGGACAGGTAAAAAGCATAACTGATATACGTAATGCAATGGAATAGAAATCATAAAGATTTCTTAATGCAGATTTTCCACAGCTGGAGATAAACAGGATTCCTGCTGCATTTCTTTCCTTTGTATTATCCATTGCAGAGGATGTTGGGGGAACCACTAATGCAAGCTAGTAGTTACATACAGGCAGACTCTCCTTGACCATTGATAGTCTGATATGGTGCATAATTCATACTTTAGTGTCTCATCTATGCCTGCCTTTTGTTGTTGTTGTTGTTGTTTGTTTGTTTGTTTTTCTTCCTGACTTGGCTTTATTGTATAGAGGGATGACTCTTCTTAACTAATCATGTTTTCCTAAGTTAAGTTGCTTTCCGGAAAAGTTCGAGTCAAATTTGTGGCCAACTCCTCATAAAACCATGCAGTCTTTATGGCATGCCTTCACCCTTAGAAGAATTGTGCATGATACAATGAAACATTTTCAAATAGATGGTACTTTTTAGTAGTAACACTGATCAGTTTTGAAGAAGATACCTAAAGAGTAGAGGGCTTCAAAGCAACAATTATTACTTGCAGCCAACACAGTACAAATGATCTTTGTCTTGCCTCGTCAGAATGAATGAATGAGTGAATGAACGAACAAATGAATGAATAAGGGATTTTGAAAGGCTGCTTTTTGATCATAGAGCACAATCACAGTAAGTTGAATCTTTTGGAGGTATTCAGGGGTAAGTTGTGTTTTGTTTTGTTTTTTCACTCTTTTGGAAAAGTAATCCCACAGACCTTGGATGTATGGAGACCACACGCCCACTACGACTATTCTGACTATTCCAGTGCGGGTCTGGTTGTGCTACTTTCTTTAGGGTCTCCAGTTACCCAGGGCACGGGTACAGGTGACTGCAGGTAGGAATAGATCATAAAACTAAGCAGAAACCCTAGAGCTGGTTCTGATGCGGAGTGTAGGTCTACAGGGAGGAAATGGGGGCAGGGAGGACCTTGGACTTCTAGTGTACTTGCCCCTTTTGCTCCCCACTCTGGATCTCTCCACCGGCTCCAGGGTGAGCCGCAGGCCCTACAAAAGAGTAGGGAGGCAGCCCTGGCGGCAGCGGTCCAGGGACGGAGGTGTAGTGTCCGCGCACCCGGCAATGCGGGGGTTGCCCTCCTCCAGCGCTTGGCCTCCCCTCCCACCTTGCTCGCTGGTCTCGCTCTTTGGGGGCAAACCAGAGTCTCCCAACGCCGTCTGATTGGGTCTGCTTGAGAAGCTGTGAGCATTTGCTTCCTGATGCCCAAGCCTGCAGCCCGGGTCCCCGCCGGCTCCAGCCGCGCGCAGGCACAGTGTGCATGAGGCTGGGGGCTCTGAGGCTCCGTCCCCGCAGCTGCGGGCATTTGGCTTCTCCCGGGCGAGTTGTAATGGGCCGCCGAGGGGATGCCCTTTCCGCGTCGTTTTGAATCAGAGCCACTGTAGGAGTGTGGGGTAGAGGGCAACAATACTGGCTAGAAAATCTTCCACCAGCGTTGTGGCTTTTGCAAATGTCGTTCCTCCTTTGGGAAAGTGGCTCAACGGCTTAGCGGGGAACCGGGTTTCCTACCCAGAGGCTGGACGTGCGGTGGGCGCGGAGCTGACACTGTGGGTAAAGGGGGGCGTCTGCTCCACTAACAGGGCCCTTCTCTGCCCACCTTGCAAAGGGCAGCACTGGGGTTTGTTTTTGGGGTTTATGTGGATCCATCCCTAAGGGACCAAGGTACTGCTTTCCTCGGGATGGCCGAATAATCCCGATGACCATACGACCGACCAGTCTCCTGAGTCCCACCTGGCACTCTGAGGCATCTGACCTGAAGCAGGTTTAGCCACAAGCTTTCCCTGGATGTTGTGTTCCCGCTGGAGGCATAGGTACTCCCATGTCACCACGCTGGGTCTTGTACCTGGATTCTGAGTCATTGATTTTTGTTCCGGAAAGGCACCCACACCAAGAAAGGAAGAAAAAAGGCATGCAGATGGGAGAAAGCTGGGAGGCCTTCAGGGACAGTGACCCTCAGGCATCGACCTTCACTGCTCTTGCTGTTGAGTAGTGCTGGAGGCATAAACGACCCCTCCCAGGAGATAACCTAAGGATAGACTGTGTAGGGCTAGGAGAAGGGTGAGGTGAGGAAGGCGATTGCCTCAGGCCCAAATATTAAAGGCAAAAAAAAAAAAAAAAAAGTGGTCGTAATTAAGATTCATAATATTGTAATGCATTATTCAAAGTCAAAATTAATGCAGAAAATCATGATGCACAAAATACCAAAATTGTATGTAAAGACTTGATAGGCATCATTGGTTTTTCCATTTGCCTTAGGCTCCAATATGGCAGGGCACCGTTACTGACCCAGGCAAAGCGGTGCTTTGTATGTAGAAAACAAAGGCAAACTGTTCTGTTCTTTGCCTTCTTTCCACTCTTTCATGGAAATGTGTTTATTCAAAGAAATGGTAAATATGTATGCTGTTGACGCTTTTTAATCCAGAGCCCTTCAATGCTCTGCTTTCCACCCCCATCTGCCCTAGTCTTTCTTTGGGTGGTAAGGCAGCATATATGTGTGTACACCATGAAGAGGGAAAAAGTTTCACTGTTGCCAAATTTTACATCCTGACACAAAGTTTATGACACCTTTACTACAATTGCCTCTCATCAAGTTTAGTCAGACTCCATATATTGCTTCTGTCTATTGCTGTACAAATTACCTCCAAAACTCAGCTGCTTAAAACAACAAACCTTTATTATCTCGGGGTTTATGTTTCGAGATCCCAGGTGCCGTTTAATTGAGTGCCTCTGGCTCAGGTTCTCTCACAAGGCTGCAATCAAGGTGGCCGCCCAGATCTGCAGTCGTTTCAAGACTACACTTGGAAGAGGATCTCCTTCCAAGCTTACTCATGAGACTTCTGGCCCCAGAGGTCACTTCCTGGCCTGGGCCTTTCACAGGGTACATCCCAGCCTGACAGCTGGCTTTCCTCAGAGTGAGCAAGCAAAGGAGCCAAAGAACGAGCCTAAGAAGGAAGTCAGAGATAGCCTACTCATTACCTAATCTTGGAGGTGGAATTTCATCCCTTCTCCTATATTCTGTTAATTAGAAGAGAATCAATAATTCCGACCCACACTCAAGGGAAGAAGATAACACATGGGTGTGAATATCAGAAGACAGGGATCAGTGTGTGTGTATGTGGCGGGATGGAGATTACAGACAATGCTTAACCATACTTACCCATCTCAGGGCCAAGGATGGAGAAATAAGAAATTCTAAACAGATTTTCTAATATTACAGTAAAGGAACTTTTTCTTCAAATTCAAGTTTTTATTTAAAAACTGCAATAAATATAAATTACTAGAATAAATAAAAAAATATGCAAAATACAAGCCCATTTTAAATATAGATTAAACAAATATGGAATATGTTTCAGTAAATATAAGCAAAACGATCAATTAGAAAAAAAGAAAATAATTCCAAATTAATGCACACTGTTCATTGAAAGTGTGTATCAGTGATTAATATAGAAAATTACTATTTTTCAATGGCTTATGAATTAGTACATTTTTAAATTTTTAAATGGTTGGAAGGTATCAAAAATATTTTGTGACATGAAATTTATATTAAATTAGAATTTCAAGGTCCATAAATAAAGATTTATTGGAACACAGCCATACTCATTGATTTATGTGTTGTCTCTGGTTGCTTTCATACTGCAACAGCAGAGCTGAGAGATGCAACAGAGACTGTGCATGGCCCTTGAAGACTAGAATATTTACTGTCTGGCTCTTTACAGAAAAAGCTTTCTGTCCCTGTGCCAGACTATGGAATCATGAAAGACCATTTCCTTGGTTTTGGTTCTGTTTTTCACTGCCGCCTGGACTAAATTATCTTGGCCTCCTGATTTTTATTTCTTAATGATAGAATGGGGGCATCATTTCCTTAATTTCATTCTTAAGTTGTCATGTTAACTGCTTGTTACTATTTGTTATATGATTGGAAGATGTAAAATGATGAAATCCCAAGGCTAAGAAGTTATAGCATTACATTCTCAGAAGATTGCCTCTGATGAATCTTCAAAGATATATTTCTGATGTGCCTGGAGCATCTAGCTGGCACAATTTCATTCTTATTATTATTTAGCATTATCATAGTGTAAAGAAGCATCAGCATTTCCCTAATTCAGTAGTGTTATCACGAGCTTGTTTGATTTTAGATTTCCATAGCTTTCCAGAAAGACAAAAAAACAAACCGATTATTTTCTTACTGTGTCTGCATAGCACTTATCATGTATTATATTTATTTACTGCCATGTGTTTGGTGAAGATTTCTTCTTGCTCCCAAATCCCAGCCTTCCTTTTTTCCATAATGATATAACCCCCAAGTTTTAGCTGGACAGAATAAAGACTACATATCTCAGTCTCTTACAGCTAGATGTGGCCTGTGACTCAGTTAAGGCCAATAAGATGCAACTGGAAGTTATATATGCAGCGTCCAAAAGACACCTATAAAAGGGGGGAGCTTCTACAAGTTCATAGTTCCCACTGCCTGTTAGATAGAATGTGGTGTGATGTCTGTAGTTCTAGTAGTTAATTATCTTGGATCATGTTAAACTCTTGGGAATAAAACCCATGTTTCAGCAACAGGAGGCATGAGCCTAGTTGTCTTATACCATGGTGTATCTTATCACTTGGGGGCTGATTACATCTAAGATTTGACTGAGAGAGAGAAATAAACTCGTGTTATTTTGAGTTATTCTTATTGCCACTTTTTAACGTAATCTTAACTAATGCATCCTATAGTGTTTTTTTTAAATTGCTCAGCATACATTTTGTATTCTTCAGAAAATGCTACTTTAATTATACTATTTTTAATCTAAATGTTTTATGTAAGGCTGACTCTAGTCCCTAAATTCTAGGATGAGCCCGTGACCTTGGGCCGATCAGTGAGAACATTCCTTCCTTTAGGCGAGTGATAGCTTCATGGATGGTTACACTATCTAATTAAGAGTAATGGTTCAGATTCCTGGAGCTTTCGCAGAACTTTTTGGGAAACAATGGCTCTCTTCATAATTGTTCAACAAGGAGAATGTGAATCTGGATCTAGCTAATGGTTAATAGCACAGCAAAAGGGGATCACAATGATAATAAAGTCAACACAAAAGAAACCCAGGTAAAACAGAGATAGCACAGAGAGAAACAGGTAAAGCCTCTGGATTGGATCTAGCTAGGACTAAAACAATACTCCTTGACTTCAATTCCTTGAAAGAAGGAATTGTGTTTTCCTGTTCTGCCCCCTCTCACCTTTAAGCTAGTGGATTATAATAACCCCATGAATTTGTGTGTGTGTGTGGGGGAGGTGTCAATCTTACTAAATTTTGCAGTCCCTATTCAGCTCAGCACTTTATTCTGATGACAGCAGTTGCTTAACAAATGTTTACAGAATTAAATTGAAGTAAAATACCAGACATGATTGACTATTATCTGATATAGCATTAATTTAATGCAAACAAGCCAAAATTCATATAATATAATGCCTGTTGTCTTCATAATTTTTAAATAAATAATGCTTCCATTGCTCAATATATTTGAGAGCTGCTGTTTTGAAATTATCTTCAGAATCAGTGCCATTTTGGTATTATACTTTTAACTGATACGTTTTGCTCTATGAAACATGATGTAATTTTTGCAAATAGCCAAAATGCATTTGGAGTTAGGCCTATTAATTAATGAAAGAGGTTAAAAGTTATTGGGTAGCAATTGTGCAAGAGAGAGAATAACATTTTTGTTTTGTTGTGTTTTTAAGTGCTTACTATGCACTATGTCTTTTGCTAAACACTGCATATATACCTACTAATATTAGTTGAGTACATACTTGAGCCCAGTCATGGTGCTAACTTCTTTACATGAATTTCTTTATTTAATTCTTATATGAACTTGCATGAACACATTGTTATTGCAATTTATATCTGAGAAATTAATAAATTGCTTGAGGCATGTCAGTCAATAAGGCATGTAAAATAAGGGTCAAGTCAAATGGCTAAGCATACCTCAATGTTTATCAGAGAAGACTTCCAAGCAGAGAGTCAGCGGAATGCACCCATTCATTCAGCCCACTGTTAAACTCAACTCACTGCTTCACACATCTCCATTTCCTATACAAAAACATTATTTCTGCCCTTTGATACCCACTGCTTCTAGGGCTCTTACTGTCCAGTAAAGATAGGTGCTTAAGTATAACTGAATGTACCATGGAATGTTCTCCCAGAGAGGTACTTCACTCCGGTGCTACTTGACATATTTATTAAGGGTATGGAAGGAGCTCAAAACATGTGGCTAAGCCTATGGCAACAGAAGCTTTCTGCATATAAAAAATAACCTTTCTGGGAAAATGGAGTTTTCAAAGCCCATACGTCAATAACTTAGGGAGTTTCTCTACCAGCATTAGTATGGGCTGGAGAATTTGTAGCGCTTCAGCTCCTGCCTGCTGACCTAACTCATTGCTGGACAATGTAATGGGTGAGGGTGAGAGATGTGTAGGGTCATTCAGCAAATAAGCATAAGTGATTTGACCCTTTTCTCAATAAATATATAGCTTCCTGAAGTGACTACATTATTTGCATAAATGTGTTTTTCTTCATTGACTCATTCTTTCACAGTTTTACCTTTTCTATTACCTCACTATTTATAGAACATTCTTAAGTGTGCCCCCCCAAAGGTAACAGATGCAGCTTTCTTTTTAAGGTAGCCTTCATAAGAGTGCCTTAAACATATACTCTTCCAGGACTCTCAATTTCCTGGATATTCCAGAGAAAGTCTCCCATGAATTTCAACTAAGAAAATGAGCAAGTATCTCCTTGTTATCTTGAGCATCAATGGTGATAATCAGTAGCCAGAACATCCCATTGTAACAAAAAGACACAGGGTTCTCTGATAGCAGCATCACATTTTCTTTATTTACTTCTCTGACTAATCCAGAGACTTGAACAGAGGCCATGAGTCAGGTGTCCTGAGGGATGCAGATGCCGTTCTCTGCAAAAGGAGGTTGATGTTGTTGTTTAAAAGGGCAGCTAACACTTTTGGCAGGAGGCTTTCATTTTACCTGCTTCTTCTCTATCACTCGATGAAATTGGTCTCCCAGTGGTGCACTCCCAGTGGTTGCACTCTGTCTATAGACAGCACCCCTGTCACATCTGTAACTCTGTGTGTCTGCCTGTTCAGGAAGTGGCTAGAAATTTTAAGTGATTGCAGCATCATTAGCTTGTAAACGACAGTTCTGCTGTGGGGCTGTAGAGATGGGCTAAGCTGCTTCTAGATTTTAATGTGGACCCCGTAAGGCAATACCAGGGGCACAGTGAGGGGAGGGGTCTAGGAGCAGATAATTGGAACATAAAAGGAGGTCAGTCAGGATATGCTAATGGGCATTACTACTGTTGATCTTTGATGAGGTGTCTAATCTCCCGCTTCATGTCTTCGTTTGTAAACTTGGAATATAATAATACTAATATCGTAAAATTGTTGGGAGGATTAAGTGATTTGAATGAGTATCTCTGTAGTGTCTCTGTGTGCATTCACAATGTAATCAATCAACATATTAGCTTTTATGATGATGATGATGGTGATGGTGAAGATTATGATTAAGTGCAACCATGGGAGGGTGTGGGTATTTTGAAAGCAAATTACCTGACAGAAATTGATCATATTCCTCTTCAATTCTCATTTAAAATGGAACAACTATAAAAATACTATTTTATTCACTTTTCTGTCTGTGAAGCTGTCAGTCATGCATTATCCCATGTGCAGTTGAGGAACATGAATCTTGCAGAAGAAAATATGACTTCCATTGCTCACAAAATTTGTTAGTGGAGGAGTCAGAATGTTCATCTCAGATCATGTGAGTATGAGCGCTATTTACAGAGGTCCCAAGACAATGTGAAAGAGGGACTTATTTTTTCACTGTGGAGGGTGGTCTTGGAGTGACATGGGGAAATGCAGTATTTCCCAGGAAAGGAAAGCTAGGATGAGGCACTGAAACAGGCATGTCCTTTGGAGTGTGGGAAATGCAGGGACTGGACACCTGAGGGTGAGAAGGCAGTCGCCTGGCTAATTCTTGCTTATCCTTCAAGCTTCAGCAGCTGACGTGTCAGTTCTTATGATAAGTCTTTCTGATCCTTCAGACCAAGTTTTGGCCACCTTCTTTTCACAGCAGCCCGTGCTTCTCCTTGCAGCATTTCCTTGCGTATTTTTGGTCTTTCCAATGGATTTTCAACTCTAAGAAAGCCAATGTTTTCATAACTGTACCCCAGGCTGAGCCCTGTTCCAAGCTCACAGCAGGGGTTCAATTGCTGAATGAATAAACAAGAGGGAGTCAAGGGCTGCCAAAAAGTGAGGTTGTGCCCCATCATCTCTCAGGTCCTGTCCTTCTCTGGTCTTTGGTGAGGCCTCCAGATTGAAAGAATGAGCTTGATTGTAGAACGAGGTGTCCAGATGAGGTATTCAGTCCCCAAACACACTGGGATTGTCATGGGTGGCCAGAAGGTGAGGGGGAAGTGGCAGATTTCTTATATCACCTAGACACTGTCATTGGGGACTTCAGAATTCAGGCCAGGAGATGGATAACAATGGTTGGTAGTTTGGAAATAACAAGGTAACCCCAATTTCTCACAAGTTGAGATGCAGGAAATGTTTAGAAGAGCTCACCCTGCAGATCACAGAGCAGAACCAGAATAAATTATTTCAGGGAAAGCTTCAGGGCTGAGCAAGTCGAGAAGCATCACATGCCAGGCAGATAGTTCTGCAGTCAGGATAGACCCTTCCCTGGACAGAAGCAAGTCCTTTCAAGGCTCCTGTTCTGAGTCATCACACAGAAGCGCTGAGTAGCCTGTCCTGTTTGCCCCTCAGATCCAAATGGAAGTTTGTAGGTTTATTTTATTTTTCACTGGACAACAAAGTTCAGATTTGGAGAACTTATATTCTTTATGAAGCTTTCCCAAAACCACACTACCCACAATTCACCCCATTTTTCTCCTTTACTACATCTTGCTCTCATCCCCTCCATATAATACTGCATTTTCTTAATCTGACATCTTGTTAATATCCAGTAATTCAATTAATACAAGTTTTTTTTGTGTATGTGTTTTTTTATGTTTGCACTGTCGTGTAACTTGTTCTTATGCCTTTGAAATGACCCATTTGGTATTTTTACTACTTGAAGTTATACTTCAAGTTCCTTATGGGTCATTTTAATTTTGCTTCTGCTCCCCCGTTTCTTCAGAACTCCTTTAAATTTGAATGTGATATTTGTGCATAATCAACATTCTATAAACACATATTAAATAAGGAATTTGATGCATTTATCACCCATGTCAATTACCTCCTGTCTCTTTCTCAAAAGAGCTGACTTAGAGAATGATATAAATGCAAATGAATATAGTAAATGAAAGAGGCTCCTTGCACCTGGAGATTATTGGCCTGAGGTTCTTGGTGCATTGGCTCCATTTAGTTGCCCCGAGTGCTCAGGTTATAAATATTTTAAACATATATCTGACTCATGGCTAGGATCCTCCATGCCTCTGCACATGGTGGGGAAGCTCTGATTTATGGGAACTGTCAAAGAAAAATTGCACTGGACAGAGCTGAATAAGGAAAGAAGACTTTTTTCAAGACTATTTCAATAGGAGAGAGATATTGACCTTGACTCCACTGAAACAAAAGGTGGGAAAGTTTCTAAGCACATCGTGATCAAGTGAAAAGTACTGAAAAACAGAGGGGAGGTTAGTCGATGTAATTAGGCCATCTATGTTTGCTAATCTGTGCTTATCAAAGTTAGGATTTTACCCTCCCACATATCAAAGGGATGGCTCCCTAAATACTTGAGAAAGACATTTCTGGGTTTTAAAGCAGAAAGAGATTGGGAGAAGAATTACATCTGAAAAGGGGCAGAGAAAGAATCTACAATTTCAAGTTTTCTGAAGTAAATGATCTAAGAAAAGGAAGATCATAGGGCTATACTCAGGAAAAACTGGTCTAAACTTGATTAATCAAGTTGACGGGAGGGTCATTCAGGTCAAAACCCAGTGAAGCAGACAGAGTTCTGATGGGCAGAATGTGTTCTTGCCCTGTGCTCACCTTGAAGCAGGACCCAGCATGATACAAACCTCAAATGGATCCAAATTACTCTGACGTTAACAAGAATCAAATAATTTACTAATGATATATGGACAAGGATTTATGGATGCTCCTCAATTTATCATGGGATTAAATCCTGATAAACGCATTAAAAGTTGAAAATACTGTGAGCCGAAATTCATTTAATGCTATACTGTAAAGTATCGGTTGTTTACCCCCGTGATCCAGTGGCTGAAGGGGAACTGCAGTCTCTTGCCTCTGCCCACCATCTTGGGAGTATCATACAGTGTATCGGCAGCCCAGGAAAAGATCAAAATTCAACATCCAAAGTACGGTTTCTGCTGAATATCACTTTTATACTATTGGAAAGTTGAAAAATTGTAAGTCAAACCAAACCATCGTAAGTCAGATCCTATGTGTATGTACATAATAGAAACACAACATCCACTCAATGAAATACAGCATTTTAATCTCTGTCTTTGTCCTGTTCTTTGTGCTCCAACGTTCTTTTTCCCCTATCCCTTTATAGGCCATCAGAAGCTGCTGTGTTGTCTGGGACAATTCACTTTTTCTTCACTACATGAATAACCCCTTCAACAACACAGAAATCCTTCTAGTTAGCCTGTCAGTCACCATCTATTACCATACAAACGATGACTTTCCTCATCCCAGGTCATCTACAGATGGACCTCCTGGCTTTCTTCTATTCTTAGTGCCATGTTTCTAAGGTTGACTTAGCTAAGACTCTATATGTTATTATCTTCTTTGTCCCTGTACATATCAATAATGTTAGGTGGTATGTGCCTTCTGTTTGTGTTAGCTGGCTGACATAAGAGTAATTTTAATATTTGACTAGGTTGAAAGTCAGAATACTTATACTATTACTATTTTGTGATTTAAAGCAAGCCACTTATCCTCTGTGATGGTCAGTTTTATGTGTCAATTTGGCTAGGCTGTAGTCCCCAGGAATTCAATTAAACATTAATCTAGGTATTGCTGGGGAAGTATTTTATAGATGTGATTAATGTTCATAATCATTTGACTTTGAGTAAAGTTTATCCTAGATAATCTCCATGGGCCTAATTCATTCAGTTAAAAGGCTTTAAAAACAGAACTGAGATTTCCTGGAGTAAGAAGAAATTCTCCCTGTGGGCTACAGCCTTAGCTTATACCCAAGAGTTCCCAGCTGTTCTTTCTGATGGCCTACACTGTGTTTGTTTTCTAGGGCTGCTGTGAAGAAAAAAAAAAAAAAAAAAATTGCAAATTCACTGATTTGAAACAACAGAAATTAAGCTCTGATAATTCTGGGGACCATAAATCTGAAGTAAAGATGATTGTGGAAGGGAAATCCAAGGGCTGGGAAAGAGTCCTTCCTGGACTCTTTTAGCTTCTGATGACTCTAAGTATTTCTTGGCATGGGGCTGCATGACTCTACTCTGTGCCTCCATCATCATATGTCCTTTTCTTCTTTTTCCTGTGTGTCTCTTATGTGGACATTTGTCATTGGATTTAGGGTATACCTGGATTAGCCAGGATGATCTCATTTCCAGATTCTTAAATTAATTACATCTACAAAGATCTTCCAAATAAGGTCTCATTCACAGGTGCTAGGGGTTAGGAATTCATCTTTTGGGGAGGTTCACAATTCAATCCATAAGGCCCCTTAGTATGCTTATCTTCCTCATTGTGTTTTCCCGGCTGAACCCTGACTGACACTCCCTGGACATTGTTTCCTCAGCTGTATAATAATGGAATCAGTGGACCAAAAAGGTCATCTTTAAGGTTCATCTGAAGTAAATAATTTTAAAAATTACTTTGTATTAAAGACAGCACAGGTTTCTCAATTCTTTAATTGTTGCTTTAAAAAAGAATCCTGAAAGAAGTGCAAAATGGAAGCTCATTAGTGATAGGAAGGATGCTGATCGTATTTCTTTCACTCATTAACAAAGTAGAGTGTCTCTGCACATGATACTACAGCATTAGTCACAATCAAGTTTCTAGAATTTACCTTGCATGCTTTTCTACCAAAATCATGCAGAGAAAATATAAACAGAAAATAAGTTTTCCTTGTCACTGTAGTCAGAATTGGCATTCCCCCTAGGAAGAGAGATTTAACAAAGATCAGAACTTATTCAGAAAATTCCCCTTCCAAACACTTTCATAAGAATATAACAAATTAGTCAAATTCCCTGCCTCCTGATGTGACTGAATATTCCTGGTGGAATGCAGTCCATTTTTTATTACAAGGATATTGAAGTAAGCACATTTCCTGCTGTCTCATAAAGGCATCTAGCAATAAATTATTTGTGCCAAAATGGAAAACACTCAGAAAAATCAATTTTTGATGCAAGAAAAGAATAATTTTGCATCTTGGTGAAAGAATATGAGTTTCAAATGTTTGAAATTATACTAGAAAACTGACCCAAGGGGGAAAACTAGAGATTCCTGCGACTAAACAACAGTAGTGATGTCCCATCCATATGGTCAAATCAATATTCTTGCAGGTGACAATGCATTTTCTTTTCCAGTTACTGTTTGTTTCTCATCACCTATATGTAAAATGAATATTTCCAGATGCACATTAAGTCATTCCTTAATTGAAACATGCCTTGCCAAGAATATCGATATTTTAAAAGGAAGGTATATGGGAAAATGGCAGGATCACATATTTTTTATGATGCTAAATAGATATCATTCATATTTACATACACATGTGTGTTTTTTTGAGTATTTTAGACTAAAATTTAAAATACTAGGGGTGAAGAATATATAATCATTCTTAGTAAAAAGAAATGTGGAAGAACCCATTCATAATATGTCTCCTTATTGCAAAGCATTTTCTAGAGAGTCAGCGAATACCATGATGCAAAATTCAAATCCATTTCCTCATGTCACTAATTAAGATTAATGGAAACAATACAAATTAGAAGAAAATCTTGAGTAAGAGAATATTTGAGGAAAAATTGGATTTTTATAAATTTATCTCTCATGCATACAAACCTTCCTCTAAGGCTTCTATTAATGAATACATAGAAATAGTTGATAACCTGTACATGAAAACACAAGTCTAAGAATGCTGTTGTCATATTACTTATGAGTAAACAGACATTTTAAGAAGTGAAAGTAGACAGATTTTACAACTGTGTGCTAATCTTCACCAGTCCCAGACAATGTCCATACCATCAGTTGATTTTCTCTGTTGTCAGAGTCATACATCCTTTCAGATGAGCCCTGCCCCTCAGCCATTCAGAGAGAATAGGAATGAAAGAGAGCACATCCACCATGGCTGTAGAAAGTATTTTGATGCTGTGTCTGTATGGTCCTCATTTTCTATTAAAGCAAACAAAATACAAAATGAGACAGTCACGTTTGTTTCTTAAATGAAGATCATTCTTCACAAAAAATTCCAAAAAATGATTGAGCACTTCTTAAAAATACAAAAATCAGCAACAAAGAAACCTCCCCTACAACACGTGGGAATGCTCTCGATTTTCTCAATAAACTTTTGTTTTCTCTCGCCAAGAAAAAGTAAAGCAACTACTTTTATCAGTTTCAATTTGGCTTCTATGCTTTGGTATCACTGTTTTCCTGTGTGAAATTCTTCTTTCTTCTTCTCTCATTGCTACTCCAGGAATATACTCTGAAACTCTCCATGGGGAAGGAGATATTAAAAGACGCAGACTGACCAGTTTTGAAAGGTGCATTTACTTCTTCGTTACTACTTTACCTTGTTCTATTTAAAAAGTGATTCTCTTTAAACAGAAAAAAACCTGAGAAGTTTTAAAAAGTGAAAACAGAACTATCTTTCCATTTCTACCTGCAGTGTAAATGGAGTTAACATAAAGAAGACTGACGTGAAACAGGAGTTTGAACGTTCCTTAACCATCATTGTGAAAAAGCTTGGCATTGATTTTTTGTATAATAATCCCATACAAAAGCCACACTGAGGCACATTGGGTAAAGCAGTATGTGTAGATCATGTGTCTTTGCAGGATAAAGGTAACTAGCCACAAAGTTGTTTTTTAAAAGTTTGGATATAGGAGCACTCAACAATGGAAGCAATTGAAAGGGTGGAGGAAGACAAAGAAGGGAACGCGTATGAGAGTTAGGAGACCTAGCCCTAAAGTCCTAGCACACAGGTAGAAATTACAATGCAGAATTTACTTTGTTGCAAATGAAGCCAGGTTGGGCTGTGCAACTGGGTCTGTAGAGCAGATGCTTTCCCACCCAGACATTTGAAGGATCCCGCTTTGTTCATTTAGTGGTATGAGAATAGTCCTTCATTTCTGTTACAAGTTCAAATATAAGCCTAAAGTTTAAACTTTAAGGCTTTTGTTGGTATTGTTCCTATTGGGCTGAAAATATCAAACAGACTATGGGGGCAGGCCATCAAGTTGTGAGAGACAACACAGTGACCCCTGGGCATCCTTAGACAGGTCCTCTCTCATTTATTTCTGTTTTGTTTCCTTCAGCTGAGGAATGAAAATATTATCTCACATTGTAGTGAGTATTAAATGAATCATATATATTAAAAGTTTAAAAGTCTTTCACACAGTAATTGATAAATATGTATTGACAGGTTATGCTCATTTTTAAGAGACCAGGAGTTTATGAAGTGTCTGGTTCACTGTGTTTAGAATACAGTTTGTTTTACAAATTTGTGTTACTTTGATGGTTAAGTGATTGCAATTATTGATGTAGTTCTTGATAACTAGTGAAGCTGAACCGAATTACTCTGAAGATAAGAAGTGTGCTTATACATTTTGTATCTCCAGTGCCTGGCAAAGTGCTTAGTCCATAGTATGCCCCAAATATTTGTTGAATGAGTGAGCTGTTGAAACTTGAGGATGGATAGTATTCTTGGCTTATCAGGCCCAATAGGGTCAGAGGCAATATGGCAGTCTGGCCATTGTAACCTGTTTCCTTGAATCATGATGTTTGACTATGATGTATACTATGGACTGAATTGTGTATCCTCAAATTCACAGGTTGAGGCCCTACCCCCCAATATGATTGTATTTGGGAATCTGGCTTTTAGGAGGGAATTAAGGTTAAATAAAATCATAACAAGGGGGTCCCAATCCAATAGGATTGGCTTTATAAGAAGAGAAAGATCTCTCTCTCTCTCTCTCTCTCTCTCTCTCTCTCTCTCTCTCTCTCTCTCTCTCTCTCTCTCCCTCTCCCCATACGCTGAAGAAAGGACATGAGAGGAAATGGTGAGAAGGCAGCCACCTGCAAGTTAGAAAGAGGGGTCTCACCAGGAACCAAATCAACTAATACCTGGATTTTGGACTTTCCAGCCTCCAGAAATGTGAGAAATACATTTCTGTTGCTTAGGACACCCAGTCTATGATTTTTTTTTTTTTTCCATGGCAGCCCAAGCTGAATAATACAATGTACTTGGAAGCCAGATCAAACTGTGAGTGGAGCCTTAGGGTTTGAATTGGATTTTTATCTGTAGGTGAATTTTCCACCCTAGAATCCTGGATCTGGTCTCAGCATTACCACTTCCTGGCTGTGAGACATTGGACGAGTAAGCTCATGTCTCTGGCCTTCATCTAGAGAACCAGAGCTTTGATTAAGTTTCCTTCTATGAAAAATAAATGTATGGAATCTAAACTTAATAAAGGGAAACTTAGTGTTGACGAAGCAGTTAAAACATATTCTGATTTAGTGTCTGAATATGTATTGGGTATGTATGCAATCTTAAATCTCAATAAACATACATGAGAATTAATTGGCATTTATGTATTTAACAGTTATTAGTGTATACAGTTCATCTCAATAATATGTAAATCAGGAATTATCGGTAGCACTTCAAAACATGATCCTAAAACTGCTTCACTTGATTTTATGAATAATAGTTGCCAAAATCAAAACTTTTTTAATGTGTTCCCTTATTTATCTTATTTATTTATTCAAAATTGTTAAAACTTTTTAAAGAAACACATTTAGAGTATTGCATATTTTCTCATTGGTCTTTTGATTGCTTCAAGCATTGTTGAATGGACCATTGCTATAGAAAATAAAAACTTAATTCTGCCTCAGCAAGAGTAACTACTTCTCTCTCAAGAATGACAAATTTTTGTATCAGCTTTGAACAGTGGATGGCAGAGTGCTGTTGTTAAGATTCGGTAGGTGGCCAGGAAAGTAACTTTGCCCTGACAGAAATAATGTGTTCTTAATTCAATAATCATACACACACACAAAGACCAGACAGCATATTGTCATCAAAAATGATATCAAATCTACATCCACAGAGAACTTTCTTTTACATTATTGATGGCTTAGACCTGGTGCTTTCTTGAAAACTGTCACTTCATGTCAGTAATGGAGTAGAGCCTCCACAGGGTTTCAATCACCAAGTCACCAATGATGAGTGTTAGAAGAAAAGTAAAATCTGGATTTAAAAACTTGACAGCATTTCTGGTGTTGAAATTCATGTTTTGTTTGTTTGTTTGTTTTAATTTTTATTAAATTTATTGAGATGACTGTTAATAGAATTATATAGGTCTCAAGTGTACAATTCTGTAATACATCATCTATATATCACATTGTGTGTTCACCACCAAGAGTCAGTTCTTCTTCCATCACCATATATTTGACCCCCTTTATCCTCTTCTACCAGCCCCTCCCTGTTTTACACTCCGCTAACCACTAAACTGTTGTCTGTATCTTAGAGTTGTTGTTTGTTTGTCTTATTAGTTTGTTGTTTTCAGTTTTATATCCCACATATGAGTGAAGATATGGTTCTTGACTTTTTCTGTCTTAGTTATGTCACTTAGTGTGATAATCTCAAGATCCATCCACATTGTCACAAACGGCGGTATTTCATCTTTCCATGTAACTCTGATGATTTTTTTGTTCTTTAAAAAATGCCATTGGGATTTTGATGAGGATTGCATTAAACATGTATATTGCTTTGGGTGATATGGCCATTTTAACTATTTTGATTCTTGCAATCCATGAACATGAGATGTTTTTCCATTTCTTGTGTCTTCTTCAATTTCTTTTGATAATGTCTGATAGTTTTCAATGTATAAGTCCTTCACATCCTTTGTTAAGTTTATGCCTAGGTATTTAATTCTCTTTGTTGCAATTGCAGAAGGAATTGTTTCTTTCATTTCTTTTCCTGAAATTTTATTGCAATTTTTTATAAGTTCTCAGTCCCAAAACGAGTGATGCAGAGTGACGTAGTTTTTTCTCACAGTTGTGTGCGCTCCAACCAACTGAGCCATCCAGGAAGCAGCTCAACTCAAGGTGCCATGTTCAATCTTAGTTGCAGGAGGCAGAGCCCACCATCCCTTACAGGACTCGAGGAATTGAACTGGCAACCTTGTGGTTGAGAGCCCACTGGCCCAGGTGGGAATTGAACTGGCAGCCTTCGGAGTTAGGAGCATGGCGCTCTAAACACCTGAGCCACTGGGGCGGCCCCTGTTTTACAATAATTTTATTGAGATATAACTAACACACCATAAAATTCACCCCTTTAATGTACAGCAGTCAATGGTTTTTAGTATGTGCAATATAGAAATATGTGTAAACATCCCACAGTCAATTTTGGGATATTTTCATCACCTCAAAAAGAAACTCGGTGCCATTTAATTGTCACCAACCTATTCCCCATTTCCTGTTCCCCTCCGTCCCTAGAAACTACTAATCTACTGTCCATCTTTGTAAATTTGACTATTCTAGACATTTCATATAAATGGAATCAAATAATATGTGGTCTTTTGTGACTGGCTTCTTTTATTTACATAATCTTATTGAGGTTCCAGGTAATCATCTATAGACCAGAATCTAGTCATATGGCATTCAACCTTGGCTGTGCCTCAGACTTACTTGTGTGACTTCCAAGAAATAAAGGTTCCTGGATCTAGCACAGATATACTGTGTTTCCCCCAAAATAAGCCCTAACTGGAAAATGAGACCTAGCATGATTTTTCAGGATGACATCTCCTGAACATAAGCCCTAATGTGTCTCTTGGAGCAAAAATTAATATAAAGCCCAGTCTTATTTTCGGGGAAACATGGTAGTGAGTCAGAATCCCTGGAGGTGGTTAGTAGCCATGAACCTCTCAAATTTGTAAAATTGCAGCATTCTGTCCTTGGAGTGACAGTTGTAACTTCTTAAGCATAAAGTAAGTGATGTCTTCATGATTAGCTTACATGTGCAAACACTTTACGACCTGCCATTGTAGGAATACTGCAAGCCACTGTTGCCAAATCGTTTGCCCCCTTCACCTTAAGGGGTGTTCTGAGAGTCTCCTCACCCACTATTCTGTGCCAAAGTCTCCTAAGCTTTGCAACAGTTGCATGGAATGTAATTTATTAGCAGCCTTTAGCTTTTATGATCCTCAAGCAGTTTACCACATTATGAAAAGCCATCAGTAAAGCACTAGGATTGAAGCTGAGGAGATCTTGAAAAGTTAAGAATTCTTGGGAGACATAGGTTTGAGTTGGTGTGCACAGAAGTTGACAGGTTATCCAGAGAATGTTGGGAGATTGTGAGAATGGTAGAAATTTTATCAAGAAGCAAAAAATCCTTTGATTAGGGGATTTGGAGCATCCCCAAAGCAGACTTAATTTTATTATTTTGCCTCGGGCTGGCCAAGCTCACTGCTTAGTATGGAGGAGGCAAATGTAATAATATTAATTCCCCAAAGGCCAAAATGGAAAGGTTAAAATTTAATGATGGAGAATGAGGTCGTGTGGTTTCCTATGTAGGTTTAAGATTTGACAGAATTGCTGCTGAGCTGAGGTTGTTTATGTCTAACACAGAAATTGTGGGTTACAAGGTGGAACGTTTTATCAATCAGTTAAATTTGTGTGAACCCAATCTGCTTTTTTATTATTTTGTTTCCCTCTGGGTTGATCTGTTATTTTAGTATTATATAGGCATAGGTTAAATTACCATTCAGTTTAAGACAATTGTGTCTAGCAATTAGTTCAATGAAAAAAGTCTATTGAACTTGTCATTCGGTGATGGGAAGCATCAAAACCTTCCAGTTAAATGTAACTTAAGTACATGCATTATGATTTCATAGCCCGCCAGCACTTGTTGGCCGCAACTACCGAAAAATACCCAGAGACAGCATTTTTTTCCATTTTGAGTAAAACTCTTTTCTATTAGCTTTAAATTAGCTACCTACACCTCTCTGCTTTTTCATTAAACTTTACCAGAACCTTTGTCTGTAAAAGTCTCTCTAGTAGATGCATTCTTTATTATGTACCCTAGGGAAGCACTAACCAAAATCATTTCTGTGCTACACTTGTTATTCTCTGCTTGTCCATCTGGTTCATCAATCTCAAAAAACATCACTTGGAGGAGTGGCTGGTTGGCTCAGTTGGTTAGAGCGTGGTGCAAATAGCATTAGGCTTGCTGGTTGGATGCCCGCATGGGTAACTGTGACCTGCGCCCTCCTTAAAAAACAAACAAAAAACCCAGAAAGGTTTCTCTAACTTGTGTCTTGGATCTGGATTTTGAAGGAAGGGCATTCCAAGTAGAGGGGACTGCACATGCAAAAGGCCTGACTCAGGAAGTGCTTCTTCAGAGGTCAGAGGCACCTTGCACTTGGCAGTTTGGGGGCATGTGCTCACTTAGGGCTGTAGGACCTGGGTCCTGAGACAGACCTCATGCGTCTCATGGCAGCCAAAGCTTCTGGAATCTTTATTTCGTGGGTTTTGAAGAAACTGAGGCTCTGTTATTAAGTAAAAACGAGGATCCAGAGCCTCTGCGCCGCACTGCCTCTCAGCCAATAAGAACACTGAGGGCAGATGCTGGGCAGACGCTGGGGGAGTGGGGTGGGGGCGTGAGCCAGAAGGGAGTAGTGGAGTTGCCTGCAGAGGCCTCTGCGAACCCAGAACCCTCCACCTGGGATCCCGGGAGCAGCAGCGGACAATCATGGCCTAGGCCCAAGCAGGCACCGGGGAAGCGCGGGCAGGCGGAGGGAGCTAGGGACAAGACACCGCAGAAAAACAAACAAACAAACAAACAAACAAACAAACAACTCACAAAAAAACACATCACTTGGAAAAACAGCCGCGTTTGACTTTCCAGTGTTTACCATACCTCCAACTTGTTTCTAATGAATGATAACATTTTAGCATTACCTTCAATATAAAAGTAAGATTTGTGGGTAACGTCTTCATCTAAGACAGATCAACACGGTGTTGAGGGTTGTCAGAATCTTTGCCTGGCATTCTTCTCAGGGTACATGTCTGAAGAGAGAAACTCTTAGAGCTCTTCCATTGCTGATTGATATTCTGTCATTTGAGAGTTATGTGAAATCAGAAAAACAAAACAAATAAAAACAACTTATATTTCCCAACCTGACTTTTTCGTACAGATATTTATGGAGAGTGCAATTACTTTTCAGGGCAAAATGTCATAAATATTCCATGAGGCCAAAATATTTTCTGGAGGCTTAACTCAGAGATAAGAATTTTGACAACATAATTTTTTTTGTTTGCATTTTACGTTGAATGCTTTTATTTCTTACACTCACAAGGAACAAGACTCAAGATTCCTACTATTCTCTATGGAAAGAGAATATCATTCAAACGTTCACTGGGTGGCACAGGAATCACAAAATGTGCTGATTTGAAAGACTGGCCTCTTTTAATTTCAACAGTCTCAGTTCCGTGCTCATTGGTGGAACATAATAAATAAAATTCTAAAACCATCACAGGGCTAGCAGTCATTGGTTAATGAAGTAATATGCTATATATATATATATATATATATATATATATATATATATATATATATAAATTTAAAATCAAACCATTAGATTACTTAAGAAAAAAGTCAGATTTCTCTTGTTTTCAGTGACTACTCAGTTATAATAATATGGGAATTACTTAATAATTGATTGGATAAAGAGTTTTGCTTTGCTTGGAGCTTTCACAGTCAGACTCCTCTGATAACTGAAAGGTTCTTTCAAAGATTAGCTGAAATGCTACAGTTGATGTTAGAAAAAAAAAAGAAAAAAGAAAAAAAAAAAAGAAAGAAAGCCGTAGAGGTATTTGCATATTGCCTGTATGGTTCTGACTGCTAAGTATGAACAGTCTTTATCTGGTTTACCAATACATTTATTTGCCTACTTTGAAATGAATATGTCAATAGAGTTTCCTGATATCCAGTTGCATCTATTGTTTATCTTTTTTGAGCTGTAGGGATCAGTCCAACTGACACTTTGGGAAAAAGAAAATCACTAATATTTTGACTAGCAACTAGAAAAGTTGATGACAGGTAATGAATAGATCACTTTCTCTTCATTCTCCATTAAGTCATCAGGTAAATATGTTTTGAGAATCTGTGATTCATTTTTGAAATGAAACAAGGGTGTATGTTTCTGATCATTTTAATTATCTTGTTTCATAATTACATTTAGAGTTTGTAAATTGGAGTTCCCTGTGTCAAAACCCCTTATAAATGTAATCTGTCCAACTCTGTTGTCCCTCTCAATATGTCTCTTTTTAATTACTATTCATTCCTAATACTTAAAAAGTTTGAGTATTTCTTACAAAATTTCATATTTCTGGCTTCTCTTAAAAAAAACAAATGGAAGGTTTGGGAAACTGGCCCTGCTTGTCTCCACAACAAAAGTTGATGGAAGCTCAGTAGCAGCTGCCAGATTCAGACATAGAATTGTTTCCTCAGTTTCCAATAATTTCTTCCATTCCCCTTCACTAGACCCCTTGAACTAAGGGAATCATTTCCATTCATTTTTCTGCAGCCAAAGAGAAACAAAAACCAGAATATTTATGGACATGTTCTTTAACTCCTTTGAACAAATGCAAATTCAAGGACTGCAGTGCAATCCATAGTGAACTCCTCCTTTTTGATGGTGGGGTGAGAAAGTGAGGTCAGGAACACATCAGAGATGTGACCCCACTGACCCCACTTTCATGAGGTGACTGACTGGCTTAACTGCTGTCTCTGCCCTTGAGCCTTTAGGGATGGGCAGTTTCACCCAATCTGGCTTCTGTGAATGCTTCTGATGTTGTCCCTGAAGTCATTTTGAGGCTAAACTCAAGGCCATATTACACAGTAAAGCAGAAATGAATCCTTTTGTATTTTTTGACTTGAATTGTGTTCAACTATGTTTTATTTTGAAGAACTATAGTATATCACTTAAGATTCTGTGGTTAGATTGACTAGTTTGAGTAGCCTAGATTTACTAGTATTTACCTCAGTTGACCTTGAAAGTGATACTTAATCTTTTTGGACCTCAGCTTCCTTCTCTGTAAAATAATAGTGTCTACAATAGGGTATGAAGAGGACTATGTCACACAATCAGGATGATAGTGCTCAGTACAGAGTGTGTTACAGAGTAAGAACTCAGTCATTTCTAGAGTTTCTTTACTCCCCAATACCATCTGCAAACCAACTTGCCAAATTACACTGTGCTATTTACACCAGAAAAGAGCAAAGCCTAAATATTAATCACAACTAAAATGGTAGATAGCCTTTCTTGATCACTTACTACTATGTTCCAGCCACTTTATATGCATTATTTTATTAAATACTCCCAGTAACATTATGTATTAGTCAGGGTTTTCCAGGGAGAGAAAGAGAGAGAGAGAATGAGAAAGATTTCTTTTAAGCAATTGGTTTACAGGATTGTGGGGTCTTGGCAAATTCTTAATTGACATGGTCCTAGTCAGCCATGGCTAGTTGAATATCTGATTTTCTTCTTCACTAGCTGTAGCCTGAGCTGTTGTCCCATGAGTTGAAGTTGTTCCTTTTGTGCCATCAAACACCTCTCAAACTGGATTCATTCAATTCTAACATGTATTCTGTCCTCTTTTTTTCCAGAGAATAAACAGGGGACATATGCCTTGAAGCACCAATTATTCTGCTGCAGCAACCACCAATCTCAGTACCAATTTCCTAACAGAGTAGTGTTTTTCCAACAAAAGCATTGGTCTCAAAATATGACAAGCATTTTAATCTTGAGCAGCATTATTGCTAAGAACCATAGATCAGAACAGAGATTTATCTGGGAGAAGAAAATTAAATATAAAGGAAATAAGGCAGAGCAAAAACGAAGAACTAATCTGGTTTGTCAAGGTTTGGTTCAATCTATGCCAGTTTTCCAAAATGTAGGACCTGTCTCCTTAAATTCACATGATGTTAATCTCTTATCGTGAGTTTAGTTTAAAAAAAAACCAAAAAACAAAAAAACGAAAAAACCTTCATATCCTGGAAGGGGAGAATCCATATCTAATACAATTTGTCTCCTTTTTGTAAGTGGCAAATAAAACATACTCTGCTTTTGAAAAATAATAAGGTTTTTCTATAGAAGCTCTGCCAATCCTTAGACTTTCCTGAGGACTTTGTGTCTCTTTAAATTACCTGTTCTTATTGTACGTAAAACCTCCATTCTTTCTCTTTGCTCTACATTCCTGACACTTCAGTGTTGAATTAATTGGGGACTGTGTCTGGGAATACTACTTTTTTTTTTGGTAGTAAAATGCTCTACATTTGTAGTTGGCATTGTTCCAAAATAAATTCATGGCCATGTCTGAAATTTTATGTCCCAGTAGGATTGTAAGCCTTTCTTGATACTGACTTCTCTAGAAATACTTAAATCTGTTAATTATTTCTTCCAGTAAAAGAGCCCATCGACTAATTTATGCTAAGTAATCTCCTTTATTTTCCTATTTCTTCTAATATTGTTCTTAGTACTTCCTTGGATTTAAGATCTGCCTTAAGTCTAATAATCTTGGAGTAGGAGTCCACGCACCTGTCTCCTCTGAGGCTCTGAGTTAAAAAAAGAGAAAAAGAAAAAAGAAAAAAAAAAATCTGCCACAAGGGAGAAACTTCAGAGTTGTTCTCATTTCATTGGCTTTTAGGAAGAAAGTATATTTGAAGACAGACTCTACCCATATCGCTTTTTTAACTTAATCATAAAAAAAAAAAATAAAAAAAAAATAAAAAAATCCACCTACTGAGACTATTGTCTAGTTACCCAACCAATTCATAGGAAACTTCTTCAATTTTTGCAGTACAGTGGGAGGTAAGGAGGAACACAAATAGAAGCCTCAGACTTTCTAATTCCTCCACTGGATAATATAGTTGTTGAGTCCATAAATCCCTGCAACTCCAGTGCCATTCCTTGAGGAAAATCCTGGACTTTTTCATTTGCCATGGGGGTGCTCAGTCATTACCTTACTCCCACCCATAAAAGTTTATTTCCCTGACTTTGAGCTTTTTCGTCACCACATTTCAGAAAACAATCTCTTTTCTCTAAAAGTAAGATGAATTGTATCACTGCTAATATCTTTGACTTACATAATGGAGGGAAGTTTTTTGTTGGCGAGGTTGTGTAGACTTAAGTGTGTATGTTCTAGATTCAGATTCTGGCACTGCCAGTTATGAGCTGTGGCACCCGTGAGATATGCAGCACTTGGGTCTCCCTCAGGAGAACCAGCTGAGACGAATAACATTTATTAAAGCTATTTAATATTCACCTTAGTGGACCAACTCAAGGCTTTTTCTAAAAACAAAACAAAACAAAACAAAACAAAAAAAACACAGGGAACAGATTGAGAATTATTGATGGATTTATAAATATTGTTTTTGAAATTTTTATTTATTCCATTTTACAGGAGATAAGCAATAATAGCCTTGAGGCAGCTAAAGTCACTTTCTTGAGACTTCTAATAAAATGAATTATCTTTTTCCTTTTTTTGTCATATTTTGTGTGGGGCCAGGGGAAATCTTTTATCCTGGCTAACATAGAATAGCAGAGGTGGCAGAGAACTATTCATTGTCTGAATGTTAATTTTTATATTCACTCTTAAAATAATTGTTCTGCTGAAACTCCTTGGGAAAAGCTTTCAAAGAGGAAACATGTTTAGCCTTCACCAAACAATTCCATCTTTATGATAATTCCCTGACTCTACGCATCAATTGGAGATGGAAAAACTACTTGAGTGAGATTGGCTATTGAAAACTGGGTGGTAAATTTCAAGAAGCATTTCTTTGGTAGAAAACAGAATGAGCATGACAATAAACTTGACTTCCTGCGCTTTCAGTTTGAAATGTATTAACGGATGGTAATTTTTCACACTATGACTGGAAAAATAAATTAGCTTTATTCTAACTTTTCTTATGAAAGTCCTCAGCTTAAACCTTCCTCAGAGAGGCCATCCTTTACCCTTTTATCAACACTATAATACCCTTTTTCTGCATATAGCCTAATTACCTATACATTTATTTCTGCTGGCAGGAGCTGGTGGTGACAGTAATAAACCTGTGAGGAAGATATTAACTAGCTGGTAGACTCTAGCTCCTGAAGGGTGTGGAGAAAAAAAATAAGTGAGGAGGTATGTACATGAGAAAGAATAGATCATCTTCCTTATTAATTGCTGAAGTTGTTTTATTACAAAGACTGTCAGTGTGGAAAAATGAATGAGTGAAAGTAAAAGACTGTGTCTGGAGCTGAAGAGTCTCATAGCAGTTAAATGATTTTTTTTTCCAGATGATGATTTATTGTCTAGTAGACTGTTAGATTGCTTTAAAAATAAAGAAATAACAATAAAAACAAAACTTGAAAACTCCCTTTTAGGTAAGTATCTTTGACTTAGACATTTAACTTGTTTATTTATTTATTTATTTATTTTTGGAAAAAAGCTTTAATGAAAGTCAATTTTTCATTGGTGCTAGGAATAGTATCTGATAAATGAGGGACTTGGCTGAGGTATTTCTTCTGCTTGATCAAAATTTAACTTATGTTTTGTTAAAAATAACAATTTACTATATTTATGTATATTTTCTGTGAATGTTCAGAAAATAAAGATCATAGTTTTTAGGGTTGTGTGAGCCTTCCATGTTTAATTCATGCAAAACTCTCTGGGATTTTATATGTATGTGTATATATATATAATTTATATTTATATATTAATATATATTATGTATATTTAAATATATAACAGTTTTTATTATATTTAGGAAACATCAAAAGTAATGTAAAGCTCAATAAAATTTCTTATTGTTCCAATATTGCTTAAATGTAGTAAACCTATAAGTAAATTTTGAGTTTGCCTGTTAGAAGTAGAAATAAAAGCACAATGGAAACTAGAACACAACATTTATGAGTCAAGTGTCTGAGAATATTGATGCCTCTGAGAATTGCTTTCCCTAACTTCAGAGAGCAAGAGCAACCCTCTCAACATTATAATTCCTCCCTTAGAGCTGTGAAAGAATACTGTGAATGAAGGCTTGACATGCAGTTCATTTTATTGGGTTTCATTTGAGAACTTGTGTATTATCTAGGCTACTATCTATCTCAAGTTAAATGAGGTAATTGTTTATTCCTCCAAATCATAGTTCTGTTAACCTTTGAATTGCAAATTTAGGCTTGTATGTGAAGGACAAAATAAATGTGTTTACCTAGAAAAATATTTATCTTGAAGCATGTATTTATTTAGAAGATATTTCTTCTCCTCCAAACTACTATAATAGCTTTTTTCATGTGGTAACATTTATTAGGGATAACTTAAGGTTGAATATAACTTTTAATTAGCCAGAAAGAAATTATGAATTTAGATGTGTTAGTGAAATTTAAAATATTTTCTGTTATGTGTCTCTGTGTGCAATTTGAACAGACATTTGATAATTTCTAAAGAGTTTTCTACTGCCTTAAAAATAACACATTAAAATTTTGGTAAGTTGATTGCGTGTTTACCAAGTACAGAGAACTTTTTCAATAATTTGCAGCACAATTCTGTGAGTTACATTATGTTATTATTCCCAGCTTACAAATGAGGACACTGACAACATTTCCACTGTCCTACTGTAAATATGACACCAAAAAAAACCCCACAAAAAAAACTGTTGAATTAATAAATGAATTCATTAAAGTTGCAGGATTCAAAATTAATATGCAGAATGCCTCTGTGTTTGTTGCAGCAGAAATCTGTTGTGTTTCTATACACTAATACAAACTATCAGAAAGAGGAATTAAGAAAACAACCCCATTTATAATTACATCAGAAAGAATAAAATATCTAAGAATAAATTTAACCAAGGAGTTCGAAGACCTCTATACTGAAAACTATAAAACACTGACGCAGGAAATTTAAAGACACACACAAAAAAAGGAAAGATATTCCATGCTCATGGATTAGGAGAACTTGTATTTTTTAAATTTCTATACTCCCCAAAGTAATCTACAGATGCAATCCAAATCAGAACTACAGTGGTGTTTTTCACAGAACTAGAACAAATAATTCTAAATTTGCATGGAACTACAAAAGATCCTGAACAGCGACAGCAATCTTGAGAAAGAAGAACAAAGATGGAAGAATCATGCTCCCTGATGTCAAAGTATACTACAAAGCAATAGTAATCAATAGTATCAATATTATTAAGTCATTTTGAGTAATTATAATCTATGAATGAAGTTAACTCTAAGTCCGTCAAAAACAGCTATGATTTTAAGTTACATGATGAATATATGAAATTGTATACTCTTTTATATGCAAATATGCATATGCGCAGGTACAAACATTTCAGAGTGTAAAAGTTAAACCCCATGATAATGTGAATATTGGTAAAGTTTATCCTTAGTTTCTCCTCTAATCTCCTTTCTCTGATCTTTTGCCTAAAGTTATCATTCTTTCTGAGATATCTCTTCTGCCCACTCAGGTCCTTCTGAAAACAGTGGTGATAATGTGTAAGAATTACAATAATAATGATGCCCTCTGACCAAAGCCTTTTTGGGTGCAAAAAATAGAAGCCCATTGTGGCTGGCCCCAGCGAAGAGAAATGGGTTTGATGTAAGAAGATGACGATATCACTGACAAAGGATATGTTGGTAGATTTCATATACAAATTATAGCTGACACTTGTTAAACTATTGGTTACCAAGTCAGATAGCCTTCCTGTGTTTCACTCTTTCTAAAACTCTAGTCTCTTCTCCATTTTCTTTATGTAAAGATTGGATTTTTCTACTTAGTTGTCTAGTGGTACCAGATTCGTGGTGATCTCAGTTGGAATATACCTAGCCTTTTGGCTCTAGCACCTTCCAATCACTGAGTACAATTGAGTTATACCAAATATCTTTCATTAAAAAAGGTATTTTCATTTGTTGCTGGGTAGACAATGGTTTGCCTGGTTTTGTGTCATGTACTATTGGATCAATCAGCCATGTCTAATATACGAGATCCTATGCTTATGTTACACTGCCCCTTTCAGTCTCATGTAACAAGACCACGTAGAAGTATTAGGACTGGCAAGGAGGTTAAATGCTTTTAAGAAGATAAGTGTTTTGATAGCCCTTAAATTGCACATATTATTTTATATATATAAAGTCAGTGTGTATCCTTAGATAACTATTAATAATATCTTCCATGTTTTTACCTGCTTTCCTCCTACTTTTAAGCCAGCTCAATCCATTTCCTGAACTCAGTTCCTTTTATTTTCATCAAAATTGATTGCCTATGACCCTCCTTGCTTTGCTCCCAACCCTATTCCTGTTCTATTTTTACCTTCTTTCTGTCTCCTGGTCCTTATGTTTGTCATATCAATATCACTGCCGTTGGCCAGCAGGTTAACGTTAGTTTCCTTGTCTGGATTCTCAGAACCTACTCCCTTTCTAGGTGCCTCAGGTAGAGTAACTAGTCTTAGCTCAGTCCTGCAACCCAAATTCTAGAACTAGTTATTTGGTGAGAATCTTGGCTTGTTCAGTGTTGTTTGGATATTTAACTGTCTTGTGTGATGCTCCAATTTATTTCTAAGAAGAGTTAATGAAAGCTTCTTCCTGGCAGAAATAGAAGTTTCTTATAACTTTGTTGATGATGTCTATAAGGTAGGAAATACTGTTTTCAGATTTATTTTCTGGCATATGTGAATGAAAACGAAATCAGCATTTAGACAGCTAGAAAGCAAATGGGTCCATTAAGGTGAAAAATCTAGGTCAGGAAAACCATCTGGTTGGAAGGTCATCTTTAGTAGAAGGACATATTTTCAGGTAATGACATCACTTGTACGTATAAATTCCTCATGTTCATATTTTTGATATTTTATCTTGGTTATCTTTGACACCTATGTGAAACTCTTGTTTGAAATGAGGAGAAATCACTCACTCAAGAATGCTTGCAGGCTTCTTGATAAATTCACTGCTGGTCTTTCTATCCAAGGAAAGCTTAATACTAAATCTGTGTCTCTTAACGGCAATATCAAAGCGCTGATGCTCTTCCTCTCCTGCCCAAGATCTATGCCCTGACACAGGATATTGTGTCACATCCTAGTCTCAGCACACTGAGCAATTATTCAGTTTGTACAGCAGGCTGAATGAATCACATTATCAGCCTTCACAGTCAGAGTTCTGAGCAAAATAGCTTAGGGAAGTTTCAGTCCTCAGCCATCCTGCATAAAATGACTTAAACTGAATTTAAAGGGCAACATTTTGGTTCTGATGTGAGAGGTGGAGAGCCATGTGTCTTATATTTTCCCCATTCCCCAGAGGTTCACATGAAACTTTGCTGAATGTGTCAGATATGACCAGTAACAGTCTGCTGTGCTGTGATTGGTTGTGAGGTGTCTTAAGTATATTATTACAAATGAGAGTTAAAATAGTGAAATTAGGGAATTATATATTTTTCTGATAAAGTGAATCAAAATCTAACATTTTAATAATTTTACTTGTATTTCTTGCAGTCAGATATGCCTTCTTGAGTAAAAGAGAAAGAAAGGCTGGGGATGAGAATTAATGGCCGAGAAATTAAGTCTGGCCCTGTGTACCTTTCTCTGTGGAATGGAGTTATGCATCCATTATATATGTGTCTTAGATGAACAGTAAAAGTACTGTACTAGCCAATTCTCTCAAGCACCAAAATGCCAGGTTGCTAAGAAGACATCTACAATTTTTCTGTATTTTGATAACCTGAATAGTCTTCACTTAAGGGCTACTAAACACAAATAAACAACAATACATTGTTTTAAGCCCCTGTGGAAAATGAGAAACACATGTAAGTCTGTAAAGCAAACCTATCCATAATCCAGTTCTATGCTTTCCTTTGGGGGGTGGATGGGAAGATCTTTTCATACAAAGATAACTAAGAGAATTAGTTAATTAATTAACATGAAAGACAATTGAGAATGCCCTGTTTTGTTTTGGCCCCTTACCTGGTGTTTTCTCACTGGCTGTTTGACGTTGCTGGAATGAAATCTCTCATTTATAAAACAAGGTAGGTAAATTAGATCCTATCTAAAATGTCAATCATTTATCATGTTTTCATTCAAAATTCCAGTACCATTATATTATCAATATGCCTGATTTTTTTGTCATACTGGTGAATTTAAAAATGATATTATTGTTTTCTGGATCTCTAACTGTATTTATACATATGCTAATTCTCATTAGGGAAAAATGATTATTATTATATAAAGTGAACAAGAACTTTAAAAATATCGTCAAGATGGTCAAAACAAGGTTACAGCCATGATAGTTACCTCAAATACTAGGTGGTTCTAACAAACACTAACAAAATGGTGGATATTAATGACTTTCACTGTCCCCCCACTGAATTGGGTAAAAGCACTACTTTATATTATATAACTAAAAAGCCTATTTTTTAATTAAAGCTTATTGGGGTGACAATTGTTAGTAAAGTTACATTGATTTCAGGTGTACAATTTGGTAATACATCATCTATATATCACATTGTGTGTTCACCAGCCCGAGTCATTTCTCTTTCCATTATCATGTATTTGATACCCTTTACCCTCATTTACCACCCCCCTCATAATAATGTCAGAAATTGCTCCTTTAAAACTGTGAAACATGCAGACATTAAACTCTTAAAATCACAGGTCAAATTTGACACCTTATCTGGGTAGAAAAAGAATGCAGAAAATTGGTAGGTTTTGTGTAAGTTTAAGTTTTCTTCTTAAAAAAATATTTTTACTAAAGTATAGCTGATAAACAGTGTTATATTAGCTTCAGGTATACAACATAGCGATTCAACGTTTATATACCTTACAGTGTGATCACCATGATAAATCTAGCAACCACCTGTCATGTGTAAAGTTATACAGTATTACCAACTATATGTACACTACAGCTCTAAGGCTCATTTATTTTATACCTGGAAGTATATACCTCTTATTCTCCTTCACCTTTTTCACCCATCCCACTGCCCCTCTCCTCTGACAACCATCAGTTTGCTCTCTATAGCTATGAGTTTGTTTCTGTTTTGTTTGTTCACTCATTTTGCTTATTTAGATTACACATATAAATGAAATCATACTGTATTTGTCTTTCTCTGAGTTATTTCACTTAGCATAATATTCTCTAGGTGCATTCATGTGGTCACTAGTGGCAAGACTTTTTTATGGGTGATAAATCAATTTCATACAATGTTTCATTGTGTGTGTTTGTGTGTGTGTGTGTGTGTGTGTGTGTGTGTGTGTGTGTGTGATATGTTTTTTATCCATTCACCTACTGGTAGACACCCAAGGTTACTTCCTTATCTTTGGTATTATAAATAATGTTGCAATTTCTTCTTTTTTTTTTTTTTTTTCACAAAGGCCCTAATGACTGTGAGTAATGAACCTTAAATACAAATTAAAACATCATCAATGAATAGGAGGTTCTCAAGAAAATTAGAGATTAGCTAGTGTGAATAATTGCATTTCTCTCAGAAATTTAGTAAAATCCAGGTGGTTGGGACATTAATACACTAAACATAAATGTGATTATTTGGGAGTACTTTGAAGTCTAGCACTCATAAAAATATTTGAGTGATAACACAAATGAATACATGGTGTTGGCATCACCCTTGCTTAAATATTTCCTGAAAGGAAAAACTCTTTCTTTAAATAATGACATCTTATACATTTTACATTTACCGTAATCTCTGATGTAGTATGTTTTCTACTTTCTTCTTTCTATGATCAGAGGACATGGGGAACAGTTGGTTTCATTTCAGTTACAAAGGTAAATCATCATGCATGATCCATGATTTTCAGGTCTGGTTTTCCCCAATACTCCTTAGTATTTTCAAGCACCTTAAGTTATTTGGAAAAATTACCTATTTTTAAATTGCTTCTACTTTTAAAATGCTCACCAAAGTGAAATGTGTGCCAGTACTTCTTTTGCAACTGATTAATTCTCATTATTTATCATTAAAACAAAACAAATGAAAACTACATTGGAAGCAACCCAAGTGGAATCATCAAATTAGATGTGATGATCAAATATTTCAATCTTTCTTGGCTTGAGTTAATATATACTTAAAAACCACAGGGACCTAATAGATGGAAACTAACTACATCCTTAAAACACACACACACACAACTGAAACAAACAATTCATGGAGATATATTTACACATATTATGTGATGCTTTCTTTTGTATTTCATTAAAAATGCTTTTTATAACCCACTAAATTAATTTAACTACACATTGATGGTTGCAACCTTCAATCTGAAAAAACTTGGACTAGAAATGGAGGCAGAAGTGGGCATGGATATTTACTAAGTAATGTTGTATTGACTAAGAAAGAAGTGTACAAAAAGTGCAAGAAGGGACAGAGGGAAGTATTTTTATTTAGGATGGAAGTATCAGTAATATCTGTCAGAAAAAGTGGCATGTGCTGAGCAACAGTGGTGATAATGTGGGAAGGTGAAGAAAGGGAAAGAACAAGTCTGACTATACTTATAGAGTGAAGAGTATGCTTGAACAGCATCTTGAAGACTGAACGAAAACCCTTCCAAAATCCAATGGCTCTAAATTATAAAACGTCTCGTGAGTCATTCTGAGGAGCATGACCTTCATTCTCTAACAAAGGAAAGATGTAGGATATACATGCTGGTTATGACTGTGGGCTTTGGGATCAGATTGCCCAGGTTGAAATCCTGGCTTTACTACCTAATAGCTGTGTGACCTTGATCAAGTTACTCTTTTTTTTCTGTACCTCAGGTTTCATTATTATTTTATTGTTTTCTTTGTTAATTTATTTTTATATTCCACATATAAATGAGATCATATGGTATTTGGCTTTCTCAGTCTGTTTCACTTAGCTTGATACCCTCTGTGTTGCCGCAAATGGTACTATTTCATTCCATTGTGTGTATGCCACATCTTCTCTATCCAACTGTATTAATGGGCACTTGGGTTGCTTCCAAATCTTGGCTATTGTAAACAATGCTGCAATGAACATCAAGGTGCTTGTATCTTTTTGAATTAGTGTTTTGGATTTATTTGGGTAAATACCCAAAAGTGGAATTGCTGGGTCATAAGGTAGTCCCGTTTTTAATTTTTGAAGAAACTCCAGACTGTCGTCCACAGTGGCTGCACCAATTTGCATTCCGACCAACAGTGTATGATGGTTCCCTTTTCTCCCCAACACTTGTTTATTGATTGACTAATGATAGCCATCCTGACAGGTGTGAGATGATATCTCATTGTGGTTTTAATTCACATTTCTCTGATGATTAGTAACATTGAACATCTTTTCATGTCTGTTGGCAATGTGTATGTCCTCTTTGGAGAAATGTCTCTTCAGGTCCTCTGCCCATTTTTTAATTTTTTTTTTTTTTAGGTGTTGAGTTATATGAGTTTATAAATTATGGATATTAACTCATTATCAGATGTATCACTGGAAAATATTTTCTCCCATTCAGTAGGCTGTCTTTTCATTTTGTTGATGGTTTCCTTTGCTGTGCAGTAGAAACTGTATGTGGCCAAGACAGCCTAAAATAATTACTATCCAACCCTCTACAATACGTTTGCCAACCCCTATCACAGATGAATCTACATGTAACCAAAGTTACTGGTTGAAAGTGCAAATAATTACACAAATTACATACAAACATTTCCAAAAATCCCAACCCCTCATTTTTTTTTCTTCTTTTCCCTGACTTAGAGATGTAATAGATATTGTGCTTTACTATCCTAATTCCCATTCCGGACAAGAATTGCCTTCCCTAGCAACAGGAAGAATTGACTGCAATTGGCTTATAGTTGGATTCCTCTCTGAGAATTGCCTTCAGCAAAAGGTAGCAGCCTCACCCAAGGTGAAGCGTGTTCTCAGGAATAGTCAGAATACAAGGAAAAGTTAAATATGGGAACAAAGCTTGGTACCCCATCCCAATTGGGGCAACTCTAAAGGGTGGTCAGAGTTCTAGAGTTCCCCTTGAGAACTTTATTGCCACTATATCACATTTTGACTTCTCTCTTGGCTCAATATGTTTCCCTCACATCCCTCACGTTGCTGAGAGCCCTACCCCAAAATAGTCCTACATGGAAATCCCACATGTATCCTGGGAAACTCAGCTAAGTCTGTGGATGTCAGTAGTAGGTCAAGGAAGTAGACTCTAAAATGGGATGTTGTAACCCCCCTGTTGTCTGTGAGGATAATACCAATGATAGTAGGTATAATGCTGATAGCCTCGGTTTGCTGTCGGGGTATAACTGGCAAACATTTCCTGGGGTTGAACTTTTCCTGGGGTGGAATAGCTATGTAAGGGAATACACTGGTTGATGCAATATCATAGATGTTTGAAAGGGTTGGGAAAATCAAGGTCATAGATGGACACAGGAACATAGATGTTTATCACCAAGGCTAAATCTCTTCCTGCACCTGCTGAATGTCCAACTGACAGTGACAAAAACAAAGTTTCAGTACGGTGTCTCTTTTCGGGAGGCCAGTCAGTTACTTGGAGGCAAGTTAATTACATCAGACATTTTCTACCCTGGAGAGGGTAGCCATTTAACTTGACTGGGATTGACACACATTCTGAGTATAAGTTTTCCTTTTGTCTTCAGACTCTCAGTTATTTCCATTATCTTAGAATGTTTTTACTCAGAATAGTCTTTACTCAACACATGACTCCATATCAAAACAGGGCAATGGACCCATTTGAAAGAAAAGGAAATACAGCTGGGTGCACTGTTAGATACCATACCTCTCTGAAGCTAGTTACTAGATATAGTAATGGGATGGCTTTATAAAGGTTTAGCCAAGGTGACAGTTTGGAAATGACTCCATCCAGGGATGGCATTCTCTGAGACTCAACATACATCCTCAAAGACTGAAAACATGATATTGTACTCTAGCAGTTAGAAAACATGGCCATGAAACTAAGGGTGAAAGTAGCCATAACCTCACTGACCATTGCTTCTAGAGATCACTGAGGAATTAGAGCCTCCCATATTTGCAACTCTGGACTGTGCCTGTCTAGTGATTCTAGTTCCCAGAGTGGGAATTCTTCCACAAAGAGACATAGTGAGTGTTTCATTAAAGTTTAAGCTCAGGCTGTCTCCCAGTCCGTTTAAACTATCTCTACCAAGAGACCAGCAAACACAGAAATGAGTCATGATCCTGCCAGGGGTTATTGGCCATGTTCATTTTCTGTGCTTCATACAATAAGGACAGGGAAAAACATGTGTGGCATACAGGGGATTTACTAGAATGCATCTTGTTACTTTCTTGCCCAATTTTGATGATAAATGGACAAGTTTAGCAGCCAGTTTGAGAATATTGTGGTGACAAGGCGCTTGGATTTCTCAGGGGTGGTATGGTAGGTAGAATTATGATCCCCAAGATGATTACATGCACTAATCCTTGTGAATGTGGTGAAAATGATGAAAGACCATCATCTTGAATAGATTGTCTTACAGGGTGATGGGAACCTGTGATGTAATTAGGGTTATTAATGGGTTCCATTTACGATAGTGATTTTATTCTGGACTACCTAGGAGGGTCCACTGTAATCACAGGACCCATTAAAAATAGAAAGGAAAGGGGCAGCGGGTTGGCTCAATTGGTTAGAGTGCGATGCTCATAACACCAGGGGTGCCGGTTCTATCCCCACTTGGGCCAGTGTGAGCGGCTCCCTCCACATCTAGATTGAAACAGCTACTTGACTTGGACCTGATGGGTCCTGGAAAAACACCCTTAAAGTAAATAAAAGTTTTATTAAAAAAAGAAAAGAAAAAAGAAAAGAAAAGAAAGGAAGAGGATAAGAATTTGGAACCCCAGGTGGTACAGCTGAGAGAATATGCATTTGAATACAAATGCTGCCAGTTCCTACCTCTGAGACCTTGAGCATGTCACTAAAACACTCTGAGCATGTTTTCTTGTCTGCAAAATACAAAATATAACATAAGCTAAAAGGTTTCTATGAGAAATAAACTAAACACAATAATTCATGAAAGGGTGCATACATAAGGTACTTAACAAACATTAATTAATTTAGTTCTCTAATTTATGGAGTGCTAGTATGTGCAAAAAACAGATAGACAATATAGGGGATATATAAAATGTATAAATTTCTACCTTTTAAGGAACGTAAAATCTAATTAGGGATAGGTGATATATATTGTAGATATCCTATATATACATATAACTATGACAGAATAGCCATCTAGGCTTTCACAAATTTTATCTCTGTTTGAAATTAATATTGGAAGTACATCCAATATTAAAACCTTATACTAATTCTTTTTTATTAACATTCCTTTGCTTCCTGTGTTTGGTTTCCTTAGCACCAAAGTTTTAAGAATTCAGAAACTGCGTGCCCTCTCTCCTCAGTGTTGCATTCATAGCCTCTACTGCAGGCACATTGTGTATAATGAATAGGTTGAAGTAGGAAGGTTTTTCTTTCCAGAGTGCTGTTCTCTCTCTGCACCTGCTTCTGTATCATCACTTCACTCCCAAACAGATAATTTCCCCCAATGGGCACTGTTTTCAGAATGAGCCAAACACAGAGCCAGCTAAATGAACCCACTTGAGATGAATAGAAAATCAAATGGATTGGAAAGGGAGCCATCCCAGGAACCCTGGGTCAGTCCAACTGGGATCAGAGACCTGTGAGCTGACAAAAGGAGTGATCTCACAGAGTTTCCAGCGTATGTCCTGGCACCAGGGCCCTCGGGTGCCTGGAAACTCTGGGTCGTCCTAACACTGAGTAATTATGCAGCCTCTGGGCTGCTAGCTGTTGACCTCTCCCTGTGAATGTGGCGGCACTCAGTTAAGCCACTCTAAGCTTTCATTTCTTTAGTCTCCTAGGGCATCTGAGCCAAACATTAACGCAGCAACAGAGACTCTACACACAATTTTGATTTCTACTTGCTACAGGCAGCCTTGTAGATCACGGTAGTGAGGGCCGCCTGCAAATTTTTTGCTTGACTTTGGCTCTGAAATAGTTTCAATGTTCAGGCACAGAAACTGAAGTCAGAAAACAAAACAGGCGTCATGAGGATTTTGTAGACATCTAGCTGAGCAGGAAGAAAGTGTCTCAACATCTAATGACTAGAAACAGACCAGAGTAAGGGCTGTCTGTAGCCCAGCAAGGAGAGGTATTTTCATTTTAGCAGTCGATTTCTGTAGCCAACAACTATTACAGGCTTAAGTGGTTAGTGATTTTTGACACTGGGAAATTAGCTCTTCCACGAATGTGTAAGTTTTCTAAGCAGTGTGATAAGTTCCGTAAAATACCACATTGAGATCTTGACTAGAATTGCATACATTTTGTAGATTCATTTCGGGATCAATTACATCTTTAAGGTATTGAGTCTCATGATACATAAACATGTGTCTCTTTCCATTTATATAGGTTTTCTTAGTCATTCACTAATGTTTTAAACTTTTCTCCATAAATTTCTGGCAAATATTTTGCTATGTTTCTAATTACTTTGCTGTGTCTTCCTTCCATCTTTCCTCCCTCCCTCCTCAGTCCCTCCCTCTGTCCGTTCCTCCCTTTTTTTCTTCTTTCCTTCCTTTTTTTCACCTTTTCTATTTTAAATGGTACATTTTACTCTGTTTTTAGTGATGCTATTGATTTTAAGAATTAACTTTGGGTCCAGCAACCTTTCAGAACTCTCTTTTTATTTCTAAATGCACAATTGCTTGGCTTTTCTATATAGATAGTCATATTATCTTTAAAATCTCTTTCTCCCCAATTCTTACAACTTTTCTTTCATTCTTTGTCTTGTCTTGATTCACTGAGATGTCCAGTCCAAAGTTGAGTAGAGTCAGTGTTAATTTCTTCCTATTGAACCCTAAAGGAAATGACGTCAATATCTCACTAGTCAAGTGTGTTATTTCTGGTGTGTTTTCTGATATATCTTTTATTAGGTTAAGATTTCCACTCTGTTTATATTTACTTGAGAGTTTTACTATCGATAAATTAATAATTAATGTTGAATCATTACATCTGAATTTCATTTTAATGAAATATTCCGCATCTTTGCCTTTATTCTAGATTAAGTCAAATGTGGCTTTTACTATCTGTCAATTATTTTTAGATCTGGCCTTTACAGTACCCTGTGGTTAATTTCCTGAAAATATTTCCAGTTGCATATGGCACTTTAATGTTTTTTGCTTTCTAAAATGTGATATCTGAATGAGTTTATGACCACAGATTATTTCTTTCCTAAAGCTGATACATTTTTGTGTTTTATGCTTGTTAATCTATATATTTGGGTACAACACCTGCAAGTTTTAGCTGATTATATTGCTTACTAGAGAGGATAATTCGAAAGTCAGAATTTTAAGTTAGGTTGTAAAGCTCTACTAATTTCAGATTCATGATAATTTGATCAATTTGAGCTGAGATCTTTAAAAATTCAGAAGACCATTTTTGCTAAGATGGGATGAGGCAATGGAGAACAAGCTAGATTAAGGGAAGCAGCCAATTATTTCTTTTCTTTTGGCTCTATTTATAAATCCCTCTCAGCTGCTGCATCACTGGGGTTATAAATTAATTGCAGTTATTCCCAGATGTGCACATCCTTTTGTTGCATTTTGCTTGTCAGGAGCAGAATCTGAGTTTGCCTTTTGTGGATATTCACTTGTTAGATAACTTATCTCTGTCACCAAGTTTTCTTAATTAGCCAGATGACTGTTGAAGCTCTTTAGAAAAACAAAACAAAGCAGAAAACAAAGAGTTGAGGAATTGAGAGGGAATTTATTTTTTATTCAAAAAAAGAAAAAAAGAGAGAGAAACAATTAAATTTAAGTTAAATCAGGACTCTAACTTTTAGGTACTTTCTCATTAGAGTTCAGATCCAGATATTTTGGTGTGAAGGACAGAACCTTTGCAGCCTCTTATTTCCTGGCTGGTTTACCAGTCCAGCAAGATCATGTGGCTGATAATCTATCACTGTCATTTTTACTGAGAACAGATTCTATGCATGTACATAAATTATTCACTATGGGCATTGAATCTTAAAAATTGCCTGAGTAGTAGAAAATATCTATCTAAAATGTAGTCAAATTTTCATTGACCTACTTCCTAAGTTTCATGTAAAATTGATGAACGTAGTACAATATAAGATGAAAGCTTCTGGCCACGTCAGTAGAAGATTGGTCCTTATTGAATTTCTTGGAAAAAGGCAAATAACCACTTATTTACCACTTTTTCTTTTTATAGAAGCTTCAAAATAATCATTAATGGAAATGGAACAGCCTGGATTCTGTCATGATTTAATGAAATCTTTGCCACCCCTATCCCTGCCATCAACTTAGGAATTATATCCCTTATGATTACCAGACTGATGACTAATTAACTCACCAGAGATATCAGTTTGTCTTCTAAATTATATTAGTTTGTAAGTGAACAGTTATTTGAGTATAGTGGAAGAACAGAGTATATATCCTTGCTCAGTAGAGAGTGCTTTCAGGTTATTTTTCTATGCAGGATCTCACCTAAAATGTGCTTATTCTAGGCTACTTAGACAATGGCTGGTGACACTAAGCAAGTAGGGTATTGCCAAATCTATAAACCTCAAATATGCTATACCATTTTCTATTTTTCTTTGGAGTTTCCATTTCGATTCCCAAACAGTTTATTCTGTCAATCCACTTACTACAGTTTACAAGAATGTTTGTAACATTCTTGATCATGGAACCTAACATCAGTATGGGTACCTTCTCATTTCTCATTGGGAGAAAGCAAAGTCACCACCCCGGTGACCATAAATACTATTTTTTTTTTCCTTTAGTTTTTCAGCCTATTAGAATGTCTGCAAATACTTATCACATTGGTTGAAATTATTCATTTGGTTCTATATCTGTATTGGGCTCTAAACTCTAGGGAGCATGCATTTCTTTGTATTCATCTTTCTATCTCCCATTCCAATCATATAGGTAGCGTTCAGTGAATCTGTTTATACCTCAATTGAAGTACTCATTGCAGTATAGAACAATAACCTCTTTATTTTTGGTTTGCACAGTATAGTTATAGTTTAGCCCAGTATCCTAGTGCGATTATTAACAGTGATATCTTTCTTACTCAAAAGTATCCCAATTTAGATGCTAAATTTATGGTCACACCAATTATGTGTCTTTTTCTATCACTTAATAAAGTTACTTCATGGCAAAGTCGATGTCTTATCCATCTTTGTATCCTCATGATTTAGCTCATGTCAAACATAGTGGACACTCAATTATGGAACTGATTTGGTTAAACAAACAAACACACAGGAAATATCATAAATAATTTTCTACACAAGTGAAATCTATGACAAAGAAGAAGAGAGATGTGTTTTTATCATTTGTGGAGCTGGCAAGAAACAGAGCACACATTCAAATTGGGTAATTCAAGGAGATTTTAATACATGAATTCTGTACAAAGATGTGGCAAGGAAAAGTATGGAAAAGACTGAAAGTTAGAGAAGTAGCATGGCGATTAACTTGGGAGGAGAAAGGCATGATCACCTCTCGACTGATGGTGGGAGGGGTGAAAACAGTTAAATACTGGGAAAAGGGAGCTGCATGAAGAAGGCTTCATAGTAAGAGCTATGGTCTTTAGGTAGGGATGCAGCCAGCCCACGTTTATGCTGCTGACAGGGAGCAAGGAAATCACATAACCATTCTTACTCTTCTGTCTTTAGCAGATGTTCTCCATTGGCTAAACCCAAGGAGAAACCAGAGGCCAAGGAAGCCTGTTGATATTCATTCATGCCAGCTTCTTGGAATAGAGAGCGTGGGAGAAAAGGCTGCAAGTTGATATTTTGGAATAAATAGATATATAGCCCAGTGATACTAGGAGAGGGAAATTAGAGGCCATTAGAAATTTGGCACAGGAGTGAAATATCTTAAAATAACCTCTAAAGTTAAGATATGTGACAGTGCCAAGGATTATAGCATACAGTGCCCAGAATTGCTGGAGGCAATGTCTATACCTAGCACTTGTAATTGTTAATAAGTCCGCACCAGGGTATAGTGCTTCAGAACAGATACCACAAGCACGTAGCATATATCTGGAAACAGAGTGGGCTCTTAGTAATTAATGATTGAATGGATAAATGGAAGAATTTCAGATAAATTAAGACTTTTGTGCTACATCAGAGAATATGCAACCAAATTAGGAAGATTCCCACAACATAGGTTACTGTGATCTATGCCTTTGAAAGGTTGAGTTTGTCATAGACTCAGAAAGTAGCAGTGCTTATCCAGTGATTGCCCAGAGGAAAGAGAATCTGAATTCTGCTAATCCAAATCTTTAATTGTAAACAAATATACAGTGGGAAAAGGAAAGTTCTCTTGGGCACATCATAGCATGATATGAACTGTCCCTTAAGACAACCTGCCTTTGCTTGTTCTATTTCCATAATATGCAAAAAAAAAAGTTCTGGTTACTAATTCACTTCAAACATAAATTGAAACTTGGAAAGGGTATGTTAGGTGAGGAAATGGAACCAAAAATTGCCCCCATCATGGGTTAGCAAAGGGACAAAAGAATGATGTTGCTGTATTTCAGGTTCATTTACCAATTCAATATGTGATAATTGTCAATTTCTGTTATTTTAATTTCTCATCTAGAGGATGGTTAAGGCATGGCTACCCTTTAGTTGGTATGGTCTCGAATGACTTACAGGAATGGCAAGGATTGGGAGTAGGGATGGGTTGATGTCACAGACTATTCCATTAAAAGCAACATTACAGGAAACTAATTGCCTGAGGAGCACCGTTAAGGTGTACTGATGTTGGTGCTTCACTGTATTTAGTCTTCCTGAGCACCAGTCTCCCCATAATAGGGACAAGTGTGGATTGGAACAATAGGAAAAATTAAACAATCAGGGACCAACAACTCTAATGCACTTAGTAGATATTTTCTGACCTTTGATTGGATGAGTCAATGGCATTTTATTTTTAACTGGTGTTCTATTGTCATGTAATCATGGGTTATGTGGATATTTTTCCTGTGATCTTTTAGAAGCAGTTTGGTGGAAAGGAGAAGCACATGGATTAAAATCAAACTGCCTGTTTTCAAATTCCAGCTCGATTGTTTACTAACTGTGAAACTTTGGGGAAATTGTTTATTCTATCTGTGCATCAATTTCCTCATCAGTAAAATAAAAATTAATCCAAGTACTTCTTCAAAAGGTTTTGTGAGAACTAAATGAATTGATATGTGCAAAGCACCAAGTAAGAGCTATATGAACGTCAGTCTTTATTAATATTATTTTTAAACCAACATGACTTCAGCACACTTAGTGTATCTCTAGTGTACAACTACAACACAACTAAGAACTAACTGCAACATAAAGCCAACTCGAGACTGAGGAAACATCTTAGGAAGTACTAATTTCAGTTGCTTTGGTTTTAGAAGAATATAGGGGGTAAGCTGACTTTTTCATTTTCTGTTATCTCCAGGACCTCTAGAACTTGAATTCTGGGAAAATGAACAGTAACCAAATTTAAGTTTTCCAAAAGTTGGTATGACCTTGGACATGTGAAACAAAAAAGATAGACATTCCTACTGAGTCATTTATACACATCAGAAAGGTAAACATTTAATTCCTATTTTGAAGTTTTCAGTTCAATACATAGTATCAGTGGCAAATGTTAAAAGGAGTTAATGTAGACCTATATGACTACCCAAGAAATTGATTAGCATTTTTCTTGGCTGTGACATATCACAGGAGAATGCTTGTAATATCAGAGTCTCTAATTTCTGTCACTGTGGGAAATCTGTGATGCTGGGACTCTCCTCTGCAGGTGAGCTAAATCTCTAAGATTTTATATCACCCCTCCACCACCCCCACCCTCTGGTAACCACTATACTATAGTCTGTGTCTATGAGTTTTTGTTTCTTTATTTGTGGTAGATGAGGATAAACGGTGTCAAATATATGGTGATGGAAGGAGAACTGACTCTAGGTGGTGACACACAATGTGACTTATAGATGATATATTAGAGGATTGTACACCTGAAACCTATGTAACTTTACTAACCATTGTCACCCCAATAAACTTTAATTAAAAAAAAAATCTATATAGATTTTTAAAAGAAGGCACACTCAAACTTTCAATTAAAATTAACTTAGAAATCAGAGAAAAATCCTCTAAGAGATGAGAGAAAATAGAGTAATAACGAATGAAGATAATTGTAAATAGTTACTTATCAATAGAATGACAATATTGCATTAATCACTGTATGTGCATAATTGTGTTTAATCATTTCAAGACGGCTGAGGATCAGATGCAAAATTGAGGGCATGAGAGCATTCATTGAATACAACTGCCTGAATAGCTTGGATGAATAAAAGTTCAGTGTGTTGATTCACTGAGAAAGGACAGCTACCCTGGTCTAAGTTGATCATGACTCAGTGTTACAATTAGGATTGTCTGATTCCAAGTTCCAGGTCCCTTCCTAGTGTACCTAGTGTCATTCTGTGAAGAAGCTTTTTTGAGCACAGATTTCAGGGTGATTTTGTATGAGCTGGAGAGATACTGAAATGGACGTGATTTAGTCAGGAACTGGTCACTAGCTTACTGACAGCAGGATCAAGTTCTTGCCTTGTCTCATTTGGTTCCACTACAACCATTTCTGGAATGGCTCACCAGAGCTAGGCTTTCTTACATGGAGCAGTCTCATCTGTGTGCAGCTAATTTCCAACAACGAGTAACAATACATGAGTTGATGGAAAGTATCATTCATTGTTAGCTGAGGAAAGACAGGGGTTTATTCAGAAGTTTGCAAAGAACTAAAAATATATATTCTGACTCTTTCTACATTTATTAATTCAGTGGTTTCCCCTGTGGTCCTCTCTGACTGTTGAGCATGTAGAGATAGTAATCCAGGGGTTCCTAAATATATCTCCTTTCAAAATAGAAATATTTTTCTTTATCTGATTGAAAAAGTAATATAGTTTTTCTTGTTACATCAATTTATAAACATATTTTGCCAAAGTGTGTGTTCCTGATGGTCTTTGGTTGATGGCATCCATAAAGTAAAACAACAACTTTTCTGTGACAGTTCTTGGTTTTGGCTTTTTAAAGCTTTAGCTTAATGAACTACAGCTTGTATCAGTGACTTCCATAGGGTAAGAAAGGCCTCAGGACTTATAACCTTTACTTTATCACAGATGAGATTCACAATAATATTAGCACTCCTCTAAGCAAGTATTGCACAACCTATATTTTTGAAAAGGTTAATAGTTACTTAACAGTGAAATACGTTTGAGAAATTCTACACAACATATTCCATTCCTAGAGATTCACGATGCATGTAAACATACAAAAGTTCCTGAGAATTCCAGCAAACATTTATTTTAAGCTTGATTTTACTTTCACCACAAATAACTCCACCAAAATATTTTGCTTTTATAGGAACATCTACCAACTTCTGTTCCATGCAAATTATTGGGATACATCACTGCCATTCATTCACCCTATGAGTCTACCCCATCCCATCCTATATTCCAGGAGAAACTCCTTTAGTTTGACCTAGGTTATTCTGTAGAGATGAGTGATTGGCCACACTGTCAGGTACACTTGAGAGTATTACAAACATATGTGTTTTAGCTGCAAGTATATGGTGGTTTAAATATTTCTTTAGGAAACATAATTCCTATAAGTAGAGTTGGAAAATTATAGATTAAAAATACTATTGATGTAAATCCATGTCACTATATACAGTCATGCACTGCATGAAGAAATTTTGGTCAAGGACAGACCACATATGAGATGCTGGCCCCATAAGATTATGAGGGAGCTGATAAATTCCTACTGCCTAGTGATGTAACATCATAGTTCAATGCATTACTCACATGTTTGTGGTGATACTGGTGTGTACACAAACCTACTACACAGTCAGTCTTGTAAAAGTAGAGCACGTACAATTATGTAGAGTACATGATATGATAATAAACGGCTATGTGACTGGTTTATGTGTTTACTATATCATACTTTTTTTTTTACAGTTACTTTTTACACACATACACACATTTATATATATATGCATATATATATATATATATATATATATATATATATATATATAACAGACTTTGCTGTAAAGCAATATGCCGTGTTAAACCAGTAGCAGCCTCATATACCTGGTGTTTACCCTGTCTCTTTATTGAATCGTATTCTCTTTTGCTTGATTTAATCTTGTGTTGTATTATAAATTTAGTGTAGCCTAAGTGTACAATGTTTATAATGTCTATAGTACTGTACAGTAACATTCTAGGCCTTCACATTATTCCACCACTCACTCCTTGACTCACCCAGAGCAACTTCCAATCCTATCAGCTCCATTCATGGTAAGTGCCCTGTACAGGTGGTACCACTTTTTACACCATATTTTTACTATACCTTTTCTATGTTTAGACATGTTTAGATACACAAAAACTTACGTTGTGCTACAATTGCCTGTGGTATTTAGTACAGTATCATACTATGCAGGTTTGTAGCCTAGGAGCAATGCGCTATACCATACAGCCTAGGTGTGTAGTAGGCTAATCCATCTAGGTTTGTGTAAGTGCGCTCTGTGATGTTTCCACAATGATGAAATTGCCTAACAGTGCATTTCTCAGTATGTATCCCCATTGTTAAACAGAACATGACTATACTGTAGAATTAACCAAAACACCTGCTGGAACCTTCATTGAGAATGGTGGTGCTAAACTAATAGTAATTCATAATAAAAAATAACAATGACAACAATTAAAACCATGAAAGCCTCAAGAAAACGCTCAAACTGTATAGATAAGATGTCTTCCTAAAAAATTTTGAGAATTCCCAAAGTTCAAGTGCTTCTGCTACTGTGTTTCCCTGAAAATAAAACCGGGTCTTAATTAATTTTTGCTCCAAAAGATGCATTAGGGCTTATGTTCACGGGATGTCATCCTGAAAAATCATGCTAGGGCTTATTTTCCACTTAGGTCTTATTTTTGGGGAAATATGGTATGTTGTTAAACGTTTCCAACATTTCATAGGAGATTAATGTAATGTGTTCTTCAGTAAACTCTTGTAACCTGCAACTTTTTGTAAGTATTCATAACTCACTTAGCAGTTCACAAATAAGTAGTTGTCAGTTCCACTTATAAATGAAAAGTCAAGGTTTGCAGTAAGTCAACTCACAGATCACCTGACCCTCTTCATCAAAATGTGTCTTCAGCTCCATTGATTTGAAAATAAAATGAGCAAAAATGAATCATAAAGGCCTCCTCGGGACTTAAGATTGCTACAGTGTGCCCCAGGCTATAACCAGCTGAAGGTAAACTCAATGCATTTAATGCTTCACCAACCCCTGCTGAAGATCAGAGTAATTTGTCATTTCGGAGTTAGGCAGTTTCACACAAATATGACATTTACTTTGCCTTAGAGTTTGCTGATGATACCAGATAAATGTAAAATTGGGAGATTACAGAGTTGTCAAAGGGCAACTGAAAAAAAAGGAATGATTGTTTAAAGTGGGTTTCACTGAAACATCTTGACAAAGACCAGTTCAGACCATATTCCTTCCAAACGCTAATCTTTTGAAATGGGGAAGCCATGGGCCCAGTTTCATTCAGACACATCACCACCTTATAATGATGTCTCTTATAATGATGTCTCACTTGAGCCAGGCATTCTGGTGTAGGCCACATTGTAATGTTTTCATAGCAGGAGCCTGCATAGTTTGAGTGATGCTGCCATTTGCTGAGGTCTCAGCAGTGCAGCTCTTCTACCCAGTTGCAACCAATTTCACTGATCAGTAGCTCTGGCTCAGCTTCACCACTCTCATAAATTTCATAATTCATTTGGCAGGTGCAAAGTGGACAGATATTTAAGAAATCTCAGTATTTTGGAAGAAATAGAGAAACACCCACTGCTTCTTTATTTGCTTCTGGACACTGACATTTAATTTGGATACTGAGGGGGATTTACTAGTGTTTATACTACAAAGATTTTGATTATTTAATTTTTGTTCTTCATTGTTTTTGAAAAAAATAAAAATGGCTTCATCCCCGTGGTCTATACTTGGATATCAGTTGGTTGTTCAGATGTGGCTGGTCATTAGACCATAGAGTTGAACTTATCAAACATGGCAACAGACATAGAGTATTTTTTGCCTAAACATCTGTCCCAGATGTTATGGTAGCAGAACCAAGTCTGATGAAACAAAGACTTACTTCTGATTTTATTTTCTTAAGTGATGTACTTGTAAGTAGGTACATATATGTAGCTGCATTGTCTGGGTTCATTTCTTAATTCTGCTGCTAATAAGTAAAGTAACCTTAGAGACAAGTAGGGAAACCTCTCTGTATTTCATCAATAATTTAGGGGTGCAATTAATACTGCCCTTGTGCTACAAGGGATTAATGATAGTAACCTCATTGATTTAATCATATACCTATGAAATAAATTAAAGCTGTGTTAGGCGTACAGTTGGCACTTCATGAATGTTAACTCTTATTATTATAATTATCCTCACTTTTGAATAAGCATATATCTATCATTTGTTAATTGCTTTCCTATGTGACCACAAATTTTTGCTTCTCATCTTTAATATATTTTTTCCTAAATAGATAATGCATTAGAAATTAAAATACTAAAGAATATATAGTGAAAAGAAAGATTTATATCTCCACAGTGTACCAACTGCTATTTCATACAGTGATTTTTTATGATAAAAATCCATGTAGTTAAAATTCCATTTGGAACTTTAAAAATAATGTGAATACAAAAAGCAGAACACTATTCAAAAGGACAAAATGTTTTATCTCATTTTTGTTGTTTATAATAATATAGTAAAATTCAAAAAAAACCAACTGTTTTAAATAGGGTATTTGTTTTATAGCAGGTATGCTTTTAATACTATACTTATCAATGTATTTTATCATTCAGTAATCATGATTATTCCATAAGTGCCATTATCAATTCAGTTTTACAGATAAGTAATATTCTAAACATAACCAAATGGGATTAAGCATTATGCATTTAAAATTTAAGTTGTTTAAGTTTCCAAAGAGTATAGAAATCCAAATATATTGTTTTCTTTTTTGATGGTTTAGGTGTATTTTCTTTCAGAATGAAAAGAATCTTATAGTCTACCTTTGTCTTCTTTTCCTTTTTAAACATCACCTACTTCTTATGTTGAAAATAACCCCAATCTAGACTCTTTGTCTGGCCTCTAATTCATCTCACACTATCAACAGTTTATACTTTCCATAATTCCACTTTTCCCAAGTCTCTGCTTACTCAGAAGGCCTTGCTGACTCCCTTCTGCTTAGATGATCAATTACAAACCTCTTATCCTGACACACATGGTTTTTCCTGATCTGCCTATGTTTTCACTAGCAATCTTATTTCCCATACATGCCTAGTGTGGCTTAATTAATAAAGGTTACTCAACAATTTCCTTATCACAAAACTAAAAAAAGAATATTTAAACAATTCTCCTTAGAATGTAGAATGAGGCAGTTTCATCTTTTACCCTGGATAATTTGGATGGTGCAAAACAGTATTTTGGCATCAACATTTTTTATTTTTATTTTTTAATTTGCAGATATTGACGAACTGTGGTTTGATGATTTGGAATGTGAGCAAGCATACATTCTGATTAGACTTTTCTTTGGAGCCAGAGCTATACCATGGCTGTATGTATTCCTCATCAAGCTGATAAAATCTTAGTGTTCAAGTTTAAAATGTGTCTAATGGTCTGGCACAACCTTGGATAGTGCCTGATTTTAAGATGATTTACTCTGTAGTTTGAAGAATGGAAACCAGAGAACCCATCTTAGAATTCACAAAAACACTTGTTACCAGAGAACTTTACATGAAGGCCTATTTGAGAGGAATCACATTGCTAGTAATTTTTTTTCTGTTGGGATTTTGGCAAGGAATATTTTACACTTTTTAAAAGAACAGATTGCCTGGCCAAGTGAATAATTTCTTTTCCAACAAGTCAATAATGCTGTGTTTGAAAACAGGTAAGTCCTAACCATTCCTTTTGAATGAGAATGTTTTGAGATCCCCAAAGGTTGAGACTATTTCATTCATCACTTTGTCCACATTGCCAAATGCACTTCCTGGCACCAGGGAAGTATTTTTTTATTTTTATTTTAAGTAAATGATTATGTTCATGAACTGTTTGCATGTGCAGGGAGGTTTTGGCTATCAACCTCTTGGATGTGGGTCTAGGAGGATTGCTGCAAATTTTCTGGCACTGAAGAATTTTATGGTGTAAAAATATAATTGGCCCGTTAACAAAGCCCAGGGATCTGCAAGACTAGATAGAATTGCTTCCAAGGCAAGCTGGTTGTATAACATGGGTTGTACATAAAGTGTCTTCTTTGAGTCCCAGATGTGCCCTGGTGTATCACTGTGCAGTGCTCGGCAGTGTACTTCTGAGCAGAGGGGGCCAATAGACATGTGTTTGTTTTGATCTGTGGTGTCTCTGTGATCTGTGGAATAATTTGTTTTGACCTCCCAGTGACTGATCTCCATGGAAGAACTGAGATCATTAGAGGAACTTCTTAGATCTTAAACAGGATTGCTTGTTTTCTTGAAGGGAGGCTTGAGAATTCAGAAATGGAGAAGAGAGAAGGGCAGATGATTAGTGTTGAGAGGAGTTCAAAGAAGCAAAGGAAGAAATTAGTGGAACAGGGTAAAATGTGAAACAGGAGAATTTGTGTTCGGCCGATGTTTCTTCAATGTTTCCTAGCTCCTCTCTCTGTTTCCTGTCACACTCAATGATGCCCCTTTAATTACCTTGATATCTAGGGAAGTTGTGTACTTCCCCTGTTTTCCTAGTAAAGCTTATCCTCAGGAAATAGTGAAATAACTCCATAATAGAATAATAATAATGTACTTCCTCTCCAAAGATATTTTCATATTAATTGGGGAGAAACTTAGGATGGATGAAGAAATAAAATGTTCTATGTGGTGTTTCAGACAACAATGAAGTAGGTGTGGGAGGTATTTTAGCCTACATGAAGAAAGACCTGACCCAAGCACTCCTGAAATGATGGACAATCTCCTGGTGGTAATGTTGCTTCCACCGTAGACACCAACAGCTGCCTTCCAGTATTTCACTTGACTCCTGAGAGTTGGAAGCAGTTCTGGTTTGTTAGCAGGGTGTCCCCTGACCTGCATTGTAAAGATTATCCCAAATGGTTGCCTCCTCTGAATTCAAATACTTTCATAAGGTAGTAACCATTTACTAAGTTTAATAATATAGAGTTGGAGAATTGTTTCTTTTTTTTAAATTAAAGTTTATTGGGGTGACAATTGTTCAATTGTTAGTAAAGTTACGTAGAGTTCAGGTGTACAATTCTGTAGAAAAATTGTTTCTTGATCAGTTCAATTGACTCACTCTTGTGCTCCCCCATCTTCTCTATGTCCAATGGCACTTTGTAGATATCATACTTTATGAAGCACTTCATGCTTAAATTGTCCTCATTTTTCTTGTTACCATTAAACTATTGTGTTTTTTTGAGGACAGGGGTCATATTACTGTCATCTCTGTGACCCCAATGATAATACAGACTGGCACATAGGAGTTGCTTAATAAATGTTTGAAAAAGTGAATAAATGAGCCCTTCCCATATGTGAGGAATTAATATGGAGGAAAGGTGATAAAAATAGCTAAAACTCCTTTTGCACATCTATAACTGCATCTTTTGACAAGCACATCAAAGGATATACTTACAAAGTCATTTGTTTTTACCTCCTAGAGACTTTTAAAATTCTCTCTTTTGGGCTGTTTCTTCCACTGCTCCATTAATTTCTAGTCACTTGAAAATAAAACAAGATTCTCCAGTCGTTAAATAAAATGTTCATATTTGTGTTATCATGGAACTTTTTATTTTCATATGGAGGCTTTTTCTCAGGCCTATTATAGGGGGGTAGCAGTGGGAGTGAGAGAAGAACTGGGGCTGTCGGGGCTGGGAGTCTCTTTGGAGGCCTACGTGTGCTGCTGAGGTGTGTCTCACTAAAGGCTTTGGCATTTTGGAAATGATGTTAACGTCTCAAAAATTATTTTCAATCCTGTGCTTTTGTAAAATAGTTTATATTTTCTTTTGCAGCCAAGAAAAGTGCTCATTCACTATTAATTTACGTTCTGAATGAGGGTTATTGGGGGTAAGCAATCAGCTTGCCATTTTAATCCTGTTCTGTGTAGCTAAGCCTTTTATTATTGTAGTTATTCTACTCTTATTATTATGTGGAGTGGTTTTCCTCACGGCCTTCAGGGCGGCAGGAATCAATCCTGTCAGGTGGGGTTCAGGCCCACCTGGAAAGGGCTAAGCCTCTGTGGAATTAGCTCAGAGGAGCCAGGAGGCTTTTTTCCCACTGCAGTGTCCCTTCTTGAGGAAAAAACAAAACAAAGAAAAAAACCAAAAAACAACAACACGTGATACATAGTCAAAAGGGAGAAACGACTTTATCACTTGCTAAGGTCATGTCCTGAGGACCTCGAGCACCTTTCCTGGGCCCTGCTATACTTCAGAGAAATGTCAGGAATCCTGGTTTTTCTGCCTCTGAGCTGTTGTCTTTGTGCCTGGTAGTGCTTTGTGTTCACATCTGTCTTGTGGGAACTTTTGCCAAGGGAAACGTGGGAGCTTTGCACTCTGACTCCCTCTCCACATAAAAAGCAGGACCGGCCAGGAAGCCCACTTGTTTTACTATACAGAAAAGATGCCTGTGACAGATGCTGACATTCATTCTTCTGTCCTGCTTTGTAATCATCCCCTCACTGCATTAGTGAGTCAGTGACAACCTGTAATTCATGCCAGAAGAGTTCAGTCACAAGTGAAAACAACAATTTCCTCAGTATTTGGAAGTGGCACTTGAGGAACTTTTAAATTATGTAGGTTGAGTGATATTCACTCACCACAGCAACACAACACAGTTTGGGTGGGAGTCACAAGTGCTTTGGTTATGCCCTCACCAAGGGGATCTGTAAGGACACAGACACCAAGGCTACCAGATGTATCTCTTTGGTCTTCATTGCTTTCTCTGGTAGAAGTACATATGGCTCAAAAAGTTTCCTCTTGGCATCCCCCTTTATTCATATTTCATGTAAGATTGATTTTTAGATTCACCATTAACTGGTCATAGAATTTTGGTCTGTTACTTAATTGTAAGCCTCAGTTTCTTGTTCCATAAAATTGATGATAATAATAATAACACCCAAAACATAAGGTTCTTGCAAATTTAAATGAGATGAAGCATGCAGTGTACTAAACCAGTGCCTGGCAGGGTAAATTATGAAACTGATTGTTAGGACTATGATTGTACCTGACAGGTTTAACTCTTCTAAAATATCTTCCATTCATAATTTAAAAGCACTTAAAACACAATCCCTGTTTTCTAAAAGAAATATATATGAATAAGTTGCATTATACGAGGTCAGACAATTAAGTTCGTGAACTCATCCTAGAAAAAGTTCTACATACTACCTCATTGCTGAATACCATCACTACGGTTACCTCCAAAGTACTCTCCCTAGGAAGCTATGCAGCAATGCCAGCGCCTAGTCCATCCTTGAAAGTCATTTTGGAACTCTTTTTCTGGAATGGTCATCAGAGCTGTCATATTACCCTTTATGTCCCGAATGTCCTCAAAGTGTCTTCCTTTCAATATTTTCTTTATCTTCAGGTAAAGAAAGAAGCCATTGGGGGCCAGATCAGCTGAGTAGGGAGGGTATTCCAATAAAGTTATTTGTTTACTGGCTAAAAACTCCCTCACAGACAGTGCCGTGTGAGCTGGTGCATTGTTGTGATTCAAGAGCCATGAATTGTTGGCAAAAAGTTCAGGTCGTTAACTTTTTCACGCAGTCTTTTCAGCACTTCCAAATAGTAAATTTGGTTAACTGTCTATCCAGTTGGTACAAATTCATAATGAATAATCCCTCTGATACCAAAAATGTTTAGCAACAAGTTCACGGACTTAATTTGCAGACCTCGTATATGTTTGTGTGTATGTACATAGAAACAAAAACAAAAACCAAAAATGCATAGGCCAACCTATTAATAGTGGCTATCTCTTTTGTAGGACTACAGGTGTTTTTATTTACCTTATTTTAACTTATTTAAATTTTCTTTTTTTTTCTTAAGTTACTCATTAAAATAATTTCAGGGATCAGATAAGTGTTATTTTTATTTATTTAACATTTGAGGTAGAGAGTTTCTGGGAGCCATTTCCTCAGCCAAGTGTTGTTTTACATCTGATAAGTGTATTCTGTTGGTGTGAGCACAGTGAAGGATTCTGTGATGCAGGTCTAACCAGGTCAACAAGGTCATAAATAGTACAGAGTGGGGCGGGGGAGAGGGAAGGTAGTGCAATACATTGTCTGACTTTACGTGGAAAAATCGATTCACTATTTGTGCTACTTTGTTCACTGTTGAACTAGATATGGATTTATTTCCTAAACAGGAAACACTAGCCAGAGGCTACCAACTTCACATCTGATGTGTCTTCAGAGTGGGAAGGAGGACCCTTCTTCTCCTACACATATCTCCCCCTCCAGGTCTGAATCCTGTAATTGGAGATTCTGTTTGCAGTTTGCAGGGTGTGACAGATTTATCAGCCTACAAGACAGGAGATAAATCTTTCTTATTTACACAGTTATCTTCAGCTATTAGCACAATAACATGTATGTAGCAGAATTTGAAAAAAATGTATTAGATAAAAGAAGAAAGAGACAACTCTCCCACGTATTTGTGTAAATGAGTTCATCCAGTTTCTTCCAGAAAGCAGACTGTGGTGGAAGAAAGTTGGAGGGGACTTGGAGAAGCCTTGAACATGTGCATGCATTATTGAGGGTGTGAATTGGAAGGTGCTTCAAGAGAAAGACGTGTCAGAAGCTAGAATAGGCACATGTGTGAAACTCAATTCCTCTCAACCATGCATAAGGCCAGCTGTTTGTCATGGTTGATTTATTGGTGGCAAGCAATAGATATTGATTATTTTAACGTAAAGGGTGGGGGAAGGGATTTGTTGGAAAAGAAGGAGACTCACAGAAGTGAAGGAAAACTGAAGAAGTTTCAGAGTCAAGGGAGGACAGTGACCAATAAGATTTCCAGGATGGTGAATTCTAGTCGGCAGTCTCAGGAGTGATATGCTTCTGGGATGAATTTGCTCATTTTGTTTTGCTGTCTTGCCCTCAAGACTCAAAATCCAGCAAAAGTGTGACGTTGCCCTAGCTTAGATACAGTGCACATCCATGAGAGGGGAAGGACAGAACACTTGGCTGGTGGTTTTCCAAAGAGAATGCAATGAGAAAAGTGTAGACCCCTCATTTTAGCAAAATTTGAATTTTTGTACTGAAGAGGAAATAGTTATATTGTGGCAAAACGACCAGTAACCATTATACCATTCTTTCCTCCTCAACCACATGACTTACAATAGCCTCCATTTTATTTTTCTTTTGAAAATTGGAATAGTAATATCTGTATCTTTGTAACTCCTGCTTTGATTTGAGTTCAAGAAAGATAATGTGTTTTCCAGGAAGATGTTATTTAGTAAATATAAAGCTAGAGATTATATCGTGCAAAACAAATAAGATAAAGTAAAATTAATCACCTTTCTCTCCAGAATTTAGAATCTGAAATAAGGTGAACATTTATTTACTCAATCTGGTAAACAAGAGCATAATTTCTAATGATCCAGTATTTATATTTAACTAGTTTGTCCTCTGTTGAGGCTGTGACTATTGGATATCTCTTTCTCTTATCATACATAGGACAGACAAAACACAAAAACAAACAACAACAACAACAATATATATATATATACACACGGTGCCATCATATATATATATATACACACACACACACATACATATATGTGTATATGTATATATATATATATATATTTTTTTGTTGTTGTTGTTGTTGTTGTTTAAATGTGTTATGAGACATTTGTTATTTAATTTTAGTCTCACAGGGGAGGGAATCTTAAGATGCAAAAGAGCTGCTAACTTTATAGAAACTATGCCCCTAAACCTCTTTTCTATTATTCAAAGAGGACCATCATGATTTAATGTCTACTCTGATATCTTCCAAAGGAACTCACTCAGAAGAGAATGGTTCAGATGCTAAAGGACAGATATTTTCTGGGTTATTCTGAAACATATTATTTTTTAAGGAATAGCATCCTGGATGGAAGGTTTGCTGACAGGTCAAAGTTGAATTCAGGAATCAAGAGACAGAGGCTCTAAATCTTCCTGAAAGTTAATCTGGTTTTGATAGCAATGTGTGGGTGTTTGGCTCTTGTAAACAAAGAAAAAAATTGTTTTTATTGAATAATTTCTATAACTTGCTTTGAATTACCAACAATATGCATCTGAGATTTTTTTTCATATCTGTGTATGTGGTATACTTTATTCTTTTGTCTATTGCATCACATTACATATTTGGATACCCCATAAATTGTTCTATGATTCTAGGTTGGATAGATAGTTTGTTTTGATTATTATAAATAATCATGAATTGAATTTCCTTCTACACACCTTTTTGTGTATATACATAAATATCTTTCAGGGTAAATGTGTATAATACATACACACACACATTTCCTAATCAGTCTCAAATTAATGTTTGTGAATGCATAATCAATTTTCTCACTACCATTCCTGGGGTGTTCATCTTTCCTACACTGACTTGAAACAATCTCTATTGTTTACTAAAATCATATATGTAGCTATACTTAAATCCACATTCATGTAAAGTGTCTAGCCTGCTCCATAGAGTTCTCTTTAACTTTATTTCAATATCATATTATTTTCACTATTATAATTTGTGATATCATACTTTGAAAATTGTCTTGGCTATTTTTACACATACACACTTGTATAGAGATTTTGACTGGAATTACATTTTTAAATAAGTTTGGCAAAAACTGCCATCTTCCTAATATTGTCTTTACAACCAAAAATATTTCCATTTATTTGAATTTTTATTTACATCCTTCAGTATCTATTTTAGTGATTGTAATTCAGTATACACATGTTCATTGTTAATATAGAAGTGAGATTGTTTTTTGTGTGTTGATCCTGTCACTTTGTTGATCTCATTTATTAATTCTACGATTATTTTTTGTAGATTACTTGGGATTTCTCTATGTAGGCAATTATTTCATCTGCAAATAGAGACAGTTTGTTTTTTTTCTTTTCTAATCTGTATGCCTTTTATTTTTTTCTTGCTTTGTGCTGGTGACTAACATATAGACTACTATGTTAAATAAGAGTGGTGAGAGAAGTCTTTGCCTTGTCCCCAGTCTTACAGAGAAAACATTCACGTTTTCTGTTATGTTGCTTGTAGTTTTATTTTTCATATGATCTTGATCAAGTTGAGGATGTCCTCCTCTCTTACTCATTTGCTGAGAGTTTTTATTATGAATAGTTGTTGGATTTTGTCAAAAGATTTTTCTGCGTACATTGATTTGATTGTATGATTTTTCTCCTTTGTTGATTCGGTGAACTACATTAATCGGTTTTGATATTAAACCAGTCTTGTACACACAGAATAAATATCACTTGATCATGGTACATAACTCTTTGTATTGTTATTGGACTTAATTTGCGGATATTTCATCGAGAACCTTTGTGTTTAATTTCATGGGTGGTATTTTTTTTTTTTTTTTTTTTGTGTGTGTGTGTGTGTGTGTGTGTGTTATATTAGCTTCTCAGGATTAGATAAGGGGATATGTAGGAAGGCTTCTCTGTAGAGCTGACTTTTGAGTTAAGAACGGAATGATGAAAAAAGGCTGACAAGGAGGAAATTTGTGGAAGACCAGTCCAGAGAGAAAGAACAGCGCGGGCAAAGGTTGGGGGTGGGTGGGATTGGCAAGAATTAATTTGGAGTGTTTGAAGAAAAGAAGGAAGGTCAGTGTGGTTGGAGCCCAGTGACTGATGGAGAGTGATATGTGATAAAAGTAAGAGGCAGGAATAGGAGAGCTCATAAAGAGTCTTGGAGGATAACTTCTTTCTTTTTTCCTTCCTTCCTTCCTTCCTTCCTTCCTTCCTTCCTTCCTTCCTTCCTTCCTTCCTTCCTTCTTTCTTTAAATTGAAAGTGCAAAAAAAAAAAAGACCTTAGAGAGTGCAAGAAAATGAGTAAAGTGATACAATACACTTTTTAAAATATCCCTCTGGCTATTGTATGAATGATTAGTTGGCATAGAGTGAAAGACATAAAGGAAGCAGGTAAACAAGTTGGAGGGTGCTGCAATGATTAGAAAAGGACATCGTGGTGCAGGTGTGGTCATTTTCATTTTTTGGTTGAGAAGTAAGAAACGCAATGAATTTCCATGTCTTATACTCCAAATACCTCTATCAAATCCAAATACCCTCTATCAAATCCAATCAGGTCTCCTTTAAATATGATAATTCCAGGGCTACAGCATGTAAAGCACAAGTTGAACCTGGACTACCTTGTGGTAGAAATTAAGAACTTGCTCAAAAAATGATGGCAACATATCACAAAGATGTAAAGAAGCCATCTTGAAATTGTTCACACTGACCAAATCTAGTACAATTTGAGCATCAAAACAAATGATGACAGTATCATAATACTGCATAACTGAATAAAACTGCACACTGAATAAAATAAGAATACAGAAGTTCATTGTATATAAAATAAAATAATAAGTAAATAAACAAGGGGAAAAAAACTCTTTAAATTATTAATAGAATGCCAACAAATAAGCAACATATGGCTGATGGGCTTAATACCCATGCATTCGTTCAGTGACTGCAAATTTGTTGTGTGTTAATCAGTGGATAACTCAGTGCATCAGGGCTCTCACAGAAACTAATTTTTCCACTGTTATGAAATGTTAGCAGGAAGATTGCATAGCAATAAACTTTTAGTTTTTCTTTCTTTTTTTACTTCCCCTTGACAGTGAGAGAGAGAGAGAGAGAGAGAGAGAGAGAGAGAGAGAGAGAGAGGAGCCAGTATAAAATTCTGTGAGAAGTAATTTCCATACAGAAAAAGTGTTTAATTTTTTAAGTTTTCTAATAAATCGCAATAAGTCATAATGATTATCAGTTATGTTAAAATTCCACACACACACATACACACACACGTATACACACACATTTGGGTCTGTCCCTTTATAGCCTTGATTATGTTTCCAAATGAGTTAATTATCAAAATAAAATTGTTCCTAACTCTGCAGGAATTAGGCTTGAATATTGAATATTTTTGACAAAAATCAGCAGATAATTTAATTTTACCTAATGTACTTTTGTGCTTTTAATGACCACAAGAAGTAACTTGTTGTGTCAGAGCTGAAGTTAATGAGGCAAATATTTTGTAATATGTTTTATTATAAATTGTTTTTATCATAATGTAACTTGTTTATTTCATTACATCTTGGCATAGACATAAAATTAATTTTCAAAAAATTACTGTACTGATACTACTATAAGAGTTCCTAATGTGTCATTTACTATAATTATTCTGGTAATTAATTTATAAATGTTTATTTTCAAAGACTTCCCCATTATGCATAGCATATATGTTCTTCCCAAGCACAAAGGAAGGTAGTAATAATGATAAATTGTCAACCAAAAGAAAAAAAAATAATCCCTCCTAATTTAAGGTTTCCCTTTCAATGAATATATTAGGTATCCCAGAAATAATCATTTGCTGGAAGCAGGCTAGTAAAGCATGTCTTTCACAACTGCAGTTGAATTTTTTTTGAGCTCTGCAGGATTCCAAAAATGAAGTAGTAGCTTGCTTAACCATAGCACTTAATTGTCTCTTTTTCACCATTGGCATTCCCATTCTTTAGTAACAAGTCTTCATTTAGCAAAAATGATTAGGAAAAATGATTTGTAAAATTACTGCAAACTATTTAGATCCTTATTATATCACTTAATTATTTTCTACATTGTAGAACCCGTTCTTCATCTAGAACCTGTTCTTCATTGTAGAACCCATTGCAATCATCTGAGAATGGTATTTTAGGATGGCTGTAAGTTTTGCATACCTACATGACAAGTGTATTGTAGTCCTTCTTTTCTCTTCTTTGTTTTCACTTTTCTATACTACTGGTGAACTAAACAAGTTGATGGATCAGAAAGTATGGACAAAGATTTATTGGAATGACTTATGTATTAATAAGATAGCTTAGGTACCTAGCTGCTAGTTATTGCATTAAAATATATTTTATCCCTCACGGGCAAATCTTTGTTGCAGGTAAGATTTAATATTTTTGAAAATACAGGAAAATAAGCCATAAGAGTAGTTTTCCAACATGTTAGAGTAGATTACTTACATAAAGAAATTGTTAAAATGCAGATTTAAGGGGCAGAGTTTCAACAGATCTGGGCCTTCATTTTGTGTGTATGTATCAAATAAATGGATTGAACTAAATGTTCTCTTGGCCTCTTTAAATGCAAATATCTATAGATATTGGCATTTCTAATATTTAAATTTGTGTTTCTTGTTAAATTTTCTAATTATTTGGCTTAAGCTTTAGTGTATTTATTGATTTGATGATTGCAATTTGATGAAGTCATTTCAAAATACCAACCTTTATGGCAAATCTATTACGAGCAAGGAATAATAAAGAAATTTCCTTATGGATCAGATCAGTTATATTTTTGCATCAGAACTACTGGATTTGGACAAGATCTTAGATAGTATAGCATTTAGAGAACCTTCTCGTTGGTTTTGTGGGCTTGCTTATATTCTATCAGTAGGTGGTCTCCATAGCTCAGACTTGAACTGTTCTGTCTTTGGAGACAGCGGCCACATCTCCCATATTTGTGATTGAAACCCGAGGTCTACTCCAAACACTAGGAATCCAACTAAAACGCTGTGTCCAGTTAAAAATAAAAGGAAATCTATGTCCTCAGAAAGGGCTTGTTCACCTGGGTGGTTGCTATTGAATCTTCCAGATAGTGCTTTGAACCTAGTCTTGACGTGGAATGAAAAAAATCTGTCTTTCGCCACAGCCCTCAATGTATCGTTCAATTGTGAACATGCTTCAGAGGATTTAGGGTAAATATCAGGCTAAGTGTAGCCCAGGGGTCCAAATAGTGCCTATAAACACAATATTGTCTGCCTTCCCTAGTTCCCATTTCTCAGTGAAATACAGTTTGGAAGTAGTAAGAGGGGGAGGACGAAAGGGGGTTACGTCTGTCCTTTAATCACTCCTGCAGATTGCTCACCCCTAGCACTGGCCTCTGCACTCAAAGTTTCCTTAGCCACTATTTTCATTTCCATCCGCCCTTCTTTCTACAAGACCTAGCCCTACTGTTTTACTTAGAAATTAGGTCCATCTTTATGATTAAAAAAAAAAAAAAAAATCAGGATATCTGGAGTCTGTGTTCCCTTTTACATGCTAATTGATCTTGTGGTCTGAGAAACCCAGATACACCATGACTGCCAAGATGCACAGAGTATAAAAGACCAATCGTGAATGTAGGAAGACAAAGAGAAATGTTTTCTTCCCTCATTTTTATATTTTTGTACATAAAATGTACCAAGTGGTGTGGTGTTTAGTTCAGAGACAGCTCAGTTTGGGAGAGACAGTAAGAATTTTTTCTGTTCCACAGAGGGGAATAGAGAGAAGGAGAGGAGTGAAATGCTGATCAGAAACATGAATTTGCAAAGAATAATAAAGTAGTGATGAGGTGACAAGAGGCCCCATCTCCTGCTGCTCCCTGCTTAACAAACTTTGAGAGCATCTTTATCTGACATTCAGCCATTACCTATCAACTAGTCTCACAGAACATCTTTCCTAGGACATCCTCTAGGTTAGAGTTAGGGAAAAATAACAGAAACTAGGAGGGGCAGCAATTGCTGATCTTGCCATAATATTAAGAAAACTGAAGAGATGGCTCAGTAAGAATCTTATTAATAGGCCATGGTCTACAGAGCAACATTTTACAGTCAATAACTTATCTCCAGGAAATGAACAGCTATCCTGGTATTTAAAGAATGTTTTATAAAATGTTCAGGATAATTAAAAAAAAAAAAAAAAAAAAACACAACTAAGGAAAATGTGTTTTCCTCAAAGGTATATTCTATCCTTGTTACCGAAAGCCTAAATTGAATATTTAACATCCTGCCCTTACAGTTGCTTTGTATTGAAAAAGGAAATGCAGAAAGCTCTATTTCTCTAGAAAACAAATTGGATTGCACACAATACTGCTATCTGCATGCACTTGGGACAACATATATATATTGCCTTGTCTCTTAGGCAGATTTATAAGTTCTACTTCTTTATTTACACAGAAAGGCTGTCTAGTAGCACAGATTTGAACTCCAATAAACCTGAGATAAATCCTCAGTTGGCTACTTACTAGTTGAATGATTTCAGGCCAGTTACTTAGCTTTTCTGGGCCTCATTTGTAGATGGGAATTTCATTTCCATATATTGATGGGAATAATGAGAGTATCCATTCCGTAGAGTTGTTTCCAGAATTGAATGACGTAAGTTATAAGTCAATGTTAACTACCATTATTATTATTAGTTCGGGTCAGTAACCATTAAGTGCCGGAAGTAAGAGTCAAACTCGGGCAGTATGGTTTGAGAACCTGCTCTCATCACCATTGCATTATTCTGTATATAAGACATAAAAGGGATGTTTGGAAAAGGAGAACGGCGAAGTTGAAAGAAGAGGGTGCTTTTGCTCACTGAAGTATCAAAGATCGTCTCAGATACAGGTGTTTAACTTCCGAAAATGTTTATTAAAACAAGTATTTCAAGAAGAAGAAAGGCAAAAATTTCCAAAGTCACCAAATTGTCTGCTTACGATGGCAAACTGACTGCTATGTAAGGATCACATTCACCATGGTTAATTCAAAGGAACATAGATATATGCAAAGCCAGAATCAGAGCTTGTTTCTGTGGAAGTCCATGTTTATAGAACATTTAAGGCTTTGTTACTTTGGAACCGAAAACAGTTAGGGTGACCTTATTTTTGTTGTTATTGTTGGCATTCTTATCACTGTTGTTTCTGATTAGTTCTTTGTTTTTTGTTTGGTTTGGTTTTAGCTCAGGGTGAAAATATTTTTCTCTTTTTCTTTTGGATTTATTTGCATACTTATTTATTTGCACTGGTAAATGGCATGCTGCGTGCTATTGGAAGCAGGGTAAAATATTAGGCCTTTCTTTTTCTACAGCAGACTCCACAGTGCTTTGGAGTAGGAAAGTATGTGGAAACAGGGGAGTTAATGTGATTTTTAAATGTAATTTTTAAAATTGTAGCACCCATTAGGTCATACAACTCTTCAGTAGTTTGGTTAATTATTTATGCAATTGCCTCTTAATTTAAAAAGCAGCTTGTATGGTTTGCAAGTATTCTTCCTTCCTATTCTGTATTATGGACGGCTATTAGTGATATTTGTGCTCATGCCAAATCATCTTATTTTAATATGAACATTGAGTTATTTTGGATTTGCTTGTTTATCCCAAAAGCACATGAAAAGACTACTGATTTGAAGTGATAGCCTTCAATTGCTCTCATCTTTCACTTCATTCTTTACTGCTAGAATTGTGAATCACCTATACTTTCTTACCTTATTCTGCTTTCTGTTACAAGAAGCTGACCTAGGAAGTAGTGTTAATTTGGGATTCTCCCTGCTGAGCATGATTTGTTCACAGTTATATTTCAGTTCCTAACCAGGACTAAATTCAACACAGAATTGAAAGAGCTGCTTAGAGCTAAGAGAGTTGCAATAATTACTGTTGGTTGTCTTTTGTGCTCAAAGCTATTAATTATTAGAAGAAAACAGTATGGTTTTATTGGAACAACCGTTTTTATAACACTAACATTCCTGACTCAGACCAGTAAATAATGTGTCTTTGGGCGTATTCGTGAGTAGAAGCTTCAAACCAGTTTAATAACAGCCTATACATTGGATGTCCCAGGAAATTCACTCTTTCCATAGAGAAAGGACCATGGATGACTTTTTAAAAAAGGACACTGGAGGCCATTCTGACCTGAAATGATGCCTCTTCTACAAGAGCACCTCAGTTCAGCTTAATAGGCCGGCTACAAAACCAGCAGTTATTGTTCCCCTCTGTAACTTGCCATTTCAGTTCTTAAAAATAACATATCTGAGTCTGTCTCCTTGATAGTTGGACTAAATGACTTATAGGCATGTGTGCAGCAGAATTGGCACAACTGATGCCAAGCCACTTAGCTTTTTCCTCTATCTCACCCCAAGTATAATAAAACAGAGACTATTAGACAGACGGGATTTTCTAATTCTGTTCTCATTTCTCCCCTCAACATACAACACAGGCACTATGAAAAGAGATGAATGAGAAAAAGAATAATGAGAGGTGATCAACCCCTACAAATAATAACACTGTTTCTGTCAGTGTCTGAAACATAGAAGGGCTATCAGCGGCATGTAAACAACTGACAACAGACCAGAGCCCTGATATTTCTGCCTCCTGAAGCCAAGTCAGTACCTGCCTCCACCCAGACATAATATTATTCAGAATTATACGTGGTGTGTTTAAGCCACCGTGAACTTTCTGGGTACTGACAAACACAAAATGCATGGACAGTTAAGGAGGTAATTTTATTCAGGCTATTGTAATAAGGAAAATGTTCACTCATGAGCATCTTAAAGAAAAGGAAGGGTAGGTTTTATAGGCTCAGGTAAACAAGGGAGTCATTCGATCTTGTGAGGAATGGAGAGGGTGGTATTTCCTTGGAATGTGCAGGAGCAGGTGGCCCTTTGAGGTTGTCTGTGTCATAGAGAACACAGAAAGAAGGCATTTTGGAAAATAAGAGGGTGAGGGGATTTCATAAACATCACCGTTTTTGTGGAATGTAAAGCTCATGTAAAGTTAAACATGATCAAGATTGAATATCTTTCAGATTAGAATATTTCAACATGAAGGATATTATAATGGAGATGCTCACCTATTTGAAAAAGCAGTTTAAAAAGCAGACTTATTGAACTATAAATTACCTGCAATAAACTGCACACATTTAAAGTGTACAGTTTGATTAGTTCAACATGTGAAACCATCACCAAATTCAGAATAGTGAACATATGCATCATTTCTAAGCCTTTCCTCATTCCATGTACTTGTTACTCCTCCCTCCCACCCATGTTTACTAGGTACCCATTAAATACCACGTATTTTGCATCAACCCATGTTTACTGAGCCTGGGAAGACTAACATCTACTTTAAAATCTTTCTTCATTCTCTGCATTCAAACCTCACATGAGGAGAATGCAGTGTTTCATATCTTCACTCAGGAGTCAGAGCTACATTTAAATATTAGCTGTGTCCCTTAAAAGTTGGTGACATTAGGCAAGTCACTTAACTGAGGTCTTTGCAAAAAGAGGATAGAATATAACTGGAGTCACAGAGTTCCTAGGAGGATTAAGAAATACACTATATGTAAAGTGCTGAACTCTGTCTGACTTACAGAAGTAGAACATGGTATGTAGGTATTTGTATAAGTATTACAGTTATTTCAGTCCTGAGTAACACACTGCCCAAAACCACCCCTCTGAGTAAGTAAAGCAGTAATAGTGCATGGCAAAATTTCACTATTCAGATTAATGGGGAATACTTAAACTGAGTAAAAAGACCAATTTATGGATTATTTTTAAAATATGCATTTGTAAACTTTGAATTCAGGTATTTATACTAGAGTATTGCTAACAACATATTTAGTAGAATCTCTTTTTAAAAGTCTATAAGAATACGTAGTTGTTTATTAGCATATCAAAGCACCAATTACTTAGTAACGCTTATTGCTTGTTGGGGACCCTAAATACAACAGAAACCCTAAAAGAGATAATCCTTCACTTAACGAAGAAAAAAATAAACTCAACCTCTGGCTCAAAATAGCAAAAGAAAAATCTGTGTAGGTTAATATTACTCACATAAGGCTGCAATCTCCAAGCCAAGAAATTCTCGTGAAAACTGATAGGACCCACGAAACACCTAGATTGCAAGCAATAGCCAAAACGGCTCTGAAGCAACTCTTCTCCATGCTTGGTATTTCTATTCTTTCACATTCTCATATTAAGTGTAAGTTATGTGATCTCATTCTATGTTACATCTTTCAACATGTCTTTAATATTTCATATCGTTTTTTTTAACCCAAGGTTTATGATACTTGACAAAATCTTGGCAAAGAATAAAACCAAACAAACTATAAAAACTTCCCACTGAATATGTCTTGCTCTTATTTTCTTCTTTCTCTCTCTCTCTCTCTCTCTCTCTCTCTCTCTCTCTCTCTCTGTCTCTCATCATGGAAGCCTTTCAATGAAATGATCCTTTTTGAAGAATAATTGCATATAATACAATCAGAAAGTTAACAATCACAAAAATCAGAAGAAATAATCAGCAGAAAAATACCAAGGAATAAATACATTTACATTTTTTGAATTATTTGCTTATTTTTAAGGTACTTTGATTTTTTTATCTTTATTGAATTTATAGGGGTGACAGTAGTTAATGAAATTATATAGGTTTCAAGTGTACATTTCTATAAAACCTTAAAATTTCAAAGGGATAAAAATGGACTAACAAATACAAAGAAAAAAAGAACAAAAAGAAGAGTAAAAGGAAAAGAAAAAAATAGATTAAAATTATATTAGGAATTCTAGAAATAAGAAATAAACCATAAAAGTTTTAAAAACTGATCCTCGGAGATCTAGATATAGATATATCACACAAGAACACTCAGAAAGATGGAGAGAAAGCACGGAAGTAAAGATTTCCTCAGACAAACAAAAACTGAGGACATTCATTTTCAGCAAAACTACCCTGCAAGAAATACTAAAAGAAGTTTTTCAGAGAGAAATAAAATTATATAGGTCAGAAACTTGAGTTTATCTGAAGAGAGTTAGAGCTTCAGAAAAGGCAGAAAGAAAGTAAAATTATATCTTTTATACTTTGTAAATTAAACTGGTATAAAAGCTGACTGTTTAAAGTAATAATAGTACAATGCACTGAGTGATTATAGCATATGAATAAATGAAGTGAATGATACAGTATCAGAAGAGAAGGGAGAGAAGAATTGGAAATACTGTACAATAAGGTACCAACACTACAAGTGAAGTGATATAGTGTTATTTGAAGGTGAACAAAATTCAAAAGAAGTAGGATCAATTTGCTTAGGAGACAAACGGGTATTATATAAACTGTTCAAATAAAAACAGAGAAGGTATAAAAATAAGTTAGAAACATAGTAGATATTAATTCAATTACACCAATAATCACTTGTAATGTGAATGATCTAAAAACATGAATTAAAAGACAAAGATTGTTTGAAGATACTAAAAACAAGATCTAACTATGTCTCGTCTACAAGAAAACCAGTTTAAATATAAAGACATGGCTAGATTAAAAATAAAAGATGAGGAAATGTATACTATTTTAGCCATAATCAAAAGGAAGCTGGAATAACTATATTAATTTCAGACAAAACAAATTTTAAAACAGGCAAATTATCAAAAATGAAGAGAGGCCCTACAAAATGATAAAAGGGTCTATTCTCCAAGATGACATAACTGTTCTTAACATGTATACAACTAACAATAGAGCATCAAAATACATAAGGTAGAAACTGTTAAGAATTGAAAAGAAAAAATAATAAATCCATCATTATATTTGGATACTTCAACTCCTTTTTTTCAGTAATTGATAGATCGACCAGTCTGAAAATCATTAAGTTTAGAGTTGACCAGAATAGCACTATCAATCAATGGGATCAAATTGACAATTATAGAATAGTCCATCTATCAACATTATTACCATTCCTCTCAAGCTTGCATGGAACAGTAGCAGATTTAACAACATAGAAATCATTCAAATTTTATTCTTAGATTACCATAGAATTAAATTAGAAATCAATAACAGAAAAAGAGCTGGAAAAATACCCAGATATCAGCAGTTTATACAGAATATTTCTATATAGTACATGTGTCAGAGGAGTAGTTTCAAGACACTTAAATTTTTTTGAACTAAATAAAAATAAAAATATAATTTTATTAAAATTTATGGGATCCAGTGAAAGCCATGTTCAGAGGGAAATTTATAGTTTTAAATGTATATACTGGAAAAAAGAAAAGATGTAAAATCAACAATTTAAGACTCCACCTTAGAAAACTAGAGAATGATGAGCAATTTAAGCATAAAATCAGCATAAAAAAATAATACAAAATTCGAGCAGAAAAAAGTGATAAATTTCAATGAATCTCAAAACAGGAAAATAGTAGAGAAAAATCAACAAAACCAAAAGCTGCATTTTTGAAAAGATCAATACAGTTAATTAGCCTCTAGCAAGGTTAGGCAAGAAAATAAAAAGACACAAATCACTGCTATTGTATTTTTAAAATGTTCACCAGCACTTATTTCACTAGCACTAAAAGTATAATAAAAGAATAATATAAACAATTCTATGCACACACAGTTTATAAATTAGATAGAAAGGATCAATTCCTTGAAAGACACAGACTAAACAAAAACTCATATAAGGAGAAATAGATAATCTGAATAGGCCTCTATTCTATCTATTAATGAAATTTAATCAACAATTAATAACTTTACATAACAGAAAGCACCAGGTTCAGGTGATTTCATTGGGGAATTTTACCAAACATTTAAGAAAGAAATTATACCAATTCTCTACAATCTCTTCAGTAAAATAAGAGCAGAAAGAATACATTCTAACTCATTCTATGTGGCCAGCATTACCTTAATAGCAAAACCAGTTTAAAAAATTAAAAGAAGGGCAAACTGTAGACTGTATCTCTTATGGCCATGGATAAACAAACCCTCAACAAAGTATTAGCATTTTGAATCTAACAGTGTATCAAAAGAATCACACATCATGATCAAGTGGAATTTATTCTAGATATGTGAGGTTTGTAGAACATTCAAAAATGTCACTGTGATCCACAACATCAACAGAATAAAGAAAAATTATATGGTCATGCCAATTGATTCAGAAAATACATTTGACAAAACGCCACAATCACTCATGATTAAAAAAAAAAAATCTCCCCAAATTAAGAATAGTGGGTAAAACTCTTAACATGATTAAAAACATCCACAAAAAACCTACAGTTGTTGTCAGACTTAATTTTGAGAAACTGGATAGTTTCATGCTAAGACTGAGAACATAGTAAACATGTCTTCTCTCGCCACTTCTCAATATTGCTCTGGATGTCTTAGCTAATGCAATGACAAAAGACAAAGAAATAAAAGTTTTCAGATTGAAAAGAAAGAAGTAAAATTGTGCACAGGTAGCATGAGTGTCTATGTAGATAATTCTAAAGAATCTCAACAACAGTAAACTCTTTGAACTACTAAGTGAGACTAATGTGGTCACAAGATCCAAGATAGACATCCACAAATCAGTTTGTTTCTTTATACTGGTGATGAACATGTAAACACTGAAATTAAAATACAACACCATCTACAATCACTAAACCAAATGAAATACTTTTGTGTAAATTTAACCAAATATGTATAGGATTTGCATGCAGGACAATTCAAAATGCTAATGAAAGAAATTAACGAAGAATTAAATAAATGGAGAATTATCCTGCCTTCATGGATAGAAGACTAAATATAGTAAAGATTTTAATTCTCCCCAAATTGTTATATAGCTTTAACACAATCCCTATCAAAATTTCTGGAACTTTTTTTGTTTTGTTTTTTCATAGATATAGACAAGAAAATTCTTAAACTTACTTGGAAAAGCAGAAGAACTAGAATAGCTAGCATAATTTCAAAAAGATGAATAAAGTGAGAGGCATGAGTCTACTTGATTTTAAGACTTATTTTGTAGTTAGTAATTAAATCTGTGATGTGGTAGTGGTAGTGGGATCAACACAAAGATCAATTGAACAGAATAGACAAGCCCACGGCTTGTCTAGTATTATGGTCAACTGACTTATTTTTCACAAAGTTATCAAAGCAATTCAATGGAGGAAGGGATAGCCTTTTCAACAAATGGTGCTGGAGCAATTGGACATCCACAGGCAAAAACAAAACAAAACAAAAACAAAAACCACTATCTAAGTCTCATACCTTAAGCAAAAAGTATCTAAAAAAAAAAAAAAAAAAAATCACAGACTTAAATGTAAAGCATAAAACTATAACACTTTTATAAAAATGCACAGGAGAAAATCTTCAGGGCCTGTGGTTAGAATTCTTACAACTGACACTAAAATTATGATCCTTAAAAGGAAATACTAATACAATGCATTTGATCAAAAATTTATAAAGTTTGCTCTCTAATATACTCTGATAAAGATTTGTACATTGAGAAGAAAAGGTGGTCATCTCATTTTGTCCTAGAGATGTTAGGGTAGAACAGAAAGCATCCTGAAATGCCCTCATACTTTCCCTTGTATAATTTGAAGCTATGTATTTCAGGCTAAGTGTTGAACTCTGGGACAAATCTGACTATGAGACATTGAGAAGGGCATGGTTGTGGGTAGAGAAGCCATTAGGCCGGGGGCCAATGAATACCTGTTCTCCCTGCAGCAACCATCCTTGAAGATTTCTGTGCTATTCTTTTTATGTGCTGCTGTACTTTTCTGGCAGTGGAAGTAGCTGTGAGACCAAGTAACCAGTTTTTCTTGTAACCAGGCATCAACGTACTGACAGCGTTTTTAGTTATGGGACAATAAAGACACAGTTGTTTTTATTCCCTTTTATTTTTATCATTTATTTTCTGCTTCCTATCTGAAGAAATTTGAGTTCATTTTAATAATAATAGTAGCTACCAATAATTGAGGTTGTACTACATGTCAGATTCCTTGTAATAGACACCCCACACAGTATTATCTCTTATACATCACATTCATAAGGTAAGGTATATATCACTCCCACACCACCAGATTTCATAGATGCAAATCCTTAGACTGAGAGTGTTTCAGTAGCTTGCATAGTAAATCCTTGCAGTCTGAAGCTCGAAAAACTGCCCCTAATCCAAGCCAACTCTCAGAGCAGATCTGAGTGGCGATTCTGAGGGCTCTCCTTTTTTTTTTTCACTTCTGAAGGAGGCATTATCTGGATTAGGAGAGGGACTTCAGTTCATCACAATGTTATATATGTACATGTGCTTCTTTGAAATAATCCAGATACCCGGGGATTTTAGATGGCTCTTCCACAAAAGAGGCAAATCAGAGGACTCAGTCTATGACCTCTAGATCTATCTTAATAAAGTGCAAATCAAAATCTAAATCCTGGAGCAGAAGACACTACACATGCAGACTCTCTATTTTTCAGTCCATATTTAGTACACTTCGTATCATATTCCCATTAGGTCATTAATCTAGTTATGTACAATAAAAATAACACACAAACATACATAAGTGAGAGAAGTGGGGGGAGGAGTGGAGACATATGTGTTATTGCCCTCATTCAAGGATGAGATGCTGAGCTCCTGAAATAAGGCAGCTGTAGTCAGGATGGGTACGAGGAAAAGGATTCAGAAATACTAAAGGAAAAAGAAAACAAAAAACAACTGACAAGTCTAGTACAAATCAAGGGACAATTACACTTAAAACTTGACTTTTTCTACTGATCTCATGACCTAGAAAAAACTTGTGATTTTTCAATAAAGGAAAGTTATATTGTTTTCTCCTTATGGTAAAATATGTATTTCCCCTCAAAGTACAAAACAGTGTATCTTGAAACAGTTTCTAATCTAATTTGTCATTCCGAAACAGACCTTAGATCCAGTTCATCTTTGCCCTGAAGGATACTGACAGCCCCTAAGCAGATAGTTTCTGGGCAGTAATGCTTAATATTCCTTAGATGTCCCTTTACTCTTAAAAAATTCAGATTAAGAAATGCACTTGTCAGAGTTGATTTTTAGAGTTTGGACATATTAAATGCTTTATTAAATTTTGATTTGATGTACTCTCCAATAATGAAAAAATCCAGCTTTTCCAATTACCCTCTCTGAGTAACAGGGGAACTCCAAAGTGCCGAGTAGCTAACCAGCTCCTTAGTGGTGAGTGATGGGAGGTCTCGTAGGCATCAGGGCAGCTTTATTAGACAGAAAAAAAAACCATTCAGTTTTCTGAGATGCTCTTCTCTTTTGTTAAGAACAAGCCTCACTTACTCTATTAACTATTGCTGTTTTGTTGTATCAGCAGTAGCAGCAGTGGAGAGTAAGTTTAATTCTTGCATAAGCAATTCCATGCAGTTGACATTAATATCAAGGAAGTAAATGTTGGGCTTAATGCTGCCCTGGTTTCTAAATAAAGAGACGTCAGACTGTACCTATGGAATAGAAATCTGTGCCTTATTTAGCCCTGAGTGGGTGACAAGAGAAAAGAATGGACTCCTTCCCCTTAAAATCTTCTAGCAAGTGTTATTTGCTATTCAAAATGTGTGCAGACATGGGAGTCTCTTGTTATAACAAGAGGAACACGAAGATAAACACTAAAGGTTTTTTTTTTTTTTTTTTTCCTTTTACTACATTATAAAAGCAGCTGGAAATCATTACAGTGCTTGTCATTGCATTTGGATGTTATATCCTTTGCCAACTCTTTCCAATGAAATTCTGTATAAAGAGGCAGGACTTTTCTTTTGGATAGCATTTCTGGAAGAACTCGAAGGAAAGAAACAAAGAAAAGAAAGTGTTTAAAAAAAGGAAAACAGGACGGTTTTCCCTACCTACCTTGAGCATGTCTTCTTTCTTGCTTCACTTAGAGTTATCTTCTTGACTCCACAATTGTTATCGACAATAATTTGATAAAATTCAGGTATTCATTCAGTTTAAGAACTGCAAGGGGCTCTGAGATCTAGTCTGTCTACATCATTGAAATACAAATTCCTTCCTATCCTTTCACAGTGAAAATAGAGCATGTGTGATTTGTAAACAAAGGAACATTAAAAGGGGATTTACACACATTCCTTTTCTTCCCCTAGGGCCACATGTTCTGTCTGTCTTCTGGAAATGGGCACATGGAATTTTGTTTGTCTTGTTTAAGATTAAAAGTTTTTAGAGGAAGATTTCTTGAACAATTAGAGATTTTCAGCAGTTAAATGAGCTGGAAGACTTCAGGTGGCTGTAAGTATTAAGACAAGAATTTTGTAGGGGATTCTGGTACCTGGAAGGAGAGTGAAGGTCCATACACTTGCTATGAGTCTCTGGTTGCATCTGCCTATTTTCTCCAGGTCCTTTCATAGTTACCTTCTATAATGGGCAATTACTAATATAATACCATGTTTAATGTAATTCATGTAAATTAAGTTGTATGTGAAATTCTAAAACCTTGACTATGAAAAAAAATTTTCTGCTCACCCTTCTGGCATCTGTGAAAATACAAATACAAAGGCAACAGACATGCCCATGACTTGGTATATGAAAAGGTGGCATGTAACTGAATTATTCATGACATTACCAGGTGGAACATAATAAACAGCTTTTATTAAAGAAAGGGAGTCAGTACCATCAGCAAGGATCAAAACACCATCTTTTTCTAAAGTTTATGTCTCGGCTACCAGACCACGTTCTTAATATTCAGAGGAGATTCCTTGTGAATCACCTCCAGTATTACAGCTGTGATTCAGCATCACATCCCCCACTAAAACACAAGAGTTATCCTCCCTAATCTGATTCTTCTATGGCCTGTTTCATTTGAGTTTTAAAGAATGTGAAATGACATTCCCAAGAAAATGAATCCAGCATTACGGGATGTTGGCTGTGTTCACTGTTATGACTTTTGTAGGACTTATTTGTGTTTCAGTCAGGTAAAATAAAATGTGGGCCACTGCTTTTTGAAAAAGGTCACGCTGTCTGCGAGAATCACAAACACCTTGCTTGACACTGCAGTGAATGTCGGTGGCTGGGAATGTGGATCAATGGGTTCATTAAAAATCATTTAACAGAGATAGTTTCCATTAATTTTAATTCTCTGTTGTTTACATTAGGGAGGATCTTAAAGGAATAAAAATGCACATCTCTGTGTTACTTACTAGTAGAAGCAAGAACTCTACTGAAAAGAAATAAGGTCATAGTCTGATGATGGATGTTTTATAGCCCAGACCAAAGTTGATTAGGATATGAATACATGTATTGGGGAAAGTATGGCAATGGTTATACAATAAACAAAGGTGTAGGGGGTACCTCTGAAGACATCTAAATGTAAATTAGCCAACATCTACTAGATTGGTAATGTTGGGCCCAACATTTATTTAATCTCAATTTGTAAAATGAAGATGTTAAATTCAGCTATCTCCTACAGTTACTGTGGAGATTAAAGAGAAAACATGTGCAAATTATGTAAGTTTGTCTAGAAGGTGGTAGGAGCTTGATAAACATTAGTTGATGTTATTGTTTTTACAATGTATAATGACAGGGTTTGTGCAAAGCAGTGTGGTGGTGGGGACAGTAACAGATGACAAGTCAGCAAGTCTGCATTCTCAAACTTCTGCTGTGACTGAAAAATGAAGTAGCCGTTAGCAAACCATTTACATTCTTTGAGCTGAAGGTACACTTTTTGTTTCCTTATTTTGTTTCTTTCCCATATTATTTTCTTTTGTTTTTCTGCATTCTTGTTTTATTTTTTTCTTGCATTGTTTTACTTTTGCCTGTGTTATAGAGAGGTAGGCTGAAGAAGCTCTCATTCTTTCTCTCTCCCAAATACTCTTTTATTTATTTTATTTTTTTGCTTTTTCACAGCTATAAAATTCTATCATTCTAAAAAAGCTATCATTTTAGTTCTAAAATCAACATGTGTATGCCTTATTGACTTTAAATATAGAAAACTGTACATTAGAACATCCTGCCGTGAACAGAATACAAGAGCATAAATTGACCCAACTATTTAGAATAGTAGTTCTTCAATTGGGGCATATTTTTTCCCCACACAAGACATTTGGCAATGTCTGGAGACATTTTTGATGGTCAGGATATGAGGTGGGTGAAGGTACTATGCCACTGTTTGCTGGAAGCCACAGATGTTAGTCAACACTCTACAATGTACAGGGCAGCCCCTTACAACAATACATTCTCTAGTTTCAAACATCAATAGTGCCATCAACAGTGAAACCCTGATTTAGAGCATCATTTAACAAAAGCAATTTCATAGACTTTTACTGAGGGCCAACTGTGTTCCAGGCACTGGATATACAGAATTGGATAAAATGGTCTTTGTCTTTGAGGAGCTCAATCCTTCTGATGCATTAAGCCATATTCTGTCATTTCTCTGAAATCACATCCTTGCCTTTAAAGGTAAGCAAATATTAGTCATAATTCCCACCAGAACATGGATGAAAGGATGAAGACCACAGACCTTTGGCTTCTCTATTGGATCAACAAGGGATTAGCCAAGTGGGTTTAAATAGCAATAGTCTTATATTCATACTTTTAATGGTCAAAATAGTTTAGAAAAAATAAAAGAAAAATAAATGAAACAAATTAACATGTAAGATATAATACCTATTCATAACTTAAATTCATAAAATAAGGTGATCTCTGCAAATCTCCTTGAGAATGACCATTTAAGTAATAAAATCAGAGATCAGAACAACTCTGTTGGACAGATACCAGAGCACAGTTTACATATATTCTTTCAAATAGAAGAGTCAGGAACTAAGGTGAATGTCTGTGTATGTATATAAGAAATGAGGCCAACTTCTCTAAATATAACTGAATGATAAAGGATTGCAGAATCTGAAGAACTGAGATTCTGATCTGGTTTTTTTATTGTTGTTTTGTTTTGTTTTGTTTTGTTTCTTTTGTTTTGTTTTTTTGCTAAAATAAACTACCAGTGGTAGAGATACTTTTTATTACCTAAGAATATAATATAATTTTAGTTAAGATCTAAGGATATTGTTTATTCTAAGTAGAAATAACTGTTCACAAAAACTGTTTCTGTGAAACTCAATGTGTTGTGGAAAAGAAAAGGGCACCCGAGGTAAGCTGACATTAAACTTGTAGTAACTGTCTCATAGATTGTCAAGTAGGTAATTGTGATTCATACTCACAAAATGGAAAGTGGTAATGTACAGAGAGAATGGAAAGCCTTACAAAATACCCTAGGTTAGGAACCTGATGTTCTACTAGGAAGGGAACTCTGTTAGAGCAGGGACTGCAAGGAATGGTGTATAGAAGATTGACATGATCATGCTAAGCAAAATAAGTCAGACAGAAAAAGTCAAGAGTCATATGATATCACTCATTTGTGGGATATAAAACAGAAAGCAATAAACAAACAGGACAAAGAAGCAAAAACTCATAGACTCAGGCAACAGTTTAATGGCTGCCGGAGGGAAAGGAGGGAGGAAGGCTGGTAGAAGAGGATAAAAGGGGTCAAATATATGGTGACAGAAGAAGATTTGACTTTGGATGGTGAACACACAATGCAATACATAGAGGATGCATTATAGAATTGTACACTTGAAACGTATGTAATTTTATTAACTAATGTTACCCCCAATAAATTTAATAAAAATAAATAAAATAAAAATTTTAAAAAGAAAAAAGAAAAGGAGATGCCTTTTTAAAAATCTTTCTTTTTTTGTCGTAAGAACATTTAACATGAGCTCTACCCTATTGACAAATTATTAAGTATACAGTAGAGTATTGTTGACCCTAGGTACAATGTTGTGCAGCGGATCTCTAGAGTGTATTCATCTTGCCTAACTGAAACTTTATGCCTATTGGTTAGTATGTCCCTGTTTCCCTTTTCTTTCATACCCTGGCAACCTGATCTCTGTAGTTGAAATTGACCATAGTAATGGTGTTGTGTGGGGAAACATCTGGGGAAAAGCTTGCAAATAATTCAAGTTCCTGTCTATAAAATTTTATTTTCAAATGTTTTAGGCCATATTAGAGCACAAGGCCATACTTACAGTCCCACCTTATACAAAGAGAAAACTGGGGAAAATAGATAAAACACTGGTTTTCAGACATTGAACGCTGGGGAGAGGAGGGCTGTGATCCTTGAGTGAATTAAAACCAGGTGAAGTTTATGCTTGCTTCAGCGTAAGGCCTGAGGGCAATTTCCAGGCCATAGCACAGAGAGGAAGAACACAAGCAGAGTGTTGCTGAAGCGTTAGTATGTTATTCTGCATCCTATAGCTACATAGTGAAAGATATTAATTGGAAGATTTAATGACATTTAAATTAGAGGTGAGAGCAAATAGCCAAAAATGAGGAAGTTTTCCATCTTTTTGAGACTAGCCTAAAAATATGCTATGCACATTTTTTAAAATTAAATTTATTGGGGTGATATTGGTTAGTAAAATTACATAGGTTTCAAGTGTACATTTCTATAATGCGTCATCTATATATCACATTGTGTGTTCACCACCCAGAGTCAGTTCTCCTTCCATCACCATCACTTATATGTGGCATACAAAACTGAAAGCAACAAAGGAACAAGACAAACAAACAAACAAACAAAAACTCATAGACACAGACAACAGTTTAGTGGTTACAAGAGGCTATGCACAATTTTATAGGTTTTCGTAGGGACAAGAATCATGAACTCTAACTTTTCTGGTATAACTTCTCATTGACTGCCAAAAATCTTTATCACAGGCAGTCATTGGTGAAAATAAAAACTATCCCACTCTTCAGTCTGTTGGTTAAAGTTTCCAGACTAAGTAAAATTAAATGTTAACTTATAAAATTTTTTTCAGTAGAATGTAAGTCATATCTGTCAAACGAAAAGATCATTCCCTTTTTAAAAATGTAATCCAGCACTCTTAACATTTTTAAATTAAATTACCTATATTACCTAGCACTGCAAATTCTTTCCTTAACTAATTTTGACTGGTTCCCTCATTAATAAGTTAAATAAAATATTTTATATGTGTTTAGTTTGGACCTGTATGATAGCTCTATAAAATCTTGAAAATTACATTTTATATCACCTTTCATGTTATTCCAGAGTTCAGAGACTCTTCATCTCATTATATTAACAGTAACTAATTTCGCCTCTGTGCCAGACACTGTTCCAGGTACTGGTTCCATGCTAAAGATTTTCACAATATGGTAGGGAGTTTATAATGCCATGTGACAGGATTGCTGATGGAATTACTCCAAATGATCTGGGGAAAACCAGTTAGAGAACATGATTTTGACTGAAGTATTGAAATCACAGAAAGTTACAAAGAAGAGGTGGTATTTGATCTAAGCTTTGAAAGTTGAGAAGATTTTAACCAACAAGGCAAGGGACAGAAGTGGGCAATGTGGAAGGGGAGAATATTGTAGGTAGAAAAAAGTAGCAGCAAAAGAATGAATGCATAGAAGAGTTTGGCACATTCATTTCATCAAGAATTTCAGAGATGCCAGAGTAGAGGATGTGTACAATGGGGAGTGGCCGTAATGACACCTATACACAAATGGTGGGTATAACTTGTGAAGGGCATTTTATTCCTTTCTAAGGAGTCTGGCGATATCTTTCTGGCAATAGGGGTCTATGAATGGTTTTAAAGCACCATTCTTTATGGTAATATCTACATTTTAGGACATTTACTCAGTGTCAGTGTGGAGAATTAATTGAAGGTAAAAGATACCAGATTTATGGAGAGCAAAAACAATTTTTTGAAAGAATCCAAGTCAGAATTGATTAAGATCCACATCAGAAACACTGCAATAGAGACAATTTTAAGATTCATTGGAAGAGAGATTCAATAGGAGTCGATGAGTTGTGAGTCCGGAAGATGAGTTAATGAAGCCTCCTAGGTTTATTGCTTGAATGATAAACTAGGTGGATGAGCCAGGGTAGCAGTTATCTAAGAGAGGAAAGACAGAATTAAGAAAAACCTGGTGAAAGAGGAGAGTTAAAACATTATATTAGGAAATGAAATATAGCTAGATTATATGGCTAGGGAAAACATGTGCCCCATCCCCAAGATATTTATATCTAAAGGTAATTGGATTTAATTTAACATAGAGATAGCATTAAGCTCAGCATATACTTTGGAGCTGGGCAGAGTCAGGGTAGAATTCTGGCTACCCTGAACTACGTGTAATGAAGCTGATTTTGTAACTTCTCTGGACATTAAATTTCTCATCTGTAAAATGGGGATAAACGTATCCTCTTTGTATGATATTGTTTTCAGCTAATGATTCAAAAGAAACTAACACAGAGCTTGGCAGATAGTAGACCCTCAACAAATGAGAATATTAAAATTTTCATTAAAATTCACATTAAATTCTCTTTCTCTCCTAGGAATAGTTAAGTTTTTAATGCAACTTCTTGTTTAGACAAAATCAAATGAGCATTTGTCCAGTTTTAGTTTTCATATAGTTATGCATTTTTTCATTGACTCAAACATTTAACACACATTTCTGAGCGTTTACTAGGGGCCAGACAGCATTCTAGGTGGTAAGGATACAGCAGCGGAACAAGATAGGCTTAGTCTCTACTCTTACAGATCTTGTATTCCAATTCAATGCTATGAAACAAATTGCTCCACTGATGTGGCATGGGCAAATAAAGGGGAGAATTAGAGCATATCTTGGACTCTTCTCAAATAATAATGATAAAATTAGCAGGTGTTGTGGGGGACAGGGATTAGCTGAATAGAGCTGTTGGATATATTTTAAAAAGTCCTGCTCTGTAATGTAAAGTCCTGCTTTGTTCTAGGGGGAACAGAGTGGGCAGTGGGCATGCACTTAGGGTTTCACCTCAGATTTGATGATGTTTAAAGAGGATCATACATGGAGGCTGGAGCGAGATGGTCAGAGCAAGCACAAAAGCTGCAAAATGCTTCAGAAGAGTACATACCAAGTGATAAAAAACAAATTTAAATGTTTAGTTTAAAGTCCAAGTCTTAAAATTAATGTGTCTTGTTACCACAACTCTAAATGTAGAAAGGAGGATGGCTTGGAGAGGACACCCAAGTCTTTTGTGACTTGAACAAAATGTTTCTTGGTTTGCTTTAGCAGAACATAAACATTCACAGATAACCCATGACCATTAGGTGACTCCCATGTATTTTCCTGCTTACAAAGCAATGCTCCATGTATCTAGGTTGTCATAGATGGACTTGTTTGATTTGAAATTGATTTAAAAAATGTTTGAGTTCACGTTTGAACTTGGAGATGTCACTTTTTTAAGAAACCCAGATTTCTAGTTTTTTCTTGAAAAATGTAGGAATCTGGCAACCCTCGACCCAAATTTGTCATGTCAGTAATTAGCGGGACCTAATTAAATATAGCCTGTGTTCCCTCATGCAGTCTGCTTCTTATTTACAGTGCATCAGCTGTGTAAACCATTTGATTTTGAGAACATGCCTAGTTCACAGAGGGGAATGGATACACTGCTGTGACTTGTCACTTAGCACTTGGTGTACTTCAGGTTCCCTTTGATGCCTGTGACCACATTTTCCAGACTTCTTTATCAACCAGGTTGTAGATACATTTTTACGTTTTCAAAAACAATGTAGTCTCATGAGACTTAGAAGAGAAACACAAGAGAAGAAATAGCGGTGGATAGATGCAAAAGGGTACAAGTGTAGTTTTCTTGAAAAATGGTTTAGATGTAATATTTACCGCAAATGTCCAGAATTTCAGTGTTACAGGTTGAAGAATTTTGACAAATGCACACACTCATATAACAGTCAACTCTATTAAACTACAGAACATTCCATCACCGCAGAAGATTCTCCATGGCCCTTCCCAGTCATTTCATACCTACCCTTTCTCTCAGTCTCCACAGGAAAACATTTCTTATTTCCTTCACCAAAGACTAGTTGTGCCTGTTCTTATACGTACACTTATAAGAAACTTCATATAAATGAACTAATACACAATGCAGTCTTTTGTGTCTGGTTTCTTTCCTTCAGCTAGAACATTTCATGGTCTGAGAATATTAAATTTTCTAATTTTGAGATGTATGTCTCCCATTGTGTGTATTTCTCCTTAGTTCCTTTTTATTGACAAAAAGAATAACATTGTACATTTATACCAAAAATTGCTTATAGTGGTCTTCAGTTTGGGACTTTTATGGATTAAATTTTTATGAACATTTCTAGTACCAGTCATTTTATGAACATATGTTTTCATTTTCTTTGGGCAAATGCACAGAAGTGACATTTTACTATTAGAAGGGATGTGTGTTTAACATTTTAAGAAAAGACCAAGCTGCCTTTCAAAACAGTTATACCATTTTACATAGTGCCAACAATACATGACAGTTCCAATTATTCAACTTTATAATCAACATTTGGTGATAGATTTCTAAATATTAGGTAATCTAATTGGTATTTTTCAATATTAATTATGATTTTAATTTTTTTATCTCTTGATTAATGATATATAATACGTTTTCATGTACTTATTGGTCTTTTGTTTCTCTTCCTGCTGAATTGTCCAGTGAACACTTTTACCCATTTTTTTATTTGGTTGTTTGTATTTTTCTTATTGATATTTAAGATATCTTTACATAATTTGGGTACAAGTCATTTATCATATATCTATATCTAACTATCTATCTATACATATACATCGAAGACAATATTGGTATAAACATATACATAGAGTTATATAAAATATATTTCCTATCCTATGGTTTGCTTATTCATTTTAATAGTGTCTTTTGATGAGCAAAAAATTTTAATTTCAATGAAGTATAGCTTATCACTTTTTTCTGTTATAGTTTGTGCTTTCTGTGTGTTATAATTCTGCCTACCCATTAGTGAGAAACAGAAATTATCCATGCTTTGATGAACTTCTGTATTCATTGAAGTCCGTAAATAACTAATACTTCCTTTTTCTTGCACTCAAGATGAAAAGAGTATTTCAAATTTTATCTTAATTATCTCTTGATTTTCTTAATATTTTATGACATATATATCCATAAAAATGTTTGTTATTCTGAATATTTGGGGACTTCAGTTAATCATACCTTACTATATGTGAACTTTTATACTTTTATTCCTCTCAACATTATATTTTTAAGTTTCATCTATGTGCATGAGTTAATCATTAATTTATTACTTTTTATGGGGACGTAATATTCTCTTTTATGACCACACCGCACTTTATTTATTGATTTTCTTGTCAGTGTACATTTTTCCCATTTACTCTCTAACACAAAAATTGCTACAGTAAGCATTTTTGCACACATCTCTTGGAACACATATGGGAGAGTTTCTCTAGAGTATATGGTTAGAAGTTGAATTACTGAGTGTATAATGTTGCATAGCTTTGGCTTTACAAGATGCATTGTTTATCTTAGCAGTTGTACTGATTTGCATTCTCACCAACCGTTTACAACTGTCTCTGTAATGCCACATTCCCATTGGCTCTAGGTGGGGTCTGTGTTTAATTTTTGTCATTTTCTACTAATATCTGTTAAGGGCCTATTGCATTTCAAGAGCTCAGTATCTGCTTTATAAAAATTATCTCTTAATTCTCACAACAAACCTGGCAAGCCGAGGGTAGTTATCCTCATTGAACCACATTGAATCTGAGGTTTGAGAAGATTAAATATGTCAAAAGTTTTAAGTTAGTAATAGCAAGAATTTCCTTATGGTGTTATAGGCATTATGTTAAATACTTTGCTGCATGATTTCCTCTTAGTCTCCACAACACTTAATGAGGTAAAATAAAGGTGTCAGCAGGGCTGTCTGTATTCCTTGGAGAAACTCAAAAGATTAATCCATTCTCTTGCCCTTTCCAGCCTCTAGAGCCACCTAATATTATTCCTTGGTTCATGGCTCTCTTCTTTCATCTCTGAAGCTAGCAAGAGCAGGGCAATTCTTCTCATGCTGCTATCTGTCTGATTCTCTTTTGATTCATTCTTCCATTTTTATGGATCATTGTGATCATATTGGTCACACTTAGGTAACCTAAGATAATCTATTGTTTTATGGTCAGTTCATGAGCAATATTGATTCCATCTGCAACTTCTTAGTATGTAATACAGCATATTCACAGGTTCCGGAGATTAGGACAGAGACATTTTAAGGGGCCATTATTCTGTTTACCACTGTGAAGGAGTAGAATTTAAAACCAGATATATGTGATTGCTGGATGTCCTCATAACTCTAAATCTTATGCTTATATTGTTGGTGAACCCAGCTTGGGTTTGAAAGTGTTAGAATGGAGAGGCTGGTTGTGTAGTATAGGCGGGTTTCTTTAGGGCCTTTGAGGCAAGATCAGGGCCACTGAATTCCATCATTGACACCTATTGTTGTGAATACACAAAACAGTGGAAGAGTATAGTGTAAGCCCTGATAGTTGTTTTGTTTTATTTACTTATTTATTTATTTCTGTAATGCCTGACTTGAGCTTTGATCGCCACATCAAACATGGTTATCTCCAATAAACAAATTGCCAGCCACCTGACTAGATAAAGAGTCAGGCTGTGGGGGTTCCCCTTCCTCACCCTTTTCTCCCTTGTTTTAGAGACGATGTTTGATTTCAGTAACTGACCATTTGAGCCACTTTCTTCTTCTCTTCACTGCTTTAAATTCTTCCTTGTATGTTTTTCCTTTTTTTTTTTCAACTCCTTCTCCTTGTATGTTTTCAATTCACCACTAAACCCTTGAAACCCTAGGCCCCAAACCTCAACCCCAATAAAAACAGAACTCCATGCCCACACTCTCTTTATCTGCAACCTTGTTGGGTGGCCTCAGGTGTGCCATGTAATTTCCAGGACTCTAAATCTTAGGCTCTTACCTTTTTCAAAGGTTTCTGATGGTTCTTGCTGAGAGAGTCTTGCAATCACAGTAAGTACCACAAGCTCTGGTTCAACTACCACAGTGGTATGGATAGGCTGAGCCCCGTACAAAGAAGAGAGGCAGAGGTCTTTTATTTATCCTTGGTTTGCTGACTGTCGTTTTGCTTCTGACAAATTTCCACACCACAAATTCTGCTGTCCAGGCTCTTTGATTCATTCCCGAAACAAACTGCACACTGAATAGCATGGCACCAAAATGACCCAGATGAGACTTGTCTCTCAGATCTCACAAACTGATCCAGCTCTGTTCCTTAGAACAAGATTTTCCAAGCTGTGCGCCTCACAGTGCTAGAAGCCGATGAGTTGGAATTTTTTGAAAAATATTCCTTAGATAAATATTTCCATTAAATCATTTTGAGGAATGCTGCATAATATATTTGCCTCCCTTTTCATATTAGTAATGCACATTCACATGTTAAGAACACTGGGAAGCCTGGCTTTAAAAGAGTTTATTCCACAGCTAATTAGATATGGGACCCTTACTTCTGTCATTGTGACTCTTGACTCTTGGATCACGTTTTCTGGTGGAACCGTTGAGGAAGTATATGTTGGAAATAGTGTCTCAGCCTATTGTTACAATATTAAGTGTCCATTGTTTTTTGTTGTCAACCAATATCCAGAATAAATACTGGGGTATCTTGACTGGTGTGGAAGATTTAAATGGAACAGGTTCACATCAGTTTATAAAGATTTCCACATTAGGAATTAGTAGAAAGAGAAAAAATCTGTGTGAAGTAACATTTGAAATGGTGAGGTCTCCTCAATGAGACGCCCTTGCTGCATTGAACATAGAGCTCAAAGGAACTTGAATATTCAGCCAGAGGATGTGATCTTTTCCAAGTGAGCATTGTGGTGGACAAAGGCTTTCCTCTGTTTCTTTGAAACAGAAAGGATCTTTTCTATCTGTAGTATTTGTAGAGATGATCAAGTCCAGATCTTCCATACAGCAAACGTACAAGAAAATTGCTTTATGGAGGACAGATATTTTGAACATAACAATTTAGGTAAAGATATAGGACAAAGAGGTAAGGGGAACATTAGAGAATCATAAGAGTGTTATCGTAGGCACAGGACTGCGAGGAAAGGAGGGAGAAAAGGAAGCATGAGGCAAGGTTAGCAGTTGGGAAAAAGCCCACTACGGTCCGACCAGGTCTAGATTGTGGTGGCTGAGAGAGGATCCAGGACTCCATGTCATCACCTTAGGTGAATTTTAGCTGATTATAATAGATTATAATGCTATTAACATGGCAACCAAGAAAAGTCTCCACGCTGCAACTCCCAGAGTGCCAAATAAGAACAAAAACTCCCCCTCCCAATGGGAAAGAGTGGTCAGCAAGGACCTGCCTAGGAAAGCCTACAATACCACCCTTAAATCCTGAATATTCCATCCTCTCATTTTAAGTGCAATAAGTTCCCAACCCACTTCAGTTCGGAGCTGCTGCTCTTCTCCGAGCCTGCCTGAGCTCTCTATCTTGAGTGTGTACTATCTGTTTCTAATAAATCTGCTGCTTGCTTGGCTTACTTGGTGGTCCTTGAATTCTTTCCTGGGACAAACACAAAGAACCTGTTCTCGACAACAAGCATGATGTGGATCTTGAGACCAGTACATGTAAAAATGCTTAAGTTTTTTTCTAGCCATTTTCCATTCTAGCAATGTATTCATTGTGAAAAATTTGGAAAATCCAAAAAGAGTGCAAAAACAAAGCAAAAATGACCACATGCTAATACTATTATCACGTCGGTGTATTTCCTTCTAAATTTGTAGAGGACAAAGTAATAAAAAAGAAAAAAAGAAAGGAAAAAAAAAACCCAAAACCCAAATAAAAACAACAGTGCTGTTTGTGGCTTTTTATTGCTTAATTTATATTGTGAGCATAAAAATCTTTGCAAACATCATTTTTAGGGCTAAAATATATTCTATATTCTATTTTATGAATATATCATAAGTTTTTTCAATTTAAATTAGTAAATTAAAGAAAATCACATTCCTGGCAAGAGCTCACCATTTCTCTTTATATCCCAAAGCATGCCTAGCTGCAATATCTAAAAACATGGTAATCTGTGAACAGAGACCCAGAGGGTAACTGTCTTGTTTTAGATCCCAGCAGTCCCGCATCAGAGCTGAGAAGGGAATTGGAACCTCCAGTCCTGATTTGGATGCACATGTACCCCATCCCAGTTGCCCAAGTAGAATTTCTGCAAGTGACTATTATTTGTGGACTATTGGTTGATGGGCGATTTGGCCTGTAGCAAAGCTCATAACTGAGAATGCCTCTGTTAGATGGAGAGAGTCACTGGAGTGTTATTGTTCCGGCTTCATGTCCTCAGAAACTTAGCAGAGGGGTGAGATAGGGCCGTCACCCTAGTTTCTCACAGTGTGGAATGAAGTGGGAAGAACTGGACCGGTAGTAATTACCACTCTTAACTACTGTGAAATGTTGGAAGCAGTTTCCTATAGACTTTTCACAGACTGTTCAACAACAGAAAACTATCCATTTAGTTGATAAATGAAACAAAAGAAGATGGGCATCCCCATTCCTGGAGTAATCAGCACAGATAGCTTGCAGGAGGGTTAAAGAAACCACCTGACAATGTAACAGAATAGGAAACTCTGCTGGTCACTAGAGTGATGGATTCTGACCACAATGATACAAATCTTTTCTTTCATGGGGTCATCTTGCATCTCTTCCTCTTTTCAAGCTAACAGCCATCCTACAAAATGTACTTTAAGAAGCCAGAAGAACCCAGAGAGGTAATTCATTTATTTTTCTGAAGATAATCGGGGTTTTTTTGCCTTTTAGAGGAAAAAAAATATAATAAAGTCCCTCGTGTATGTAAGAATCTTTATCTCATAGTGATTTTAAAAGGAAATTTTATTCTAAGCCAGACATCTTTATTAAAATTTGGGGGTATTGAATTATTTTCCCATTGACCAAAATGATAAAATCATGATTTATGAAATTCTATGCCTAGGAGAGCAAAAAGAAGACATTTGCTTTGGACTGCAATACAATTCATATTTATGAGTCCCAGTTTTCACAAAGAGGTTGGTGTCTGTTTATACGAAAGCTATTTACATCCACTCATGCCACACCAACTTCACAGTAAATTGGTCAAATGTAAATCAGTTTATATGACCTCACTCTTTCACCACATGCTTGATTTCCATTTTTTCTTGGAGAGAGTTCTTAAAGATTGTATAGTCAGTCAAATTGATCATGACACTGATCCAAGAGCTATTTTCTTCAACCTGTCTTAACTTAGCAAGCAGCTAAGTAATTTTGTGTCCACTGTGACCAGCATTCCTAGGTACTTTAAAAAAGATTCCCTCATTTAATCATCACAGAGATGCTATTGGAGGAAAATAATAATAATAACAACAACAAGAACCTATTCACCACATACTGTGTGCAACGAGGCATTTTTCATATTATTTTTTGCTAACGAGAAAATAGATTCTGATTATATACATACCCAGATTTAGATTCTTATTCTGGGGGGCTCTTGTCTATAAAATCAAGGAACTCCCAAAAGCAAGAGGGAGAGGAAGAAAAGGGGTACATAAATCAGCATTATAATTCTACACTCTTTTAAGACAAAATCTCAAAAGGATAAAAGAGAAGGAGAAGAGTGTCTTTTTTCATCGTTTATTGTGGGATATCTCTCTCCCCTGTACTTTATCCCATCAACAGATGTATTGTTTTCATTTCTTTGTTTATTTGTTTGTGTGTGTGTGTGTTTTAACTCTTATTTAACACAAGTGGATCTCTGGCTCTTGGTGAGCACTTTGAACAGAGTCCTTTCTGGCTTCAGAAAATCACCTCAGACATTGTTGAAGGTTCTTTGGCCAGTTCCAGATATAAGTGTGAAAACTTGGCGGAAATGTAGACTATGGGAATTGTGTGCATTAACATTTTTGAAGGAAGGTTATTTTGAGTGCTGAAGATGATAGCTTAAATTATTGTTTCCTTAAATTTAGAGACAAAATACCCCCCGGGCCATCACAAATTTCAATAAATATTGGCTGATTTCCACCATCATCCTAACTCAATGGTGACTCTTCTTTATGAGCAATAGAAGGGTTAGTCCAAGAGTTCATGAGTAGTGCCCTTATTTTAAGTCTACCCAGATGCACTGACCACTTTGAGGAAATTAAATAGTTGTGTGCATCTGTAGTAAAACAATGAATGACCACCATCCCATTTATACAAGTGTCATAACTTACCACTACTATCATCACTACCATCATCACCATCATCATCATCATCATCAATAACTACCTCCATAATAAAGTGTTGTTCCATATTAAGTAATGATACATTGTGTTACTTACCACCTCACTTAATCCTAATTATTCAACTAGTAGTTCTCACTATGTGTATGTATTTACACATGAGGGCACTGAGGTATAGAGAAATTAACCAACTGACTTAAGGCCATATAACGAGTGAAATTAAAAACCAGGTTTGTATCACTACAAAGATAGTAGTACTTTTTCTGTATCTTCTTCCTTTAAGTCAAATTAGATAAAAATTTCCTACATGTATTCTTCTTTCAAGGCCTGACTGCCTTTCAGGTATGACACATGAATGTAGCCTATGAGTAACCCTTCTTGAAATATGCTTGAAGTATTACTTCTGAGCTAACCCTACCTTTAAAGCACATTGGATGAAAAACTTTGGAGGACACAGCTCTTTCAAAATATTTTCCTTAGATTAAAAGTCTTAAGAGCATCCAAAGAAATTATAATTCAATTGATTTTTCTTTTACTTAATGCTATTAAATAATGCTGACCTTGTAAAGTATTTTGGAAGGTTATTGGAGACCTGCTGTTTGTTCAAGCTATGTTCAAGAAACACATGTTAAAGGGAAGCATGTGCACCTGTTACTTGCTTGTTGAGCACTAATAGACATTAGTTTGCTAAGTAAACACACATTTTAATATGTGTTTTAATTTGGAAAGTGAATATTATTTCCAGGCTTTAATTTTTGTTTCTATGCTTTGATAAGGAAGTTTTGAATTTTCTTGTGTATAAGGAGTTCCCTGATTTAATACAAAATAAAACACCATTTTTAGCTTAAAGTGCAGCTTAGGCTGAAAAAAAAAAGCCAATTATGCAGGCAGTTTTTTGTAAACCTATCAAAACATGAAATATGTGTTATTTCTAAATAGCACTCATGGAGTAAATAATTACTCCAGAAAACTATTAACTCTGTAATCCTAGGAAAACCTCTGAAGACTGCATTGGATGAGGAAAATGGCATTAAGCCAGGAGTCAAATCCTCTTCTGCCAGGGGTTTAGTACTTTGTGACTTTGGCTAAGTCAGCCTATCTGAGACTCATTCATCATCCAAATAACAAAGTATGACCCAAAGTTTCTAAGGGGTCTTTAAACTGAATGATGTAAAGGGCATGTAGAATTAGCATTTACACATTAACAAGGATATTTATTTTCTAATAATTTAGATGGTCTTTATGACTATAAAAGACAATGAAATAATTCTAATTCAAATAGCATCACTCTTTCAAAGAAGTAGAATCTTATTCATATGTCAAATTCTTCATTGACATATTGTCCATGTTACATATGCAAATGTTTTTATACATTACATAAGAAAACTAAAACAATGTTAATTGCCTAAACAGCATTGGCTTTATTGGGATGAAATGGATTAGACGATAGAGATTGCCTGATTTCCAGGCACTTAATGTGGATCTTTTCAATCTTACACATCCCTGAAAGACAGATATTATTGTTCCATGTTTTTAACTGAAGAAACAGAAGGTCAAAGAGGTTAAGTAACTGAACCAAGGACATTTAGCTAGTAAGTGGTAGAGCTGGGATGCAAACTCAACACTTTTCTCTTATTACTTCTATATAAACATATAGTTTCACATATAAAAAAAATAATGACCTTCTGAGGTCAGCATTCAATATTTGAAAGCAAAAGGCTGAATTCATTGTTTATGCAACTAAGGGAGACTTATGCTATCGGGATAATCTTGTATAACAAAGCAAGTCGCTAAATTTTTATAAGATTATTGGGAAGAGTTGATTTTGGGATTGTGTTGGTTACAGAGAGAAGATGGCATGAACATCAGTTGTAGAAACATGTTTTGTGTTGTTTTTAGAGGAGGGCTAGCATGACATCAGCCTTGGAAGAATGATCACTGTAGGGAGTCGACATTCTCATGCTCTGTTTACTGAAGCTAATTGTCATTGATCAGTCAGGCTTGATCTTTACATGCACCTTGGCTATAAATGTGCAACAGATTGATTAAACAGATTTAAAACCATTTCCAGTGTTTACTTGTTACCATAAGCATCAGCAGTCCCATAACCATCTATCAGTTTAGTGATTCATTGGAAGGACTCAGACAACTCAACATAAACTTATAGTTATGGCTAAGATTTATTCTAGTAATGAATACAGTCCAACAACAGCAGGAAAAAGAAATATGTAGGTGAAGGCTAGAGAAGTTGGTCGAAGTCTTTTTTGTCTTCTTTCTGTAGGATCACACAGACACATATTTCTCTCCAGCTGTGAACTGTAGGGATGTAATGGGATGTCATTGCCCAGAAAGGTCTACATGAATCTTGGAATCCAACTTTTTTAAAGGGGGCTGGTTACATAGTTACCATGTGACCAGCCATGGTACGACTCCCAACTAGGCACCAGATGCCCATCATGAACCTTTAGCTTTACTTTCAACATGTTGACAACTTCGTTCATCTTTACCTACTGCTTCAGAGGAATAGAATAACACGAATACCTCATGTAATAAGTTTGAAAACATTCCAGGAATTTAGTTCCGAAAATCTGACCAAGAGTTGTCATCATGGCTGCAGAGATAAGCTAGAACCAAATGAAATAGACTTGCATATTCAGTACCTTTTATTGCACCATTATCACAAAAATGCCAAGTTTTACCTGTGTGGAGACTTTTCAAAGGTTGACTTTGCCTTTCAATGTGGATCACAGATATCTCATGAACATGAACACAGGAATAGCTTCTTAGGTATTATTTACAAGGTCTTTTAAGTATGGATCCTAAAGCAGGGAGTTGATTGTAGCGTTTAAATCTTTCCTCTGTACTCAGACTGCCTTAGTTTGAATCCTGGCTAAATGCCTTACTGGCTCTTTGACCTTGTACAAGTTGCTTAATCTCTCTGTGCCTCCATTTCCTCATATGTACTGAGAATAACAATAGTACTACTCCTTTGGGTTTGTATAAAAATTAAATGACTTTATGTATATATGCTCTTTAGTAAACAGTTTGGCATATAGTAAAGAATCAGAAAACTATATTTTAATAATAATAATTATATTCATGAATTCATTTGTTTTTCACAGTCAACCTGTAATTAGGCATATCATGTGCTATGAGAATTGAGAACTGAGAATTAAAAATGTATTCTTTGTAAACAGTTACTGTATCTCATTTACTAGTCCTAGGCCAATGTCCGACACAAAGTAGAGTTGCACTCTATGCTTTAGATCATTGCTTTATGTGAATAAGACAGATATAGGCTCCAAATTCAAGTCTTCATGTCATGTGTTTGTGGGCAGATTGCTTAAATTGTCAGATTCCCAATTTAAATTAAAAAATATAAAATGAAGGTAACCTGTTTTGCAGTGTTGTTGTGATCATTAGATATAATATATGTATTGTTTTTAGCATTTTACAACCATTTCTCATTCATGAGAAACGTCTAATCAATGTTTATTGAATAAAGGAAAGAAGGCAGGGTGCAATCTCTTACAAAAAGCTTGAGGGAGAACTGTCTGTATTTCTGAGATATAACCATAGTAGTTTTAACTGACTAACAAGTAATTTTACTTTTTAATAAGTACTTTATTCTCCGGTAGGTTCAGATCACAAGTAAATTCTTCCAAAAGTCACATGGCCTCAATTATGATTCAAAAGTTTGTCCTCAGATTCCACCTGGTGTGCCCCAAAGTAAATAACAGCTAAAGGTCATAAAACAGGGCTGGGAGACCAGACAGAAAGAAAATAGGAAAAGGTAACAGTTCTAATGACAAGTGAAGGATATATGATGACATTGCCCTAAAGGAAAAATTATTTGATGGTCAATTTTTAGGCCTAGCCCTCTGAGTGTTTTGTAGTTGTCTCTTCAAGGTTAAGATAGTTAAATAAAGATGTGTGACAAAGATTTTGGATAACATTATTTCTGTCTTTAAAGTAGCAACTAAGAAGTGGAGTCAAAAAGCAGCTAAAATATGCTTCCAAAGAGAGGAAGAGAGAAAGATCCACAAGAAGTAGCTTCCAGAGAAACCGTGGGAGGCTTGGGGTTTTAAACAATTTGTCCCACAGATTAAAAACTTCACCTTGTAGCATTGTATCCTGATTGTGTCCGTGGCTTTGGCCTCGGTCAGTGCTGCACTTTCTCAACGTAAAGGAAGTGGTGTGACTTCCCCCAGATACATGGGTGTAACCACAATTGAGTTATGCAGGAAAAAGGCACCCTCAGATCCTCTCAACACACCTTTCAGTCAGAGAAGAAGTGGGTCTAAAAGACAAATATACTTTTATTCCTTTGTACAAATGAGTAACAATTCTTGATTTAGTTGCTAGCTATGAGTTCTTGAGTAGGTATTCTCTCAGGAAAAAACAGTAAAATGCCTGTCTTTCAGTTCTTATGTCAATTTTAATAACAAAGATCTAAGTTTCCTTTACTAAAGGGACTGTGCTAACTGTAATTAGAACTATTATTCCTATACGTATGTGCGCTGACTATCCAAACTAAAAATCAATCTAAAGTGATTCAATATAATATGGATGTAAGTTTAATGCTGTGTCTATAAAAATCATAGCAAGACTATTTACAGATATAGACAAAATTATTCTAACATTAATATGGAAAAGCTAATGAGACAGGACAGCAAAATGTTTAAAAAGAAAAGTTGAAATGGAAGAAATTCATCTACCTGATTTCAGGACTTATTTTATAGCTGTGTGATATTGGCAGAGGAAAAAAGCATATCAATCAATGGAACAGAAAACACCCAGAAATAAACCCATAAAAGTATGCTCAACTGATTTTTGACAAAGATAAAAAAAGCATTTCAAGAGAGCAACAAAGAGACAAGACAAACAAATAAAAACCCAGACACAGACAACAGCATAATGGCTACCAGAGGGAAAAGGGGTTGGGTGTAGAAAAGGGTTAAGGGGGTCAAATATATGGTGATGAAAGAAGATTTCACTTTGGGTGGTGAACACAAAATGCAATATACAGATGATACATTATAAAAATGTACACTTAAAATCTATATAATTTTATTATCCAATATCATCCCAATAGATTTCATTTAAAAATCCAAAATAAAAAAAGAGAACAATTGTGATCTTTTCAACAAAAGGTGCTGAAACAATTGGTCATCAATAGACAGAAAAGTAAACTTCAACCTAAGTATCAAATCTTATAAAAAGTGATTCAAAACGAATCACTGACTTAAAAGTAAAACATAAAATTATGAAACAAAAAATTGAAGAAAATCTTCAGTTTCTAGGGCTAGGTAAATACTTTTTAGCCAATAGCCTAGTCAATGGAGGAAATATTTGTAGACTTTATGAAAATTAAACAAAACAAAACAAAAGAAAACAAAAAACAAAACTTTTGCTCTGAAGAAGACTGTTAAGAATTTAAAAAGACAAGCTAAAAGACAAATGAAAAATATTTGCAAGTTACATTTTTAAGGACTCATAGCTAGATGTCATAAAGAAATCTTAAAAGTCAACTATAAAAAAATTTAAAAATCCAGTTAGAAAATGGACAAATTACATGAATAGACATTTCACTCAAGAGGATATATATTTGGGAAATAAGCACATGAAAACATATCCAACATCACTAGCCATTAGGAAAATGAAAATTTAAACTAAAATGAGACATCACTATACCTATCACTATGATCAAAGTCAAATACAGGAACAACACCGAATGATAAGAATGCAGAAAAACTGGATCACTTATATTTTGCTGGTAGAAATGTAAAATGATATGGAAACTCTGGAAAACAACTTGCCAGTGTCCTAATATCTAAATATGCAACTACTATATGACTCAGCAATTCTACTTTTGGACATTTATCCCAAAGAAATGAAAATTTATGTTCACCCCAATTTCTATTCAGGAATATTCATGGAAGATTTACCTGTAATAGCCCCAATCTGGAATAACCTTCAATGGATGAATTGTTAAACAAAGTTTGTATATCCATATCATGGAATAGTGCTCAGTAATAAATAGGAACAGATTGTGATATACACAACTATCTGAATGAATCTCCAGAGATTTATTTGGAGTGAATAAAGCAAATCCCAAAAGGTTACATACTGTATGATTCCATTTATATAACATACTTGAAATGAAAAAAACAAAAAACATAGAAATGGAAAACATGATTGCCAAGTGTAAGGAGGGATTAAATGTGGGAGGAAAGTGGGTTTGGCTTTAAAAGGGCAATCTGAGGGAGTCTTGTGTTGTGAATATGTGCAGTGTATTTTCTGTACCAATGCCAGTATCCTGGTTATTATACTGTGATATAGTTTTGCAAGAAGTTACCATAGAGGGAACCTGGGTAAAGGATACACAGGATCTTACTATATTATTTTGCACAACTACAGGCAAGCATACAATCATTTCAAAATAAAAATAATAATAATTTATTAAAAATAACATTTTGGAAAGGAACCTTAATCTCTGTGTTTGGCCCAAGCTTATGGGAACAATGAACAGCAGCCTAACATATAGTTGTTATCTTTTACTGAAAGTGCTATGTAAAGGCTGAGTGATCAACTCTTAATGATAGGATGGAGGGGTATAGTGAAATGAAGTGTTACAGAAGGGAAATTTTAGCCTTTGTAGTGAATTAAGCCTTGCAATGATGCCTATGTTAGCCATGATGAGAAATTATTCAGAAGGAAATATTAGACTGTACAGATATCTTAGAGTAGATGTGTTAAAGAAGGACACAAGGAAATAGAAGAAAACTTACATGTTAATATAGACTAACAGAGTTCACCTAGCTTTGAGTTAGGGCTCTCTCTCTCTCTATCTATCTCTTTAGTTTTAGTCTGATGACCATACCTGTGGTTTAAGGGACAAAGTTTTGATTTTTAGTCTTCTAGCATATTTTTCCTGTTGAAAGCGCCAAATTGCTTCAGTAGCGTTCTATTTCTTATAAGTCATTTGCATCATTTTACAATTTGATTTTCCACAGCCATTGAAACCAAAACCAAAAGCAAAACAATATTAAAATTATTTACAGTTCAAGTTTCTTAAATTCTATGGCTATTTCCTAAAACTGAGTACATTTTCAAAAGTAAAGCGATGAATCGAAACATCAGTAAAAATCAAAAGTATACTGGATATGTATTTATAAACTGAAAATCTGGAAAGCAAGTCAAGGATACTTTCATACATTTGTAATCCAGGGATGCACGTGGGGAACACTATAATACAGATATTCTATAAGATTAACTACTACAGAGCTCACAAGTTCAGCAAAATAAATGGGAAAAATTTAAAGGATATTAGATTGAAAGTAAATTTAAGAGCAAGAAGGTAGAAACTTGAAGAAAAATCATTGTCAGTATTTCATCTATCTTGGTTGGTAGTGACAAAAATAATTTAGGAATCTTATAACTTAAATTGTGATTTTATTGGACCTCACTAATTATACTCATTTAAAAATTGTTTACTTATATTTCTGTTAGAGTGAATCCTAGGAACTTTAACTATAGATGTACTGTTGGTAAAAGCAATTCAGCATAGGCTCTGAGACATGTTCTTGCTGAATATACTAAGAATGCTGGGCCTTAAACACTTTTTACCCAGGTTATTTCTCAGAATTGTACTTGCAGTAAGCAACCTTGACAGATGAGATAATGCCTTCCTCCAATACAGTGAGCAGACTTCCTCTTTTTTTTTTAAATTAGCTTCAGGTGAACAAACAATGTAATAGTTCGATATTTACATCTCTCGCAAAGTGATAACCCTCCTCCTCAAATCTACACTACCCCTCTGACATGGCAGACTTTCTTAACACTATAAAAGCAATGAGTCCCCAATCTCAGTGTTTCCCAGGTTTGATACTTCCATACTACGAGTAGTACTCAGCAATAAAAAAGAATGAACTATGATACATGCAACCTATGGCATGTGCACTATCCACCTGGGCCTCTTTCATCACTCCTCAGGGACTTGAAGATCAGTGGGAACCAATGCAAATATGCTTGTGCTTCTTGCTGTACTATGAGTGATAAAGTCCTTGGTCTCTAACCCAAGAGACTTATGTCTTCTGCCAGCCTTCATGAAACTTCAACAAGCTAGTTTATTATCTTGTAAGTACAGTGAAATCAAATCCCAGACCCTAAGATATATTTTTCTGAGATATAATGAAACTATTTGATGCCCTAATTTAAATGATAGTACTGCAAATGTATCCCTTTGTTTGTGAATCAATTTACTTAAACCTCAGTGAAAGGCTGTAAGGAATTAAGATTTTTAAACATTTAGGATTAAGGAGCAAATATTCTGTAATAGTTCTTCGCTTGAATCATATAACGGACTTGACAAAACATTGATATATTATAAATAAACATCTGCATTCAATTTTAAATAACACTATTTTGATTTTTTAAAATTGTATGCTTAAAATAATGCAATAAAATGTAGGGAGGTATTATGAAGTGTATTTAATAAGATGGGCATCTTAAAGATTTTATGAATTCTTTTTCTCTGGTCATAATAAGGATTTTAAAGTTTCATTTTCTTTCATTTTATTTAATGACTTAGTTTTTGATGATCTCAGTAAATGGTCTAATGATGATGAAACCTATAGGAGGAATTTATACAATCTTCAACATAAGTATAATAGGGCAATAGCTATTTGCAAAGTCACTCAAATATAAATGTTTCATGAATGACGAGTGTTTTATTGGTATCCTATAATGATTTGTAGAGTATTCATTCAATAGGGAACCAATACAATAAACTATTTTGATCCTACCAACATATTCCAAATCCATCCAATTTGTTCTATCTCATCTCCTAACACCAGCATCTAGCTACTATTATCTCTCCGCTGGAATATCTTAATTGCTTTCTATTTGCTCTACCTCTGTCCTTTTTCCCCTAACAAGTTATTTTCTACACAGTAGCCAGAGTTTCACTTTCCTGCTTAAAACCACCAAAGATTTCTTATTACATTTAGAATTAAATCCAAAGTTCTTGCTCTGGTCTCTGCCTTCTTCTCCCTCCTTACCCCACTATGCTCTAGACATACTATTCTACTTTTGAGCTCTGATTCAGGAGAAGCTCACTCTTTACACTGGAATTCTTTACCCCTCGTTTTTCAGATGGCCAATGTCTTGTCATTTCTAACTCTGCTCTTATCATTCCCAACTCTTAGAATGCCCATTTCACAGAGAGGACTTCGCTGGCTCACTGCTTGCCATGGTCCTCACTGCCTCTTATCACGTCATCCTACCTTATTCTCTACACAGAACTTATGATTATACACACACACACACACACACACACACACACACACACACACAGAATATATATTAAAATTATTTATTTATTTATTTATTTACTTATTTATCCTCTTCTCAGTTTTGATCCTTGGAAATAGATTCATGTCTCTCCTGTTCATCACTTAATCCACAGCTTTTAGAAAAGTGTCAGTCACATAGCAAATGCTTCATAAATATTGGATGAATGAATGAAAAGTTAATGTCTATGGGTATTAGCTCTGATATCAGAGAGATTAGTGTTAAATCCCCAGCTGTCCTTTTTTTTAATTTTTTTTTTCCCTAGCTGTATGACATTGGGCTAATTGCTCAGCCTCACTAATCCTCAGTTTTGCCACTAGAAAAGTGGACAGAATAACAATTCTTACCTTGTAAGTCTGTATGAAATAAATATACAGTAAATACAAACTGCTGAACCCAGTGCCTCCAAAAAGAAAATCTCTCAACAAATCATAGCGTTGGTTTGACTACTAGAGACATGCCCAGATAGCTTCTTTTTAATATTTATGGCCCTTTGGAGTTTCTGAGCCAGCTTCAAACATGAAAAGGAACTTCTGGCCAGTTGAAGCTTAAGAATTATTTAGGAAATAATGTTACCCACAGCACAGAATATAGGCAAAATCCTACTTCAAATTGATTCAGAGAGACATTTTCAAAAACTTAAAATATTAAAACATTTCCCTTAGTATCCTTCTAGTCTCTTTCCATCACTATGGCAGTGCAAATAACTAATAACATTGGGAGAAGGATTTTCCCATCCTATATTGTCCAGAGACCTTGCCTCATCCTGAGATATTCAAAGACTCATAGCGCCTCAAATCCTTTTGCTTTGCATATGACAGTACTTAACATTGTCAGTGGGATTACTTGAGATGTGAGAATTCGTCAGGATACTCTGAAACTATTTTTGGGGGGGCATCAAAAGAAGATTAAAAAGTTTTCTTAGATATTAGGCCTTTAGACCTTCTTATAATTAATATGAGGTATTTCATGACTGTTAATATTATTCAATAGCATCTATTATTAAAGTAATTATTTTATGAAGTGGTGCCATGTTGAAAAGGAGATATTGTGAGATAGTGGAAATACTGATAGATAACAAAAGGAGAGCTTGTAGAAAGCAGGAGTGATTTGGAGATAAATTTGAAATAATGTTAATAGTTGTGGCATATCTTTTGTTCAAGTTAACAAAAAAAACAAAAAAACAAAAAAAACTCAGTCAACATAGAGCTACTTAATTAACTCAGCCATTAAACCTACTTATTTCAGTTATAAGAGTCAATAAATCCCGCTAGTGTTTAAGCTAGTTTGAAATTGTTTGTTTTTTATTATAATTTAAAACATCCAAACTAATTCACTGAAGTAGGAGATTGTCATGTGGACAAGGAAGAGAGAGGAGCATACATTGAGGAAAGGAGTAAGAGGGGCTGGATTGTCTTGGGAAGGGTGATAAGTTCTGAGTCCACTGGGGAAGCGATGGGGAGGGTAAATGGTGGAGGACGAAATCTGAACAGTGGTCTTTGTCAAGATGACTGACTAAAACTGTTCAATGTATATATCTCAGGAATGGTTTTTGTCAGAACAAATGAGTTGGGCCACAAAACAGCAGTGCAGATAAAACCCTAGTATAATAAAATGGATTGAAAAGTTTGTGCTGTTACATATCGCTTAACAATGGGATATGTTCTGAGAAATGTGTTGTTAGGTTATTTCTTCATTGTGCAAATATCATGGTGTGCACCTACACAAACCTAGATGGGATAGCCTACTACGCATCTATTCTAGATGGTATAGTCTGTTGCTCCTGGGCTGCAAACCTATTCATCATATTACTATATGGAATACTGTAGGCAATTGTAACACTGTAGTAAGTATTTGTGTATCTAGACATACAAAAACATAGAGGAGGTACAGTAAAAATATGGTATAAAAGATAAAAAATGGTACACCAGCATGGACACTTGCTGTGAATGGTGCTGGCACGATTAGAAGTTACTCTAGGTGAGTCAGTGAGTGGTGAATGAATGTGAAGGCCTAAGACAGTACCGTACACGACTGTAGACTTTATAATCGTTGTACACTTAGGCTACACTATATTATATTTTTTCTTTCTTTAATAATAAATTAAAATTAGTTTACAGTAATATTTTTACTTTATAAACTTTTAGTTGTTTTAACTTTTTCCCTCTTTTATAATAACACTTAGTTTAAAACACAAGCACATTGTACAGCTATACACAAATATTTATTTTATATCCTTGGTCAATAAGCTTTTTTTCTATTTTTGATATTTTTTTCACTTTATAAACTTTTAGTTGTTTTAACTTTTTCCCTCTTTTATAATAACACAGCTTAAAACACAAACACATTGTACAGCTATACAAAATATTTACTTTATATCTTTGATCAATAAGCTTTTTTCTGTTTTTGATATATTTTTTTTACTTTTTAAAAATTTTTGTTAAACACTAAGATACAAACACCCATTAGCTTAGGCCTGCACAGGGTCTGGTTCAGCAATATCACTGTCTTCCAGCTCTGTATCTTGTCCCACTGGAAGGTCCCCAGGGGCAATAACACACAAGGAGCTTTCATCTCCCATGATAACCAAGCCTTCGTTTGAAATAACTTCTGAAGGACCTGCCTGAGGCTCTTCTTGAGGAGATGCAACTCTTTTCAGAAATATGTCCATGGTGGTTTGCTTGGGTTATTTGTTTGTTTGCTTGTTTTTATCATAGATTTGCTTGTAAGCACCATGAACGTTCCTTCTATTAATGAAAACCTGTCTGTGTTTGGGCCCATGTTTTTAAACTTTTTAAGGAGCTTGTTGAAGTTTGCAAAAGCTTCTGCTAAACACTTCACTGTGAATATTCTTGGAGTTTCTTTGTTTTCTTCTCTTACAGTTTTCTGTTTCCTTGCTTCTTCTTCGGCTATGTGTTCCTGTTCCAGTTCTAACAACTCCTCACTAGTCAATTCCTTAGGAACCACCTCTAGAAGCTCCTCACTGTCGTCTTCATCCACACACATGTTAAATTTATTTGCCATCTCAATCACAGCCTTGCTGATTTTTGTAACCCTCTTATCCTTGGCAAATCATTTGAAATCATTAATGAATTTCTTGAGTGTCTTCTTCCAGGTGCCATTCATTTACTCCTTGGTTACATCCCCCCAAGTCCACACAAGGTTCTTGATGCAGTTAAATATGTTGTAATCCTTCCAGAACTACATTAGTGTCATCTCAATGTCTTCCTCAGTTGCAGTTATAAGCTGGATAAAGGTTCCCGTGAGGTAGTAGACCTTAAAAGCTTGCGTAACTCCTTGACCCATTGGTTGGATCAAAGAGGTGGTGTTTGGAGGGAGAAATACCACTTTGATATTAGGTTGAAGATTGCCAATAAAAAGAGAGTATCTGAGAGTGTTATAAAAAAATAAGCAAAATCGTTAAAGGTATGCTATTCTCCAAACAGTACTTTTCCATCTTACTGGCATAGTGGTTCAGGAGGACATCTTAGAAGAAGAGCAAGGTCATCCATGGCTTCTTATTGATCCTATAGTACACCGGCAGTGTGTGCTTATTGATATGCTTGAAGGCCCTGGGTTCTCACTGTGTCAGATCTCAAACGGTTTGAAATTGTAGCCTGCAACATTGTCCCCAAGCAAAACTCTTACCTTGTCTTTAAAAGTCTTGAAACCTGACATTGACTTGGCCTTCTTATGGATGAAAGTCCTTTCAGGCATCCTTTCCAGAAATAGGGAGTTTCATCCATATTGAATATTTGCTCTGGCAAGTAATTTCCCTCCACAGTCAGCTTATCTAGGATTTCTAATAGCTTGCTTCATATCAGCACTCACAGACTTATCACTCACTTTCACATTACGTATTGAAAAATGATTCTTGACTAGTTTAAACCACCTAGTACTAACCATTAATTCAACATCATAATTTACTCCAGCCTTTTATTTTAACATCACAAACAAACTTTTGCTCTGGCTGTGATCGTCATGGTACTGAGAGGGATATATTTCTGTGTCTGGTCTTCAATCCAGGTCATTAGAAGTTTGTCCATATCTGACATAGGTCTTTCTTGAATTTTTTTTAATCTCATTACTTTTAATGAAGCAGACCCTTTAACAGTTTCTGTCACTTTGTTTTTTTCTCTTCAAGATTATAGCATGGATGGTGAGCAATGCCTGACTGGCGAGCAATTACCATCACCAATTTTCTACCTTCCTAGTCCTTAATCACTTTTCATTTTGTTTCCAGGTCAATCAGTCAGTGTCACCTCTTACTGGCAACATTAGCAGTGCATTTTGTACACTTAGGGGACATGATGACCAAAACAACATGGGATTAAATAAAGCACAAAGAAAATAGGCAATCGAGAGATGTGGTAAACAGGAGATGAGGCTAGTGGTGGCATAACACAGCATACTCTTTTACAGAAACTTTTTTTTATAAGTAGAAAGAATGCACTCTAAAATAACAATAAAAGCATAATATAGTAAATACATAAACCAGTAACAGAGTTGTTTATTATCATTATCAAGTATTATGTTCTGTATGTACATAATTATATGTGCTACACTTTTCTTTTTTTAAACCTTGATGTGTTTATTTTTTTGTTTATTTATTTATTTTTATTGGGGAAGGAGAACAGGACTTTATTGGGGAACAGTGTGTACTTCCAGGCCTTTTTTTCCAAGTCAAGTTGTTGTCCTTTCAATCTTAGTTGTGGAGGGTGCCGTTCAGCTTCAAGGTGTTGTCCTTTTCAGTCTTAGTTGTAGAGGGCACAGCTCAGCTCCAGGTCCAGTTGCTGTTGCTAGTTGCAGGGGGCAGAGCCCACCACCCCTTGCGGGAGTCGAACTGGCAACCTTGTGGTTGAGAGGACGCATTCCAACCAACTGATCCATCCGGGAGCTCAGTGGCAGCTCAGCTCAAGGTGCCGTGTTCAATTTTAGTTGCAGGGGGCGCTGCCCACCATCCCTTGTGGGACTTGAGGGGTTGAACCGGTAACCTTGTGGTTGAGAGCCCACTGGCCCATGTGGGAATCCAACCGGCAGCCTTCGGAGTTAGGAGCATGGAGCTCTAACTGCCTGAGCTGCCGAGCCGGCCCTACGTGCTATACTTTTATAGGACTGGCAAAACAGTAGATTTGTTTACACCAGCATCACCACAAACATGAGTAATGCCTTGTGTGGCGATGGTAAGATGGCTATGACATTACTAAGTGATAGGAATTTTTCAGCTCCATTATAATCTTATGAGAGTACCATTGTATATGCAGTCTATAGTTAACCAAAATATCATTAGATGGTGTATAGCTATAATAAAACCACCACTACCTTATGTTATCTTCATTATTGATTACCTGGAAAATAATAATTGCCCAATCTCTCAAACACTCCATCTTTCTCTCTCCCCTCCCTCTTTTATCATTTTATCATTGTCAGATTTACAAATTTATAAAAATAATAAAATACCACTCTGATTATATTATACTCTTAATCAAATCTCTTCCAGTGACTTTTCTGTTCTTATTAAATAAATTTTACAACATTTTAACTGATACTCACTTTTTTCTGGGCTCAATATCTACATCTAAGTTTCCACTCATATTCTAGAGTATCTGTTCAAAATGTTCTGTGTCTTTGACTTTATTATTATCTTCTTTCTGGAATGTATGTCTCTGATCCCTTCACTCACGTCTGCCTGTGAAAGTTATATCCATCTTCAGGGTCTGTTTCAAATGCCACACATTTTATTTCCTCATTGCTCTTCCTCAACTGGATTCCTTGTTTTCCTCCTTTGTTCTGTCTTAGATCTACTGGTATCTTTTTAATAACATTTCATTTTAATTACATATTCACTTGCCGTGTTTCCCCTCCTAAAGTATGAGCTAATTCCAGACAGGGTACAGGCCTTACTCATTCTAAGGGACATACTGAATTATTTATTATTAATACTCAATACACTTGATGAATGATGGACTAAATAAATGAATATGTAACTCTCAAGTACCAATTACTTCTAGATATTTAAAAATCTAGCAAAATAGTGTATTACCTGCTTTTAGAATTGCATAGTAACTGGAAAGTTCTCATAAGAGGGGGAAATAGACATCCTGCCACATGAGACTTTGCTTTACATACTCTTCAGCATATTGTTTTCAGATGTAGGGTAATTTACACTTTGTTCATAAGTCAGTAGAGCCAAGTCAGCCTGAAAGAATATGTAATCCAGCCTACTATACAAGCAGGAGAGAAAGAGCAAGATTAATGAGTTTATGCAATATGCATGATCTAATATTAAAATGTACAGATTTCTTAATAAAAGGGAACATCTCATTAATAATCAGGAAATGAAGAGTCAAACTTTACTGCTATTAAATTCAGATATTATGTTTGATTGTATCAAAGTACAATGGAAGATACTGAAAAGAACATTCATTTAAAACACATTTAACAAACCTCTATATGTTTCCTAACTCATTCCTGATAAAGGATACAAAAATGAATATAAAATTTCCCTTTTCTTTGAAAACCTCACAGAATATTTGGGATCATACATGTAAACCCAGGTAATTTGATACAATGTTACCCCAATATATTTAATTAAATAAAAAATATATATGTTTGTGCATCAAAGGGTCACATGAAAACCACCACAGTTGATTTTGAGACATGACAGGTGAATAGTGATTGAATATCATAACTAGATGCATTTCTTAGCTATTATTCATTTTTGGATGAAAGTTAGGATTGTCATATGTAAAGTTAGACATGGGCCACTTTAAAAATTGCATAAGACATAAATATGTTTATAAGGATAGTATGTACTTCCAACTATTCACTTCCTTAATTCAAATATTAACATTTTAAGAATTTTAAAAATGACAGAATAGAAACCCAGGGAAACAATAAAAAATACTAATATTATATTTAAAAAAAACTATAAGAAACTTGGAGACTATAAGAAATACTAATGGACATTGGAGAATATATTGGACTATGAAACCCAAGCAAAATTCTCTGAAAACCTATGACAGAGAAAAATGAAGTAGAAAACAAATGACAAGAGCAAACACTGTGGATACATATTCATGAAAAATGGCAACCAAAGTGTGAGACTCTAATATAGGAAGATTGAATTACAGCAATCAGCACAGCAAATGATTTGAATCTGTTTCTCATACTGAGAGTGCATCTCTTTCCATCTGGTCAAATATATTCTTTATATTCGACAGATGATGCTTTCCTATAATTCGTTTTTTTCATTAACCATTAACAACTCAAACAAATATAGACTTTCAAAAGTATCATATTGGCTAGACATAATGTAGATTGCTATAAAGAATTTGAATATTGTATATTTGATCACAAGACTGTTAATTTTTTCCTAAAAGAAGTGAATGAATGGATGCATTAAAATTTTATTAATAACAGCTGGGGTAGTTAAAAATGTTATATTACTTTCAATGCAGCTAGAAATAGCGTGCTTTAATTCAATAACATATACATATAATTAAATATGTAGATTATTAATTTTGAATTAACATAGAAATGATTCAGCAGAGATAAATTCATCTACAGATGGTTAGTAGAGAATGCAATAAGTATGCATAGGATAGTAAATTGAGTGATGTTTCTAAAATTAGTTATGTACTTTTAATGCTTCATGGACTGAAAAGAGCTGGCTTTGATTTCCATGCCATTATTTTTGAGAAGATGGAAATCTGGAGTATAAAACCTAATCAATTTTTTCAGCTGAAATGAGTAAAAGTTGTCCTTTAATTCCTATTTAAAATTAAATGAACAATAAGTTTAATTTTTGGTTCATTGCTTCATAATAAAGGACTCACAATGATTGACTACTTACAGTTCCTCTCAGACATATAAACCTGTCTAATTTTATGATTCAGGTTATTTGTAGTCACTGTATTGATCAGCATGAGATAGGTTTATTCCATATACTAATGACTCTAAATTCATAACATAAGTTTGTTAGTTACTAAGGCTATGGGTCCAAAATGAGTCACCAAGGAGGTTCTACTAATCTATCACTCAGACATTCCATTTTTTAACATGTGCTTCCAAAGTCGTCTCAGCAGTCGAAAGGTAGATGGTAAGTCTTGTCTTATCTCTTAAGGCTATTGCCCACAATTGACACTTCTGCTCATATTTCACTGGGAAAAAAAAATAAAAGTTACATGGCCATATCTATGCTCAAAGGGTCAGGGAAAAACAATTCTACCATATACTAAACTGAGTTAATTTTTCTCCAGCTTTATTGAGATATAGTTGACATGTAACATTGTGCAAATATAAGTGTAAAATGTGATACACATATGATGCAAAATGATTACCTCCTGCATCATATCGCATAATTACCATTTCTTCTTCATTGTGAGAATATTTAGGATTTACTGTCAGCAACTTTCAAGTATGTAATACAGTATTATTAGCTATAATCACTAGGCTGTACATTGATCCCTGGAGCCTATCTTATAACTGAAAGTTTTACTCTTTGACCAACATCTTCCCTTTCCCCTCACCCCTTAGCTCCTGGTAACCACCATTCTAATTTTTTGTTCCTGGGTTCTACTTTTTTAGATGCCACATATGTGCAATATATATGCCATATCTTCTTAACTATTCATCTGTTAATGGTCACTTAGATTGTTTCTATATTTTGGCTATTGTGAGTAATGCTGAAATGAACATGGTTATGTAGATATCTCTTTGATATCTTGTGTTCATTTCCTTTGGATACATAACCACAATTGGGATTACTGGATAATATAGTAGTTCTATTTTTCATTTTTTGAGTAAAATTCAAACTGTTTCCCATAGTGGCTGTACAAATTCACATTCCCATCAATAGTTCACAGGGGTTCCCTTTTCTCCACATTCTTACCAACACTTATTTTTTTTCTTTTTGATAATAGCATTGTAACATGTGCAAGGTCATATCTCATTGTGGTTTTGATTTGCAGTTCTCTGATGATTAGTGATGTTGAACAGCTTTCCATGTACCTGTTGACCACTTGTGTATCTTCTTTGGAAAAAATATCTATTCAGTTCCTCTGACCATTTTAAAAATAGGATTATTTGGGGTTTTTTTTTGCTATTGAGTTGTATGAGTTCTTCATATTTTTTGGATATTAACTGCTTATATAGATGATTTGTAAATATTTTCTCCCGTTGTATAGTTGTTTTTATTTTTTTTATTTTCTTAATTGTTTCCTTCGCTCTGCAGAAGCTTTTTAATTTGATGTAGTCCCACTTATTTATTTTTGCTTTTGTTGCCTTTGCTTTTGTTGTTAAATCCAAAAAGATAATTGTCAAAACTTATGTCCAGGGACTTATCCCCTATGCTTTCTTCTAGTAGTTGGGTTAATTTTAACATGCATTTTGTTTTTTGTCTTCTAAGAACTCATTATTATGACAATTCATTTTTGTTTTTTTTAAAACTGTAGATGCTGTCATGTTAGAAATCTCATTCTGAGACAGTGACATCATCTAGTTCCTTGTTAAAAATGCAGAATCTAGAGAGCAGGGTGATCACGGGAAGACGATATGTATGAGATGTACTTCAGAAAACATTATACAGCAGAGTATAACCTAGTTCTAAAATTAATGAATAAATCAGATGAAGTGCCTATAACAACCAGTCAAATGACCAAATATAAGCCAGGGACTTAAAAGAGTATTCACTTTAACAAAAGAAGAGTTGACTTTGGGTAATTCGAATGAACAAACTAGGCAAAGGTACTATCTGGTTGTTAGGAGTAGGAATGCAAACAGGGTCTCTCACCAGAATGAGCAGGGGGTTAGAAAAGCAAGCAAGCAAGCAAGCAAACAAACAAACAAAAACAAATCAAAACAAAACAAAACAAAAACGAGAAAAAAACAGTTTGGGGGGTGAAGCACCAACATTGGAGCTAACAGTGGTGTAATTACCTGGTTAAGCACAGCATCCCACATAAAATTACCAGATAAAATCCAGGGTGCCCAGTTAAAATTAATGTTTACACAAATAATGAATGTTTTTTTAAATGATTTTTTAAATAGATGATAGATAGGCAGATGATAGATAGATGTCTCAAATATTGGATGGGACCTACTTATACTAAAAACATATTTACTTGTTATATGAGATTCAAATTTAATTGGGCATTTTATATTATTTGCTTAATCTGACTAATCACACATAAAGTTACAATACACTTCACAGCTCATAGAGGGATAAATTTTTCACTGAATGGTTACAGATCAATTTTTTTCAAGTGGGTGCTCAAAATCTTTTTTTCAGTGCTCAGAATCTGGAATGTTTATCCTAACCTTTTTAGAACTTACACCGTTAGGAAACTTTCTAAGCGGCTGATATAAGTAGAGTTCTTCAAATACCTGAGCACGTGCCCTTGAGGATAGCATTTGTTCAGATTTCAGTCCCTAGGTGAAAATGAGAGACTTATTCTGGTGAAGCTGGAGGTGAATGAGTACATTTATCTAATGAAGCAACATTTTATTACTATTAAATTGCAACATTTAAATTTGATGTTTAAAATAGTTGAAAGCAATCTTTGATAGATCGAGTCAAAGTACCTATTATAGTACAGATTAGACTACACCGTATACTTTTAAATTATTTTTGTTGCTTTTATATGCTATTATATGAAAAACTGAATATATAAGGTGTTTTTCTGTTGTTTTGTTAGATTTTTTTTAGACAAATGGTAAATCTGTTAAATTTCTCAATAGCAATGTGCATTGATCAAGTGGTGGCACAGAGTGAGAAAAAAGAACAACCCAATGAAAAACATACATTGACACAAACATTTAACATTTTAGTAGTCATAGAAACATCAAATTTTTCTCTTTTATTTTTGTAAAAAGAAACCTTTAGTTTTTAACCCTTTTTAATATTTTTTATTTTTAAACTCATAATTTCTCATAAAACAAAAGCTAGTCTGGTCATAGACGGCATCTATATCATATTAGCTCCATCTTTGTGTATAAAATAAAGCATTATAAATGTAATTTAGTATTTTACAAATATTAACTTTAAAATTGAATTAATAAAATATAATAATTTGCTCTTATCTCTGCTTTTATATTATTCAAAAGTAGGAATTTTCCTCTAATACTCAGTGCCTTTTTAAAAATCAGTTTTCTTCCTGTCTGTTCACAGCATTTTTTCTGTGCATTTTTCCTTTGGACTGCATTTATAATTGCTATAATTTGATATAATGATAAGAAAATATGTAAATATTTTGACAGTTTATACCTAATAACTGCTGATTGAAAAATTTAATGTCATGTGAAAATGTTCCAAAAATATAATATTCCAAAGAATATATCCCCAGTGAACTTTCAATATCATATTTATAGATCCTTGAAAGTGTTCTCCATAGCAGCACACTATGTATATTGTATATCATCACTTTATGTATTTTATGTATGTATACGTTTTCAGATATTCTTTGATGATCCTTTATTCATATAAAAAATGGTTTGTGGCATGATTTGAATATATATATATGTATATATATACATACATATATACATATATATATGTATACATATATTTACATACACACATATATATATATAAAGCAATTGTGTTATTTTATCACAAAACCTGCAACATAGTCACGTCAATCATTGTTTAAACATCTGATGAAATGCAACAGACGGAACACCTGTTTTTAAGAGTTCTCAGGGGGAAGGCCAGCAGTATCTGAAATAATTTGTTCCTGTGCTGTCAGTCAAGAACCATCCTTGTTTAAATCCAGAGACTGCAAAAATATGTATTTACATGACTTAGAGACTACACTAAAGGCCCATTTACTTTCTCCAGCCTTAAACACACAAATTCAGACAAATGATTGAATGTCTTATACATCTTTAAGGAGCCGCCGAAAGCACATTGAAAACCATGCTTCTTCATGCACGAAGGCCCATATATTTAACATCATATATTTTGCTTTTTCAGGGAATGGTAGCGTTATGGCAAAAGAGAGATGTCAATCACATATAAAATGAAGGTGTTTTTCCAACTAATTTTGAAGGAAATCAATCAGAAAAAAATTGAATTTTACTTTTCCATTATTCTGTTAAATACCATCTTACTACTTAGACTAACAATTGGATTAGTAGAAAGAAAATACAAGTATAAGGAGGGTAAAATAAGTAACATACATGAATGAGGTGAGAACATTAGGAATTAGTCCACTAGGGACTCCCCCAGATTTCTATTATATTGTTGGTTATAGTCTTTCCTACCCTCCTTCCTCCTTCACCTGGATATCTCCTTATTCCTTAGGACTCAGTGTTGATACTACTTCCTCCAGGAAGTTTCATGCAACTTCTGAGAGTAGGGAGGGTCTGTAATTGTGAAACTCATACTGCCTTTTTATTTTTTATACTTTATTACATGCAACCCATTACTAATCACACCATATTATAATGGCCTGTCTGGTACAAAGGTCAGCATTCTTTCATTGGGATTTCCTGAATGAGCAGCACCATGCTTATTTTCTTGCAGATATATAATAATGTTGAATAAATGAATGATTATAATTCAGTCTAGAAAAATTCAATGGACTATCTGGACTGTCAAAGGTAGTTTATTAAAAATGGTTGGAACTGAAAAATAGGAAAGTAATGTTTGAAAAGAGGTAACAATAACAAAGAATAAAATTTTCGAGACCATTATGAATTCTCGGTCACAGTGGCTAGAAGTGAATTTCTTGCTTTTTAGCTCTTGCACATATTAGGTCAGTGGTAAGCTTACCTGTCGTCATGATATCTGAGCTTAATCCTATGTAATATTGAACAAACCTGACAACTTTGGAAAACAGTTTTTGCTTTCATTCTGTCACGCTTTTGACTCATTCATCAATTCCAGGTTTCTGATGTGCACAAAAGTTGTATGATTATGAAAAAATACCTTGATTAACTGGGTAGAGAACTAAGCATAAATTAAAAATATTGCTGTGAAAAATGTACAACCACATTAATAGGAAGTGTACTGGTTACAGTAAGGCTGCTGTAATGAAAAGATCCAATATAATATAGAATTAAGAATAAACCGTATTTCTCTCTTCCAACAGTCTTGAAGTGAAAAATATGGGTGTGTAGGTACAGTTCTGTTTCACTGAGTCATTCAGATCTTAGAATTCTTTGCAAGAGACGGGGCTACCTAGGGCAGTTTTGTTCACCTGTGTGCTCAAGGCTGAGTTGCTGCTGTATCTGCATTCCAGCCTGAGGAGAGGAGGAACAAATAAGGAGTGATATGTACTAATGACCCTCAATTCCACTATGCTGAACTCCCCAGTTGAGAGTTCAGGAAAAAAGTGAGAACAGATTTTGGAGGATGACTACAAGTTTCTGCCACTGAAAGGGAAAATACACTAGATATTTCAGTAATTAGAAGAGTAATGACCAAATAAATTCAGGATGCACTTTGTCTTGATCATTATTACACCTTTTTTGACTCATTCATCATTATGTTTCATATTTCACTATTAAGCATATTACAGTATACTTTTACAACAATTAAACTGATTTTGAAAACATTAATAAAATAGAAGTCTGATATAGATTGTTAATTTTAGAAAAGGTTATGAAATTGAAAACTAGAAAGATATGCCCTAAATTAGCAGTGATTAACTTTAGTGTTGAGATTATAGAAGATATTGGCTTTCTTTTTTTTTTTTTTTTTTTAGCTATCAATGTTTTCTGAATTGTCTATTATAGACACGGATTTATTTGTGACATAATTTAAAAAAATATGTATCTGTATGAAGAAAAGACATATAGAGATTCTGTAAATACCACAGGAAAAAATAAATGTAGGTATATTCAATGACAGCTACTGTTTTGTGTACACGTAGTAAATTTTGTGGTCAAAAGTATCCAAAATTTTGTGGTAAAAATTTTTGCTTATGACATCTTTAAAGAATTTGCAAAAACTTTGGTAAAAATAGATGTGACTTATGGAGCTACCTCACTGATAGGAGCTGTGCTATTATTAAAGCAAATGCATAGAATAACACATTCCCATAGTCTTATCATGAAGCCCATAACAACGCATAAATGCCTTACTCTCTGAAAACATCAAAGCAAAATGGCTGAAACAAGTGTGGCATTTAAAATGTAATCCTTTATTTCTTGTCTAACTGGTTAGTTGGTTAAGTATTTTAGTCCACAGATAAATCCATTATTTATCTGTCTGGAGCTTCATTTCCTGACTTTTGTGGTCACCACCAAGTTCAACAAGAAAGCAAACATTTTATTATTGGACATTTTAAGTATTCTCCATATTATTGCTATAAATGAATTATCCTGGTCTAGTTATTTTTCTTTCCTATACCAAAATAAAAAGAGCTTAACAGAAGTTAGTTGGTGTTAGTATCAATATTCTGCTTTTTCATATTGTCAAGTTGTGATCATATGTCCAGAAACAATAGGTAGAACAATTAATTTCAGGCAACTTTTAAGTAATGTAAACCCTGATGCTTTGCTGGCCTTTTCTTTCCCCAATAGAGGAAACAACTTTCTCTAGCTTCTGGATATAATCAGAAAGTTTGTTCATAGTACTTCTTTCCTGTCAGTGTATTCCCTGGAATGTCCATCCAGTGTGTCCTCTGCTCTGGCCATCCCTAAGCAACAGTAGAATTGCTAGGTTCACTTGTCACACTTCCCTAAAGTAAACTGAGAAGAAAATAATGCACTTTTAGATCACTTATTTCTCACCAGCACAGCAGACATCCTAAACCTTGCACTGGTTCTCATGCCCCCCAAGTTCTATGGAGGTGAAATGAAAACAGGCCCAGGTGTAGGCTGAGCACACCATGGTTGTGTCATAGCTGAGAAACACTAACCTTAGAAAACCCCGGTCTTATACTGAGCTGCTGTCCAACCTGCAACATTTTTAGCTCGGAAGAAAACATTTTTATTCTGGTTGGGAAATAAATCTGCTTTCTGGCCCAAAGTGGGATGCTACCCCTACCTCTCAAGGCTATTTGCTATTAAAACATCCTCCAAAAAATAGTGCAAGATGGTTGGAAAAGCTACAGTTACCTCTCAGCATTGTGCATGCTCTTGTATATTTAACCAGGGTCACCCACTATGTATTTAGTAGGTGAATGACTGCTCTCTGCTGTGGCCCAGGAAATGGGATGCCCCAGTTCTCCTTCCCTTTGTACGTCAATCCCATTAGTCTACATGAGACAAAAATCCCAGCTTGTGCAAGTATATCATAGAAAAGCACACTATACAAGCTTAAAATAGAGCTTTTGCAGTGCCTTATGCCTTGGATTTTGGAAAACTAAATAACTGACTACTTCACCGTCATACAAAAGTCATGATAGCATCACAGGCATGGGGAGGAGACAAATGGTCTAGGAATCCTACCATATTTTATGCATGCATTACAGTTGTGTGTTTAGAAAGGAGTCATAGGACAGCATGTGTCACAGGGTCACTGGGTATAGCAGAGAGATAGTAAGCCCCTTTCATCAGTATTCTTTATCCTTGGGTAAACTGCATGTGTCACGTACAAGACATTGTGGATCCTCCTCATTAGATATTTACACAAAACGTTAAAAATTCAAGAAAACTTTATTTCCATACTTGGCAGATAGAAATACCAATATAGATATTCTAAATGATAATGCTAGTGTAGACAGTAACAACCACAATTGCTTGAAAGAATGTAGTTCATTTACTGAAACCCACTGAAGTGTACCTGAGATGGCAATTTTGAGAGTGCAAGCATTTCTCTCATGATGCCTTTATTCTGTTCCTGAAAAATGGTAACATTAGTATTCATGCAAGAAATCCTGAAATGCAACTGAAAAATTCAGAGATCTACATAGTCACAGTGTTTGATCTGAGGTTTAAGAACAAAATTTCTTCAAGTGATTGTGTGAAAGACAGCAAATGGGTGCAAATGTGAGAAATACAAAATAGTGAGGACAAGACAATTTCTGAAAATACTCAGAAAGCATCTTCTTAAAATGCACCGAGTTGGTGTGTGAGATCGCCTCAATGACATTGAAACCTCACGGTTGATTTCATCTTAAATTTCAAGAGTTAAAGAGGAGACCAGTATATTTTCACCTTCAGCTTGGTCAGCTGCACTAGAGTGGAAAGAAAGCATAAGAACTCGATGGCAACATCATAATCAAGGAACCTATAGAGGTTTTTCTGGTCAAAGTTTATCTTGTGCTTCCATTAACTTCAGTTGAAACTGGGCATTTATTGTGAGAATTCAGTATAGCATCTGCAGAAAAATTAGCAAGTGAGAATGCTGACATATTTTTGTTTTTGCCTTTTCTACCAAACTTTTACAATTTCCTCACAGCACTTTAAAAATAATTAAATTTTAATACCACTTCACAGTGTTCTGATACATTTTAGATTTAATCCATATCTCAGATGTCCATTCTACCCAGAGATACCCTAATGGTGACATTTTAGTTCAGTCTTGGCTTTGGCTGAATAGAGATGTAACTAATCCGTGTCCATCCAGCATTTGGCCAATGTGATACATTGCACGTATAATATTAACATTTCTCTGCTGAAGGATTAGAGTGATTTTAGAAGGGAATTACAATGTTAAAGATTAATGTTTTGTCTCCCATAGTCTTCTTTCAATCTGGGAGATGGAGTCCTCAGAAGAATTTTCTCTCATCCTAATATGACTTTTTCAGCTGTGGTTTGGATCATATCCTTTCTTCAAGCCCTTTGTTATGAAACTCAAATCCCTCCTCCATAATAAGAAATCCCCTCCCTGGAAGATCCTTGTAGGATCTGTGCAATGGCCTAAGTTTGGGCTATACAATCTCAAGAAATGTCTCGCACTTATAATATCTGATCCAGTTACTAGAGCGAAGAGGAAGTGGAAATGGGTTAAGAAAAATGGACTCATATTCCCAACCCATGAGCCAGAAAAATACATTTCTTTCAATATTCTCAGAAGTGGGAGCTATAGGCCTACTGGTCATTCACTATTACTGTATTAAAATAATAACCTATTTAACTAATAACTTTTCTTGCAAGGACAGATATCAGTTTTTAAGAGTGAAATGTTAGCTCATAATGACCCAAGTTCTGCTCTTAATGTATCTGCCCTGTCTTGAAATCCGTGCTGTCCTCAATGAAAGTTTATTTCCTTCCCTCTCACAGCACAGAAGATTTGTAAAGGAGGTGTGTAAGATTTGAAGGTCCTAGCAACACACTCTCTACTCTCTTCTATTCTTTTGTGTCAGAGCCTTTCTTTGAAAGAAAGGAAAGTGATCGTGGTAATTATCAAAATACTCAACCATTGACCTACAGATGCATGGTTAAACACCTGCACAGTCGTTATTAGATCTCAGAGTATACGGGCATGCAGGAAAAAAAGGTTGGGAGAGAACAAAAAAGAAAAGCCATACCTCTCAAGAGGTATGTAAAATACCTCTTGGTATTTTATAACTCTTTATCCTATCATGTTTTCCAGAGTTAAAATGATTGGCTTGTAGGGTTCCTCAGGGAAGGCTGTAACTAGGTAATTCCTATCAGACCTGGGATTATTACACTGGGGGTAGTCTAATAAAGCTTAATTCTGTGGACTGTGAGCACCCAGTAAGTCCGCAAAATAATCAAATGGGTAGCAAAGATGCCTGATGAAGGAAGAGGACTGCAGAAGGTGAGATTCCAAATGCATTCCTTAGTCAACTACAGGGAACAGGCAACTAACCGGGCAGAGCAGGAAGCTGTTCTGTGGAGACTTGGGAAGCTCCAGTTTCTCAGTTCTCTCACCCCATCTACAAAAATAATCCCAGGAAGATTAGGGTATCTGTGGGTAGACCTAGGTATCTCCAGATGTTTCATTCATTCATTCATTCATTCATTCATTCATTCATTCTTGTGTTTAACAAATAATTAGTTTTAGTCTCTGGGACTATAATAGGTAACAAACATAAATTCTAGCCATCACATGTACATTCTACTAGGAAATGAGAGGAAAACCTATAGTAGTTCAAATTATAAACGCTGTGGGGGAAATTAAAGCAGAGTGGGAAAAAGGGAAAGCCAGGAGTGACAAGTACATTATAATTTTAGATAGAATGATATTTGAGAAGACTCGAACGAGGTATGGGGACAAGATATGTAGGTATCTTGGATAAGGACATTTCTGGCAGAGGAAATAGCATGTATGGACTGCCTGTTTGCGTCCCTGCCCTGCCCCTGCCCCCAACCAAATTATGTGATGGTATTTGGAGGTGGGGCCTTTGGAAGGTAATTAGGTTTAGATGAAGTCATGAGAGTGGGTCTCCTTAATGTATTAGTGACCTTATAAGAAGAGGAAGAGACCAGAGAGCCCTCTTTCTTTCTGCAAGAGGATCTGCAAGCCAGGAAGAGAGCTCTCATCAGGAACCCAATCTGCCAGTATGGTGCTTTGGGACCTCCCAGCCTCCAGAACTATGAGAAATAAACATTAGTTGTGTAAACCACCTGGTCTGTGGTATTCTGTTAGAGCAGCTTGAACTGACTAAGACACAGCAAGAACCCAAAGAGGTCTTAGGTAAGCATGGATTATTAAACCAATAGTCACAGGCAATGTGACTGGAGAGGAGTAAGAAGATAGAGAGAGTAAACGGAAATGAAGTTAGAGAAATAATGGAGCATAAGAACCTTGTGTAGCTGTGTAGGCCACTTACAGACGTTGTCCTTTAAGTTACTGTAAGGTTTAGGGTAGAGTATTAATCTTATTCATGTTCTGTTTTTATGAAAAGTCCCTGTTTATCTCATTGCAATGAGATATATTTTATCTGATGTAGACACTCCAGCTTCTTGTCCTTAATATTTGCACGTATGTTTTTTCTACTCTTTTTACTTGAAACCTTTCTTTACATTTAAAGTCTGTCTATTATAGGCAGCAGGTAGTTGATTGTTGCTTTCTCAACCATTCTGAACACCTCTGACTTTTAACTTTTGTATTTAAACTATTAGTGTTTAATTATCAGTGTGGTTGTATTTAGTTTTATCATTTATTTTATGCTTTCTTTTTGTCCCTCTAATTTTTGTTCAACTCTTTTCTATTTCTTAACTCCTGTTAGTTCCTTTTGGTGTTTTTTTAAAATATTTATTTTAATTTTTCTATTGGCTTTCTTTTGTGTGTAAACATCTTCATATCAGTCTTTAGAATTCTAGTTTTGTAATATATTACCTTAACTTTTCATAATCTATTTAGTGATGCTCCCTTCACATAAAAGATAGAAACCTAACATTCATACATAGCCCTTTAACCATACCATCATTTTTATTGTATGTACATACATTTATAAATGCACAACAATAAATAAATTTTATTTATATTATAAATAAATTAATGAAAAGTCTTTGATACACATCTAGGTTATTTACCATTTTAACACTCCTTTTTTCATTCTTGAGGATCCCAAAATCCCTCTGGTATCTTTTTCCTTCCAAGTACATTGTTAGCATTTCTTCTTTTTAATTTCTGTTGATAATTGATTTTATTTTCTTTTATCTGAAAATGTCTTTATTTTGACTATGTTCTTGACTTGTGTATTGTGGGTTCTTGACTGTGGATTAACTGTTTCATTCCATTTTTTTTTCCTTTAAGCACTGTATATGTTGTTCTACTTTTTTCTGGTCTATTATTCCACTGTTTTCATGGTTTCTTTAGAAATTCATGTCATTTTGATCAATCTGACTCTGTATGTAATTTGTCATTTTCCTCTGGCTGCTTTCATGATTGTTTGTTTTCTTGCTTTTTTAACAGTTTAATTATGTGCTTTGGCATAGCTTTCTTTGAATTTACCCTGTTTTGTATCTTCAGAGGCTCATGAATTTTTTCAATTAATGTATTTCACCAAAGTTGGAACATTTTTGGCCATTTTTTAAGATATTGTTTTCTTCTACATTATTTTTTCCCCTGTTCTTCCTTCTGAGACTCATATTCATTATTAATCCAGACATTAAAACTTTTGATATTATCCCACAGGTTTCCAAATCTCTGTTTACTATTTTAAAATGGTTTTCTTTCTTTCCTATATAAGTCCTATTTACCTATCTTCAAGTTCAATGACTTTCACCTATGATTTCCATTTGTTACTTGTCCATCCAGTGAATTTTTTATTTCAGTATTTAATGTTAAATTTTATTTTAGTTATTTATTTTATTTTTGCAAATTTATTGCCTTGAGGAAGTGGTGTATCTTATTTATTTTAAGAACATTTTCCTGTATTAATCATACTTGTAATAGAGTTTTAAAGGCTTTGCTTGTTAATTCTTACCTCTGAGTTACCCTGTTGGCATTTGTTGATTGGCTTTTGAAAATGGATTACGTTTTTGGGTTTGTTTTTGGTATGTCAGATTATTTTTATTTATATCCTTAATGTGGCTATTATGTTGTGAAGATTCTATATTTTGTTTTATTCCTTTGAACAATGCTGATGTTTTTGTTTTAGCAGGTAATTGACTAGTGTCTATATGAAGCTCTATATGTCCTGCTGCTATGGACAGACATTCAAATATCAGTTTTATCATGTATGCCTTTGCTGCATCACCTTAAGTCTTTCTCAAGCATGTATGGTTCAGGGATCAACCAGAAACTTGTGGGATATTCATATACAGAATTAAGAGATTTGCTTTTCTAGCTTTACCTTCTCCAGGTATTCCCCTATACCTTCTGGCACCTAGCCATAGTTGCCTGGGCTTCTTTCTTTGTTTTTTTTTTTTCCTTTGTTTGTTTGTATTTTTCTAGCTAGAAAACAGACTTTATATCAGAGTTTTAGCTCTCTTTGTCATATGCTACATGGCTCTAGTGTGCTTTCTGTGCAAAGAACAAAAAGCAAAAAACAAACAAACAAACAAAAAAAACCCGACAACGAAAAACAGAAGAAAACAAAACAGTAGAGGAACTACAACAACAACAACAACAAAAAAAAAACAGTAGAGGAGGAATCATTCCTATGCTAATAAATTCTCCATAATTTGATTCCCTTCCCCACTATACCTGTTTCTGTTTACTCTCCGTGATACTCACATTTCCCTCAGAATTTCCAGTTGTTACCTAGTAGAACGTTGATTTACGGAGAATTTGTAGTTCCGTTCTATCAGAAGTAGAATTCTCTTACTTGTGTTTTATAAACATTACTCAGTTTGTTATATTGAGATTAGACTAACAGAGAAAACAATTAGAAGTCAGGTACAAGGGTATTGAGCTAGTCCAGGAAAGAAAGATTAGTGGTTTTGATCAGTGATTTAGAGGTACAAATACTCCTAGAATATATTTTAAATGTTGAACCAATAATAATTGTTAGCAGGTTGGATTATTGGTGTAAGAGGAGGTGAGAATTCAAGAATAACTGCACATTTTTTTTTTTTTTTTTTTTGTCCTGAGTAACTGGCATTAAGATGTTATTTATTAAAGATGAGGGAGACTCCAAAACAAGGCTGGCATAGAACGAATTAGGATTTTTAAGTGTTGATTATGCTTTTAGATATCCAATCGGAGATTGTAAGTAGTGTAGTTATGTGTCCAGTTTTCTAGAAAAATGTTTATTAACCTTAGAGTACCCAGCATATATGAATTATTACTTAAAACAAATCTCTAATGCTGTAGAAAATGCAGTGGATGGAGATAATTTTGGCAGTCCTCTATTATAAACATCGTGAATCTGAACTGCTCATCATACATCAGTGCTGTATAAGCCTGTGTATTAGTCTGTGTTTATCATGAGCTGGGTATTTCACTGATTAAAGCACAAAACTTTGAGCCATGTTGCCTAGGTTTCAATCATTGTTTGCAATTCACTAGGTATGTGACCATATGTATGTGCTTTGATGATATACTTCTATGTAACAAACCACCCCAAAATATATTGGCTTAAAATAACAAGCATTTTGTTATTTCTCATAATTCAGTGTGTTGACTAGGGCTCAGATGGATTTTTTCCTTGGTTGTGTTTGGGATGTCTCACGTAAGCATTTGGAACAGAAATGTTAAAGATGGTGTCACTTCTATCTTGTGTCTTGGTGAGGTAGCTTAAAGTCTGGGCCTAACTTCTGCATGAGTACAGCTGGGGTTCCCTGTCTCAAGACGGCTTTTCACATGGTCTTTCCATGTAATAGCTCTAACAGCATAGCTGAACTACTTATATATGTCTCAGAGCTTCTAAAGAGGGAAAAGCAGAAGCTTCTAGGCTCTCTTGAATATTATGACTGGATTGTGTCACTGTCTGTTGTTGTATTTTATTGATTAGAGTGAGTCACAGCATCATTTCAAAATCAGTGAGGGAAGTACCTGCACAAGGACCTTAATAAATGGTGTCTTATGGTGGCTACAACAGCACATTACTTAACTCCGCCTCTCAATTTCTAAATTTAATTGGGAGTGTTAATGTAAATATTACATAAGATTGTAGTGAGAATCACAATTAATTTATGAAAAGTACATAGATTAGGATGTAGCACACATCTGAAACACTTTAAATATTTATTTTTATTTTTATTATTCTTTAAAAATATATTTTGTATAGCTTGGTACTTGCATATTTCATTAGTCATCTGAAAAAAAATGCTAAAAAATGCACCAATATTATTACATTTCCCTTATTCATTTTGTCTTATTATGTATGATTTCTGTCTTTTCCCCAATTTAAGATTAATGAGAAGAAAGCTATTTGACGTGACTGAAGCTATCATTTTCACTAAACAAAAGGTCCTTAGAAGAGCATTCCAAAAGAAAACTTTCAAATACATTTCTTGTATTATTTTTAATGAAATTGATTTATTTAGTCATGCAAATAACCTTGATAATTCTTTATATAGGTGGATTCTGAGCATATTTCATATACTAGAATGTCCTTGTGCATTTGTGGCACTTGATTTCTTTTTCTAGTAGGTCAAAAATTTAAAAAGGTATTTTTCAGACATCATTACTTTAGACAGAAAGTTGGCAGTACATGGAAAGGGGACTAATAATGGTATCTTCTTCATTCCTTCTTCTGAGATAACATTTATGGACATTAAGGACATTTGTGGTGGTTCAGAATAGGGCAGCTACGGTATGTTTGTAAATCTCAGCTCATTTTCCAGGCTGGAAGGAAACAACTAAAATCTCTGCCTATTTTTCTCTTCTCCCAATGATAAAGCTCACTTTAGTGTTCATTTTAACAGAGGAGGTTGTACTCTCTAAGAAAAGAGAACTGATACTTTTGAGAAGTTTCCTCAATAATCAGCTCTGTTTTAAATCTGTTTTGTGTATCTTATTTCTGTGTAAGATTCTTTTTTGAATAAAAATTGCCACTCAAAAATTGTTTGAAAACCACTGTTTTCAGAAGTCTGTTCTACAATTTAATTATATTTTTATAATTAACACTAAAATATCTTTGGGAGGGTTAAGAGAATTGGGGTAAGAGAGATGGTATCACATAATAAATTCTTCGTTTTCCTAACCACTTAAATCCAAGTGAGGAGTTTTATGAAAATGGACAAAGAAATATAATTTTGGAACATGTGATATGGTACAGTCATGCAAAGCAAGGAGATTCACTCTGAGAAATTTATTAATAGGAGAAAAACTAATAATAAAGAGGTGACAGAGTAGATTTGAGAAGATACAGGTAGCATAATGATAAAGATGAGATACAGATAAAATTTACTTTAAAATGAACCTTGAGTTGTACACTTCCATGTTTTTTTTCCCCCTGGAATGGTATGGCTCTGTATAAAAAACAAACAAACAAACAAGAACAACAACAAAAACCCAGGATTCTATCTCTTAACTGGGTCCATGATTAGATCTCTATGTTATAGAATATACAACTGTGCTCATGTGCAACTTAAAAGAGATTATGGTTGGGTTCCTGGGTTGAAATCAGCTGATCAACTATTTGAATGTTATAATAGTCAACTCAAGCCACTATAACACAGTACCTTACATTGGGTGGCTTAAACAACACATATTTATTTCTCACAGTTCTGGTGGTGGAGATATCCGAGATTAGTGTGTTGGTATGGTTGAGGTCTAGTGAGAGCTCTCTTCCTGGTTTGCAGATGGGTACCTTCTTGTTATTTGAGAGAGAGAGAGAGAGAGAGAGAGAGAGAGAGAGAGAACAGTGGGACCTGGGGCATATGCCTTTATTAGCTTATGCATGTTGAGTTGTTTGGAGTTCCTGGGCTAAGGCCAGATTGGTCAATTTAAATGAAAAATAGTGGGGTTTTGTTAAGCTTCATGGGTGTCTTATGTTAGGGACATACAGAGGGAAGGCCCTGGGAGGAAGGGGAGAATGCTTACTTATCACAGTGGCAGTTGGTGGATTTATGTCAGGAACGTACCCTTATTTGTGACTCTTTTGGCTGTTATGTAGCACATGAGGTCATGGGAGGGGTCTAGTGCCTGTTTAAGGCCACACAAAACTGATACTGAGATTACAATATTATGTAGTAGTTTCGCTACACTCTCAACAACTCCCAAGGCCTCATCTCCAAGTGCCATCACATTGGGGATCAGGGCTTTAACAGATTGAAGTTTTGGGAGAAGACAGTTCAATCCCTAGCAATTGCTTGTTATGTGAAATAGATACTGTTAAAAAACAAAATTCATCTGAGTGAATCTTAAAGATCTTAATAGCTTTATTCAATGATTCATGATTTGAGCAGCATCCAATCTAGTGGAAAGAAGGGAGCTCCAGGGAACTGTGAAAAATGAAAGACTTTTGTAAGCATAGGTTCTCAATCCCTTGTTATCTCTGTATTCTCCTTCTTGTAGTCTTATGATGCCAATGTTCTTTTGCTTGAGGTTGTTCCAGAGGTCCCTTAAACTATCCTCAATTTTTTCCTTCTTTTTGCTGTCCCAGTTGGGTGTTTTCTGCTACCTTGTCTTCAAAATTACTGATTCCATCCTCTGCTTCATCTAATCTGCTGTTGATTCCTTCCAGTGTATTCTTCACTTCAATTATTGTATTCTTCATTGCTGACTCATTCTTTTTTCTGACTGGTTCTCTTCTATGTCCTTTAATATGCTTGCTATTTCTTTGTTGAAGTTCTGACTATGCCCTTGAGCATCTTCATAAACAATGTTTTAAACTCTGTATTTGATAGGTTGCTTGCATCCATTTCATTTTGTTCTTTTTCTGGAGTTTTCTCCTTTTCTTTCATTTGAGACATATTTATTTGTTTCCTCATTTGGCTGCCTCTCTGTGTTTGTTTCTATGTATTAGGGAGATCTTCTATGTCTCCCAGTCTGGCTGGGTGGCCTTATATAGTAGGCATCCTATGGAGCCCAATGATGTATTCTCTTGATCTTCTTTGCTGGGTGCTGTAGGTGTGTCCCTTGTATGGGTTGTGTCTGCCTCTTGTTGTAGTTGAAACTTGATTGCTGCTGGCTGGTCAGTGGGTTGGATTGACCCTCAATCTGACTGGCTATGAGGATTGGCTACTCTTACAGCATAAGTATTGCTGTGAGGAGGCTGATCCTGCAAAGCAGGATTCACTTCTGTGGACTTTGGTCCCTGCAGAGACTGCCCTTGGGTGTGCTATATGTGGGTCTAGTTGGGTGGTGGTCTGTTGTGTTCTGAAGCTGGCCTCCATATGTGTTCATTTTGGGGACACTTGGGAGTGGCTCCTTGCAGGTCAATGTCAGCCATTGCCTATGACCAGCCCTGGGCTACCTGGTAGAAGTGACAGGGGATTTGTGGTTAGTCTCTGTCTGTGCTGGATGTGGAGGTGCATGGGAGAGGCCATGTTCTGAACAGAGGCCAGCTGCCACCAGTATCAGGCCTGGGGCAGCTCAGCAAAAGTTCCAGGGCAAACTTGAGTCCTGCTGCTAACTTCTAGCTTGCTGTAAGGCTCAGCCACTGAAAGGCTATAGGCAGTACATGAGTAGGGTGAGGTGAGGTCTCAGGGAATCAACAGGGTGAGATGAGTGGTCTTCACCAGGTGAATGCAGATTCAGGTTTGATGTTAGTGTTGAGCCTGGGGCCACTTAGCAAAAGGCTCAGAGTGCAACAAGGCCAGACACTACCCACCTGGGTCCCACAGACCCCTGAAAGTTATCCAAGAAATATTTCACCAGAGACTTGGGATGGCCACCCAGCACTGAAAGTTCCTCCAAAGGTGCACAGTTGGGTGGTTTGGAGTCCTAGGGAATCACCACAGCAGAGCAAGCAGATTTCACCAGGTTAATGCAGATTCAGATTTGGCTCTGTTGGGGGGATGGCTCAACACAAGAAAGATGGTGCCTACCTCTAGCTGCCTGGGAGGAGGGCTCAACGTAGGGAAAATGGGGACTATCCATCCAGGCCTCACCTTGAAACCACAAAACCCAGCATCTCCCTGTATTTCTCTGGTGTTTCCTGAGATGCCATCCTTCTGCCAGAGCCCATGGTGAGAGCTTGCAAACAACAGAGTCTGTGCATGGGCTTTTTAATAGGACACCTGGGTTTTCAGAGCCCTTTTTCTCACCCAGATGGACATAATCCTTACTGCTTTTCACAGCCAGATGTTGTGGAGGCTCCTCTTCCTGGCTATGGTGTTTCAAGCTGATGAGCCTGGTGTGGGGCTGGGACTCCTTTCTTCTGTGGGGTGGGGAACCTCTGCCACCAAGATATCCCTCCTGATTCTCAATTACCATGCATGGGTGTAGGATGAGCCCTTTTTTTTTTCTTTGCCCCTTTTACCCATTTTGATGTGGCTTCTTCACTCTATCTTTAATTATAGGACTTCTGTTCAGCTAGTGTTCAGATGGTTCTCCAGGTTGATTGTTCTATAATTTAGTTGTAATTTTAATGTGGTCTTGGCAAGAGGCAAGCACAGCATTTACCTACTCTGCCATCTTGACTGGACTCCTAGTGAATATTTGAATGAATATTGAATAAGCGAGTGTCAAACATGTGCATGCTCTGCCAACTCACCCAGCATCCCAGAGTCCAACAATATGGGTTAAGGAATGAGCTTTTCTGGGAAACAAGAGTATACTAGGGTCAGGAACTATCATTTTGGCTGCTTTTCTTTCTCTCTAGTTTTTGTTTTTTGTTTTTGTTTGTTTTTAAGTTTTTCCATTGGGTAGGGAAACTTATTAGGACCCAAGCTGTATAAGAAACATAATATGTATAAAAAACATTATATATATATATATATATATATATATATATATATATTTTACAGTATAATATGATATATGTGTGTGTATATATATATATATATATATATATATATATATATATATATATATATATATATATATATATATATATTCTGGGCTTCATGGATAAAGATATTGGAAATGGGCAAGTTTCTTTATTTTTAAAATAATTAACTCCTCTGGAGATTTTCATGTGTTGCCAGAAAATTGATATCAGTTAAATATAACCCCCCACCCCCCACACTCCTGCCAATCTGACATCCAGTTTACAAAACATTCAGGGTGGGAAGCAAGGAAACATGTTAAATAACATCCTGAACTTGCAATCAACAAAGTCTATGATGGAAGAACTTTAGAGCAATTGATGCAGTATTTCTCAATATAAGTTAATAAGTAAAATATGGTAGTTAGGAGGAGACACATAAATCAAATACAATATATAAATATTATTTAATCAATTCAGATACTATTCTCACCTCTGGAAAAGAAATGCATAAAGGGAAGAAAATATTGGAAACTATTGTTTTCATTCTTACTGAAATGATTCTAACCCTTAATTACCTCATGTTTTCCACAGAGATATATTTATAATCAATTTTTTATCTACTGAGCATTCTAACTGAATTTCGGTAAGACTGGTAATACTAGGCACTGGACACAACCTAACTTCTGTAGGAGGTATTCCCCTAGGGGACTCAGATGAAGCATTTTAATAATAAACAGCCTTGCCCTTTGCCCAGCAGAGCAGAAGCATTTTTTTTTTTTTTTTTTAACAACATCTCCAGGCCTTTGAAAAATGTCTGGCATATTGTAGGTGCTTGATAAATATCTGTTGAATAACTGCACAAATTAAAAAAATTAAGTGTTTGTCATTAGTAAACATAAAACTGTAAGTTTAAGCACAAGGTCAGTCTTTCTTAGGAGATGAAGTGGTGATCTAATAACCAATATAAGGAGAATTAAGTGTCTAAGTTAAATATTGCTGTATGAGAAACTAGTCACAACTTAAAAGCTTAAAACAACATTAGCATAGGTGTCCATAGTTCAGATTAGTTTGCTTATATAAACAGAGTTATCAACTTCACTAAATTTGTAAGTGATACAAAATTTGTATCTAACATACCATTCATATTTCAATTTTGTTATCTGACACAATGCACTTCATTATAGTTATTTTCCTCCAGTAAGTGATATTGGATGAAGTCATTGAAGTGGACCCAGTCAGAGGCTTCTCACCCACTCCCTTATCCTAACTTGGAATGTATGCTCTGCTCATCATTGTCACAGTGGGGGCCCTTTCAAGGAAGCCGCCCTGAGAAAGCAACATATTATTGAAATCATCTGACAGGTATGCCTAACTGAACCTACTAGTTAACCCAGTTAAGGCTTCTATATAAACTTTTAAGGTTGTGGCAGGAGGATGTGAAGATCTGTCCAAGGCACGTTTCCTATGTAAGTTTCCTTGATTGTTAAACCTGCCCCCTACCAGTCTGGAGTGGTCTGCCTCTTCCTTCAGTCTCTCTTTGCCCTCTGTACATGGGGGCCAACATATGAGGTCCTGCATCTAATTGTCATGTCTCCTTTGTCTTTTTTAATCCGTATAGGTTCACAGCATTTTTTACTCCTCTGGTATTGATATACTTGAAGAATACAGTCTATTTGGATCTGTCTAATGGTTTCTCAGCACTAGGATCAGATATATTTCCAACCCAAATACCATATAAGAGTTGTCTTGTCTTTGTTAGGATAACAGTCTGGAGGCATTCAATATTCATTTATGCTTCATTGATTTTACTATTAATTGCCTGTTTGATTTCTCAAATTTGTGGTTAATACTTTTCCCCTTGCGATTTATTAGTGATCTGTAGGGTGAGATTTTAAGACCATGTAATGCATTTTATTGTTTATCTTCTTAGTATATTGCTTTTTTTTTAATTGAAGTTTATTGGGGTGACAATGGTTAGTAAAGTAACATAGGTTTCAAGTGTGCAATTCTGTAACACATTTTATATATATATATATATCTATATATTGCTTTTTTATTTTTATGTGATATTACTCCTCATTATTTTCAATATTTTGCATCAAGCTCTAATTTTATAATTAAAATAATTGCTATATCAGATTTTATCAATTTATTATTGCCTGTTTGATGAATAAAATGATTTATTATGTCCACCTTATATATTTTCTTTAATTTGGAACTTTCTCTTTGATTGTGTTTTATACTTCTCTCTTGCACACAGCCTATAAGAGAGATTTTATCTTTGTCCAATCTAAGTATGTTTTTTTAATTAGTGATTGAATAATTACATTTGCTAGGTTTTCTGATACCTTTAGAATTCTTGTCATATTCTTAATTTGTGCTTTCTGTTTACACACCCCATTTTGTTTACCTTTATATTTTTTCCTGACTTCAATTTGATTTTCCATCTATCCTTCCCTTCTAGTTTCTATATTTCTCATTATAAACTACAGAATATGCTACCAAATGATTATTTTTTAAAATCCTACACACATAACTATAAATTTTTATTAAAATGTGTACTGTAATTCTCTACTTTTGTCATGATCAAAAACACAATGTAGATATTATTAAGCATTCAGTGTCAAGAAAAACCTCTTCATGCCAATTTGAATATTGTCATTTTGACTACAGGTTTAGTTTAACTTTTTAAAAGTTTCTTAACAGTAAATATCTTATGTTTCTTAGACTTTTAGTATTCAAGTTGTATTTTAACTGGAATTTTTTTTCTCTTATCACTTCTTTCCCTTCTTTTAACCCTGTCTTCCTCCTTATATATGGCATAAGCTCCTTCCATTCTCTCCAACAGGCCTCACTCAGTTCAGAACCAGATCTCTCAAAGACATTTAAAAAAAAAAATGATGTCCTTAGATAATATTGGAAATGTTATAGATGCAGTCTCAAGCTGAGTTGGTAACTTGACTTAGTTCTGTTCATAACACTGTATTTTTATATTTCATGGACCCCTAGTTATAGTTTACAATACAGATTTGGTTTCAAGACCCTTCCAGAAATCACAACGCTTCACTTCTTGGATTTAGCAAGTGAGCCAGGCTTGTCTCGCCATCCTAGGAAGCACTCTTAGCCCTTTTACCTCCCAGCTGCTACTGGTTGGCTCCAGACTGAACCCACTAGAACAATGGTTTTAGCTCTAATTATCTCTTGTTACTTTATGTATCTTTAATTTCTGTCTTTGTTTGGATCCAGCTGTGTCATTTTTATATTATGTAAACTCACCATTATAATTACTAGTTATACTGACATTATTTCTTGAGATTCTGTTCTTTTTTTGATCTCGGCTATCCTTGGATTCCTATCTCCTGGGCCTTGATTAAAAAACATTGTTTGTAATATCTCTGATATCCTTTGTGGCTCCCAGATTAGCTTCTAGGGCCAATACATTCTTCTTGGTTTTAGTAAACACAAAGAATTTATTGATTCAATAATTCTGGCCTCTCAGCTGGCAGGAGTCCTTTGACAGGTAAAGACCAGAGTTATCAATTCTCTGATTATTTTAGTTGAAATTTCCTTAATTTGCAAGTGGTTCTATTACTCTAATGAACTGCATATTCCCTAAAGTCTTTTGAAAGGGTAATACTATTTGTTTGCATGTGAAAAGAGTTATAGTTTTTTTCTTCCGTAATGATTGAACTGAAATTTTCTAGTAGTACAAGCATAATGGCCAATTATTCTGAGTAATTATCTTTTATTTCCTTTCTTCTCCAGACTCTATACTATAGTGTGGCAAGAATAGTCATTTGCTTTGTTTGTTTTTTCTTTTGTGGCAAACTGGTTCTATTTTCTTTTCCCCCCCTCCTTTTCTTTACTAATGCCCCAGTATTTAATGTTTAATAGTTTAAGGTTTTCGTAAGTTTTTTTTCCTGTTATTGTTTTTGCCTTTGTTTATTTTGGGTCCTATCTAATGTTACCTCTTATCCATTGCTGTTAAAATGAAAGTTACTTAGGAAAGTTAATAAAACAATCTATTGGCACACAGGACCCCATGAGTGGATTGGTTGGTGAAATTAAATAAAACATAGCTGAGATAATGATTTAAAGGTATTAGACACAGAATGGGAGAGTTTGGATTAAGAGCTTAAGCAAGGTAAAATGAGAGTCAAGTCCTCTGCTCTTAGCATGCAGTTATGGGGGTAAAGCGAATTTCACAGAGCTGGAATTTGTTGACAAGTTAGAGAATGCTAAGAGAAAAATGATAAAAAGGGGAAAGAAGAGCACCCAGATTCATCTGTGCACAATGAAGAAGTAAATGATTCCCATCATGATTTTTCCAGAGTTGAGATTACACTTTTATATGGCTTTGGGTTTTATTTATGATGTTCTTTGTGGATTTTTTTGGTATAAAATGGAAATGGTTGTTCATAATTTGTTAAGATTTGAAGTTCTTTTTTTTTTTATTTTTTATTTTATTTTATTAAATTTATTGGGGTGACAATTGTTAGTAAAATTACATAGATTTCAGGTGTACAATTCTGTATTACATCATCTATAAATCCCATTGTGTGTTCATCACCCAGAGTCAGTTCTCCTTCCATCACCATATATTTGATCCCTCTTACCCTCATCTCCCACCCCCCGCCCCCGTTACCCTCTGGCAACCACTAAGGTATATAAACCAAAAACAACAAAAGAACAAGACAAACAAATGAGAAACAGAAACTCATAGATTTGAAGTTCTTGATGTAGCAGGAACAATAACACACTAACTCACTCTCCTGGAGCATTTACTGCGTACAGTGCCCTGTGCTCAGCACTCTAGATTGCAATTTATACCTACTCCATGAAGCAGATGTTCTGAGGAAAACAGCTAGTAAACAGTAGGGTCAGGACTCAACCCTAGGTCTATGAGAAAGCTCTGTTTCCTCATTCTGTGATGCCCTTTCTGTAAGAACTTACGCATTCACAGTGGTGTGCTGTGTATCTGTGTTTGAACTCTGTGACTCTGCTTATCCTGAAACAGTAATCTGGGGATTTGAGACTATGGAAATTATGGTTGGTGGCAGGAAGTAGGGAGAACAGAGAGCTAGAAAAGCAATTGCCTATCATTTACTTGGAGAGCCAGACTGAGCGACTCATGAGAAGGGAGGTGGAGTTGTTCATTGTATTATCCTGGATAAATATCCTTTATCTTAGTAGTAAATTATCCAGGCATGCCTCCTTGAAGGATTCCTGCCTTCAGGAAAAGAGATGTGCCAGAGTGGCTACAGCAAAGAGTGTGAGGCAGAGAGGAGGAGCCAGTCCCCAGAGAGGAGTCCAATGCCAGATGGGGCTTTCTGGAGAACTGGACCTGAATCTGACTGACAGGAGTCAAAGCCTACCAAGGAAGAGAGAGCAAGGCCCAACAAATATCCTAGTGACTGGTTTGAGACACCAGGTATTTAAATGCTGGAGGAACCCTATCAGCATATCTAAGAGGAATGCTTTACTAAAAATGTTTAACAAGAACTCAGGGTTTTCATTGAAATGAAGATGATACATAGAAGATGTACCTTGAAGCCCATCTCAAGATTTGTCCAAGTCCAGCCCAGTTCAGCTGCCTTTGACAGCAGGAGGATTGTAATTTAAAAAAAAACAAAGATTATTTTATGAAACTCTCTATGAAATATTTGGATATAAGCAATCATCATGTGATCATTTTTAAAAATTATTAATTACTAATATTATTGTACTAACTCAGAGGCACCAAATCAAAATGGACAAACATTTCAAGGATATAGGGTGCTGTCTCTACCAAGTCCATAAATATTTCATTTTGCTTAGAGAAAATGAAGGGCAAATATTAAAAAAAAACACATTTCTACTGTGCAGTAGAGCACATTTGCAGGAACATATATAAAATAAAGTTACATTTTAACAAAATTATCATAATTGTTAAGCAATATATTATATGCCCATACTAAGTACCCTTTCTCCACCATAGGATAACCACTATCTTAAATTTTCTTTTCTTTGTAGTTTTAATAATTTTGTATGCACTCCAAAATATATAGTTTAGTTATGCTTTTTAAAAATTTTGTATGAAAGTAAAACATATTTAAATGGGATATTTTCTGTTATATCTTCTTTCACTCAACATTGCTTGTAGGATTTGAGATAGACATAATAATGTTTATTATTTACCAGGTTAAGATACTAGGACGTCAAACTAAAGTTTTGATTAGAAAAGCCAATCAACTGAGACATACATTTATAGGGAAAACAAAAATAAATTTGGGGCGGACTTTGTATTACACATCTTTCAGTCTTACAAGCGGTGTTAATCGCCATTACAAAATTTAACATTCTAAAAGAATCCACATTTATGTATATATGACTTGTCTTCCATATGGCAAAGTAATGGGCTTTCATTCCCAAGATTGGAGTCAGTTTTTCTAATCTCAAAGAAGGCCCCTCATATATACCTCCTCATTTCTGCTACTTAATTGGTATGTGTATGTGGTGCCCTGTATCAGATTTGTCAAGGGGCCTTTTGATAGGTACTAAAATATATAAAAATATATGTGTATATGTGAAGCTTTCATATACAACTTGAGTTTCTCCTAGACTCTCCAGCTTGTGACTATTAAGAATTTAATTAATCTTACACTCATTTGTGCTTTCAATTCAAGATTTCAGTCCACAATAGGGTCACCTCCAGATATTTCTGGTATGGATCCTCAAATATTTTCTGAGGGGTTTAACATTCTCACAAGCAATTCTCTTCATGCTAAGCAATAGCCTCACACTATTTTGTCTCCTGCCCAACATGCACTGATAACCTCTTTGTTTATTGGATAAGCAATAACATCATGAAGCAGCATATGCCTTAGGATGACAAATTCTGTGGGGTTCTGTTGCAAAGTGAATTCTAGCATTCCTCTTGTTTTACTTAGTATTAGTCATACCCATCATCGTCATCACCATCATCTCATCCTCGTCATCACCATCAATCTTATGGCTTCTTTACCCTAAAACTTTACAGAATTTTTAGTGAATGCTCTTTCAGTTTCCATTTACATATGTACTGTGGTTTATAGGGCTAAGACGTGAATCAGTTAGGAACTGATCTATCCTGGGAGACAAATACTAGTGACAAAGACAAAGCTCTATTCAAAATTGACCCTCTTCTCTGGAGACGAAGACATTCTTATTTAATCAAATGAGAAGTGTTTTTTCCTGAGCATCAGTGCATTCTCAAAATATTCCTCAGTCTTCATGCTACATACCAATTTGACAAATGCTCTAGAGATGTCTTAACCTAATTGAGGTAGGATAAGCTCAAGATGGATGTCCACTGGGAAAACATTTTCTACGACTATAACTATGAGCCCACTACTGGGACTCAGGAGAGATTCTGTGTATGTTTCCATGTCTACCAGCGAGATCTTTTGTTTATTTTCTCCCCTGTTTGTGTGAATTCAGTTCTAGCTTTTTTGAAATAGGGCAACATAAGGGGAGCAGCAGACTAACGGATAGGTAAGTGGCTTACTGCTCTGGCATAATACATAATGGAAGAGGCCACGCAGTCAGTATGAAGAAAACACATTCTGTGTTCACAAAAATACTGTTCCAATAATATTTGCATTAGAAATTCTGCTATGTTATTCTAGTAAAAAAAATTGCTATTAGCCATATATGTTGGGGAAGTATGGACAATGGAAATGAGCACTGGTTTTAGAGTGCAGAAACTTGTATCATCTGTGTCACCATGTGCTGCTCATTTCTCCTCTCCGGGTCTAAGTTCCTAACTATCAAAAACGGGAAGTTTGATATAAGCGATAGTTCAGGATCTACGGGTATGTAGTTCTCACATTCTATGAAACCCACCATTTCTCATGCTGAACTATTCTATTGAAAATTATACTTAGATTTATCAGTGGAAGTAGAATACAGAACATTTTTTGTCTTTTAATAACCATTTAAAGTACTTGGCCTACATAAGAAAAAGTAAAAAAAAGTTGGGGTGTTTTTCTCCCCACCCCAGAAATGTTGAACTTTTGAAAATCACATGGTAATGTTGAAGAACATTAGACATTAGTACCCTGTTGTTTCTTGCATTGATACAAGCAATATGCATTTTTTTATACTATAACATTTATGAAAGGAAGACCGAAAGTGCCGCTTTCAAATAAAATACGAAGCTGAAATTCATAACGAAGAGTTTGTTTATCATATGCTGTTTTTTTAAAGCCAACAACATTGTATAGATGTGGAGGAATCATAAATTAACATAAAAAAAATTGAGGGGAGAATAGCATTCTTTATCTTATTGTTAATAAACAGCCAACTCTTTATTAAAACTCCCTTTGAGTTTCATATGTAATAAGTGGCTTTTAATTATGATTCTTACAGACATAGCTTTTAGAATTTTAACCATTGTCTTGGAATTAATCTGTCAGCAACACTAAACAAAATTTTCTAATGCTCAGAGGTCCTTAGAAGCTAATAGATAGAATACACAGAATTTTAAGTTGTGTAATTAAATCCCATTGGTCTGATTGCTCCTGCTTTGGTAAGATACATATCTGACCTAAATGATATAAAAAGGCTTATTGCTGACTTCTTGAGTTATGAAATTGAATTCAATTCCCTAGAAGAATTCAGTAAGACAGTGATGATTTTAAATTAACAATGATGATTTTAAATTAACTTTCAAATAGCTGAATTTAATAAAATTGAATGGCATAGTTGCCAGCCAAATTTCAACTCATGTTTTATTGGTCTTGGAATCATTAAGTATTTGTAATTTTTTTTTTTTTTTTTTTTTTAAGTCACAAATACAGATGCCTGTGGAGAAAATTATCTTTTTGTTTGGTCCTTGTAATATTTACCATCTGATATATGGGTATATTGAGAAACCAAAACAACAAAAATCATTTGTTTCATGCCTCCTTTAAAAATATATTTCTGAAGGGCAATAAATCTTTTGTGTACTGAATTATTATAATTCCACATTTCCCTGCAATATTCCCTATGAACTCAAAAATATCTGTTAAAGTAAGAATTTTTTGCAAGCTTTTTACTCTGAATTCAGAAATTTAAGATTTAGGAAGGAGTTTAGTGCTCGTATCAGATTTACTCATTTCAAATATGAAAATCAAAGGGAAAATGTCGAGGAATTAGTTGCTTAAGGTTGTACATCTGGTAAATACTGAGGGTTTCAGACTTGACAAACACGTATCTAAACTTAAAGGAAGTGTAGGGCTAGTTCTGGGTTACATGAATTGGTCTTAGACAAGATGAGTCTGATGTTACATCTCCCCTAGCCAGGTAATTTATTTTGAAATTGGTTTATCATCTTCTGGACTATTATCTGTTCATTATCCCTGAGCCTTCTCCTTTCTTCCTGAAGCATTATGGTTTATGGCATGAAATTTAGACTCTCCCAGCTTAGGTTGTGTCACTTACTAGCTCTGTGACCTTACTTAAGTTACCTAACTTCTTTATACCTTATTTTTCTTTTCTGCTAAATGACAACAATAATAGATTTGAGGGTTACCTGGATTAAGGTATGTAAAGCATTTAGTACAGAGCCTGGAAAATGACAACTGGTCAACAAGTTAATGGTAACAGAATCATGATTGTGATCATGACCATCATCACCAGTTTTAACTTATGTAATATTTACAACTAAATCCTCCTTAGATACTCATTGTCTTCCTTTTGAAACATGCATTTAAAAAATGTATACCTCTCCATTTAGCTGATAGCAACGTGAGCCTCACAATTCGGGAGTCGTCAGTATTTGCTGTCTTTTCCCAAATCTTTGCCTCCTGCTTCAGGAGTTAATGAAAAAACAAATATTGCTGATAGCAAATCCTAAATCTATGATACCTACCTATTTCTTGCCATCTTTATTTCCAGTTATAAAATAAGTTCCCATTGTTCCTTAGTACTATTTTTCTAAAACTTCCTGATTTGTCTACTGGCCTCCGGTGTTACCTGTTGGAATCATTCTCCATTCAATTTATGGAGACATTTACCAAAAATGGAAATGTGATCCTATGAATTCTCTGCTTGAAACTCACCAATAATCTCCTTTTACTTATAAACCATAGTCCATGTTCCTTAGGATGATTTGTATCCTAGTTTTCTATAATAGCATTATCACTGAATAATAATTTACTATTTTTAGTTCCAAGAACACTTTATATTTATTCATGCATCTGTAACATTGTTGCTTTTTCCTGGAATCGTTTCCTCTTCTTTCGTCTAGTAAATACATCTTATCCACCAATATCTTGCTCTGATGGTACCTCCTGTGCTGTTTCAACACCCACCAAAAGGAATTAAAGAGTAATCAATGATTCTCAAGTACTATTTATGTCTTCCATGTTATTCCTACTCTTCCATTACATTATACTTTAATATTTATTTGCAAATCTGGCTTTCTTTTTTAATTAAATTAATTGGGGTGACATTGGTTAATAAAATTATACAGGTTTCAATGTACAATTCTATAATACATCATCTGTGTATTGCATATGTGTTCACCACCCAAAGTCAAATCTCCTTTCATCACTTTATATTTGACTCCCTTTACCCTTTTCTACCTACCCCCCAACCCCTGCCACCTTTACCTCTGGTAACCACTAAATTGTTGTCTCTGGTTATGAGTTTTTGTTTGCCTGTCTTGTTCATTTGCTTTCAGTTTTATATCTCGCATATGAGTGAAGCCATACAGTTCTCATATTTTTCTGTCTGACTTATTTCACTTAGCATGATACTCTCGATATACATCCATATTGTTGCAAATGACAGTATTTCACCTTATGGCTAAGTAATATTCCATTGTGTATATGTACCACATCTTCTATATCCAATCATCTATGGAAGGACACTTTGGTTTTCTCCATGCCTTGGCCACTATGAATAATGCTGCAATGAACATAGGGATACACATATCTTTACAGATAAATGTTTTCAGATTTTTGGGGTAGATACCCAAAAGAGGGATTGCTGGATCATATGGTAATGGTATTGTTAATTTTTTGAGGAACCTCCATACTGTTTTCCATAATGGCTGTACAAATTTACATTCCCACCAGCAGTGTATGACGATTCCTTTTCCCTCATAACATGTTCAACACTTGTTATTACTTATCTTGTTGATAATAGCCATTCTAACAAGTTGAGGTGGTATCTCAAATCTGGTTTTCTTAATGTTAAAGGAAAAGTTATTCTGACAAGTATTCAAATGGTAAGTAAGACTTTATTCATGACTTTTCAATAGAGGAGGAAAGTACCACTCAACTCTAAATATTGCAAAACTGTTGGGAATTTATAGGCATTAATCAGAATTGGATGTTGTTGGTCAGTGGATGGAAAATTGTTAAAAGAAGACATCAGGGGCAGGGAAATTTTTGCTAAACTAACTTACTAGGATTCTTGCTCAGGGCAGGCCGGACTGATCAGATATCAAGGGTGGGAGATCAAGAATTTGACCAGATATTGAGGGTGATCAGACATCAATGGTGGGGGGATTCTTGTTAAACTCACATAGCTGTATTCTTGCTGACACTGAGCAGTTCAGGCTAAAAGACAGAATGGGGGCTGAAATAGAGACCTATCCAAAAAGAATGTTCAGAGGAGTCTGCTTAAAGTTTAGTTAAAGGGAAACTCTATCAGTGTTAGACTGAGATTTCCTTTACTGATGGAATGTGTCCATCTCTTTATCATTACAGAGTGCTTGAAAGGCTGTATGTTCTTAATAAGTATTTGTTTAATTGAACCCTTTAAGGGTCTATATTTGGGATTTCAGCTGTTTTGAAGGCCAGTCAAGGAGCTTAGAGGATCCATAACATAAGTGAATGAATTCCAATTACATATCAGGTTAAGTATAACCTTAAGGCAACATCACAATTTTGGAATTAATAAGGTCTGCTTACTCTCTTTATTTTGTTCTTGAGAAAGTGTAGCCCTTTAAGAGAAATAACTCCTGTATACTACACTACATTCTGGACTGACTGCACATTTGTGCCTAGTTCAATCTTCACGTAAGAAATTTGTGACCTTAAGATCATAGTGAGATTGATATTAACGTTTCTGTCTGGTCTTCCTCAAAGAGCTTTATTAATGCCCTTTTTATTTGATCTAACTTCAAAAAGTTAATATTTAATAATTTCCTTTTTTTTTTGCTAGATAATTTTGCTCCAAGACTCTTAGGATTAAGATAGTAATTCAGAAACAAGATTTCTATTTTTAATTTTTAGTTAAAACTTTTTTGATTGAAGTATTACTTACATAAGTGCACAACTTTTAAATGTACAGCTGAATTATGTTTATGTATGCATAACCTGTGTAAACACCATCCAAATTTAGGGATAGCAACATTTCATCATGATAGCATGCTTCCCGGTTCTCCATTGGCAGGCAGCAGCCCCTAAGGAAGAGACCAAAGAAATATGTATAATACATTAGTGCTTGCTTAAAATAGAATCTCATTACAAAATTGTTTTTGTTACTCTTTCAGCACATTGAAGATGTCCTACATTGTCTTGCATGGTTTGTAATAGGGAATATGCTGTCATAACCATCTTTTTCTTTTTGTCTTTGGTTTTATGTAGTTTGAATATAGTATGCCTATATATGGATTCAGAAGGTATGGAACATTTTTTGTGTGTATTGTTTTTGTTTATGGTAGATTTGGGGGTCTTGTAGTACATTCAGAGTGTGGGAGAAGTGTGTGTATTGAGCAGGTTGAGTGTTTTAGGTGAAGATCCTTGTTATTCCTTCTGCTCTCTTACTCAAAGAAAAGCACATATTTTCCATTATTTTCTTAAACTAGTGACATAATACTTAGGAGATTTTATAAATAATTATATAAAGAAAGCACTCAGTAAAAACGTATTCTCCTATTATTTTATTTTGTGGATATTGTTGAGCACTATTAACATCTGCTGCAGTTGCCAGTATTTATTGTGTCACTCGCTAGTACATGCCAGGCTGCGTCCTAAGAGGTTTAAATCTGGAAGTTGCCATATAAGGTAGTTATTAATAGTCTCGCTTTTAAAATAAAATTGAGGCCTATATAGGTTTAGCATTTGTCCATAAGCCATATAACCTATGGAGGAACAAGTTTTGAATCCAAGGTCTCTGTCACTGCAGAGTCTGTCTTTCCCTGTTATACATCAAACAAGTTGGTAATAAACACCTGTTGCTTTGAGTAAGCGTTATATGTTGTTGTGGATAGCAGAGTCTTATTCAGTTTTCTTCTGGGAAAAAGAATACTGTTAACTCAAAGCTTATTTGGAAAACACCCAGAAAAGGATCTGTCACGTGTTATCTGTGGAATGAAGTTTATGAGAGATGAATTCTGGCACTGGTTACTTACTTTCTATTAATTTATTTTTTTCTCATACCTGTCACAGTGGAAGAAGAAATTATCTGTTAGTTTGTGGGTTTTATGTGGAAAACCTAGGACCTGTAAAATACAGTTTATTTTGCTTTATGTGAAATAGATCTTATATTTTGTGAGTAATTTTGTGATTCTTTATGAAATTTTTCAACATGGGTAGCATGACATTTAGGCACTGTGATTAGAATGATACAATTTTTTATGGTAAAAACAGGGTTTTGTTACAAAACAATTAAAGCTTGGAGGAGGATACATTGTGTCTTCCATAATTGAATGTTCTGTGTGAAACCAGAGATTTTGACTTGGGAAAATATCGCCTCAAGAATCTACATCATTTTCGTTAAACTTGGTCCTAGGGTATCTCCATGTGGGTTGATATGACCTGACAATTAGAAGTGAATTTTGAGGCTGTTCTGCTATCTCGTATAGATTTATAATTTATGTCAAAAGTTAGTGGTGCTATTTCACTAAAGAAAGTCTGAGATGTATTAGTGTGTAACATACTGTTTTTCCACGGGGGGAAGAGTGTGTCTACTGTGTGCCAGATGCTGTGCTAAGGCTTAACATTTGGTAACTCATGGCATTGCAGTGGGAATTCTAAGGGCTATAAACCCTGATTGAGGTAAGGATTATAAAATGACTGCATTACTCCAAATTATTGATATGATTATGACAAAACTCAAAATGTTAGCATATCCTAAGATTCTAAAATAAATGGAAAGAGACTAATGAAGGATGAGAAATTATTTTTATATGCCAACTTAACTGGATCTTGGGGTGCTCAGATATTTGTTATTTGTTATTCTGTGTTTGTGTCTCAGGGTATTTTTGGATGAGATTGATGTTTGAATATTTTACTCAGTACACTGAATATATATACTGATTCTATTATCTATTATTTCTGTTTCTTTGCATAACCCTGACTAATACAATAACCTCAAATTAAAATGAAAAAAAATGAGAGCAATTTTTGTAGAATTTAATTAGATGCCTAAAGAGCCCTTGGAAAGAATAAAAATAGGGAGTCACTGCTGCTATTACCCTACCAGGCCAGCATTATAAATATAATTATAATTTTGGAATCAATTCATTGTTGACATTGGAGTCTTTGGTTTTCAAATGAATTATAACCATTTATTTAAATGGCTGTTTTTAATATATATATATATATATATATATATATATATATATATATATATTCCATATATATATATATGGAAAATCCTTGCATGGATTACTTCCTGACATGAAATACTTTTCCTGATAATTTTATCCCCCTCTCCCTTATAATCTTTTAGACAGGTCACGTCAAAGGACTGCTGTCCATAAAAGAGCAATTTGTCTTTTAAGCCATAATCATGTAAGAGCTTCTTCTGCTTCTACCAGCTGTCGATTGCTGCCTGAACGGTAATTTGTGACTGCTGTCCAGTTCTTACTGATATAGGGGGCTAAAGCTCAGCTTTCTTCATGACACCGCCTTAGGTTCCTTCATGTGTACTATGTGATCACTAGGGAATTATACCACGGAGAGAAACTTCCGTTCTCTTTGAAGATTGTTACTGCATGAGGTGCATTTGTTGCAATTCCTGATAAATGTCACCTGAGATATGGAAGGGTCATTTGGGATACCATATATTTTAAGCAAAGGCGTAAGAGATGCAAATGTATGTACGGTTGTATGAGTCAGGATAACCAGGTTGTGCTGCAGTTACAAGTAATCATTGCATCGTGCGGACTAAATAAAATAAAATGTTAGTTTCTTGCTTGCACTGCATGTCCATCATGAGCTGGCTAGAGGGCCTCCTCTGTTTTCCTCATTGTGAGACAAAGGCACATGGAACAATCGGTGCTTGAAGTGCAGCAGGTTTCAAGAGAGAGAAAAGAGAACGTGGACTTGTGTCCTGGCTCTTCAAACTTCCATCCAAAAGTGACATATGACACTTTCTACTCACATTGCATTGGCCACAAGAATCTTATGGCTATACTGAACTTCACTCAGGTCAATGAGGATATTTGTTCCCATTACTAGAGTTATGTACATTTTAGTCTGCTTTTTAGGAATGTCTTTTGAGGATTAGTGACTTTGGGTAGAAATTTCTGTTTTTTTCAATTTTAGGGAAGGATTACTTAGAACTTATCTAAGGCATTGTATAAGTGTACACTGTAATAAACTTTGTGAAAGCAGAATCTGGGATCTCTGCTGATGACTAGGAATATCCATTTTAGGCACCAAAATCTCCATTATAGTTGCCCTTTGACTTATTGTGATCTTGATATCTATTTTTTAAATGTTTGAAGGGACTCTTTAATTTGGGATTTTAATAATAAGAAAGCATTAATTGTTAACTGTTGAGCCCAGACTCTATAAAGAGGATCTTGAACAGTTTATAAGCCAGTTCGTGTCCATAGATGTATCCATCAACTGAAAATAATGAGCACTCTCCCCGTTTCAATTTCAAATCCTAGTGAAAACCTCGACAAGGAATGGCTAATGCTCCTCTCTTTCTTCATTGTCCTAATTTCATATTCAGGCTATTGCTTCCTTGATGCAGATTTATCTTCACTATTGCATCACTTACATTTTATCAAGGCTTTCAGTAATAATTCTAAAAATTCCTAGTATCGCCAGCTGCATCAGACTTGTGTAGAGGCTTAAGCAGTATGCATCTGCTACTGAAAATAATTTGAAATTTTATTTTCTCCAGTACACTCTGAGAAATGTCTGCTGCTGCCTTCTCTCTACTTAATCTGCTTTCCTCTGTATCTCTCTAGATCAGCTCAATTTCTTTTATTGTGTGTGTCCTCTATATTTCTTGACTCTTTTTTTTTTCCTTTTTACTGGAAGAGAACAGTTTTTATTGTTGTGAACATGACCTCAAAACCACTCCACTTCCATTGTTTGAAAATAACAGACTCTGGGACAATTGCTGGGTTGCAATATGAAATATCTTGCTTGAATACAAACATTTTAGGTGTTTTTTTTATTATTGTTGTTGTTGTTTTGCATAAGTGGGTAAGCTATATTTGTTCCAAATACTATTTATTTTAGTTCATCAATTTGCTAAGAATGTTGAGCATTAGAATTTTCCTATGATATTCAAACCATTTTCCTCAGCCCCTAGTCCTAGAGAATCTGTTTGAATATGTGTTAGGTAGGATCCTAGAAACTATATTTTAATAAAGTTATTCAAGATATTCTGATGACACCGATGCCTTTCATCTAGATATATTATGCTGAGGATGTAATCTAATACTTGTGTGCCTCCTGTTGTGAATAAGGAAACGGAAGCACAGGTAGCAAAATATGAAAATCAAGATCTTGGAGTCCAACAGAGATGGATCCTGCTATGATATAACAGTAATCACAGTGAGTTACTTAACCCTGCTGACCTCCATTCCCTCATATGTGAAAGTAGGCAGATTTTACAAGGCAGTTGAAATTAAGTTAGTTCATATATATAAAATATTTAACACATTTCTTGGTACATATTAAGCTTTTAATCAATACTGGTCGTTTTTATTGTCTTTGACTTTTTCCTTTCTCCTTATCTTTCTGGGCCTCTTGGCTAAATCTCACGCACACAAAAACATTCAACAGATTATAGGAGAAAACAGCCAATCATATATTTGTTTTGTATCATATCTTTAGGTTCTTTTCTTGAGTTTCTGTCAACAGCTCTGTCCATCAGCACTTACAGCAGATGGTGCCCACATTCTCTTTACTGAGCAGCCCAGCTGTATGTTTGAGCTGCCAACAGTTCACACCTTCACCTTTCCTGGAGAATAGCCCTTGGCTGAAGTGAGCCACCTTGGAGGTGTCTAGCAGGTAACATCCTCTGCACCCTCTCCACATGACAGGAAGCTAGTTACTGACTGATGCTGGGATATGACACCCCTGTCTTCTTGCTCTGGACAGGATGCAGTTCATGCTCCAGAGCACTTAGCAACAGTCTCAGGTTAAAACTTCTCCTAAAAAACAAACAAACAAACAAACACTTCTCCTGAAATCCTATGTTTGTTGTATTTCTCCCCCTGTGCCATCCTGTTTCCCTGGTGCCCTTGCCTGTTTCTCGTGAGGATATCCCTTCAGTAAATCAGTAAACAGGCATTGCCCCCATGGAAGCTGACCTAAGAAAATGTTCAGAGTGTTTTCTTGGTATGATAGGCTCAGGGACAGGTATACCACCAAAGAGAAAGCCACTGTATCCTATAACACGGCACCTAAGCAAAAATCATCTAGCATATTGACTGACACGTGGTAAAGACACGGACATACTTGTTTCATGAAAATAAAAGACTCCTTCCTTAAATAAAAGAAAAAACAAATCTCAATATTTCCCTAGTCCTTGCTGTACTAAACCTAGTGGCTAAAACGTATCCCTGTGTAAAGAAAGACAGCAGGCACTGTTGATTCAGTGAAGTGAACCTGGGACAGTAAAACCCACAGTTGAATAACTGTTTTTCAACAAGTGGGTGCTTACCTATCAGGTAAGAAGAGGGTGTGATTGAAAAGGATATTGTTCATGCATGTCTTTTTTTGTTTTCCAGACTCCAAATTTTACAATGGATACTGGAGTATGGTTTACTGTAAATACATTTGAACTAATTTCCCCTTTATTCACTAATCTTGACTAAATGCCTTGAGAGACCAACCTTAGCAGCAGAGCAGGTCCAAACCGTGGGTTCTCATTCTTTGTTGCACCTATGCTATGTTTTGACCTTGGGTCTTTGTACTTTTTCCATGGTTTAAATAACAATAATAATTATCATTCAGCTAATGTTTAGTGAACATTCACCAGAGCCTTACATGTTTTATCTTATTTAAAATTTTCAATAACGACATGAGGTAAACAGACTATTATTTGAAAGAGTGACAACTTCTGTAGAAACAAGGGGAATTTAATACGCAGTGACAATCATAAAAATCTTTTTTTGTTTTTTTGTTGTTGTTATGTGAGGTGACTGGTATATCAGTGATAAAATGTGTAAGCCAGTATGGGAGATGTTATCTGCCTGAGGCTGTGGCAACTTATTTTTTCCTCTGGTAAAAAGGACACTGCAGGAGATAGGTTAGTGTGTGGCATTAACTTGGAAGAATACAATGACTTTATATCACCCATACCTTTTTACAACTGTGGATAGAAAATGGGCTGTCATTTCTGATATATGGGGCATTATCACCAGGTTCCATATAGTTCCTCGATTCACAGTGAGGACATTTATTTTTCAATTCCATGAGGAATCATTTAACTTCTGGACTGTTATTAAATAAAGTTTATTTTTTAGCAGCTTATATATTATGTATCAAAATTGGATTGTTATTTCTGGAAACATCTTTTCTAATGTTGCTCTTTTAGAAGTCATTCCCATGTAATATCTTTAATCTTGTATTTAGGGTGGAAGAAGTATTTATGCTTCTCGGGAGTTTATGTTTTGAGAAAAATGTGATATTTTTAGGACTCATGCATTTTATCAATTGTTTCTAAAATTTATGTAAGATTTTTTTAAATTAAAGTTTTAATGTGAATAGGGAAGACACGTATATGATATTTTCTTTCAATAGCAGGGACATAAACATTTTCTATGCTAATCAGTTATTTTGATTTATAGTAAGGTGAGGAAATTGAGATTTGGAGAATTTAAGTGAGTTGCCTAAACTAGAGTTAGGAATATGGAAGAATTTTGGGATGTGATGTTTAAGCCACTGAGTATTTCCTCAAAAACTGATACATTGACTGTAATTCTGAATTTTGCTTTTTCAGACCATTATTAGGAGTCTGGAACACATTCAAAAAGAGTTGTTACATAAAGTAATTAGTGTCTTGGCTTCTAACAAATGCTTGCTTATCATTCAGTACAGTTGGACTACTATTCAGATTAGGAGTAAACATTCGTAAATTACTGCAGTAGTGCAAAATAGAAAAACACACACATTCAATAATTTAGATTTCATGAGTATTAGAACTTAAGAAGGAATAAGCTTAATTAGGGTGATGGAAATACTTTCATAGAAGTTCTGAAGAAGTTTGTGGGGACTTAAAAAGGACTTGGAGGCAAAAAATCACTAGCATTGTCTTTGTCACTTCAAAATGGTCACTTTCCTTTGCTTGAGTGGCATTGCACTACTAGGTTGCTCTTAGCAGCCATGATTAGAGTCACAAACTGAACAGAGAGAGAAACAAATTGAGCAGGTTGAGGAAGCCAGGATTGCATGGGGGAAAGAATGAAGAAGTGGAGATATATTTTCTTGACAAATTAGATAAGATTTATAGAACAGAGGAAGGGAATTAAAGAAGATGCATTTCAAAATAAAGTGTGTCAGGCTTGATAAATCCCTGCCAGGGTAGACCATCAAAAAAGACCAGTTCCTGGGTGTGGACTTTATGCAGGAGGCCAGATAACGTGTTCCCCTGAAAATAAGACCTAATAGGAAAATAAGCACTATTATGATTCTTCAGGTTACTCGTAATATAAAATAAGCCCTAATGCATCTTTTGGAGCAAAAATTAATATAAGATCCAGTCTTATTTTCGGGGAAATACGGTAGGGCTTCTTTTATATTATAAGCATCCTGAAAAATCTGCAAGCGCTTATTTTCCAATTAGGTCTTATTTTCAGGGAGACACAGTAGGAGGGTCTAGAGAGCTACCAGTTCATATACATGAGATTTTCCCAGATCAGGTGCCCATTACTCAAGGAGGGATTACATAGGAGTTTAACTGTTTAGGCCCTACTTTTAGGATGCAAATGATTGATTTCTTCCTTTGTGAAAAAAGGCTTTGGCTACTAAAAACAGTTTCAAAGCCACTGATCTGTGATCTGCCCAAGATCAAAATTGTCACTGGATGTAGAAATGAAAAGTGCAACTCAGGTTTCTGACTCCAAGCCCAAAGTTACTTTTAGCCTATTGTCTTGCATTTCCTTTTATAAAAATATTTTAAAATACATTGAAAAACAGATTGACATTATTAAACAGTACTGAATTTTGTATCAGAATGCAAGGTTTGTTTTTAACTTTCAGCATTTTCTAGCTGTGAGGCATGGTGCAAAACAAATTTTCTAATTATAATTTCTTCCTCTTCAGTGTTTGTGTGCGTCTAATTGTTCAGAATACCAACCTTGCATATTGAGTTTGAATGTCACAATATTTATAAGAAATGATTAGCACAGCGATTGTACATAGTAGGTATGCAGTAAATGTAGCTTTTCTGAGGAATTGCCTTTCATCTCAGTCCCACGTATATATCTGATTATTTCTAGCACTAGCAAGTACATGGAGGTTTCTTGTCTTGTGGATTTGCAATATGCAGTTTGGCACAGATGGAAAACTAATGCCTCTGAAGGCCAACACATTGAATTAAATGTTTACACTATTTTGGTTTATAGAGTTATGCTTTTATTTTCCTTGTGTTTATTCATTTACTCCATTATTAATACATTGAATACATATTTATTGTTGCAATTGTGTTAGAAAAAGAGCAGTTAAGGTCTCTGCTTTCATGGAACTTATGTTCTATCTGTGGTATAGACGTGAATCAATAAGAAAAGAGAAAATATTATACACATGCTATGTAGAGATTAGAAAGAGGTGATAAGGGAGGGAAGACTAGTGCTATTAATAGTTCAGATTAGGTGGTGAGGACTTGTTTGCATAGGTGTATTAATCAGTATAGTTTAAGTTCTGTGAAAAATAACCCCAAATATCAGTGGATCAATGCTACAAAGATTCATTTCTTGCTTATATCAAAATCCAATGGAGGTTGAAAGCAGCTCCATCATCTGACTCCAGAATCAATGCCACGTGTTTTATGTTTTTCATATGATAGCATCCTGCTTCCATATGCCAATTACTACATCAGTTAAGGTTCAACTAGACAAAGAGAACTACTATGGATATTATGGAATAGGAATTTATTAGAGGGAGAAGATTTCACAAAATTGTGGGGTAAACTGTCGAACTAAAGTTTCAAACTGTGGAGTTTTCACACAATCACTAACAAGCCTTGCTGAAGCCAGGCATATCCAGCTATCAGAGGTGACTATGAAAGAGGGAAGGTGGGGATGTTTATTGCCTTTGATTTGATATTGCCTTGGGGTCAGTTCTGGCCAGCAGGACCAGCAGGTGGGAAATATCTGGAAATGGAATGGGGAGAACAATACTTAGCTGCTTCTGGCTGGACAATTCTGTAACTAACATGATGACCTGAAAAGAGTAATGATTGCTGCTTAAATTCTCCTTTCCAAATCTTGAGCAAATTTCTTTTTTTCCAAACTCAAACCTGGTAAGATGCAAATAAAGGGGATTCTGGGAAACATAGTTCTATCTTATCCAGGTTGCCATAGTATAAAATCACCATAACTATGATCAGTTCTGAGATACTAATCAACTGAAATGGCTCCAGAATACATTGATCGGGATGGTGACAGGATCTTGGAATAATGTCCTTTGAGAAAATGTTGAAAAGATGACAGAATTTGATACAGACTTTAAAGGACTTGAAGCTTTTTATATTTTAAGAGAAAAGCTTTACCACATCCTATCTTACATTTTCAAATGAAACAAAATATAGTATAACCATGTAGACAATTTATACAGCCTGTCCCATGGTCTTGGAAACAGGTCACACAAAAAAAGGAGGCTGGAAGCTTAAGTCTCATTAGCTTCACAGTGAATCTAATGTATAAATATAGCACAAAGTAAATACAACTCTATTGTTGGAAGTTTCTTGTATTTTTCATTAAATATTAACATATTAACTCTAAGTAGATTGTGATTAGTTAGAGATGCATATTTTAGTTCAAGGGAAACCACTAAAATAATGTGAGAAAGGTACAGCTAAAAAGCAAACATGAGTCAATATGTAGTAAATATATTTAATTAACTCAAAATAAGGCACAAAGAAAGAAAAAAAGGAATAAAAAGTCCTCAAGATAGGCAGACAATAAAAAATACCAAATCTAAATTAAAGTTACTGATATTTTCATTAAATATAAATAAACTTAATATTCTAATCGAAACATCCTAGGAATTTGGTAATTAGAGTAAAAAGGTCCAACTACGATTTGTTTACAAGTAAAGACATAAATAGGCTGAAAATAAAAAGAGAAGAAAATATATTTAATCCACTAATCAGAAAAAAATATGAAATTACTATTTTATTGTTAAAGAAAATAGACTTAATGGGGTTTTATAAGAAATAAAGAGCAAGTTTTAATAAAAATGAAAGGGTCAATGAAGCAAGAACTCTTAACAGTTATAGATGTAAATGCAACTAAGATCAGTGAATATAATTAAATGAAGTAAAAACAAGCCCAAAGTGAAATTTTTTAAAAATTTAAAATTCAATTTTTAGATTTTAGTATTCCTCTTTCAGAGATTGATGGAAGAATTAGACCAAAAAACTCAAAACTATTGTTGAAAAATATTAAGTAATGCATAAAAATGGCACCTTGTTATGCTTCCCACATAAGATTAAAAACAAGGCAAGGATGTCCTCCTTACCATTTTTATTCACCGTGTATGAGAGGAGGTCCTTACTTGTACAATAAGGCAAGTAAAAGAAATAGAGGCAAAAGATTGGAAAGGAAGAATTAATGCTGTACATATTCAGAGATTATATAATTATTTATATAAGATTTAAAAAATACTATAGCAAGTGAGTTTAACATGCTCTCAGGTACAAGGCCATATACAAGAATCTATTATACTTTTATACACCAGCAACAAATAATTTAAATATGAAATGAAAAATAACAATTATATTTAAAACAGTATCAAAATATGAAGTAATTTACAGAAAAATATCTACACTAAAATAGAGAGATACACTATGATCATTGACATGTTATACATGATACTGTTTTCAGTATTTTAAGATTCCAATTTTCCCAATTTAATCTATAGATTTAATGCAATTAAATCCAATCACAATTCCAGCAGACATTTTTGTTTAATTGAGAAACTCATTCTAAAATTAATAAGGATATGCAAAGGACACAGAATGGGCAGAATAATTTTTAAAAAATTGGAACATTTGAACTCAAGATTTACCATAAAGTTAGGATAATCAAGCCAGCTTAGTATTTGCGTTATATAGACATATAGGTTGATGAATTCAGACATAAACTCATACTTTCAAGGTCAATTGATTTTCAACAAAAATGCCAAGACAATATATATACAAAGGACGATCTTCTAAATAATTGGTGCTGGAACAACAGATCCATAAGGATATGCATTGGGTGTGTGTGTGTGTGTGGGAGGGGGGTGGTAAAAATGAAACTTGACCTCCACTAGCTCACACCATACGTTTTAAACTTTAGAAGAAAACATAACTTTACAACCCAAGGTATGCATATTCTTCTTAGAAAGATTCCACAAAAGAAAAACAATGTTGAAATGGACTTTATAAAAATAAAAAAAACTTACGTCTCTCAAAAGACATCATGAAAAAAATATATAGAGAGGCCAAATAATTGGTGAAAATATTCACAATAAATGTATTTGACAAATGACTCAAATCCATAATATATAAATAACTCATGTAAAAAGCATATATTAGTTATAAAACTAATTCATATTATTTAACATAAGTGAAACAATCCTGAGTATATAAGGTAAAGAATAAAATACCCACAGTTTCCCCAGATTTCTCTCCTCAAAAGTTAGTACTTCCAATAGTTTGATTGGTAATATGCTACATGTTTTCTATTCATAGAATCTATAAGCTGTTTTATTTACTACGTAGATACTTGACTATCAAAATGTTATCAAAATTTTTAAATATTTTAAATACTTATTCTTTCCTAACCTGATATAAAATTCCTAAGTTATTATACAGTACGTATATATTATTTTAAGGAGTACACTGAAATCCCATCAAGTAAACAGAGAATAATATACATATATTTAGGTTGCCTGAATTTTGCCTATTGTAAATTGTATTCCACCTAACAATTTCTGAGCATCTTTTTTTCTTTTTTTTTTAATTGTTACTGAATTCTTAAGGACAGTTTTCAAGACATGGGATTATTGGAAAGAGAGTTTTCATTTTGCCAAATTGCTTTTCGTAACAGTTATTCAAAGTTGTATTGTTCTAGCATATTTCAGAGTAATGGAATCTTAATCATTAAATGATTATAAATAGAACAATAACATACATTCATTTATAATTTAGGAGAGAAAAATGAGACTGGAGACAGTAAATATAGTTAGGAATTGATTACAATAGACAATGCAGGGAATGATGTAAATATATGCAACTATTGAGCAGCTCCTGGCATCCATTCATTTATTTCTACAATTACTTAATAAATATTTATTGGTCACCCACTCTGTTCCAGGCAGTATGCTTGATATAGAAATGATTTAAAGCTCAGACCTTATGTTCAAGCATTAAAAACAAAAACAAGATGAGCTTATATTTGAGATTTAGGAATGCTTGTTGGTACTTGGAGACAAAGAACCAATTTTCTGGTTTGATGACTAAGTGTAGAGTAAGCTCCTTTATTAACCACATTTCTTGCTTTTTTATCTGAATCCTTACACCCGTCATTTCACCTGAATAACTCTTAAACTCTTCCTTCAAGTATTAGCATAGAAACCATTTCCTTCAGCAAGGCTTTATAACTCATTTCCAATGTAAGATGCATTTTTTAGCTACTCTCCTGCCTCCTAAGCACAGACACCATAACAGTGTCTCTAATATCATGCCTTTGAAAGCAGCCAACTGCAAATCTCTACAGAAGAGTTGCAAACTTAAAGAGACCTAGATGCGTTTTCTATGTATAAGGCTAACGGTACTTTCTGAAGAGACATTTTTCCCCAGGGCCGGCTCTTCTATTTTAAGCTTCATCTCAACATCAGCACGTTGCCATACTGAGCTGTATTCTCTCCACTTTTCCTTGTCTTCTCTGAGGCCACAAGCTCTCATTCCATCTTTTTGAAAGGCTTAGATGGTATAATTATGCATTTGAACTTATTGTGGATCCAGCAAAGAGATAAGTGGTGCACACGTTTCAGCTTGTATTGATTCATGCATCCTTTGCCTTGAAGTTTATTCAGAGAAACACAATTACTGCCGTTACACTTCATTTAAAAGTGTTTTTTCAACAACATGAAGTGCCAAATTTTAGAACTGATGGTCTCTTTGGGGAACAAAACCTTAAATGTTTATTTTTGAAAATTCATTGCTATAACCAAATGACACTTATAAACTGAAATATAATTAGTATACTTTTCTTTAAAAAACTATTTTTTATTGACAATAAAGGAAACATTCTCCACTATTCCTCTTAAATTACAGATTTATTGTTAGAAAATGAAAAATCTGTTTCTTTACCTGGCTTAATTTTTATGACTACATAATTCTAATAAAATATATAGTATGCTGCATGATGGCTGCACACACAAATATTTCTTCCAAACACATATCATTTCTCTTTCATGCAATTTTATTACGTGATCATATACATTCAGAAATAATTAGCAAAAAAAATTACACAAATAACAGTTATGACAAAATCTTAGTCTACTTGAGATTCTTTTATATCTCTGATAATTATAATATTTTGACAGAATCTTAGTTTCAGTCAAAAGGTGTGCAAGTGATAAAATTAGCAAGTCTTTTCCTCAGAGAGAAGGAATTATGTTTTTCAATATAATTGAAACAATTTCAATATAATTGAAAAATATTGCATTGAAAAAGACATGTAGCTTTGTAACTGAAGGAAAACTTCCACTATTAGCATCTATTATTTTAATTTTCTACAGAAGTTGCCAATGTAGTAAAATTGTCATTACCAGTATTTTTTTCTTTGGTTGTCAGTGAGTGATTTTCTTCAAGAGCTTATATAAAAAAAGACATGTTGAAAACATAGTATTTGGTCTATCAGATTGACCTGAAACTACCTTCAGGACAGCCAAACATGGATATTCTTCACAATTATTTAGCCAATTTTGATTTCTCTTTTTTCTCATTTTTCCAATATTTATAATTGGAATATTTATTTCCAATGCAATGTGGTACATGATCATATTGTTTCTTAGCTGTTATGAGAATCTTGAGGCCGGGGGCTGTCATTCTTTTTCCTGTGTATTGCCCTAAGAAAGGACTGGTATACCAACACTTAAGGTATCTATCTATAGAGGTACCATGATTGCAGCAATCCAGTGAATTCCTCTGACACAGTCATACAAGTTTCCCACATTAAACAGGTATGATTGACAAAAAGAAATGCATGTTCTCCTATTTGGTTTTGTTTTGTTGTGTGTGAATAGATCTCTATTGCATTTCTGTATTTATGATAGAGAAATGGGAAAATGAATATTTATTTCAGGTTTTTTTTTATTACAAAAGTACAATGAACTTAGTAAATTGCAACACAACCAACCTTAGTAAACATCACATGTAACAATTAAACCAACATTTGGCCTCAGTGTAGGGAAAAAAAATAGAGATTCGTGAGAACTAATGTAATATGATGACTACCATAGGTACCATATATTACAGAAAGAAGGAATTATATGTCAATTTATCTGAGGTTTCTCCCAGAATTTCAATGTTGGCACACACAATTAAAAACAAAATTGTCCAAGATAAGAATATATGGCCAATATTATATTTGTCTTTATGCAGGAAATAGACTGGCCCAGCAATTTGCAATTTACCACCCATAAATCACAGCATACAAAAAAATACCTGCTCAAGAAATTCCTTTTTTTTTTTTTTTCCAGTTTCTCATGTGGAGCTAATTTGGGGCTACATTATTTGGAAGGTAAAGAGATAAAATATGTTAAATTGATTTATGAAAGTTATTAATCTTGGCTTTACATACACCTAAACTAGTTTATTTGATAAGTTAATCATCTTGTGTGTAGAGGGAATTTGAATGGCTTTACAACAATTACTTTTTATGTGGATAGCAAGGAATCTTACTACTTCTTTCAATATCTCAGGAAGATAAGCAGATACTATTTTTCTGTAGAAAACATGTCATTTATATTGAAAGAAGAATAAAAGCCACTTTCATATTTGTTCAGTCAGTCAACTGTGATTGACAGTGATTTCTGACTGTCCTGTAGCCAGCCCTGGGTTAGATGCTTAGGAAAGGACCACAGTTCAGGAACTGAGAAGGGAGCTGTCCAGTGCTACCTCTCCCTCATGCATTCGGGAGGAACAGGGCAGAGGCTTTTCTAGGTAGGGTATTGGGATTGTGAAGATACTCAGAGGGTCACAGTAAGAGGGAGGGGAGACTCATCTTAAATTACAGGAAGTACAGAAGTTGACCCAGCATCTGTGTGAAAAGTAAAACTGGACAGGTTCCAAGTTGCAAAAGATTAAAAAGGGGAATCACAAAATTGGTCAAATTGGGTGGGTAAGTAGTAGTCAAGTTAGGTGTAGAGGCAGTTATCAAAGCTAAAAGTATAAGTGGGTGAGGATTAAATGGCAGATAGTGTGGGGATGTGGTATAATCCTGGGTAAACCCATATCTACCATGGCTGTTAAGAATGGATACCATCCAATGAAAGCAGGGTGTGTGGTGGGAAGCAGACCTAGAAATAAATGTGTGCAGATTAAAACCCTTAAATACAGGCTGGTCAAGGATTTGGGACAAAGAATTGAGAATGGCTGGTCCGTCGTCTCTGGCATCTCATATGAAAAAATAATAATGGAATGAAATGAGCCATGTCTGATTCCAGGTGGCTTGTTGCTGAGTGTAATGCAGAGTGGACAGGTAAATATTCTTTAGTGAGTGGGCATAACTTTTGGCACTGCTGAGAATTTTCCAAAAATATGTGTAAGTAGGAAGTCAACTGTAATATAACTGAGCAGGAAATAGTTGTTGGCTGTGTGAGGCCCCTGACAGTGACAACTTGAGTAGTTTAGACAAGCAAGGTAGACAAGTGAAGAATTACTTCCCCTTTGGATTTAGTCCAATGACAGAAGTTAAAGCCTGTTCCTATGTTTCCCCACATGATAAAAAGCACCTGTCACTCAACTTGATTTGGCATTGCGTTTGGCTGGGGTCTTTATTTCATTTTTCTGGTAGTAATATTATTGGAACAGACCTCAACGGTATTGCAAGTGGAATGTGTGGCAATTCCAGACTAAGTTCGGATATTGGCATTCATGGCCTAGATGTATGCAGATTGCTACTGTAGGTCTATGGGGTTTTTCTGTGGAGAACTAGACTCCTCTGAAAAACCTCTGTAACGCATTTTGTTTTCATCAAAAGAAGTTAGTGTTTCAGTTGATGGTGTATGTGTGAGCTATGGTCCAGAAGTAGAAAGCCTGTTTCCTTGAATGTGTTTACTCAAAAGTAGCCTTAGTGTTAAAATACAACAATGAAAAAACATATTTTTAAAAGCTATTACATAACATTTTTTGAAACCCTGATTTAAAGATCTGTTGACTAACGCTATAGTTTCAAGCACTTTCACTGTTCAAAGTAGAAAAACCTAAATATTGTAAAAATGCATTCCATACTCCTGACAGATGCTAAAACAAAACCTATTCGAGGTCAAACTGCAATGCTAAATACGAATGTCAAATTGAAAGGAAGTGTAAGATTTTAGTTTCAGTTTGGTTATATAATCCTATAAGTAAATGTAAACAAACATACAGGTATGTAGACAAGCCTTTATAAATATTCTTATATTTGTACAGAAGGTTAATATGATCAAGAAAAATATTGCAGATCATGTAAAAATTATAATAATAAAATTTCTAAAACAATCTGTGTATGAACAAAGAATATTTCCAGGTGTTATACAATTGCTAGTGGATGATTTTGAGTAATTACAAACAGCCTATTTCAATTTCCCTTTCTCCACCCCCATGATATGATTAAACTTAAAAAAAAAAAATTAAGCACCAAAAGCCTAAAAAAGGATGGAAGTCAATTTTTGGAGTGTTATGGGGAAAATGGCATAAGCTGTGTATTATCTATTGCTCATACAACTATTATCTTTGCTACTATTACTTTGCAACTATTATTAAATTGCCAAAGAAGCAATTTTTCAGGAAGATAAATTTTTTTCAGGATTTTAGAACTTGCAATGGACATGTATAAAGTACTTTCCTTGATTGCCTCTGGGACTCTGTCATTTGACTTGTCCTCATAGGAGAAGTTGTCAAATTTGAGCTGGATCTCAAAGAATCCTCTGAGAAATAAGATGTGAACCCAAGATTCTCTCAGTCGTGATGCTCTGCTCCAGCAGAGATATGCACCTTTTGCTCATTGGCTCTTCACTCAGTTGCTGAATTAAAAATGGGCTTATTTTTCAATGGCTTATTTTCTCTTAAGTCCCTGTCAGAGGGATTCAACTGCTTTGTTTGACTTAAAAAATAAGTTTACGAAATAAATTTCTCTATTTTGGTTTCACGTTCATTGTGAATCAGTGTATATGTGACTTATTATATATTTTGAAATTAGGATTGCGCAATCCCTAAGCCCTAAACACAGCAGCATGACTTTTTCTTTTGTGTTTTCCAAGGGGGAAAACATTTACTATTCTCTAAAAGAAAATCCCATACACAGGTGGGTGGTTGCTTTACTTTTTTCATCCCAAACTCTAAAGGTTAAGATTTTAAGAAATATCCTCTGTATATGGAGAAAAACAAAAGATTATACAAACCTGACTTAGACAGTGATTTTTTTTCTCTGAAGTTATAAACATCCTACTCCTGAGTTGGAATTACAAAATACCACGAGAAGGAGGCTTGGCTATCTAAAACATAGAGAGATGAAGTACTTAACCTATGATCAGCCTGCTATTGCCAGTATTAGTGACTTGGTGTCATATTTCTGGTATCCTGGATGTCATTCTACCTCTCTTCTCTTATGTTATAGCTCAATGAGGTGGCTAAGAAAAGGGCTTGCAACTTCAGGTGGACATGGTTCAAATTCGTTTCTGTATCATATGAACCACATGGATATGTTGTGTAAACTTTCTGAACCTCAATCTCTCTATAAAATGGGGATATTATTAGTATCAGCTTCATAGGATTAAGTTTCAACATACAGGAGATGTGCTGGGACAGGTCCCTGGCACATGTTACCTAATCAATAAATGTTAGTGATTATGTTAGGATGTACGTCATGTTATTATAAGAAATATTAGGATATGACAATATTATTTTTGACCTTAGCATATACCAGCTGAGTATATGCTTTTAACTATATTCCACTTACTGGGAGTGCAATTTGAATCCTGCACTCACAGACTCATGCTTATTATATCTTAGAGTTTATTTCATATATTCAATAGGAAAAAGTCAGGAACTCTGATTTACTCTTCTTTCTCAAATCTTAGTCACTTAAGACATTCTTCTCACCTATGCAACAATCCATAGTCAGCAGGTGAGCTCTTAACCATGAAGTCATTCAAAGATTTTGGCTCCTTCAATCTGCTGTCTCTAGCATCCCCTGGCACCTTGTAGACCTCTACTTGAGAATAATGAAACATCATGAAAGATTTTAGGTTTCTGAATGAAAAGTTTAATACAATATTTTGGCTCTATTTCCGTGGCCAGGACATAGTCACATGACCCCACAAAAATGCAGGTTGAGGAAGCCTTGGAAATATACTTGAGACATCCACTGAGGGGGTCAAGGATATGAACTTTAGCAAGCATGTTAATATTTTCTCAGTCACAGCGATTGTACAGAGTGTAAACACCCGGTTGATTTGTGTAAAAGAAAATATCAAAAACGAAGTTGTGATGGGTTACCTTTATGGTTAGCTGAAGCTGAGAAGAAGACTCCTCTGCAGGCCAGTGTGAACAGTGTAGATGACAAGCAAGGATGTTATGAAACTCGGATGTCTTGTAGCAATGGGAATGGCAGAATCCATGAACAGCAGGGAACAGATAACAGCAAACACATATAAAAAAATGTTTAAGTGTCATTTTACCATGAGACTTCAGTGGTTTTGTGCTTCCTTAATACAGTTTCTAAGTAATAGTACATATATAACAATTAGCACATATACAAATACAGAGTGCCAAAAATATGTATACACATTTTGAGAAAGGAAAAAACAAACTGTATTAAAGTTGTAATACTCGATATATACTGATAATAAAAGATGAATACAAATCATGTGTATACATTTTTTTTGTCACCTCAGTACCTCCTACTTCTGCTTTATCGAAAATCTTGATTTTTTTGGACCACGAAAGCTAAGACGGATATATAGCAAAGCACTTTAAGCAAATGCTGTTTATTAGCAAACTAATTTCTTTTAAAGACATGATTTTTAAATAATAAAATAGTAGTGAAGAACTTTTGTGTATTTTAGAGGTGTTCATCATGTAAGATGAGAGTCAAAAAAGTTTTTGAATGAAGATATTAGTACCTGAAACTCCAGTTTTACATCACAGATTCAGTCATATTTCCAAAAAAAAAAAGAAAAAATCATCTGTCTTTCCGAGTTTAATTTCCTTTTCCTGAAGTCTGGAGAAAGGACCGGTTGGTCGAATTCGGGTCTAGAACTTGGATTAATACAAGATCGTTTACTAGGCTATGGGTGTTCATATTGAAAGAGAGATTCCCGGCCTACAAAGAGAGTGAGGAAAGGGAGAGAAGCAGAGCAGGTTTATATAGAGGAGAACATAAAGGAAGGATGAGAGCCACAGTTGTGCTTTTAGTATTGGGTTCTTGCTGAGGCACAGTTTATTTATTCTCCTAAGGTTATCTGAGATATCACAGCTTCATTATAATAAATATATTTTTGCGTACCCAGGTTTAAAGTACAGGCATGCCATTTGAACACCAAGAAGTTCTATTAATATAGTTCCTATTGTATGTTTACCTACCTATAGAATTAATTGTAACCATCTGCAGCATGGCTACATGCAGTTTTGTACTTGGATAATATGCTCTAATTAGATCACCTCTGCTATCCCCTGGAGGGAAAGGAAATGCTTCTATGTTAATCTTGCTGAAAGAATTGCTAGAGTAAAAGACCTTAGGCATTTTGCCTAGCCTTTTGCCACTGAGATAGAATGATGGCTTTCTCCTAACCCAGTGGAAGAGCCTATCTTATTTTGCTGACTATAATTGGCACCATTGGAAAGAAATATATCTAGATGGAAACAATATGTTCTAAGTATATTTGGACACCAATGTATTTTATGAAATACTGCTACAAGTATATTGTAGTTGTAAATCCAGAGGAAGCTGGTCTCTGACTGTGATACATAGATGTATCTATACAGAATGAAGTTTTTATAAGCTTTGCCCTTTTTAGAGCTCAGCAAATTTAAATTCTTGTTTCTCCCTACAGAATAAATTGTTTCCCCAGAATATAAGGATTAGTGAGTATATTTTCTGGGCTCCAACATGAAGTTAGAATTGTCAATGTAAAACAAACAAAAAACATGACAAAATCATTTAAGGCACTTTCCATTTAAGGCTCAATTATATGAAATCACATGTCTCAAAACTGCGTACATAGAATGCTATCAGTAATGGTGTGGGCACTCTTTGCATGGGTAAACTAAAGTAAAGCTTCTTGATCATGTATTAACTATTAGCCCACTCATATCTTAGGTAAGAAAAAAATTGACACACTGCAAAAATTGTATGATTATTTTTTAAGTAAAAAGTAGGCCTTTTAAACTGAAATTTTGATCTTCAGTAATGGAAGACTTTAAAGTAGGGTTTAATGACTAAATTTACATGTAAATACATAGATTTGTTAGAATGTTTTAAAGTCCACTTTATTATTTGGGTGAGAGAAAATGGACATGTTTTCTCATGGGTTTTTGAGACTAGTGATGGTACACATAAATATGTCTCGCACAGAATGCTTGTCTTAAAGGTGAAGTAAAGAGACTTTCCCAAAAGCCCAAACTTCAATCTAAATGCCTTTAAGTGAAAAGATGAGATATTGTCAGTCAAATTCTATACACTAGAAAGGATGTTTTACATGGAATCAGGAATCTAGGGGGCTGACAATAAAATAATAGACTAGTATTTTGGGAAATTAAAAAATATACTCTAGATACATAAAGACAGTGAATTTTGTTTTTCCTTTCATTGCTCTTTCCATCACATGTGTAACTTTATCCTGAAATCATATATGACAAATAACTATTAGGCAGCAGACCATGCTTTTTAAACCTCTTTTCAGCTTTGATGACCTCTATTTTCCTTTCAGATTCTATTACATTTCTTGGTATAGTCTAAATTTGTTCTAGATACTTTAATATTTCCAATTCTTGTAAGTTATTTGAGGAATTATTTTGTATGTACCTATAGTAATATAAAATTATACTTTTGAAATTAACATTAATAAATTAAAATTAATATTCTCAACTAAATCAAGCTGAATTTTACTTTTCTTTTTTTTAAAGAAATGTTCCTGGAATCCATAAAGCAGTTCTTGGCATAAAATTTGAAGGTTCAAATGAAATGGGTTTTGGCATTTTTCAGCTATTTCTTCTTGTGAAAAATGGTTAACAATTTGAGAAACTATACCCATATATTCACTGCATCAAATGATGATAAATGTTCTGAGTAATAACACTTTATGCCTTCTGTGTTGCTCCCTTAAGATTCCATGTTTATATCTTCTTTTTGCTACGCTTGATATTTTGAATCTTTTTGAATCTGTTGCTGTCTGATAAAAAAAAAATTAAGTACTCTCAGAGATTTTTTTCTTAGTCTCTATTGTAAATTGTGTTGCATTAATATGATACATGGCGAGATAGTGGTGTGTGGAGGGAACCGTACTCAGGTCTGTAGGAAGAGGAGAAAGAGAATGACCAGGGACTGACAGGGGATGGCAGCAAATTAATATGATTAATATGATTGTGTTTGCTGTCCACAAAGTATTTTGCACACAAAAAAATGCACAGTGAGAAATGCATTGCTCCTTTAACTTTGAATTAATAATGGTACTTATCGCTTGTTGGCATTGAGATAAAATGAATGAAATAAAAACAGGAAGAACTATTAGCAAACAAGATTACTCATAATAAACTCTAGTGTAAGAGGGTAAAACAAGGAAACAAATTATCAATATATTCTTAGTGCAGGAGTCCTGGTGTGTATTACTGTTCTGTACTCACGTGAGCAGACATTTCTCCATATTACAAATCCCTTACTCCAGCTGAGCCAAATACTTTGGGGAAGGGTTGGAAATAAAATGATTTGATGTGTGTGATCTGGGGATCTGAATAGGTACTCAAGACTCCATTTATATGACTAAATAGACATAAACACTTAAACTGAATAAAAGAAATGATAATAATTCAGAACAAGGGCTAAGATAAGCCAAACTATTCAAGAGACAAAATCCTCCCAACTTTCATGAATCAGAAAATTTTTGAAATTATGATGAACTGATCTATGCTGTTAGTCCTTAGGCAAACACGTTTTATATTACTGGAAACTCTAAAGACAGAGATGAAAGAACTGAAGACACAAATAAATGGAAAGATAATCTGGGTTCATGGGATGGAAGAATAAATCTTATTTAAGTTTCCATACTACCCAAAGCAAACTACAGATTCAAAACAGTACCTATTAAAATTCCAATGGCAATTTTTCATAGAAAAAGAGCAAACAATCCTAAAATTTGTATGGCACCACAAAACACCCCAAATAGCCAAAGCAATCATTGGCTTTTAATGTTCCAATATTTATAACTTTATCTTCTTTTTTCATTTAGCATCATGTCATCATTTTGATTGGCTGTGTGGGGCTCCTGGTAGTAGTAGCTGTTAATACCTTCCAAAGGTATTTTAGTCACCCTACTTCTAGTTACCTCCACTGGGTTGTACAGTGTATTGAATTATTTTAAAAAGGCATAACAGGAAATTAGCATAGTGATGGCATCACTCTTAAGAACTGGAGTTATTTAAAAGGCTTGACATGTGAGAAGGAAAATAAAAGTTGCCATTTATATAAATATAATACTGGAATGAAAAATAGAATAATTAGCCAAATAATTAGCCAAAGCTGCAAAGGATTCTGAATTTTCTGGACTCTTGTCTATTTTGCATTCAGTTTCTTTCATCCATATAACTTGTGAAACCACACTTTGGCAAAATTGCTCAGGTAAGGAAATTATCAGTAAAAAAGTAAATTTATAGAACTTATAATTGAAATAAAGTTTCTTATGATTAAACTAGCTCTTCTATCTGCTGAAGCTAGATGAATCTGGCTCATGGTCTGAGAGAGTTGTGTCAAATTCATACACAAAATAAAAGCATTGGTTAAGTCCATATTAACATGAACAGAAGGACAGTGTGATTCTAGAGAACCTTACATGTTCTACGGGCATCCTGTTAATGAAGTAGAACTCCAGCTGGTAATTTTTCTATTCAGCTGTGACTAATTATCTTTTCAGTCATATTAAAATATTGAATTCAGATAGATTTATGAAAAGTCCAACATCGGTACTAAAAATCTAAATACCGCCTAAGAATCATGATGCTCATTCTTGCAATGAAGGAGCAACAAAGCTAATGGTACATACAAAGAAATGGGTGACATATTCTCTTGTTCCTCCTAGATGATTTCAGGCATACTACATTTGTGAAAAATCCAGGGGAAAAACAACAACGAATTCCCCTAACACACACACACACACACACACACACACACACACACACACACACACAGAGGCAAGATCTTGACTTTTAAATTTCATGCTGATCCCTTTTAAAAGGATGCTTATGCCTTTCAAAAGCAGTACTTTTTGTGTTGATTTTTTATTAACTATGATGAAAATTACACATGTGCAGGCGCGCGTGCACGTGTGTGTGTGTGTGTGTGTGTTTGGGTGGGTTTTTGTGTTGGAGTTTTATGGAGGAGATTACGATGACATGTACATCTTTTCTAGGAATTTAGATGTCATTTTATCATTGTATAATAATTCTGATAATGTCAAAGTAAAAATAGAGGTATGGTTAACAAAAATCACACACTCCAACTAAACTAAAATTGATTGTTGCCCAAAGACTGCTTATTTTGTTTAATTCTAAATAGAATATGATTCTAAGTAGAAAAAAGCACAGAAACATATTGGCCTTTGAAGATAGTTCAGTATGTATTCAGAATATTGTTTCTTTGGGTGTTTTTTCTGAAAACGACAATTTCAATAGTTGAATATGATGGTATTTCAAAATTTGCTTTAATAACTTGTCAAATTAATAAAAATAAATTAATTGATAATAAAATAACTTTAATACAACTAATGATATCACTTGGTAAATACCACAATTAATTTTTCTAACTACTGGAAATAGCTGAGAAAATATATATTAGCTTCTGAAATTTAAAATAATTTTAGAAACAAAATAATATACCTTTGTAGGTAATTGTGACCACTTACTCTCCTTCTTTTCATTTTCTCAATACTGTATCCAAACAACCAGGGCAGTAACCCCACTGTGTATTAATGTTCAGCCTCTGTCTACCAAGAGTTGCTGGTAAATAAGAAGTGAGGAGACACTGAAACATTAAAATGAAAGTTATTGCATATGCACTATATGCCAACAAATCTGAACATAGAAATATGTCCACTTCCTTTTTTCTCTCTCCATATTAAAATTTCACAGTTTTGGAATGGTTGAAGAAAGGAGAAAGATAAGGATAGGACAATGATTTTTCTACATTGAAAATAGCTTTTATACCTAGCTACGTAAAAAAAGAACATTTTCCTTTATAGAGAGATAAGTCTACAGATAAGCTTTTAAGAAAGAACATAATCTGTACATTTCTTTTTTTAAATTTATTTTACAATTTATTTTTAAATTAAATTTATTGGGTTGACATTGGTTAGTAAAAAGTATATAGGTTTCAAGTGTACAATTCTATAATACATCATCTGTGTATTGCATTGTATGTTTGACACCCAAAGTTAATTCTCCTTTCATCACCATATATTTAACCCTCTATATGCATAATGGATACAAATTTATAATTTTACATAAGTGGGGGCATATTGGACATTTAAAAACAATTTTACTTTTTAAAACATAACTGTTTTATTCTTTTTTGCCTACTTCACTTCTCTTCTACCTTATTTCTTTCTCCTGTTCACCTTACTCTGACTCCAGTACCTTTAGCAATCCAGTGGGTATTTTTCAATAACTTCTGCCTTGATCACATATTATGACACATATGCACACACACACACATACATACATACATGCATACACACTTTTTTTTTTAATTTGGTGCTGTTTGTTTTACAAAAGTTATGTTAAATTTCATTACTTGCTTCTTGCTTTTCTCGCTTAACAGTGCATCTGGAAAAACCCTCCAAGACAAATATTATAGATGTATCTCATATATTTAGTATATATTGAAGCTATTTTCTAGATACCTCAAGTCTATCCATATGTCTTTTTTATATTCAGCCCGTTTGCCACTCTGTGCTATATTTTACATAATAGTCTCACACATATCTTCAGGTTTATTAATTTGTCTTGTAGTTTTGTTTTCAGTCTGCATTTAAAGAAACCTTCGTTTCTCATTTGTAAAGGTGTTCTCTAGCTCTTTTTCAAACCTCATTTTTTCTTTTTTTTTTTTAAATTAAAGTTTATTGGGGTGACAATCGTTAGTAAACTTACATAGGTTTCAGGTGTACAATTCTGTAAGGCATCATCTATATATTACATTGTGCATTCACCACCCAGACTCAGTTCTCTTTCCATCACCATATATTTGATCCATTTTACCCTCATCTACCGCTCCCCTCCCCCGTTACCCTCTGGTAACCACTAACCTATTGTCTGTGTCTATGAGTTTTTGTTTCTTCATTTGTTTGTCTTGTTCTTTTGTTGTTTTCTGTTTTATATCCCACATATGAGTGACGTCATGTGATTTTCAACTTTTCTGTCTGACTTATTTCGCTTAGCATGATAATCTCAAGAGCCATCCTTTCCTCTTAAAAATGTTTTAAAATTCCCTCTAATTGCTTAAGTATATTTATTTATAGTTTCATTCATGTTGCTTGTTGCTAAGTTCTTGGATATGCCAATTCTTCTATTTGTTATATCTCTTTTGCTCACTTATGGTGGTTTGTTTCTGTGTGTTTAATCATTTTTAATTATAAGCTCATTTTACACATAAATTATTTTCCCACCCCATTGGATTCTCATAAGGGATATTGTTAAAGTTTCTCCCTGCAGAAATTTTGAATTTGCTTGTTGTAGGTGCTCTATGTGTATCACTTTCCTGTAACAAGTCAGTGTCAGTATTTTCAAAATATGATTTTGGTTTAGGATTTCTCTGTACCACTGAGATAGAGTAAAAGTGGACTTCACATCAGTAAGTGATAACGTTTCAATTTTTCTCAGGATAATTTTTTTTTACCCTACTGAGATCTAGAATGAAAAATATGCTTTCATTTTAGTATAGATATCTCTAGAAATGCAAAGTAAGACTTTAAGTTCAAGTAATCAATTTAGGAGAGGACACTGGGAAAATTAGTGGGGGTGTGGCCAAGTGAGGCAGGGAAAAGAAGAAAACCAATAAAGGCTGTGTCATCAACCAAGTTATCTCTGTGGGCAGCTGGAAGTCCATCCTGCTGGGGAATTCTAGGAGAAATTGGTGAATATTCAGTTATGTGAATTATAAGCAGGTGTATTTATCTACCAAATCCCCATCTATCATTTGTTGACCTCTAGGGACCCTTCCAAACTCCCAGACTAATAGCTGACATTGTGCATATCCCAGGACTGGGGAAACATGTCCATAGGCAAATTGTCACAGGTGCTAGTGGTGTCTCATGTGTACAGACTAGTGCCAAGGAGATGCGGATGGTTCATCAATAACATCTGACTAACCACCCTTGTCATCTCTCTGGGCGGCTGGGAGAATAATTTTTCTCTTCTTTTCATTGGACTTGTAGTTGTTGGAGGACCTTGTCTCATCATCTTGTGTCCTTGTGTGGTGTTAAAAGCTAACCTAATCCTAAACCTAAACCTAATTGAGGTTCAACTAACCTTCCAGAGCTCCTATAATAGCAGCATACCTCCTTACTGATTTAACTTCCAGCTTTTGCTTTTCCTTTGACATCTAAATGTTTGTTTCTTGTATATTAAGCCATAGGTTAATATACATGCTACAGGTGCCAAAAAATTGTACACATTTTAAGAGATGTTATCTGCGTATTACTTTTCGAAGTTGAATTGAATTACGGTAGCAATGTGTAGCATGATATTTGCTCAAAAAATGGCATCAATCAAATGAATGCTAGCATCATTCATTGTATTACAATTTTAATACAGTGTTTTTTCCCTTTCTTGAAATGTGTATGCATTTTTTGGCACCCTCTGTGTGTGTGTGTGTGTGTGTGTGTGTGTGTGTGTGTGTATATATATATATATATATATATATATATATATATATATATATGATTAGTAAAACGAAAAGGAAAGCACAGGAATAGAATAATACATCTGAAAACTTTGTGTCTGGCAAACCAGGGTAGTTGAGATTAAAAGCACCATCTTTAGGCTCAGAAAGGAGGAGATAAATTTTCCCAAATGAAACTAACTCAATGCATGCAGTCATTCAGGTGCTTAATATGAATACTTAGGGAGCCATAACCTGGGGTCACAGCTGCCTGGAGAAACCAGTATAGTAATTAGGACATGCTCATGAAATCTGATGAAATAACTGCTTCCTTGGAATTTGATAAATGCTGCCTCTCAAAATGTATAGTGTCAGAGTTATCTTGGGAATGCTGGAGTTCAGATTTCAGACACTGTTAACTAGAGAGGTTTCTCTAAAACCAACCTGGTTTATCTCTGTTAAAATCAGCTTCTATTTCTGAAACATACCAAGTGACAAAGATCTCCCAAACTATATATATATCACCATGGCTGCTATGTTTGCAATCTTTCTACATGTACTAAAAATATGTTATTTCAGATAAAAATGACAAACTCTGATGATTGTCTAGTGTTGTTACATTAAAATACCATTCCCATAAAACTGAAAGCAACAAAAGAACAAGACAAACAAAGAAACAAAAACTTGTAGACATAGACAATAGTTTAGTGGTTACCAGAGGGTAAGGGGGGAGAGTGGTGGTCAATGAGGGTAAAGGGGATCAAACATATGGTGATGGAAGGAGAACTGACTCTGGGTAGTGAACACACAATGTGATATATTGATGATGTATTACAGAATTGTATACTTGAAACCTATGTAACTTTATTAACCATTGTCATCCCAATAAACTTTAATTAAAAAAAAAATACTGTTCCTGTATAATTTGTTTGTAAATAATAAAAAGGGACCATATTCTGTTTGAATAAACTATAGGTAATATAAAATATTCTCAATCAAATATTATCAATTCAGAATTTATTGTATTTCAACAGAAGCTATATTAATTTTTTGGCTTGATATTATTTGTGGAGAAAAACTTGATTGAATATATTACTAATATAATATAAAATGAGGGAATATTTAAGACTAGCAAAACAAATAATTGTAGAGGGAATATTTAAGACTAGCAAAACAAATAATTTTCATACACTCCAAAACAATATTTTTACAAATCATTGATGTACTAATGAAAAATTACTTTTATGTATTTAAACAGATACCGAAAACATTGAGAAAATAGCTGTGTTTTTTCTAGCTTATAGATATGCTTTAAAGTTGAAAAAAGATCATTAAAATGCAAATAGTTGCTATGTGAAAATGAATTTCCATCAAGTAATTCTAATTAATTAAATTTGAGCATTAGATTGTGAGAAGTAAATTTTGGCTTGCATAAAAATGTTTCACTTATGTCCAGAATGCTTGTAAAATCAAAAGTTTTTGTGAATAGAGCTGTTTATCATGTTTTCCAGTAAAGTTTAATTTCTCTGATTTTTTTTTTTTTTTTAATGTTTGGGGGAGGGCAAGAATGCCACTGATTTTCAGTAATTGCTAGGAGTTACCCTCTGTAGCTTTTTCCTAACCCTCTGTCAAGGTCCAAGTAAAAATCCAACCCTCTACATAGAAATTTCCTGAAATTTTCATAAATCAACATAACATAGCAGTAAAAAAGCTCTTTGTGCACTATATTATAACAATTATTTCATTATAATTCTCAGACCATGTTTCATATATTGCCCTAGATCGTTGTTCTGGATATAAAGTCTTTAAAAGAAGAAACTCTAGATCATAGTTCTGCATGAAAAGTCTTTAGAAAAGTAAACTCTCTTTTAAATTGTTTAGTTTCTTCACTCCAGCTAGTGTATTAGCAAGGGGTTTTCACATACTTCAAAATAATGTATGCACATTGCACTTATACCAGTGGTGATTATCAGGAGGTGGGCAACATAGAGTCATGTTATATCAGATAAATAACATGACTCTATCAAGAACCTTCACAGCAACTACATCAAATGTGTTACTTCCTGATATTTTTTGAAGTACTCTTTGATTCTGGAATCATCATTTTGGTAACAACAATATTAATATTTATTGAGTGCTTGCTATATGTTAAACATTTTACTTTTTTTATCTCATAATCTTCAGAGCAATCCTACTGGGTGGAAACTATTATCATGATCCTCCCCCAATTTTAGAGTTGAACAAACTGAGGTTTAAAGTTATTAAGTAATCTATTTAAGGACAGACAGCCTCTAAGTGATGAAGCCAGAATTAAATCTAAACACTCTGAATCCAGAGTCCAGATTTATAACCACTATTTAATGATACAACTTTACCACTTCTTTATCCTCTGTAAGACCCTCTTGTAGCTCCAGGATCAAGGGGATGTAAAAATATTTTTTAAGTCAGACTTTACTATACAAGGACAATTACATTCACAAACTTGCTGCAAGAATGGTGCTAAACTTTTTTGATATCAGAGGGATTATTTATTATGAATTTTTACCAACTGGACAATCATTTAACCAAGTTTACTATTTGAAAGTGCTGAAAAAGCTGTGTGAAAGTTAGATAACCTGAAGTTTTTGCCAACAATCATGGCCGTTGTGTCATGACAGTGCACCAGCTCCCACCACATTGTATATGAGGGAGTTTTTAGTCAGTAAACAAATAACTGTATTGGAACATCCTTCCTACTCAACTGATATGGCCCCCAATGACTTCTTTCTTTACCTAAAGAGATAGAAAATGTTGAAAGGAAGATATTTTCATGACATTAAGGACATCAGGGGTAATATGACATCTCTGATGACCATTCCAGAAAAAGAAGTCCAAAATTGCATTGACTAGGCGCTGGCATCGGTGCATAGCATCCCAAAGGGAGCACTTCGAGGTGACCATAGTGATATTCAACAATGAGGTATGTGACACTTTTTCTAGGATGAATTTGCGAACTTGATTGTCAGACCTCGTATATTAAGGAATAGCATTGAATAAACACTGATCTGTCTTTAACTATAAAAGCCAAAGTTTATTATGTTTTAATCAATCATTGATTAATTATTCCTACTAAGTAAGTGGTATTGGTATAAATAGTATGTCAGATGAAATTAAATGCTATGGAGAAAAATAAAGGAAGGAAGATATGAAGGGTTGGGAATGGATGTGATACAATTTTAAATAGGGTGGTCATGAAAGCACCTCATATTGAAGCAAAGACTCCAAAAAGATAGATATGTTGAAATCTGTATTCTAAACCATCTGATTCATCTAACGAGTATTTGCTAAATATTTAATATGTGCCTATTACTGTATTAAGCTCTTGGGATGTCATGACCAAAACACCTATATGAGCCCGACCCTCATAGAGGTTACCAAAACCAATCAAATAGTTATAAATAAATGTAAACTTAAAGCTCTGACTAGTGTGATGGTCATGAGACTTTGTGACAGCGACCTTCATTAATCTCTTTGGCAATGTAGGATTGGAGGAAGAGGGGACAGATTTTCCTATAATTTAGACAAAGCTTCTTCTGAGGAAGAGGGGCTTGAGTTGAGATCTGAAGATAAATAAAACAAAACTAGGTAGAGAAGGGTGTGGAAGATATGTATAGGACTCAGAGGTTGAGAACATTTTCAGTGAAGAACAGAATGTGCAAAGAGCTTGGTTCTGGGCAGTATGATTTAGTTGATGGAAGCCAGTGTGGCTGGAACACAGAGCCTGAGGCACAGTGGGTGTCATAAGATACGAGAGGTTGAGCAGTCAGCAAAGTGGGCAGAGCTACTAACTTACTGCCCCTCGAATGTGTTGTACGTTTCTATTTTCAAATCTATTTTCTCATTCCATTCTCATATTTTCCATGTGTGGCAGAGAGAGAGAGAAATACCACAGTGAACCAATTTATTAGTTAGAATTTCAAATGATAGCGCCAGTCCTCCAACCAGTAAGACAGGATTGAATTCCAGACCTGAGCATTTTATTTGCAAACTCAAGATTGAGTTTGATTGCATATTTTGTAGTATTTTTTTTTTTTTTACAAACAATAGTTGATTGTGCATCTTAAACAAACAAAGGATATGTAAAGTAGTTTAGTTTTTAGTATGCGTTGATAGATAAGATTTTTTTCTCCTGGTAGTTTTAGTCTGTACTTCTAACTTAATGAGACGTCCTAAGAGGAGAAATTGTAGCACATTTATATTCATATATAAAGAATGAAATTCTTCAGAATATCAGTTTATTTTATTTTAACTTCTTCTGTTGATTTTACATTTTAAATTGTTGTAATTCTCCTAACTCAAGAACTATTATTTATGGTCTATAAATATGAATCTGTCCTTATATATTGACTCAGGTAAATGTGTCATTGAGATTACCTCAAAATTGCCCTACAAATTTATTGAACAGCACGATATGTTGAAGAAGTGACAGAAACATCTGGAGAAATTGTATAAAATCATTTAAGCCAACCAACTTGATCTCACTCGGTAGTGTCCTTTTGCAGGTGAAAAAACTCCAAACCCGAGACTTACAAACTATTCCCTGGAAACATCCATTTTAGATTGTCATTTGCACCTTATCATGGGGATTACTTCCGTATGTCTTGTCTAGAGGAATTCTTCCCTCATTTAATATGAATAAGCAATTTTCTCAAACTTCAACATAAAGCTATGGGAACTCAGAAAACACAAGCACACATATGCCTGAAAAGAATTCACATTCTCTCTAAAAATGAATGCCCAGAATACAATGAAACAATATTACAATCACAATATATGTACGACTTCGCTATTTTTAGGAAAATTCCAAGCTTAAATTTCTGAATCCTTACTGTATAGTTGTTTCTACAAGCTAGCTTTTACTAGCCTATTTGAAAGAGTGCATAAAAAATGATAAACTGTGTATGTTCACAAGTCTCTGGCTTAACAATGACTTTTTTCTCAGAATGTGATTTGTAAACATTTTTCTCAAATTTACTTTTGAATTGTATATGTATATATGTATATATATTTCATATGTATGCAAAATATTTTATATAAAATAATCTATTTTATATATTCATAAAATATTAAATAATATTTGTATATAAATTATACATACATATGATGCCTATATAGTCATCCTATCATTTTAGCTAGTTATTCAGTTTGTTGTTCTTTATGTTGCGATGTACACTCCACATAAGATACAAGAGATAGAGCAGTCACCAAAGCGGGCAGAGCTACTAACTTATTGCCACTCAATTGTGTTGTACGTTTCTATTTTCAAATCTATTTTCTCATTACATTCCCGTATTTTCCACGTATGGCAGAGAGAAAGAAATACCACAGTGAACCAATTTATTAGTTAGAATTTCAAATGATAGCCCCAGTCCTCCAACCAGTAAGACAGGATTGAGTTCCAGACGTGAGCATTTTATTTGCATTCTCCAGCTTGTCCTCAACTCCAGTTAGTCCTGTTATTGCTCCGTAAGATTTTTGTCCTTGCATATAATCTCAATGGCTTGCATTTATGTAGTCATCCAATAACATATTCCCTTATCTTTATTCTCAAATAAGAGCATTTTTGATCCTTTATGTGGAATACTTGAGCATATCACTTGAATATGAGTTTTGTTTACATCATTTCAGTGAGGTTTTCATGGACCTACTATAAATAATGTGGGATTCTTCTCAATTCCAAATTGTTGAACTCTCCTATTATTATCTATCTAATATGTCCATCTATCTTGCTATCGGAATGTTTCAGTACCATACATTATAATGAGCAATACAGAAGACACTTTAAGGGCTTAAATACAGTATTTTTCTCATACAATATAAACAATGTAGAACAGTACTTTAAAAATTCCAATGGAGATGCTATCTTTTTCAGTGGGACCGCTCTAAAAATAGTGCATACCAAGAAAATGAACACAGGTAGAGTCAGAATGCATGTATTGTTAAGTTACAAAAAAATCCAGAGGAAGAAAAATATAATCCTATATTCACTCAGAGGGAAAAAAAATTGGTTTGAGGCATGGGAAAATCTAAACAAGTTTTATTTTTCAATGTAAGCTGATACGTTAGTATTTACTGATACCTACTATATGTCAGACATTGTCCTATACATTGAAGATCGAGCAGGGGTCACATGAAGGATTATATTTGCTTTATAAATGGAGCTTACAGTATAAATATTAAATCATTATGAGTGAGTGGATGATGAAATATCTAACCATTTCAGTTATCACTTGCAGTTATCATTAAGCTTATTCACTTAAAAGACAAGCATTCAGCAATGTGTGCAGATTTCAATTTGTGTAAGCCTAGGCAAGGGCAAGGTATCAGCCAGAGCATCTCAGCCTGGGCTGGAGAAAGCACTTGCAGGGTGGTTCTTTCACTGGCTGGCAAATTGGTACTGGCTGTTACATGGAAGCAGAGCTGAAGCTGTTAGATGGAGTCCTTGATTCTACTCCATGTGGATCTCTCCATATGGCTGCTGAGGCTTTTTCACAGTAATGTGCTAGCTTCCATGGGAGGAAGGAGAAGCTGCTAGATTTCTTTAGTGGTTGAGCTCAGAAGACCCAGCATGTCCCTTTATCTGCTTTCTATTGATCAAAGCACTTGCAGGCTCCATACCTTAATGGGAGTGTACAGGATAGGATGGGAGCAGTTCAAGTCTATCTTTGGAAAGAAGCTATTCCACTACTCAGTCAGAATAGTAGGGAAGTTTCTTTGAATAAATGACATTTAAATGTTAATAGTAAATAAGGGATGGCCAGTTAAACAGAATATGTGTATTGATTCCTGGGGGGTGGACTTCAACGCTATGTATTCTAAGTCCTAGAGGCCTTCTGTATATTTGGGACATTGAAAGAAGTCTAACATAGGTAGTATACTAAGCTGTTATTGCATGCATGAGCCTCTGAAAGAACTGATCAGCCAGAGAAAGGAATATATTCCCTTTTCTGGGACCTGTCAGAAGCTATGAAAGGTTTGATTAGAAAAAAGAAAAAAAAAAGATAGCTATGAGAGTTCCTTTGAGAAAGGATGGGAGCCAGATAAGAATTGATATGTAGAGACAAATTGGGAGTATATCAGAGTTGATTAGGAGGGAGATGAGAACAGTTGAATGTAAAAAAAGCAAACCGAAAAAAAAAAAAGAAAAAAAAAAAACACACAAAGAAACCCAAACAAACAAACAAAAACATTACACAATAATTTAGGTATTAAATTAACAAAATTCAATGATAATTTTAACATGGATGGATGAGTGAGTAGGAAGAACCAAGAACAATTTCTGGGTTTCTGGTTGAAGGGGATGCTTGATGTTGCCATTTACTGAAGAAAAAAAAAATTATTATAAATAGCAAGTGTTCCAGTGGAAGGTAATAATTTCATTGTGGCCAGATTACAGTTAATTGTCTATATAAATTTGGAGCCAAGAAATTAAGTCTGGTTTGAAATATAGCTTTGAAAATTATAGAAATGTGAACTATATAATAAACATATTACAGAAGTGACTGTTATGAGATTACTTTGGGAGAGAAGCCAGAGTGAACAGAAAAGAGAAAATGGGAAAAGGTCTGAGGAACTACACAATTTTGGACATAGTTCAGGAAAGCTAGCTGGACAAAGATGGGATAGAAACGATAGAAGTATTTAAGGAAACTTCACAAGTTATTTTGTTCTAGTTTAAAAAAGAAAAGTACTTTAAAAAGGATAGATATAAAAGACATATGTACAAGGTTATGAAGTACTGCCTGGATGGTATTATGGGCATTTTGCTAATAAGCATACAGGATTAGAATGAACAAATATAATGGCCCGATTGTGTTTTTCTTAGTTTTTCTAATAATTTCTGGATCATTGCATTGCATACCAAATGGCTCCTCTTTAAGACAACTATTAAAATTTAGAGCAAACCCAGAAGAAGGTGATAAGAAATGAAAAAAAATAAAATAAAAAAGAAAGAAAATCATATTATATAGACGAAAGAAGTAGCAACAGTTAAACTTGAGAATAAAAAAATATTATAGAAAGCATACGAGATATTTTCCAATATTAGGAACACTGCTTTATGGGAGAAAAACTTATTTCATGCAACTATAAGGAATCTCACTAGCACTCAAAAATTGTCATCATAGGGATATGGCTTGTGACTCATATTAAGGAAGAACATTATTTACATCTAGAATACTTTTAGTATGCTATTAATTTAGATATTGTGTTAGAATAAGTAATTTGGTTTCCAGCAAAACAGACTTGTAAACAAACGCCTTTTCTCTTTAATAGAATAAGGCATTGAGTTGAGAGAACACTCTGGCTTTCTTGATTAAAGATTAACTTATTATTGTATTTTGAAATATGATACAATATGAATGTCCTTTGAGGTTGTCACACAAAGTCACAACTACAAAAGTATTGTAGTGTGATTCTTGCTAATACAGCTAGTTGTCAGAATATGGTGTTTTTACAAAATGGCACAATCAAATATCTATATTATCTTGGCTGTGAGTCACTATTTTTCTGAGAGAGGGGGTTGCCAAACAAAGCATCAATCATAGTATATACGTCCTTCCTGTGAGAGCATCTGCAATTTGGCTGGTGGTGACTTTCTGCTCATAGTAGAGGTAGAGTTCTGTATCCAGTAGCTGTCACGGGGCATTGTAATTTGACAGGGCAGTAGTCTTTTTGTGACGAGTCTTATGGCATTGCTTTGTTAGTCCATTGGGGAAGTTCAGATAAGAGTCTGTAACTTCAGTCCTCCCAATAATTCTATAATCCATTTAGAACCCTGAAATAAATCCCTTCCAATTTACGCTAACCAGAATGCATTTTGCTCTCTATACCTGATAGATCGCCCATATTATATTTAATGGCAACTAGAAGCAAGGTATAAAAGGGAGTACGCTCTTCTTTAAAGATACATTGTTGGGACACACAAATGTGTTTCCCTTTTGACAGTTGTACATTAATTTATTGGATTTTTGACATGGAGGAATACATACTTATCGATGTGCCAAGTGTTCACTGAATAAACTATGACTAGAAGAAAATCCCAACAGCGTGAAAATTAATAAATTTTGTTTACAAAGAGATATGGCCTTTAAAAATAAAATTTATTTTATTTGTCTTGCTATAAAATAGTATATACTCATGATATAGAATATCTGGGAAGTCAGGTGTGCTTTAAAATCCAGTTTCAGTGCTGCAGTCAGGTATTATTTTGCCATGTGTTTTTCTCCATTTAAAAAAAAATACAGACTGATGGCATAGAGTAGTGGTTATTGCACTCAAAAAGGTAAGTTATCTTATACTAGCTACATTGTCAGTGACTTGTCAATTTTAACTATTTATATTAAGTCCTTAGTCTTTCAACTTTTTCATGAAAATTAACTTTTTTATGAAGGATGACTATGATCAAAAGATACGGTGATTGTTTAAAGTAATATATATATATATATATATATATATATATATATATATATATATATTACAGTAACAGACACATTACCATTAAGCCTCCTAAAAATAGCCCCTGTCACTTCGAACACACTTATCCCATGTTTCTTGTCACTTTCTGAAGCAGTTCTGGAAGTCAGCTTTTGTGACTGCCTGTGTTTCATCTTCCATCATGACAATACTCCATGTCACACATCGCTTCTGATATGGCAATTTCTGTCAAATAAAAACATTACAGTGTGTCCCCATCTACTTTATTCACTGGATCTGGAACCATGAAACTTCTGGCTCTTCTCCAAAGTCAAAACGACCATGAAAGGAAAACATTTTGAATTCATTCAGGACATTGTGGCAGCTACGACAGAACAACCAAAGACACTCATGAAAGAGAACTTCCAGAACTGCTTCAGAAAGTGGCAAGAATGATGGGATAATCTGTTTGAAACATGGGGGAGTATTTTGAGAGGGATTAATGGCAGTGTGTCTTTTACTGTAATAGTTTTTTTGTTTTTTTTTTAAATTTAAATATTCACCGTAGGTTTTGATCATACCTCATATTGTGTCTTTTAGATAGAAGCTTAACAGTTAAATTCATAAAAGGATGCTGTAACTTGTTAGTAGATTACATATTTCCACTATATCACCAGTATTGTTGTCTTGTCAGTATTATGATGAGAAAAATTCTACAGGGAATACTTTCACTATGCTATAAATTTCAATGTTATTTCAGAATGAATTATTTGATTTCCAAACACAGCTTCAAGCAATGACTTTTTCTTTTGGATGGAATGAGACATTGGATAGAGGAAAATCTCTTTGACTTTTTGAGCAAAGGTTAACAAATTATTTGCAGTCTTGAAATATGACATACACTGATTATCCTCAGAGCCTGTCACACAAAATTGCAACAAAAAAGTGACAGTGTGCTTCTTGCGGATATTACCAGTGACTTGATTCCATTTCAGCTGTGTAAGCTTTCTTATCTCTTGGGGCAATGATATGCTTCAGTTTATACTGTAGATCTCTAAAAGTCAGCTTTATTCATGCTTCAGAGGGAATGTCGGGAGTTAGCCAACTGAAAAACCACAGAAATACTGTTTGTTCCTCCAAGAGTTGTTTTGGCAATTCTCTGCTAAACTGGAAGAACTAACCCAAGGGAAAAGTTCTGTCAAAACATTAATGTCATTTTGAAAATGAACAGAGAACCTGAATCACTGATTTTTAGCTACATCTGTAAATGTGGCCAGTGTAATGATTGATGTGTTCATCACACAGGGATTTGGGGGCAATGTTCTACAAAAATAGTGAAAATAAACTCAATGGATACCTTGGTTATTTGTTCTATGGTCATAGATAAAGGAAATATTAATGATTTTTATCAAATTATTTGGAATATTCTCAATTGATGATTGCATTATCAATTTATTGACCACTGATAAAGAACTTGGAAGAGAGGCCACTGTGGGGTCTATGGTATTTTTATTTCATTTGATTTGTCAGAAGAAATATTAGTCAAACAACAAATTTAAAATTTAAATGCAACTATTGTTAACAAAATAATGATAATTATAGTAAAATAATTTTTACTCTACATATGCAGAATGTTTTCAAGTTACTTTTGCATTCTTCTCCCCCGTATGTTCTTCACAGTAACTCCATGACACAGGACAAGGTGTCGTTATCCCTGTTTTACAGGTGATGAAACTGAGGTCTAGTGTGATGCTACAAAGTTCTGCATGCGTAAAAGTAGGAATAATAATTAGGCCAAACCTATGAGTTTCGAAAGCTATATCCTAATCTGCCCCTGCTCATTAGGCAAAAACTCTATTACATTAGGTCACATTAACTGAAAAAGATAAAATTTCAAGGTGTTAATATGGTAAAAACAAACAAACAAACAAACAAACAATAAAAGTCCCCAAAGCCTATCCCATAAAAGTTTAACAACCATCTAATATTTAACAGTCCTGTAGCATTTGGACTCATTCCACACAAAAGGGTTTCCCAAAGGTTACACTATGAACTGCATCAGATTCCCCTGGGCACCTTTTCTAATATACTCATGCTCCAAGATTATGCCTCTAATGTGACAGAAACTTGGCATGGTGAACTGCTCTCACCATGGGGAGCATGATGACAAGCCAGTGCCTGAGACAAGAATAAATGATAAGGAGAAGAGACACACATAATCCTATCAAATCCTAAATTAGGGACATAACGTTATATATAAAATGAGAGGTCTGTGTATAGAAACACTGCATTAAGTTCATTTGCAGTCTTTAAAAGAGGAGCAACAAAAACACGGAGTTCTGAATCTGAAGATCACTAGGCAACCACTGGTGTGTCCAAGAGAAGAAATGGTCCAATGTCATTTTCAAGTCCTGTTTGTGTTTCAGACCAGATTCCCACATAATGTAGCCAGCAGGTCGGTACACATGTCAGCTAGACCATACTAGTCGCATCTCATATGCCTCGTCATGTCCCTCTCCTTCTTGAGGTCCTCTGTTGGCAACCAATGGCCGTGAGAGAAAGCCCAAGCTTCTGTGCCAATAGAAGAGTCACCAGTGAAGCAGCAGCTTGGATTTTTATGCCAGTAACTGCAATTCCACTTCGTGTTTGCCATTCTCAGAATATTAGCAGTAGGATCCAGAGAAGGCTACTCTAATAATGATAACATTTTTCTATCACTTACCAAGTGCCAGGCATTGATCCAAGTATACATATAATCTTGGAGATATATATATATATATGTGTGTGTATATATATATATATATATATATATATATATATATATATATATATGATGTATATATATATATGATGTATATATATCTTCCGTATGTATATATATATACACATATACATATTCATATATGTGTGTGTGTGTGTGTGTATGTATATATATTCTTGTTGATTCCTCACTCACACACGTATAAAACCTATTTACCATCCCGTTCTCCTCCTCACGTTGAGGAAAAAGAACTTTCCGAAGGTCATGACAGAGGGCAAGCTGGAATCACAGTCCAAGTAATCTTTACCCAGAGCCCTTGTTTCACTTATTGTCCTACATTGCTATTCAAGTGTGAGACATGGGATATTAACATATGATGCCTATTAACTCAAAGGATTTTGCGGGGAGATGAGATTAAAAATACTGGTATTATTATATAGCTCTCAGGACCTTTAATTTGCAATGAGAATGGTGGATCTTTACCAGAAGGTGGATATATAAATATATATCGTATATGTATTTGAAAGGAAGCACAAATGTATGGTGATGGAAGGAGAATAGACTCTGGTGGTGAACGCACAATGTGACACACTGATGACGTATTACAGAATTGTACACCTGAAACCTATGTAACTTTATTTACCATTGTCACCCCAATCAACTTTAATTTAAAAAAAGAGAGAAAGGAAGGAGTTTGCCACTCCAAAATATGCCTTTTGGGATATTGATGTTAAGCTAATTTTTAAGAAACAAAAGACTCAGAAAGAAACTTTGACCCTCCCCCTAACTGCCTAAAGGAAATAAGATAGAAGACCTGCTCCAGGAAGGGAGACATCACAGATAACTATACTTTAATATAAACTAGTGTGTGATAGAGAGGAACCTAGCAAGGCTGATTATTTCAAAGTCCTCTCTCTGTCCCAATGTTAAAGGTGGCCCAGCAAACACCTAAGTTACCAAATATTTGCTTTCCCTTCTCCATGTGAATTGTCCACCTTTGAAGTCCCAAACCACAAGCCCCGTCACCTTCTCCTTAGCTCTGTAATGGCATACAAACCTCAACTGCCCAGTGCCTCTTTGTGTCTCATTCTTATGTCACTCCCAAATGTGTATCCACAAAAATAGGTGTTGGATATTTTCTCCTATTAGCCTGTCTCTGTTAATTTAATATTAGCCTATCTAGAAGAACATAGAAGATTGGAAGAAAATTATTTTTGTTCCCCCACATAGTGCTTCCCAAAATTGTTTGGTGGGATATCACATAGGCTCACATCTCACGGGGCATACTTTAAGAAAAGCTTTTGTATATATCTTTGCCGGAAAGGAGTTTCATACATACTACAAATTGTGTCCTTTTGATAGTAAAAAGGTTTTTAAATCTAACCAAAATTATTTGCTTGGCAAATAATTAACAAGAAAAGCTGTTAAAATTGGCATAAAATTGACCCTCACTCAATTGGAAAGTTTCTATTACAGACTGAGGTTATTTTCATTGCTAAAGAACCAGTGTGAAGGCTCTTCCCTCAAAGGAAAAAAAAACAAACAAACAAAACATTTCTTTCTTCGATGTGAAGTATTCTATCAATCACCTTTGGTTGCCAAACCATTTCTATTTTGCATCCCACATATAATATCCATCGTATGCTGCCTGGTGATGGAATGCATGCTTTTAACTCCTACTCCCCATGACATTATGGACTCCTGAAGGTCAAGTATTGTGTTCACACCTCATGAAGTTCCTGGAAAATAACTGGGATAGTAGATGTTCATTGATTTGTTTAATGAATGAAAAGAGAAACATGTCCTTGCCCATTAAATTCACATTTAATTTTATATATTTTTTATTATAACGTGGATGTAATTTGTATCTTACATTTTCACTTTGGCATAAGATAATATTTTTACTGTAATATAATTTCTTATGTTTATATGTTATTTTCTATCATCATGTTAGATTGTTGCAAAATATTTTGACATGCACCATAATTTATTTAAAACTTACATCATTATTAGCACTATTACTAGGCATATACGTCACTTGCTTTTTCCCCCCTTATATAGATATCACTGACAACTGTTAAATCTATGAGATTATAACCAATTTTAAGAAGGACTCTCATGAAGAGTAGAACAATCTGGTCAATAATAGACTGAATGATGGTAGAGATATCAAAAAATATTTTGGGCATTAAAAATACATGTAAGGTTTATGTAAAGAAACTCTGCTCACACAATGCAAAAACATGATTAAACATTAAAATTTACTTTAGGAAATTGGATTGTTTTATTCCAAATTATAGAAAAGAAATGTTGAATGTAGTTAGTGGAATTGAATCTTATTTCACACAGTGTCATTCATCACAGGAAAAAGAAATAGAGTTTGTTTTGAAAAAGAAGGAAATGAATAAGAATGAGAACTAACAAAAACACTGGATATAGTAAACACAAGAATTTTTTGACTAGAGTGAAGAAAAAGATGAAATTTTTAGCATGATGTGAACTCTATGTAAAAGAAAATAGAAGCACTGATGTGTTGATCCTGACTTTGCACAGCATGGTAGTCTTTTCCAGGAAAAGCACCCTTGAATTTAAAATCTCAAGTGAGTTTTTATACTGCAGGAGGTGACAGAGTAATAACGGAATTTGAGAGGTTAAGTGGCTCCTCTAACATATTTAAAACTGGCTGCCCTATTACTTGAACTGCTGTCTTCTATTTTCTTTCTTTACTTCCTACTCTCCCTCCTTTGCTCTTCTTCCCATCATCCTTTTTTTCATTTCTTTCTATTATCTCACCCTTGGGGGTCTACCTACACTCAGTAGAGTTGGATCCTGTCCTACAAGTTGGAGATACAGCAAAGAACAAGACAAGACATCTATCTGTCCCTGCTTTCATGGATCTTATGTTATAGTAAGGGAGACAGGTAAGACAAATAAGTGAACAACCAAACAGAATAATGACATAGAATAATAAAGAAAAGGAAATGGGGTTCTGTGGTAGTGATTGGCAGGGTGGTGGGAGTGTGTGTGGGGGGATGCGAGTGGGGAGGTTCTGCTGTTTTAGATGGTGTAATCTGAGAAAGCTTCTCAGAATATGTAAAATAAATGTTCTAAGACATGAAAGACTCACTGTAACAAGATTCTGGGTAAAAATTTCCAGACAAAAAACAAGCATAAAGACATTACTGCTGGGATGAGGTTAATGATTGAAAGCAATAATGATAAGGCCAGTATGTCTAGAAAGTAGTAACCACACTTGAAGGGAAGTAAGGTCTATATCTCTAGGAGCTTAAAGCTCTGTATGGCAATCAGAGAAACCATGAAACTATACCTTCAACAGCAAGACCAGACGGAGTGAAGCCAACTGGACTGATTAATGGAAGCATCAGAATATTCCAAGATCTCAAATGAGCACTGTAGAGCCTTCTTTGTGTCTCTGGGTAAAACTTCAGATTCTTAATTAAACTAAAATTAAATAGATAAAATCCAAAGTATGGTGTCTAAGTAGCTATATTAGTTTGGTCAGAATTAATGGACAGCATAACGCTTGTAAAACTTGACTGTTCCATAGGAAAGTATTCTGGGATGGCGCTATTGATATTTTCAATAATTAAAACAGTTAATGAGGGATAAATGAGGCTTCTTTTTAGAAAATCAATTTGTTATCCAATTTGCTAAGGCTAAGCATACTCCCCAAAATTGAATAAGGTGTTAATAGATTTAAAAGAAAAAAAACCCTAACAAATAGAATCATAATAGTAGTTTGTTTTTTCTAAATATTTGATAAGGAACTCCCAGAGGGAACATTTTTATGTCTGTTAAAAATAAAAATTGAGAAACAGCATAGATGAAAATTGGTTACATTTTATATAAATGATGATATAATTCATTGAGAATGATTTGTTTTCTTGAAGGACATTAGAATTTTACTTTTCTGCTTTTTACAAAAATTTGAGCTGGTACCCATAGAAAATATGAACAAAACTGTATTGATTATCACTCAGAAAAATTATACAGTTGCTTTTTATATAATTGTCTTCAAAGTTAGCTGCAACTTGATTTGGACTACAGATCATGTGTAATTTAACATGCATCTTGTGTTCTAATTTATATATTTTCCTAAGTTATTTTATTCAAGATATTTGACCAGTTTTCATATCCCTTGAGAACACAGAACATGCTTTAAGTTTCTTCCCCATGATTTTTGCATAGTATGGGCTCAAGAAAATATAAGCTTTTATTTTGGTGTTTATTTAGGTTGTATTTTCTTCTCCTGTGAATACCATACAATTATTATCAGTCATTCTCTAGGAAAGTAGTATATATTAAATCATGTTTATAATATTGCATTTAGTGAGATTTATGTTAGCATTTAAACTCATCCTAAACTAAGACATGCATAAGTTTTTTTAACAGGATTTAATCTTGACAAATATCAAGTTAAGGCCGTTATGGATCAATGAAAATATTAAAAGTGAATGAGAATAAGAATAAATAATGAGGATATTAAAAACAAATATTCTCATGTCATATTTATCCTATAATTATTTTTATTTAATTTTGGTAAAATTGAAGATCTAGTTAAACTTTAAGACACATTGATTTGATTAATAATATACATATACAGATAATGTTTCATAAACATGTAAAAATTTGCTGTTTACTCAACATCATACAATGACTTATTAAGTTTTATGTGTATAATTATAATCTCATGGCAATTTTTACTTAATTTAGGAAGGTTGCAAACATCTAATGTCTCTCATTAACAATAAATTTATTATTTGTAGCAGAAAAATCACTTTAAAAAGTTTTTGCATATTTTACCTTATATACCATATTGAGTCCAACAAATACTTACTCTAATTGGAAAATAGAAAACTTAAATGACCTGCTAGAGGTTTCACAGCTAATAAATGGGAAAACTGACTTACCTTAAATAGTCTACTTGGGTGAAGGTCATCTAATTTCTTGTAAGATCTCCTGATACTTCTGGAACCAGGATGCTATAAACTATATGCTAATGTATAATTTCAATGATCAAGTAATCACAAATGACATTGGGGACAGATATAAAACTCCTTTATAATACTCATATCCTCAAATAAGAAGAAAGGGAAGGGGAAACCATCTAGAACCTAACTGACCCATAAATTAAACAATCTCACCATAATCTGGAATTAAATTTCTAGGTTAACAAAACTTAAACAAAAGTTATAAAACCTTTTAGTGAAATAAAATTAAAATTTGGTGAAATAAAAATTAGCAACCAAGACTTTTCCAAGAAAGCAGAACACCAGAACAAGGTTAAGTCGTGTGGGAATGAGAGACTGGCTGGTCAGAAACCCAGTGACATTTGCCGTGGTGGAGTCATTACAGCTCAGGGACTGGATCTCAGTCTTCCAGGTTCAGTTGGCATTGTAATAGGGAATCTGTAAACTCATATTAAACAACTTCACAGCAACTGATGGCTATAAACCTCTGAGATATATAAATATATAAATCACTGAGATATATAAATATATAGAGAGAATTAAATAATCTGATTCACTTGACAGGTTTATTTCTCTGTATGAACAATGACATTTATATATATAAACAAAAGTTCAGCCTCAGTTCAGCCCTGTATTATTAATTCATCTATTAAATTGTGATCCCTTTGTGTTGATAATGAGCTGCACCAATATTCTCAGAATATTTTGAGAATTTGTAGATATATACACATATTTGTATTGGTATATATCTATAGATACATATTTTGGTATAGATAGATAATTTCTCAGGAAGTCAGAAAATGCTCATTTAACTCAATAGTCTGAGTAATGTTCTTGTCTCTACAGTGGCCATACGGGTGTACATATCAAGCGGGTTTTTATATGTTGATTCAATTGGAGTTACTCAATTAGTATATGAAAAGTTATTCCTAGTTTGTTCATTTACTGAAAAATGGTCTTCAGTTCATTGATAATTACATTCTGAATCAAACTATCTCTTTTATCTGTTTTCCTCATCAAGCTTTAATTAGATCAGCTGGAGTATTTGGAATGCAAAAGGGTATTGTGTAATAAAAGAGACAAACTTTTTAGTGTAGAACACTGTCCTGCTCTGGGATTCCCTCTGGTGAAGATTACTCAAACTTAGCTTAGCCAAATAAAGACATTTTCCTTTGCAGAGATGCCATGTAGCTGTCTTCTAAAGGTAGTTCACTTTTCATTTTTTTAATATGGTAATGTCTGTGTTTTCAACACTGGCTAGCTGCACAAATATTAACACTCTTGAATCACACATATTGCTTTAAAAGTAGGGTAATTCCAAGGGCACTAAAGGCTTAAAGTAACAATAGCAGTAACTACTACTAATTAACAAAAAATGGGGCTTCACCTGTACACTTTATGGAGGAGACTATAGCTGGTGTCAAACCTGTTACCTTTCCTTCCTGGGAATACAGCTCCACTACATTTTTAAGAGTTTGAAGTTAGGAAAGGCCATATGACTGAGTTCCCATCAGTGAGTGACGTACACAGTTAAAAATGTCTCACCATAATTCTATTGTTCACCAGAGGAATACTATGGTGAACAAACACTTGATAGCCAGGTGTTGGTGTGGTCATAGGGTGGAGTACTTGGACTTGAACTTCCTGCTGAGCAGAAACATCTCTTTGGACTTTTGGTTAGTGGGAAATAAACTTTCATGTTGTGAAACCACTGAGATTTCACTTGTGCAGCCGTTGTTACCTTAGCAATTGCATGATCTCGTCCCTTGTTTATATTAGGAAGTGAAGATACTGAAATTTATTTAGGGTTAGTGAATCCCCCCACAAATATTCAGCTACCAGGTGTGAAATTTGGGACACAAATAAGGATTTTCTCACTCCAAATTATTATTATTGTTTGTCATTTGCCATGTTGTCCAGTATAATGGCATAGACTTCTGAAATCTTACATAGTATTTGAAAGCTCAGAGACTGGAGTCAGAGAAACCTGCATTTACACTGATCCCGGTATTTACTATATGGACTTGGGGACATTTCTTAATCTTTGCCATTCTTTCCATCTGTAAAATGGAAATTATAATAGTTTTTACCTTATAATGTTGTACCATTTAGGTGAGAATATTTAAGTTAAAGGCTTACCAGAATGCTTTACATACAATTACCATAAAAGAATGAGACATTGTTTAATGTTTGATGTAAAGTCCTCCAAATAGTGTAAAACTTGGAAACTACCTTCTCTCTCCCAAATTACAAACTCTTTTTTCCCATCTCCCCTCATTTGTCTCAAACTTTTAAAATAAATCCATGATTTTCAAACATGAGCACATATTAGAATTGTCTTTTGAGCTTCTCTTCTTTATTATTAACAATAACAACAAAGTAAATAGAAAATTTTAAAAATAATATGTTAAAACACATGTAATAATAGTTGGTGAGATATATAGTTTCATAATAGTTATGTTTTATTTGGTAGCTTTATAAATAGTAGGGAGATATTGTAAATAGTAGGGGAGGTGTAAATAGCAGGGGAGGTGGATGAAAGATAGAATTTAAAGTCGTGTACTGAAATTGCTGGGATTATCAATATGAGAGCGGGCTATAGAATATCAAATTTTCTGAGATGCTGTTGTTTATTAAGGTGATAGAGCCCTACCACATATTGTTGAAATTTAAATGAAAAATACTAGCCTAAATGGAAATAAACAGTTAATATGGACAAAGAATGATCCCAAATGGGTGCTACATCTAGGGGGAATGCTGGCAGGGGCTGAGGAAAAGAACACAAGTTACAAAGATGGTTTTAAGGTTATAAAAGTCAGTTTCCTAAACCTGAGCAATGGAGAACTTTTAAGGTATCTCAGACCTGTTTTATGTCTGTGGTGCCTGCATGACTTGACCAGGTACCCTAAATAAATTAGGATAAACTACATGCTTGGTATCTGCAAACTGTCTCATCTGTTCTACCTGGTGATAATTTCAGGTTCTGGAGACGGCAGAGTTCATTCTCATTGTGTGGTAGTTTTTGTGAATTTCCGTAACACTGCTTGCTTTTTTCCAAAGGGATCAGGCCCAGTTAAAGGGCTTGGCACTGGTCAGTCTAATCACACACCAGCCTATGCTCATTCCTCAGCTCAGTGATAATGACTGTTAACAGTCTGAGGTGTCTTTCCAGGTCTTGGCTAAGTATTTTCTTTGGCAGTCAGTACATGAATATTGAATAAATGGATGAGAGCCATGCGGTTATAGAAAGAGTAAGGAAAACTGGCGTTTTGTTGGGGATAGATAACATGTAATGAACTTTATGATTTTGTTCACTTAATCTTCACAATTGTTCTATTATCCCCATTTTTAATATAAGTGAGGTTAGGCTCAGAGAGTTTAAATACTGACCCAGGACCACACAGGCGGTGAATGGTAGACTTCAGATGGAAAAACAGGACTGCTTAAATGTAAGCTTTCAAATACTGGCTCAGCTATGCAAACATAAGCGAGTCATTTAAAATCTCTTCCATTTCTTTGTATGGAAACTGAGGATGATAACAATATGTATCTTATAGGTTTTTTTTTTTCTTTTTTAAATCAAGTATAAATGATTATTTTAAAGCTCTTAGTAAGCTGCATAAGCTAGTATTATCATCATGCTATGCCGTGTTTCCTGTGTACTACGATTCCTCCAAATGCCACCTCTTCCTCACTTCTAAAAAATGAAGTTAGTTTACTCAATCTTTATTTGTTGCATTATGTTGAGACCCTCCTAACAGGCTCAGTATATGAGTTTTCTGCGCAGTTTTCCAATCTTACTCTGTACGTTACACAGGGAGTAGTATATCAAGGCAAACCTTCATTCATTCCTCCTCCTCCTTACCGCCCCCACTAGTTCTCCTGAACTGCTTACAGATTTTTGTTGTTTGTGTTTGTATCAAATTCTTTGTTTTCCATAATGTTGCATTTGTTGTTCCCTTGTTTTTGACATGAACTCTTCAGAGAGCCGCCCTTCATCCTGTAAGCCTGAATTAGTCTCTCCAATTCAGTTGCATGTAGGGCTGACCTTAAGGACAGGGACTGGGTAGTTGTTTTCAATTGCATAATCTTAAACATTCATTTAAATAAAATTAATCTTGAGATAAAAAAAAGTAATATATGAAATACATAATTTTAGATAAAGTAATATTTACAGAATATTTTAACTAAATTCTCTTATAGATTTTAAAATATATATAACCTTTCAAAATAAAAAAATATCAATATTCAAAGCATATAAATTTATATTCATTGTATGTATCTACTGTGTTGTATCAGGCTGGTCAAGAAATACATTCATTACGAGATCCACATATTTAGCAGCCTACTTAGAAAACACCATCTGGATATTCCTGTTTCTTCAATTATGCAAATAATTGTATTTATTTAATTGACTAGACCTTATTCCTAAAGATTTAAAAATACGCAATAGAAATATTTTAAAGAAATGTAAAACATTCATTAAATGAATTATTTTCTTTTTCCCATCCTGGTTCTCTCAAATATAATGTTGTTTCCAAATATCTTCTCCCATTTGGTTGATTGCCTCTTTGTTTTGTTGATGGTTTCTTTTGCTATGCAGAAGTTTTTTATTTGATATAGTCCCATTTATTTATTTTTGCTTTTACTTCTTTTGCCTTTGATGTCAAATTCATAAAATCCTTTCTGAACCCAAGGTCCATACGTTTAGTACCTAAGGTTTCTTTTATACAATTTATTGTTAGGTCTTATGTTTAGATCTTTAATCCATTTTGAGTTAATTTTGATATGTGGTGACAAATAGCAGTCTAATTTCATTCTTTTGCATGTGATTTCCACTTTTCCCAGCACCAATTATGGAAGAGAATTTCTTTTCTCCATTATATGTTTTTGGCTCCTTTGTCAAGAATTATCTGCCCACATATATGTTAGTTTATTTCTGTGTTCTCAGTTCTATTCCATTGGTCTGTATGTCTGTTTTTCTGCCAGTACCATGCTGTGTTGATTATTGTTGCTTTGTAGTATAAATTGAAGCCTGGTTTGTGATACCTCCAACCTTGTTCTTTTTTGTTAGGATTGCTTTGGCTACTCGGGTCTTTTGTGATTTCATGCAAATTGATGATTTTTGTTTTCTATTTCTTTAAAAAAATACCATTGGAATTTTTATGGGGATTGCATTAAATCTGCATATTGCTTTGGGTGGTACAGCCATTTTAACAATGTTGATTCTTCTGATCCATGAACACGGACTATCTTTTCATTTCTTTCTGTCTTCAATTTATTTTAATAATGTCTTACAGTTTTCAGTGTATAGGTCCTTCACATCCTTTGTTAAGTTTATTCCTAGGTATTTTATTATTTTTGTTGCCATTGTGAAAGGAATTGTTTTTAATTTCTTTTTCTGAAATTTCATTTTTAGTATACAGGAATGCACTGAACTTTTGTGCATCAATTTTGTATCCTGCTACTTTACTGCATTTGTTTATTGTTTCTAATAGTTTTTTGGTGGAGTCTTTAGGATGTACTACATAAAGAACCATGTCATCTGCACCTCCATGATGAGAAGTGGCATTCAGCAATCTGAACAGAAATCCTGATGTTTGGAGGGCAGGGTCTTTATTGCCCACCCTGGGTTCTGCCAGCTGCATGCAAGCTGCTCCAGAAATACAAGCACAGCTGCCTGCCTGTGGGCTAGGTGCTGGGGAGTGGTTTACCCACTGATGAGCTAACAGCTGAAATGACTGCACTTTACCACCCATGTTTTCCCCTGGAACTTGCAAGCCTTCACTGGACTCCAGAGTTCCGAAATAATTACTTTAGATGCTCTGCCACTTCTGTTGTCTAGATGGAGAGATGGATTCCTGGTTCTTCCTACTCTACCATCTTCCCAGACTCCAAGTTCTTTTGAACTGAATTCTTAAGACTATAAAATAGGGATAATGACAAATGCTTTGTCCTCACAGGATTAATATAAGGATGAAATGAAGTAATTCATAGAGAGCATAGAAGGTATACAATGAAGAGAGATATATCTCTATGATAGCATTCCTATTATATCCAGTGTGGAACATAGTATTTCTAATCACAAGGATTCACTTCCCTATTGATATTAGGCTTGACTGTGTGCCTTGCTTTGGCCAATTCTATATGAATGGAAGTGGCACATGTTAGTTCTGAACAGAAGTTTTAAGAACCAGCATGTGGTCCTTCTTCCCATTTCTTTCTGTTATCATGACCATTAATGTTTAGAAGCCTAGGTCCAGAACAAATATTACATAAAGTAGGACCACTGCGAACCTACAACAGACTTGTCACATGTGTAAGAGGCAAGTCTTTGTTATTATATGTCCAAGAGATTTTGTGGCTCATATATTATCACAATAAAACCTAGTCTATTCTTACTAGTACACCCTCTCTGCCTCTTGTCAACTTCTCACCATTCTATGGTGACTGACATAGGGTTTTTGCTTTTCTACATCTGCCACAAATGAGGAAAGTAAAAGGTTCTTATGTGAACTGGCCTCTGAAAGTTTCAACCACAATATGGAGTTAAGAAGATCTTCTTTGGCTAATGTAAGAATGTGTTGACCACTGATCACATTGTTTCTATAAAATATGCCCAGTATAATCAACTTCATCAGTTGAAAATTGAGAAATGTGGGTATTTCGCTCTAGCTGAAGAAGAGACAAGCTAGGTAAATCCAGTTGATAAACATTCAAACTAGAATGTTCCCATCCTAAACTGGAATGTTCTCTGCACATGTGGAAGAATTCAGCAGAAGACAGTTCGGGAATTAAATACTTTCCTTATAATAAACTAAAGAATGTTGGAAGCTAAAATACAATTTTTAAGGTAACAAAAATAGTTGCAATTTACAGACCTAAAACTGAGTGGGTTGAAACCAGCATATTCTGTGGAAAAATTAGGTGGAAGAGATATTACAAAAGAAATATAACAAAAGAAAAACATTGATAGATAGTATTTACTGAGCATTTAGAATATGCCTTCTTTCATCTTTCATTATATTATTCAGTTCTCTCTGCAAGAATTATATATTTTTCAAATCTAATTTTGTAGGTGAATCAAAGCGTAGAAAAGTTATGGAAGTTGCCCAAGTTTGCATAACTGGCAAGTACAAGATTGAGGATATGTGCCCAAGGCTAGCTCACTTCAAAGTCAAGATATCTTTTATTCACTTGCTATATTTACTGTCTCTCTAATGTAGAACAGTAAGCTAGTCTGAGATTTAATACATTTCTTAAGGAGGATCAGAGAGCCTGGATTAGTTTATCAAAGCTTGCCTTAAGGAGAAAAATTTATGGTTAATCTAAGCCTTGCATTTTTAGGGGTCCTAGTCTCCTGCATAAGTTTTTTTTAAAAAATGACTCCATCTAGTGTAATAAAGAGCAAGCCCATCATTAAGTGCTGTATTTCTTAAGTGGTCTTGTATAATTTGTATCAATTATATAATAATATTACTTTAGAGACAGTATACAGATGTAAATATATAGATAAAACTTGCCCTAATAGTTCACATTTCCCTGCCAAGTTCACATTTTATGTATATGAAACAATGTCAGATAATCCCTTTCCAGTTTTGCTGCACTCCATTTCAAAGTATTCTGATACTTAAAGTATGTTAACCCAAGTCACCTGAATAAAAATGTTCTGCCTATTCTATTCACTGCTTTAACTTTAATACTTCAAATAGTGCCTGACATATAATAGTGGCTGGCATTAATATTTATTGAATGAATGGACAAATGAATAAACTATGATGATCAATTCAGTTTTCAGTGCTACCTTAACCTCAGGTGTCATTGTCTATCTATCTATTATCTATCTATCTATCTATCTATCTATCTATCTATCTATCTAGCTATCTAGCTATCTAGCTATCTAGCTATCTAGCTATCTAGCTATCTAGCTATCTGTCATCTATCTCAAGAGTAGCCTTACCCTTATTACATATCTAATATATCTAAGTTGGTCATATATATAATTTACCTAGGGAAGTGGGCCCACACTAGTTCACAAAAATTGGATATAATATGCCTTTATGTTAAGTTAAAAATAAGCATATGCACTTAAGGTCCAAATTAAATGTTAAACAAACATAAATGAGTGATAAAACATAAATAAGGAAAAAAAAACAGAAGGGGTTCAAGGGTGGATAATGATGTCAATGAGAATCCTAGAAAACAGAAAGCTTAAGAAAGCATGTTGATGGATGAAACAGAGCTGACAGCATGCACAAGAATTTTTCATGGGAGGAAATGCCATAGATAATCTAAACTCTAAGTCAGCTGCTTCCAAGGGTGGGAGTAAAGAGGCTGGGTTTAAAACACAACTAGTTGAAGGTCTGTATCAGAACATCTGTGTTAGTGAGCCATTTAATCCATCCTCTCTTTCTGCATGCTTACTAGAATTTATCTCAAAACAAAATATTCTGTAAAGAAATGAAGATAACTTCTTTGGGAGAACTAAATAATGGTTGGTGTTGCCATGACAAGATAAAGTGCTCTTCATGTTGTTTCAGGAGTGATACATCATGTGAAGGGTCAAGGGCATGTTCACAGCCTCAGATCTAGCTAGGGAACACCTTTTAGCCCTGCAGTATCTCCCCATGCTTGCCATCAGCCCTTCTCTAATTGTTTCCAATTCTCTGCCCCCCCACTTGATTGAGAGGCTAGGTGAGGTGTTGCTAGGTGGCTGGTCTCCGCCATTAAAATCAAGGATAGTTAGAGAATGGGAAGACTGAGTGCCTTTTCTCTCTACTACATCTTCCCTGTGCTGACACAAAATGTCATTGTTGAAGTTAAAGTAATGTTTGGGATGTCCTTCAAGCGGGTGCCCTGCTCCCAACAATAAAATAAGCCTCCTTTGTAACAAGCACATCTCATGCGGAAAAAGGAGCCACTTAGCTATTTTACTCAGGGGAAAGAAAAAGTCTGCTGAATAAAGAAACTACATATACCACATATTTCTGTGAAGTAATCACATGTAAATTCCCTTGGTTAAACTAACCTTTTGAACATGAAAGCAATTTAATACATGCAGGTAAAAAGAAACAATATAAAAATGAAAGTTAAACAAACTGCTTTGGAGGCAGCATGATTTAGTGCACATGAGAAATTAAACAAAACAAAACGAAAACTTAATTCTTAGCCTTAGAGGAACCTGAGAAGGTATTGCATATGCAATTAAGAATAATAAGCCACAAAAAAGAAAAAATATAACACAAAATAGTTATAAAAAAAAAAATTCAATTTTTTTAAAATTAAGAGATAGATTGAAACCTAGAGATTAAGGAATTTCCCAGAACACAGACCAAATTAATGAATAATTGAAAATATGATTAATCTCCAGCAACTTAAAATTACATTAATAACATTTCCAGAAAGAATGAACAGGAAAAAATAAAAGGAGCTGAAAGCCAGAGAGATAACAAAGTACACAAAACCTAAAGAAAATTGTACATTTTTAGGTCCAGCCAATATAAAAATCACATTTATACCCACTCTGCTAAGATTTTCAAATACCAAAGATTAAAAAAAAAAAATCTAAAAATTCAGAATTAAAGTTGCACTCAAAAAGATTAGAATTACCCATATAGGCTATTTGGAATGCAAGGGAATAATATCTACAATATTTAATTGATGGAAACTTAATCTTAAACCTAAATTTATATATACAGATGAATAATCAATCAAATATAAAAATTAAACTAAGGACATGCAAAGAATCAGAAAAGTAACACTCCATATTATTCTTTCTGAACTATAACTTGACAATATGTCCAGAAAAGCGAATAAAAAAAGAAGAAAAAGAGACTTGGATTTCAGGAATTAATGGCCCTAATTCAGAAATAGAATAAAGAGAACTCAAAGGATAACTGTACAGTTGACAAGAGAACATACAAGAGATGAGAGAAAAAGATATTTTTGGGACAAATCAATGATTAAAGATGACTAATGATTAAGGAGGATCATTAATCCTCCTTAATCATCTTGAGGATATGATAAAGAATCATTGTGTTTTTTTGTGTGTGTGTTTTTTTGTCAATAAAAAGAAAGAAAGGCCATTAGAAAGTCATGAAAAATGTATAGGAAGTAATGATGTAAATGAAAACCAAAATGAATATTAAACAAAAAACTTAACTTCCATGGCTGAAAGCCATTTTAAAAGAAAGGGTTTATGGGGACATAAAGGGCCAGGTCCTGGGCATGAAGTCCTAACCACCAGCAGTAGGACTAGGTCGAAAGACATGTCCTCCACCCTGGAATTGAAGGGCTTCTTTTATACATCAGGTAGAGGGAAGAAAGATGTAAGTTGTTTTGAAAGAATTCACACTGGTTCCAGATAAGAGGAGTGGGAAAAGGTGAAGGGAGGGACAGTTCTATGATAGGAGCACAGCCTGTAAGAAAGATTTCTACTTTTGATTGGTTATAGGCAACAGTCCTGAAAGTTCATGCACACACAGAATGTGATGACCCATCTAATGGAGGGCTGGTAGATGTCTCGATGTCAATTCAAAGCTCCAACACACATTTAGGAATGTGAGCAGTCTTGTCAGCTGACTCCCAGCTATTAACGGGCTACCTTAACAGCTCTATCACCTTTTCTCATTCTCCAGCCTCTGTAATTTAATTTAGAATATCTCAGAATTTTTTTCTTGTCACAAACATGGAATGAATTTGAACTAGTGGAGTATAAAAAAGATAATCTATTTGTTTTTAAGCCAAGGAAACTTTTCTTTCAAATGTCATTGGGTTCATGACATTAGACTCTGAGAAAAGGAAATAATATCTTAGTACCAGTCAGTTCGTCAGGGACTGGTATTTTTAGTCATGTTAATGTACTTCCTGTTTGTTGGTTTTCAACTTTTAGAATCAGTCAACCAAAAAAAGTATAAGTAGTCATGTTTACAAAAGAACATATGTACTCATTGTTGATAGCATAAAAAGGAAAGGTACAATTGACAATTGAGGAGGTGAAAGTGGGAAGCAGCAATGACAGGAAAAAACAGATATTATTATCTTACAGAAAAATATCAGAGGCATAATGTTTAAAGTTTTTAGCAAAATAAATTGAATTTCAAGTTTATTCTTCCAGTTTACCAATGTTACCAATAGTAGAACTAAAATATCTGGTACCTCTCAGAAACTGAGGTGAGGAAGAAGGAATTAAAATGAGATAATATGAGCTAAATCCTTATATTTCATAACTCGGGTCAAGTGAGATTGTTGAAAGAAAAAAACAAGCACAATATTTAGTATTTGGAAAGTAATGAGGAGAAAAGAAAATATAAATAGTTGCAAGTATTTGCCTCTGACATGGGGCTATAGGTATAGAAGGATGGGCTGATAAATGGTATTTCTTGTTGTAAAACCCATACAGCCTAATTGTTCAGACTGTCATGGGCATGTAATTTTTTGTTTAAAAATATTATTTACATCAACAACCTTTTGATATGGAAAAGCTTGAGCACATTGAGTTTGGATTTTCTGCTTGGGAAATAGACAAAGGACATAAGATTTTGTTTTAATATAGAAGTGCCAGCAGGAAATGTGCTATTTTTTATAGAAATAACTCTGACATGTTCATGAAAACTTCACCTGAACCAAATTATTACTGACTGGCGGATAACTGACAGAACGATTTCACTCCATATCTTTGGACAAGGCCAGCAATAAAACCCATAAACCAAGAGAACAAAAATTGCTCGATGTCAGTGGCTTCTAATAGGCATAAAATTGGACTGAAAATGGTTATAGCACTCAGGTTAACACTGTAGAGTGTTTGAAAACAGAAGCCCACACATTTCTATCTTTAGGACATTTCAGTAACCTGCTGCCTTAAACACAGACTTAAAATTAGAAGGAATCAGTTTCTTTAGACTGATAATTATCCAACTTTAAGGAGGAATTCACTCAATGTCTTTGAAAAGTTACCATAGTCTGAGGTTTCATATTGGAGAGATTATATATTTTTCAGAGTTTGTGGGAGACACACACACAAAGCTATGGAAATGAAATCTCAATTGAAATTGCCTTTCAGTTGGCTGAATACATTTATTATCGATTGTTCCCTTCTATCAGAATAAAAGGTTAATGAAAACAATCACATTGTTTTCATTTTTAGGTGCAGAATATATAATACATAAATGTCTTGATATATTTCTCCCTCAAAATATGATGGTTTTTATACATCAGCATTGTATGCTATTATGATTGGGACTATGTTATGCCACAATATCTTTGCTTCCAAGACATAACACATTTGTAATACTTTCTACTTTGCATTGTAGGTTGCATTACTTAATATGGAGGACTGTTCATTTTGGAGACTAAAGAAGGAAAACACTTCCATATTACCATATTAACTGGGCCAGCTTGGCAGAGGAAGAGATGGACATAGTTTTTTTTTATCTTTTATTGAGGGAAAAAATTAAAATTAAAAAATTAAAAATTAAAAAAATTAAAAAATTAAAAATTAAAAATTAAAAAATTAAAAAAAAAGAATATATATATATATATATATATATATATATATATATATGGGCACTCAAGTTTATTATTATCAATGATACAGTAATTTTTCAAAGCATCTCCTGGCAAATGTTAGAAAGCCCCATTGCATTTTATTATTTGTTGTTACTGACTAAAATAAAAATACAACTCTTGAGTCAATATTTCAAGATCATTTTTAACATATTTACTTATATAAGCTTTTTCAACAAAATTGTTCTATATTTTTCAAGTAAAGTCATGGAATGGAATGAAAAAAACAAATAATTATTTAAAAACTGTAAAGAAAATAATTTCATATGTAAATACCCAAATAATTGAGGAAATATTTATTTATTTGTATATGTATGCCTGTATTGGATAACTGCAAATTACTGCAATTTTTTTTGACATTGCATTTGGCAATGATTTCTTCTTTCTTAGATTTTTATTAAAATATGGATAACATAAAATATATTAGTTTCAGGTGTACATCATAGTTATTCAATAATATCCACCTAGAACTATACAGAGTTATTACCACATTATTGATTATGTTCCCTATGCTAAAGAGGCGATTACCGTAAGTCCAGCAATGATCTGACACTATACCACCCAATCACAATATTATTGATCTTTCCCCCGTTTTAAAATTTTTCAATTAGAGTTGACATTAAATATTATTTTATATTAATTTCAAGTATACAGAATAGTGGTTAGATATTTATATAATTTTGGAAGTGAGCCCCTTGACTAGTACCCAGCCATCACTATATATAGTTATTACCATATTATTGATTATATTCCCTGTGCTTTATAACCCCATGACTATTTTGTAACTACCAATTTGTATTTCTTAATCTCTTCAGCTTTTCACCCTGTCTCCAGCCACCCTCCCACCTATCACCCCAATAAATCTAGTACACCCCTGACACCATACATAGTTATTACAATATTATTGACTATATTCCTTATGCTGTACCCTATATCCACATGACTGCTGTGTAAGAACAAATTTGTGCTTCTTATTTGTTTTCCCTTTTCACCCACTCCCAACCTCCTCCCATCTGGCAACCATCGAAGTATTCTTTGTATCTATAAGTTTGTTTCTGTTTCATTTGTTTGTTTATTTTGTTCTTTAGATTCCACTTATAAGTGAAATCATATGACATTTGTCTTTCACTGTTTGACTCATCACACTCAGTACAGTACCCTCTAGGTTCTTCCATATTGTCACAGATGGCAAAATTTCCTTCTTTTTTTACAACTGAGTAATATTCCACTGTGTATATGTACTACCTCTTCTTTAGCCATCCGTCCATTCAGGGACACCGAAGTTGCCTTCGTATATTGGCTTATGTAAATAATACTGCAATGATCATATGAATGAGCACATCCCCTTGAAGTAGCATTTTGGGTTTGTTCGGATAAATACCCAGAAGTTGAATTACTAGGTCCTTCTTTGTCTCTTGTTGTAGTCTTTATTTTAAAGTCTATTTTATCTGATACAAGTATTACTACCCCAGGTTTTGTTTGTTTGGTTGTTTGTTTGTTTCCATTTTCATGAAATATATTTTTCCATCCCTTTACTTTCAGTCTGTGTGTGTATTTCAATCTGAAGTGCATCTCTTGTAGGCAGCATATGTATGGGCCTTGTTTTCTTATCCATTCATCCCCCATATATTTTGATTGGGACATTTAATTCATTTCCATTAAAAGTAATTGTTGATAGGTATGTAGTTATTGCCATTTTATTATTCATATTTTTCATTTTTTTTTTTAATCTTTAAGAAGTCCCTCAAACATTCCTTGTAATACTGGTTTGGTGCTGATTAGCTCCTTTACCTTTTTCTTGACTGAGAAGCTCTTTCTGTCCTTCGATTCTAAATGATAGCTTTGCTGGGTAGAGTAAACTTGGTTGTAGGTCCTTGCTTTGCATCACTTTGAAGATTTCTGCAAACCCCTTCTGGCCTGCAAATTTTCTTTTGAGAAATCAGCTGACAGTCTTATGGGGCTCCCTGGTAGGTAACTAAACTGCTTTTCTCTTGCTGCTTTTAAGATTCTTTCTTTGCCTTTAAAATTTGACTGTTTAATTATGATATGTCTTGATGTTGGTCTCATTGGGTTCATCTTGTTTGGGACTCTCTGTGCTTCCTGGTCTTGTATGTCTATTTCCTTTACCAGGTTAGGAAAGTTTTCTGTCATTATTTCTTCAAATAGCTTTTCAATTCCTTGCTCGCTCTCTCTTCTCTTTCTGGCACCCCTATGATGCAAATGTTGGTATGCTTGATGGTGTCCCAGAGGGCCCTTAAACTGTCCTCATTTTTTTGGATTCTTTTTGCTGTTCTCATTGGGTGTTTTCTGCTACCTTATCCTCTACATTGATGGTGTTATCCTTTGCTTCATCTAATTTATTATTGATTTCTTGTAATGTAATGTATTCTTCATTTCTGTTATTGTAGTCTTTATTTCTGACTGGCTCTTTCCTTTTCATGTTTTCTATCTTCATTTTTATGTCTCCTATCACTTTGTTGAAGTTCTCCCTGAGATCACTGAGCATCCCTATAACCAGTGTTTGGAATTCTGTGTCTCGTAGGTTACTTGTCTTCATTTCACTTAGTTCTTTTTCTGTAGCTGTGTTCTGTTCTTTTATTTGGGACATATTTCTGTGTCTTTCCATTTTGGCTGTCTCTCTGTGTTTGTTTCTATGTATATTAGGTAGGGCTGCTATGTCTTCCAGTCTTATGTAAATAACACTGCAAATAATATACCACATTAGAATGGCATATGTGGTAGATGTGCTGTAGGGCTCAGTGGTGCAGTCTTCCTGGTCACTTGAGCCATGCACTCCAGGTATGTCCCTTGTGTGGGTTGTATGTGCCCTCCTCTTGTGGTTGAGCCTTGGTTGGTATTTCCACATCAGTGGGAGGGATTGACCCTCAGGCTCATTGGTTGTGAAGACTGGCTGTGACTATAATAGAGGAGTTGTGGTGTAAGGGATGACCCTAGAGAAAGGATCTGCCTCAGCAGGGCTGTGGTGCTTGTCCAATCCACCCCTTGAGTGTGTCCTTCTTGGAGGTGGCTGGGTAATGCTCTAGCTCATTTCAAAGCTGGCCATAAGGGGCACCAGCCCCATGATCTCATTGGAGGGGATGTGTTGCCGGTGAAGTTCAGCTGCAGCCTATGCCACACCTAGGGCTACCCAGCAGAAGCCACAAAAAAATCCACAGATGGCTCCCACCCATGCAGTGCTTGGTGGTGCCTCAAGAGGCCGAGTTGAGTGCCAGATCTGGCTGTCACCAGTGCCAGGCTTAGGGCTGCTCAGCCAGATATATGGGACATGCTCAAGCCAGATGTTGCTTGTCTGGGTTCTGCAAACCTTTGAGAGAACCTAGGAAAGTCTGTAACATGAGCTAAGGCAGGCAGTTTATAAGAAAAGCCACTGAAAACAACTTGGGTGTGCCTGAAAATTTGTCAGGGCGAGGTCTCAAGTCACCAGGGTGTGGCAAATGAACTGTAGAGACTCAGATACGGCTGTATCTGCATGTTGGGAGGTGTGAGGGCTCAACAAAGAAATGATAGCCTCCACCGGTTCCTCCATCCAGGAGAAAGTTTCCCTTCCAGCTCCTGTCCCAAGCCAGACAACTTAGTTCCACACTATATGTCCCCGCTTCTTTTCCAGCTGCTGCCCCAGCGCTGGAGCTCAGAGTAAGTCCTTGTGTGCTTCCTCTCACTCAGTCACAATCTCCACTGGTTTTCACAGCAGACATTATAGGGACTTCTCTCCCCAGCAGTGGAACACTGGGCTGGGATCTCTCACTCCTCTAGAGAGGGGGGACCTCCACAGCCGAGATATCCTTCCAGATTTTTAATGGTCATACACAGTATGGGACCAGCCCGTTCTGCATCTCTGCCCTTCTTACCAGTCTCTAGATGGCTTCTACTGCATGTCCTTAGTTGTAGGGCTTCAATTCAGCAAGATTTTAGGCAATTCTCAATGATGGTTGTTTAGTAGTTTAGTTGCAATTTTGATGTGGTCGTAAGAGAAGGTAAGCACAGTACTTGCCTACTTGACCGGAACCTCAAAATGTTGCAATTCTTTATTCTTGTTCTGAAAAAGTAATTAGAGTTAACATTGTTTACATACAGTTCTCAAAATCATTAATTTTATTGCCTCATCTTTCACTAAAGAAATGTGCTATAGTAACTCAAATTTCATCCAATCTGTAATGAATGAAAAGTAACATTCATCTTTTATCTTTGTAAATTCTTTCCCCAAGCTATGGCAATATCCCTAAAAAGAGGTGGAAGAGGGATAGTTAGAGGTAGATTACTCTTGGAGAGCTGTGGAACACTGCAGCTACAAATAATTAACATTATTTTCTGAAAAACCTCTCTTCTTGCTCTCTTCCCTCTTTTAATTTAATCCACTCTAACTATTGAGTTTGACACCAAAAACCATTCTTGTGGAGCAGAGGAATTAGTTCAGATTCCCCACAATCTGAAATTAACAGTTAAGAAAATCAAATAGAACTCATTTACTAGAACTCCCTTTTCAATTACTGATATTAAATTTTATGTAAGAGCGGCAGTGATCTTTTTGCTGTTCTGGATATGTACAGTGGTACCTCGGTTTTCTAACGTAATCCATTCTGGAAGACCATTCGAGTTCTGAAATGTTCAAAAACAGCTGACAGCTAAGCCTCAGGATCTTGCACTCAGCAGAAGCCGTGTGACATGTTCGATTTCTGAGGCATGTTCAAAAACCGAAACATTTACTTCTGGGTTTACAGCATTCATAAACTGAAATGTTCATCAATGGAGACGTTTGCAAACTGAGATATTACTGCAATTGGTGGGTACTGAAGCCCATAGATAAAAGTATCTAAACATATTCAAATCATAAAATTATGAGTAAAGGAAGAAAGCTATATGGGTCAATATTGAAAATATTGACATATATAGTTCTTTAATTTGCATTTAACTGATTTTGCCTACTTAATACTTCAGAAGCAGAATTATTGACTGAATTGACTATAATATTTGGGTAGAACCTGAGATACAATGTTTGAAGTGAACAGAATCAAGTTATAAAGTCAATTTAATATATAAAATGTGGTGGAGACTAGTAGAAGAGTTGTAGTTCCTTCTTATATTTATTAACTGTGGTTGCCTTTTATAAAGTATTGCCTATAACAAGTATTTGTGGTTAAGTGAAAAGAGCTGTGACCTGGAAGTCAGAGAGTTACTACTAGGCCCTCATGGTAGTTAACATCTATTTAACATACTGATATACCAGGCACTTAGCTAACGGTTCTACACCACATATATCATCTCCCTTAAATTTTACAATTTTTTTAAAAAATCAGGTGGTTGTATTATTAACTGTTTTATAGATGACAAAACCAAGTTTTATAGAATTAAGCAAATCACCAAAGGCCACACGTTAAGTAACAGAACTAGAATTTGAACCTGTGTTTGTCTAATTTAAAGTCTGTACTCTTAAGTAGCATGCTATACCTTCCTTTGCACCCCTACACCTTCACCCCACCCCCACACACACAGATGTCTGCTTCTAAGACCTATTTCTTTTATGAGCTACATGTGTGGCTTTGGAAAAACACTTTACTGTTTCTCAAACAATGATTTTATACATTTATTTTGGTACTGTAATGCTAGATGTCGTCAAGCAAGCATATAGTTGTTTTAATGGAATGAGGAAGATTTCGGTTATTAGTATAGGCTAGAAGCTTGAACTTAATTCAGCCTCTGTCTAGATTACCAGCTCACAGAGTGTCGGCTTGGCTACACTGATTTCACTGTAGTTTTTCTCAGCACTCACTAAAGTGCTCTGCATAAACAATGCCACAGTCAATGCTACTGTTTAATCAGTGTACATTCAGAGCCTCTGAGGGCTTTAGTAACCTGTGTGATTTGTGTTGTATATTGCTTCTAGCATTATTAGATTGAAATAGCTATTGGAGAGAAAGATAATATTCCTTACTTTCCTCAATACTTTTAAGGACATGGAAATTAAAGTACGGTCTGATAGAGATGTGTAGTGAAATGGCTGTGGTGATCTGTGCAGCTATACTGAGGTGGACGGATGTTTGGACATACACTTTTAGTGTTAGGTACAATTGGAAGACTGTACTGAATAACAATAAAAACTAATGGAAAGGGCTATAAAACTAAGACATATTGTTTTGGGTGTTGACAATCAGAATGAGCGGGTGAACTCTTCTCTTTTAATTCTATCCATTCCTGTTTGTTTTTGAACAGCAGTCATCACCCAATCCTCTAGTTTTGCTAATAATTTGCAAGTCCTATGGACTCCATCATTCCTTGGAACTAAGCAGAGTCCAGTCAAACAGAGCATACTATGTTGACTATTTTTTTTGCCTTCATTTCATTTTTTTAAAATTTAGATGGATGCACAATCTTCAAACTTTTAAGAAAATGCTGCATAACGAAGGGTCATTTCTGAATAAACGCTATAGTTTCCCCTCAAAAACAAGTGTTCTGAGTCAATTAGACAGAAGTAACCTTCAGGTTAGAGGAGTACAGAGATGAGATTGCTCTGGCCCTCTGAGATGGCTGTCAAGCTACGCAGTGGCATTTGTACATGTCATGAAGGTGATTATCCTGCATCTAAGCTCTAGCAAGGTTAGACCTCAGATGCTGTCTTTGGTATTAAGAAATTTTGCACTGACAGCAGATAGACTAAGACAAAAATAATTGAAATGTTTAAGTGTGTAGACTGAGTTGTGAAACACGATTACAGAAAGAAGCAGTACTATTACAATGCAGAGATTCAGTTTGAAAAAGTAGGAGCTAAAGGGATATATGATGGTAGTTTAATATGTAAAGAAATCATGTAGTTTATAATACATATTATAAATAAATACACTACTCTAAATGGACTACTCTAAGGCTTAACCATGTTCTGTGATAAAATGTAATATTGTAAGATCAGAAGGTAGAGCTTTGTATCTCTTCATATGTCTTTTTGCATCCATTATTTTTCTCCTATAGAAGGTCAAATAAAAACTAACTATAATTCAAGAATAACTGGAACTAGAGTTAAAATCCAGGCTATAAATATCGGATGTAGAGATCAAAGACAATTTTTACACAGGGTCCAGAGATGTAGATACAGGCATTTATAGGGAGGGAAATATGGAGGAAAGTTTTGTGGAACGTTATGAAAATGGACAGTACTTAGAAGAGTTCTCAGGACTTATGGAATAACAATGGGCTAGACTTTCAAATGTGAGCACATGGAACTGTTGACAAAGCACTGGAAAAAACTAAAAGCATTGAAATGTTAGAGACTCTGTAAGATGTTCCAAAAACCTGTAACTTTCAGAATAATGTAGAGACTATTTATAGAATGTTTGGAAGTCCAGAAAAGGGCTGCTTTTCATATCAGACCTAGACCAAACACCAGTCTGTGGGCCTACTAATTCAGAGTATCACAGGGACCATTTTGGGGGGAAAAAAAAAAATGCCCGAGCCTACTTCTAATGATGCCACATCTGTAGTGATGCCTGGAAGTCTATTCATAAAAACATTCTTCAGGTAATTCTGTTGAGGAGTACTTTCTCTATAGCTTATACATACAGAAAAATCTGTGTTTGGTAATTTTTAGATCACAAATGGTTGATGAGGAGGGAATGGAGTGATGGCCAAATAAAGCTAAAACTACCTCAGCAGAGTGGCTTACATTGGTTAATCTGACAGTCATTGACTATGGAAACTTAAAAATGCAATACAGGGGGAAAATGTGCCTTGGCTATACATTCTTCATGCCTGCCATGATTAGTTACTGCAGTGTTACCTAAGGAATTTCTCTGGATTCAGTTGGCAAATTGTGTAGTGACAATTCTCATTTCAACTACAACAGTCAGAACTGAGCAGTTCTACATAATGTTAATACTTAGGCAGTAAAGATCTAGTTATCTGACTTAATGTCACAAATGCAAGTTCTTCAAATGGTCTTTTAGTGGCAAACATGAGCTTTTCATATTGTTAGAAAATAGCACATGTATAGCTTCTCATTTGAGTCTCTTAACTAAATTAAAATATAGAAGACCTTAATTAAAAATATTGATAAATTAACATAACTAAAAGTAGCTTGTTACAGTTGAGTTGAAAAATGATTAAAAGAATTAAAATACTGTAAAACCGAATAAAAACTGATTTCTGGCTTCTGGGCTCCAGAACTGCAAGATAATACATTTGTGTTGTTTTAAGTCACCAAATTTGTAGTACTTTGTTACACTAGCATTAGGAAACTAATACAGAATCTTTGAATATAATTGATTCTGTGGGGTGAAGGCCAAAATGCCTTTACTACCAAAAAATAGGTCTTTCAGAGGGCCATACTAACTGATGTATAATTCAGGGAATTGTTCTTTTTATACTTTTCATTTTTGAATTTCAGCTGCTAACGTCTCAATTGTTTTTAAGCAATGTAATCTGGTTTACAAATGTATTCACTAGAATTCCTCATTCCTGGGACAGTTTGGTAAAATATTAAGTCAGAATTAATGTCATCATTAGCAATTAGCAATCAATTGCTCAATATTTATTGAGCACGTAACATGTGCCCTGTACAAGCATAAAAATGCTCCTAGGGTCTGACCCATGGTGCATGTTCAACAAATAATTGTCCAATAAATGGTCTCCTATCCCTGACTCAAAATATTAGAATGAAGCTATAGTTCCTCTGGTAATAATTTTCATCTACCATGATTATAGGCATAAGTGCAACTGAAGACAAGTGATTTATCAGCGAGGTTAGGTCTCACCTGTTTTATGTCATAAGGTCAAAGGTGCCAGATCCAAGCTGTTTGGACCACTTCAGACTGCATTACTATGGACTTTATTTGCTCTGACTCAGAAGATCTGTGTTTTTGTTTTATTTTAATTTATTGCCCTTTTGGCTTCTGCAATTTCTGTTTGTTTTCTCCCTTATTTATTCCTTCTGTGATCTTCTGGCCCCATTTCCTTGATTTATTTCTGACTGCCCTTTCTATTGTCCAGCTCTATCAGACATCAGAATCTCTCTTGTTCTAACTCCATCCTGATGCTGCCACACCCAGCATGATGTGTTTTGTTGAATTATTCATATTGGGTTGAATTGTTCTGCTTTCTTCAATCATTTCAAGAATATCTACTGCCTAGTGCTCAGTACCAGGCATACAGGTAGGCATAGTAAACGTATGCAAAAAACAAGGATGAGTTAACCTGGAAATGGGTAGTCAAAGCATAATTATGGCTCGAGATGCACACGATTAGTCTGAACGTTTAGAACAAAGGTAGACTGAAGTCAGATAGGCAGGGCAGACTCAGAATATACAAGAAATGTTAGCGTGAGATCCAGGAACAGGTCAAAAGCCAGCAAGGGAGGAGCCACAAAAACCAGAATAGTATAAATGACAGAAGGCCTACAAGGTGGTTGGTTCAGGGCCTGCAAGTATTTGGTTTTACCTGACAAACATGGAGAACCTACTAACTAAATCCTTGATATTCCATGTATTATATATATTTTAAAAAGTAGTATCAACATTACTTGGTACCTTATAAAAAATGCAGATACTTGAACCTCACCCTGGAACTCAATCACAGTTGATATTTTAACAAGATCCCTAGGTGTTTTATATGGGAACTCCTGGTCGAAGAGATTTCTGACAGGCAAATTCTAAAAAGTGAAGCTTTCTAGATAACTGAGTGTCTCATTATGAAGATGTTAGAGGTTTACAAAGCACCTTTTGTCCTGTAATCCTTCTCCATTAGAAGTCTACTTCTGTGTTCATGAGGGGAAAAGGGGGAAAACTATTTGCTGCTCATATATTCTATTCCGGGCACTGTGCTCTGAGCTGGGAAGACAATAATTAACAAGAGAGTCCAAATTCCTGTTCCCATGAAGTCTACAGTTAATTGGAAAACGATTCTAAATAAGTAATTACAACACTGTGTGAGTAAAGTCATGATGGGGAAAGATGAGAACATGCCCGGAGCACATAGCAGGGACAGCCATATTATTCCGCTCTACCCTGCCTCAATGCTGTGCTCAGCCGTTCCAGGAGTGCTTCTGTCTGTCTTCTACTAGCACTCTAGAATCCTTGGCTTATGTGCTTCTTGTCTGGCATCACCTTGATGATCACTGTTCCTGTAGTTTCTACTTTCTCTTCTATTTAGGCTTTTTTTTTTAATTTTTTTATTTCATGTTCACTCTTTATTGCATTACCTCACTGTCTGCCCCAAATCTGTCCTATCCAGTCAACCTCAAATTTGTCACCTTCAACATATGACCTTGACACTTATTTTACTGAGCAGGTTGAGGTCATGCACCCTTCTCATCCACCCTTCTGCTTTCCTATCATCTTAGCTGCCTTTGAATATCCCTTCATTTCTACCTATGTGCTTCTATTTTCCTCCTGCTCTAGAGTCCAAAAGTAATACTTACTTTTCAGGGCTGGCCTCCCCAACTGTGCTTCCTCCAAAACTCCTTTAGTTTTGTCTCCTCTATGCTTGATGGTTCCAGTTGATTCCTCTCTATTCACTTCTTTGCAGGCTTTTATCTACACCAAAATGCTAACCCCAACCTAGTAAAAACAAAAATTGCCCTGATCTTGAGTTTCCACAGATCTTTAATTTCACAACTTCCTTGCTCTCATCACCAAATTTTTAGTGAGTTGGAAATTTCATACATATACTTTGAAATGTGTCTGGGATTTAGGAAATGGGCCATTATTAAATTTATCTGTTGCTTCTACTTCTTCACTACCAGGATTTGTCCTCTTTTTCTTATGTTGAGATTATTATTGTCAATACTAGTGACATCAGCTCCTCTCTCTCTGCTCTGCCTTTGTGGCAGATATCTCCAGACCATTACGGAGTCTTTCAAAGAATATGGGCCTCCTATAATCAAATCTTGTTTCTACTAAGAATAAGTTATGTGAGATGTAAAACATACTTAGCCATTCTACTCCAGATTCGGTACTTGTAATATTAGGGTAATAATTATGCTCACCTCACTGGGTTACTATAAAGGTTAAATTAATTAATTTTTTATTGAGCTTAACAGAGTAATGTTACTCTGGTATAAAGTAAATATTAAAAAATGTAAGCTATCATTAATTTTTGGCCATCATCTATCTTCTATCTTCTAGGGGCCATACCTGTCAAAGGTGTCTATAGATAGATGAAATCACTAATCTTGTGACCTGCATGCAGTTCATAATCAGTTGTAGAAATTGAACTGTCATTAGGTAGAACTTAAACATACTGGGGCCATGACATTTTGTCTATCTGAGACTAGTTCATTGCATATGAAATATGGCCATAGCCAACTTTTGTAAGCTTGTTTTAAGTATTAACTAAGATATTGTATGTTAAACACTGGACAAAGTATGTGGTAGGTATGCAAATGCCAGTTATTACAATAATAATCATCATCATTCCTTCTCTTTAATCCTTTACAATGTAGCTCCTTTTACCTCTTTGCTTGAAGGTTTTCTTGTAACCAAATTAAGTGGCCTGTTTTCAGTCAATGTTAGTGACCTACTCTTTGAAAATCAGTTGTGCTTGGTTTCAATTCCCACTTTATTTTTCTTTCTTTTCTGACTCATCTTCCTTCTTTCATCTCTATGTAATAGTTGCCTACAATTCTTCAACTTTTTTCACCTCAAAAATACCACCAACTTCCTAGGCTTTAATATTTTTTTATACATTATCCATAGCTCTAGTCTTGATTCTTATCCTATGGATTATAAACATTTCCAAATACCCATGGGAATTTTCCTTCTACACATATATAATAAGACTTTACACAAAACTCATCTTACTGTTAATTTAATTATATTTATTGGTGTGGCAATGGTTAGTAAGTAGGTTTCAAGTGTACATATCCATAGTACATCGTCTATATATCACATTGTGTGCGCACAACCCAGAGTCAGTTCTCCTTCCATCACCATATATTTGATCCCTTTTACCCTCTTCTACCATCCCTTCTGCCCCCTTACCCTCTGATAACCACTAAACTGTTGTCTGTGTCTATGAGTTTTTGTTTCTTTGTCTTGTTCCTTTGTTTCTTTCAGTTTTATATCCCGTATATGAGTAAAGTCATATGGTTCCACGCTTTTTATGTCCGCCTTATTTTGCTTAGCATAATAATCTCAAGATTCATCCATGTTGTTGCAAATGGCAGTATTTCATCTTTATGGCATAGTAGTATTCCACTGTGTGTGTGTGTGTGTGTGTGTGTGTGTGTGTGACATCTTTTTTTTAATTCAACTTTATTGGGTGACAATTGTTATAAAGTTACATAGATTTCAGGTGTACAATTCTGTAATACATCTTCTATATATCACATTGTGTATTCACCACCCAGAGTCATTTCTCCTTCCATCACTATATATTTGATCCCATTTACCCTCTTCTCCTTTATCAGTCTTCTATCAAAGAACACTTTGTTTGTTTCCATGTCTTGGCCACCGTACATAAAGCTGCAATGAACATCAGAGTACATCTATCTTTCCAGATAAATTAAGCACATCATACTTATCTAAAACATAACCTACCTTGAAAAATTGTTTACTTTTTCAAAAATGTCATTATCCCAAGGCATCAAAAATTTTTGATATAATTTAATCATTTGATCAATCCTACTATTTCCTTAAACTGTCTCCCACATCCATCCATTTTCCCTCAGCCTAAGAACTGTGTCATTTCAACCTCAACAGTTCATCTGTGTCATTTCTACTTCAACAGTTAAAGTCTAATGACACCTCTGAAAGCAGACAGTGTGTCACAGAGGGGCAAGTTTATTTTCCTGAAGGCAGACAGTTGATAAATATAAAATGCTGTTTGCAGGTCTAATGATTTTTCAACTCACAAAACCTGTAAAGATTTGATATCACGCATATGACTAAGTCACTTTTTCAAATTTCCAGAACTGCATAAAGCATCGCATGAGTAACCTGGGTTCTAGAATCTAGTAAAATAAATGGTTTCTTTATATGGATGGTAGCTGTAGCCAACTTTGAGGAGAATGAGAGAATGCTTCTCTGAGGCTGAGTAAAAATCAGAAAGGAAACTTAGAAGGGGTGGAGAGGGAACATCATGAGCAAACACCTAGAAACTGGAGAGAGCAAGGTTTTGATAAACTAAGGGATTGGAGAGACAACCAATATTTATAATATTCCTGTGGACATGTCCGAGGGAAAATATATATCCTGAGGTAAAGCAAAATGTGACAGATTTGCCACTAGTTTGACCACTTGAAAATGTTTTTAAGAGAGTTTGATGGAAAGACCTTCAATTTATTACAGCTGAAGGCTGTACTCAAACTAAGGAAAGAACTGAAAAGGCCCTACATTCTCAACTATGGCTGACCTTAGGCTATGTGGAAGCAAGACGTGAAGGCTAAGGCAGAATTGAAAATTGTTTCCCTGATTGTTGAATGTGAGCTCCATGGTGCATATTATCGTAATCCCAGGCCTAAGGCATGGATCTCTTCTCCTTTCTATATCTGCACTTATTCTCCTGGGGATCTTAACTGGTTTTATGACAAATACTACGGAGGCATTTTTTTTAATGTAACTGTTCCAAACCAGAGTGCTAAACTCCTAAACACTCCTGTCCACACTTATTCCTTTAATTTTTCCTTTTCTCAATTTATGGTAAACACATTTTAATTTTCAGGACAAAATCTTTGGACTCTTAGTGGCTTTAATGAGTGCAGAACGAAAAGAGAGGAAATGAATAAATTATCAAGTGATTTTGTTTTTTCATCTAGACTACACTGAGTGCTATGATTAACTATTTTCCTACAAACTAATTATTTCTTATATTTGTGATGGTTCACCTCACATTAATGTCTCTCACTTTGGAGGATGCCATTTAAACTAATAACCTTCCGTTTTTTGCATTTCATGATGAAAATTTTCCTCCTTTTTTAGGCAAACTTTCTTGATGTAGAGTAAAATATAAGTAATAAGGTTTTAAATCATTACAAGTGCATCTCAACCTGCTTAACTAAGGTAATGGCCCTATCACCTTGATTGATAGATTGAGCTATTCATAGCATTTTAGTCACATATTTGTTATAGTTCTTTTAATTTACTCCCACAAAGGATTAATCCTATGTTTTGAGTGAAATTTTGTTCAGAGGGTCATCTCAACCCAAACTTCTTTGAAGCTATCATACTTTCTCACTCACATAGCTCTTACATTATCAAAGTAGTTCACCAATTTGTTTTTCTTTATAATATAGAATTAAAATACTGAAAGAGATATTACAGGTTTAGGACATATTTCTCCTGAATTCATTTTCTAAATTAATATAAAGCAGTTCATGTAGATAAAAATATATCATTCTTGCAAGCATCTCCCTGGATGATAACAAAACCCAAACTCCTTTTTTTTTTTTTTTTTTAAACTACTTTTTTTGACCAATCCTACAAAATAGAATGGAGGAGGAAAAGCAATAACAATAACTGTAAAGTAAGAGCAATAAAATTAATGTTCTCATTGGGAGGATCTCAACATTTTCATTTAATTTAAAGAAACATTTCACACAAGTGTCCAATCATTTTTATCATTTTAAAGGAGAGTAGCTATGGGTATAATTGTGAAAATATGTATGGAAGTACTGGTATGTAATAAATATTTATTGAAGAAGACTTTTCCTCCAGCCCAAGGTCTATAGATACACAATAATGTAATTAAGGAATACCAATCAGAAGGACATATTTTCTTTGTTCAGCTATTCTTACACCAGTAGAATCCAAGTCAAAAGAATGGCCTTAACATATTTACAAATGCTAACCACCCTACATTTTTACAAGAGGAAACTTGAGTATGAATTATAATTGTATAGAGGATGAACTCAGAAAGATGGAAAGCCCAGCTACTCATGGTTATGAGACAAGTATAAATGTCAGGATATATTGTGTTTTAGACTATGTTGAATGTAGGATTTCAGAAATTTTTATCATTTCCATTTAATTACACTGCATAATATTGAACAAAGAAAATGTATTGCAAATAATCAAATGCTTATATACAAAACTAACTTTTCAAAGTGGACAAAACAATCAGAAGTTTTATAAAACTAATATTTTGTTTACCATGTTATGTGGGTTAGTGATCAGGGATTATATTGATAAATTTGAATAATAGTATTTTCATATCTTAAAACTAATCATGGGCTTTTTTTTATATTAAGAAAGTTCCAAGCTGTTGATGCATATATTTTTTGGTGTTACCTGTACTACTAGACCTGATTTCTGAATTGTATTATTTAAACAGAATTGACTTATCCATTTACTTTTAGATGTCTCCTGTATTTCAGGAATTCTTCTAGATGGTATAATTACCCATCTTCTAGATGGGTAATTTTTATACTACCTCATAACAAAGCAAAGTAGTCAGGTGTGTACCATATAATCCAATGTCCACACAAAGTTGATTTGCGTAGGCATGAGCACCTGTCCCAGCAAGGGCAAACATTTCTTTACCTGGCAATTAGGAATTGAGATATTAAAAGCTGAGAAAAATGTTCATGTAAAGTTAGGGCAAGAAGTGGTATCATGACAAGCTAAAACCATGTGTGAGATGAAGTTACACGCATTGAGGTGAGGATGCATGACTGGGATTGAGAAATTGTCCAGTAAGAGAAGAACAGATTTGATCTACAGAAAGAAGTGGAGTCTAAGACATACAGAGATGATGCGTACAATAGCACCCCATTCTCCAGATGAACTTAGCTTGAGGTCCAGCAATGTGAAATTTCTTCTTTTTTTTGGTGTGATATTTATTAGACTATTGCAGTTGGGTAGTTCTAATCTAGGATATTTGCAGCAAAAAAGAATTTTGATTAGAACAATCACAGTATTATCATATTGCTTTTATATCTCTGCTATTACTTTATGATAACTCTACTTTAACTCTGCTAATTCACATTTTGAGTTGTCACTGTTTTTCCCTCTTATAAGTGTTTGTTTTTTCGTTATGTCTTCTAAGCAAGCCTTCCTTACTATTTTAGCTATTTAGGGGAAAACTATCTACTTTTCTTTATTTGCCCTCACAGATATTACTGTAAGGTAATGAAAGAATGCACCAGTTTTCTTGAGTCTGTCATACTACTGTGATCAGAGGGAAAGATTCAGGATTATCTCTGGAATGGAGCACTGCCTCAACAATTCGTCTTTCTCCAAGTGTTTGGAAAGTGCATCATTCAACTGAATGACTGACTTGAAAATCTGAATGACGCAAGAGTTATTCTTAGTGGTTTTGTCTACCTCTGCATAACTCCATTGTTGTAAAAGGGATAGTGAAGGAGAGTGAAACAGGTGTAGGCAACATTCTGTAGCAATAGACACAGAACTTATATTTTTACTAGCTTCTTGTCAGGATAATAAGGATGGGAGGAGGAGGGGGTTGTCACTGTGTGAGGGATATAAATGATAAATGTCTAACTATTGCATTGTTTTGTTCACCTGAAACTAATAAAAAAGTTATATAAAACTAAATAAAAACCATTATAAATCTTTATAGCAGTGAGAAAATGTATATATGTAATGAGTTTTAGTTGGAACAAATTAATACTACATATTTGTATACATATAGAGAGAGAGAGACCGAGAGGGAGAGAGACAGACACAGAGAGAGAGAGAGTTTAAAAAGTACATACCACAACCATTCAAAAATTAATTTATTTAAGAAGGCTTATATATCCTGATTATTAAGAAATGGCTTTCTTACTATATTTTTTAATAGGAACTTTCATTTCTTAGAAGTCCCCTAGCATCTTACTATCGAATCACAGATCTAAGAAGACTGAAGAAAAATGTAATTCAATCCTTAGGCTCTCAAAAACTGAGTGGAGTGCCAGGCCTCTGTCCACATTTCAGTCAGGAAATTATGGGAGTTAATATTAATCACTCAGTCCCCTATTTAAGCAAGGCAGAAGTCATCATTAGGCCTCATTATCCACTTCAAGTTACAGTTAACTTTTATAGGTCAGGGACTCCAAGCAGGCAGTACATACCAGGCATGAATTCAAAGGACTCCCCTTCTCAGGCTTTAAACTCCCTGCTACAGGCTGGATGTGTCTGTTACCTCAAAATTTACATGTTGAAACCATAATCCCACAAGTGATTGTATTTGGAGTTTGTGCCTTTGGGAGGTTATTCCTTAGATGAATTCTTGAGGGTGGGGTCCTTATGATGGAATTAGAGCTTTTATCAGAAAAGATACTGGAGAGCTTGTTCTTTCTCTTTCCCTCTGCTATGAGAGGACATGGCACAAAGATGGCTGTCTGCAAGGCAAGAAGGGAGCCCTTCCCAGAAACTGAATTGCCAGGGTTCCTGTTAACTTTCTGTGAATGACACAAATTTGTAACCCTAAGTGTTTTCTTAGAATTGGCCTAATACATTTTAGCCATGATTCTTTTAAATTTAATCCAAAATGTAAATTTGTTTCTTTGAGCTTGTGATATACATGAGCCTTTGCATATTCATGTGACTTCTAATGATAAACCTTCTTGACTATCCTATTGTTAGCCTGAATGTCACTACGTCTAGCGCTGTGTTGACACCTTTCAGGATCCACTTCAAACCCTGTGCATTAATGAAGTGTTCCAAAACCGTTTTCATCCACACTGGCATATCAGGGCCCAAGTTCACTCAGTGTATCATCACTGTCTAGGTCATGGATTATCTCATCCCGGGGTCCTTTTATTGTCACCTCAGTTAGGGTGGAGGTGCTTTACCTCCAGGGCACCATCTCTCTTATAGTGTGTCAGGCTCCCAAAAGATGGCCCAGGTATGGTGTTTCTTCGTTTGAGATTATGTGTTTCTTTTTTTCACATTATTTCTCTGTATGATTTCTTACCTTCCTGTTCCCCTGTCCCCCACCCCCCAAAAAATGCCATCTCTGGGCAGTCATCCAAATCTTCCATTTAGACCAGAAGATTTTGAACTGCATTATCAAGAACTTTTGGCTTTTGTTTTCTGCTTTATCTTTGGGTTATTCATGAATAACCATAAGCCCTGGAAAGGGTTGAATGGAAGCCGCTTGAAATACTGGTTTAAGAATTTGGTGAGCTCTACATACCAATTAATACTTGAAATATGATTTCATCCCAGTGGTATTTTTATTATTTAATTTTTATGATATTTGTCTCTACAATGACTTGGCGCTTGATCATTTATTGTGCTTTGCTAGCTGGCATTTTCCTTTTAATTTGTCTCATTTTCCTCACTCTGTGTCAGAACCTTGAGGGAGGCAATGATAGTCCACACTGATGTTGATTCTCTCATAACGCCTAGTATATATAGAAGTTATTCAATAAATTATTTTTGAGTTGAGTTTTTTAAGGTGAAAAAAAACAAAACTGGGCAGTGGAAGTGATAAACAGGTATTGCTATAACAGTTTATATTGCTATAATTTCAGAAACAAATTTTAGTACTCCAAATATTTTAGCAAATTGACTTCAATTCACTTTCATCATTATTCAGAAACTTAAGGGTTATATGGTTTCCCACCGCACTACCTATTTTCTTTCTGCAGAACTGAAACCCAAATATGTGACTGGGTGCCGAAGGGCTGTAGTCACAAAATTGGGCCTAAAGCTTGGCATTTTTTCTACATAAACTGAAGGTTATATTTTTATAAGATAAGAAATTATATCCAGAGCTATTCTCCTTGTAGAAAATTTAATCTAAAATTCCAAAGAGCCCCTTGGGAGTAGATTCCTATTAGCTGTTTTCAGAAAAGTGACAGGATATGATTGAACAAATAATTAAATAAGTACAGAAGCACTTTCAGTGGTCATCGTTCCTGCTATCTTGCTCCTCAATAAAGAGGAAATGCTTCACAAGAAGGGTTCTGCTTTGAAACAAATTTATACTTCCATAATTCTTGTAGGAAAAAAAAAAAGCAGATTTTTTTTTTTTTTTTTTTTGCAAGCAATCATTTACAAAAGTTAACTTTGGATTTCAGATATTATCACTTGATTACTATTATTAAATTATTAATAATAAATACCCAGGGTCTGATTTTCACCTCTGCAAATGAGCAAATATATCAGTTTTGTACTATTGAACATCTTTTTTGCAAAGTACTTCCCCAGCTGGAGGGTCTGATTTAAATAATTGCTTTACATTTTACCGAAGCCAAAGATTCATCTTATAAAAGGAGTTCACTAATATGAAGCTCAAATAATACTGGCTCAGCATCTTGAGTCTCTTTAAAAAAATAGTTATGTAATGCAGAAATTAAAAATCATATTGGTGGATACTACAGTCCTGAGTTCTCTTTTTTCATAAAAGAAGAACCTGGTATTTATAATCCTAAAATGTTAGCTTCTCATCGCTAATACACACACACACACACACACACACACACACACACACACACACACACACACACACACACACTCTTTTATTTGAAAACTGAAAAATTAAGATTTTAAGTGTATTAGCTTATTTGAATGAACATTAAGTTAGTTCATACCAAGAAAAAACAAAAGAAAAAAAAAACTGAATTTGATTTAATTTAAAACAACTGTATAAAATGTATTGGCTGGAGTATAACAGGCTTTTTCTATACATGTAGGAGCAGTCATATTAGAAATTTTATTGACTGTACCTTCTGTTTGTATGTTAATTCCAGGTTTGTGACTATATATAGAGTCTCTTAAGAGCTGAGGCTTGAAGTTTAGTATCTTTCTAGATGGTCTACGATTTATCATCAAAAAAGTGGCCTGTAAAGTTAGAGAAGAAAGGAAGTCATTCGTTCCTTTTTCTCCATTTCAAGTATTTTAGACCCAAACAGATAAGGCAGGGTGTCCCAGAAAGAAGTAGCTCTCCACTTAGAGTCTGGAGGTCAATTAGCTAGGTCTTTCTCTGCAAGTAGATACCCAGTCACAAACCACCTATGGTTCTGGGATTTTCTGAGATATCTAGTGGCTCTCATTTCTAATTGCATTATTAAAACATTAAAAGCAGATCTTGATTTGTATTCTAAATCCATTAATTATCTGTGTATAACCTTAGAAAAGTCACTTAAATATTGCTGTGTTTCCCCCCAAATAAGACCTAACCAGAAAATAAGCCCTAGCATGATTTTTCAGGATGACGTCCCCTTAACATAAGTCCTAATGCATCTTTTGGAGCAAAAATTAGTATAAGACCCGGTCTTATTTTGGGGGAAGCCTGGTAAGACTCATTTTCTTCCTTTGTTAAATGTGGAGGATAAAAGTAGATTGTCTATGAGATGGCGTTTTGGATATTACTCATATCCCAAATCTGGCACTTACCAATGTACCCAAGAAGAAGTTGCTTAATTTCTGTGTGCTCCACCTTCTTCATCTGTAAAATAGGATAATACAAGTACTTATCTCTTAGGGTTGATATGATGATTAAATGAATTAGTGTGCATAAAACATTCCAAATACTATGTGACTGTTAAATAGGCATAAATACAACCTATTATTAACTATTTGAGAGAATAAAACAAATAGTAGTTACAGAACATCTAACCCAATGCCTGGTTTATAATAAATACATAATAAATATTAACTATTATTATTAGCTTTTTTTCTATGGATTATCCTACATATTCTTGAATTTCTTTTAATAATTATTCTGTATTTATTTTTAATTAAAATTTATTGTGGTGACAATCGTTGGTAAAATTACATAGGTTTCAAGTGTACAATTCTATAATACATTGTCTATGTATCACATTGTGTGTTCACCACCCAGAGCCAGTTCTCCTTCCATCACCATATATTTGACCCCAGTTACCCTCTTCTACCACATCCCCTCCCTCCTTACCCTCTGATAACCACTAACCTATTGTCTATGAGTTTTTGTTTCTTTATTTTGTTTCTTAATATGTTTGTCTTGTACTTTTTTTGCTTTCAGTTTTATATCTCACATATCAGTGAACTCATATGATTTTCAACTTTTTCTGTCTGAATTATTTCACTTAGCATAATCTCAAGATCCATCCATGTTGTCACAAATGGTACTATTTCATGTTTTCTTACTGCCGAATAGTATTCCATTGTGTATATATATCACATCTTCTTTATCCAATCATCTATCGAAGGATACTTTTGTCGTTTCCATGTCCTGGCCTGAATAATGCTGCAATGAACATAGGGGTACATATATCTTTATGGATAAATGTTTTGAGATTTTTTGAGTAGATTCCCAGGAGAGGGATCGCTGGGTCATATGGTAATTCTATTCTTAATTTTTTGAGGAACCTCCAAACTGCCTTCCATAGTGGCTGCACCAATCTGCATTCCCACCAACACTGTCTGAGGGTTTCCTTTTTCTCCACAGCCTCTCCAACACTTGTTATTATTTGTCTTGTTGATGATAGCCATTCTAACTGGTGTGAGGTGATATCTCATTGTGGTTTTCATTTGCATTTCTCTTATGATTAGTGATATTGAGCATCTTTTCATATGTCTATTGACCATCTGTATGTCCTCTTTGGAGAAATGTCTATTCAGGTCCTCTGCCCATTTTTTAATTGGATTTTTTTTTTATCATTGAGTTGTATGAGTTCCTTATATATTTTACTAGCCCCTTATTGGAGGTGTTGATTGGAAATATCTTCTCCTATTCGATTGGTTGCCTCTTTATTTTGTCAATGGTTTCTTTTGTTGTGCGTAAATTGTATAGAAGAAAACAAAGGTACTAAACTTATGGAAGTTGGATTCATAGAAGATTTTATGAATTTAACCTCAAAGGCAAGGGAAGTAAAAGCTAAAATAAATGAATGGGATGGGACTATATCAAGCTAAAAAGCTTTGCACAGTATTGTTGAAAATTTTAAAAACAAGTGAAAAATTCTGTTTGAAAAAAAAAAAGTGCTTTTAACAAACACAATTTTAAAAGATGATTGAATTAAAATTCCACAATAAGGATATATTAATGTCTAATAAGGTTTATAACCCACATAAGACCTTGATAAAATTAGATGTGTTTTCTCATGTTCAACAGTAATACAATGAAATTAAATTCTCTATTTTTGAGAATTTCTTAATTCCAATCTCTTTGTCTCCTAATGTTTTATTTAGAAGAATGTGACAGTTTTCTATTTTCCTTCAGTAGAGCTAGTGAAGCATATTCCAAAAGTGATTTTCACTTGAAAGAAAACTTTCAGTTTTATGTCTAATGGGGCAAATTCTTTACATTTTTGTTATTATGACTTTTGTATCCTACTTCTCTTTTAAACTATCTTCCTTACCTAAAATGAGGTGTTAAAATTAAAATTTTAATCATACCTATTACTATACATGGTTATTTAGATATAAAAATTTTCGTGACATCTAAGTGATAGCTATTGTAATTAAAACAAAAGGATCCTCAGTCTGTTACTTCATATGGTAAAGAGGGTCAAACACATGGTGACAGACAGAAGGAGACTAGACTTACGGTGGTGGGAATACAATAGAGTATACAGATATACACCTGAAACTTATATAGTATTATTATTAACCAATGTCACTCTAGTAAATTTTGAACCAATTCAAAAGACAGTCCTTTGTAATTAAAGGTCTTTCATCTTCTAATTCTAAATTCATATCATTTCAAGAAGAAACTTCTTATAATCACGGCCTTTAAAAGGCACATGTAATGTGACATAATCTACAGAGTCTCAAGTGGTTTACAGCTGCAGCTGGTTCAACACCATGAAGAACAGCAAATACTGATAGACTCAATCAATTCTTCTCAAAGTCTGGTCCACAGACTGGCAGTCTTGAATTGTCTGCTGCTGGTCCACAATGACATAAGTATATATCTCTAGAATATAAATCAACTACATCATTAACCACATTTAAGTTTAGTGGATAAGACATTCTCAGTGACAGAAGTACTGCATCGATTTGCATTATTCACACAGTTTGCGGATCAGCACTTTGAGGATTACTGATATAAATCACACTTTCTTTTCTCTGATCTGAAGCAGTTTCAGCAGTGCACAGAAGGGTACAGTTTTTATTTCTTTTCCTTTTGTTTTTGGGTTTTAAGCAAGGTGTATGAGTCAGGATCCCAGCTGGACACTCGTGAATTAAAGTAAGAAGAATTAATTGAACTAACAAGAAGTGGTGGAACGCCCCGGACTATCGACTGTGGGGAGCAATTGTTGGTAACAACTCGTTGGCCTGAAAAGTCGAGGCAAGGGAAATCTTCCCTTCGTGTCGAGGGCTGTACAAGAATGATCATATGGATTGGAGCTGTGGCAAAGGAAAAAAGCTACTGACAACAGCAAAGCAGCAGGCAAGCGGCAGGGACATAAATATATTTAATTTTCTCTACTACACTATCGGGAAATTTGGCAGATCATAGGTGATCAACTGTATCTCAATTATAATAAAGTATCTGCCCCAAACAAAGAGCTTACCGAATTCCTAAATCTGTACTTTTTAAAAATGTACATGACAGATGAAAGTAAGGTTTGGAAAAAAAAAAAATATTATCACATCTTAGTAAGTATAGCAAACACTACTAATTATTCCCCAGCACTCATTCTTCCTTCTTCTCTTTTGAAAACAGAAACACCACATTTTAATTAGGCAACTATAGTCTTCTGTTTTTCTGGATACCCTTGCTAATAAGCATTTCCATGTGCCTAAATTCCTGTCCAGTTGGATGTGAACTGAAACAATATACATATAAGTCTAGATTGATGTCCTTAAAAAAACTTTCTTTCCAGTTTCTCTTTCTTCCTTATTATGGCCTGGAGTGTGAACAATTCCTCTTAAGTCATTGGAGAGAGCCAAACAAGATAGATGATTGCATAGGAATCAGAGAATAGAGTCAGAATCTGGAAAGTAAGGACGATATCCATGCAAGGATAGAGCCTGAAGTGGAGTGTGAAAGCTCAAGAAGAAAAAAGCAGGTACTCTGTAGGAGGGCTATCTGGCTCAGGATGTTGAATCTCAAGCAGATTAAAGAGGATGCTGATGAAGAGGTGTGGGAAGCCTACATCAGAGGTTCAAAGCACACACAGGATGAAGGAATGACCATGTAGGAGGTGAGAGCAATGGTAGGAGCCCAGACCATGTAGAAGGCGAGAGGACATCTCCATGGAGGAGGATGTGGTAGCAGCCATGAGATATTTTTTACATACGGAAGAGTTGACAAAATAAATTAATGTATTAAGAATAGTGGAACCAGATTACTCTCTCAAAGAATGTTTGTACATATATAGAAAGGGATAAAACTATGATAAAAACTATAATAAAAACAGTACTGTTTTTATATTGGAATTTGAAGTATCAGGATGAACCCATAATATTCTTTTGTTTTAATTTTTATTAAATTTATTGGGGGTGAAACTAGTTAATAAAATTATATAGGTTTCAAGTGTACAATTCTATAATACATCATCTACATATCACATTGAGTGTTTACCACCCAGAGTCAATTCTCCTTCTATCACCATATATCTGACCCCCTTTACCCTCATCTACCACCCATTCTTCCCCCTTACCGTCTGGTAAGCATTAAACTGGTTTCCATGTCCATGAGTTTTTGTTTGTTTGTTGCTTTCAGTTTTATATCCCACACATGAGTAAAATCACATGGTTCTTTTTATGTCTGACTTAATTTGCTTAGCATGATACCCATGATTTTCAATAGAATATATATCTAGATCTAGATCTAGGTAGGGATTTAGATCTAGATCTAGGAGCAGTGACAACTCAATACAATAGTTCAAAATAAATAAACACACCTATTTTGGTATCCACTCAAAAAAAATATTCTCCACTCAAAAAAATGAGCACTTTAGGGCTCTTTGGAGAAATGGCTGATTCCAGGGTTGAGGCAGGTAAAGTACAAAATAAGCTTAGAATATCTTTTTGAATGAGAAAATAAGTAGGTCCTTAAAAAATGATAGGGCCATGGACACAGGATCAATCCTGAAGAAACTTCCACTGGCATTAGCATGAATGCAAAAATACATAAGTGATATTGAATAAAGTGTGATACTATGATTCCAAATTGTAATATATATATGTGTGTGTGTGTGTGTGTGTGTGTGTGTGTGTGTGTGTGTGTGTGATACATGAAATATTTCCACAATTCCAAACACTTCTTCATAAAATACTTATTTAGTGTGGAGCAAATTAAACTAAAACACTATCTTGTTATCAAATTGAGTATCATCAGGTATGAGACAAATTAATTGGGTGCTGATGGGATATAGCATCCCTTTTATGACATTCCTACCAAAGATGTGTAACCTGAATGTAATCACACAAAAACATCAGTCAGAAATGAATTAATGGACATTTTTGTTGATTAACGTGACATGATGCCAGCCACTTAATCTGAAATGGTTCTGTGGGGAAAAGTAAAAGTTGTTTTTATTCTAATATTTCTGTGAGTTTTAGATTGTTTCAAAATAAAATAAAATTACGTGTGTGACAAAAATACAGAACTTATAAGTGAAGGTGGAGAATTTACGTATGTTAGAAACAATATAATTTTAAGTAAAAGATGAACAGAGGGAGAAGGGAGAAAGTTAAGAGAAATATTAAGAGTATTACTGATTCAGAAACGATTTTTGGTTGGAGGACAAAAATGAAAACAAAGTGTTTTTGATGTTCAACCACCATTTAGATAGAGAATATTGAGGAGTATCAGAAATATTGAGAACATGAATTTTGATATATTAATAATGTATTTCTCTCTTTTGGAGAATTTTCAAGGGTCTGAGCAAATATCTGAAATGCTTATCATAATATATTTCTGTATGCCAACCACATAAAGAAAATGGATCTAACGGAATACTCTCAAAAGTTCCCTCCAGTCCTATTCTTTATTTTATTCTAAAGGAAATCAAAGTTCTGGCACAGTGGGATGCTGAACATTTTGATTTGCATCTGCTTGTCAAACATTATATTTGATCTGGAAGTTATTAGTACAAAAGAAAGTAATCTTGATAATCGTGCTTTGGCACCTGAATAAAAAAGTGTCCTGAACAAGATTTTAATATATATCATACATTTTATTGATTCATTTTTTTGTTTTCTGTTTGCTTTATCCGTTGCTAATGATTTTTCTTATCAAAAGGATGCTAATAATGTTTACATGTATGTTTGATTAGCTAATTAGTTTCATTATGGAGTTATATTTAGGCATGTTTATAAAAATAGTGAACACATAAAATATTTAAGAAAACATCTATTAAAATGTTGACTGCAAGAAAATGATAGAATATAGAGATAGATAGATCCATATACTAGATCTATATATAGCTAGACCTACAATCTAGATGTGTATATAATAGTACCTGAAGTATAATGATATTCTTGAAGGGTGACAAAAAAGAAAGAACTAAATCTAGAGTTAATAACTTACATGCAACTATAAGTTTTTTTGCAGAGTCCATTGCTTCTACACTCAGCTAATTTTCACACCCCTCAGGTCAGAAATTGATGAGCACCAGTTAAGGAAAAATAGTGGTAGGAAGATAAATGAACTTCCCAGCTACCTGAGGCTTTACTAGTCTGTGGCAGTCTGGAATGACTAGATACTGTTAGGATCTCTTGATGTTAGATTGATAAGGATAGTATAAGGTCAGCTCCAAAGATACTGATTAAAGCTAACAAAATGGATAAAAAAGTGCCCCACTATATTTAAAGAGCAAGATCCTCTTGAGAAAAAATATGAAGCTTCTTAATAGTTAGAAATTTCTATCTCGTTTTAAAGTTAGAATTCAAATCAGCAAAACAAGATCTTATAACTCAAAAGTAGAAAATGTAGGGGATAATATACTAGAAAAAAATAAATAAATCAGTCAGTACCGCCACAGGAAGAATTCATGAAGCACTTAAATTTATTTTTGAGCTTTTAAAGCAAGCTGTAAACTAGAAGAACACTGAATAAGGAAAGGTTGATAGGGGAGAGGACTGGTGGAGTTGAAAGAAACATTTTCCTGTTAGCTTCCCTCCTCACACTGAGAAACCAAGAATGCTGGAACTGCGTCAATGCTGGAATCAGAGAAATAGGTTCGAAGAAGCCTTTTCAGCACCTCTCCTGGTATCTTTTCCCCAATATCTATGTTTTCCAAAGATAACATCCATAGCATTGTTTCTCCACTGTAGAACAAGCTTATGGTCCTTCCCCACTGAGGCAGTTTTTCGTGGGAAGTCTGGGGATGGTGAGCTGTTCTAGGAAGGGTCACTTCTATAGCTGAATTGGGGAATTCATTATGATTCTTGAACCTGTCTGTACTGTTTATCTGGGGTCCTTTGTGACAACGGCAACTGTCTTAAAGAAGTATAGCCGGCATATAACCCACCATTTTTTCCCTACTCTATACTTAAGTAGGAGTAGATGATAGTTTGCTGGGGAAAAAATGCTTTTATCCTAACTCCCTAATATTTTTTATTCCAATTGTTACTAAAAAGTAATGTACCATTTGGCCAGGTTAGATGAAAAAGAGTCATCTTTCAGTGTTCACAATTCATGTGATAATTAGAATATATCTTACAGGCCATAAACTTTAGCCAAATAGAATTCTGGGGGAGGATGTAGTTACCATTTTTTAAAGAATTGCTATGCCTTTTTTTGTAGGTATGAGGAGGTTTCTATTAGAGCAGTTATGTATTTCGAAACATAAATTCTGAAAAATAGCAGCTACAAGGACAAAGAACTAAACATACATGGAATTAAATGAATAAAGAGCAAAATACATGCTGACTCTGATGAAAATAATGAGAATTGTTTAGGAAGTTAGGTTTTATTTTTGAATGAATTGATTAAAATCTGAGATTGTGAAAGAAAAGGGAACTTTTAAAGGATGCTGTACAATGGATAGCCTTAGGCTCTTCCGTGCTGTGTAGTAAAGTGAATCATATGTAACATAAATTTCTTTCCAAATATTAGGGATACAAAAAGTCTTAATAAATATTAAGCTCTAAAAAGTAATTATGGGATCATAACTCTTGTAATCAACATTTTGGGAAGAAAATGACCACAGCTTTAATTTCTGTATGACAATAATCCTAATACTGACAGCACTTTATGGATCTAATATGCTTTCCTTTCTCCAAACCAATTTGACTTTCATTATTGCATCTAATAACCACTAAAACTTTATGTAACCAGGATGAATGTATTGGCATCATTAACATCTTGGTTACATAGACTAAGAAATTTCAGTACAAAGGGATTATGTGACATACCTGAAGTCATAAAAATGGTAGAGATCATGTACTATAGTTACACAGGAATGTAGTAACAGGCAATGTTGTATATATTTTTTATTTTTTGTTAAATTTATTGGGGTGACATTGGTTAGTAAAATTATGTAGGTTTCAAAAATCTGTATCAGTGGCTAACTCAGGAGTGGTAGCGTATGAGACTTCATCTGGACCTGTAATATCTTATTATCTTTTAATCTAAAGAAAATATGGCAAGGTGTTGACAATTGATATAGTAATGGATAGTACGTGATTTGCACTATACTTCTCTGTATTTTTCTATATAGTGAACACATTTTAAGTTACACCCAGACTATAAGTAATTTCAGTATATTGAGAATGCCAATCTTTGTTTTACCATATTTTTTAAAAAATAACTCATTGTTATGGTGTTTATTATTTGAAGTACAAATAAACAAGTATATACCACAAAAAAATGGAACAGTTCACTTCACAGTCCTAAATCTTGGCCTTTTAGCTGTGTTCTTTTCCTGTTATATTATGCTGCTCATTCTTTTAAAGGAAATCTAATGAGATTGCCATGTTGCTGTTTGAATCAGGAAAATTAGAAATTAGTCTCATAATTATTTTGGTTTTGACCCTGTTGCTTAGAGACATTTTTATTAATAACAGGTGAATACTGGGTTTCATGATATTTCAAACACTTTTTAAGATTGGAAACTATAACATAAAAACAAAAACCTGAATAAATGTAGAATACTGATTAATGTATATTTTGCACATTTCTTTCATATGATATCTGTTTCTATTAAGATATTTATTTTAACAATGTTTATTATAAAAGTGATAGATGTAAAAATGTTAATCAAAACAAGAGAGTGAAACAAAAATTAAAATTTTACTTCCCATTCTGCTGTCCTTTTTTCTGCTACTCTATGGAGGTAACCAGAGTTATTCAGTTCTATCAAGTTTCCTAGAATATTTTTCTGTATGTATAAAGAATCAGAAATATTCACTGATATGAACTTTTATATCTATTGAACACCATGTATTTATATAGTGTTATAGTGTGCATATATTTGGCACCTTGAATTTGTTTAATTCACTATAGGAAATTTTTCATTATGTAACTTTTACATTTGGCTTCCAGAACAATTCTTTCTTTAGTTTTTCTTCAAACTCTTTGGGTGTTCCATTTCAAATTATTTAACTTTTTTTTTTTAGCCTACAAATTTTGGATTAAATATTGAATCAGTACTGGGAACAAATTCTTAAATCACTTGTTTCCTTGATCTGAGCTCATTTTCTGGTATGATCTAGACCATAGTGAAGAATATCTATTATTCTGAATACTATATGTTTTATTTGGGGGATTTCTTGATTTGCCAAACCAGATTATTTCCCTTTTGTGTCTAGTGCAAGATACAAAGGCTAGTGTATATAGTCAAGTTTAAAATGGGCCCTACCTTCCCCTGACAACTATGAGGATTGACTTTGAATGTTTATCTCTGTGAATAGCAGCAAGATGAGCCATGAGGTTTCCTCAATTTTCCAATAGGCAGCTGCATTGCTCTGTTTATCTCAAGGAAGAACACAGTTATCCAGAGGAGAGATGTATCTACAGTTGTTTGTCAAAACTTACTTATGGTCACAAAACTTACTTAAGGTCACCACAGTATGGTCTTCTTTCTATAACATGGTCACTCCCTTCAAAATATAATTGTTGTTGCTAAGATTGGCAGTAAACTTCCCACTAAATACATTGGATCCAGTACAGAGTTATAGAAATATCATACATTTGGTTACCTTTGATAGGCTCATTAAAGGTAAAGCTTTAGAAAGTTAGTTTACCCCAAATCAACCAACGAAATACTGGTGTCTTTACTCCTATTTCATTCTGTCCATGGAATAGCTTCAGTTGAGTTAATCCCTTTACCTACTTTCTATTTTCTCAACCTAACAATAATCTTAAATTAGTAGATCTTGTATTCTTGTATCAAAGGCCAATTTCTTTACCAAGAAACTTTTTCTAAGGTTAGAATTATCCAATTTTTTTTATTATTTCTTTTTCTTCCTCCTGAGAATAATTGATATTTCTTTAGAGTTGATACATTTTCTCCTGAATATATTTTCAAATGAGTAAAGAGGAAAACACTAAAACCAGGGGGTCCAGGTTTCCAAGAGGGTCAGGGATTCTATAATACTATCAAGTATAAATTATAATTTATGCTATTTTCAAAAATAATGGGACACCTCTCTAGAAGAGAATTCAATTACCACAAAATAGACAATAAATTACATCTCTCAACCCATCATATTTCTCTGTTAACAGATGTCTAGTATTAATAGAATATTACTGCTCTATCATTTGAATATTCTACTATAAATAATCCCCAGTATAGGTGCTGGAAATATGAAGAAGAATGCACAATGTTGCAGCTGATTCACTTTACGTTCTGCATATGTGCTATACAATATAATATTAACAAAAAATAATTACACTATATAAAATGCATTTGTCATTATCCTTATAGATGTAAATTTATTTACAACTCTGTTAATGAGCCAATTAGAGGACAATTATGTGTGGTATTTTAACGACAACAAGAAAAAGTCTCACAGATTAGAAAAATCAGTTGTGGACCCTGATAAAAGGATTCATTTAGAAGCTATGAGTTTCAAGGGGTGATTAATAGTTTGACAAATGGAGGGAAAGTGGGATGTCCTCCTGCATGCAACAAAGATGAGAACCAATAATACTTTTCCCAGCATCAAGGCCAATTTTCACTTTTAGTTAACTTATGCTGTGAAGAGGATATTATCAACTTAAAATTTGTTGATAATATTATCAACAAATAATATTATCAACTTAAAATTTGTATGTTGAAGCCTTAACCCCCATTGTGATACCATTTGGAGATGGGGACTTTAGGGAGTGATTAGGTTTAGATGAAGTCATAAGGGTGTGGTCCTCATGACAAGATTAGTGTCTTATAAGAGAAACTAGGGAGTTTGGACTCTTTTTCATCCATGTGATGACATAGTGACAAGGTGGTTCTCAGCAAGTCAGGATGAGAACGGTTACCAGAACCTGACCATGTAGGCACCCTGATTTTGGACTTTAGCCTCTAGAACTGAGGACAAAAAACAATCTGTCATTTAAACACACAGTCTAAAGTATTTTGTATGACAGTCTGGGCTGACTAATACACCTCAGATATATAATCAAGATTTACCCCACAGAGCAGGACCAGCTTGAGGACATCAGCTCTTGTTTTTTAACCTACCCTTACATTGTACAGCAGCATTAAGCTACTTATTCATTTGATTTTTTTTTTTTTTTTTTTTACGTAAGAGTGAAAGATTCAGAAACCTGGAAAAATCATCTTGTCTAACGAACAATCCATACCAATCTGATGTGTTATCCTCCCCCCTCCAACCCCTGTCCACCCACACACACACATTTCTTCATTTAGAATACCTTCTGGAATATAGCATCTGGGGCTCTGAATCATTAATGGCTCTCAGTGGCTTTAAAGATAAAAATTAATTCTTATTTTGATGTTCAAAACACTGCACAACTTCACCTGAAACTATTTTTCTAAATCCATCATCTATTACTCTCTTACGGAACAACAACAAGAACATGGAAATCATCTTACATGTAACTATATATAATGAGAAGATTAGTGCTTCTGAAATGTTTATATAGTGTCCTGACTTCCCAGTCTCATTTTCCAATCTCAGTCTCATTTGGGCTGAAAGCACGTGCTCAGCCCTGGGCAAGTGGCATGTATAACTTCTAGAACAAGAGAGTTAAAAACTGGTGTGTATTTAGCTTTCAGTTCTAGGTGTAAGAAGCTTGCATGTCACGACTCCATTCTAACAATAAGTGAACAGCTGAATAGACTAAAAAACCAACAGCTCTTTTTGGAGAGGGACACCCCCAAGATTGGAGAGATAGGTGAATGCAGGGACTGGTGGCTTACCAGAGCAGAGACTCACAGACTGAAATCACCATGGGAACCAGTGTAGGGGGCTGGTAGGAAGACCTGAACTGTAATTGATTAAATTGATGTAGCCAGTGTGAACAACTCTGAGAATTAAAAACTCCAAGGGACCCAGTCATGGGGTTAGGGAGGCACAATATTGTGAGATTTACTTCCAGGAGCTCAACCAGATTCCCACAGTAAATAGCAGAGAAAAATCCCCTTGGGCTTCCCACAGGGGGAGGGGAAAATAAACCATTTTTAAATAGGTCAAAGCACTCTTTAAAAAGTCTACAATCAGGGGAAACTAGTTAACCAGAGCCTAAACTGTGGGGTGTTGTTAGAGCCCAATTTGGCTGAGGAAGAGAAATAACCAACTCCAGCCTGCTCTAGCCATCCTGTCCCACCGAAAGGGGGGAGGAAAAAAAAGGGGGGGTGCAAATACTTGTGAAGTTCGAGTCAGAGGCATAGGCTCACTAAAACTGGTGTACTTCCTCCATCTCTCTTTCCCAGCGTGGTGAAGATGGGGGAAATGTGTTCCAGATGACATAACCACAAGACATAAGAGGGATATCTAAAGTGCATTTAGACTTTACCTGAGTGACAAATACAAATTTATTATGTTAAGCAATAAATAGTGTTGAGTTTGTCTGTTGCAGCAATTAACAGTATTTAAGTTGCCTGTTGAAACATTGATACTTAAGATTTATCTTCAATCTGGAGTGCCCACCTCTTTGACTCTTGGAAGCCAAGATATTCTTCAAAGTCCAAAATCAATCTCACAAATCTTGGATGTTTCCCTGACCTTGTCATATCAGAGGGCATGACTGACCTATTTTCCTTCTCATAATCTACTGCATTTCCTGTCTGCAATACACTCACCCGACATTTACAATCAATGGTCTAGCTTACAGCTAGATAATGATTTATTCCACGGAATGCGTATGTTGCCTTTTCTCCCCAGTACATCATAAGCAGATGTTTTTCTCAGATACATTTTAGTAAGACACATTTCTTTCTAAAGTTCTCTTTATTGCACCTTCAGTCTCCCAATTAAATTGAAATTGAGGTAAGAAAGTGTGCTAAAAGGTTATAAATAACACTAGCCATTGTTTTTCCTAGTATAATTCAGTGGAAATTTAAATGATACTCTAGTGACAGTCTCTAGGGAAAAATGAAGTCACAGTTGTACTTAGGATTCATAAAATAAACACAGCTCGTTAATCATGAATATCTGAGAGTGTGCTGGGCAATCTCATATTCACCATTGTAGGTATGAAAACATTTTTCTTTGAAACAGTCTGCCCAGGGTTATAGTAACCATGAAGTGACTCCCAAAATGAGTTCTACCCATCTTCACCTCAAGTGTTATTCTGTAATCATTCCACATGCACTGCCAAAGGCTTCGTAGAGAACAGGGTTATACAGAATCCTAGGATAAGTTTATCTCTTAAATTACAGGGGTATTGTAATAACAGTTGGATAGTTTTTAAATTACTAACATTAAAATGAGTTATTTGCTCTAGATTCAATTTTGGGAACACTAAATCCTTTGAGCATATCTGTTTCTATTTATGAGATCAGTGTGTTTTGCTCTCATTCTCACCTGGCTTTCAATGATTATTGAGCTGATGATTTTTAAAAATCTTGGACTGGCCCGGTGGCTCAGGTGGTTGGAGTGCCATGCTTCTAATACTGAGGTCACTGGTTTGATTCCCACATGGGCTGGTGAGCTGCACCCTCTACCACAAAGATGGTGAACAACAGTTCTCCCTGGAGTTGGGCTGCCAGTGAGCAGCCGGAGTTTGGTGAGAGCTGCCACGGGCTGACCAACTGCCTAGGCCAGGGGGAGCGCAAGGCTCATAATACCAGCATGGGGCAGAGAGCTGTGTCCTACACAACTAGACTGAGAAACAACGGCTTGAACCAGAGTTGGTGGAGGGGGTGGAGGGAGGTAGAAGAAGAGCGGGAAACATTTTGTCTTTGGAATAGATTAGAAGTCTTGTAGCTGACCCAAAAGGGCGCCTCCCTGTCTGGTTGTGCACACAGGTGGCCAGTTGAAAAAGAAGAGGGTTGCTTCCTTACAGATCTGTGAAGTCACCTCTGGAGTTTAAGCCTCTGAGTATCAACCAGTGTCATGCTCCTAGCCATTACCTTTTGGTTTTGCTATAATGAAGCTGACAGAACACTGGGAATTCTGTGATAGAATCTCTCTAGATGGACTTGGTCTGATGCTGTTCAATAAGGAGCGTCACCCAGAGAGTATTTGAAAACCCGTATTCTTTTCCGAACTGAGTTGTAGAAATTAACTTAGCTGGAGATTTGCCTTGCTTTATTCTTTTGCTCTGAAAGGTCAAATATTTTTGAAATGTATTAGGGGACTATGCAAAGACACCCTGAGCTAATGCTTTCACAGAGTGGCTAATTATTATCACTGCCAATGGGAATTTTGTAAATTGGCTTTTCAGAAAATAAGGAGAGTCTGGAGTAAGTTGCCAAAAACCCTTTGGCAATTGCAATTCTTTCCCGTATGTATTCTAGTATACACATGATATCAGACGTCAGCCCACCAATCAATCAATCAATTTCCTTTATTTAATTCCCGGGCCTATGAATGATCATCCATCAAAAACGTACTAGGTTCATTTAATAGTGTCATTCACCATTGAGAATAATTTTGATATTGTTAATTAGTTATAAGGAATTTTAAACTAAAATGCTGGGTCCTAGTCATGAATCCAGATGACAGCTTTGTCATGAGACTGTAAATGTATTTCCACTTAAACAAATAAGTATTAAGTAAGACTGATGATTGCATTAAAATGAGCTAATGATTATTCTTAGGTTATGTTCTTAAGCAGTTATCATTTATTTATAAATGTATGACCTCAGATTTCTTGATTTCTGTGGCTTCCGTGGAGAGATTCCAGGTAGCATTTTGTTTCCGTGTTTACTTAAATCCCAAACTATGTTACCTCACCTGCTCAGGGCATTTTGGTTTTTCCCCTGATAGACAGAAGTCTTTTGAACTCAGTGGTTACCTGTAACTTTCACGATGGCAGCAAAACTGTCTCAAAAGTATTGATTCAGATATTTTTGTGTGTTGGCTTTTGGTTGGACAAACTCAAAAAATATGGCAGTTAAAATGTGCCAGCGGCAGCTATCAGATGATCCAAATTCCCAATATAAAAATATCCCATATAAGCACCTCTCATCTTGTAATGTTTTCCCAACAATAATTATTCCTTCTTCCGAAGCAACATCTGTTTTTTTCTATGGCAAATTAATTACAAAATTGAGTATCCACACTGAGATATTTTTGTAAGTTTAATGGGGCACTATAAATAATTACAGAAAGAAAACAGGTGTAAACTGGGATTATTGTGGTAACCAGGACATAAATCACCTTAACCTTTGGAGAAGATCTTCTCTCCCATTGTCCTTTATTTCTTATTCTCTCATCCCCAGTATTGACCTTGTTCTGTTTCTTCCTTACTGTGGTTCTTCTGCTTTTTCTTTAATTAAAGTACCTGAGTTATATTTATTTTCTATTGCCTTCATGAAAGTGAACTAGTGAGGCTTCCTTCAAAATTTTCTGACCATTCACTTTTTATCCAGTTACATATTAAAAGCTTTGTCATTTAATTTTAATTTTGCGGTGATTAGGGATTCCATATTGAACAAGTTCAACCTCTGCCTTAGGCTCCCATGAGGCAGGTAAAAAAAACAAAACAAAACAAAACAATCAACCTTCCCCCAAAAAACAAACAAATAAACAAACAAACCATAATTCCATGAGATAAGTGAGAAAAGAGGTAAATATACTATGCATAGAAACTGAGAGGAAAGCAAGTTATTTCAATTGCAAAGGCCAAAGATGGCTTCCTAGAGAAGATGACTCGTATATAATTAAAGATGAGTAAGGACTGGCCAGAAAGAGGGCATTATAAATAATGGAAACAAATATTGTGTGTTCAAGTTTTAAAGTTACTAAGGCTGGAGATAACAAAGCTGTTTTTGCAATTTGTTCCAGTGATCATGTCAGTTTCAGGTAAGAAAACCATTCTGATATTCTATTGGATCCCTTCTTGATATCAGGTGGTGTTATATTAGAATAATAGCCTTGTAGTTAATGCCAAGGAAAATAACTGACCAGAATGTGAATCACATCCTTTATGCAAAAGGCTGACCAAAACGACTTAGATAATTTTCTCCTAAATTATAATCTTCCAAATAAAGGCAAAGTACTAAAAACAAACAGAACAAATAAGAGAAAGCAATGCAGAGAAGGGACAAAGTCCAATGACATATGTGACGAGTAGTTACCATTCTAAGCTCAGTCCTGCTTAGGACTCTGCGGAGCTGAATTGGACCTATCTTAGAGCTGTCCCCAATACCCACCCAGAATTTGGAGGCTGGAGCATTTATCCACTGACTTCGGGTTACCACTGGGACCATGATACTTCCCAGGAATTTAGCAATGCAAGATATCAACAGTGTTGAATTGGACTCAACTGGAGTTAACAACAGCCTTAAGGCACAATTTATCCAGAGTGTCCAAGAAACTGAAATATTTTGTCACAAGGTAGAGGAATTGTGTAAAGAACATCCTGAAACAAGCAATTCTAAGGAAGTACTTTAGAACTTTAGTACTTCATGAAGCAGCTCCATATCCGTATAATGCTGAGCGAATATCCAGAAAATGTTAGCTATTACTTGTGTTAGAGAAGAGAACAGATGTGGAAGTAGTCATTCTACAGCAAGAGTATATATCTTTATTCTAAACTGCATATAGCCCATAGTCCTTTGTTTGTGATAGGTATTTGTCTAAAACTCTTTTACAAAAACTCACCACTTTTAATTGGCCTCATCTATCCTTGGTTTTGGGGTTCATTTATTGTTTTTTTGTCTTATTTTCTCTAACAGATTGGGAGCTACTTGAGTGGAAAAATTGTTTCTTACTGTGCCATCACAGAATTTAGCAGGTGCCTAGCATGCTATATTTAAGTCAGAAAGAAATGAAGGAATGAAACATCTTATAAAGCAAATGAAAAATAGTACTTTAAAATAATGTCTTATGTTTATTGAATGCTTTATATATATGTCAAGTACGTTCTATTTATTTTCTAATTTCATCATAGTAATCATTCTATTATGTAAGCTTTATTAGTTCTACTTTATAAGTAAGATAATTGAGGTTTGAATAGGATAAATAAAACACTCAAATTTTCACAGGTAGGAAATAGTTGAACCAGAGCTTGAAATTGTGTATATGTCCTTTGAAAAATCCAAACATCCATCCAAAACTTTATGCTGCCTCTGAGGAAAGGAAGGGGAGAATAAAAGATGAGTAAAACAGGAAAGGGAGGAAAAGAAGGAAGGAAGAGAAAGAAGTACGAACGGAAAGACATAGAGACGAAGAGATGGAAGAATCAATTATGAACTTGTGGAGGAGTCAAGGCAATGTTTGCTCTTATGTGAGAAGCTGTCATAGATTTTTTTGATATTTTTCACATATGAACTAAAAAGTTATCAGATGAAATCATATAGAAATGAGAAGAATTGTTTCCTGAATTGCTGTCTTTGAGTTATTTAGCTTACAGGAGTTTTGTGACTTATTTATCTCTGGGATAGAATATGATTTCTATATTTGATACAATTAATATTAGAATTGCATGTCCATTTAATTAAGCCAGAAATTTGGCACTGGAGAGAGAGAAAAAATTAAGTAACCAACTATGGGATGAAAATAGAAATAATTTCAGACTTTTGTCTTTCTGATATTTAGCACCAAGATTGTTTTCGTAAATTTCTATATTTAGGACAAAGATTTAGAACAATGATTTAGATTTAAAGCTAAAAGTTCCAAGTGCTCAATTCATTTCCAGAGTCCAAAAGTGTCATTTCACATTGTTTCCTGTCATACTGTGATTTATTGTTTTAATTTCTGACATAAATTTTAGGGTTTTCAAGAAAGGATCTTCAGCAAAACCCACATTTGGGATTTGTTTTCCTCCAAACCTCATTGTGGCTTGACGATATTTAGTTTATCAGAGAGATAAAGCAAAGCCAATATTTTTAACAGTGGATACTGCTTTCAAATGTTGTCATAGTTTTAATGCATCCATGATAACTGTACATGCCCACTGTCTGAGATAATTTGGAGAGTGTAAGAACTTTACTTTTCAGAAATTGTTCTGAGTTAGGAGTAAAATACTTGTAAAGTCTGAGCATATTTACAAATAATTCTTTGGATATCAGATTTTATCAAAATGAAGATCAGACATGAAAAATAGTTTTCCACTCACTCCCATAATCATCACTGCAGTAAAAATATTATATAAATTATTACAATGAGGGAAAGGAAACCCAAGTAAAAAAGAGGCAAAGGAATAGAGAAATCTATAGGTAAATATGTAAAAATGGCTTTTGGGAGATAGTTGTACTCACTTAGAAGACAATTTAAAAATCTCCCTAAGTGTTTACAAATACAGTTCCTTCCCTTTGATGTGATCCTAAATCTTCGCTTTGAAGAATGACAGAGAGAACATGGATGAAGAACTTCTCAGTAATTATGAAAACTATTTACATCTATTCATTTTATAAACATTTATTAGGTACATACTAGAGGAAAGAGAGGGAAGGTAAAATACATTCCTGTAAGGCAGTTAATATATAATCTTGTATAAAAGAAGAGTTTAGAAAAGTCATGAAACTGTCTTAAAAGTATATATTAAATGAATCAAGAGTTTTCTTGTTACAGGTTTACTTGTCTAATCACACTTTCATAGTTCTTTTTAATACAAAAGACATTCAATGGATGTTTCCCTGTTAATTCAAAAGGATCTGCCTCTCTATGACAAACGGTAATGACTGACGAAGTCAGCTATTGGCAATAAAGGTGACTTAAGTGGATCTGATCAGCTCTGTTGATAGACTTTATGTACTCTATTCCTCCCAGCCTTAGGAGTATTTATAAAATAATATGAGAGCTATGAAATTCTTAAACAATAGTTAATAATTAGCTTTAAAAGTTTCTTAGAAACCCTACTAAGGTGGGTCAAGGGCACAAACAGTGAAAGAAGCCATGAGGACTAAACTCTTAAAATACAGGAACTATTGACAATTTTTTATTTTCTATTAGCTTTAGGAAGAGCTCTTACATGAAGTTGGCATAGTAAGTAAAAAAAAAGTGTTTGGTGGTAATGGAAAACAAAAATATCTTTCACTATTTAACACTTATTAAAGAATTGTAGTGCATCGCGTCCAGCACAACACGAGTTGTGGGAAGCAAGAAGGGCAGCGCAGGGCTAAGAAAAGACAGTAGTCAAGAATAGGGTGCAAGCAGGGCCAAGGGTCTCAAGCTTCAAGGATTGAGCCCCGAATCGGGCCAGCACGTAGCTTTTATTGGCTAACTTCTAAGGAGGTAAAAGATTGTTAATCGCAAGATCTGTGTGTTATGTAGCCTGCTGGTTGTCTTTCCGAAAGTTTCCATTGTGTTCCAGCTTGTACTATGTCTTCACACACACACACAACTCTAAGGAATCCATTGAAGGGGAGGGACTGATATAATTCCATCGGGTCTCAGTTTGCTGAGACTTCCCCTCAAAGGAGCTTTTCCGATATCTCTCCATTGGGCCTCAGTTTGCTGAGGCACTCCCTTGTGAAATCCTGGAAAGAGTGTGGGGGAACAAATGGTTTGGCAGCTGCAAGGCAACAGTAGTGCCCCAAGGCACAAACTATAAAAGAAATGACTTCCTATGGGATTCTTTGAAAAGGATATACTGTTGAGACTTAGCAGAAAAGAAAATATTCTAAATATATTTATGCTTCAGGGAAAAAAATAAAGCTAATATGCAACATTGATATGTATTAAATCCATATGACATGTTTCCTTGTGATCTTTATTTATTAACCAGTTTCTTGTCAGGAATATTATGAAATTTTCTTTTAGAAAAAGCTCTCATTATCTACTTAATCAGAAAGACAAATATCAGGGAAACTATACCTACACAAAGTACTAAATATGATACATTTGCATTATACAAATTCTAAGACCAGTATCTTTTTAAAGAAACTTTCATGCCAATTTATAATGGGATAAACATTGAAAGGAAAGTCTCCTTTCTTAAAAGAGGAAGACATAGTAATAGAAAATTTTCTTCTTTATGCTAACTTTGGGCCTAGTTTGCTCATTATTTTCTAGTTCCTTGAGGTATAAAGTTAGGTTGTTTATTTGAGGTCTTTCTTTTACCCAATACAGGCATTTACTGCTACAAAATTCCTTTAAGAAATGCTTTTTCAGCATCCCATAAGTTTTTGGATGTTGTGTTTCCATTTTCATTTGTTTCAAGATTTTGTTTAATTTCTATTTTGATTTCTTTGTTTAGGAGTGTGTAGTTCATTTTCCACATGTTGCTAAATTTTTCAGTTTTCTTCTTGTTGATTTCTAGTGTCATATCATTATTGTCAGAAAAGATGGTATAATTTCAATATCCTGAAATTTACTAAGACTTGTTTTGTGTCCTATCATGATCTATCCTGGAGAATGTATCACATGGGCTTTAGAAGAATGCATATTCTGCTGCTATCAGATGGAATGTTTTTTATATGTCTGTTAGGTTCGTTTGTTCTTAAGTATGGATCAAGTCTAATATTTCCTTGTTTATTTTCTATCTGGATGATCTAACCATTGCTGAACATAGGGTATTGAAGTCTCCTACTATTATTGCATTATTGTCCATTTTATCCTTGAGAACTGTTAATATTTGCTTAAAATATTTAGATGTTCCAATGTTGGGTCCATATATTTTTATTTTTGTTACATCTTCTTGATGAGTTAACCCCTTTAATATAATGATCTCCTTTTGCTCTTGTTACCTTTTTGGCTAAAAACAAACATACTTTGTCTTTGATATATAATACTTTGTATATATTATACTAGGATATAAGTACAGCTGCCTCCACTCTTACTTGCCTACCACTTGTGTTGAATACCTTATTCTATTTCCTCACTTTGAGCCTATGTGTATCCTTAAAGTTCAAGTGAGTCTTTTATAGGTCACATATAGTTGTGTCTTGTTTTTTTGGTAGTACATCCAGCCACTTTGTGCCTTTTGATGGGATAATTCAGTCCATTCACATTTAGAATAATTATTGCTTTGTAGAGATTCACTAATGTCACTGTACTTACTTGTATTCTGTTTTTGTTTGTTTGTTTTGTAGTTCCATTGCTCTTTTTCCACTCTTTCTGCCTATTTTTGTGAATCGGTGATTATCTGGATACTCATAGCTGCAAATATGATGCTATGGTACACTATGGAGTCTAGGGACAATTACTACAGGTACCCACATTCCTTGTGAAGTATTAACTTCTGTTTCTTTTTTTGGTTTTTTGGTTTTTTTTCCCTCTAGACTGTACTGAATCTATACTTCATGTCGAATTTAAGGGCTGAGGGAGTCATAACTAATTATTAGCTGTTTATTGAAACTGTTGTTTCGGAATTGACAGTGGGTCTTCAGTCCTGAATCTGATGGAAACAAGTTTACTATTTGTTTTAAAAGCAACTTTGGGAAAAATATATACATTTGAAAACACAGGACTATAGTGCTCCTAAAACTGTCACCTGCCAAATGATGGATGAGCTTTCTTAAGAACATCTCCAAGGTGAAAAGATTCAAGAGAGGTTAACTAAAATCTGTGGGAAAATAGAAAAGCTTTAAAAATGTCACTTACATACACAATAACCCTATCTGTGAAGTATATTCATATGTGCATTCATATATGTGTACTATAATCACTACATATTTATATCTCTGACAAAATCTTTGCTTTGACTCACTAGCAAGACTTTGCTATGATATTAAATGAGCGAACAGAGTTTACTTGTTAAAATGTGCTGTCATGATCCCAATGAATCAGATGAAGTTATGCCTTACAAAGCTTTCTGACACTCTATGGAATAGACTATAGGGTAAATGTATTTTGGATTTGCCTGATAAATTTGATCAAAATATAGCATGTTTAATAAATAATTACATAAAGCATAACTTCCTTACTCCTAAAAGTGTTTGAAGTTGGTTAAAAAAAAAAAAACCAAAGAATTAAAAGAAACAAACACATATCAATTAAATTTGAAAAAAAAGAAGAAAATATATAAATTATGCTCTAAATTTCTGGAATTATACATTATGACCAATTTGTAAAGTATAATTGTTCTTCCTCTTCATCTTCTTCCTCATCTTCATCAGTTTAAAAACTAAAGAAAAATAAAGCTATTCTACTTCTTTATTGAGAAAGAATTTTCTGGATATACTATAAGCAACTATTTCAAATCTTTCCTGTTAAACATTGTATAATGGGATAGAACTCTATCTGAGTGTACCTTTTACTTGAGGCACAAATTATATAATAGCTAATACTTATCCAATATTTATTATATGTCAGATGCTGTTTAAGAACTTTACCTGTTGAAACTCTTAATTCTTTCAACTAGCCATGTAATAAATGCTATTATTATCTTCACATTATAGAACCTGAGGTCCTGAGAGTTTAGGTTATCACCTTATATGGAAGATATCTAAACCCTACAGAGCCAGTAATCTCAACCACTATGCTACACTGACTGTGAGTGTAATATGGATTGAGATATTTCTCCCAAAAATGATACCACATATAATAAACTGAAAGTACAATATAGTATTTCTTGTCACTAATCAGACAATAATTACTTACTGAGTAACTATTATTCATCTAAGAAAATATTGTTATGTTATGCAATTCCCTCAGATACTTATTTTTAAAGATGCTGCTCTATATTATTATTACATTTGGATGTTTTGACAGTTTCTTAGAATTGAAGCAATTTTATTTCCATTTCAGCCAATGAAAAGAAAAATTCTATATTAAATATTTATTTATTGTTTTCACATTTTATTATTCCAGGATTATAGTCTAATCCAGAAAAGCTTTAGACAAATCTATATAATTTTAACAATGGACCTCAGACAATTTTCCTCGGCAATCTATCCAAACTATAATTGGATTAGGTAACAACAAGTTTTTATGTGATTTTTAGCCCACCTTATTATTTGCTTTTGCTTTTTTTCCTATTCCAATTCCACATACCATAGTGATTGCAACATGTGGGCTGGCAACCTGTGTAGTGTTTGGGCAAATTTGCAACTGTGTTATGGCTCTGTTTTAACATCTCTGAAATGTCAATTAAATTATGCGTTCATGGGGTACTTGAGAGGAATCAATGAGATAATGTGTATTAAGCACTGTTACCAGCATATAGTTGTTTTTAATAAGGCAATATAATAATTAGCTTATAAACCATGTTTTTAATATCTCAGATATCGTCTTTTGAATATATTTCTAGCTTTGAAATTCTCCAACACTGCCCTCTTTCATTATTTGTCACTTTACATTTTACAAACATTCTCTAGGCATGTGTGCAAAGTGCTTGATATACAAAAATCTTTGCTGGCCCTGTTGCTTCTATTGTCTTTGGTTTAATAATTAAAGCGTGATTCAGGTTAGACCAAAATATTACAGACATTCTTGGATAAAGTGTTATAGAAAGGGAGAACAGTACATCCATCTTTCTCAGTATACTTTATCTGTGGGGACAGTGACAAGTCAAGTGTCACATTACTGAGTAACAAGAAAAATGTACTGAACACGGTCTTTCGGTTCTAGTGATACAGATATGTAAATTAAAGATTATTCCTAAGTAATTTTTCCTGCAAAATGTTTCTTGTCTGAATCAGTCAGTTTTATAGACTCATTAGGTTTTTGTTCGTTTGTTTCCCGAATCAACATAAACAAAACACAGGTGAAAACTATTTGAAAACCCATGAGATTTTGTTTTGGATTCAGTAAAAGGAAACCCCAATAACTGTTGCATCTGGCAAATTCTTGCATCTGTATTTGGCACAGAAGTGAGCAACATAACTTACATTATACTTTATTTCAGATAAACACATACGCAGACTATTTAAAGAGGAAGCTCTCTAGATTGGAGAAAAGACTTCTTTAGATGAAGGAAATGGGCTTTATTAAGGCATGATATTAAGACTGATTTTTTGATGCCCCACTAAGCTGGATGTAAACATAAATTTTACTTGTAGAATCTTTGAAACTGTGACAGAAAAGTGTATTTGCATTACGTTCCTTGATAACTACATTCCTTTTCCATTTAAAGTATGATGCTGCATACAGTCAGTTGTGACATATTTAACTTTTCCTTTTCATCAAAGATTATTCATTCTCATATTGCTTATTCAGATTAGGGACTAGCAACTGACTCTATTGCTTTCTTATTGTGGAGGAGCAGACAGGGAAGAAATCAGATGATCAAGGGTAAGGAAGAGTGATCAAATAGAAATTATCATTTCAAAAATGAGTTAATGGCTAATATATGAATAGTACAGACACTGGCTCAAAGTAAATGCTAAATGTTAGTAACTACTAGAAAAACCCAGGTATAAAGGAGGACCCTCCCTGACTCTTGAGATAAAATAAAAAAATGCCTAGAATGTCCCAAATTCCATAGCTCTCGGATGTCCAAAACATTTGAAAGGATTCCAAGTTTCCCATGTTATATGTTTACATTTATATTTGAAGTCAAAGGCTGTTTTCTTCTATATTCTCCACTCTGTCGTATTTAAGAGCAAGGAGGAGGTATTCAATTAAGTTGCACTAATGGTAACATGTCAGGGTGAAAGCGTAATGTCTTGTGCATGGTAGCTCTTAAATTAAGAGTTAAATCTTAAAAAGAGACTCATTTGGAGCAATAAATTTGGCAAATAAATTTAATTATACATTATCAAGGTGTTAAAATTGTCATCAACTGAAAGGCTTAACATAAGAAAAGCAAACACAGATTTCAGTCTGGTTTTGTCTGTAATGTAAATTATGTAGAGAAATACCATGGAGTGTCTAGAAAATTTGACTACCAGGAACAAAGACATAAATTAACTAATAAGAAAGCAGTAAGGCTTCAGCTTTTCAGTCTATAAAAGGAGACAGTCAAGGAAAAAAAAAAAAAAGAAAACACAGAATAGTTGAAATGAAAAAAGTTACCTGAAAAACTCAGAAACTTCCACAGCATGTGAGGCAATGGAAACTGCATCTTCATCTTAATAGTGAAGAGAAAATAGCCAATCTCTCTTACACTGGGCTATCTACTACTCTGAGTTATCTTTTGACACCAAGAGGTAGTACATATTTATTTTTATGTTGGACAGTGTGAGCAGAAAGCTGAGATGCAGGTGACCTTGTGGTCAGGGTGTCAGTGACAGCTTAGATCCTGCACCCCATTCCCAACCTGCCTTATTTATTTTAGAAAAGAATCACTTTAGTTAAGGGAGAGAAAAATGATACAATACTGAACTTATTTACTTGATATATAAGAGCCAAAAATGCAGAGCTGTTGGACTCCAGAGCATCTGATCTTTGACAGGAAGCACAGCGAGAGAGGCCTGCTGAGCTGCCTGCTTCCATACAGTGATATATTTTGAGAGTTTACTTTTGCATTTCTTAACTCTATTCCTGTCACTTTAGATGAGAATGTTTTGAACCTACCATCTGCATGTTGTAGGCAACATTCACATCGATAAACTCAATAAAATGTCACACTGGTATATTTCTGACTCTGCCAGTAATCAAAAGAAGCTATTTTCACCCTTAAATTTGTTTCAGCTTCTCCAATGGTGAAATATATGAGCTTGCTTCTTACCAACTGAGAAAGGTGTGAGTATGGAACATTCTGCTAAAGGTCAGAATGAGGATGTAAGTCAGAAATTGATCTAGCTGAATTTCAGAGGTTTGACAGATGTATTTTAATTGGATCAAATAGGTTATAAGTACTAGGAAATCCATTTCAGATCCTTCATGGACATGCTGATATAGTGACATGTGCAATTTAACAATGAAAGAACATCATGTCCAGGTAAGCTGTAAAATCACCCTAACATAGAGATAAAGGGTTTATTACGTTGCTTATTTATAGTTTGTATACTTTATTTCTTGTCGGCGGTGGTGGTATTGTTCTTCTTTTTCACAAAATTTGGTGTTTGCAAAAGTGAAAGCACTAAACAAAAAAGAGAATCATAATTTGAGAGAATTTATCCTATAGTGACAAGCATAGAGTTTATTCCGATGATATTTTTATGTTTCCTTTTGGTCTGCTTTGAGGAAAGCTTTTGATTTGGATTTGATTGGTGTGGTAGGCAGAATAATAGCTCACAAATGCTCTAATCTCCAGAACCTATGAATATGTTACTTTACAGGCAAAAGGGGTTTTGCAGATCTGATTTAAAACCTGAGATGGGGAGACTATTCTGGATTACCTAGTGGGCCCAACATAATCACAAAAGTCCTTATAAGGGAAAAGAGGGAGACAGAGGAGTTAGTGGACATGTGACAACAGAAGTAAATAAAAGCCAGTTGGAGTGATATGATTGCTGGAAGAGGGCCAGAAGCCAAGGTGTGTGGGCAACTTCTAGAAGCTGGAAAAAAAAGGAATGTTTTCTCCCCCTAGAAGCTTCAGAAAGAAAGCAGCCCTGCCAATGTGTCGATTTTAGCCCCATAATGCTCGTTTCACACTTCTGATCTTCAGAATGATAAGAAAATAAATTTATGCTGCTTTAAGCCGTTAAATTCATGGTAATTTGTATAGCAGCAATAGGAATCTAATACAATTGGTAATTTATCTTGAGCCCAAAGAGTAGACCACATGTCAGTCTTAATAAAAAAATTGTGAACCTCAATTGGGTGTCTATATAATGGATAAATATATAGACAGAGGAATATTTGTCCTTTATAGAGAAAATCTAATACTATTCCTGTCTGCCCAGGCAGGGATCTCTTTACTCTTGACACAATCTATAAGTCACCATTCCCCATTCTTTAAATTTTTTTTTCTCCTTTTTATAGCATGCAGCAGAAAAATCAGGCAGACCTCAGAGGTAGCACTATCCATAGCAGAGATGTCTGTTAGCAGAAGGCTTATCAACAGAGCACAAGGATATTCTCACATGTACACTTGGAGACAGACATTTCAGAGACACTACTGGGAGACTGGGACCCTGAAAGAAACGTAGTGGTTCAGGATATATATTAACATATGAGTTTTGAGCAGAAGATAGAGACTCTAATTCATAAGTAATGCCCTTTCATAAAGAAGTTTCTTTCCACTGATTGCAGTGGGCCAGGAAGGGAGTGAGACAAACAATCAGAAAACCTTAGACAAGAAAAGAAGAGACATCCACACCAGGTGGAACAGAGAAAATACACATTTCCACACCTGTTTTGAGATTTTCACTACCTTCTTCATAGCAGAGGATTCGAGTTTAAAACCAGGCTCCTCATTTATTTTTAATCTACCTCAGTGTAGACTCTTGGATTCTTATTTTATTCCATGCCTTTTAATCCTTTACTATTATTATTTCTTTTGACGTTTAAATTGTCCCAGATTTGGAACAGATCAGATCTGCTACTTTCTACAAAACAGGTGCCTTGGATTCTTTGAAAGTACCAATATATTGTAACAAAAAGAACCGAGTAATCATTTTATGTTAAAAGAGATTAAAGAGATATGGCACCTGAATAAATGAATGTCCAAGATCTCATTTTGCCATAAAGGACATTATTGTGACAATTAGTAAAATCTGAATAAGATCTATAGATTAGGAAATAGCACGGTATCTGTAAGAAAGAATGAAGAGGGGATCGAGGTTTGGGGACAGACCAGATATCTCTGATTTAGTGTTATGAAGAGTGAAATAAAGAGCCCTCCCAGTCTCTGATAGTCACCTATGGACCTTATTGAGTGTTAAAAAGAACACAGATAAAATGAGGAGGTGCTTAGAAAACTATTTGTTTAACAAACCTTGGGTCTATTTTTATACTCCAATTACACTAGTGTGTATTGTTAGCAGGTTTAGCAAATAAAAATATAAGAAGAAGCCCAGTTAAATTTGGATTTCATTCAGCCCCAGAAATGAGTGAAGCACTGACTCATGGTATAGGATAAATGAAACTTGAAAACATTATGCTGAATGAAAGAAGCCAGACACATAAGGCAACACATTACATGATCTCATTTATATGAAACATCCAGAATAGGCAAATCTATAAAGACATAAAGTAGTGGTTGCCGGGAGCTGATAGGAAAGGAGGAAAGAATAGTGAGTGCTAACTGCCACAGAGTTTCTTTTGGGGGTGATAAAAATGTACTGGAATTAGATAGTAGAGATGATTGTGCCACTTTGTGAATATTATAAAAAACACTGAAACACTTTGAAAGTGAATTTTAAGGTAGAGGAATTGTATGTCAATAAAAAATCATAACAAAAATCTAAACAAAACAAACACAGAAAACCTGCCAGCTGGCCAAATTTGGTCAGCAGACCAGAGATCGCCAATTCTTGCCCTACACTAGTAGTTCTTGTCCCAGACTGTTTATGAGGGTCAGTTTGAGATTTTTTTACAAAATGCTCATGCTAGCCCCTCCCCTGTGTGATTAAGTTGGTCTGGGATAGTGTTTGTTCTCTCCAGGTGATTCTTATGTGCAGCCATGGTTGAGAAAAACTACTGGTCTAGAGCAGTGGTTATAGTCTCAGGGTTAGTCCAGATCTTTTGTAAACAGTTGAGAATAATGACCCACCAAAGATGTCTAAGTCTGAATCTAGGAACCCGTGAATATGGTACCTTATATGGCAAAAGGGACATTGAAGATGAAGATGTGATTAAGTTAAGAGCATAAGGATAGGGAATTTTTGTTTGATTGCATGTGTGGGCTCAAGCTAATCTCATGGGTCTTTAAAAACTGAAATTCTTTCATGGTTGTGGTAGGAGAAAGATGTGAATACAGAAAAAAGGTTGAATGGATGCAATTTGGTTAGATTGAAGTTGGGGGAAGGAGGCCATAAACCAAGGAATGTGGGTGGCTTCTAGAAGTTGGGGAAAGCAACAAACGGATTCTCCTGTAGAGCCTTCATAAAGGAACATAACCTTGGTGGCATGAGTTTTTAACCCGTGTTGAACTTCTAACCTATAGGACCTTAAGATAATAAATTTATATTGTTTTAAGTTAGCATAAAGCTGAATTTTAGATGAACAATGTTTTTACCTTTTTTTTTTTTTTTTTTTAGAATAAGTATGTCACATGCATTATTTGGGGACTAAATATACTAAATATTTATATGTTGTTTATTTTCAGTTCAAATTTAATTGAGTCTCTTGCATTTTATCTGGTGATCTAACTAGAGTGTTATTAAAAATAAATTCAACTAAAAGGTTAATATTTCTGAGAAATGAGTTTATAATAACTTTGCTGACTCTTATAATAGCGCACATATAATACACATAAAACAATACAATTAATGAGCCTTTCTTTTGGTGCTATGGAAAACCTTGTAATAACTTGCTTAAATGATAAATCTGAAAAACTGAATGCTCAGCTAAAATTTAGTTTTGAAAGTATTTTCTTGTATAAATACAGGCACTTATAACCTCAAAATTTTAAGGAAATGCACACGTCAATTTTTGTCATAAATACTAATGTATATACTTAGCAAATATATATTAAGTTACTCTATCTATTGGGGCTTCTTATATACCTAAGTTTCACATTTGCTAACACAAAACACTGGATGAGACAGAGAATAATTAATTACTAACTTCATTAATGGGAACTCAATTTTGCACTTTATTTCTGAAAAAAATTAAGAGAGTGAAAAAGAGTTAAAGTAATATATAATGTAAATGTAGTTTCTCTCTGGTGATTCATGCCACTGCAATCTTTTTACCTTAGGGAAATGGGTGATGGAACTTTAAAAGTGAGAATATAAATCAACAGCCTTGTCACTTCTCTGAAAGACTACTACACTAATGACAGCAATTACTTTTAAAGGACTGTTTTGAAATGTGTGGAATTGAGCCTTAATAATTCAGTTGTCTCTTTATAAATGTGCAGTCCTTCATCTATGAGAATTAAGTTACTTCTCCAACCTCATTAGCAGTGATGGGTCTGCACTAATTCATCACTGCCCATTGCCCCAGTTCTTATGGACACCACACAGGGTGCAAGGACTGCTGTGAGTTGCTACAATGTTGCAATGCCCCCTGATAAATAAAAGGAGGTGCTCCAAGCCTTTAATCCCAATACTTTCTTTTGCTGGCAGATGCATCAATTTCTTCCAAGTTGTGAGAAGTCTTGTTTTGTGTTATATATTGAGCAAATAATTTGAAATAAAGATGCATGAATGTGTTGATCTTGTGATCCCAAACATAAAATCAACACAAACATGTACATTTTCAAGCTTGGAAATGTAGCTTTTCTTTGATTTTGAATTTTTCACCTTTTACTGAAAACTGCATTATATCTTGTGTTTGCCTTGTAAATAGGGGAGTGACTCTTGGCCCAAAGCAATAATATTTTCTCTTGTTACTTGGTGTATTCTAAGTTGTGCTACTCAAAACTAATTTTTAATAAGGAAAAAAGTATTTCCTCTGTGGTCTTGCTCCAGAGCCTCACCTATTACAATTACTATTCTATCCTGTAGGTGGGGGCTAGCAAATTTTTTTCTATGTTGGGACAACTAGTAAGTATTTTCAGTGTTGTGGGTATAAGGTCTCAGTTACAACTACTCAGTTCTGTCATTGTAGCACTGAAGAAGCCATAGAGAATATGTGGCTGTGTTCCAACAAATTTTATTTACAGATGCAGGCAATGCGCCAGATTGACCTGTGGCTGTACTGTTGTCTATCTCAGTATAAAGCATTATCTCTTTAGAAGGCCCTGATAACTTGCAAATCCTTCGGAAAACAACCATATTAAGTCATGAGATCTCTTCCACAATTTATTGTAAATTGTCATACTAAATTTTCTACCAGTTGTCTGAAGACTGGGAAAAATACAGAATATTTTTGATAAAGAAAAAATAAGGTCAAGGAAAAAGCAACATTTTAGAAAATGTGTTCTACAAAATGCTAATTATGCAGGAAATGAATAGACATTATAATAAAAAGGGTTGTGAAGCTGATTTTTTTAAAGTTAATTAGGTTTCTTTGCTGTAAGATTTATCAGTCTTTAGTACACTAAATTATACTGTACATCTCCAAAACTGGGTTATAATATAAATTGTTTCCCAAAAGGTACCTTAATTTTGCAGTGCCCCTGTAACACTTAAAAAAATATTGATTATTAGCAAAGACTATAGTCCATATGGGCAGCCATGCTTAGGACAAGCTTAGGTATAGGGAGGTATAAAGTGTTCTTGGGCTTAAGATCCAGAAGAGATAGAGATAGTACAGAAGAGCCACAGGTAGAATGTCCATAATGAACTGTTCTTTTGCCTCAAAATGAGATTGTTCTTTCAGTAACAATGATATGTTGGGCAGTGAATAAAGACAAAACATTGTAGAAAGATTGGTTCTATGGTTGTTGAATGAGACTTGATTTACGAAGTGAGTAGATATTCAGTCAGACGAAGTATCACATATTCATGAAAATAGACACAAATTGAAAGAAAGCATATCCTGAATGGGCCATTAAATATAAAATTACACCATATGAATATTTAGTCTTCATTAGAAATATGATTTTGATATATTGTAGAAGAAACTATTTACTTTTGTCTATTTATAGTTTGGGCCTATTTCATTCTGGAAAGAGTATTTACAATGATATTGTTTTAGCAGGAGAATGAGCCCACAATTTAAGAAGAAAAAAATTATTTTCTACATTAATTTTAGAAAAAACATTTCTTTTACTAAACCATTTTCTAATATTTATAGAAAAACTCCACTGCAAAGGTAAAAATATCTAGCCAGGTCTAAAAATATAATGCCTTACCAAGATGAATGGCATAGAATGGTGCTCAGTTCTAGAGTGTTTCTCATAATAAAAATCATGATAGTGCAAAGGAGGTAATATGATAATATGGTAATAGGCATCCACACTTTATAACGGTAATTTCTAAAGGCTATAGATAAAACCTGAAGTTCTGAAAACTACCCGTGGAAAATTAAAGTTACATGATGCTAACTTTAATTATTTATTTATTTACCTGTACATTTACAATTCTTAATTTAAATTTTTATTATAATAAGAAAAATTTTATTGCTGCTCTGTTCCCACATTAAAAAAAAAAATCTCATGTATTTATTGGGCATCCTCTAAGGAATGAGCATTGAAAGAGGCTGGGGATTTGGAACAGGACATTCGTTTTGTAAGTCCTTTCTGGTTTTCAGGTGCTTCCGTTCTCTTTCCCCCAATTTAAAGCTTTTCACATTACCTCTTTTTGTCTGACACGCCGAAGAAAGGCTAATTCTTCCCAAGCATTGTGTTATAAGCTCCAAGATTACCTTTCACTACTTCTTTTCTTTCACTACCCTCTAATTATTTGTTCTATTTTTCAGGTCTGTAGAGGAAAATAACTAATCTAATTCCTACCAAAATACATATAACTAATGTTAAACTCTCCATGGATACATTTTCATTTTACAAGTTATATGGTAGTAAATTATCTAAGTCTTTAGTCCCATTTTAATTTTAATGCAATATTGATCTTGTGCCATATTTTACAGGTTATACATTGATGTCTGCATGTTTCTTCGTCTGTCTGTTGTTCTGTTGTCTCTGTTCCTCCTATTTCTGTTGTTTCTAAGGGTTTAAATGTCCGTTTCCGTACTTTAATATATATCACAGTGACCTAGGATTTCTGATATATTTTTGAGTAGTCCACATATTTAATCACAGAATTATAATTTCAGGGTAATTATTATAGCTGCAGAGCCATTTTAACCTATATCTATTCATTTTAAAAATGAGAAAGTTGAGGTCTAGAGAGAGGGTCACGCAAGTTCTCACAAAACTCAGGTCTCAGAGTTCCACATTTATAACACTTTTGATGCCAGAAGTATTTTGGTAATAGAAATATTGTAGAATGTAGAACAATTTTGGTAATAGAAATAGTACCAACCAGCTACATTTGTGGAGTCCCTGATAAATGCCAGATATGACACTTCTATTAATTCTAATCCTTGCAGACATATCATAATATTGATACGATATTTATTTAATGTGGGAAACAGAGAATCAGAGAAGTAACACCCATCTGGAGAATTCTTCTTTGTACTCAGTTATGTCTTACTGAATAATCTCACCTTTCCCCCATAATTTACTGCCTCTCTGAATACTTTGAAAAGAATTAGATTCTATGGAAAGTCAGATGTGAAGTAAGTTTAATTATGTAAGTTTTGTTTTTGTTTATTTTCTGAGGCATCATTTACCTTTATCTTATACGTAGCAAACTCTATCAAAGGTATACTGGCCTCTGGCCAAAGAGGACCACAAACAAACAGCCCCACCAGAATAATCAGAATAAATGTGAATAGTTCATAATATATGAAAAATCTTTTTTCCTAGTGCCCAATGACGTTTCCTCCTTTTAACAAATATATTACTAAGAACTAAGGCAATGAAAGATGTCATCAAATCTTTACTTATAACAAGAGCAGTTTTTGGAAAATTCTCTTTCTACAAGCAGTGCTTGAAACAACTCACTGCTAGGTCTAGACTTTGTAATTGTCGAGATAGTCTCAAGACAGTGAGAAAATATAATGTATGCAATTATTACATTGTCCCCAGTTAACTAGTAACTGGTTATAATTTATCCTGAAGAAACTACCCTATTTTATATGCTGGTTCATTATCCACATTAAAATGTGGTATCCTTTAATCTAAAAGTTCTCTTTGAAAACTCTATATGTGTCTCCTTATCATTAATATAGAACATAGATTTCACATTTTTGCAGAATGATTGAGCTCCAGATGATGGCAATTTAAAAGAAACAGCTACCTATTGTGTCTCTCTGCTGAACTATTTGGTATCAGTAATGAGGAAGCTTCAAGAGCCTGACTGGAAAAATGGATCCCAGTACCATTTACTAATAATGGCATTTGGTATTTCACTAGAATTAATATTTCTTGCTGCTAAGGTCTTTAATGATCTGGTTATAGCAGAAAAAAGCTGAAAATAATCTAAACTCATTTAAGTACATCAGATGCAGAACTCAAGACCAGAGAGGTGTATTGGTTTTGTTCTGATGCATTAGTTCCTTTGTCCCAGCCTCGTGTCTGAGGAGCTATTGAGGGGCTCAAGAGGATGTTGTACTAAATTTTGCAATTAATTTACCTAACGTTACAATTTTCAAATATAAACCATGTGCAAACACACAAAAGCAAGACAAAATTCCATTATTAGTGGTTGCAAATGTGAGTTAAAGAAACAAATACAAGACCTTGTCATTGAAAGCCCCATTTGAGTCGCATATAACATGTTACATCATGAAGGTGCACGATGGCTCTGACAAACCAGAGTGAATGTGAATCATTAAAAGATAAAAAACGAAAACAAAAACAAAAACCTCTAAGTTGTTTTCTTTTTTTCTACACAGCCCATACTTGGAAAAATATCTTCTAGGAAATGTGTATTGGGAGATAGGAATCCTGGACTAGGGTAAAGTGTTCCTGTGGAGAGCTTGAACAAATTATCCGGATGTCATTTTTCACAGTTCACAGGCAAAAAATCGAGCTAGCAGAAATGTCCTACCCAATGATCCCCAATGTATCCACCTTCACTTCACATTACAATCATCCACAAAAAAAGTGGAATGATTTGTAAATGTTTAATATGAGTTTTCTGGGAACATTATGTACAGTTTTCTAGATGACTGCAAGGCAGGAACATTTTGACATTTGTTTTGCTCCTCTTTCTTTTTTTTTCAGTTTTATTGACGTATAATTGACAAATATAATTGTTATATGTGTGATGAAATCATCATATATATGTGATGATTTCATATACATATACAATATATCATATATGCAATATATCATGGTTTTGATTTATATTTCTCTGATGAGTACTGATGCTGAGCACATGTTCATGTACTTGCTGACCATTTCTAGGTCTACTTTTGAAATGTGATGATTTGATATATGTACACCTTGTACATATATCAGCATCGAATTAACTAACACATCCATCACCTCACATATTTACCTTTTGGGGGGGGTGAAATTAAGTTCTACTCTATTACAAATTTCAATTATACAATACAATATTATCAACTAGAGACATCATTAGGTCATAAGACCTTATTATCTTATCCTTGAGAGTTTGTACTCTTTTATTAATACCAACCTTCTCCTCAACCCCCAGCCATGACAAATACCATTCTAATCTGCTTCTATGAGTTTGATTTTTTTTTAAGATTCCACATACGCCTAAGGGACACCATGCAGTATTTGTCTTTCTCTGTCAGGCTTATTCACTTAGCATAACATCCTCCAGGTTAATTCACATAGTCGCAAATGGCAGGATCCCCCCATCCCCACCCCGCCTTTTTTTTTAAGGCTGAATAGTATCCCATTGTGTATATGACCTGTTTGGACCAATCTAAGTTGTTCCAAGATGTGTGCCTGAAAAGCCGCAAGCCCAAAGAACACACCAGATGGCTGGCTGAATGCGAGTTATATGAGTTGTTTTATTGAGACTGACTGGGGAGAGTCTCGGGTGGTGGCCCACCAGAGGAATAATAGTGATCCACACACAGGTGGAGAAAAAGCAAGGTTATATAGGTACAGCAACACAAAGGGCATTTCATGGGAGAAATTATCTGTCAGGCCCTGGTCTCATGTACACAGCGTCCTAAGCCAGGAGACCTTGACTGGCTGCCAGCTCGTCTGCCTGTGGGTCAGATCCCTACACTACTACATTTTCCTTATCCATTCATTCTTTGACAGACAATTAGGGCATTTTCATACCTGGGCTATTGACAATAATAATGCAATGAATATGGGATCACACATAAATTCTTGAGATAATGATTTTGTTTCCTTTAGATATATACCTAGAAGTGATATTGCTTTATCATAGGGAGTTCTATTTTTAGTTTCTTGAAGAAACTCTATACTGTTTTCCATAGTACCAGTTTACAAGGATACCCTTTTCTTTATATCCTTGACAGCACTTATCTCTTGCCTTTATGATAACAGACATCCTAACAGGTATGAGGTGATATTTCATTTTGGTTTTGAATTGTATTTCTCTGATGATTAGTAGTGCTGAGCACATTTTCATGTATCTGTTGACCATTTCTAGGTCTTCTTTCAAAAATGTCCATTCAATTCCTTTACCCATTTTTTAATTGAGATTATTATTATTAGTAGTAGTAGTACTATTAATATTGAGTTGTATGTGCTCATTTTATACTTGAATATTGACCCATTATCAGATATGTGGTTTGCAAATATTTTCCCCCGTGCATAGGTTGCCTTATAATTTTGTTGTAGCTTTTTTACTTTTATGTAGTCCCACTTATTTATTTTTGCTTTTGTTGCCTTTGCTTTTTTGGTGCCAAATCCAAAACCAAATCGTTGCCAAGACCAATATCAAGGAGATTTTTAATTTTGTTTTTTCTAGGAGTTTTGTGGTTTCAGTTCTTATGATCAAGCCTTTAATCCATGTTGAGTTGATTTTTGTGTATGGTATAAAATAGGGGTAGTGTTTCATTCTTTTGCATTTACATATCCAATTTCCCCAACATTATTTATTAAAGAGACTCTCCTTTCCCCCATTGTACACCCTTGATTCCTTTGTCAAAAATTAATTGACCATATAAGCATGGTTTTATTTCTGGGCTCTCTATTCCATTCCATTGATCTTTATGTCTACTTTTATGCCAGTACCATATTTTGATTATTATACTTTGTAATATAATTTGAAATCAAGAAGTGTGATGCCTCCAGCTTTGTTCTTCTTTCTCAAGATCACTTTGGTATTTGCAGTCTTTTGTAGTTTCACAAGAATTTTATGATCATTTTTTCCATATCTGTGAAAAATGCTAGTGGAATTTTGATAGGGATTACATTGAATCTGTAGATTGGTTGGGTAGTATTGACATTTTACAATATTAATTCTTCCAATTCATGAACACATATTACCTTTCCATTTTATCAGTGTCTTCATCAATTTCTTTCATCGATGTTTTATAGTTTTTAGTGTACACAAATTTCTATACCTTAAATTTATCCCTTACTATTTGACTGTTTTTGATGCTATTACAAATTCTTTTTATTTCATTGTTAATAGTTAGAAACACAACTGATTTTTGGACATCAATTTGTTTGTTTGTTTTGTGTTTTGTATCTTGCAAGTTTACTGAATTTGTTTATTAGTTCTAACAGATTTTTGTTGGAGTCCTTAGGGTTTTCTATGTATAATATCATGTCATCTGCAAGAACAATTTTACTTCTTCTTTTTGATTTGGATGTCTTTTGTTTCTTTTTCTGGCTTAATTACTCTGGGTAGAATTCACATTATTATAGAGAATAAAAGTGGTGAGAGGGCTATTCTTGTTTTGTTCCTGATCTTAGAGGAAATAAACATTAAACTTTTCACCATTCTAAGCTTTCAGGTGTGAATTTGACATCTATGAACATTATGTTGAGGTACATTCCTTCTATACTCAATTTTTGAGAGTTTTTATCATTAAAAGATGTTAAATTTTGTTAAATGTTTTTTCTCCATCTATTTTGATGATCATATGAATTTTATCCTTCATTTTGTTAATGCAGTGTATCACATTGATTCATTTGCATAAACCATCCTTGTAGCCCAGGGATAAATCCCACTTGATCATAGAATATGATCATTTTAACATACTGTTGAATTCACTTTGCTAATATTTTGTTGAGGATTTTTGCATCTATATTCATAGTTTTCTCTTCTAGTAGTATTCTTGTATACTTTGATATCAGGGGAATGCTGGCCTTATAGAAGAGGATTGATCCCTTCTCTTCAATTTGTTGGAAGAGTTTGAGGACTGGTGGTAATTTTTTAAATATTTGGTTGAGTCACCTGTGAAGTCATCTGTTCCTGGGTTGTTTTGTTGTTGTTGTTGTTGTTTTAAAATTATTCTGTAATCTCCTTATTCATTGATTTGTTTGAGTTTTATATTTATTCATGATTTTGTTTTGGTGGGTTGTATGTTTCTAGGTATTTATCCCTTTCTTTTTGGTTATCTAATTTGTTGGAATAAAATTGACAGTTTCATATGATCCTTAGTATGTATGTGGTAGCAGTTGTAATGACTTCTTCCATTTTTTATTTTATTTATTTAAGTATTCTCCCTTCTTTTGTTAGTCTAGATAAAGATTTGTAAATTTTATTTATTTTTTCAAAAGCTAGCTTTTAGTTTCATTAACTTTTTTTTCTATTATCTTTCTAGTCTTTGTCATTTATTTCCACTCTGATCTTTGTTATTTCCTTCATTCTACTAACGGACTTAGTTTGTCATTTTCCCCCCTAACTCCTTGAGGTGTAAAGTTAGGTTGGTTATTTGAGATCTTTTCCTTTCTTCTTAATGTAGGCATTTATTGCTATAAACCTCTCTCTTAGAACTACTTCTGCTGCATCCCATATGTTTTGGTATTTTGTTTTTCCACATTTCCTTACCTCAAGATATTTTGTGATTTCCATTTTGATTTTTCCTTTGACCCACTGGTTGTTCACTAGCATTTTGGTTAATCTTCATATATTTGTAATTTTTCCAGTTTTTATTGTTATTTGATTTCTAGTTTCAAACGATTATGGTCAGAAAAGACACTTAGTATAATTCCAATTTAATTAGTTAGTAAGATGTGCTTTTTGGCATGACATATGATCTCTCCTGAAGAATGGTCTATAGTGGTTGAGAAGAGTCTATATTCTGCTGTTGGTGGATTGTCCTATATATCTGCTAGTTCCACTTGGATTAACATGTAATTTTTTGTCTAATTTTTCCTTATTAATTTTGTCTTGATAATTGGTCCATTTTTGAATGTGGGTATTGAAATCTCCTACTACTATTACATTGCTGTTTACTTCTCCCTTCCTACATGTTCATATTTACTTTATATATTTATGTGCTCCTATGTCACTCATTTTCTGGATTTCTCTCAGAGGGAATTGTTCCACGCACAGCTGTATATTCAGGGTGCCCATGGGAGGACAGAAATTCAGGAGCCTCCTATGTTGCAATCTTGGTGTAGACTCTTCCATGACTTATTTTAAACTATTCTTATAATTCCTCTCAAAATCTCAGTAAGACATAAAATAAAATAAGACAAAGGGGAAAATCTGGGACTACACTTTCAGACATGTGTTCATAATAGACAGATGGAACTTTTCTTGTCAAAATGATTAATAATAAAACCACAGGAAAAATTATATGTCCTGTTGTTAAGGATGAAATTCAGTCCCAGTGGTTCTCCATTTTTAACTCCTGTTTGGTTAAATTCTTATGAACTCAGATGGACTTTTAAAGGAAGGCTACCTAACATACTGAGGGTATGAACTGATTCCATCTCTTCTTCTATTCAACTGTCTGATGATAGAGGATTATCCCTGGCATTTACCCTTAGTTTTCTTCTCTATCAGACAAAAATAACTTAGCACTTAAATTCCAAGGTTCTCTGATCCTAAAAATCGGAACCATTAACTATCAAGGACAGATATCCCTTGAGGCATGTGATATGTCACTGAGAGCAGCTGCCTCAATGTTGTTGAGTGCAAATATGGGGAGCTGACCTCCATATGGTATATCAGCAGGCTCTCTCCCCAACATAGTCATATCTGTCTGATTGCATTTCTCACTAGCCTTCCTTATCAAGCTTGAATACCAAGATCAAGCAAAGAGACCCATCAGATTCTACTGACAGCAACCAAGAAAAGGAAATCATTAGCAAATGATGGGAGATAGATTTCACAGCCACAGTCTCAGGATGCCCTAGGCTAGAATAATTTCATCCTCCTCTCTCTAATCAACAAGATTTTCAACTTTGAGACTCTATTCTGTTTCTTACTGTCAGCTTTTATCTCATCATATTTATTATTTTGGATATGCCACCTGGTGTCATGAGAAGTGTTGAAAAAATATCAAGACCCTGGCTAGATAAAGTCTATCAAATAAAGCAAGTCCAAGCAGGTCCTCAGTTTACTCTAATACATTAATATGGCTATATACATGTCAGGAATTGAGGACAAGCGCATCCTGTCAACTATAATCTCCAAAGATATCCATAATATAGTAATTTATCACCACCTTCAATGGTACTACCCGATCCAAGCATCATCCTCTTGCCTTCCTATATTTTGTTCTCCATGAAATAGCCATATGCTATTTTAAAATATGACTTGGACTATACCACTACCTTGCTAAAAATTCTTACCAACTCCCTAAGTCACTCAAAATAAAAGTGACTCCTAAAAATGGACTACAAAGCTCCCTCTGATCTGTCCCTCAGCTTCTCTTCTAAACTTCTCTCCTCCTTTCTCTCTCTACTCAGTGATCACAGTCTTCTAAATATTCCACACAGATGTGAAACACTCTCTTGTCTCAGGGCCTTTGCTTTACTATTTCCTCCTTCCAAGATACTGATTCCCTCAGCCATTGACTTGAATTTCTGTCACATTTTGTTCTTGTCGCTGCTTAAATGTCATCAGTGTTGACTACCTATCTAATATAAAAGTTTTTCATTATATCCTTTTAACTGTAGCTTCTTTTTCCTTCATAGTATTATGTGACATAATAATCCATGTTTTCTGATTGTTCAGTCTCCTTTATTAAATTGTAAGTCACTGAAATCAGGAACTTTGGTTTCACAACTGTATTCCAAGTGACGAGATCAGAGCATCACGATTATTAAGTATTAATATGCTATAAGAATGAATAACAGTATTGTTGGTATTTAAATATATTTAAGCAAATCAAACAAAAGGAACTTAGTGAAATGAATCGGTGGCCCAAACTATAAACATATATTTCTCCAGCAGAGCTGGAGTCAACAAAAATACAATCAATTTAAAAAATGTGAAATAAAGATATGAGAAATCCAGGTAGAAAACGGTCAAAGGCTGGTTGTTAAAGTACAGACTCAATTGCACATATGCAGATGTCTCTCTTCATCATTTCTTATCATCACTTAAGCATTCTTCTGAGATGATGGTGATGATAATGATGATGATTGATAATAATGATGTTGATTTATAAAGAGAAAATCCTTGGAGATGTTTTGCTCCCAAATTTAGAAACTATGTAGAGAAAGATTGTTTGACAAAGCATATTTGGGATACTTTTAATTCTCTCTCAGAAAGTTCATTGTAAATACACACATACTTTCATGTCCACTTATATTTGACATTTTTTTAGGTCTTTTTCCTCCCTTGGTAAATCTGTGACTTCAGTGGATAAAGGAACAAAACTCTGAATTGTAGAGAATGAATCTTTCCTTTTTTTCCCGCTTATGAATCTGTATTTATATATATATATATATATATATATATATATATATATATTTATGTAAATATATAAATGTATATATATACATTTATATATTTACATAAATATATATTTATATATACATTTATATATAGACACACACATACATATATGTATATATATATTAAAATTTATTGAGGTGACAATAGTTAATAAAATTACGTAGGTTTCAAGTGTACAATTCTGTAATACATCATCAATATATCACATTGTGTGTTCACCACACAGAGTTAGTCTCCTTGCATCACCATATATTTGACCCACTTTACCTTCTTCTATCTCCCCTCTCCCCTTGCCCTCTGGTAACCACTAAACTATTACCTGTGTCTATCAGTTTTGTTTCTTCATTTGTTTGTCTTGTTGCTTTGTTGCTTTCAGTTTTATATCCCACATAACAGTGAAGTCATATGGTTCTTTATTTTTTCTGTCTGAATTATTTTGCTTAGCATAATAATCTCAAGATCCATCCATGTTGTTGCAAATGGCACTATTTCATCTTTTCTTATGGCAGAATAGTATTCCATTGTGTATATATACCACATCTTCTTTATACAATCATCTGTCGAAGGACACTTTGGTTGTTTCCATGTCTGGGCCTGAATAATGCTGCAATGAACATAGGAGTACATATATCTTCACAGATAAATGGTTTCAGATTTTGGGGGTAGATGCCTAGAAGAGGGATTGCTGGGTCACATGGTAATTCTATTCTTAATTATTTGAGGAACCTCCACACTGCCTTCCATAGTGGCTGCACCAATCTGCATTTCCACCAACAGTGTATGAGGGTTTCTTTTTTTTCCACAGCCTCTACAACAATTGTTACTATTTGTCTTGTTGATGATCGCCATTCTGACTGGGGTGAGGTGATATCTCATTGTGTTTCTTATTTACATTTCTCTGATGATTACTGATGTTGAACATCTTTTCATAGGTCTATTGGCCATCTGTATGTTCTCTCAGGCCTTCTGCCCATTTTTAAATTGGATTGTTTGTTTTTGTTGTTGTTGAGTTATATGAGTTTCTTATATATTTTGGATATTAGCCCCTTACTGGAGGTGTTGTTTGCAAATATCTTTTCCCATTCGGTTGGTTGCCTTTTGGTTTTGTTGATGGTTTCTTTTGCTGTGTAGAAGCTTTTTAGTTTGATATAGTCCCATTCATTTATTTCAGCTTTTACTTCCTTTGCCTTTGAGGTCAAATTCATATAATCCTCTTTGAACCCAAGGACCCTAAGTTTAGTACCTATGTTTTCTTCTATGCAGTTTATTGTTTGAGGTCTTATGTTTAGGTCTTTGATCCATTTTGAGTTAATTTTGGTACTTGTGACAGATAGCAGTCCAGTTTCATTCTTTTGCACATGGCTTTCCAATTCTCCCAGCACCATTTATTGAAGATGCTGTCTTACCTCCATTGTGTTTTTGGCTCCTTTGTTGAAAATTATCTGTTCATATTTATGTGGGTTTATTTCTGGGTTTTTCAATTCTATTCCATTGGTCTGTGTGTCTATTTATCTGCCAATACCATGCTGTTTTGATTATGGTTGCTCTGTAGTAAAAGCTGAAGTCAAGGAGTGTGATACCTCCAGCATTATTCTTTTTTCTTAGATTGCTTTGGCTGTTCAGGGTCTTTTGTAGTTCCATACAAATCTGATGATTTTTTTGTTCTAATTCTTTAAAAAAATGTGATTGGGATTTTGATGGGGATTGCATTAAATCTGTATATTGCTTGAGACTGAATCTTTTCTATCCAGATTCATTTCCTTATATTACCATTCACCCGCTGAGACTAAATCTTCTGCTACTTCCATAGTTACTGCTGCTGCTGAAACTGCCATAGTCGCCTTGGTTTCATGGTTTGGCAAAGTGTTGGCCTCAATCACCATAGGGGCCAGAGCTTCTTCCTCCAAAGTTTCCTCCTGTCATGGGTCCAAATCTGAAGATAGACTGTTGTATTGCCAAAATTGTAGCTTCTGTCACCTCCAAACTGTTCTGTGGAAAGTATAAAGCATTCCAACAAGGGTTGTAATGTAGAATATTTTTTTGCACCATGCTGTTGATTGCTAAATGTAATAGTCTGATGATGACACTGAATAAATGTCTTTTTAAAAATAATAATAACAAAAGATATCTGGTTTTCAAGTTTTTTATAAACCTTACATAAGGTCAATGAGGTCATCACCTGGCAGCATTCTAACAAGCAAGATCAATTGTTTTAAGATTTTGTGATAGCTTACAACTATTAAATATCATAGCAAAATTTTTGGTGCATATTAAGTATTTAATAACAGTAGCCTAATTATTTGTTTGCTAAAATGTTTGATCATTCCATGACTTTCATTATTTCTCTTTTCACATGCTATGAGTGTATCTTTTGTATATGAGACGGATCATTTCAATATTCCTTCTCAGAACCTCGGCATTTTATCAATTAAATTTAGTCTATATTTAGCAATTACCTTGACTAAATTCTGTCTTATCATTTTGTACATTCCTTTAATATTATTTTTTTGTTTAGGTTTTTTTTTCTTCCATCTATTGGACTGAATTTTTTTTTTCCAGAGACAATGCACTTTATTACTCACAGCACAGAAAGTAGCAAAACCATGTTTGTATTGGTTCCTTTTGCTCTCCAAGTACCACAAGGTCACGGTAGAGGAGCCTTGTGGCTACTACACATATATAGTGTGTTTGTGTCACATCTGAGGAACACTAACCATGAAGAAGCCCGCTCTTATATAGAAGGCAGTAAGCAAGCCTGCTGCTCTTACTAGAGAAAGACATTACTTAGTTCTTTCTGATTGTCTGCTGCACATACAACCCTGAGACATAACCAGGCAGAGTGGTCTGGGCCTTGTGTTTGTGGCATGCCCAGCAAAAATGTTCAGGGATGCTCAGGGCCTATGGCAGTTTGCCTCTCCCAATAACTGTCCTATACGTTCTTAGCTGATCTCCAATATGGACACAAGTATGCCATTCCATCTGTTATTTGAATAATCTAAGCAACAGAGGCTGGAACTAAATCTATTAAATTAATCTCATGCAGAATTTAAGGTTACTGTCAATAGAACTTCAAGCAGGAAGATGAGACAAACCTGAACTATTGGCTTCAAACCATGCCTGCTAGGAACCCAAATTCAGTAACCTATGCATAAGTCCCAAGCGGGCCAGTAGGTCTTATTTCAGACATCCAGGATATAGACTAAGGCCATTTAAACCTGTACAAGTGAACTTTAGACTGATCTGCTAATTTCTGATATTATTGTTAACAATTATAGGAGATCTTGGTAACTTTTCAAAAATCTTTTGACCATATACTATGTGAGGGTTTATTTATGGACTCTATATTCTATTCAATTGATCCAAATGTCTGTCTTCATGACAGTACCGCACTCTATTGATTACCATGGCTTTGTAATAAGTTTTGAAATTAGGAAGTATGAGTTCTCCAGCTTTGTTCTTTTTCAAGTTATATTGGCTCTTCATTGAGATTCCATGTGAATTACAGGATGGGTATTTCTATTTCTGGGAAAAAAAATGTCACTGGAATTTTGATATGGATTGAATTGAATCTATAGATCACTTCAGGTAACATTGACAGCTGAACAATATTAAGTCTTCTAATCCATGGATATAGGATGTCTTTCCATGCATGTATGTTTTCAGTTTCTTTCAGCAATGTTTTGTAGTTTTTATTGTACAAATCTTTCACATCCTTGGCTTGATTATTTCCTAAGTGTTTTATGCTTGTTGATGCTATTTTAAATGGAATTGTTTTCTTAATTTCCTTTTCAGACTGTTAGTTATTAGTGTATAAAAACACATTTTTGTGTATTGACTTGTATCCTGGTTTCTTTGCTCATTTTATTAGTTCCAACAATTTTGTTTTGTTTTGTGGGTGTGTGTGTGTGGTGTGTGTGTGTGTGGCATCTGTAGGGTTTCTACATATAAGATGTAAGACATTATCTGTGAACAGAAATAAATTTATGTCTTTCTTTCCAATTTAAATGTCTTTTATTTCTTTTCCTTGCCTAATTTCTTTGGTAAGGATTTCTAGTAATATATATATTGAATAAAAGTAGTGATCCTTGTTACTGATATGAGGAGAAAAGCTTTTAGTCTTTCACCATTGAATATGACATTTGCTGTGGGTTTTCCATTTGTGACACTTATGCTGAAAAAGTTTACTTCTGTTCTTAGTTTGTTGAGTGTTTTTATCATGAAGGGATGTTGAATTCTGTCAAATGCTTTTTGTCATCAATTTAAATCATTTTTTTCCTTTTCTTCTTTTAATGTAGTTTATTACATTGATTGATTTTCATATGTTGAACCACCCTGGCCTTCCAGGAATAAATCTCACTTTGTCTTTTAGTGTAATCCTTTCATTGTGAGCTGAATTTTGTATGTTACTGTTTGTTGAGTATTTTTTCATCAATGTTCAGAAAGAACATTGGTTTGCCGTTTTATTTTCTTGTATCATCTTCGTATGGCTTTGGTGTCAGGGCAGTGCTAGTCTCCAATGAATTAGGAACTGTTTCTTCCTTTTCAATTTTTAGAAAAGTTTGAAAATAATTGGTGTTAATTCTTTAAATGTTTGGTAGCATTCTGCAATAAAGCCATCACATCTAGGACTTATTTGCTGGAAGATTTTTGACTGAAATCCTTTTTAGTTATGGGTCTACTCATGTTTTCTATTTCTTTGTGATTCATTTTTAGACCATTTTGCATTTATAGGAATTTGTTCATTTCATCTAGGTTATCCAATGTTTTGCCATTCAGTTGTACATAGAACTCACAATTCCTTATTTCTGTAGCATTGGAAGTAATGTCCCCACTTTCAATTCTGATTTTGAGTCTTCTCACTGAGTCAACCTAACAAAAGTTTTGTTAAATTTGTTGATCTTTTTGAAAAACCAACTTAGGTTTCATTGAGTTTTATTATTTTTCTAGTCTCTATTTCATTTGTCTCTGCTTTAGTCTTTATTATTATCTTGCTTCTCCTAGCTTTAGGTTTATTTTGTGCTTATTTTCCTAGTGAAATTGATTTTTTAATGTAAGTATTTAGAGCTCTAAATGTCCCGAGTAGCACTGCTTTTGCTGTGCCCCATAGGTTTGATATGTTGTTTTAATTTTCATTTGTCTCTAAGTATTTTCTTTAAATTGCCTTGTGATTTCTTCTTTGAACAATTGGTTGCTTAACAGTGGGTTGTGAAATTTTCACAATTCCATACATTTTCCACTTTTCCATCTGTTATTGATGTCTAATTTCATTCCATTACATTCACAGAAGATATTTTGTATGACACCTATCTTTTTAAATCTACTGAGACTAAATTTGTTGTCAATCTTGGAAAACATCTTGGTTCACTTGAAAAGAACATACATTCTGTTGTTCAATAGTGTTCTGTATGTGTCTGATAGATGTAGTTGCCTTACTATTTGGTTTAAGTTCTCTATATCCTTATTTATTTTCTATCTGATTGTTCTATCCATTATCGAAAGTTATTGAAATCAACAATGATTTTAAAATGGTTTGTTTCCCCTTCAATTCTACTAGTTTTAGCTTCATATATTTTGGTGGCCTGTTATTAAGTGTGTAAATATTTATAATCATTATAACTCTGTAAATACTTATAATCAGTATATCTTCTTGCTATATTGAATACTTTATTGATATAAAACATCCTTCTTTGTTTCTTATAAACTTCTGTTTACTTAAAATACTTTTTGTCTGATATTAGTATAGCCTGCCCTGCTCTCTATGGCTATTATTTGCTTGGGATATCTTCTTTCATCTTTTCACTATGTACCTAATATTTATTTGGATGTAGAGTTTCTTGTACCCAGCATATAGTAAACTGAATAATGTTATTAAATCCATTCTGCCATTTTCTGTGTTTTCACTGGAAAATTTAATCCATTTACATTTGAAGTAATTACTGATAAGAGATTTACTTCTGTTCTTTTGCTATTTGTTTTCTATTTGTCTTATAGGTTCATCCCTTCATTTCCTGTGTTACTGTCTTTTGTGTTCAGTTGATTTTTTGGTAGTAAAATGTTTAAATTTATCATTTTCTTGTTTATCTAATATAGCTGTTTTCTTTGTAGTTACCATGGAGATTGTATTAAACATCCAAGATATAATGCTAATTTGAACTTATACCAGGTTAACTTCAAAAAAATACCAAAAGTATGCTCCTTTACAGCTCTGTCCTCACCCCTTTCAGTTCTTAATGTCACAAAATTACATCTTTATACTGTTTGCTCCAAAACATGAACTAATTGTTTTTTTTAAAAATAATTTTAGATTGTGTATAAAAGTGGAGTTACAAAAGTTACAATAATGCTAGCTTTTAGATTCACAAATGTCCTATTTAATACATTAGTCTCTTAAATCACGCAGAAAACAAAAAATAAAGTTACAAACCATTGTTACAATAACCCTAGCTTTACATTTACCCATGCAATTACCATTTATGAGACATTTATTTCTTCATACAGCTTTGAGTTATTGTCTAGTGTCCTTTCATTTCAACTTGCAAGACTTTTTTTTCAGCGTTCCTTTCAGGGAAGGTCTAGTGGTGATGACTGCCTTGGTTTTGTTTATCTGGGAATATCTCAATTTCTGTCTTACTTTTGAAGGACAGTTTTGCTGGATATAGGATATTGGTTGACTTTTTTTTTTCTTCTTTTAGCACTTTAAATATATCAGCCTGCTGCTTTCTGGTCTCCACAATTTCTGAGGAGAAATCTGTTAATGATATTGAGGATCCTTCATATATAATGAGTTGCTTCTCCCCTGCTTTGTTCAAGATTTTCTGTCTTTGTCTTTCAATAATTTGATTATAATGTCTCAAAGCGGGTATCCTTGAGTTAATCCCACTTGGACTCACTGAGCTTCTTAGATATTTATATTTCTCTTTTACCAAACTTGCAAAATTTTCAGACATTATTTCTTCAAATAATCTCTCTCCAACTTTCTTGATGTCTTCTCCTGAGACTCCCACTATGAGTATGTTGGACTACTTAGAAGTTCCTTAGGCTCTGTTCACTTTTCTTCAATCATTATTCTTCTGTTCTTCTGACTCAATGTCAATGGTCTTATCTTCCATTTCATCAATTTTTCTTCTGCCTGCTCAAATTTAAATTCTCTTTAAATTCTTCTAACAAATTTTTTATTTCAATTATTGCACGTGTCATTTCAAGGATTTTTTAAAGTTTGTTTTTAGGTTTTCTATATGTTTACTGAAATTTCCATTTTGTTAATACATCATTTTCTTGGCTTTCTCCATGTCTTTCTTTAGTTCTTTAAGCATCTTAAATACAATTGTTTTAAAGTCTTTGCTCAGCAGGCCCACCATCAGATCATCCTCAATTTTTCCCCCTTTGAATGGGCCATACTTTCCAATTTTTTTGCATGCCTCTGATGTTTTTGTTTGAAAACTGAACTTTTGAACCTAATAATGTAATTCTGGTAATCAGATTCTCCTTTTCTCCTAGGGTTTGTTGCATTTTGGTTTGCTTCATTGTTTTTATTGTTTTAGGCCGCCTTTATGCCAAAGGTCAGCTTGAGGTGTCAACTTGTCTTCTGGGGCAATTTATGAGCCTGTACCTTTCCTTGGGCATGCAGAGACTTGGTAATTTTCCTCACATATGCAGTTTCTTTTGAATATGTTAGTCTTTAATGTCTGGCTCCCAAAAGAGGGATAAGAAAAATAAAGGGGGTTTTAAGAAAAGGTGTCATACCTTTAAATCTCTTGGAAGTTGTGTCAACAGTAGATGGAGGGGCTTGCGATAATGGGGTGGTGGTGCAACAATGGCTGTCCACCTCTGTGTCCACATCCATAATCAGAAGCAAAAATCAGTAATCTGAACACAGATTACTAATATGTGGAAGTAGGAGCCAATTGCCTACCCTGGCTTCTGTAAGCTAGGACAAGCTGCTCCAGGAACACGTGCATGGCTGCTTGCCTTGGGACTGAACCTGGGTGATAGGTCACAATTGCTGAGCTTAGAGCTGAAATTGACTAAAACTAATCATAATTTACCATTGAAACCTTCCAGGAAGTTATAAACCTCCAAATTTCCAAAATAGTTACATTAGACAGATTCTACAAGTGCAATTGTTGTCTAGGTAGGTTGACAAATTCCTGGTGCTTCCTACTCTGCCATCCTCCCAGAATCCTCTCCTTGAGGTGTTTTCATCAGTTACCTCCCACAGGAGTTTGATTTATTCCTGACTAGTAAAAGGATACAGCCAGAATGATACTGCCACATTCTCTCATACTTGGTATTTTATATTTTGCCTGCATCCAACTATTATACAAATGTTAGGACTGAGCATCTTAGCCAAAAATTACTAGATTTTAACTCACATAAATGAACTTTTATGAAACTTTTGCAAAATTCAAACAGTCACATTTGAATTATTTTATTCACTGTGATGGTCTCCAGCATTTTCATTATACTTCAGTTCTCTTTTTACTATTAGTATTGACATTCATGAGCGGAAAAAAAAGACATAAATTAATAGTACCATATGTGTGAAAATGTGGATATCTAAAAATAATGGAAAATAAATGACATAGCAGCATATGGAAATATAATATAAATAGCAATGCATATTTGACATTTATAAAGTATAACAGTCTTCAGTTATGGGGAAATTGTAAACAAACAAAAGCATATTAACCAAAATAAATATTTGAGACAATTATTCAACAATGCTAACTTTTAACATCTCAAGTAAACTGAATATTTATTGAATTTTGTTTGCTTTTAGAAGTCCCTTCAGATATAGTTTATTTTATTTTCCATGATACATTTTCTGAAAATACAGAATCTCCTTTTGTGTACACAAATTTTCTTCATGACAGTGTTAAAAGACCTCAAGTCCTAAAGTAACCAATAATCATTTTTTTAGGCAATAAGCAATATTAAAGCAGTCTTATGTTATCTCATATTTGAATGAGTAGTTTATGAAAGTTTTTTTGATGGATCTTGCATGTAAATATTGTATAGTTTCTTCCACATTTGGAAACCCAGTTTCTTTTTCCATTGACAATGAAGAAGTTCATCACTCTTTTTTATTCCCTCTATATTTTCTTACATTTCAGCAAGGGTGGGCTTTCTCTGTCAGATTCAAATGCCTATTAAAGAACTTGTACCATATTCTCCTAGGACTGAATCAAAGGATATTTGAGGTATATCAGATAGTGTTATTCTCCAAAGATCCTTCCTGACAGCAATAAACATTCCCACCAGGAAAATGTGCAGTAATGAGTTCTACTTTACTCTCAAACTTCACAGACACCCTATAACACTCTCTGAGAGGCTGGTGTAGCACATGTTTAAGAGTCTGATTCTATTGTCTTAGGTTTTAACAATTTGTCCCAGTGCCCATTTCACTATTTCTGTGGGAGATTCCTGGTGAGTTAATCCAAAAGGCTTCAGGTAGCTATGTCCCTGAGGTAGATACCCATGAAAATATTCTTGTTCTCATTTATATTATGGCACACAGATTCAAAATTTAATTACTATTTGCATTTGAGAATCAAAGAGTGTTAAATATATAAGGACCTTTAAAAATAATTCACTCCAACATTCTAATTTTACATATGAGCCAATTGAATCCCAAAAATACTAGTGTTGATTATCATCAGGCTTGGAACATGAATCCATGTTTCTCAAAAGCAGTCATTACTCCGTTCACTAAAATATACTGCCTTCAGTGTAAAATACAGACTTTATTCATGTCAAAATAAGTGATTTATATATTAATCATTAATTTTACTGATGCAATCAGACATACACAATGGTGCAAAAGTGACAGAGAACACTTAGCTCAAAAACAAGAAAAGTGAGTTCTTATTGAACAAATTATTTTCTACTACTGCCAGTGATTTATATCCTATAAGAATAGCTCTCAAGGCATTCGTATAGACATTTGTTTTGCACCTTTAGGAGTCCTTGATTGTAGGAAAAATATGTAAACTTTAGATTTTGACAAAAGTAAAACATAGTGGTGAACATAAGGCATTCACTGAGAATATTTTTGGAGTGTGTGTGAATGTGTGTGTGTGTGTGTGTGTGTGTGTGTGTGTGTGTGTGTTTGACTATGTTATTTGGTCTTTGGTCCTAACTGTGGCAGTGAAAGAAAATGGTTAGGAAGTACACAAACCAAGAATACCCTCAATGTCAGCATTTAGGCATTATTTTTCAAGTTGTACACATAACGGTGTATATGGCTTTGGACAGGTCATGAAATAAATAAGTCATAGGAAGAAATATATAATATGCCTCCAATACTCATCTGATTGCACAGGAAAGCACCTTGCATATAAATTTATGTCCTAAAAATAAAAGTTTAGATATGTTTATAATCACAGAATATCTTTGAAAAACAAAAGGATAATCTCAAAACTAGCTTACTTAAAGAAGCAGACTAGAATTAGACTACATAACTCCCAAGTGAATCCTTACTTGCTAATGAATGTTTTCATGGATGGACAACATTCTTCTTGTGATATAGCTAAGAAGAGTATTGGGTCTTGGGGAACATTTCTATAACTGAGTAATCATGGCTACTTAGACACTGTGGTAAAATGTAATCAGATGATGCTGAGGAAAAGGATTTTGAATGGAGAAATTTATGTGAAGAAAATTAATTAGAGAATATGGAGAAGTAGTAGTTGTGTTGTTAACACAAATGTAAAAATAATGCAACAAGGAATGATGACAGCAAGGTGGGGGACTAAGAAGCTCCAGGCCCTAATTCTCTCATTTAAACACACACACACACACACACACACACACACACAGTGCCAAGACTGAATCATGAAGAAATAGAAAATCTGAATAAATCTATAATAGGTTGATTGAATCAATAATCCAAATGTCCCAGTAAAGAAAAGCCCAGCACCACATGGTGTTGCTATTTAATTCTATAATTTAAAAAATTAGGACAATCCTTCTCAAATTTTTCCAAAAAAATTGAAGAGCAGGGAGTATTTCCACTAAAGATTGAGTGTTTGTGTTCCTCAAAATTTTGTATGTTGAAATCCTAATCTCCAACATGATGGTATTAGGTGGGACCGTTGGGAAGTGACTAGGTCATGGTGGTAGAAGCCTCATGAATGGGATTAGTGCCTTCATAAAATAGGCCCCAGAGAGCCCTTGCCCTTTCCACTATGTGAGGACACAGTGAGAAAATGCTGGTTATGAACCAGGAATCAACCCCTTTCCAGACACTTAATCTTTTGTCATATTGATCTTAGATTTCCCAGTATCCAAAGCTGTAAGAAATAAATTTCTGTTGTTTATAAGCCACTCAGCTTATGGTATTTTGTTATAGCAATCTGAATATACCGAGATACTTTCCTAACTCATTCTATGAGGCTCGCATTATTCTGATACCAAAGCCCGATAGACACCACGAGAAAAAATATATATCAATAAAAAGCAACTACAGATCAATGTTTCTTATAACTATTGATGCTAGAATCCCCCCAAAAATAATATCAAACCAACTTCAAGATCATGTCAAGAGAATTATTCACAATGACCAAGTAGAATTTATTCCTGGAATGCAAGGATTATTCAACATATGAAAATCAAAGAATGAAATACACCACATTAACAGAATGAAAGCGAAAAACCTACATGGTCAAATAAATTGATGCAGAAAAAGTTTTTGACAGAATTCAACTCTCTTTCATGATAAAGACACTCAATAAACTAGAAATATAAGAAAACTTTCTCAACATACAAAAGACAATATATAAAAAAACACATGGTGACTATCATATTCAAAGGTGAAAAACTGAAAGTTTTTCCTCTAAGATCAGGCACAAAGCAAGGATCCTACATCTTGCCACTTTTATTTAACACAGAGCACTGGAAATCCTAGTCAGAACAATTAGACAAAAAAAGGAGATAAAAGGCATCCAAATAGGAGAGGAAAAAGTAAAATTGTCTCTGTTCACAGATAACATAATATTACATGTAGAAAATCCTAGATTCCAGAAGAAAACTTGTTAGAACTAATAAACAAATTCAGCAAAGTTACAAAAAGTAAACCCTCATATGCATTCTCAAATGATTTTTGACAATAGTGCCAAGACCACTCAATAGGGAAAGGACTCTTTTCAACAAATCACGTTAGAAAACTGGATATCTACATGCAAAAGGATAAAGTTAGACTCTTATCTTACATCATACACAAAATAACTCAAAATGGATCAAACACTTGAACCTAACAACTAAAACCATCAAAGTTTTAGAAGAATACATAGGAGAAAAATCTTCACTACTTTTGATTTGGCAATGATTTCTTGAATATGACACCAAGAGCAAGGGAAAACAACAAAGATGCTGGATTTTATAAAAATTTAAAATATCTGTGCATCGATGGACATAATCAACAGACTGGAATGAGAGAAAATATTTGCATATCATCTATCTGATAAGAGTTTAACATCATGAATATATAGAGAGCTTCTATAACTCAAGAACAACAAAAAAACACAAACAATCTGATCAAAAAATAAGCAAAAAAACTTGAAGACATTTCTCTAAAGTAATTACAATTTAGTGTATGAAAAGGTGCTCAACAGCACTAATTGGTAGGGAAATGGAAATCAAAACCACAATTAGATACCACTTCAAACCCATTAGCGTGGATATTACCAAAAAACAAACAAACAAAAATAACCAGTTTGATGAAGACATGGAGTAACTGGAAATCTTGTGCATTGCTGGTGGGAATATAAAATGGTACATCCACTGTGGAAAAAAGTATGGTGGTTTCTTCAAAAATTAAATATAGAATTACTGTATGATTTAGCATATCCACTTCTGGGCCTATACTCAAACTGAAAGCAGGAACTTATATGGATATTTCTATACCCACGTTCATAGCAACATTATTCACTCCAGCTGAAAGTTAAAGCAACATAAGTTTTCACCGATGGATAAACAGAATGTGATATATATATATATATATATATATACACACACACATAAATGAATATTGAAATTATGGCAATAGAAGCCAGTTACAAGGGCACAGCTATTGTATGATTCCACATATATGAAGTATATAGAGTAGTCAAATTCAGAGACAGAAATGAGAATGGTGGTTGTCAGGAGTTGGCAGGAAGGAATGGTGGGCTAATGTTTAATGGGTATGGAGTTTCAGTTTGGGAAGACGAAAAAGTTCTGGAGATGGATGGAGCTGATGGTTGTACAACAATGTGACATGCTACTGAAATGTAGACTTAAAAATGGTTAAAATGGTAAATTTTGTTATATTTTTCCACAATAACAAATTTTCAACATCTATATATTTCAAAATGTTATATTGTAGTGTGGAACAAACTTCCCTCACTTATTTGGAAATTTCCTTTAAGGCTCCATCTGCCCCAATTCATTTGCAACTTTAAGTATCTTGACGTAGTGAGTACCGCATGAATTCAGTCCATGGCACTGGGACATAAGCCTCAAAAGTTAGAAGGAGAACAAGAAAAGAAACAATTCTTCTATGCCTATCATGGAATAAGCACTGTATTTTGTAGTAATAATAGATAAAGAAGACAAAGTGATAGCACAAAATTAGAAATGTCAACAGTACTTTCCATAGATATGGTGAGTGCCAGGTGGAATGCACGCTCAAGGTGCAGACACACAGAGGAGCAAATCTTAGCTCTTTGCTTTTGAGATATGCCAAAGATAACTGTGATAAACACATTGCTTTGTAAAGGTCTGTCAAAGTATTGCAAATATATTTCATATTTTAATGATACAGTTGTAATAGTTTTACAGTCTACAAAATAACTTCTAACTGCTGATAAACATCTTCCCCATTAAATTGTTATAAAAACAACTAATGAAAACAAGAGAAATAAGAGTTCCAATTAGCAACAGATGCAATCAAAACATGTATTTAAAATTTTTCTTGCATTTGCACATCTCACAGGTATTGCTATGGCAACTCAGTTATATTGAGATATTCAGAGATTCGACTAAAACACCATGATGCTGAAAATCAACATTTTTACTTTTATTAATTATACATAAAGATGACAATTGTTTGAGGTTTATTACTTTAATTTTAAAAAGATAATTATATATAATCATTTATTATATAGTTATTCCAGTGTTTTTTGGCTGCAATAAAATCAATTTTGAAATTAAAACATAAAAAAATAAAAACGATAATTAGATGTTGTTTATAGGTAAACAAGTCTTTAAGACCAATGAATTCGGGGTGGGGGGGGAATGAGGAAAACCAGCCATCCCCAAATCTCACCATCCTAAACAGTTCTCATCCCAGTGTGCCTTCTGGGGGAAGGGGGAGGTGTGAGGGCAAAGAAGGATTGGGGGAAGTAAATACAAAGTGAATACTGAAATGTGAAAAATGGCATGTGACTTCTGTAAACTAGAAAGCAGATAAAGGAAATCATTGTAGCCTTTAAAAAAAACATACAAAAAAAAACAACTTCCTATTTGAAGCATGTATTCTTCAAGAGTACTTGAATCCAAAATAATAACACTGAATTGTGATACTGCAAGTACTTATTAAAAATACATTTTGAGAACCATTTATGATGATTCATTTACCTTCTCATAAATTCTCTGGCAAGAGTAGACTAACAAATAGGTAAGAGATAAAGTACTGCAAGTGAAGTGAGAAGTAAAAGGGGAACACAAAACACTAATCTGAATGTGCATAATTAAATGCCAGCAAAGAAAATGCAGCAGCTGAGTAAACAAATTTCCCAAAGATAAAAATATTTCAAACTCAGAGTAACATTTAGTAGTTTTCCGATTTACAGATTGAAGCTGAGCATATTACAAACCTACCAAACGAAACTTTTGTCTGCTTAGAGCAGGGGTCAGTACAGGGAAAATTCATTACTACTCACTTTAAAACTCATGTTAAGAGGGTTTATAAACTTTCTCAATGTGAGACAAAATGATTCAGTGTTCAGTTTTCCTAAGAACACAGGGATGTTTTATAATATTATATATTTTAAGTGCTAAACAGTTCAGCAATCATGTCTTCTAATCAGATATGCCTAGGAATTTAAGCACAGAATGAGAGAAAGACATCGATAGTGAATGAAGCTCTGGGTGGTAGTATTTTTGCAACTTTGTGTGAGAAATAGAGTTTAATGAAACTACTATCCTTGCCTTTGACCAGAATTCCACTCACAGTGTACATACTTTTTTTTACTTGACATGACCCTTCGAGAAATGTTTTTTCCCAAATTAATGTTTAATTATCACAAAAGGTTAAAGATTTTTCTGATATTTGACTAAAGAAACTAGAATTGGATCCAGAAGGTTTAAACTATCTGATATAATCACCTAAATGTTGCAGTGGCTTCATATAATACAAAATATTGTTTCCTTATTCACAGAATGGTCCAACACAGTTGTCCTGAATCAGGCTGTTTTCTTCCAAGTGACAAGGACCCAGTCTCCCTTAATATTTTGTCTCTACCTTCCTCTTGAACCTCTGTGTCCTCTCCATTTAGCCAGCAGTCAGAGAAAAAGGATAGAAGGTGGTGTGTGTGTGTGGGGGGGGGTTCATAAGCCAGGCTTGGAAGCAAGATACATCGTTTCTGTCCCCATCAGCTTGGCTACAGTCCACTCACATGGCATCACCTAAAGCCTAAAGCGAAAGGATGGTAGGAAATGTAGCTTAGCTGTGTGTTTGGTGAAGAACCAGTAATTTAGGCAATGTATCTCATCACAGATAAGGGTTTTTATTTCCTAAGATTTATTTTTCCATGGCAATAAGTGAATATTGTATACTTATCTTACTCAATTCTGTCTGCTTTCCAGGACTGTGTGTATGTGTATGTGTGATATGTATGTGTACACATATGACAGTAGGAAATTATCAAGATATGACTACAAATAAATGAACTGGAATAAACATACAATAGCAAATCACAAAATGTAATCTTTGAACATTTAAAAATGAATGAACACCTGCAAAGATGAATCAAATGAAAAACTTGATAAGGCACAAATAAAAATCAAAACTGTAACATTGGGCCATCCTAAAACGGGATGCAGATATTAAAAAGGATAGAAAAAGAGTATGACAACTGTATACCAATACATTTAAAAGATTAGAAATGAAAAATTCCTAGAAAAAGTGTGACAATTCCTAGAAAAATATGAAAACTAGAAAAATATAAGCAAAACAATGTTTCACCATAAAAAAAAATACTCTTTAAAAAGGAAAACATTATTCTTAGAAAATAGAAAAATAAAGTTTTCCTATTTGTTTCATTGAGTAACCTTAATCTTCACTTTATATAGGAGGCTTCTTCTCATCAAAATAAAGTTAGTGTCTTGACTGAGTTGATTCACTGGCTAGTCTCCATCGTCCTCTTCTCTTCACTGGTTTGTGTCCCTCCTTTGGATGGAAATGAGGAAGAGAAAATCCTTGGCAAGCAGCAGGCAACTGGTGGACTCACCAGCTGCCGTGTCTTGTGTAAGAGATCACAATTTCCCAAAGGTAGCTTCCCTCCTTGCTCAGGTCTAACTTGTGCAGGTGTCACTGAATGAGGGAAAGGATAGTCTTCAGGGGAACATATGAGGAAGCTCAGAAAGACTGGAAGTTGGAATCTGGCTTCTATCTGAAAATAAATCCTAATTCCTGAGCTTGTCAGTCAAGACACTTCTGCCCAACTCAAGGCTGCAGACACACAGGCAATTCAGGGGATTCGAACAAAACTGATATTTAAGCCTCCACTCCCCTTTGGCCTCACTGTGAACTGACTCATTCAGTACCCCCTGGGAGAAATCTGATCCCCAGATGTTTTGCAGACCTCTAGGTTTGATAACTGTACGTTTTTCCAATCTCTTCCCCCTGTCCCCTGCTTAGAGTATCTCAGGATATTATCCTTCACCTCTAGCCTGATGAGCTCCACGGGCACCTTCCCTTCTCTGCTGACTTTCTGTCAGCCATCATGTACTCAAGGACAGGGAAACTCCACACCATCCCAGCCCATAACCTAGTGTCCCTTAGTAGACTCTCCTTTCCCAGGGTGGATAAATTCTTGCTCTCTCCTTTGTGCTGCCAAAAATTCAGAGTACAGGAGATTAGAAAAAGAAAGCAGACTGTAGGGATGGGGAAGCCTTCCCAGTAGGAAGAGAGGGAAGGATGGAATGAATATCTAGGGTACAAGAGAGCTGTAGCAGAGACCATGTGGGATGGAATGGGATGGCTAGACTGAAGCCTCTCTGGGTATTTGTGTGCTCCCCAGAGTATGCTCAATCCTCACTGACACCCCCATTCAGTTGTGATGCAGGCCCTCGGAGAACCCTGATGTGTCCTATTTCAAACCTAAATAATGAGGCCAACACATTTAAAAGAACAATTTGAGGGAAAAACTAGGGATACCTCAGAAAAGCAGAGCAAACCATCAGAGTGCACAGTAATCTCAATCGCCAGCTGAGAGAAGCCATCTCAGTCTGAGATAGAAGAGAACAATGAGTCTTGAAAATCTCTCTCCCCGCAAAACAAAGGACCCCGGTGTCTCTTTCTCAAAGAGATGTCAAGTCTTTCTCACGTGTATGGAGAACAGATTTTCCACTGTGAGAGTTGTCATGGATCGCTCTTGCTTTTTCTTAGATAGCAGTTCCCACACTCCCAATCAGGGATGCACTCTGTCTCTCACACACACACACACATATCAGTGTCCCCCACTGTCTATGCACCCAGCAACAGATACACAGAGAAATGGAGACTGAAAACAACACAGACACAGAAATACACACACACAGAAATGCTAACTCACACAGACCAAGTCGTTACAGGTAGATAAGGGTCTCTGTATTCTCCACTATATGTTCTCAGTACCGTTCTTTATCATGTCACTGTTTTAGGTGACTACTGTTCTACACTTTGAAATCACCTTATCCACTTGTTTACTTGTTCATGTTCATTATGTACCACATGGCCAAGGACTGTCAGACAAGCCCACTGCTGTTTATCCAGTTCACAGCAAGGAGCCTACACGTGGCAGGGACTCCGTCAACTTTGGGATTGGGGTAAAATTGTCTTACCATATCTAACCACCTGCATACAGCATTCTGCTCTCTAAGTTAAGCTCAGTATGTTGGAATCATTTTGA